>NC_134550.1:30358929-31592327 GCF_025594145.1 Primulina tabacum | reverse complement strand
AATTCTCAAACTCTACTCTTTTATCCTCCCGGTACGAAACTGAGAAAAATCTTCGATAGAATTCAGCTTTGAAGACTTCCCACGTGATCACAGTACCATGTTGTTCTAATATTCCTTTGATTGTAATCCACCAACTTCTGACAGCCTCTCGTAACTGGTTGGGCACCAATTTAATTCACTGCTCATCTGAATACTTAAGCAAATCAAACAACAGTTCTATATCACCTAACCAATTCTGACACTCTTCAGACATCTCAGTACCCCTCAAAATCGGCGGTTGAAACGATTGAAATTTCTTCAACTGTATTTCCATCGGAGTTTCTGATATATCTATCTGTTCAACCGAAGTACTGTCCCGTTCTAGAATTCTTCTAAGAGGTATATCTGATTACCAAAATCATTAGTAACCCAAATACTACAAACATGTTCCATTCTTTCTCGGATCATCTTACTGCTGATCATGAATCAGATCTGATTCATACTCAATAATACATAATACCAACTCAAATTAGATAATCAGGTAAACATGTATTTCAAAGCAGTAAATCATAGCATCATGATAGCATACATAATGTAAATCAACATTAAAATAAATATCATGCTAGCAATCACATGCAAGGAAAGAAAACTCAATCTACCCCGCTCATTCTCTTCTATCTCAGTCTAAAGGATCTATCGCTCTGATACCACCTGTTGTGGGGACCCGGACGCTAATCATCTTCTTAATCTTCTTTGGGATTTAATTATCAATTAAGATAAACAGGGTCTAAAAATTTTTCTTTTTAAAAATGTAAGTGCGGAACGTAATGGAATTTAACTAATATACATCTCAGTATAAAAGTACAATAATGTACAACAATTATTCAAACTAGTCTAAGGTTCAACTACTAAATTTCAAGTATTAAACCAAGTCTACAATAAGTCCGGCATCTCAGTAAAATCCTCTGTTGTTTAATTTCTTTGGTATATATTTTATAAATCCTTTATGTTTTGTAAAAGTTCCAAATATGAATCTTATATTCATTATTATTCTGAGATTTAAATTCTTCTTTTTCTTAGCTCAATACGAGTTGAAAATGGTATATAGGCTGGAAACCAATAACCTCCATGTGTGCGAAAGCCACTAAGGAAAAGTTTGGTAAAACAATGCCATGTATCATATTCCTCATTTTGATCCCAAGCCTCAGATGGTATCAGAGCCTTGGAAATAGTCTGGATAATAATTTAGCACTTTTTATTCAAATGAATATTTTCAGTTTTAAAGAAACTGTTCAAAACAGTTTAAATGAAGAATATGATTTACCAAAGAATTTAGATTTATTGAATAAATGGACTATTCCTAAGATAGAATCTAAATGATCTATAAGTTAGGAACCTTTGAAAAAATTGGTTTTAAACAGGTAGTTAAAACTACAGAATCACCGGTACCACTTCATAATAATGAAATGGTTATTAGATTGTTAAACAATAAAGATATTTTACTTTATAGGAAAAATTACAAATTCATGCATATATGTTTAATTCAAATAGCTTTTAGACCTTTAACATTAGAAGGACTACCAGAAAGCTTTATAGCAGCTTTAAGAGATGGTAGAAATTTAAATTGGAAACAATCCCTTATGGGAATAATTCAATCTAGTCTGGCTCATGGTCCAGTATATTTTGATGTTTATCCGAATTTATCTTTATCTTTGTCTGATATTAATATATTAGATTCTTTAACATTAAATGTTAAAACTCATGGTTATAATTATACTCCTGGCACAGAAGTTATATGTATCTGTTATCGTATTTATTATAAACCATTATTTACACCGAATCCTATGTGTAAGAGAATAGATAAAAAATTAAATGAAACTATTCTAATAGAAACTAATTTTAATAGATCTAATATTACAACCCGTAGATCTATAAAATGGGAAGAAATTGAATTTCCAGAAAATTGGATAATTGAACAAGCTGTTCCTAGAAATCCTATAATAAATTGAGATTTACAACAAGTTATTCAAAATAATGAAGGATCTGTTCAAATACAGTTCAATAATGAACAAAGAAGATTATTGCCATCTTCTATCTATACTAGATCAAGATCTAGTCATTCTTTTATTTCACCATTAGATTATTTGGTGGATATTCCTCAAACTTCTAGAGTTTCTACTTCTCAGATAAGAGAAGATGTTGAGTCTCCTGTATAAGATACAGTAGATGAATTAATCATTAATCAAAATAATATTGTGCATAAAAATAACTTTCAAAAAGTTAGAGAAACTGATACAGTTTCAGAAATGAATTTTAGTATTTAATGGATAGTAAATCTAAAATTGATTTTACTAAAGGATCTCTTGCTAGAGCAAGGATCAATGCAGAATTCTATTTACCCAAATGAGAATCTTTCAGAAATTGGTACTTTAAAAGTTTTTCTGAAGATGAGTTTGATTATATTGTTGCGGAATTTTATAAATATTGTGAAAACCAGAATAAATTGATTCATTTTGTTCCTTGGTTTTTTAAAACTTTTATCATAGATTATATTTTTATTCTTGAAAGAAATTATAAACTTTCTTCTGGACATATTCAAAAATCTGTTTATCCTCCTCAACAATCTTTTATTATAGAAAAGAATAATAAAATTTTAAATTTTACTGCTTTTTCAAAATTATTTGACAATGATATGTTACAAATAACTGTTAAACATATTAATCAGATAATTGAAAAACAGAATTATACAAATTTGTATCTTACGATAATAAGTGAAGAGATAGTTTCTCTTAAGGATCGTATTGATAAAATTATTCTGGCTATTAATCAAATAAAACCAGATGTTCATATACAATCTAAAGAAGAAGAAACTAATATTGTTTCTATTGCTACTTCTTCTATTCAATCCCCTCCAGATATAAAAGATTTTAAATTTAAATCTTATGTTTCTGATATAGAAAAATTATTAGAAGAAAAATTTAAAAATCTTAATTTGAATACTCTTAATGAAGAGTTTGATAATGATGAAAATCATTCTGAAGAAGAAATTAATAAAATTAAATGGGCAGATAGACCTACCCAGAACAAATATTATTATAATAGACCTACTCCCATGCATGTTCTTATTGAAGAAAAAGAATATATATTTGCTAATAGTTATAATGGGAAAAGTATTTATGAATGGAATATAGATGGTTTTAGTGATAAGCAAATTTATAATTGTAACGTCCTGAAAAATTGAAGGTCCATGTGAACCACATGCATACAAGTTATTAAATTTCTTTAGTATATTATTAAATTGTCACAGCATTAAATTAGTAATTATTTCATGAAATTTTAAAAGTTCATGTATTAGAGTTTCTAGATGCATTTCACGTTCGATCGAGAAGCGAAAACCGGAGAATTTTCAGGAAAATTATTTTAATTACACGATTTATTTTTATAAATTAAGTTAAAGCATTTTTAAGTGTATTTTTCAAAAAAAAAATGAGAATTTTTGGGTATTTTTACCCACATGATTTTTAATTTTTACGTTACGCAAATTTTATCCAATCGGGGACTTTTTAAGAGTTCGGCTAATAATTTCAAAATCTTTTCAACACGAAATGTTTTTCGGGAGTGTGTTTGGATTTAATAAGCTTACTTGTAAGCTTGTTGGACTTAAAACCCTTTTCAAGCCCTTAATTAGTATATATTAAGACCCATTAACCATTGAATTAACTAACTAATTATTATGAATTAAATTGTTGGCATCCAGTAACCCCCACCACGTCCCTCACGTTTCCCCTCCTTCCATAATGCCACGGTTTCAACGGGAACAGTCGGCTGAAGACCATTAGCTTGTTATTAAATACCTAATTATCTTCCTAAGCTTCCCTTAAACCAAAATTAAGGTAATCAGCCGCCCACCCTCCTCCACTCACAATCACCCTCGTGAAAGTGCTGCTTCAAGGTTTTCGGTGGCATCAATTCTTCCTTCAAGCAAGAGCATCTCCTTCGGTCATTTGTCCCTTGATTGTTTGTCCAAGTTTAACCATCAGGCACGTTTTGTATCATTCTTTCTGCATCATTCACGCCATTTTATGCTGTTACATGTGTGCTCGCATACGAAAAATGTTTTAAACCCGCTGTTGCTTCGTTTATGCATTCGGTTTTCAAGTGATCATGCTACCCTTAGTTTGATACTCACGTTTTCTGACTTTTAGTGCAAGAGGTTGCTGTTTTGTGAAGGTTAAGGGGGCGTTCAGGAGGGCAGACCGATGTTGTGTAGAGGGCGTAAGGTTTGGACAGGTTTGGGAGGGGGCCGAGAGGTGTAGGATGGAAGGGTTTTCTCGCTTTTGGGTGGTGAGCGAGGGAGAGGTCGAACCAGCGGCGCGAGGGCTGAACCGAGCCACGTACTAGGCCCTGGTGGGCTGAGGACACGGCTTGGAGAGGGTTGACAGCCGCTGGATCTGTCCTCATAGTGGTTCGATCAAGCTCAAGCGCTAAGGGGAGTCTCGTGTGTGATCTTTTGGCTGTTTTGTGGTTTTACGCAGGATTTGTACAGCTGCCTCACGCTTTGGTTTAGCTTGGTTTAGCAGGTCTCTTATGGTCTTAAGGGTGAGATTTTAAAGGCTGGAAATAAGTTATAAGAGGTGGACCGAATATTTCAAGGGTGGGAGCCATGTGGGGGTTGTTGATTGCACTAAAAGAGGGGTGACCGAGTGCTTGGTGTTTCTTCTGGATTGGTAGTCGAGAGTTTTGGGTAAGATAATAGAGTATTAGGAGTTGTATAGTGTATTTAAGGTATGCAAAAAAAAAGGGGATAGATTTAGTTAAATTTTGAGTCGGATTAAAACCGGGACTCCGGTCCAAGTTTTAAAACGAATCCTTTAAGTTGTGAATTTGGCTAAAGTTTTCTTCTAGGAATGCTTTTAAATAATGTTTTGGGACATTTTAAGGAGTTTGGTAAGATTCAAGTCAATTTTAGAGGCCCAAGGGTGAAACGATAATTTTCGGGTTTTCAGGGGCAAAATGATCATTTTGCACCCGGGGTGAGATTTTGTTCTTGGCAGCGCCCTGAGCACAAATATATGATATTTTAAATGTTTATGTATCATTTTTATGATTTTACGCAATTATAATAAATACGTTGCATGATTGGTTTAAAGGAAAAGTTACGCATATGCATGTTTTTATTAAGTGATGAAAATGATGATATTTTTGAAGGATGGGAATTGGTTGTGACTGACGATGTATATGTATATGATGACATGAGATATGATGAGCGGAGGCCCGGGCTCAGTGGGCGGGTCATGCTGTCGCTGATGTCCCTCGCCGCCGGGTACCACGGTTTTTATAGATGGATCCATCGATTGAGCTGATACGATAGAGCTGATACGAAAGTCACAACTAATGAACTGAATTCAATTAAAAGAAAATGTTTAAGTTTATGATAACACGATGAGCTGTCTTGACACGTATATGATGATATGAGATGACATGATTTGACACGACATGATTTTATACGACATGTTTATGTTATGCTTTTAAGTTCATGAAAGATATGTTGAGTATGATATTTTTCACTGCTGTGTGCTGTGTATATGTACTTGTTATTAACGGTATAGGTGTGTTGAGTCTTTAGACTCACTAGGCGTGTGTGATGCAGATGAGCTTGTTATTGAGAGGACTGGAGGTGCTGAGCACTGAGTGGACAGACCTGGTGGGGTAACACGACCCGAGAACCACATGTTTTCCGCATTTTTTTTTTATGAGATTTGAGATGATATGAAAATTTTTATACGCTGGTTTTGGTACGCTGATGATCTTCACAATTTTTACTCGTTTATGTTTACGCACTATTTTTATTGTCAAATACTTAAGACATTTTTAAATGTTATTTCGAAAATTCGAGCTTTTATAAAAAAAACTATTTCCGCGCTTTTAAAATTAGTTGACGTTTCAGTTGGTATTAGAGCAAGGGTCTTGTATAGGGTTGTACCACCGCCAGCTTCTGTCGCTCAGTCTTCAAGCCTCAAGTCTGTAAGTTTATATGGTTTAAATGTTTTGAAAGTTTTAATGCTATCACCTGCATGTTACATGATATACGTTTTACAGTACATGTTTATCGGTCGCTATGTTTTGAGATTTAATGTTTTAAAAATTTTTGTGCACGTTATGACATGAAATGAGAAATTATATGATTTTCATGCATGCTGGCTTTGTGGTAGAATTAGACAAGAATAAGAATTTTGCTATTGGGCGTTAGGAGAAGTTGGAGATGATTTGGTAATATTAATTTTTGGTTAGTGGTACTGATGTTCTACTTGTAGGTCATAAATTAAACTTAAAAATTATGAATGCTTTTGAGACTTGTAAATTTTCTAAGAAAATACTAATGGTTCGGGATTGTTAGTTGAATTAGTTTTTGAGGATTACATGTAAGGATTATTGATTCGAAGACTACGAAGATTTTTGGAAGTGTAAAGCGTAGAATTTATTTAGGATGCATGCTCTACCTGGTTGGGTTTAAAGATGGAATTGCACAAATTGAGAATTTTAAGGATCTAATTGTAATAACCAATAATTTCAGGACCTAAGTACAAAAATAAAATTCTAAGGGACTATTTTCGAATTTACCGAATTTTGGGATTTAATTCTGAGTTTTGAGAATTTTAAGTTTTAAAGAGGCAAAAATCGATAATGTTATGGGGACAAAAATGCAAATTTCGAAGAGTTGTAGGGCTAAAAATGTAATTTTCGAGAACAATAAGGGCCAAATTGCAAATCTCGAAATTTTTTAGGATTAAATTCGAACTTCTAAGGAAGACTTGGGATTTTAAATATTATGATAATGTAAGACTAGTTATTAGAATTAATTTTGGGTTTAATAAACTTAAGGCTATTGAACCTTATGATACGGGAAACCTATGAAATGGAATTAGGAATGCCAAGAACTTGTGGCTGATTGTGGAATTTTTGGAATTAAGGATAAATTGGATAATTTTTTAGGAAATTAAAAATTAATGTTGCAATTCTAAGGAATTTGGAGACTAATTTAGCAATAAGAGAGATATTAATGGTTTAAATGATAGGAATTGCCAGTGATTTAGGATTGAAGGATATTTAGAACCTTTAGACATTTGAGTTATAATGTTATAAGGAATGATAAGCAAGGACATTGTAGGATAAATCAACGTTGGGTTTGAAAGGTTAAGCGCTAGAGAGTTAATGCTGTGGCAAGTTAAGAATTTATAGTGATAACAATTTAAGATTATAAAGTTGAGCAATTAAGTTCTAAGATTCGACAGTAAGTTAATTTATTTTTGGGAGCTTAAGGTTTGATGTAGCGTAAGTTTTAATCATGATCTTAAGAGTTCAAATTATACCCTTGTTGGAATTTAATTTTCCTAGAAAATTGGGTATGATCGATGGGTGGATTACTTGATTGACGCATATAAGAATTGAGGTAGACACCTTGTTTTAAGAAATTTTTGAAAGCCGTTAAGAAACTTGGGATTAAGTAGATATGTATATTGGAATTGTGTTATCTAAAGACTATTCGGGTTATGTAAGTGAATTACAAGTTTATGGGATAGGCGGTTATACTGAAATTTTAGGTGAAATAAAAACAATAAGGGAATTAGTTGGGTTTAACATAGGTTATCGATGAACGAATAATACGATTTTTATCGAGTAAGAAATCTAAAATATTGATATGAGGATTCTAGAACTCTATGAGTTATAAGTGAAGTTGATTTATTAGAGTTAGTCTAATACTACCATGGGATAACTTATCATGTTTTATATGCTAGTATCAATTAAACATTGAGGATGAGACAGTCGTTCCAATGAGGAAAGTTCAAGTGTCTTAGGCCTCAACTAAATGGTAATTGGGAAGAAAATAGTTTAAGCATGTGATTGATGATAGAAGGGTTTTTATTAATTAGGTAGAAGATCGATAGTGTATATTTGGGTTTTATAGATTAACGTTACTCGAGGTTTAAGATTTGCAACAATTTTACATAGGGGATGTTGTAAATGGTTAAGTTACGTAAGGTTTGTGCCGCAAAATAAGGATTCGATTCAAAGATCTTAGGCAAATACTATTATGGGGTTGATATAAGGTTTAAAATTTAAGTGTATTACCGATGATAGAAGTCGATCAGTAATTTTGGTGCTAAAGTTTCTTAAGTTGAACTACATAAATGATAATATAATAGGTTGATGAACATTATGGGTATTGTATAAGAAAAGTAAAGTGCAATAAGGTTTGGGCATCCACCTCAATTATGAGGAATCGCGAGATAAGCCAAATTCGAGGTCTTAGTAGAATAGAACTAAGTCACCATAAGTTGTTTTAAGTTGCGATTCGCAAACGAGAATTTTGGTAGGAAAATTTTATGAAGATCGAGGAGACATAAGGACAACTCGACACTTATTTTATCAGAGTAGCGCAGCGGAAGTGTGGATATTAGAATTAAGAGTCTAAACTTTTTGATTATCAAGGATAAGCGAATTTCGGGGACGAAATTCAATTTAAGGGGGGTAGATTGTAACGTCCTGAAAAATTGAAGGTCCACGTGAACCACATGCATAAAAGTTATTAAATTTCTTTAGTATTTTATTAAATTGTTTTAAAGCATTAAATGCATGTTTATTTTATTAATTATGAGTTTAATTATTTTTATGCATTTTATGCATAATTCATGTATGTTAGTAATTATTTCATGAAATTTTAAAAGTTCATGTATTAGAGTTTCTAGATGCATTTCACGTTCGATCGAGAAGCGAAGATCGGAGAATTTTCAGGAAAATTATTTTAATTACACGATTTATTTTTATAAATTAAGTTAAAGCATTTTTAAGTGTATTTTTCAAAAAAAAATGAGTAATTTTTGGTATTTTTACCCACATGATTTTTAATTTTTACGGTACGCAAATTTTATCAAATCGGGGACTTTTTAAGTGTTCGGCTAATATTTTCAAAATTTTTTCAACACGAAATGTTTTTCGGGAGTGTGTTTGGGTTTAATAGACTTACTTTTAAGCTTGTTGGACTTAAAACCCTTTTCAAGCCCTTAATTAGTATATATTAAGACCCATTAACCATTGAATTAACCAACTAATTATTATGAATTAAATTGTTGGCATCCAGTAACCCCCACCACGTCCCTCACGTTTCCCCTCCTTCCATAATGCCACGGTTTCAACGGGAACAGTCGGCTGAAGACCATTAGCTTGTTATTAAATACCTAATTATCCTCCTAAGCTTCCCTTAAACCAAAATTAAGGTAATCAGCCGCCCACCCTCCTCCACTCACAATCACCCTCGTGAAAGTGCTGCTTCAAGGTTTTCGGTGGCATCAATTCTTCCTTCAAGCAAGAGCATCTCCTTCGGCCATTTGTCCCTTGATTGTTTGTCCAAGTTTAACCATCAGCCCGTTTTGTATCATTCTTTCTGCATCATTCACGCCATTATATGCTGTTACATGTGTGCTCGCATACGAAAAATGTTTAAACCCGTTGTTGCTTCGTTTATGCATTCGGTTTTCAAGTGATCATGCCACCCTTAGTTTGATACTCACGTTTTCTGACTTTTAGTGCAAGGGGTTGCTGTTTTGTGAAGGTTAAGGGGGCGTTCAGGAGGGCAAACCGATGTTGTGTAGAGGGCGTAAGGTTTGGACAGGTTTGGGAGGGGGCCGAGAGGTGTAGGATGGAAGGGTTTTCTCGCTTTTGGGTGGTGAGCGAGGGAGAGGTCGAACCAGCGGCGCGAGGGCTGAACCGAGCCACGTACTAGGCCCTGGTGGGCTGAAGACACGGCTTGGAGAGGCTTGACAGCCGCTGGATCTGTCCTCATAGTGGTTCGATCAAGCTCAAGCGCTAAGGGGAGTCTCGTGTGTGATCTTTTGGCTGTTTTGTGGTTTTACGCAGGATTTGTACAGCTGCCTCACGCTTTGGTTTAGCTTGGTTTAGCAGGTCTCTTATGGTCTTAAGGGTGAGATTTTAAAGGCTGGAAATAAGTGATAAGAGGTGGACCGAATATTTCAAGGGTGGGAGCCATGTGGGGGTTGTTGATTGCACTAAAAGAGGGGTGACCGAGTGCTTGGTGTTTCTTCTGGATTGGTAGTCGAGAGTTTTGGGTAAGATAATAGAGTATTAGGAGTTGTCTAGTGTATTTAAGGTATGCAAAAAAAAAAGGGGATAGATTTAGTTAAATTTTGAGTCGGATTAAAACCGGGACTCCGGTTCAAGTTTTAAAACGAATCCTTTAAGTTGTGAATTTGGCTAAAGTTTTCTTCTAGGAATGCTTTTAAATAATGTTTTTGGACATTTTAAGGAGTTTGGTAAGATTCAAGTCAATTTTAGAGGCCCAAGGGTGAAACGATAATTTTCGGGTTTTCAGGGGCAAAATGGTCATTTTGCACCCGGGGTGAGATTTTGTTCTTGGCAGCGCCCTGAGCACAAATATATGATATTTTAAATGTTTATGTATCATTTTTATGATTTTACGCAATTATAATAAATACGTTGCATGATTGGTTTAAAGGAAAAGTTACGCATATGCATGTTTTTATTAAGTAATGAAAATGATGATATTTTTGAAGGATGAGAATTGGTTGTGACTGACGATGTATATGTATACGATGACATGAGATATGATGAGTTGAGGCCCGGGCTCAGTGGGCGGGTAATGCTGTCGCTGATGTCCCTCGCCGCCGGGTACCACGGTTTTTATAGATGGATCCATCGATAGAGCTGATACGATAGAGCTGATACGAAAGTCATAACTAATGAACTGAATTCAGTTAAAAGAAAATTTTTAAGTTTATGATAACACGATGAGCTGTCTTGACACGTATATGATGATATGAGATGACATGATTTGACACGACATGATTTTATACGACACGTTTATGTTATGCTTTTAAGTTCATGAAAGATATGTTGAGTATGATATTTTTCACTGCTGTGTGCTATGTATATGTACTTGTTATTAACGGTACAGGTGTGTTGAGTCTTTAGACTCACTAGGCGTGTGTGATGCAGATGAGCTTGTTATTGAGAGGACTGGAGGTGTTGAGCACTGAGTGGACAGACCTGGTGGGGTGACACGACCCGAGGACCACATGTTTTTCGCATTTTTTTTTATGAGATTTGAGATGATATGAACATTTTTATACGCTGGTTTTGGTACGCTGATGATCTTCACAATTTTTACTCGTTTATGTTTACGCACTATTTTTATTGTCAAATACTTAAGATATTTTTAAATGTTATTTCGAAAATTCGAGCTTTTATAAAAAAAATATTTCCGCGCTTTTAAAATTAGTTGACGTTTCAGTTGGTATCAGAGCAAGGGTCTTGTATAGGGTTGTACCACCGCACGCTTCTGTCGCTCAGTCTTCAACCCTCAAGTCTGTAAGTTTATATGGTTTAAATGTTTTGAAAGTTTTAATGCTATCACCTGCATGTTACATGATATACGTTTTACAGTACATGTTTACCGGTCGCTATGTTTTGAGATTTAATGTTTTAAAAATTTGTGTGCACGTTATGACATGAAATGAGAAATTATATGATTTTCATGCATGCTGGCTTTGTGGTGGAATTAGACAAGAATAAGAATTTTGCTATTAGGCGTTAGGAGAAGTTGGAAATGATTTGGTAATATTAATTTTTGGTTAGTGGTACTGATGTTCTACTTGTAGGTCATAAATTAAACTTAAAAATTATGAATGCTTTTGAGACTTGTAAATTTTCTAAGAAAATACTGATGGTTCGGGATTGTTAGTTGAATTAGTTTTTGAGGATTACATGTAAGGATTATTGATTCGAAGACTACGAAGATTTTTGGAAGTGTAAAGCGTAGAATTTATTTAGAATGCATGCTCTACCTGATTGGGTTTAAGGATGGAATTGCACAAATTGAGAATTTTAAGGATCTAATTGTAATAACCAATAATTTCAGGACCTAAGTACAAAAATAAAATTCTAAGGGACTATTTTCGAATTTACCGAATTTTGGGATTTAATTCTGAGTTTTGAGAATTTTAAGTTTTAAAGAGGCAAAAATCGATAATGTTATGGGGACAAAAATGCAAATTTCGAAGAGTTGTGGGGCCAAAAATGTAATTTTCGAGAACAATAAGGGCCAAATTGCAAATCTCAAAATTTTTGAGGATTAAATTCGAATTTCTAAGGAAGACTTGGGATTTTAAATATTCATGAAAATGTAAGACTAGTTATTAGAATTAATTTTGGGTTTAATAAACTTAAGGCTATTTATGATACGGGAAACCTATGAAATGGAATTAGGAATGCCAAGAACTTGTGGCTGATTGTGGAATTTTTGGAATTAAGGATAAATTGGATAATTTTTGAGGAAATTAAAAATTAATGTTGCAATTCTAAGGAATTTGGAGACTAATTTAGCAATAAGAGAGATATTAATGGTTTAAATGATAGGAATTGCCAGTGATTTAGGCTTGAAGGATATTTAGAACCTTTAGACATTTGAGTTATAATGTTATAAGAAATGATAAGCAAGGACATTGTAGGATAAATCAACGTTGGGTTTGAAAGGTTAAGCGCTAGAGAGTTAATGCTGTGGCAAGTTAAGAATTTAGAGTGATAACAATTTAAGATTATAAAGTTGAGCAATTAAGTTCTAAGATTCGACAGTAAGTTAATTTATTTTTGGGAGCTTAAGGTTTGATGTAGCGTAAGTTTTAATCATGATCTTAAGAGTTAAAATTATACCCTTGTTGGAATTTAATTTTTCTAGAAAATTGGGTATGATCGATGGGTGGATTACTTGATTGACGCATATAAGAATTGAGGTAGACAACTTGTTTTAAGAAATTTTTGAAAGCCGTTAAGAAACTTGGGATTAAATAGATATGTGTATTGGAATTGTGTTATCTAAAGACTATTTGGGTTATGTAAGTGAATTACAAGTTTATGGGATAGGCGGTTATACGAAAATTTTGGGTGAAATAAAAACAATAAGGGAATTAGTTGGGTTTAACATAGGTTATCGATGAACGAATAATATGATTTTTATCGAGTAAGAAATCTAAAATATTGATATGAGGATTCTAGAACTCTATGAGTTATAAGTGAAGTTGATTTATTAGAGTTAGTCTAATACTACCATGGGATAACTTATCAAGTTTTATATGCTAGTATCAATTAAACATTGAGGATGAGACAGTCGTTCCAATGAGGAAAGTTCAAGTGTCTTAGGCCTCAACTAAATGGTAATTGGGAAGAAAATAGTTTAAGCATGTGATTGATGATAGAAGGGTTTTTATTAATTAGGTAGAAGATCGATAGTGTATATTTGGGTTTTACAGATTAACGTTACTCGAGGTTTAAGATTTGCAACAATTTTACATAGGGGATGTTGTAAATGGTTAAGTTACGTAAGGTTGGTGCCGCAAAATAAGGATTCGATTCAAGGATCTTAGGCAAATACTATTATGGGGTTGAGATAAGGTTTAAAAATTAAATGTATTACCGATGATAGAAGTCGATCAGTAATTTTGGTGCTAAAGTTTCTTAAGTTGAACTACATAAATGATAATATAATAGGTTGATGAATATTATGGGTATTGTATAAGAAAAGTAAAGTGCGATAAGGTTGGGCATCCACCTCAATTATGAGGAATCGCGAGATAAACCAAATTCGAGGTCTTAGTAGAATAGAACTAAGTCACCATAAGTTGTTTTAAGTTGCGATTCGCAAACGAGAATTTTTGTAGGAAAATTTTATGATGATCGAGGAGACATAAGGACAACTCGACACTTATTTTTGATTATCAAGGATAAGCGAATTTCGGGGACGAAATTCAATTTAAGGGGGGTAGATTGTAACGTCCTGAAAAATTGAAGGTCCACGTGAACCACATGCATAAAAGTTATTAAATTTCTTTAGTATTTTATTAAATTGTTTTAAAGCATTAAATGCATGTTTATTTTATTAATTATGAGTTTAGTATTTTTATGCATTTTATGCATAATTCATGCATGTTAGTAATTATTTCATGAAATTTTAAAAGTTCATGTATTAGAGTTTCTAGATGCATTTCACGTTCGATCGAGAACTACATGTTTTCCGCATTTTGTTTTTATGAGATTTGAGATGATATGAACATTTTTATACGCTGGTTTTGGTACGCTGATGATCTTCACAATTTTTACTCGTTTATGTTTACGCACTATTTTTATTGTCAAATACTTAAGATATTTTTAAATGTTATTTCGAAAATTCGAGCTTTTATAAAAAAAAATATTTCCGCGCTTTTAAAATTAGTTGACGTTTCAATAATACTGCTCACAGAATGCTTATGTATTGTACTGTGTGTAAAACTTCAGGTAATACTGATAAAAATATTGCTAAGATGATTATATCAGGATTTACTGGCCAACTTAAAGGGTGGTGGGATAATTATTTAAATCAATTCCAAAAAGAGGATATTATTAATTCAATAAAAATTGAGAATAATATTCAATCAGAAAATGTAGTTTATTCATTAATAATGACTATGATTGAACATTTTACTGGTAAATTCACTGATGATAATGAAAAGATTCGTACTTTATTAAGTAATCTAAAATGTATGGACCAACATGGTCTTGACACACCCTAGTATGTGTCTAGATGTAGCCTAGTGAGCGTGGAGTCGAGCCATCCACCTGAAACATCAAAACAAGAGAACCCGTGAAGAGCATCATGAAAATCGAAAATTCTGCATTCTTATTTTCTGAAAAATTCTTGATGTATTTCGGTTTTGGGTGGTTTGGTGTGGATCTTGGTTGGCCTATGGCCCTTAGCCACGGTTCATACCATACCCCTAGATGTCTAGGTCATGCCATGGTCAATCAAATGGCCACTGGAACGACACGAGACAGCAAGCAAAGCTAAACACCACACGCGCATGCAAAGGTGCTCTCGGGTGAATCTTTTCGATTGTTGCTGGAATATTCCGAATTATGGCTGGTTTAAAGCCCTTAGCCATGGTTCGAATCATTCCTTGGGACGTTGGTAAGAGGTTCTGGTCGGTGGTTCAAGCCCCAATGGCCATTAGCCTCGCAAACGACGCAAGCAAACCAAGCACAGCTGCTGTATTTTTGGACAGCAACTTGCTGTGACGGTTCAGTGGCTCGTTCGAGTTCTCGGTCATCTTTTAGCCTATGGCCTTGGACTGGACAGTGCCTCATTGAGTTAGGAAGGTCATTTTTTTGACCGTTTGTCATTCGGTTCATTTTTGAGGTCGTACGAGAATTTACGGTGCGATGTGCCAAATTGACTCTCGAAAGAGCGTTTCTTGTTTTGGCCTCCATTCACCTAGATTTCGGCCCTCACCATTTTAGGAGCATTATTTTATCATTTTAGGCGTATTTTAATTATGTCTACATGACGGTTCAGTGTTGGTTCGGGTTGGTTCGGAGTCATGATTAAATACGAAGTCGGTAGGCGTAATTGTCACATTTTAGAATGTTATTGCATAGTTTGGTCCCATAAATCTATTGCATATTTTTCGTGACATATTTAGGTTGCATCGAGCCTGGGAGCGATCCAATCCAAGCAGTAAATTATTACATGATATTTAATTGTGCCATTTAATTATATTACGTGCATAAATATATAAAATGCTCATTTTTGAGATTATGCGATATTGCTTGTGGCCATTTCACTATCATGGGATTATTGCTAAATTCGGTCGCCAGTTACCGGTTCGGTCGCCAGTTACCGGTCAGTTGAGTTTGTTTCACCCAGTATACTGTGGCTACAGTCTGATCAGACGTTTACTATTTTATCCGGTCGCCAGTTACCGGTCATTGGAGCATTCTATTATCCGGTCGCCAGTTACCGGTCAGTTTCAGTGCAGGGGCCACTTGCGTATACCATAATCTCACCAGGAAAATTATTACAGGCTATTTCAGTACAGGACTCCAAGGAGCAAACATTTTTACCATGATATTTTCAGTTCAGTTATGCACGTATTATAACTAATCATGACACGACACTTTTACGATATGCCTCATGACACGACATTTTTATTCCATGAAATTTTACTATAGTATTTACTCGTTATTTACGATATGTGCATGTTGAGTCTTTAGACTCACTAGACTTGATTGTTGTAGGTTCTGATGATGCCGGGACCGAGGGCGGGGACCAGTGAGCAGGCTCGAGTCGGCAGTAATAGGACCCGAGGACCTCAGTTCAGCATTTATTTTTAATTGATGGCTCAAACATTTTAATTATTGTTGGAAAACTTTTTACTGTTATTTCAAAAATGTTAATTGTTCCGCTGCCACATTGAACATCAAACTTTATTTATAAGTTCATTTATGAAGGAGGCAATTTTAATTATTTAAAAAGAAAAATTTTAAATTTTTCGCAAATTTCCAAGTAAGGATTTTAGGCCTTTACAGAGCCATGCATAATTCTAGTATTTTAAAGTAAATTGATTTTATTGCATGAATACTTAAAGTGCCTTTTTGTAAAGTTAATTATTTTATTTCAGTAGTTTAAATGTTATTCTTTCAGTTATTTCAGTGAGGCCGGACTGGAGTTGGAGTTTAGAGATAAAATTTAAGATTCAGAAAATATTTCCATAATTTATTTTAGCTAGCAAATAAGTTCATTTAAGTTAAAAAGGAGGTTTGAGGATTTAATTTAATTACTTGAGGTGAGTAGAAAATAAATTTATTTAAGTTCCTCAATTAAGGGGTTAGTTCATTAAATTAATTAAGGGATAGGTAAGGCTCTTAAGGTATTAAAATTTATCAACTAAACAATATTTCCCCTTCATTTTTATTGTGTAAATTCGGCCACCCTTAATTGATTAAGCATTGATATGCCAACTCACCCTTTGACCCATTCTTTGTTATTTTAGCATGCTAACCTTTTAATTATTAATCAACCTTAATTAATTAATTATTAAGCTTTATCCTAGTCTAGATTTGCATGAGAGAATCGGCCACTCATTCTAGATCCATCCAAGAAGCCATTTGATATCAACCAATTCAAATTTCAAAAAGAGAGGAGACTTGGTCATACCATTTGAATTCCTTTATTAGTGGATCTCCCTCACTCTCCTAACCATCACCTCCCCTCACCCATGAATGAAAATCAGAGCCATTTCAGAGTAGAAAACCATGGGATTTCAGTAGGAAACCAGAGAGAATAATCGAGTGAAGAACAAGCTAGCAAGAGCGCTCCACTTCTCCGCGCCGAGTCGTCGTATTCTTTCGTTTTTCATTCAAACGAAAACCAAGGCATGTCTAGATTTCTTTCAAACCTCAATCAAGTCCTACTATTATTTTAAACATCACTTTTACATGATTTTTATACAAGAAAACCGAAATTTACATCAAGCATTTTCGAAATGCATGTGCAGAATTTTTCGACTTTCATGATGCTCTTCACGGTTTTCTCTTGTTTCAGTTGCTACAGGTTATGGTTCGACTCCAGGCTCTCAAGGCTGTTCCTAGGCATGTACTAGGATGTATTAAGACCATATTGGTCCGTTTGTTCAACACCATACTCGCTGGAATTCAGCTTTGACAGCAGCTCACCCCCTTCACGCCATTTGAGTTGCTATTTTGCTGTTGTGCTGTCAAAAAGGCATGGATCTGATCATGGCTGCCCCAGGGGCCTATAGCCATGGTTAGATCACTTCCCTAGCATGCCTAAGACGTGACTAAGTCGCCCTTTTGGTGGCTTGGTCCATGGTGCATCGGTTTTAAATCAAATGCAAGAACAGCCCCTCCCCTCTCGGCCCCTTCGGTTTTTGACAGCATGTGTGTGTTCGAGTTTTTTGTATGGGTGTGGATTTTGGTTGGCCTATGTCCCTTAGCCACGGTTCATACCCTACCACTGGATGTCTAGATCGTGTCATGGTCAATCAAATGACCACCGGAGCGATCCGTGACAGCAAAAACAAGAACAAGAGCCCGACGTGCAGAATTTGTTCTCGGGTAGGAACTTTCGGTTGGTTACTGGAATGAGGCGAATTGTGGCTGGCCTAGGGCCTTAGCCATGGTTCAAATCATTCCTTGGGATGTTGGTAAGAGTCTCTGGTTGGTGGTTCAAGCCCCAATGGCCGGTAGTCTCGAAAACGACGCAACAAAAGAGAGACGCAGCTGCTGTAATTTTATTGACAGCAAGCATGTCGCGGTTCAGAGGCGTCGTTTGAGTTCTTGGTTGGCTTTTAGCCTATGTCCTTGGACTGTACAGTGCCTCATCGAGTTAGGAAGGTTGTGTTTTTGACCGTTCGTGATTCGGATCATTTTTGAGGTCGTACGAGAATTTACGGTGCGATGTGCCAAATTGACTCTCGAAAGAGCGTTTCTTGTTTTGGCCTCCATTCACCTAGATTTCGGCCCTCACCATTTTAGGAGCATTATTTTATCATTTTAGGCGTATTTTAATCATGACTACATGACGGTTCAGTGTTGGTTCGGGTTGGTTCGGAGTCATGATTAAATACGAAGTCGGTAGGCATAATTGTCACATTTTAGAATGTTATTGCATAGTTTGGTCCCATAAATCTATTGCATATTTTTCATGACATATTTAGGTTGCAGCAAGCTTGGGAGCGATCCAATCCAAGCAGTAAATTATTACATGATATTTAATTGTGCCATTTAATTATATTACGTGCATAAATATATAAAATGTTCATTTTTGAGATTATGCGATATTGCTTGTGGCCATTTCACTATCATGGGATTATTGCTAAATCCGGTCGCCAGTTACCGGTCAGTTGAGTTTGTTTCACACAGTATACTGTGGCTACAGTCTGATCAGACGTTTACTATTTTATCCGGTCGCCAGTTACCTGTCATGGGAGAATTTTATTACTCGGTCGCCAGTTACCGGTCAGTTTCAGTGCAGAGGCCACTTGCGTATACCATAATCTCACCAGGAAAATTATTACAGGCTATTTCAGTACAGGGCTCCAAGGAGCAAACATTTTTACCATGATATTTTCAGTTCAGTTATGCACGTATTATAATTAATCATGACACGACACTTTTACGATATGCCTCATGACACGACATTTTTATTCCATGAAATTTTACTATAGTATTTACTCGTTATTTACGATATATTCATGTTGAGTCTTTAGACTCACTAGACTTGATTGTTGTAGGTTCTGATGATGCCGGGGCCGAGGGCGGGGACCAGTGAGCAGGCTCGAGTCGGCAGTAGTAGGACCCGAGGACCTCAGTTCAGCATTTATTATTTTATTCCTCAAACAATTTTTATCAGTTTTTGGATATTCTTAAATTGTTATTTCGCAAACAAACATTTTCTTCCGCTGCCATTTTGAATATCAAACTTTGTTTATTGGTTTAATTATGAATGAGGCATTTTAATTATTTAAAAAGAAAATTTTAATTTTCCTCAAATTTTCAAGCAAGGATTTTTCGGGCCTTCACAGTTGGTATCAGAGCCGACCTCTCTTAGTACGGTGTGATTCGGGGACGAACCAAGCGGAAGCTGGTGGGCATGTGAGGCCCGGGGCCGAAGAGGGCGGGGGGTGATCGCCGGTGCCATCAGTTGCACGGACAATGAGCGGCTCCTGGCAGGCTTCTAGGTGGAGGGAACATGAATGAACCGAACCACACGGGAATGAGAGGGATTCCGAGAATGTTCAATGTAATGAACTGTACAGTTGAAGAAGGCTTAAAAGATTTGAAATGTACTACTCATATCACGAAGGTGCATCTTCTTTTCGGTAGCTCATCACATAAGAACTCCCAAGTTAATAGTTTCTGGAAAGCTAAATTTATAGATGGTTTACCTTTTCTATTTGCTGAAAGAATTAGAAAAGTCTTAAGAAAAGATGAGATTAATATTCCATATGATAATTATACTTATGGAAATTTAATTAATACTTGTATAAAAGAGGGTTTAGCTCTCTGTAATGAATTAAAATTAAATAATCAAATTAAAAGACAGAATTTACTCTAGAAAAAACAATTAGGTAAATTTTGTGATCAATTTGGTATGGACTTACCTAATAAAGGTAAGAAGAAAATTAAAAAAAAAGAAAAAAAACTTTATAGAAAGAAAAGACATTTGTCTGATAGACAAAGAGATAAAAAGAAGATAAGAAAAGAAAGCCGTGATTTACGGAAAGAAGAAAAATACCAAAATAAATTAATAATTTGTAGAAAATGTAAAAAAGCCAGGACATTATACTAATCAATGTTGGGCTAAAAACAAAATTAATAGTTTAGATATAGATGATAATCTAAAAGAAACATTATTTAAAATAATAATGGATTCAAATAATAATTCTGACAGTGAAATTGAGAATTTTTCAGAATCTTATATTTCAGAAGAAATACTAGATAGTGGATCAGAAATTTCTGATGAATTGGAAGAATGTAATAATTGTATACAAGGAAAATCTTGTATAAATCATATAGAAGATAAATATGATAATTTTTATAAACTCATGTCTCAATTTAATGATTTAAATATTATTGTGTCAACTAACAATAATATTTTAGAATTCCTTAAAATGATTAAGAATACAGTATTAAAATCTACATTTATTGATCAAATGAAGAATACTGCTTCAACTAGCAATAATAATAACATTCTTGTTAAACAAGAACAAGTTTATTCTATGAAAGAAGTTAAAAATCTTTTACAACAAAAATATAGTAAACAAAATCCAGTTACTATACAGGAATTTAGTCAAAGAAATAGAAAATCTTAAAGAACAAGTAAAAATTTTACAACATAATAATAATAGTTTAAATTATCGTATTTCAATTATTGAAACTAATAATAATAATTCAGTTAATAATTCTGAAAGTTTTGATAATATTCAAGATATTTATTTTCCTTGATCCAGATGTTTTATAAGAAGAATTTCATTGTTATGATTGATAGTGGTGCAGATTTAAATGTTATACAGGAAGGATTAATTCCTACTAAGTATTTTCATAAAACTACTCATTCTCTCTCTCATGCAGGAGGAGAACCTTTAGAAATAAATTATAAATTACCAAAAGTTTATATTTGCAAAGATAAAAACTTATTCAAACTAGTTTTTTATTAGCAAAAGATATTTCTAGCCAACTTATACTTGGTCTTCCTTTCATTTATCAAATTTATCCTTTAACTTATGTTGATGAAACAGGTATTATAGGAACTTTTCAAGGTAATCATTTTTCCTTTAAGTTCATAACTAAACCTGTTCATAGAATTTTAAATGAATTACAAAAAACGATTGATAGGAAAACTTTTCAAATTAATTCTTTAAAAGAAGAAGTTAATATTTTAACTATAGATGATAAATTAAATAATTCTAAATTACAGGAAAAAATTAAACTTATTTATAATAAGTTCTCATTAGAAATATGTAATGATCTTCCTAATGCTTTTTGGAATAGAAAGAATTATATTATCTCTCTTCCATATGAAGAGAATTTTGATGAAAAAATATTCCAACCAAGGTTCGTCCTTGTCAAATGAATTCCGAATATTTAGAATTATGTAATAATGAAATTCATTCTTTATTAGATAAAGGTTTAATAAAACCTTCACAATCTTCTTGGTCATGTACTGCTTTTTATGTTAATAAACATTTTGAACAGGAAAAAGGAGTTCCTAGATTAGTCATAAATTATAAACCTCTTAATAAGGTTTTAAAATGGATTAGGCATCCTATTCCTAATAAAAAAGATTTATTAGATAGACTTGTACATGCAATCATATTTTCAAAATTCGATTTAAAATCAGGATTTTGGCAAATTGAAGTAAAGGAATCTGATAGATATAAAACTGCTTTTAATGTTCCAATAGGACATTATGAATGGACAGTAATGCCATTTGGCCTTAAAAATGCCCTTCAGAATTTCAACAAATTATGAATGATATTTTTTATAATTATAGCAATTTTATAATTGTTTATATTGATGATATCTTAGTATTTTCTAATGATATTGAAACGCATTTTAAATATTTAGATATGTTTAAAAACATTGTTATTCAAAATGGACTTCTTATCTCAAAATCTAAAATGATTTTATTTCAAACTAATATTAGATTTCTTGGTCATATGATTGAGAAAGGAAAAATAATTCATATACAAAGAAGTATAGAATTTGGTTCTAAATTTCCTGACATTATAACTGATAAAACTCAGTTACAGAGATTTTTAGGAAGTTTAAATTATATTTCTCCTTTTATTAAAGATCTTACTAAATATTCTGCTATCTTATATGATAGGTTAAGGAAAAATCCTTTACCTTGGTCTGAAAGACATACAATAGCTGTTAAAAATATAAAGGAAAATGTTAAAAATCTTCCTTGTCTTATGCTTGCTAATCCCCAATAGGATAAAATTGTTGAAACTGATGCTTCAGATATAGGTTTTGGAGGAATTCTAAAACAGAAAGATCCTCAAACTAAACAAGAATATCTTATTAGATTTTATTCTGGTAAATGGAATAATGTGCAGAAAAATTACTCCACAGTAGCAAAAGAAATCTTAGCTATTGTCAGATGTATTCTAAAATTTCAAGATGATTTATATAAACAAAATTTTATTATAAAAACTGACTGTAAATCTGCAAAATTTATGTTTAATAAAGATTTTAAACATGATGTTTCTAAACAAATGTTTGCAAGATGGCAGGCTCATTTAGCTCCTTTTGATTTTGAAATCATTTATAAGAAAGGTGAAGATAATCACTTGCCAGATTTCTTAACTCGAGAATATTTATCCTAATGTTTTCATTTACAGATATGTATTCCCGAGGAAGAGGAGAGTCCTCTTATAGAGGGCGAGGTGGTAGGGGAAAACTCCCTAATATCATTGCACAGCATGGTAAACAGAGGCTTATAGCCCAGAACTTATCCAGTTCATCAGCCAATAATACTGAGCAAAATAATGAGTTATACAATGAGTTTCAAGAATTTTTGAAACAAAAACAGAGAAGTAATACAGATTCTCAATCTTCAGCAACATATGCTAATATAATCAAAGAAGATGATGATGATTCAGCTCTATATACAGAGACAAAACATCGAGAATTGATTCTTCTTATACAAGAAAAAGATACCCAATGGGAAAAAACTATATGGACTATCATGGTAAGATATTTAACCAATACATCATATGTATATGGTTCCTACAAACAGAGAGGATTTTATGAAAATCTTCTGTTATCTACAAAAAGTGTTGATATAACTCACTTTTTCAGTAATACTCAGCAGAAAGGAAGTTATAACTTCTCAAAGTTCATTATCAAAAAGATAATATCTATTGAAGAATGAGGTATATCTCCATTAGTTGAAAAAAAATTTTATTCTGAAAGCCATAAAATGAGTTTTAAATTCAATTTTTGGGATTATACTGAAAGTTTTAATAAAACTCTGTTTTATGAAAATGAAAATAGGAAACATACATGGTTTCTAAAGATTTGTGAAAATGTTTTTCATCGTCCAGTTCCAAATTGGTTTTTAATCTGGTGGAAGATATTTGGTCCATCTGCAAAGATTTTGCCAGAGGTTTTTATAAAACCCATGAATACTTGGTTAAATGTTTTCCCAAGTATTAAAAAATCATTTTCTGAACATTGGAGCGATGGAAAGACTTTATGTCTATTTTTCATGGAATTTGGAATTCCCTGGATCTGGAAATGGCAACCAGAATTTGGATACACAGATGAAGGAATCCCGTGCATATGGCGAGTTAGTTCCACAAAATTTTGGGACAAATTATTACGTGATGATCCAGAAACTGGAAAGCTTTATGGCTATGAAACTCTTCATCAAATGGAGGAAAAGATTTTATTATATCAGACAGAATTTCACAATCAACAAGAAAAGGAAAAAGCCTCTATGAGTCCTTTCAAGATTCTTACTCAGAAATATTCTGAAATATATTCAAAAGAAAAAATGATCGAGATCTATATTGAAGAAATGAAAAAAGATCTTTTCCAGAATATTGGAGGTTCTGATTCAAAATCAGATAAATCTATGGCGTCCGAATCTAGTGAAAATCAATTTATTCATCTAATGAAGATGCAGGATGCTCAAGACCCTGAGGATGATATTCCTCAATTTTCTCAGATAGATGACATTTTTGAGAATCTGAAAAATTCTTTAAAAGATAATAATAAAGATGATTAAAATCGTCATCAGAAGAGGAATCTGCAGTTGGTGGAATATCACATCCTATCATAGCATATCGTGACAAAAAGTGGGTGGCATATCACTGTAGACTTTTTGAATTTTGTAACCATGTTACTATTTGCGTTAATAAAGCATTTACAATTTTTATTTTAAGATGGAATCCGGGGTTTGATGTCCGGCTCTTCTATCTATATATAGGTTATTTCTGTGTTCTTAGGAGGACACGGTTGAGTTTGCTCCCCTCTATTCTCTCTTGTAAAAACCTTTCTGAAGTATATCAATAAAAGTTTGCAGTTCTGATAACAACTTTGTAAGTTCTTACTGTTTTTATTTTCTGTTTTTATTTACTGTTTTTAATTTTTATTTTTCATAAGATTAGCCTGAATGACAGGCTAAAGTATTCGTGCTAAATTATTACCTTACTATGACATGATCTATATTTATTTGTTCTTGGAATCAGATTGAGATAATAAAAGATCTATTTAAATTTTTGGAATTTAAAGTAATATAAGAGTCTTTGGTTAGAACATAAGGTAAAAAGATGAACCAGGAAATGGTAAACACAAGGTTTGAGTTTAACCAAGAAAAATAAATTCATGTTGTAGCCCTTCAGCCTGCTTATCCGAGAGATGGCGTTTAAGGCGTTCATGGGTGATTTTTATGAATTTATGATTCTATGGGATCTCAGTAAAATCCTCTGTTGTTTAATTTATTTGGTATATCTTTTATAAATCCTTTTATGTTTTGTAAAAGTTCCAAATATGAATATTATATTCATTATTATTCTGAGATTTAAATTTTTCCTTTTTTTTAGCTCAATACGAGTTGAAAATAGTATATAGGTTGGAAACCAATAACCTCCATGTGTGCGAAAGCCACTAAGGAAAAGTTTGGTAAAACAATGCCACGTATCATATTCCTCATTTTGATACCAAGCCTCAGATGGTATCAGAGCCATTGAAATAGTCTGGATAATAATTTAGCACTTTTTATTCAAATGAATATTTTCAGTTTTAAAGAAACTGTTCAAAACAGTTTAAATGAAGAATATGATTTACCTGAGAATTTAGATTTATTGAATAAATGGACTATTCCTAAGATAGAATCTAAAATGATCTATAAGTTAGGAACTTTTGAAAGAATTGGTTTTAAACAGGTAGTTAAAACTACAGAATCATCGATACCACTTCATAATAATGAAATGGTTATTAGATTGTTAAACAATAAAGATATTTTACCTTATAGGAAAAATTACAGATTCATGCGTATAGGTTTAATTCAAATAGCTTTTAGACCTTTAACATTAGAAGGACTACCAGAAAGCTTTATAGCAGCTTTAAGAGATGGTAGAAATTTGAATTGGAAACAATCCCTTATGGGAATAATTCAATCTAGTCTGGCTCATGGTCCAGTATATTTTGATGTTTATCCGAATTTATCTTTATCTTTGTCTGATATTAATATATTAGATTCTTTAACATTAAATGTTAAAACTCATGGTTATAATTATACTCCTGGCACAGAAGTTATATGTACATGTTATCGTATTTATTATAAACCATTATTTACACCGAATCCTATGTGTAAGAGAATAGATAAAAAATTAAATGAAACTATTCTAATAGAAACTAATTTTAATAGATCTAATATTACAACCCGTAGATCTATAAAATGGGAAGAAATTGAATTTCCAGAAAATTGGATAATTGAACAAGCTGTTCCTAGAAATCCTATAATAAATTGAGATTTACAACAAGTTATTCAAAATAATGAAGGATCTGTTCAAATACAGTTCAATAATGAACAAAGAAGATTATTGCCATCTTCTATTATACTAGATCAAGATCTAGTCGTTCTTTTATTTCGCCATTAGATTATTTGGTGGATATTTCTCAAACTTTTAGAGTTTCTACTTCTCAGATAAGAGAAGATGTTGAGTCTCCTGTATAAGATACAGTAGATGAATTAATCATTAATCAAAATAATATTGTGCATAAAAATAACTTTCAAAAAGTTAGAGAAACTGATACAGTTTCAGAAATGAATTTTAGTATTTAATGGATAGTAAATCTAAAATTGATTTTACTAAAGGATCTCTTGCTAGAGCAAGGATCAATGCAGAATTCTATTTACCCAAATGGGAATCTTTCAGAAATTGGTACTTTAAAAGTTTTTCTGAAGATGAGTTTGATTATATTGTTGCGGAATTTTATAAATATTGTGAAAACCAGAATAAATTGATTCATTTTGTTCCTTGGTTTTTTAAAACTTTTATCATAGATTATATTTCTATTCTTGAAAGAAATTATAAACTTTCTTCTGGACAGATTCAAAAATCTGTTTATCCTCCTCAACAATCTTTTATTATAGAAAAGAATAATAAAATTTTAAATTTTACTGCTTTTTCAAAATTATTTGACAATGATATGTTACAAATAACTGTTAAACATATTAATCAGATAATTGAAAAACAGAATTATACAAATTTGTATCTTACGATAATAGGTGAAGAGATAGTTTCTCTTAAGGATCGTATTGATAAAATTATTATGGCTATTAATCAAATAAAACCAGATGTTCATATACAGTCTAAAGAAGAAGAAACTAATATTGTTTCTATTGCTACTTCTTCTATTCAATCCCCTCCAGATATAAAAGATTTTAAATTTAAATCTTATGTTTCTGATATAGAAAAATTATTAGAAGAAAAATTTAAAAATCTTAATTTGAATACTCTTAATGAAAAGTTTGATAATGATGAAAATCATTCTGAAGAAGAAATTAATAAAATTAAATGGACAGATAGACCTACCCAGAACAAATATTATTATAATAGACCTACTCTCATGGATGTTCTTATTGAAGAACAAGAATATATATTTGCTAATAGTTATAATGTGAAAAGTATTTATGAATGGAATATAGATGGTTTTAGTGATAAGCAAATTTATAATACTGCTAACAGAATGCTTATGTATAGTACTGTGTGTAAAACTTCAGGTAATACTGATAAAAATATTGCTAAGATGATTATATCAGGATTTACTGGCCAACTTAAAGGTTGGTGGGATAATTATTTAAATCAATTCCAAAAAGAGGATATTATTAATTCAATAAAAATCGAGAATAATATTCAATCAGAAAATGTAGTTTATTCATTCATAATGACTATGATTGAACATTTTTCTGGTAAATTCACTGATGATAGTGAAAAGATTCGTACTTTATTAAGTAATCTAAAATGTAAAACACCTACTGATTTTAGATGGTATAAAGATACCTTTTTATCTCGTATATATGAGATACCAGATTGTAATAATAGTTTCTGGAAACCTAAATTTATAGATGGTTTACCTTTTCTATTTGCTGAAAGAATTAGAAAAGTCTTAAGAAAAGATGAGATTAATATTCCATATGATAATTATACTTATAGAAATTTAATTAATACTTGTATAAAAGAGGGTTTAGCTCTCTGTAATGAATTAAAATTAAATAATCAAATTAAAAGACAGAATTTACTTGAGAAAAAACAATTAGGTAAATTTTGTGATCAATTTGGTATGGACTTACCTAATAAAGGTAAGAAGAAAATTAAAGAAAAAGATGAAAAACTTTATAGAAAGAAAAGACATTTGTCAGATAGACAAAGAGATAAAAAGAAGAAAAGAAAAGAAAGCCGTGATTTACGGAAAGAAGAAAAATACAAAAATAAATTAATAATTTGTAGAAAATGTAAAAAGCCAGGACATTATTCTAATCAATGTTGGGCTAAAAACAAAATTAATAATTTAGATATAGATGATAATCTAAAAGAAACATTATTTAAAATAATAATGGATTCAAATAATAATTCTGACAGTGAAATTGAGAATTCTTCAGAATCTTATATTTCAAAAGAAATACTAGATAGTGGATCAGAAATTTCTGATGAATTGGAAGAATGTAATAATTGTATACAAGGAAAATCTTGTATAAATCATATATAAGATAAAGATGATAATTTTTATAAACTCATGTCTCAATTTAATGATTTAAATATTAATGTGTTAACTAACAATAATATTTTAGAATTCCTTAAAATGATTAAGGATCCAGTATTAAAATCTACAATTATTGATCAAATGGAGAATACTGCTTCAACTAGCAATAATAATAACATTCTTGTTAAACAAGAACAAGTTTATTCTATGAAAGAAGTTAAAAATCTTTTACAACAAAAATATAGTAAACAAAATTCAGTTACTATACAGGATTTAGTCAAAGAAATAGAAAATCTTAAAGAACAAGTAAAAATTTTACAGCATAATAATAATAGTTTAAATTAACGTATTTCAAATATTGAAACTAATAATAATAATTCAGTTAATAATTCTGAAAGTTTTGATAATATTCAAGATATTTTGTAGAACCCGTAAATCAGTCTACGTATAAGCCATGCATAATTCTAGTATTTTAAATTTAATTGACTTCATTGCATGATTATTTTAATGCTTTTCTTTGAAGTTAATTATTTTATTATTTCATGCAGTAGTTTGATTTTTCAGTTATTTCAGTGAGGCCGGACTGGAGTTGGAGCTTTGAGATAGAATTTAAGATTCGAGAAATATTTCCAGAAGTTAATTTAGCTAGCAAGTAAGTTCATTTAAGTTAAAAAGGATGTTTTGAGGATTTAATTTAAGTTACTTGAGGTGATTAAGAAATAAGCTCATTTAAGTTACTTAATTTAGGGATTAATTCACTAAATTAATTAAAGGATTAGTGAGGCTTTTAAGGGTTATAAATTTACTAGCTAGAAAACATTTTCCTTCCATTTATTAGATGAATTTTTGGCCACCCTTAGTAGATTGAGCAAGGATATGCCAACTCACCTTTGACCCTTTCTTTGTATTTAATTAGTAGGATAATCTCTTCATTTTTTTTCTAGCACCATTTAATTAGTGATCAATCTTATCCTAGCCTTGTTGGACATGCAAAAATCGGCCACACTCCACACTTGTATCCCTCCAAAAATCATTTGATAACAAGCAAATTCAAATTTCAAAATGAGGGAGACTTGGTCTTGATTTGTCCCTTATATTTTGGCACCCATCTCCCTCACTCCCCTAACCATTTCCTCATCTCCCTAATCTCGAAAATCAGAGCCATTTCAGAGTAGAAAATCTTGACCCTCACAGCCTAGAACTAGAGAGAAAAATCGAGAGCAAGGAAACAAGAGAAGCGCTCCACCTCCTCCGCGCCGAGTCGTCATATTCTTTTCGTTTTTATTTCAAACGAAAATCAAGGCATGTCTAGATTCTTTCAAACCTCAATCAAGTCCTATTATCAATTATTTTCATTTCATGATCATGATTTCGTTGGCCATAAACCGAAACACAACAAGAAATTTCAGAAAAATATAACATGCAGATTTTCGGTTTCCATGACAAGCTTCACGGGTTCTCTTGTTTTGACGTTTCAGGCGGATGGCTCGACTGCCAGGCTCCCAAGGCGGCTCCTAGACATGTAATAGGATGCATTAGAACCATGTTGGTCCATTCATTCAGTCCCCATGCTTGCTGGAAAAACCGAAATCACAGCAAGCTCCCCATAGGTGCAGAGTTGTGTTCGAAAATTCAGTTTTGTTGTCCAAGTGTAAGGATCTGATCATGGCTGCCCTAGGGGCCTATAGCCCTGGTTGGATCACTCCCCTAGCATGTCTAAGACGTGACTAAGTCGCCCTTTTGGTGGCTTGGTCCATGGCTCATCGGTTTTTACATAAAACATCAAGAACAGCCCCCTCCCCTCTCGGCCCCTTCGGTTTTGACAGCACATGTACTTCGAGTTGGTTGGTTTGGTGTGGATCTTGATTGGCCTATGTCCCTTAGCCACGGTTCATACCATGCTACTAGATGTCTAGATCGTGCCATGGTCAATCAAATGGCCATTGGAATGACACGAGACATCGATCATAGCATAAACACTACACACGCATACACGCAAGATGCTCTCGGTTGGACCCTTCGGTTGAGTTATGGTGTGATGCGGATTGTGGCTGGCCTAGGGCCCTTAGCCATGGTTCAAATCATTCTTGGGACATTGTGGAGAGGTTTTGGTCGGTGGTTCAATCCCCAATGGCCATTAGCCTCGCAAACGACGCAAGCAAGCCAAGCAAGGTTGCTGTATTTTTGGGACAGCAACTAGCTGTGTCGGTTCGGTGGCTCGTTCGAGTTCTTGGTTGGCTTTTAGCATGTGGCCTCGGACTGGACAGTGCCTCATCGAGTTAGGAAGGTCGTGTTTTTGACCGTTTGTGATTCGGATCATTTTTGAGGTCGTACGAGAATTTACGGTGCGATGTGCCAAATTGACTCTCGAAAGAGCGTTTCTTGTTTTGGCCTCCATTTCACCTAGATTTCGACCCTCATCATTTTAGGAGCATTAGTTCATAATTTTAAGCGTATTTTAATCATGACTATACGTCGGTTCAGTGTTGGTTCGGGTTGGTTCGGAGTCATGATTAAATACGAAGTCGGTAGACGTAATTGTCGCATTTTCAAACGTAAATTGCATGGTTGGTCAAGTTTAAACTATTGCATATTTTTCATGACAGTTAGGTTGCAGCGAGCCTGGGGACGATCCAATCCAATCCAGTTGGTAAAATTACAGGATTTTTTATTATGCCAGTTAATTATATTACGTGCATGAAAAATAGAAAATACTTATTTTTGAGATTTATGCGATATGGCTTGTGGTCAATTCTCTATTATGGGATCATTATTTTATACGGTCGCCAGTGACCGATCAGTTCAGTTTGGTACCACCCGGTCGCCAGTGACCGGTCAGCTCAGTTCAGTTTGATACTCCCCGGTAGCCAGTTACCGATCAGTTCAGTTCAGTAATGGGGCCACAGGCGTAGACCATAATCTCAACAGAAAATTTTTACCAGTTATTTCAGTACAGGGCTCCAAGGAGCAAACATTTTTACTATGATTTAAGTTCAGTTATGCACGTATTATAATTGCTCAGTACAAGTTATTTTCAGTATGCCTCATGACATGATATTTTAACCCATGCACATTTTACTTCAGTATTTACTCGTTACCTTCGATATTTGCATGCTGAGTCTTTAGGCTCACTAGACTTGATTGTTGTAGGTACTGATGAGGCCAGGGCCGAGGGCGGGGACCAGTGAGCCAGCTTGGGTCGGCAGTAGTGGCACCCGAGGACCTCAGTTTCAGCACTTTTTATTTTTTTTATGCTCAGACATTTTATCAGCTGTTGAATATTTTTAAATTGTTATTTTCGGCAAACTTTATTTTCTTCCGCTGCTATATTTTAAACATTGAACTTGAGTTATCAGTTGATTTTATGAATGACGCACTCCATTTATTTTTAAAAGAAAATTTTAAATTTTTCCGCAAATTTTCAAGCAAGGAGTTTTCGGGCTTCGACAGTTGGTATTAGAGCGGTGGTTCTGTATAGGGTTACACTACTACTGACCACGAGAAGCTCACGAAGCCACGCCTTCGGTCTGTAAGTTTTACATTTCAGCATTTTATTTAAAGCATGAATTATTTTGTCAGCATGCTTCCATGAAATAATTTCGACCAGATTTTTCAGCATTTCAGTGTTCATTTAAAATAAATTATGGAATTATGCATGTTAGTTACGTATGGGTTATGTTTGGAACAGTATGCCCCCTAGACGTCAAGTAGGACGCCCGAGAGGTAGTGGTGAGCACCGTCGCGAGGACGATGGCGATCAGAGACAAGAGAGGCAGACACCTCCTCCTCCTCCTCCACCTCCACCACCGCCCCCACCTGACATGAGTGCCAAGATGCTAGCTGGGATGACACAGTTCTTCGCACAGTTTGCGGGGAACAATGCGGTGGTGACTAGGCCGACAGGGCCAGAGGCTGTTTACGAGCGATTCATGAAGATGCGTCCGGAGGAGTTTTCTGGGGGGTCTAACCCCATGATTGCCGAGGGATGGATCAAATCCCTCGAGGTCATCTTCGAGTTTATGGAGCTGGGAGACGCAGACCCAGTCCGATGTGCCATCTATCTGTTCACTGGAGACGCCCGCTTATGGTGGGAAGGAGCGTCGGTAGCCCTGACCTTGGCTACACTGTCATGGACACGCTTCACGGAGGTTTTCTACTCCAAATATTTTGCCGAGGAAGTGCGCACCAGGTTGACCACTGAGTTCATGAGCCTGAGACAGGGAGACATGACGGTTACGGAGTTCATCCGTAAGTTCGAGAGGGGCTATAATTTTGTGCCCTTGATCGCGAATGATGCCAAAGCCAAGTTGATGCATTTCCTGGTGGGTCTACGGCCGATCTTGCGCCGGGATGTTAGGGTGTCTGACCCTGCTACTTATGAGATTGCTGTCTCCAAAGCCCTAGCCGCAGAGCAGGATCTGCGGGATATCGAGAGGGATCGCCAGGGCAAGCGCCCAGTTCAGGTACCACACCGCCCTCCTCCTCATCAGCATCAGCAGCAGAATAAGAGGCCTTTTCATGGACCGCCTAGAAATAGAGGACAGCAGCAGCAGCAAGCAGCAGCGGGGACGCCCAGCCCCAAGGACTTATGAGCACCCAGTCTGTCCCAAGTGCTCACGCCGTCATCCTGGAGCATGTATGTCTGGCTCAGGAAAGTGTTTGAAGTGTGGCAGTCCAGACCACATGTTGCTGCAGTGCCCTCAGAGGAATCTGTCTATCCAAGGCAGAGCTTTTGCTCTCCATGCCGCGGAAACCAACCCGGAGACTATGTTGTTGACAGGTACCTTTAAGCTTTAAGTTATTATTTGAATTTCGTGTTTTGGGAATAAGGATTAAGATTGAACTTAGAACTGTGATAGGATTGCATGCTCTACTCAGTAGTATTTTGGGGATTTAAGTTAGAAGAACTTTGACCATTGCATGTCTATAAGTTTAGTTCTTGTAACTACTGGATTCAACTTAGAGCTCCGCTCTTTCAGGGAGAATTTTTATATCTGGTTCCGCTACCAAGGCCTTGATAGATTCAGGGGCCACTCACTCGTTTATTTCGGAGGTCTTTACAAACTTTCTCAAGATCAAGACCATTGGGCTAGACATAGCCTTTTCAGTAGTGTTGCCATCAGGCGAGGAGATGACAGCCACCAATGTTATCCGAGATATAGACCTTGAGCTGCACGGTAATCTTGTTTATGCAGATCTGATTGTGCTACCGATGCCGGAATTTGACATTATCCTAGGGATGGACTGGCTATTGAGGAACAGAGTGTTGATAGACTTCCAGCGGAGATCTGTTCTTGTCCGACCGCCTGGAATGGAGCAGTTCTTATTTGAGCCGGACAGGTACTTTCCTTTACCGCGCATTATTCCTTATGTTCAGGCCAGGAAGCTCATGCATAGAGGGTGTCGGGCATTTCTAGTGACCTTTTTATCTGTCCCCGAGGAACCCAGCCAGTCAGCCTCAGATGTTCCGATTGTCAGAGATTTCTTAGACGTTTTTCCCGAAGACGTCTCTGGTATGCCACCCGAGAGAGAGGTGGAGTTTTCCATTGAGCTTATGCCAGGTACGGCTCCGATATCCAAAGCGCCGTACCGACTAGCACCGACAGAGATGGCAGAGCTTAAGAAGCAGATTCAGGAACTTCTCGACAAGGAGTTTATTCGCCCGAGCTTTTCACCATGGGGCGCGCCAGTCTTGTTTGTTAAGAAGAAGGATGGCTCGATGAGGCTTTGCATTGACTATCGGGAGTTGAACAGGGTTATAGTGAAGAATAAATACCCACTTCCGAGGATTGAGGATCTGTTTGACCAGTTGCAGGGAGCTTCGATTTTCTCCAAGATTGATCTGCGCTCTGGTTATCACCAATTGAGGGTGGGAGATGCTGATGTTTCCAAGACTGCTTTTAGGACTCGTTATGGCCACTACGAGTTCCTTGTGATGCCGTTCGGACTGACGAATGCGCCAGCGATCTTCATGGATCTCATGAATCGCGTATTTCAGCCGTACCTCGATCAGTTTGTGATAGTGTTCATAGACGACATTCTCGTCTACTCCAAGAATCGGGAGGATCACAGCAGACATCTGACCTCAGTGTTGCAGACATTGCAGAAGCACAAATTATTCGCAAAGTTCAGTAAATGCGAATTCTGGTTAGAGAAGGTGGCGTTCTTAGGCCACGTCGTTTCTAGCAGTGGTATTGAGGTAGACCCAACAAAAGTTGCAGCAGTCAGAGATTGGGTTGTGCCTCAGAATGCATCAGAGATCCGCAGTTTTCTTGGCTTAGCAGGATATTATCGGAAGTTCATTAAGGGGTTCTCTTCGATTGCAGTTCCACTCACAGCACTGACCAAGAAGAATGTGAAATTTGTTTGGAGCGAGGAGTGTCAGAAGAGCTTCGATACTTTGAAGCAAGCTCTTATCTCAGCACCAGTTTTGGCCGTGCCGTCAGGGTCCGGTGAGTTTGTACTGTATACCGATGCTTCGAAGCTCGGTTTAGGTGCAGTATTGATGCAGCATGGGAAGGTGATAGCTTATGCTTCTAGACAGTTGAAGACTCATGAGAAAAACTACCCTACCCATGATTTAGAATTGGCGGCCGTAGTTTTCGCCTTGAAGATTTGGAGGCACTATCTGTATGGAGAGAAATGCCAGATCTTTACCGACCACAAGAGCCTCAAGTATTTTTTTACGCAGAAGGAGCTGAACATGCGTCAGAGGCGTTGGTTGGAGCTTGTGAAAGACTACGATTGTGACATTAGCTACCACCCGGGTAAAGCTAATGTAGTTGCAGATGCATTGAGCAGAAAAATCGCAGTGATGGCTCATTTGACGATTCAGAAACCTCTTCAGACTGAGATGCAGAGGTTTGATCTCGAGACTTATCCTCGAGGTAGAGTTCCTCGTCTATCTACCTTGACCATTCAGTCTTTCCTTTTGGACCGTATTCGCAGTGGTCAGTCAGCAGATGAGCAATTGGCACAGTGGAAGAGGAGAGATGAAGCCAAGGGCAGTGTCTTGTATTCAGTCAGTGATGGTATTGTGAGATACCGAGACAGGATATGGGTTCCTAGCAGTGATTGTATCCGAGCAGATATCTTATCAGAAGCCCATACGTCGCCGTACTCTATTCATCCAGGGAGTACGAAGATGTACAAGGATCTGCAGCTATTGTATTGGTGGCCAGGGATGAAGAAGGATATCAGGCGATTTGTGTCCGAGTGTCTGACCTGCCAGTTAGTGAAGGCCGAGCATCAGAGACCAGCCAGGTTTGCTCAAGCCTCTCCCTATTCCCGAGTGGAAGTGGGAGAATGTTCCCATGGACTTTGTGACCGGATTGCCGAGGTCAGCCAGAGGATCGAATGCTATCTGGGTGATTGTATATCGTCTTACCAAATCAGCGCACTTCTTGCCTATTAAGACGACTTTCACCATGGTTCAGTATGCAGAGCTGTATATCCGAGAGATAGTCCGACTCCATGGTATTCCAGTTTCGATCGTATCTGACAGAGATCCCAGATTTACTTCCTCATTTTGGAAGAGTTTGCATGCGACTTTGGGTACGAAGTTGCTGTTTAGCACAGCTTTCCATCCGCAGACAGACGGGCAGTCAGAGCGAGTTATTCAGATCTTAGAGGATCTTCTCCGTGCTTGCGTCATTGATTTCTCTGGGAGTTGGGAGTCGAACTTGCCATTGGTAGAGTTCACCTATAACAACAGTTTCCAGCCGTTTATAGGTATGGCTCCGTATGAGGCGCTGTATGGCCGCAAGTGTAGATCTCCTGTTCATTGGGATGAAGTAGGAGAGAGAGCAGAGTTGGGTCCAGAGATTGTTCAGCAGGCAGCAGATGTAGTGGTCAAGATCCGTGATAGGATGAGGATTGCTCAGAGCCGACAGAAGAGTTATGCCGATCAGCGGAGGAGAGACTTAGAGTTTGCAGTGGGCGATCATGTCTTCGTGAAAGTGGCACCTATGAAGGGTGTCATGAGATTTGGCAAGAAAGGGAAGCTCAGTCCGAGATTCATTGGACCGTTTGAGATCCTCGACAGAGTTGGGACGCTAGCTTATCGTGTTGCTCTTCCGCCGAATTTGGCCGGAGTACACAATGTGTTCCACGTCTCCATGCTGAGGAAGTATATGGCAAATCCTTCGCATGTGCTGAATTTCGAGCCGTTTCAGCTTACTTCGAACTTATCTTATGAGGAGAGACCAGTGCAGATCCTAGACCGTCAGGACAAGAAACTTCGGAACAAGTTGGTTAGGCGAGTCAAAGCCAAATGGCTCAATCATTCAGAGGAGGAAGCTACATGGGAGTCTGAGCCGGAGATGAGAGATCGATACCTCGAGTTATTCGGTGAGTTCTAATTTCGAGGACGAAATTTCTTTTAAGTGGGGAGGATTGTAGAACCCGTAAATCATTCTACGTATAAGCCATGCATAATTCTAGTATTTTAAATTTAATTGACTTCATTGCATGATTATTTTAATGCTTTTCTTTGAAGTTAATTATTTTATTATTTCATGCAGTAGTTTGATTTTTCAGTTATTTCAGTGAGGCCGGACTGGAGTTGGAGCTTTGAGATAGAATTTAAGATTCGAGAAATATTTCCAGAAGTTAATTTACCTAGCAAGTAAGTTCATTTAAGTTAAAAAGGATGTTTTGAGGATTTAATTTAAGTTACTTGAGGTGATTAAGAAATAAGCTCATTTAAGTTACTTAATTTAGGGATTAATTCACTAAATTAATTAAAGGATTAGTGAGGCTTTTAAGGGTTATAAATTTACTAGCTAGAAAACATTTTCCTTCCATTTATTAGATGAATTTTCGGCCACCCTTAGTAGATTGAGCAAGGATATGCCAACTCACCTTTGACCCTTTCTTTGTATTTAATTAGTAGGATAATCTCTTCATTTTTTTTCTAGCACCATTTAATTAGTGATCAATCTTATCCTAGCCTTGTTGGACATGCAAAAATCGGCCACACTCCACACTTGTATCCCTCCAAAAATCATTTGATAACAAGCAAATTCAAATTTCAAAATGAGGGAGACTTGGTCTTGATTTGTCCCTTATATTTTGGCACCCATCTCCCTCACTCCCCTAACCATTTCCTCATCTCCCTAATCTCAAAAATCAGAGCCATTTCAGAGTAGAAAATCGTGACCCTCACAGCCTAGAACTAGAGAGAAAAATCGAGAGCAAGGAAACAAGAGAAGCGCTCCACCTCCTCCGCGCCGAGTCGTCGTATTCTTTTCGTTTTTATTTCAAACGAAAACCAAGGCATGTCTAGATTCTTTCAAACCTCAATCAAGTCCTATTATCAATTATTTTCATTACATGATCATGATTTTGTTGGCCATAAACCGAAACACACCAAGAAATTTCAGAAAAATATAACATGCAGATTTTCGGTTTCCATGACAAGCTTCACGGGTTCTCTTGTTTTGACGTTTCAGGCGGATGGCTCGACTCCAGGCTCCCAAGGCGGCTCCTAGACATGTAATAGGATGCATTAGGACCATGTTGGTCTATTCATTCAGTCCCCATGCTTGCTGGAAAAACCAAAATCACAGCAAGCTCCCCGTAGGTGCAGAGTTGTGTTCGAAAATTCAGTTTTGTTGTCCAAGGGTAAGGATCTGATCATGGCTGCCCTAGGGGCCTATATCCCTGGTTGGATCACTCCCCTAGCATGTCTAAGACGTGACTAAGTCTCCCTTTTGGTGGCTTGGTCCATGGCTCATCGGTTTTACATAAAACATCAAGAACAGCCCCCTCCCCTCTCAGCCCCTTCGGTTTTGACAGCACATGTACTTCGAGTTGGTTGGTTTGGTGTGGATCTTGTTTGGCCTATGGCCCTTAGACACGGTTCATACCATGCTCCTAGATGTCTAGATCGTGCCATGGTCAATCAAATGGCCATTGGAACGACACGAGACATCGATCATAGCATAAACACTACACACGCATACACACAAGATGCTCTCGGTTGGACCCTTCGGTTGAGTTATGGTGTGATGCAGATTGTGGCTGGCCTAGGGCCCTTAGCCATGGTTCAAATCATTCTTGGGACATTGTGGAGAGGTTTTGGTCGGTGGTTCAAGCCCCAATGGCCATTAGCCTCGCAAACGACGCAAGCAAGCCAAGCAAGGTTGCTGTATTTTTGGGACAGCAACTAGCTGTGTCGGTTCGGTGGCTCGTTCGAGTTCTTGGTTGGCTTTTAGCATGTGGCCTCGGACTGGACAGTGCCTCATCGAGTTAGGAAGGTCGTGTTTTTGACCGTTCGTGATTCGGATCATTTTTGAGGTCATACGAGAATTTACGGTGCGATGTGCCAAATTGACTCTCGAAAGAGCGTTTCTTGTTTTGGCCTCCATTTCACCTAGATTTCGACCCTCATCATTTTAGGAGCATTAGATCATAATTTTAAGCGTATTTTAATCATGACTATACGTCGGTTCAGTGTTGGTTCGGGTTGGTTCGGAGTCATGATTAAATACGAAGTCGGTAGACGTAATTGTCGCATTTTCAAACGTAAATTGCATGGTTGGTCAAGTTTAAGCTATTGCATATTTTTCATGACAGTTAGGTTGCAGCGAGCCTGGGGACGATCCAATCCAATCCAGTTGGTAAAATTACAGGATTTTTTATTATGCCAGTTAATTATATTACGTGCATGAAAAATAGAAAATACTTATTTTTGAGATTTATGCGATATGGCTTGTGGTCAATTCACTATTATGGGAGCATTATTTTATACGGTCGTCAGTGACCGATCAGTTCAGTTTGGTACCACCCGGTCGCCAGTGACCGGTCAGCTCAGTTCAGTTTGATACTCCCCGGTAGCCAGTTACCGATCAGTTCAGTTCAGTGCAGGGGCCACAGGCGTAGACCATAATCTCAACAGAAAATTTTTACCAGTTATTTCAGTACAGGGCTCCAAGGAGCAAACATTTTTACTATGATTTCAGTTCAGTTATGCACGTATTATAATTGCTCAGTACAAGTTATTTTCAGTATGCCTCATGACATGATATTTTAACCCATGCACATTTAACTTCAGTATTTACTCGTTACCTACGATATTTGCATGCTGAGTCTTTAGGCTCACTAGACTTGATTGTTGTAGGTACTGATGAGGCCAGGGCCGAGGGCGGGAGACCAGTGAGCCAGCTTGGGTCGGCAGTAGTGGCACCCGAGGACCTCAGTTTCAGCACTTGCCATTTTTTTATGCTCGGACATTTTATCAGCTGTTGAATATTTTTAAATTGTTATTTTCGGAAAACTTTATTTTCTTCCGCTGCTATATTTTAAACATTGAACTTGAGTTATCAGTTGATTTTATGAATGAGGCACTCCATTTATTTTTAAAAGAAAATTTTAAATTTTTCCGCAAATTTTCAAGCAAGGAGTTTTCGGGCATCGACATATTTATTTTCCTGATCCAGATAAAAAACATTTATCTGTTTTAAGTATGATTATATCTCAAAAATGGTATATAGGCTGGAAACTAATAACCTCCATGTGTTCGAAAGTCACTAAGGAAAAGTTTGGTAAAACAATGCCACGTATCATATTCCTCATTTTGATCCCAAGCCTCAGAATATTATTATAATAGACTTACTCCCATGGATGTTCTTATTAAAGAACAAGAATATATATTTGCTAATATTTAAAATGGGAAAAGTATTTATGAATGGAATATAGATCGTTTCAGTGATAAGCAAATTTATAATACTGCTCACAGAATGCTTATGTATAGCACTGTGTGTAAAACTTCAGGTAATACTGATAAAAATATTGCTAAGATGATTATATCAGGATTTACTGGTCAACTTAAAGGTTCGTGAGATAATTATTTAAATCAATTCCAAAAAGATGATATTATTAATTCAATAAAAATCGAGAATAATATTCAATCAGAAAATGTAGTTTATTCATTAATAATGACTATGATTGAACATTTTTCTGGTAAATTCACTGATGATAGTGAAAAGATTCGTACTTTATTAAGTAATCTAAAATGTAAAACACTTACTGATTTTAGATGGTATAAAGATACCTTTTTATCTCGTATATATGAGATACCAGATTGTAATAATAGTTTCTGGAAAGCTAATTTATAGATGATTTACATTTTCTATTTGCTGAAAGAATTAGAAAAGTCTTAAAAAAAGATGAGATTAATATTTCATATGATAATTATACTTATGGAAATTTAAAGGGTTTAGCTCTCTGTAATGAATTAAAATTAAATAATCAAATTAAAAGACAAAATTTACTTGAGAAAAAACAATTAGGTAAATTTTGTTATCAATTTGGTATAGACTTACCTAATAAAGGTAAGAAGAAAATTAAAGAAAAAGATGAAAAACTTTATAGAAAGAAAAGACATTTGTCTGATAGACAAAGAGATAAAAAGAAAAAAAGAAAAGAAAGCAGTGATTCACGGAAAGAAGAAAAATACAAAAATAAATTAATAATTTGTAGAAAATTTAAAAAGCCAGGACATTATGCTAATCAATGTTGGGCTAAAAACAAAATTAATAATTTAGATATAGATGATAATCTAAAAGAAACATTATTTAAAATAATAATGGATTCAAATAATAATTCTGACAGTGAAATTGAGAATTCTTCAGAATCTTATATTTCAAAAGAAATACTAGATAGTGGATCAGAAATTTCTGATGAATTGGAAGATTGTAATAATTGTATACAAGGAAAATCTTGTATAAATCATATAGAAGATAAAGATGATAATTTTTATAAACTCGTGTCTCAATTTAATGATTTAAATATTAATGTGTTAACTAACAATAATATTTTAGAATTCCTTAAAATGATTAAGGACCCAGTATTAAAATCTACAATTATTGATCAAATGGAGAATACTGCTTCAACTAGCAATAATAATAACATTCTTGTTAAACAAGAACAAGTTTATTCTATGAAAGAAGTTAAAAATCTTTTACAACAAAAATATAGTAAACAAAATTCAGTTACTATACAGTATTTAGTCATAGAAATAGAAAATCTTAAAGAACAAGTAAAAATTTTACAGCATAATAATAATAGTTTAAATTATCGTATTTCAATTATTGAAACTAATAATAATAATTCAGTTAATAATTCTGAAAGTTTTGATAATATTCAAGATATTTATTTTCCTGATCCAGATGTTTTATAAGAAGAATTTCATTGCTATGATTGATAGTGGTGCAGATTTAAATGTTATACAGGAAGGATTAATTCCTACTAAGTATTTTCATAAAACTACTCATTCTCTCTCTCATGCAGGAGGAGAACCTTTAGAAATAAATTATAAATTACCAAAAGTTTATATTTGCAAAGATAAAAACTGTATTCAAACTAGTTTTTTATTAGCAAAAGATATTTCTAGCCAACTTATACTTGGTCTTCCTTTCATTTATCAAATTTATCCTTTAACTTATGTTGATGAAACAGGTATTATAGGAACTTTTCAAGGTAATCCTATTTCCTTTAAGTTCATAACTAAACCTGTTCATAGAATTTTAAATGAATTACAAAAAAAATTTGATAGGAAAACTTTTCAAATTAATTCTTTAAAAGAAGAAGTTAATATTTTAACTATAGATGATAAATTAAATAATTCTAAATTACAGGAAAAAATTAAACTTATTTATAATAAGTTCTCATTAGAAATATGTAATGATCTTCCTAATGCTTTTTGGAATAGAAATAAGCATATTATCTCTCTTCCATATGAAGAGAATTTTGATGAAAAAAATATTCCAACCAAGGGTCGTCCTTATCAAATGAATTCTGAATATTTAGAATTATGTAATAATGAAATTCATTCTTTATTAGATAAAGGTTTAATAAAACCTTCACAATCTTCTTGGTCATGTACTGCTTTTTATGTTAATAAACATTCTGAACAGGAAAGAGGAGTTCCTAGATTAGTCATAAATTATAAACCTCTTAATAAGGTTTTGAAATGGATTAGGCATCCTATTCCTAATAAAAAAGATTTATTAGATTGACTTGTACATGCAATCATATTTTCAAAATTCGATTTAAAATCAGGATTTTGGCAAATTCAAGTAAAAGAATCTGATAGATATAAAACTGCTTTTAATGTTCCAATAGGACATTATGAATGGACAGTAATGCCATTTGGCCTTAAAAATGCCCCTTCAGAATTTCAACAAATTATGAATGATATTTTTTATAATTATAGCAATTTTATAATTGTTTATATTGATGATATCTTAGTATTTTCTAATGATATTGAAACGTATTTTAAACATTTAGATATGTTTAAAAACATTGTTATTCAAAATAGACTTGTTATCTCAAAATTTAAAATGATTTTATTTCAAACTAATATTAGATTTCTTGGTCATATGATTGAGAAAGGAAAAATAATTCCTATACAAAGAAGTATAGAATTTGGTTCTAAATTTCCTGACATTATAACTGATAAAACTCAGTTACAGGGATTTTTAGGAAGTTTAAATTATATTTCTCCTTAAGGAAAAATCCTTTACCTTGGTCTGAAAGACATACAATAGCTGTTATAAATATAAAGGAAAAGGTTAAAAATCTTCCTTGTCTTATGTTTGCTAATCCCCAATGGGATAAAATTGTTGAAACTGATGCTTCAGATATAGGTTTTGGAGGAATTCTAAAACAGAAAGATCCTCAAACTAAACAAGAATATCTTATTAGATTTTATTCAGGTAAATGGAATAATGCGCAAAAAAATTACTCCACAGTAGCAAAAGAAATCTTAGCTATTGTCAGATGTATTCTAAAATTTCAAGATGATTTATATAATCAAAAGTTTATTATAAAAACTGACTGTAAATCTGCAAAATTTATGTTTAATAAAGATTTTAAACATGATGTTTCTAAACAAATGTTTGCAAGATGGCAGGCTCATTTAGCTCCTTTTGATTTTGAAATCATTTATAAGAAAGGTGAAGATAATCACTTGCCAGATTTCTTAACTCGAGAATATTTATCCTAGTGTTTTCATTTACAGATATGTATTACCGAGGAAGAGGAGAGTCCTCTTATAGAGGGCGAGGTGGTAGGGGAAAACCCTCTAATATCATTGCACAGCATGGTAAACAGAGGCTTATAGCCCAGAACTTATCCAGTTCATCAGCTAGTAATACTGAGCAAAATAATGAGTTCTACAATGAGTAATACTAAGTCGCCCTTTTGGTGGCTCGGTCCATGGTGCATAGGTTTTCAATTAAAACAACAAGAACAGCCCCTTCCCATTTCGGCCCTTCCTTGGTACAGCATATGAGTTTCGGTTTTGGGTGGTTTGGTGTGGATCTTGTTTGGCCTATGTCCCTTAGCCACGGTTCATACCATACCCCTAGATGTCTAGGTTGTGCCATTGTCAATCAAATGGCCACTGAAACGACACAAGACAGCAAGCAAAGCTAAACACCACACGCGCATGCAAAGGTGCTCTCGGGTGAATCTTTTCGATTGTTGCTGGAATATTCCGAATTATGGCTGGTTTAAAGCCCTTAGCCATGGTTCGAATCATTCCTTGGGACGTTGGTAAGAGGTTCTGGTCGGTGGTTCAAGACCCAATGGCCATTAGCCTCGCAAACGACGCAAGCAAACCAAGCACAGCTGCTGTATTATTGGACAGCAACTTGCTGTGACGGTTCAGTGGCTCGTTCGAGTTCTCGGTCGGCTTTTAGCCTATGGCCTTGGACTGGACAGTGCCTCATTGAGTTAGGAAGGTCATGTTTTTGACCGTTTGTAATTCGGTTCATTTTTGAGGTCGTACGAGAATTTACGGTGCGATGTGCCAAATTGACTCTCGAAAGAGCGTTTCATGTTTTGGCTTCCATTCAGCTAGATTTCGGCCCTCACCATTTTAGGAGCATTATTTTATCATTTTAGGCGTATTTTAATCATGTCTACATGACGGTTCAGTGTTGGTTCGGGTTGGTTCGGAGTCATGATTAAATACGAAGTCGGTAGGCGTAATTGTCACATTTTAGAATGTTATTGCATAGTTTGGTCCCATAAATCTATTGCATATTTTTCATGACATATTTAGGTTGCAGCGAGCCTAGGAGCGATCCAATCCATGCAGTAAATTATTACAGGATATTTAATTGTGTCATTTAATTATATTACGTGCATAAATATATAAAATGTTCATTTTTGAGATTATGCGATATTGTTGTGGCCATTTCACTATCATGGGATTATTGCTAAATCCGGTCGCCAGTTACCGGTCCGGTCGCCAGTTACCGGTCAGTTGAATTTGTTTCACCCAATATACTGTGGCTACAGTCTGATGAGACGTTTACTATTTTATCCGGTCGTCAGTTACCGGTCATGGGAGCATTTTATTATCCGGTCGCCAGTTACCGGTCAGTTTCAGTGCAGGGGCCACTTGCGTATACCATAATCTCACCAGGAAAATTATTACAAGCTATTTCAGTACAGGGCTTCAAGGAGCAAACATTTTTACCATGATATTTTCAGTTCAGTTATGCACGTATTATAATTAATCATGACACGACACTTTTACGATATGCCTCATGACATGACATTTTTATTCCATGAAATTTTACTATAGTATTTACTCGTTATTTACGATATATGCATGTTGAGTCTTTAGACTCACTAGACTTGATTGTTGTAGGTTCTGATGATGCCGGGGCCGAGGGCGGGGACCAGTGAGCAGGCTCGAGTCGGCAGTAGTAGGACCCGAGGACCTCAGTTCAGCATTTATTTTTAATTGATGGCTCAAACGTTTTAATTATTGTTGGAAAAACTTTTTACTGTTATTTCAAAAATGTTAATTCTTCCGCTGCCACATTGAACATCAAACTTTATTTATAAGTTCATTTATGAAGGAGGAAATTTTAATTATTTAAAAAGAAAAATTTTAAATTTTCCGCAAATTTCCAAGTACGGATTTTTAGGGCCCTTTACAGATGGTATCAGAGCGGTGGTTCTGTATAGGGTTGTACTACTACTGATCAAGAGAAGCTCACGAAGTCACGTCTTCGGTCTGTAAGTTTATATTTACGCATTTTTCTTTAAAGCATGAATTATTTTCTTAACGGCATGATTTCATGAAGCATTGTATGTCCAGATTCATTTTATTTGTTCAATATTTAAATTTAAATAAATTATGGAATTATGCATGTTAGTTACGTATGGGTTATGTATGGAACAGTATGCCCCCTAGACGCATCCTTGAGCGCCCTACTGAGGATGAGCCTCGCCGAGAGGACAGAGAGGAGCCGAGGCAGGAGAGAGACTTACCACCTCCACCTCCACCGGACATGAATGCCCAGATGTTAGATGGGATGACTCAGTTCTTCGCACAGTTTGCGGGGAACAATGCTGTGGCGACCAGGCCGACAGGGCCCGAGGCTGTCTACGAAAGATTCATGAAGATGCGTCCGAAAGAGTTTTCTGGGACGTCTGACCCCATGATTGCTGAGGGCTGGATCAAGTCCCTCGAGGTTATCTTCGAGTTCATGGAGCTTGGAGACGCAGACAGAGTCCGATGTGCCACAAACTTATTCGGAGGAGATGCCCGCTTATGGTGGGAAGGAGCATCGGTAGCCCTGAACATGGCTACGCTGACTTGGGCACGTTTCACGGAGGTGTTCTACTCCAAATACTTTGCTGAGGAAGTGTGCACTAGGTTGACCACTGAGTTTATGAGCTTGAGGCAAGGAGATATGACTGTTACGGAGTTCATCCGTAAGTTCGAGAGGGGTTGTCATTTTGTACCCCTGATCGCAAACGATGCTAGAGCCAAGATGATGCATTTTCTGGTGGGTCTACGGCCGATCTTGCGCAGTGATGTTAGGGTGTCTGACCCTACTTCTTATGAGGTTGCTGTCTCCAAAGCCCTAGCCGCAGAGCAGGATCAGCGTGATATCGAGAGAGATCGCTTGGGAAAGCGACCAGCCCAGGTACCGCACCGCCCTCCTCCTCAGCAGCATCAGCAGCAGAACAAGAGGCCTTTTTACGGACCGCCTAGAAACAGAGACCAGCAGCAGCAGCAGCAGCGGGGACGCCCAGCCCCGAGGGCTCCTGAGCGCCCAGTCTGTCCTAAGTGTTCACGTCGCCATCCTGGAGCATGTTTGTACGGCTCAGGAAAGTGTTATAGGTGTGGTAGTCCAGACCACTTATTTCTGCAGTGCCCTCAAAGGAACCTGCCTACCCAGGGCAGAGTGTTTGCTCTCCATGCGACGGAGACGAACCCCGATACTATGCTGATGACAGGTACCTTAAGCTTTGAGTCTGCATTTGGAACTTAATGTTTTGGGTTAATATTTTGAACATAGAATTGCGTTAGGATTGCATGCTCTACTTTGTAATATTTTGGAAATTTAAGTTAGAAGAACTTCAACCTTTGCATGTCTATAAGTTTAGCCTTTGTAACTATTGGGTTCAACTTAGAGTTCCGATCTTTCAGGGAGAATTTTTATATCCGGTTTCGCTACGAAGGCCTTGATAGATTCAGGGGCCACTCACTCATTCATTTCAGAGGTCTTTGCTAATTTCCTTAAAGTTAAGACCATTGGGCTAGATATAGCCTATTCCGTAGTACTGCCGTCTGGCGAGGAGATGGCAGCCACCAATGTGATCTGAGACATAGATCTTGAGCTCCATGGCAACCTTGTTTATGCGGATCTGATCGTGTTGCCGATGCCAGAGTTTGACATTATACTAGGGATGGATTGGCTACTGCGGATCAGAGTTTTGATTGACTTCCAGCGGAGATCTGTTCTAGTCCGACCGCCTGGAATGATGCAGTTCTTATTTGAGCCAGACAGGTACTTTCCTCTACCACGTATTATTCCATATGTTCAGGCTAGGAAGCTCATGCATAGAGGGTGTCGGGCGTTTCTAGCAACCTTTGTATCTGTCCCCGAGGCACCCAGGCAGTCAGCCTCAGATGTTCCGATTGTTAGAGACTTCTTAGACGTTTTTCCTGAGGACGTCTCTGGTCTGCCGCCTGAGAGAGAGGTGGAGTTTTCCATAGAGCTTATGCCAGGTACGGCTTCGATCTCAAAAGCACCGTACCGACTTGCACCGACAGAGATGACAGAGCTTAAGAAGCAGATTCAGGAACTTCTTGACAAGGAGTTCATTCGCCCTAGTTTCTCACCTTGGGGCGCGCCAGTCTTGTTTGTTAAGAAGAAAGATGGCACGATGAGGCTTTGTATTGACTATCGGGAGTTGAACAGGGTTACAGTGAAGAATAAATAACCACTTCCGAGGATTGAGGATCTGTTTGACCAGTTGCAGGGAGCTTCGATTTTCTCTAAGATAGATCTGCGTTCCGGTTATCACCAGTTGAAGGTGAGAGATGCCGATGTTTCAAAGACAGCTTTCAGGACTCGTTATGGTCACTACGAGTTTCTTGTGATGCCGTTCGGTTTGACGAATGCGCCGGTGATCTTCATGGATCTCATGAATCGCGTATTTCAGCCATACCTCGACCAGTTTGTGATAGTGTTCATAGATGACATTCTTGTCTACTCCAAGAATCGGGAGGATCACAGTAGGCATCTGGCCACAGTGTTGCAGACATTGCAAAAGCACAAATTATTCGCAAAGTTCAGTAAATGCGAATTCTGGTTAGAGAAGGTGGCGTTCTTAGGCCACGTCGTTTCTAGCAGTGGTATTGAGGTAGACCCAACAAAAGTTGCAGCAGTCAGAGATTGGGTTGTGCCTCAGAATGCATCAGAGATCCGCAGTTTTCTTGGCTTAGCAGGATATTATCGGAAGTTCATTAAGGGGTTCTCTTCGATTGCAGTTCCACTCACAGCACTGACCAAGAAGAATGTGAGTTTGGAGCGAGGAGTGTCAGAAGAGCTTCGATACTTTGAAGCAAGCTCTTATATCAGCACCAGTTTTGGCCGTGCCGTCAGGGTCCGGTGAATTTGTTCTGTATACCGATGCTTTGAAGCTCGGTCTTGGCGCAGTATTGATGCAGCATGGGAAGGTGATAGCTTATGCTTCTAGACAGTTGAAGACTCATGAGAAGAACTACCCTACCCATGATCTAGAGTTGGCCGCAGTAGTTTTTGCCTTGAAGATTTGGAGGCATTATCTGTATGGAGAGAAGTGCCAGATCTTTACCGACCACAAGAGCCTCAAGTATTTCTTTACGCAGAAGGAGCTGAACATGCGTCAGAGGCGTTGGTTGGAGCTTGTGAAGGATTATGACTGTGACATTAGCTACCACCCGGGTAAAGCTAATGTAGTTGCGGATGCATTGAGCAGAAAAGTCACAGTGATGGCTCAGTTGACAGTGTCGAGACCTCTTCAGATTGAGATGCAGAGGTTTGATCTTGAGACTTATCCTCAGGGTAGAGTTCCCCGTCTATCTACCTTGACCATTCAGTCTTCCCTTTTGGACCGTATTCGCAGTGGTCAGTCAGCAGATGAGCAATTGGCAAAGTGGAAGAGGAGAGATGAAGCCAAGGGCAGTGTCTTGTATTCAGTCAGTGATGGTATTGTGAGATACCGAGACAGGATATGGGTTCCTAGCAGTGATTCTATCCGAGCAGATATCTTATCAGAAGCCCATACGTCGTCGTACTCTATTCATCCAGGGAGTACGAAGATGTACAAGGATCTGCAGCTATTGTATTGGTGGCCAGGGATGAAGAAGGATATCAGGCGATTTGTGTCCGAGTGTCTGACTTGCCAATTAGTGAAAGCAGAGCATCAGAGACCAGCAAGTTTGTTCAAGCCTCTCCCTATTCCCGAGTGGAAGTGGGAGAATGTTACCATAGACTTTGTGACCGGATTGCCGAGGTCAGCCAGAGGATCGAATGCTATCTGGGTGATTGTAGATCGTCTTACCAAGTCAGCGCACTTCTTGCCTATTAAGACGACTTTCACCATGGTTCAGTATGCAGAGCTGTATATCCGAGAGATAGTCCGACTCCATGATATTCCAGTTTCTATCGTATCTGACAGAGATCCTAGATTCACTTCCTCATTTTGGAAGAGTTTGCATTCGACTATGGGTACGAAGTTGCTGTTTAGCACAGCTTTCCATCCGCAGACAGATGGGCAGTCAGAGCGAGTCATTCAGATTTTAGAGGATCTTCTCCGTGCTTGCGTCATTGATTTCTCAGGGAGTTGGGAGTCGAACTTGCCATTGGTTGAGTTCACCTACAACAATAGCTTCCAGTCTTCCATTGGTATGGCTCCGTATGAAGCACTATATTGCCACAAGTGTAGATCTCATGTTCATTGGGATGAAGTAGGAGAGAGAGCAGAGTTGGGTCCATATATTATTCAGCAGACTGTCGATGTAGTAGCCCGGATCCGTGACAGAATGAGGACTACTCTGAGTCGACAGAAGAGTTATGCCGATCAGCGGAGGAGAGATTTAGAGTTTGCTGTCGGCGACCATGTCTTTGTGAAGGTGGCACCTATGAAGGGTGTCATGAGATTTGGCAAGAAAGGGAAGCTCAGTCCGAGATTCATTGGACCATTTGAGATCCTCGACAGAGTTGGGACGCTAGCTTATCGTGTGGCTCTTCCGCCGAATCTGGCCGGAGTACACAATGTGTTCCACGTCTCCATGCTGAGGAAGTACATGGCGAACCCTTCGCATGTCCTGAACTTTGAGCCGTTGCAGCTTACTCTGAACCTATCTTATGAGGAGAGGCCAGTGCAGATCCTAGACAGGCAGGAGAAGAAGCTCCGGAACAAGCTGGTTAAGCGAGTCAAAGTCAGATGGCGCAACCATTCAGAGGAGGAAGCTACATGGGAGTCTGAGTCGGAGATGAGAGATCGTTACCCCGAGTTATTCGGTGAGTTTTAATTTCGAGGACGAAATTTCTTTTAAGGGGGGAAGGATTGTAGAACCCGTAACTTAGACTACGTATAAACCATGCATAGTTCTAGTATTTAAATTAAAATTATTTTGTTGCATGAGTATTTAAAGTGCCTTTCTTTAAAGTTAATTATTTCATTTCAGTAGTTTTAATTTTATTCTTTCAGTTATTTCAGTGAGGCCGGACTGGAGTTGGAGCTTTGAGATAGAATTTAAGATTTAGAAATCATTTCCACAATTTATTTTAGCTAGCAAGTAAGTTAATTTAAGTTAATAAAGAAGTTTAAGTAATTATTTAAGTTACTTGAGGTGAGTAGAAAATAAATTCATTTAAGTTCCATAATTAAGGGGTTAGTTTACTAAATTAATTAGGGATAGGTAAGGCTCTTAAGGTATTAAAATTTATCAACTAAACAATATTTCCTTCCATTTATTAGATGAATTTTCGGCCCCTTAGATGACTAAGCATTACCTTGTCAACTCAACACCTTTGACCCTTTCTTTGTATTTAATTAGTAGGATAATCTCTTCATTTTTTTTTCTAGCACCATTTAATTAATGATCAATCTTATCCTAGCCTTGTTGGACATCCAAAAATCGGCCACACTCCACCCTTGTATCCCTCCAAAAAAAATCATTTGATAACAAGCAAATTCAAATTTCAAAAGGTGGAGACTTGGTCTTGATTTATCCCCTATATCTTGCACCCACTTCCCTCACTCTCCTAACCATCTTTCCCCCTCTCCCTTGCTCGAAATCTGAGAGAATTTCAAAGCTAAAAACCATGGGTTCCATAGCTAGGAAGATAGGAGAAAATCGAGTAAGAAGCAAGGTAGGATAGAAAGCGCTCCAACTCCTCCGCGCCGGATCGTCTCGTCTTTTCGTTTTTCTTTCAAACGAAACCAGGCATGCATATATTCTTCCTTGACTCTTCAATCAAGTCCTAATACCATTTATTTTCATTACATGATCATGTTTTATTAAGCAAAAACCGAATTACATCAAGAATTTTTCAGAAAATAAGAATGCAGAATTTTCGATTTTCATGATGCTCTTCACGGGTTCTCTTGTTTTGATGTTTCAGGTGGATGGCTCGACTCCAGGCTCACTAAGCTACATCTAGACACATACTAGGGTGTGTAAAGACCATGTTGGTCCATTCAAACAAGCCCCATGCATGATAGAATTCGAATTTGACAGCAACTCTTCGATCTTGGCCCTTTTAGTTTCGAAAAATCTGTTGTGTGCTGTCAAGGGGATGGATCTGATCTGGGCTGCCACGAGGCATATAGCCATGATTAGATCACTTCCCTAGCATGTCTAAGACGTGACTAAGTCGCCCTTTTGGTGGCTCGGTCCATGTTGCATAGGTTTTCAATTAAAACAACAAGAACAGCCCCTTCCCATTTCGGCCCTTCCTTGGTACAGCATATGAGTTTCGGTTTTGGGTGGTTTGGTGTGGATCTTGGTTGGCCTATGTCCCTTAGCCACGGTTCATACCATACCCCTAGATGTCTAGGTCGTGCCATGGTCAATCAAATGGCCACTGAAACGACACGAGATAGCAAGCAAAGCTAAACACCAAACGCGCATGCAAAGGTGCTCTCGGGTGAATCTTTTCGATTGTTGCTAGAATATTCCGAATTATGGCTGGTTTAAAGCCCTTAGCCATGGTTCGAATCATTCCTTGGGACGTTGGTAAGAGGTTCTGGTCGGTGGTTCAAGCCCCAATGGTCATTAGCCTCGCAAACGACGCAAGCAAACCAAGCACAGCTGCTGTATTATTGGACAGCAACTTGCTATGACGGTTCAGTGGCTCGTTCGAGTTCTCGGTCGGCTTTTAGCCTATGGCCTTGGACTGGACAGTGCCTCATTGAGTTAGGAAGGTCATGTTTTTGACCGTTTGTAATTCGGTTCATTTTTGAGGTCGTACGAGAATTTACGGTGCGATGTGCCAAATTGACTCTCGAAAGAGCGTTTCATGTTTTGGCCTCCATTCACCTAGATTTCGGCCCTCACCATTTTAGGAGCATTATTTTATCATTTTAGGCGTATTTTAATTATGTCTACATGACGGTTCAGTGTTGGTTCGGGTTGGTTCGGAGTCATGATTAAATACGAAGTCGGTAGGCGTAATTGTCACATTTTAGAATGTTATTGCATAGTTTGGTCCCATAAATCTATTGCATATTTTTCATGACATATTTAGGTTGCAGCGAGCCTGGGAGCGATCCAATCCATGCAGTAAATTATTACAGGATATTTAATTGTGCCATTTAATTATATTACGTGCATAAATATATAAAATGTTCATTTTTGAGATTATGCGATATTGCTTGTGGCCATTTCACTATCATGGGATTATTGCTAAATCCGGTCGCCAGTTACCGGTCCGGTCGCCAGTTACCGGTCCGATCGCCAGTTACCGGTCCGTTGAGTTTGTTTCACCCAGTATACTGTGGCTACAATCTGATCAGACGTTTACTATTTTATCCGGTCGCCAGTTACCGGTCATGGGAGCATTTTATTATCCGGTCGCCAGTTACCGGTCAGTTTCAGTGCAGGGGCCACTTGCGTATACCATAATCTCACCAGGAAATTTATTACAAGCTATTTCAGTACAGGGCTCCAAGGAGCAAATATTTTTACCATGATATTTTCAGTTCAGTTATGCACGTATTATAATTAATCATGACACGACACTTTTACGATATGCCTCATGACATGACATTTTTATTCCATGAAATTTTACTATAGTATTTACTCGTTATTTACGATATATGCATGTTGAGTCTTTAGACTCCCTAGACTTGATTGTTGTAGGTTCTGATGATGCCGGGGCCGAGGGCGGGGACCAGTGAGCAGGCTCGAGTCGGCAGTAATAGGACCCGAGGACCTCAGTTCAGCATTTATTTTTAATTGATGGCTCAAACGTTTTAATTATTGTTGGAAAAACTTTTTACTGTTATTTCAAAAATATTAATTCTTCCGCTGCCACATTGAACATCAAACTTTATTTATAAGTTCATTTATGAAGGAGGAAATTTTAATTATTTAAAAAGAAAAATTTTAAATTTTCCGCAAATTTCCAAGTACGGATTTTTAGGGCCCTTACAAAGATGATAATGATTCAGCTCTATATATAGAGACAAAACATCGAGAATTGATTCTTCTTATACAAGAAAAAGATACCCAATGGGAAAAAACTCCATGGACTATCATGGAAAGATATTTAACCAATACATCATATGTAGATGGTTCCTACAAGCAGAGAGGATTTTATGAAAATCTTCTGTTATCTATAAAAAGTGTTGATATAACTCACTTTTTCAGTAATACTCAGCAGAAAGAAAGTTATAACTTCTCAAAGTTCATTATCAAAAAGATAATATCTATTGAAGAATGGGGTATATCTCCATTAGTTGAAAAAAAATTTTATTCTGAAAGTCATAAAATGAGTTTTAAATTCAATTTTTGGGATTATACTGAAAGTTTTAATAAAACTCTGTTTTATGAAAATGAAAAGAGAAAACATACATGGTTTCTAAAGATTTGTGAAAATGTTTTTCATCATCCAATTCCAAATTGGTTTTTAATCTGGTGGAAGATATTTGGTCCATCTGCAAAGATTTTGCCAGAGATTTTTATAAAACCCATGAATACTTGGTTAAATGTTTCCCCAAGTATTAAAAAATCTTTTTCTGAACATTGGATCGATGAAAAGACTTTATGTCTATTTTTTATGGAATTTGGAATTCCCTGGATCTGGAAATGGCAACCAGAATTTGGATACACTGATGAAGGAATCCCTTGCATATGGCGAGTTAGTTCCACAAAATTTTGGGACAAATTATTACGTGATGATCCAGAAACTGGAAAGCCTTATGGCTATGAAACTCTTCATCAAATGGAGGAAAAGATTTTATTATATCAGACAGAATTTCACAATCAACAAGAAAAGGAAAAAGCCTCTATGAGTCCATTCAAGATTCTTACTCAGAAATATTCTGAAATATATTCAAAAGAAAAAATGATCGAGATCTATATTGAAGAAATGAAAAAAGATCTTTTCCAGAATATTGGAGGTTCTGATTCAAAATCAGATAAATCTATGGCGTCCGAATCTAGTGAAAATCAATTTATTCATCTAATGAAGATGCAGGATGCTCAAGACCCTGAGGATGATATTACTCAATTTTCTGAGATAGATGACATTTTTGAGAATCTGAAAAATTCTTTAAAAGATAATATCAAAGATGATTAAAATCGTCATCAGAAGAGGAATCTGCAGTTGGTGGAATATCACATCCTATCATGGCATATCGTGACAAAAAGTGGGTGGCATATCACTGTAGACTTTTTGAATTTTGTAACCATGTTACTATTTGCTTTAATAAAGCATTTACTATTTTTATTTTAAGATGGAATCCGAGGCTTGATGTCCGGCTCTTCTATCTATATATAGGTTATTTCTGTGTTCTTAGGAGGACACGGTTGAGTTTGCTCCCCTCTATTCTCTCTTGTAAAAACCCTTCTGAAGTATATCAATAAAAGTTTGCAGTTCTGATAACAACTTTGTAAGTTCTTACTGTTTTTATTTTCTGTTTTTATTTACTGTTTTTAATTTTTATTTTTCATAAGATTAGCCTGAATGACAGGCTAAAGTATTCGTGCTAAATTATTACCTTACTATGACATGATCTATATTTATTTGTTCTTGGAATCAGATTGAGATAATAAAAGATCTATTTAAATTTTTGGAATTTAATGTAATATAAGAGTCTTTGGTTAGAACATAAGGTAAAAAGATGAACCAGGAAATGGTAAACACAAGGTTTGAGTTTAACCAGGAAAAATAAATTCATGTTGTAGCCCTTCAGCCTGCTTAGCCGATAGATGGCGTTTAAGGCGTTCATGGGTGATTTTTATGAATTTATGATTCTATGGGATCTCAGTAAAATCCTCTGTTGTTTAATTTCTTTGGTATATCTTTTATAAATCCTTTTATGTTTTGTAAAAATTCCAAATACGAATTTTATATTCAGTTTCCAGCCTATATACCATTTTCAACTCGTATTGAGCTAAGAAAAGGAAGAATTTAAATCTCAGAATAATAATGAATATAAGATTCGTATTTGGAATTTTTACAAAACATAAAAGGATTTATAAAAGATATACCAAAGAAATTAAACAACAGAGGATTTTACTGAGATCCCATAGAATCATAAATTCATAAAAATCACCCATGAACGCCTTAAACGCCATCTCTCGGCTAAGCAGGCTGAAGGGCTACAACATGAATTTATTTTTCCTGGTTAAACTCAAACCTTGTGTTTACCATTTCCTGGTTCATCTTTTTACCTTATGTTCTAACCAAAGACTCTTATATTACATTAAATTCCAAAAATTTAAATAGATCTTTTATTATCTCAATCTGATTCCAAGAACAAATAAATATAGATCATGTCATAGTAAGGTAATAATTTAGCACGAATACTTTAGCCTGTCATTCAGGCTAATCTTATGAAAAATAAAAATTAAAAACAGTAAATAAAAACAGAAAATAAAAACAGTAAGAACTTACAAAGTTGTTATCAGAACTGCAAACTTTTATTGATATACTTCAGAAGGGTTTTTACAAGAGAGAATAGAGGGGAGCAAACTCAATCGTGTTCTCCTCAGAACACAGAAATAACCTATATATAGATAGAAGAGCCAGACATCAAACCCCGGATTCCATCTTAAAATAAAAATAGAAAATGCTTTTTTAAAGCAAATAGTAACATGGTTACAAAATTCAAAAAGTCTACAGTGATATGCCATCCACTTTTTGTCACGATATGCCATGATAGGATGTGATATTCCACCAACTGCAGATTCCTCTTCTGATGACGATTTTAATCATCTTTAATATTATCTTTTATAGAATTTTTCAGATTCTCAAAAATGTCATCTATCTCAGAAAATTGAGTAATATCATCCTCAGGGTCTTGAGCATCCTGCATCTTCATTAGATGAATAAATTGATTTTCACTAGATTCGGACGTCATAGATTTATCTGATTTTGAATCAGAACCTCCAATATTCTGGAAAAGATCTTTTTTCATTTCTTCAATATAGATCTCGATCATTTTTTTCTTTTGAATATATTTCACAATATTTCTGAGTAAGAATCTTGAATGGACTCATAGAGGCTTTTTCCTTTTCTTGTTGATTGTGAAATTCTGTCTGATATAATAAAATCTTTTCCTCCATTTGATGAAGAGTTTCATAGCCATAAAGCTTTCCAGTTTCTGGATCATCACGTAATAATTTGTCCCAAAATTTTGTGGAACTAACTCGCCATATGCAAGGGATTCCTTCATCAGTGTATCCAAATTCTGGTTGCCATTTCCAGATCCAGGGAATTCCAAATTCCATGAAAAATAGACATAAAGTCTTTCCATCGATCAAATGTTCAGAAAAAGATTTTTTAATACTTGGGGAAACATTTAACCAAGTATTCATGGGTTTTATAAAACCTCTGGAAAAATCTTTGCAGATGGACCAAATATCTTCCACCAGATTAAAAACCAATTTGGAACTGGATGATGAAAAACATTTTCACAAATCTTTAGAAACCATGTATGTTTCCTCTTTTCATTTTCATAAAACAGAGTTTTATTAAAACTTTCAGTATAATCCCAAAAATTGAATTTAAAACTCATTTTATGACTTTCAGAATAAAATTCTTTTTCAACTAATGGAGATATACCCCATTCTTCAATAGATATTATCTTTTTGATAATGAACTTTGAGAAGTTATAACTTCCTTTCTGCTAAGTATTACTGAAAAAGTGAGTTATATCAACACTTTTTGAAGATAACAGAAGATTTTCATAAAATCCTCTCTGCTTGTAGGAACCATATACATATGATGTATTGGTTAAATATCTTTCCATGATAGTCCATGGAGTTTTTCCCATTGGGTATCTTTTTCTTCTATAAGAAGAATCAATTCTCGATGTTTTGTCTCTGTATATAGAGCTGAATCATTATCATCTTCTTTGATTATATTAGCCTATGATGCTGAAGGTTGAGAATCTGTAATACTTCTCTGTTTTTGTTTCAAAAATTCTTGAAACTCATTGTATAACTCATTATTTTGCTCAGTATTACTAGCTGATGAACTGGATAAGTTCTGGGCTATAAGCCTCTGTTTACCATGCTGTGCAATGATATTAGAGGGTTTTCCCCTACCACCTCGCCCTCTATAAGAGGACTCTCCTCTTCCTCGGTAATACATATCTGTAAATGAAAACACTATGATAAATATTCTCGAGTTAAGAAATCTGGCAAGTGATTATCTTCACCTTTCTTATAAATGATTTCAAAATCAAAAGGAGCTAAATGAGCCTGCCATCTTGCAAACATTTGTTTAGAAACATCATGTTTAAAATCTTTATTAAACATAAATTTTGTAGATTTACAGTCAGTTTTTATAATAAACTTTTGATTATATAAATCATCTTGAAATTTTAGAATACATCTGACAATAGCTAAGATTTCTTTTGCTACTGTGGAGTAATTTTTCTGCGCATTATTCCATTTACCAGAATAAAATCTAATAAGATATTCTTGTTTGGTTTGAGGATCTTTCTGTTTTAGAATTCCTCCAAAACCTATATCTGAAGCATCAGTTTCAACAATTTTATCCCATTGGGGATTAGCAAACATAAGACAAGGAAGATTTTTAACATTTTCCTTTATATTTTTAACAGCTATTGTATGTCTTTCAGACCAAGGTAAAGGATTTTTCCTTAACCTATCATATAAGATAGCAGAATCTTTAGTAAGATCTTTAATATAAGGAGAAATATAATTTAAACTTCCTAAAAATCCCTGTAACTGAGTTTTATCAGTTATAATGTCAGGAAATTTAGAACCAAATTCTATACTTCTTTGTATAGGAATTATTTTTCCTTTCTCAATCATATGACCAAGAAATCTAATATTAGTTTGAAATAAAATCATTTTAAATTTTGAGATAACAAGTCTATTTTGAATAACAATGTTTTTAAACATATCTAAATGTTTAAAATACGTTTCAATATCATTAGAAAATACTAAGATATCATCAATATAAACAATTATAAAATTGCTATAATTATAAAAAATATCATTCATAATTTGTTGAAATTCTGAAGGGGCATTTTTAAGGCCAAATGGCATTACTGTCCATTCATAATGTCCTATTGGAACATTAAAAGCAGTTTTATATCTATCAGATTCTTTTACTTGAATCTGCCAAAATCTGATTTTAAATCGAATTTTGAAAATATGATTGCATGTACAAGTCTATCTAATAAATCTTTTTTATTAGGAATAGGATGCCTAATCCATTTCAAAACCTTATTAAGAGGTTTATAATTTATGACTAATCTAGGAACTCCTCTTTCCTGTTCAGAATGTTTATTAACATAAAAAGCAGTACATGACCAAGAAGATTGTGAAGGTTTTATTAAACCTTTATCTAATAAAGAATGAATTTCATTATTACATAATTCTAAATATTCAGAATTCATTTGATAAGGACGACCCTTGGTTGGAATATTTTTTTCATCAAAATTCTCTTCATATGGAAGAGAGATAATATGCTTCTTTCTATTCCAAAAAGCATTAGGAAGATCATTACATATTTCTAATGAGAACTTATTATAAATAAGTTTAATTTTTTCCTGTAATTTAGAATTATTTAATTTATCATCTATAGTTAAAATATTAACTTCTTCTTTTAAAGAATTAATTTGAAAAGTTTTCATATCAATCTTTTCTTGTAATTCATTTAAAATTCTATGAACAGGTTTAGTTATGAACTTAAAGGAAATATGATTACCTTGAAAAGTTCCTATAATACCTGTTTCATCAACATAAGTTAAAGGATAAATTTGATAAATGAAAGGAAGACCAAGTATAAGTTGGCTAGAAATATATTTTGCTAATAAAAAACTAGTTTGAATACAGTTTTTATCTTTGCAAATATAAACTTTTGGTAATTTATAATTTATTTCTAAAGGTTCTCCTCCTGCATGAGAGAGAGAATGAGTAGTTTTATGAAAATACTTAGTAGGAATTAATCCTTCCTGTATAACATTTAAATCTGCACCACTATCAATCATCGCAATGAATTTCTTCTTATAAGAATTTTCAATTAATAAAGTAATATTGGTGTACCATTTTTGAGATATAATCATACTTAAAACAGATAAATGTTTTTTTATCTGGATCAGGAAAATAAATATCTTGAATATTATCAAAACTTTCAGAATTATTAACTGAATTATTATTATTAGTTTCAATAATTGAAATACGATAATTTAAACTATTATTATTATGCTGTAAAATTTTTACTTGTTGTTTAAGATTTTCTATTTCTTTGACTAAATCATGTATATTAACTGAATTTTGTTTACTATATTTTTGTTGTAAAAGATTTTTAACTTCTTTCATAGAATAAACTTGTTCTTGTTTAACAAGAATGTTATTATTATTGCTAGTTGAAGCAGCATTCTCCATTTGATCAATAATTGTAGATTTTAATACTGGATCCTTAATCATTTTAAGGAATTCTAAAATATTATTGTTAGTTAACACATTAATATTTAAATCATTAAATTGAGACACGAGTTTATAAAAATTATCATCTTTATCTTCTATATGATTTATACAAGATTTTCCTTGTATACAATTATTACAATCTTCCAATTCATCAGAAATTTCTGATCCACTATCTAGTATTTCTTTTGAAATATAAGATTCTGAAGAATTCTCAATTTCACTGTCAGAATTATTATTTGAATCCATTATTATTTTAAATAATGTTTCTTTTAGATTATCATCTATATCTAAATTATTATTTTGTTTTTAGCCCAACATTGATTAGCATAATGTCCTGGCTTTTTACATTTTCTACAAATTATTAATTTATGTTTGTATTTTTCTTCTTTCCGTAATTCACTGCTTTCTTTTTTTATCTTCTTTTTATCTTTTTGTCTATCAGACAAATGTCTTTTCTTTCTATAAAGGTTTTCATCTTTTTCTTTAATTTTCTTCTTACTTTTATTAGGTAAGTCCATACCAAAATGATCACAAAATTTACCTAATTGTTTTTTCTCAAGTAAATTCTGTCTTTTAATTTGATTATTTAATTTTAATTCATTACAGAGAGCTAAACCCTCTTTTATACAAGTATTAATTAAATTTCCATAAGTATAATTATCATATGGAATATTAATCTCATCTTTTCTTAAGACTTTTCTAATTCTTTCAGCAAATAGAAAAGGTAAACCATCTATAAATTTAGCTTTCCAGAAACTATTATTACAATCTGGTATCTCATATATACGAGATAAAAAGGTATCTTTATACCATCTAAAATCAGTAAGTGTTTTACATTTTAGATTACTTAATAAAGTACGAATCTTTTCACTATCATCAGTGAATTTATCAGTAAAATGTTCAATCATAGTCATTATTAATGAATAAACTACATTTTCTGATTGAATATTATTCTCGATTTTATTGAATTAATAATATCCTCTTTTTGGAATTGATTTAAATAATTATCCCACCAACCTTTAAGTTGGCCAGTAAATCCTGATATAATCATCTTAGCAATATTTTTATCAGTATTACTTGAAGTTTTACACACAATACTATACATAAGCATTCTGTGAGCAGTATTATAAATTTGCTTATCACTGAAACCATCTATATTCCATTCATAAATACTTTTCCCATTATAACTATTAGCAAATATTAAAATTTTATTATTCTTTTCTATAATAAATGATTGTTGAGTGGGATAAACAGATTTTTGAATCTGTCCAGAAGAAAGTTTATAATTTCTTTCAAGAATAGAAATATAATTTATGATAAAAGTTTTAAAAAACCAAGGAACAAAATGAATCAATTTATTTTGGTTTTCACAATATTTATAAAATTCCGCAACAATATAATCAAACTCATCTTCAGAAAAACTTTTAAAGTACCAATTTCTGAAAGATTCCCATTTGGGTAAATAGAATTCTGCATTGATCCTTGCTCTAGCAAGAGATCCTTTAGTAAAATCAATTTTAGATTTACTATCCATTAAATACTAAAATTCATTTCTGAAACTGTATCAGTTTCTCTAACTTTTTGAAAGTTATTTTTATGCACAATATTATTTTGATTAATGATTAATTCATCTACTGTATCTTATACAGGAGACTCAACATCTTCTCTTATCTGAGAAGTAGAAACTCTAGAAGTTTGAGGAATATCCACCAAATAATCTAATGGCGAAATAAAAGAATGACTATATCTTGATCTAGTATAGATAGAAGATGGCAATAATTTTCTTTGTTCATTATTGAACTATATTTGAACAGATTCTTCATTATTTTGAATAACTTGTTGTAAATCTCTATTTATTATAGGATTTCTAGGAACAGCTTGTTCAATTATCCAATTTTCTGGAAATTCAATATCTTCCCATTTTATAGATCTACGGGTTGTAATATTAGATCTATTAAAATTAGTTTCTATTAGAATAGTTTCATTTAATTTTTTTATCTATTCTCTTACACATAGGATTCAGTGTAAATAATGGTTTATAATAAATACGATAACAGATACATATAACTTCTGTGTCAGGAGTATAATTATAACCATGAGTTTTAACATTTAATGTTAAAGAATCTAATATATTAATATCAGACAAAGATAAAGATAAATTCGGATAAACATCAAAATATACTGGACCATGAGCCAGACTAGATTGAATTATTCTCATAAGGGATTGTTTCTAATTCAAATTTCTATCATCTCTTAAAGCTGCTATAAAGCTTTCTGATAGTCCTTCTAATGTTAAAGGTCTAAAAGCTATTTGAATTAAACCTATACGCATGAATCTGTAATTTTTCCTATAAGGTAAAATATTTTTATTGGTTAACAATCTAATAACCATTTCATTATTATGAAGTGGTACCGATGATTCTGTAGTTTTAACTACATGTTTAAAACCAATTCTTTCAAAGGTTCCTAACTTATAGATCATTTTAGATTCTATCTTAGGAAAAGTCCATTTATTCAATAAATCTAAATTCTCAGCTAAATCATATTCTTCATTTAAACTGTTTTGAACAGTTTCTTTAAAACTGAAAATATTCATTTGAATAAAAAGTGCTAAATTATTATCCAGACTATTTTCATGGCTCTGATACCATCTGAGGCTTGGGATCAAAATGAGAAATATGATACGTGGCATTGTTTTACCAAACTTTTCCTTAGTAGCTTTCGCACACATGGAGGTTATTGGTTTCCAGCCTATATACCATTTTCAACTCGTATTGAGCTAAGAAAAGGAAGAATTTAAATCTCAAAATAATAATGAATATAAGAGTCTTTGGTTAGAACATAAGGTAAAACAATGAACCAGGAAATGATAAACACAAGGTTTGAGTTTAATCAAAAAAATAAATTCATGTTTTAGCCCTTCAGCCTACTTAGCCGAAATTATATTCTTTTAATTATCATTTCATTTTCACCAAATTATCAATCAATCAATCAATCATATCTTTGTCACAGCAATCCATCGCATCACAAGTAAATAAAAATTCAAGCGCATTTCATTTGAGAAGTCGGGAGGGATTATTCAATTATTTGATGTTTTAGCCGATAAAGAATCTCACGCTTTAAGCCGAGGGCTCCATTCTCCATGGGTTCACACCTCACCTCATCAATTATAAAAGCCCTGAAATTTTTTATTTTTTCATTTTTATGGAAGAATCAAACGAAGACGAAGAGGAAAATCCATACAAAACACATATATGTACATGAAAATTCTTCGTGTAGACGAAATATCTACAGAAAATGGGGAAATTGACTCTCAGGCGGAGGAAGAAGTCTGCTCTGCCGCCGACGATTGAGGTGGCAAGAAATTCGATGATGGCGGCAGCTGCGGCTACGGCGAGCAAGGCGGTGGTGAAGAAGAAGGCTGCAGGTGCGCGCCTGTGGATGAGAATGGATCGGTGGGGGCAATCGGAGCTCATTGAATGTGATAAGAGCGTGATAATTAAAAGGGCTTCGATTCCCGGGAGGGATTTGAGGATCCTTGGGCCCATATTCTCTCATTCCTCCAGCATCCTCGGTAAAGCTCCCAGATTTTGTTACAATGTTTAATTTTGTTTCTTTGTGTCTGTTTCTGGTGGGCCCGTGTAGGGAAATATGATATTTTTCGAGGTTTCAGGGTGCTGTGGTTGTTTTCAGGTGTTTGCGTGCGAGTTTATTTGTAAATGTTTTTGGTTAATCTAGTTATGCTGTCGATTTGATGTTTTTATGTTTTTTTTTTCCTCGTGATTACTGATGAATTTGACGACTTGATATTTCTATATTAGTTGTACGATGAATATATGTTTTCCATCCTTGAATAATTTTCAGCATTAGGCTCCTTGCTGGTTGCCTAAGCTTTTATTTCTACTTTTGGCGCAATAAGTCAACAAGAATTGTGTTTTCAAGTGTTTTGAGAGATAACCTACCGGTTAACATTTTGATTCTGTGGTGGAAATGTATAGCCTCACATCCCTATAGCGAGAGTCCGGGAAAAAATCTTATCTTCTACTCGGTGATCAAGTGCTCCGATAGAGTTTGATTTTATGGCCAACTTTGAATTGATATTCTTTTCTATATTGAACTAGGTGACAGTTGACTGTACCAACCATGTCTTCATGCTGAAGGTTGCATTTGGTCTCTAATAAAAATAGGGTCAAGGTCGCATTTAGTTTCTTATCGAAGAAAAAAAATGTCAAGATGCATTGTTTTGGTAGCAAGCAGTTTTCTTTTGATGCTGCACCATGATATCCTGGTGTCCATCCAATGTACTAAACATTTTGTTTGCTTCTAAATTTTGTACCCTCTTAGTTTCTTATATGGTTCCACTCTTGATTAGCTGTAGCCAATCGTTGATCTCCTCTTGATCCTGCATCAGAAGTCTCCATTTGATTATCAATTGGGCCTCTTGTTTACAAGTGTACATATTTAATGGATATCTTTGCGGTAATAGTATGTATTGTGGAGGAAATACAATGTTTGTTCTAATTTCGTTTGCAGCTAGGGAGAAAGCCATGATTGTAAACTTGGAATATATAAGAGCAATAGTTACTGCGGAAGAAGTATTATTGCTTGATCCTCTTCGGCAGGAGGTACTTCCGTTTGTTGATCAGCTGAGGCGACAATTACCACATAAAAGCCCTTCTGAGCAAGTGGCAGGCCAAATGACCTCTCCATATAACGAATTGCAATCTCCCACAACCGGGCAGTGGTTAACTGTTCCTGAAGCCACAGGAGGTTTGCAAGACGAACTGCCTTTTGAGTTCCAGGTTTTGGAAATAGCATTAGAGGTTGTTTGTACATATTTGGATTCCAGTGTGGCAGAACTTGAGAGAGATGCTTACCCTGCTCTCGATGAACTGGCTAGACATGTGAGCACCAAGAATCTTGAGCATGTGCGGAGTCTCAAAAGCAATCTCACGCGATTACTTGCACGCGTACAAAAGGTAAAGATATCTTCTTATTTTTCTTGTTACTTAATCATAAATGTAGGAAATGATTTGAATCATAGCTGTTGCTACATATCTATGTGGGACTTTGGTTGGACATGCCTAACTTTTTCGTGTATGTGTTATAGAAGGCAGCTCATGCTAAGGATGTTCTTTTATGTCGTTTGTCTACTCGTTTTGTTTGGGTTTTGTTGTGTTGAGTAGCTTTTCATTTTTCTTTTTGTTCTGACATTTTGTTCACGTGTATCTATCTTGAAACCATGTCTAACTTCTATAATGTTGTAATATATTGCTCAGTACTTATCAACGTGGGATTCCACAAGACACACACTTGACATGCATATCTTTTTTAAGGGTTTCCTTTGTTTGGCGAGAGAATTGATAATGACACCTGATTATTTTTTTCTCATTTCTTAGCTTTGTTCTGTCACCACACCTTTTCATATGTGCTGTAATTCCATCATGTTTTGGAAAGTGATTGGTCTATGGTTGCTTCTGTTGGATCTCGGTTTTCTCGTGCCCAAAACACAGCGGAAGTTTAAAATTTTTTAATTTATTTTGACAATCAATATATATATGTTTGAGCACTCGTATGGTTTTATGAATAAACATTCTAGGGCGTTTGAATTTTATACCTTTGGTGAATTAAATTACTTGGCTCCAACTAATTCGGTATAGGCGGATCTAGCTCTTGATGAATCCCTACGAACGATCTTCAAAATCCTTTCTTTATTCTTCTAATCAGGTCTACGACTAGAAGATTTGATCATCTTCCAAATTGCACTAGAAAATTTGGAATAAGTTTTAACGTTGGAGATCAAAGTATGAGAGACAGCTCAAACTTTTCTCCAAAGAGAAGTGGCCGAAATTTGGAGAGGAGGAGGAGAAGGAATTTCGAAAATTCCAAGATGTAGAGAGGCTAGGGTTATGACTTGATTGCACTTATTTATAATAAGTCATGACCTTAATACACATAATTAACATTAATGGGCTTGATTAAATAATTGGGCTAGTCCGACTAGTTTATTAATTTATCAAAGTCCATTAAGAACTTTAATTATTTAATTAAGTTGGACTTGTACTCCTACAAGCCCATTAAACATACTTTCCGCTATATTTAATTTAATATTTAATAAACTCAACTTTTGACCTTAATAAATTAAATACATTATAAATTCAACATTTGAATTTAATATTTAAATTATAAATTCAACTCCTTGAATTTATCATATCCAAAATTTTAATATTTAATAAACTCAACTTTTGAGTTTAATAAATTAAATATCAAATTTTATAAATTCAACTCCTTGAATTTATTCTATCATAATATAAATTCAACTTCTTGAATTTATTCTCTCAACGAGAACAAACGATCCAGTGCTTGTGTGACCCTCAATGGTTTAGGGATACAGCTAGCCATGGGTTGACAACTCCTTGTGATTTAGGACATAATCCTTTATGTGGGCTTACCCTTATTTGTCTCATTCTATGTATTAACAACTGATCATGAGAATGTCAGAAATCATATTTCTGATTAAACCCATCGAACCATGGTAAGAGCGTCTAGTAGCATCGCTCCATGATTCCCTAGGTATCACTGATAGTGCCTGGAAGAACCAGTCTATTATGATTAACGTACAGTACGGTCCCTCCATCTCATGTATCCCGATCTAATCTGCAACCATTGGTTCATCGAGGGTTGCATATTAATTCGATAACTATGTGATAAATATAAATAGTGGCATCGCATGTACTATTGGAGAACTCCTTCTCCAATGTACATCTCATACTCTGGCCAGAGATTCCACGCACTATTATTTAATCAGATCACATAGGATATCCACACCCGTAGGTGAGCGGTGAATTCCCGACTACAATGCACTGGCTCCTATATGTGTCGCAACTGTACCCAACCTCGCCACCTGATGACTCTCTTGGAGCCGGTAAACGAGTCAAAGCAGAGCCTTAGCATATAGAGCCTCAGTGTTGTCCCGGGTCGTAAGGACTAATGGTGTACAATCATAACCACAGATTTATCCTCTCGATGAATGATAACCACTTGGAAAATCCGAGGGAGGGTTGTTCGGTATAATCATCATATGACTACCCATCTGAATGTTTGGACATCTCTACGCCCTTACCAAGAAACGCAGTACACAACATCACAGACTGTTAGTCTCGAGCTCAAGCGACCTTTATCCATGTTTTAGGCGGCTGAATCGACTAGGAACGAATTTCGATCATACAATGTTTACAAACGAGTTTCAACATCGAATTACGATTCATTTGTATTAAAGTATAATTAAGGTATTTATCTATGCTTGATAATATGAGTATACAGATAAAGAAATAACAAACCATGAAATAATGAATTATATTAAAATAAAGATTGTTTATTACAACTGAGTCAATAAAATCCCTAGCCAACAGTTGTATTATAGGGCATCTACTCTAACAATCTACCACTTGCCCTAGAGCCAACTACCCATAAACTTTAATCCCATTGCTTCGCGATGCTTTTCAAACAATGGTCCTGGCAAGGGCTTTGTAAGTGGATCAACAGCATTATCCGCAGAGGGGACTCTTTCGACTGATATATCACCTCTTCCCACAATCTCCCGGATGATGTGGAACTTCCTCAGTACATGTTTGGATCGCTGATGAGACCTTGGTTACTTTGCTTGCGCAACGGCACCAGTGTTGTCGCAGCACACCGGGACTGGATCAACTCCGTTAGGAATAACGCCCAACTCTTGGACAAAATTCCTCATCCAAACTGTCTATTTGGCTGCAGCAGATGCAACAATGTACTCAGCTTCAGTGGTGGAATCCGCAACGGTGTCTTGCTTGGAACTTTTCCAAGAGACAGCCGCACCATTAAGCATGAATACAAAATCAGAGGTCGATTTCGAATCATCCACATCACAATGACCATGAATAAGTTCTTAGTCCTTCTCAAGTACTTAAGAATAACTTTCACGGCCTTCCAATGCATTGGACCATGGTTCGCCTGATATCTGCTTGTAACACTCAGAGCGTAAGCAATATCGGGACGTGTCGATATCATACCATACATGATACTACCAATGGCTGACGCATATAGAATACGTGTCATCATCTCTATCTCTTCATCAGTTTTGGGATACATAGCTTTAGATAGAGTAACACCATGACACATTGGTAAGTATCCTCTCTTGGACTCTTCCATAAAGAATCGCTTCAGAATGGTATCGATATAAGTGGCTTGGGTGAGTCCTAACATCCTTTTTGATCTATCTCTATAGATTTGTATTCCCAATACATAGGATGCTTCACCCATGTCTTTCATGGAGAATTACTTGCTAACCATACTTTAGTCGATTGCAGTAATCCTACATCATTCCCAATGAGTAGGATGTCATCAACATAAAGTACTAGGAATGTCACTGCACTCCCACTAACTCTCTTGTACACACATTGTTCCTCAGGATTTTTAGCAAAACCAAACTCTTTGATAGTGCTATCAAATATGAGGTTCCAATTCCTTGATGCCTGCTTGTGACCATATATTGATATCTGAAGTTTGCATACCTTATGCTCACTCCCTACTGATGTGTATCCCTCAGGTTGAGACATATAAATTTCTTCTTTGATGTCTCCATTGAGGAATGCAGTCTTTACATCCATTTGCCATATCTCATAGTCATACCATGCTGCTATGGCTAGTAGTATTCTAATGGACTTAAAACATAGCAACTGGTGAAAAAGTTTCCTCATAGTCAATTCCTTGCCTTTGAGTATAACCTTTTGCAACCAGTCTTGCTTTGAAGGTTACTACCTCCCTATCCGCCCCAAGCTTTCTTTTGTAGATCCATTTGCATCCTATGGGAACGATTCCCTCAGGTGGTCCACCAATGTCCAGACTTGGTTTGAATACATAGAGTCCATTTGAGACTGCATAGCTTCAAGTCATTTGGTTGAATCAGTATCAGATATTGCTTCTTTGAAATTCATTGGATCACATCCAACACAATGCTCATCACGGCTTTGTTCATGAAGAAGCGTATATCTTGCAGGTGGTCTAATAACCCCTATACCTTCTAGGAGCTTGTACTTCAACTACTGGTTATTGGGAAATGGGTTCAACTTCTATAGTTGAGGGAGTATCTTGAATTTCTTCAAGTTCTATCATCTTGCCTTTTCTATCTAATATAAATTCTTTTTCCAAAAAGGTGACATTTCTTGAAACAAACACTTTTGCTTCATTAGTATGATGGAAATATTATCCAACAGAATTCTTTGGATATCCTACAAAGTAGCACAAAGTGGATCTACTATCCAATTTGTCTCCCACTGTCTGCTTCACGTAAGCAGGACATCCTCATATTCTCATTTAAGAATATTTGGGAGTTTTTCCCATCCATATCTCATATGGTGTTTTATCCACTGCTTTAGTATGGACATTATTCAACAACATTGCCGCAGTTTCAAGCGCAAAGCCCCAAAACGATATAGGCAATTCAATGAATCCCATTATGGATCGAACCATGTGCATCAAGGTTAGATTTCGACGTTCAGAAACACCATTCAATTGTGGTGTTGCTGGTGGAGTCCACTGTGAGAGAATCCCATTCTCTTTTAGATAACCCAAAAATTCAGCACTTAAGTATTCTCCACCTCGATCAGATCGAAGTGCTTTAATACTTCTTTCTAGCTGGTTTTCTACTTCAGATCTGAACTCTTTGAACTTTTCAAATGCTTCAGATTTGTGTTTCATCAAATAAACGTACCCATACCTCGAATGGTCATCAGTAAAGGTAATGAAGTAGGAATGCCTAAATTTTGTGCTAACACTTAGCGGGCCACAAACGTCCGTGTGGATCAAATCCAGTAGACCATGTGCACGTTCCACGTTTCCATTGAATGGAGTCTTAGTCATCTTTACTTTTAGACAGGACTTACAAGTAGGTAGAGAATTTATGCCTGACAAGTCAAACATGCTTTCTCCCACTAGCTTGTGCATCCTTCTTTGGGAAATATGACCTAGTCTAACGTGCCATATTTGTTCGGGATTTGAATCTTCTATTTTTCTTTTGTTTGTTGTTGTTTTTGTATGCGCTTGGACATTGTTTAACGGAATATCCTTTAATTTTAAGTTGTAGAGATCGTTTGTTAATTCTCTAGTTCCAATCAAACATTCATTCATGTATAAATTGCAAACACCTTTAGCAAAAACACAAGAATACCATCCCTATCAAGCATAGAAATAGAAATAAAGTTTTAACCAGTTTAGGAACAAATAAAACGTCTCTAAAAAACAACTTAAAATTATTGTCTAAAATTAAAGTAATGTCTCCAATGGCTGTGACAGCAACTCTTGCTCCATTTCCTAGTCTTAGAAAGGTCTCACCATCTCTAAGCCTCTTGCTTCTTCCCATAACCTACAAATCATTGCATAGATGAGAACCACATCCGGTATCCAATACCCAAGAAGAGGAATTAATAGAAACATTAACTTCAATATAAAACATACCATGGCCAGAACGCTTCTGGGCAAGATACTCCTCGCAATTACGCCTCCAATGTCCAGGCTTGTTGCAGTGGAAACAGACTTGTTCTGACTTGTCAGGCTTTGTGGGCCCCGGATTTGGTTTCTTGTATGGCTTCTTGTTGGGCTTGTTCTTCTTCAGAGGGGCAGAACGCTTCTTGCCTTTATTTGGGGCTCCCCTTTTCGTACCGGAACGAAGAACCCACTAGAAGAACATGCTTTTCCTTTTTAATTGTGGCCTCATAATTAGTAAGCATATTGACCAACTCTTCAAGGGTGGCCTCCAGCTTGTTCATATTAAAATTAACCACAAATCCATCGAACAAGGCAGGCAAAGACAGCAAGAGAATATCAGTCGAGAGCTCACTAGGAATAACCACGTCCAGCCCCACCAACTTCTCGATGAGCCCAATCATCCTAACACCATGCTCATGGACCGAAGTCCCATCTCGCAAGCGTGTGGTCATGAGTTCTTTCACAGAAGCATGTCTCTCTGAACGAGTTTGTACAGCATACAATTCTTTCAGATGAAGGTGAATGTCAGCAGCATTCACCGCCTCCTCGAACCTCCTCTGAAGTTCATTCAACATAGAAGCCAACATGTAGCTCTTAGCTTGAAGATCATGGTCCCACCATTTCTCAAGCTTAGCTAACTCAGTCCTACTGATATCAGGAGCTGCCTCCTTTGGTGGTTTCTTATCAAGCACATAAGCAATCCTTTCGGAGTTCAGAACAATCTTTAAATTTCGAAACCAGTTATGATAGTTAGGGCCAGTCAATTTGTTTTGATCGAGAATGATTGAAAGCGGGTTACGAGTAGACATCGTAAATATACTGAAAATGAAAACAGATAATGGTTACTGATAATTTTAAAATAATTCTAAGATATAAATTATGGATTTCATTTTATAAATTTCCCTCTCACTATTTTGACATTTCCACCCCCTCTCTGATGAAAAAAGAAAATCGTATTTCCTTAGTGGGCACGTAGAGTCCAATTAGCCAATTATAATCCGAATAATATCAGCCAATTATAATGTCTAAAAGGTAGAATCTAATTGCATCTCTATGCAACCTCCGTGTGTTTTGCCTCATGTTTAATAAGGATCCAATAATATGACGCCGTTTATTTTCACGTTTCAAACCAACCCATCAATATTGAACTGTAATGGACGGTCGCCATGAGTTCCCCTTATAATATGAGCCGAAGTCGTGGGAGTTCTACTCAATTCACATCATATGTTCGGTGGAAATCACAGCTTTCCGGCGTCCAGACCTCTCCAATAATATGAGCCACACACTGTCCGCGGGTAGCGATTAACATGCAACCACGGTTGATGGAAGGGAAGGAAAAATTAAACTCTTTTAATTTTTACTTTTTCGGTTTGATATAAATTTTGAATCATATTCAAAATGAGGGATTTTAATTTTAAAATTGTCTCATCATTTTAATTTAAAAATCGCGTGCCATGTTTGTTTGCCGAATTCACGCAACTATATTATTTAATAATATACATACATGCATATTACTATATATCGCATATATCATAATATGACATTCAACAACAGATAAGGATGATCGATCGTCAACACTATTAGATCAATGTGAGCCAAACATGGATCCAGGTACAAAACCTAGGTGAATGCAGGGATGCAAATGCAACTATTACAAAAACTTCCAATATTTTACATGTCTTAATCTTGTTAATCGGGCCCACCATCTTCCAGTCTTGATCTCCCACTATTTCTAATAATTGCATTTAAATAGCCATGGCACATAAGGGATACATCTCATGGGGTGGGAACAAGCCATAAACCAGGCTCACTTTAATGATATCAAATATTAACAAAATGAATAAAACAGTAAAATATCCTAACATACACCTAACACATTGGTCAAGGCTCTCGATCATCCTTCATGCATTTAATATCAAATATTAACATCAATTTAATTAAACAAACTTAATTAATTGATAAATCATATATCTAATAATTTTTTTTACTAACTACCACAATTATTAAATAATTTAATAAATTTAATAAACACCTTTATTTAATTTCCAATTAAATCAATAATAATTGATTTCTTGTAAAACTCATTTTACCTTAAATAATTAAAATCATATTCTAATTATTTATTTTACAAGAAAATTATTAGTTTTACTAAAATTAATTTTCCAAAAGAAAAATTGAACCAATTTTCAAAAATATCAATTTTGTCCAAAAATTTGAAAAATTAGAAAATTGCACCCTAGGCCAAAACAATTCAAGCCCATTATCCAGCACTGTTCCCGAGACACTCCTGGGCAGGCGCCCGCTGCCCGAACGTTTCATGCAACGGCAGCAGCCTGCGCCGTGCGCAGCGTGCGGACGCTCCGCACCGCTGCGTAGTACGCCACGCAGGGCGGCGCACGGCGTGCGGACGCTTCGCACGCTGCCGCGTCTCTACGCGCAGCCCTGGGCAAATCCAATTTTTTTTTTTGTTTTATGGAAAAATAATTTTAATGGTGCTACAATTTTCTGAAAAATTTTCTTGTGTGGTTAGAAAAAAATTATCCAATATCAAAACCATACGATTTAGAAAAACCTAACTCTGATACCACTGTTGAATCTCGGTTTCTCGTGCATAAAACGCAGCGGAAGTTTAAAATTTTTTAATTTATTTTGACAATCAAAATATATATGTTTGAGCACTCGTATGGTTTTATGAATAAACATTCTAGGGCGTTAGAATTTTATACCTTTGTTGAATTAAATCACTTGGCTCCAACTAATCCAGTATAGGCGGATCTAGCTCTTGATGAATCTCTACGAACGATCTTCAAAATCCTTTCTTTATTCTTCTAATCAGGTCCACGACTAGAAGATTTGATCATCTTTCAAATTGCACTAGAAAATTTGGAAGAAGTTTTAACGTTGGAGATCAAAGTATGAGAGACGGCTCAAAATTTTCTCCAAAGAGAAGTGGCCGAAATTTGGTGAGGAGGAGGAGAAGGAAATTCGAAAATTCCAAGGTGTAGGGAGGCTAGGGTTATGGCTTGATTGCACTTATTTATAATAAGTCATGACCTTAATACACATAATTAACATTAATGGGCTTGATTAAATAATTGGACTAGTCCGACTAGTTTATTAATTTATCAAAGTCCATTAAGAACTTTAGTTATTTAAGTAAGTTGGACTTGTACTCCTACAAACCCATTAAACATACTTTCCACTATATTTAATTTAATATTTACTAAACTCAACTTTTGAACTTAATAAATTAAATACATTATAAATTCAACATTTGAATTTAATATTTAAATTATAAATTCAACTCCTTGAATTTATCACCTCCAAAATTTTAATATTTAATAAACTCAAATTTTGAGTCTAATAAATTAAAATCTCAAATTTTATAAATTCAACTCCTTGAATTTATTCTCTCAGAATTTAATTATCATAAATTCAACATCTTGAATTTACCATATCATAATATAAATTCAACTCCTTGAATTTATTCTCTCAACTGGAATAAACGATCCAGTGCTTGTGTGACCCTCAATGGTTTAGCGATACAGCTAGCGTGAGTTCACAACTCCTTGTGTTTCAGGACATAGTCCTTTATGCGGGCTTACCTTTATTTGCCGCATTCTATGTATATATATACATTTGATCATGAGAATGAAAGAAATCATATTTCTAATTAAACCCATCGAACCATGGTAAGAACGTCTAGTAGCATCGCCCCATGATTCCTTAGGTATCACTGATAGTGCCTGCAAGAACCAGTCGATTATGATTAACGTATAGTACGGTCCCTTCATCTCATATATCCCGATCGAATCTGCAACCATTGGTTCACCGAGGGTTGCATATTAATTCGATAACTATGTGATAAATATAAATAGTGGCATCGCATGTACTATTGGAGAACTCCTTCTCCAATGTACAACTCATACTCTGGCCAGAGATTCCACGCACTATTATTTAATCAGATCACATAGGATATCCACACCCCGTAGGTGAGCGGTGAATTCCCGACTACAATGCACTGGCTTCTATATGTGTCGCAATTGTACCCAAACTCGCCACCTGATGACTCTCCTGGAGCCGGTAAACGAGTCAAAGCACAGCCCTAGCATATAAAGCCTCAGTAATGTCCCGGGTCGTAAGGCCTAATGGTGTACAATCATAACCACGGACTTATTCTCTCGATGAATGATAACCACTTGGAAAGTCCGAGGGAGGGTTGTTCATTATAATCATCATATGACTACCCATCTGCATGTTTGGACATCTCTATGCCTTTACTAAGAAACACATTACACAACATCACAGATGCTAGTCTCGAGCTCAAGCGACCTTTATCCATGTTTTAGGCGGCTGAATCGACTAGGAACGAATTTAGATCATACAGTGTTTACAAACGAGTTTCAACATGGAATTACGATTCATTTGTATTAAAGTATAATTAAGGTCTTTATCTATGTTTGATAACATGAGTATACAAATAAAGAAATAACAAACATGAAATAATGAATTATATTAAAATAAAGATTATTTATTACAACTGAGTCAATAAAATCCCTAGCCAACAGTTGGCTTACAGGACATCTACTCTAACAGCTTCTTCATATGCCAGTCGGAAACTGGTGCTTGGTTTACAATGTACGACTTAAAATAATCTCATAAACTAGTATGCAAGCCAAAGAAGCTTGTGTTCTCAGTGCCAATAATTTACCAAGGGTTACTTTGTAAAATAACTTTCACACACTTTGAAGGATACCGTAACATCTACTCATTTCTGAAAGTGCGGAAATATATATATATTTTTTTAGCTGTCATTTTCGAAATAACATTTAAAATAATCATAATTATTTGACAATAAAAATAGCGCAGTTTAAAATAACCAAAATCATCCAAGATCAAACGTAAACATAAACAAGAAAAAATCGTAAAATCATCAACGTATGAAAATGTTCAACTCATCTCAAAACTAATGAATCATAATGCGGAAAACATGCGGTCCTCAGGTCGTGTCACCGCACCAGGTCTGCCTATTCAGAGTTCGGCACCTCCAGTCTCTTCATCATTAAGCTCACCTGCATCACACACGCCTAGTGAGTCTAAAGACTCAACACATCTGTACCAGGAATAACAAACAGATATTAATGGCACACAGCAGTAAAAAATATCATATTCAACGTAACTTTCCTGAACTTAAAAGCATAACATAAACGTCTCGTGTAAAATCATCTCGTGTCAAATTATGTCATCTCATGTCATCATATACGTATACATTTTCATTTAATTGAATTCAGTTCATTAGCAGCTCTATTTTATCAGCTCTATCGATGGATCCATCTATACGTGTAACCACGGTACCGGGCGGCGTCAGCGACAGCATTACCCGTCCACTGAGCCTTGGCTCAGCTCATCATATCTCATGTCATCGTATACATATACATCGTCAGTCACAACTAATTCCCATCCTTAAAAAATATCATCATATTCACCACTTAATAAAAACATGCATATACGTAAGTTTTTCCTTAAAACCAAGCATGAACTGTATTTATCATAATTTCATAAAAATCATAAACATGATGTATAAACATTTAAAACATGATAAAATGTGCTCAGGGCGCTGACAAGGACCAAAATCTCACCCCGGGTGCAAAATGACCATTTTGCCCCTGGAAACCCAAAATTTACCGTTTTACCCCTGGACCTCTAAAATTGACCCAAAGCTTACCAGACTTTTTAAAATGTCCTAAAACATATTTAAGAGCATTCTTAGATGTAAACTCGAGTCCAATACCAAACTTAACCGATTCGTTTAAAAAACTTGGACTGAGGTCCCAGTTTTAACCCGAATCGACTCGAAACTTAAATGAATTTTTCCCAACTCTTTACCACTCCTTATAAACTCTTAAAAGGCCCTAAAAACCTCAAGACTAAGCCCCTAAATCTCTCGGCCAGGACCTGCAAGGTGCTGAACCATTTTCCTACCCACACCCGTAACCTCCAAGTGCACCCTAGCCACAATTTCCTTCCTACCCCAAAACCAAACGGACCAGTCCCGGCTCAGCCTATCCTAGACCACCCTAGGACTCCTCTGGACTCAAAGAAAACATGACTCCAGCCCCATGCAGCCTACGCACTAAGCACAAACGTTAGGAGCCAAAGCACCTCAACCGCAACTCCCTTGCACTCGATTTATTTGTGCTGCTCAAGGGTTCAGACCAGCAGTGTTAGGGCCCTCCCAGGTCATTGTTCGGACCCATCAGAAGCAGGTTCACGGCCGGGAATCACCCTGACACCAACGGCTTCACCCCCTACGATCCGGCTTATATCTCTCCCTCCCTCGGCCAACCGCGACTCCAACAGCTGAACCACTTGGATCCTCGACATAAACATTCCTATAACACATCACCAACAGTCCTTTTACACAGAAGTTCACAGCAAAACGTGAGATGCACAAAATCCATGCACAAACCGAATAAAGCAATGCAAATTTACAATATCATGCACGATCTACAAAAGCTTCAAACATGGCACACAAAACTGCATGTATATGACGTGTATGATGTAAAAATGAGAGTACACAGCGTGCCTTGATGCTAAAAACGCGAGGAGATCGAAGAACGAGTGCCGGAAGAATTTCTTTTGCAAGAAATGAAGTGGCCAAAACTTGCTTGGGGTTGCTTTTGGAGAAACCGAGGAGAATGAAGAGGGGAGGGGGAGGTATCGGCTGATAGCACTTTAGGTTTAGGTTTAGTGGAATATTAGGCTAAATTATATAATAGAATAAACTCTAATGGGCCGATAATTATCATTTAAAAGTTTAACAAAAGTTTTAAGCCCAATAAACTTAAAAGTAGGTCCATTAAGTCCAGCCACACTCTCGAAAAATATTTCATTTTGGTAAGTTCTTAAAAATATTAGACGAACCCTCAAAATGTCCCCCGATTCGATAAAATTTGCGTACCTCTGGAAATATCCAACAAAGTCCATTTCTTGAAAAATACCTTTAAAACATTTTATTTTAGTTAATAAAAATTAATCATGTAATAAAAATAATTTTCTTGATAATTCTCCGGTCTACGTTCCTCGTTTTGGCGCGAAATGCATCAAGAAACCCTAATACATGAACTTTTAAAATTGCATGAAATAAATTCTATCATGCAATAATTATGCATAAAATGCACAAAAATAATTAAACACATAATTTAAATAAAATCCTAGATTACATGCATTAATGTTACGTGAATTAAATTCCTGGACCTTACAACTCTCCCCCCCTTAAATAAAATTTCGTCCTCGAAATTTAGAACGTACCGAATAACTCCGGGTAGCGACTCCTCATCTCGGTCTCGGTCTCCCAAGTAGCCTCCTCCTCGGAATGATTCAACCACTTGACCTTAACCATCTGGATCACCTTGTTCCGGAGCCTCTTCTCCTGCCTATCCAAAATCTGAGTGGGTTTCTTCTCGAATGACAAGTGCGGTGTCAGCTGAAGTGGCTTGTAGTTAAGCACATGCGAAGGGTTTGATATGTACTTTCGCAACATGGAGACGTGGAACACTTTATGAACTCTCGCCTGATTCGGCGGTAAAGCAACTCTGTATGCGAGTGTCCCCACTCTCTCTAGGATCTCAAAGGGTCCGATGTATCTAGGGCTGAGCTTGCCCTTCTTTCCGAACCTTATCACACCTTTTATCGATGCGACCTTCACGAAAACATGATCCCCTACTGCGAACTCAAGATCTTGCTGCCTCTGATCTGCATAACTCTTCTGACGGCTCTGCGCAGTTTTCATCTTGTCCTGAATCCTGGCCACTAAATCTGCTGTCTGTCTGACAATATCTGGACCCAACTCTGCTCGCTCTCCTACCTCGTCCCAATAAACTGGCAACCTACACTTCCTCCCGTACAGTGACTCATATGGAGCCATACCTATCGATGCCTGATAACTGTTGTATGTGAACTCCACAAGAGGTAACTTCGGCTCTCAGCTTCCCTGGAAGTCGATCATGCAAGCTCGGAGTAGGTCCTCCAGAATCTGAATCATCCTCTCTGACTGACCGTCTATCTGAGGATGAAATGCAGTACTGACAGTAGCTTCGTACCTAAGGCTGATGGAGACTCTTCCAGAATGCAAACGTGAACTTCGTATCCCTGTCTGACACAATGGAGACTGAAATCCCATGTAGTCTGACTATCGCTCTGATGTACAGCTCTGCGTACTGAGTCATGGTGAATGTCTTCCTGATTGGTAAAAAATGAGCTGATTTAGTGAGCCGATCAACAATCACCCAGATGGCATTAAATCCTCCAGTAGTCCTCGAAAGCCCTGTCACAAAATCCATAGTGATATTCTCCCATTTCCACTCGGGAATAGGGAGTGGTCTCAGCTTCCCTGCAGGTCTCTGATGCTCTTCCTTGACCTGTTGACAAGTCAAACACTCGGAGACGAATCACAGAATATCTCGCTTCATGCTTGGCCACCAATAGAGAGTCTGTAGATTCTTATACATTTTTGTACTCCCTGGATGGATGGAAGTACGAGGTGCTGTGGGCCTCGCTCAAGATATCTGCTTGAAGGGAATCACAGTCAGGAACCTATAGGCGGCCCTATATCTGACTATGCCGTCCACAACTATACACAGTCTGTGGTCCTTAGCCTTGTCCCTTTGTCTCCACTTCTGTAACTGCTTGTCAGAAGTCTGCGCTGTCCGGATTCTGTCTCTTAGAGTCTGCTGTACTGTTAGAGTAGCAAGATTCGGGGCCTTGCCCCTGGCATAAATTGCAAGCTCAAATCTCTGAATCTCAGCCTGTAGCAGTCTCTGCACTGACAGATGAGCAATCACTGCGTGCTTCCTGCTCAAAGCGCCTACAACCACATTAGCCTTACCCGGATTGTAGCAAATGTTACAATCATACTCCTTCACCAGCTCAAGCCACCTCCTCTGTCGCATATTCAGTTCCTTCTGCGTGAAGAAGTATTTCTGGCTCTTATGATCTGTAAATATCCTACACTTCTCTCCATATAGTTAATGTCTCTAGATCTTCAGGGCAAATACCACTGCTGCTAGTTCAAGGTCATGAGTCGGATAATTCTTCTCATGGACCTTTAGCTGTCGGACGCGTAGGCTATCACTCTGTCCTGCTGCATCAGAACCGCTCCCAACCCAAGCTTCGATGCATTTGTATATACCACAAACTCTCCTTGCCCTGATGGCATAGCTAGTACTGGTGCAGTGGTCAAAGCCTGCTTCAGTCTGTCAAAGCTCTCCTGGCACTCAGATCCCCAGATGAACTTGGCATTCTTCTTGGTCAAGGCGGTCATAGGCACCGCAATAGAAGAAAAGCCCTTGATGAATTTCTTGTAATAACCTGTCAATTCCAAGAAACTACGGATCTCTGTCACGTTCTTTGGAACTGCCAATCTCTGGCTGCCTCCACTTTGCTAGGGTCGACCTCTATGCCATCCTGAGATACAATGTTGCCCAAGAACGCCACCTTGTCAAGCCAGAACTCACATTTGCTGAACTTGGCATACAATCGTAGCGTCTGTAACACTGTCCTCAGATACTGACTGTGCTCCTCCCTGCTCTTCGAATAGATCAGGATATCGTCAATGAAGACTATGACGAACAGATCCAAGAATGACTGAAACACCTGGTTTATGAGATCAATGAAAATCGCTGGCGCGTTCGTCAGTTCGAAGGCCATCACCAAAAACTCATAGTGCCCGTAACGCGTCTGGAAGGCTGTCTTATGCACATCTGACTCCCTCACTCTCAGCTGGTGGTATCCGAATCGAAGGTCAATCTTGGAGAACACAGATGCTCCGTGAAGCTGATCGAACAAATCCTCGATCCTCGGCAACAAATACTTATTATTAACTGTGACTCTGTTCAGCTCCCTGTAATCAATGCACAGTCGCATGCTGCCATCTTTTTTCTTAACAAAAGAACTGGTGCGCCCCAAGGAGAAAAACTAGGGCGAATGAAACCTTTATCTAGCAGTTCCTGAATCTGATCTTTGAGCTCCTTCATCTCTATAGGTGCTAACCGGTAGGGTGCCTTAGATATCGGCACTGTCCCTGGCATGAGCTCAATAGAGAAGTTCACCTCTCTGTCTTGTGGAACGCCTGAAACATCGTTAGGCAAAACACTAGAGAACTCACTGACTACATCCACGTCCTCCAATCTCTGACTAGCAGGCTCGGTCACTGATACAATGCAGGCTAAGAATGCCTGGCAGCCTTTCTTGATGAGCTTCCTCGCACGCAAGCAAGAAATGACGTGCGACATCTGCTGATGTCTAGCTGCCTCGAAAACAAACGGCTTCCCACCGGGCGGTCTGACAGATACTGACCTCTGTCGAAAATCTATGACTGCACCATGAGAAGATAGCCAGTCCATACCCAGAATGATGTTAAACTCTGACAACGGTAGTACTATCAGATCTGCCTGTACTGCCTTTTGTTGCAATATCAGATCCAATCCTCTCACTATCCGGGATGTGAACATCTGATCCCCGGATGGGATCGATACTTTGAACCCTGAATCCATTGCTACTGGTATGATTCCTAGTCGCTTGACGAATGATTCGGATATAAACGAATGCGTAGCCCCTGAATCTAGCAATGCATGGGTGGCTCCACATGCAATATATATCCTCCCTAGGACAAAACATACCATCAAATCTAACAGTGTTGAACTTAAGGAATTTTTTATCGGCAATTAGCCCAAAATCCTCGAAAAATCACTGAATTAACCCAAACATCATTCCCAAAAATTTGAAATTAACCCTCAGAAAATCGAAAATTGCAAATTAGCCCCTTACAGTTTCGAAAATTGCACTTTGTGTCCTTCAACTTTCGAAAATTACAACTTGACCCCATAAAATCATTGGTCGATAAAAATTGGTTCTCAATCAAATAATTACATTCTTAGTCTCGACTAGGTAGAGCATGCATCCTAAATCCTTCTAAGTTATCAATCCCAAAAATAAATCTTCAAGCAAGCATCAAATCCATGCAATTGTACGGTAAATTAAAATCCATGCGATGTCTAACAGTGCCTGCTCTGCCTGAAAAGCGCAGGCAGTTGCCTCATCATAACCTGCCGGCTTCATCAGCATGACGTCCCGGCGAAGAGTGGGTTTCAGTCCATCTAGGAAATGCCTCAGCTTCTGGGCGGCATCTCCCGCTATCATGGGCACAAAATGGCAGCCCCTGTCAAACTTGCGGATAAACTCCGCCACAGATAAGTCCTCCTGCCGGAGACTCATTAACTTCCTCATCAGGCGGCCCTTGACGTCCGCTGTGAAATACTTCCCGATGAACATCTTTGTAAATCTGGTCCACATGAGAGTAGCCACATCCACTGCATGTGCAGCTCCCTCCTACCAAAGGGACGTGTCATCCTTCAGCAAATAAATGGCGCACTGGCCCGGTTGCCATCCCTCATCTGTAAGTACTCAAAATGAACCTCCCGAGACCTAATCCATCCCTCTGTCACGAATGGATCGGTGGTACCCCCGAACTCCCTCGGGTTAAGCAGATGAAACTGCTCATACACCTCGGTGTGCTGACGGGGTACCTGCTGGCCTAGCTGGGCCTGCTCCATCAATCTAGCTATCCCCTCAAGTACTCGGGTAACTGGGTCTCCTGGCGGTGGTGGTGGAGGTCCTCTGCCTCCTCCAGGAATCTCATTCTGCCTATCTGTACTGGGAGCACGTCTGGGAGGCATATCTGAATATAGTCCAATTTAAAACGTAACCCTCATGCAATTAATCTAGTTTTTAAAACAGCAAATCCTTAAATCGTAAAGCAGTTAAACATGAACAGTAAATCATCGTAATGCGTAAATCATGTTAACACGCATGTGATATCAGTAAATCATTTAAAACATTTAAATCATAAAAGTTTACAGATTTGAGGCTTGAAGACTGAGCGGCAGAAGCTGGCGGTGGCACAACCCTATACAGGATCCTTGCTCTGATAACAACTGTAACATCTACTCATTTTTTATAGTGCGGAAATATATACAATAAAAATATATATATATATATATACAATAAAAATAGCGCAGTTTAAAATAACCAAAATCATCCAAGATCAAACGTAAACATAGAAGAGTAAAAATCGTTAAATCATCAACGTATGAAAATGTTCAACTCATCTCAAAACTAATGAATCATAATGTGGAAAACATGCGGTCCTCGAGTCGTGTCACCGCACCAGGTCTTCCTACTCAGAGTTCGGCACCTCCAGTCTCCTCATCATTAAGGTCACCTGCATCACACACGCCTAGTGAGTCTAAAGACTCAACACACCTGTACAAAGAATAACAAACACATATACATGGCACACAGCAGTGAAAAATATCATATTCAACGTAACTTTCCTGAACTTTAAAGCATAACATAAACGTGTCGTGTAAAATCATCTCGTGTCAAATCATGTCATCTCATGTCATCATATACGTATACATTTTCATTTAATTGAATTCTGTTCATTAGCAGCTCTATCGTATCAGCTCTATCGATGGATCCATCTATACGTGTAACCACGGTACCGGGCGGCGTGGATATCAGCGATAGCATTACCCGTCCACTGAGCCTTGGCTCAACTCATCATATCTCATGTCATCGTATACATATACATCGTCAGTCACAACTAATTCTCATCCTTCAAAAATATCATCATATTCACTACTTTAATAAAAACATGCATATACGTAAGTTTTTTCCTTAAAACCAAGCATACACCGCATTTATCATAATTTCATAAAAATCATAAATATGATGCATAGACATTTAAAACATGATAAAATGTGCTCAGGACGCTGGCAGGACCAAAATCTAACCACGGGTGCAAAATGACCATTTTGCCCCTGGAAACTAAAATTTACCGTTTTACCCCTGGACCTCTAAAATTGACCCAAAGATTACCAAACTCCTTAAAATGTCACAAAATATATTTAAGAGCACGTCGAGCCCAATACCAAACTTAACCGATGCGTTTTAAAAACTTGGACCGAGGTACCTGTTTTAATCCGAATCGACTTGAAACTTAACCGAATTTTTCCCAACTCTTTACCACTCCTTATAAACCCTTGAAAGGCCCTAAAAACCTCAAGACTAAGCCCCTAAATCTCTCGGCCAGAACCTGCAAGGTGCTGAACCATTTTCCTACCCACCCCGTAACCCCCAAGTGCACCCTAGCCACGATTTCCTTCCTACCCCAAAACCAAAGGGACCAGCCCCGGCTCAGCCTATCCAAGACCGACCCTAGGACTCCTCTGGACTCAAAGAAAACATGACTCCAGCCCCATGCAGCCTACGCACCAAGCACACACGCTAGGAGCCGAAGCACCTCAACCGCAACTCCCTTGCACTCGATTCATTTGTGCTGCTCAAGGGTTCAGACCAGCAGTGTTTGAGCCTTCCTAGGTCATGGTTCGGACCCATCAGAAGCAGGTCCACGGCCTGGAATCACCCTGACACCAACGGCTTCACCCCCTACACTCGATCTACTCGAACCAAAAAGAAACCATCGATCCGGCTTATATCTCTCCCTCCCTCGGCCAACCGTGACTCCAGCAGCTGAACCACTTGGATCCTCGACATAAATGATCCTATAACACATCACCAGCAGTCCCTTTACACAGAAGTTCACAGCAAAACGTGAGATGCACAAAATCATGCACAAACCGAATAAAGCAATGCAAACATACAATATCATGCACGATCTACAAAAGCTTCAAACATGGCACACAAAACTGCATGTATATGACGTGTATGATGCAAAAATGAGAGTACACAGCGTGCCTTGATGCTAAAGACGCGAGGAGATCGAAGAACGAGTGCCAGAAGAATATCTTTTGCAAGAAATGATGTGGCCGAAACTTGCTTGGGTTTGCTGCTGGAGAAACCGAGGAGAATGAAGAGGGGAGGGGAAGGTGTCGGCTGATAGCACTTTAAGTTTTTCTCCAGGAGAATGAAGAGGGGAGGGGGAGGTGTCGGCTGATAGCACTTTAGGTTTAGGTTTAGTAGAATATTAGGCTAATTACATAATAGAATAAATTCTAATGGGCCAATAATTATCATTTAAAAGTTTAACAAAAGTTTTAAGTTCAATAAACTTAAAAGTAGGCCCATTAAGTCCGAACACACTTCCGAATTTTTTTTTATTTTTGGTAAGTTTTTGAAAACATTAGCTGAACTCTCAAAAAGTCCCACGATTCGATAAAATTTGCGTACCGCTGAAAATATGCTTTGGCTGATAAAAATACCCAACAAAGCCCATTTCTTGAAAAATACCTTTAAAACATCTTATTTTAGTTAATAAAAATTAATCATGTAATAAAAATAATTTTCCTGATAATTATCCAGTCTCTGTTCCTCGTTCGGGCGCGAAATGCATCAAGAAACCCTAATGCATGAACTTTTAAAATTGCATGAAATAAATTTTATAATGCAATAATTATGCATAAAATGCACAAAAATAATTAAACACATAATTTAAATAAAATTCTAGATTGCATGCATTCAGGTTACGTAAATTAAATTCCTGGACCTTACAGATACTGTCGAGGGCTATTGTTTCTTTTTCTAAAGGATTATTCTAACGGTAATTATTGTCTAGTGTTGAACGCATGTTGAACATTTTAAACTGTGAAGATTTTTGAGTTAGTTACGGGAGTAGGAGTAAGTGTGTCGAAAGAAGAAACAGCTGAGCACAATCTCAAGCATTTAGCTGACACTTTTCTGGAAGTAATTGATGTTCTCATAGATTTTATGAAGTTTTGGTAAGAAGGAATATATCGTGAAATAAATTGTTAAAATCATGTCGATTATAGATTTGTGTTTGTTAAACAAGTTTTTAGCTTGACATTTGCTCAAAGATCAAGAAGAATAATTTTCAATGGCCTTTTGACATCATAAATAAATACTTTTGAGGGCTGTTATATCCTGATATTGGGTATGTTATTGCATTATAGTTTATGTATCTATTGATTTCTCTTTCTCCAACCATAAATGTTTTTATCATATTAAAATTGAGCAAGCATGTCTGTTATAGGTGAGAGATGAAATCGAACATCTTTTAGATGACAATGAAGACATGGCCCAGCTGTACTTAACACGGAAGTGGATACAGAATCAACAATATGAGGTGATGCCTGGAGCTACGGCATTAAATGGTGTTATCCCTGCAGCACATCATCTTGGGCGGCTCAGCTCTACCAGAAGTGGTAGCTTGGTGAGCAACTATCAAAATGACCATGATGTGGAGGACCTAGAAATGTTGCTTGAAGCTTACTTCACACAATTGGATGGCACCCGAAACAAGATTCTCTCTGTCAGTATTTCCTGGATTTATATCGACATTATTTTCTTCTCGGTGACGTCATTTTCATGTTCTCTGACTGTTTTAACTCAATTGACATTCTTGTCTTTGTATATTAAACTTGTAGGTACGTGAGTATATTGATGACACGGAGGACTATGTTAACATACAACTCGATAACCAAAGAAATGAACTCATTCAACTGCAGTTGACATTGACAATTGCTTCATTTGCCATAGCTGTGGAAACTCTTCTTGCGGGGATATTTGGTATGAATATTCCTTGCACATTGTACAACACGAATGGGATATTTGGTCGTGTTGTTGGATCCATGTCAGCTGCTTGTATAGTGCTGTTTTTTCTTGTTTTGTGGTATGCCAGATGCAAGAAGCTTATTGGGAATTGAACAACTGTAAAAGCATGTCGAATCAATCTGAAATAGAGAAAAAAAGTATAATATGTGGTTCTTGATCTTTTGTTTTCTTTCTTTGGGTGAACACTTACATTCTGTTGTCACTAACTTGTACTTTACTCGGAGGGGGTTCTTTAAAATGGACCAAAATATGACAATTTTTGAATCTCACTGTTTCTACTGTATGGGTTTTATCCGTGTTCGCAAGGCTTCTTATTCGTGCTCATTTTATCTTTTCTGATATTAAAAGTCCATTTTTCCAACGGCGGCTGAATTTGAAGTTTCAAAACCCTGTATTTTCACTTTTTGATATCTCAATAGGCACGATTCCATGGCAAATATAACTCTATTTCGCTAGAAATTGAAACATTGCATTAAATAACGAAATGAATGTAAAATTCAAATTTATGGAATTCAAAAATACTTAAATAGATGTAATAGATAAAACGGTCTGTTTTTTGGTTTTTTCGGTTTATATCATATTAATGCCCCTACAGGACTTCCAATGTATGATATAGGGTAGGGCTGATTTAAAGTAAACAAAATTTTGCATATGCTCAGAGACCATTATCCAATTTCAAAATTCCCTACAGTTATGATTGTAAGAAAAATGAGTATTGTATTCATTTAGAATTCATAAAAAAATTCGAACGAGTTATATGACGAATGAAATTATTTCTCGATTACTAATTAGGGTGAATGAGAAATTAACTGAGTTCGAACTTTGTCAAGTGAAAAAATTGAATTGAAATGATTATATATATAAAATTAAAATATAATAATATATATTAAAAAATGCAATCACACTTAGGATTGATTTAAGTGAAATTGAAACATCCACTACTCGTTTTCAAGTATTAGATTTTTTTTTTTTGCTTTAAAACCCTCGTGATTCGGCCGATATATGTATACATATACTTAAAATATTTTGCATCATTTTTAAAATAAAACAACCAACTATATTTGAAAATTCAAAAGCAAGAATCCAAGACATAAAATCCTCAAACGTTTGCCAATCCTACGACAGGGGTCGGGCCAGGGCTTGGTGCAGGTGTGTGCGCTGTTGTCTCGTGGGAAGCGTGAGGAAGCATCATAGCGTGCCCGCAGCCTATGCTTGCTTCAGGCTAGGGGTGTTCATCGGTCGGTTCGGTTCGGTTTTCGGTTTTTTATTTCGGTTTTAGAAATATATAATCCGATATCCGAATCATTTTTTTTTCGGTTCGGTTCGGTTTTCTACCAAAACGGTTCAGTTTTTTCGGTCGGTTATTTCGGTTTTGGTATAATTATTTAAATTAATAATATAAATATATTGTAAAATATAATATGTTAACTTTGTACATGGTTGCTTAGTAAAATATTTAAATGTAAGGTCTAAATTAATTAAACAAACAACAATCAACTAAAAATTGTTCAAAATGGTTTTCATTCACTAAATATCATATCAAAATATATAATATAAATAAAAATATATAAAAATTATTAATTTAATGAAATTTCTGTTTTTCCGGTTTTGACATATATAATCCGAAATCGAACAAAATAAACTTTGATTTTAACATTTATAGCCTGATAGGATCGATTAACGTATCAAGAGTGTTTAGAAGGGGGGGTTGAATAAACATTCACAGTTAAAACTGGTCTTTTCTAATTTTGAGTTCAGTTTGGTGACAAACTGATTCTCGGAATCTTGTTGGTCAATGACAATCAGTTAAACTAAAGTAGTTGCGGAAAATAACTGACTGAAAGATAGAATATGAAACTGAAATAAAGTAGGCAAGTGTTGTTTCTGGATGTTCGGAGAATTTAATTACTCCTACGTCACCCCTTCTATCTCAAGGATAGGATATCCACTAAAAAACTTTGATCAAATACAAGAATTGTACTGACCCACTTCAGTTTGGACTTAACACTGCCAAAAACTGAAACTCTTAGTTTAACAGAATGTTCTCAGTGCGTAACTGATCTTAGCACTATCGAATTTCAACGATTATTACAACTTGCTAGTGAGCTCAAATTGTAGCCTTAACTGCTACGAATATACCAAGTAAGAGTGAGCTAAGATTTTGACAGAGTGACAGCAAGCTTTTGAATAGTATTGACTCTCTTCTTCTTCAGTTGTTCTTCTGTGATATTTATAAGCTTCTTTTCTCCAACGGTAACCAGAGATGAATTTGAATCTTTGTATCCGTTGATTTCTTCTTGATTATTCCTTGGACATTGTTTGCTTCATTTATTGTGATGCGGCGTCTTAATTGCTTTCGCCAAAATGCGTTTTTCTAAGCTGTATTGATTGAAGTGCGGCGTTACAATCTTCTATGTCTCTTGACGGTTGAATGTTCTTTCCCGAGACATGTTCAGTTGACGGGTGCTTAGCATACGGCTGAATATATCAACTGATCAGTTTCCAACTGATCAGTCTTCTTTATTAGATCAGCTGATTTCAGTTGTTAAGTTCAGTTGCTGAGTTCAGTTTACTCGATCAGTTGGTTCGTATTTTCAGTTGGTTCATATTTTGTCAAACGCCGGAATTTAGTTCCCAACAATTTCCCCCTTTATGGTGTTTGACAAAACTAAGTAAATAATAACTGAACATCTGAACTCATTGTAGATAAAATAAGAGATTGAATTTCTTGAACTGAAAGGGATCTTGATTTAATAACAGCTGAATCTAATAATCTGATTAACTGCTTCTGCTGTTTCTCAAGATGCTCTTTGATCCTTGATTTCTTCCCCCTTTTTATCAAACAAATCCATCTTCTCAGATAATTTTCGAACGTCATTGGAAAGAATTTTGACATCTGCGGAGATACTTGAGACAACAGTTTGTAAACAAGTCTGCAGCAATTCCATTTTATTAGAAACAGAAGTTTCCAATCGCTCAACTCGTTGACTGATTATATCCTGAGTTGTATAGAGACTTTGAGCTAGACCTCTGTTATTCTTCATCTCAAGTACAGTTCGGGTAAGAGACTCCATGTTTGCTTGAATGGCTTTCAGTTTTGCGGAGTCATGTTCAATTGAAGAATCCAATTTGACAGTATGAGAGAATTGTGTGGATTGAATTTTCTTGATTTCAGTAATCATCTGCTGCATATTGTGCTGCATATTCTGGATTTCTTCAAGAACAAGATCCATTTCTGTGGATTGAAGAGGAGGTGACTGATTAGATGTTCTTGGTTCATGTGAGACTTGATCAAAGACCACCATGGTCCTATCAGATAATATCGTTTCAGAAACAGTCTGTGCTAGAATGTCTGTTGCAGCAATTTCTTCGTGAATTTGAGGTGGTGAAAGTGGATTTTGATCAACAGATAACGCTTGGTCAGTTTCCACTGGTGCCTCTTGTTGAGAGTTTACTGAACTTGGTTCTGGCTCCTTTGTTTGAGTGAGCAATCGATTACTCACCACATTTTCAGCAACTGCTTGACCTGGAGATTTTTCTAGTCCATCAGTTTGAGTGACTTGTTCAGCAGAGATTTCTGGCTGAACTGGTGCTTCTTGTTGTTCTTGCATTGAATCTGGGACTGGCTCTTCAGCAGCAATTTGTTCAACTAGTTCTTCAGATGGTATCTGAACTTCTTGTTCTGGTTGTTCAGTTGAAGGAGCAACTGATTCAGAATGTATTTCTTCTAGCTGAGTTTCCAGAGCTACAGCCTGAATGATTTCATCAATGTTTGCAAAAGATAGTTCAGTTTCAGAATACAGCTGATGTTCAACCTGAGAAGATTGAGGCATATCCTGAACTGGCTTTTCAGCAGCCGGTTGTGGATATGGCTCGTTCTGTTGGGAGGATGATGAATCTTTTTCTGCATTTGAATTGGAGGATTTGTCAGGAAGAACCAATTCCTGATCTTGTTCCCAAAATCTGATTTCCCTTTGTAGGCCACTAAGATCTGAGTCCAGTTGGGTGAACACAGCTCTATCATTATATGCAGTTGGACCTATGGGATTGTAGTTGGATTTCAGCTTTTCAACCATTCTTGTCAGCTTTTTGACTCGAATTTGATCAAAGAAATATTTTTGCCTCTCCAATGCCTGAGCAATAGTAGCAGCTTTGACTATTTTCAGCACAATTGCTTCAAGTTTAATAAACTTTTTCAGTTGGGATTTGTGCTTCAACTCTTTGGCAAAAATTTTAGTCCTAAAACTCTTCCAGCTATCAAAAGATTTTAGTTTCGATGTGGCAAATGCATTTACCTGTTCCCAAACCAGGTCAATGTGAGTTTGGATGGTATTAGATGGCCTTGGTTCTTCAACTAGCTTGTCCTTTCCTTTTTTAGTTGTGAGAATGTGAGGATTATCCAAACCAGAGTGAGTGGTTTCCACAGGTTCCCTCAATATAACACCTTTAGATCTGGCCCGAGGCAAAATGGTAGGTCGATTTACATGAGTCAAAGGAGCTCTTACCTTAATGGGTGCCTTTTCTTTAATAACTGAATCATCAGGTGGGACTACCTGCAAAGGGATAGCCTGAATAGGCTGTTGGGCAGCTGATTGAGTAATTTTCTCAGTTGGGATGACTTCTCCATCGCTGTTATTGGTTTAGTTCTTTGCGTCCTCGGTCTCTTGACAAGTTTAGGAGAAGGAGTTTTCTCCGAATCTGATTCACTGATAATCAGTTTTCGTTTTGCAGTCTTCAGTTGGGCCAAAGTCTTGGTCTTCTTGATTGGTGTTGGAGCAGATGGTTGTATTCCAACCTCCTGTTTGGTTTTCAAAAATTGTTTGGGAGAAATGTCCAGTTTGGTTTTTGGCGGTAAAATGTTCTTGGCATTGAATACCTTGAACTTTGATGATTTTCCAGCATTGTCAGCTACCAATCCTTTTAGTTTCAGAAGATAACTGATTGGAATAGCAAAGCCTCTTGACTGTTTGGTAGATTGAAGCATATTCCTCAGAATATTGAAAATTATATGCCTCCAGTTAGCTTTCTTCTCTCCCATGATAATGGTCATTACTTGGAATTTTTCAAGAGTAAGGGCAGCATAGGAGCCAGCCTTAGCCAATATGCCTTTTGCCACAATGTCGGCTAATAATTGAATTTCTGATTTCAGCTCTTTCTTTGGATCGAAAACTTTGATTTTCCGCCCATCAGCAGACAGCAAAGATTGCATTTCCTCAATGTCAGATGTTTTGACTTCAGAAAAATTGACGTACCCATCAGTTGGCAAAGAGAAAATTTCTCCAAAGTCCTCTTCTGATAGGATCAACAGTTGATTATTGAAGGTTACAGAGATACTTCCATCAGTAGTGACGAACCCCTTCAGATAGAATTCATTTACTTCCTTGGGGTATATCTCCTGCGAAGATTGTTCCAAAAACATCCTGAGACCAGCAGATTCAATCTTCAGAAAAACGTTCTTAACTTCTGCTTCTTGAACTGATAAAACTGAGTCAAAATCGATGGCCATAGCGTTCAACACGTGAGCTGGGATTTGATTCGCCATTTCGACAGATAAAATGATCTGAAATTCGTAAATGATAAGCTCTGGAATTAGTATGCTATTAGAAACTGATTGTATGCGTAAGAAGAGAACTGAATTGAAGCGGGCTTAGTACAGTTGTTCGTGACTGTTCAAATTTGGGACACGTGTCAGTCCATTAAAAATTTTGAGTAAAACTATGTGTACGTGTGCTGTGGGCAGTTTGTGAAAAAGATAAACGGTTTAAAATAGGCCACGTTATGAATCTGCAGTCACATCAGTTGATTTGGAATATAATAAGTTTTAAATTTGTTAACTTATGTGAGAAGATTTGTAAAATATCCAGCTGAACGATCAGTTGGGAAACTGATTCATTTCAGTTGAGAGTTCACAAACAATTGTCTTCTCAGTTAACCTCTTCAAAACTGATATTCCCCCTTAATCGATGCATAAAATAATTAAAGCGACGATATAAAATAAATTTAAAGGTCAGAAAGATTATCGTTTGCTGAAACGTTGACCGACCCTTCATCTTCCATGACTCTTGGCTATAAGTAGAAGTGACATGGTTAGTTTCAGTCATATTGAAAAAAAAAACATATTCAAAGTAAAAAGAATGGCAGATGCTAGTAGCTCGTGTGCTTCGCCATTTTCTTTGGAGACTAGGAAGGCTGTGATAGAAGATGAAGTCTTCTATGAGAGTCTTCACTACTGGGAGAAGCTTCAGAAGCTTGAGTTCCTGTATAATACTGGCGAGGCTACCACTCCCGAGCTGATGGCAGAGTTGAGAAAAGTGCGGGAGCACTTGCACATAGCTGTGTGGGTGGATATCTTCACAGATGGTCATATCTATCAGCTGATGCTTCGAAAGGAGCTGAAGATCCTTAGGCGCATAGCTGGTTCTCACAGCTTTTCCAAGACATCTACTGGACCTTTATCTGCTTGGTTGAAGATGTCGATAATTGTTGTAGAAGAGAAATATAATGATGTAATCCAAGCAAATATTTATGGTTGAATGAAACATTTATTTTGGCTTAACTTTGTTTTTCTTTTTCCTGCAAATAATAAGTTTAATTGGTTATTATATATGAATTACGATCATAAACAGATGAACTGATGACTGGTTAAGCGTTAAGTAATAAATGTCAAACTGATATCAGTTGATAATGATCAACTGATAGTTAAGAAGCCGCGGTAAATGAGAATGACGCTTCGGTTGATTTGAGTCTCTTCAGTTTCTTCAATATTTAAATTTCATCTGTCCATAAATAAGATGATAGAATGTGAGACAATAACAGTTCAATATGTCGGATTCAAGTAACTCTGATGCATGCAGTAGTTCGCATATTCAAGTTAATGAGGAATTAAGTCCTTATTTAGAAGAATTGAAGAAGACAACGGAAGAATATGTCTTGATGAAAGTGATGTCAACATGGTTCAAGATTCATGATTTTCAGAGGGTAAGTAGTAGTGGTGCTGTTCCCACTCGTGCTCAAGCAGCAACAGCAAGAAAATACATTGATCGTTTTGAAGTTAGGTTTGTGACAGATCTGATTGATGACAAATGTTTGTTAGTAGCAATGTTATGGAAGGAATGGCATGTGGTTGAGAAGATTTCTACAAATAGGTCATTTTCTAGAATCTAAATTTATGAGTTGAATAATTGGATTAGAGAATGGCAGAATTCAGTTGGTTCTATGATATCTTCTGTAAACTGGGATCGATGGTATTCTTAATAAAGTATTATTTTCAATTTGTTGTGTTCTTATTTTCTGCAGATAATTCTATTAGTAAAGCAACATTAGTAATAATTTTAAGACATATCAATTAAACCAAGAATATTGCGAAAGTAAGAAAACTTAGTCTCGGGTAATGGTTTGGTGAAGATGTCAGCTGCTTGTTGCTCAGTTGATATATACTCCAGTCTAATGTCCTTCTTCAAAGCATGATCTCTAATGAAGTGGTGTTTGACATCTATATGCTTTGTCCTTGAGTGAAGAACTGGATTATAGGTGATGGTAATTGTACTCGTATTGTCACAAAATATGGGCGAATTATTTGTAATTACTCCATAATCTCTCAGTTGTTGCTGGATCCAGATCAGTTGTGCACAGCAACTACCAGCAGCAAGGTATTCTGCTTCAGTTGTTGAGGTAGCTATAGATGTCCGCTTCTTGCTGAACCAAGAGATCAGCCTGTCTCCTAGAAACTGACAAGATCCACTTGTACTTTTACGATCAAGCTTACATCCTGCATAATCTGCATCTGAATATCCAACTAAATTGAATGTAGAGTATTTAGAATACCATAACCCAACATTTTGTGTACCCTTAAGATATCTCAAAATTCTTTTAGCAGCTGAGAAATGTGATTGCTTAGGATTTGCTTGAAATCTAGCACACATACAGACATCAAATACAATATCAGGATGACTGGCAGTTAGGTATAACAATGACCCTATTAAACCTCGATATAATGTCGCCTCAACTGATATTCCCCCTTGATCAGTGTCCAATTTTACTGATGAGCTCATGGGAGTATTTGCAGCTGAACATGATTCCATGCCAAATTTCTTCAGCAGCTCCTTTGTATAATTAGTCTGACTGATGAATATGCCAGTTTCCAGTTGCTTCACTTGTAGTCCAAGAAAGAATGTCAGTTCACCCATCATGCTCATTTCAAACTTATCCTGCATTAGCTTAGCAAATTTCTCGCATAATTTGGGGTTAGTTGACCCAAATATGATATCATCAACATAAATTTGAACTAATAAAATGTGATCATTCTTAGTAAATTTGAACAAGGTCTTATCAACTGATCCAACAGAAAAATCATGATCAGTTAGGAATTTTGAAAGAGTTTCGTACCAAGCTCTGGGAGCTTGTTTAAAACCATATAAGGCTTTGTTCAAATGATATACATGATCAGGAAAGTTGTGATTTACAAAACCTGGGGGTTGTTCAACATATACTTCCTCTTGTAGTTGGCCATTTAGGAATGCACTTTTTACATCCATTTGATAAACTTTGAAATTCTTGTATGATGCTGTAACATCCCAGATTCGACGATTGTCCTCACTGTATCAAGACGAGTCTTTCCAGCGTGCTTATGTCCTCACTCACACGCACCTTGGGAAACTTCCTAGGAGGTCACCCATCCCAAAATTACCCTAAGTCAAGCACGCTTAACTTCGGAGTTTTTATGTGATGAGCTACCGAAAAGAAGATGCACCTTCGTGATATGAGTAGTACAAATCAAATCTTTTAAGCCCTCTTCAACTGTACAGTCCATTACATTGAACAGTCTCGGAATCCCTCTCATTCCCGTGTGGGTCGGTTCATTCATGTTCCCTCCACCTAGAAGCCTGCCAGGAGCCGCTCATTGTCCGTGCAACTGATGGCACCGGCGATCACCCCCCGCCCTCTTCGGCCCCGGGCCTCACATGTTGCAGAGGCCCTAGAACTTCTTGCTTGAAAATTTGCGGAAAAATTAAAAATTTTCTTTTTAAAAGAACTTAAATGGCCTCATTCATAAAATCACTGGTGAATCAAGTTCAATATTTCAAAATATTGCAGCGGAAGAAAATAAAGTTTGCCAAAAATCACAATTTAAAAATATCAAACGACTGATAAAATGTTTGCGGAATAAAATAACAACTGCTGCTCTGAGGTCCTCGGGTGCCACTACTGCCGACCCAAGCTGGCTCACTGGTCCCCGCCCTCGGCCCTGGCCTCATCAGTACCTACAACAATCAAGTCTAGTGAGCCTAAAGACTCAGCATGCATATATCGCAGGTAACGAGTAAAAAACTGAATTAAAATATGCATGAGTTAACATATCCTGTCCTGAGGCATGCTGAAAATAATCTGTACTGAGCAATTATAATACGTGCATAACTGAACTGATAATCACAGTAAAAAAAATGTTTGCTCCTTGGAGCCTGTACTGAAATAGCTGATAAAATTTTCTGTTGAGATTATGTTTTACGCCTGTGGCCCCAGCACTAAGCTGAACTGATTGGTAACTGGCTACCGGGGAGGCTGAAACTGAACTGAGCTGGCCGGTCACTGGCGACCGGGTGGTACCATACTGAACTGATCGGTCACTGACGACCGTATAAAATAACACTCCCACATAGTGAATGAACCACAAGCCATATCGCATAAATCTCAAAAATAATCATTTTCTGTTTTCATGCACGTAATATAATTAACTGACGTAATGAAAATCCTGTAATTTTACCAACTGGATTGGATTGGATCGTCCCCAGGCTCGCTGCAACCTAACTGTGCCATGAAAAATATGCAATAGCTTAAACTTGACCAACTATGCAATTTAGTTCAAAAGATGCGACTATGACGCCTAATGACTTCGCATTTAATCATGACTCCGAGCCAACCTAAACCGACACCAAACCGACGTATAGTCATGATTAACATACGCTGAAAAATCATTAAATAATGCTCCTAAAATGATAGGGTCGAAATCTAGGTGTAATGGAGGCCAAAACACGAAACGCTCTTTCGAGAGTCAATTTGGCACATCGCACCGTAAATTCTCGTACGACCTCAAAAATGATCCGAATCACGAACGGTCAAAAACATGACCTTCCTAACTCAATGAGGCACTGTCCAGTCCAAGGCCATGGGCTAAAAGCCAACCAAGAACTCGAACGAGCCACCAAACCGACACAGCAACTTGCTGTAATTTTCCAGCAACTGTACAATCGTGTAACTTGTGTTGTTTTCAAGACTATCGGCCATTGGGGCGTGAACCACCGACCAGAGACTCTTACCAACATCCCAAGGAATGATTTGAACCATGGCTAAGGGCCCTAGGCCAGCCACAATCCGCGTCACACCAAAACTCAACCGAAACTCCAACCGAGAACCAGCGTGCATGCGTGTGTAGTGTTTTGCTTAGATCTATGTCTTGCGTCGTTCCAGTGGCCATTTGATTGACCATGGCATGATCTAGATATATAGGGGCATGGTATGAACCGTGGCTAAGGGCCATAGGCCAACCAAGATCCATACCAAGCAACCAAAAACCGAAACCATATGCTGAACCAATGAAGAAGCCGAATGGGGAAAGGGGCTGTTCTTGTTGATTATTTAAAAACCGATGCACCATGGAACAAGCCACCAAAAGGGCGACTTAGTCACGTCTTAGACATGTTAAGGGAGTGATCTAACCATGGCTAAGATCCCTTAGGGCAGCCAAGATCAGATCAAACCCTCATGACAGGAAACTGAAATTTTCGAACTCAAAAAGGGACACAAATGGTGTTGCTGTCATTTCTTTTGCTTTCCAGCGAGCATGGGGTGAAACCGATAGACAAATGTGGTCCTAATGCATCCTATTACATGTATATAAGTCGCCTTGGGAGCCTGGAGTCGATCCGATACCTGAAACTCACAAACCAAAAGAAACCGTGAAGCTTGCCAAGGAAAATTCGAAAATTCTGCATGTGTTGTTTCAAAATGTTTTGACATGTATCTCGGTTTTTGCTTGAATAAACATGATCATGTACTGAAAAATAAATGATAATATGACTTGATTGAGGTTTGAAAGAATCTAGACATGCCTGGTTATCGTTTGAAATGAAAACGAAAAGAAGAGACGAGACGGCGCGGAGGAGACGGAGTGGCTTCCTTTTCTACCTTACCTTGCTCTCGATTTTTTTCTCTCTACTCTTAGGCTATGAACTCACGAATTTTCTACACTGAAAATGGATCTGAATGATGAGGTATTTCGGTGGTGAGGGAGGGGAGATAAGTGGTTATGGGAGTGAGGGGGATAGGTGCAAGATATAAGGAAAGATATCAAGACTAAGTCTCCTAAATTTGAATTTTGAATGGTTGTTTGATATCAAGTCTATGTTGGGTGTTTCTAGAATGGTGATGGCCGATTTTTTTTTTACATGCTAGACTAGGATAGGATAATGCTAATTATATCATTAAATGGTGCTAGAAAGATCAAAGAATTATCTTCCTAATTAAATACAAGAAAGGGTCAAAGGTGGCAAGGCAAATGAATTGTTTAATAGTCTAAGGGGGTGGCCGAAATTCACTAAATAAAAGGAAGGGAAAAATAATTATCTAGTGAATTAATAACCCTTAAAAACTTTACTAATCCTTTAATTAATTTGGTGAGCTAACCCCTTAATTATGCAACTAAATGAGCTTATTTCTTAATCACCTCAAATAATTAAATTAAATCCTCAAACCTCCCTTTCTAACTTAAATGAACTTACTTGCTAGCTAAATTAACTTCTGGAAATATTTTCTGGATCTTAAATTCTATCTCAAAACTCCAACTCTAGTCCGGCCTCACTGAAATAACTGAAATGCTAAAAATCAAACTACTGAACTGAAATAATAAAATAATTAACTTCAAAGAAATGCATTTAAAATAATCATGCAATGAAGTCAATTAAATTTAAAAATCTAGAATTATGCATGGCTTATACGTAGACTGATTTACGGGTTCTACACTTGCAACTGGAGCATATGTCTCATCTAGTCAATTCCTTCTTCTTGTCTGTATCCTTGTGTTACTAATCTTGCTTTGTTGCGTCCAACTGAACCATCTTCGTTCAGTTTGTTCCAAAAAAACCATTTTGTACCTATGACAGTTTTTGAAATCGGTCTTGGAACTAAGTTCCAGACATTGTTATGAGTAAACTGATTTAGCTCTTCTTGCATTGCATTTACCCAGTTAGGATCAGCAAGAGCTTCATTAGTTTTCTTCGGTTCTAATTGTGAAACAAAAGCTGAATGGATAAATAAGTTTAGCTTTGATTTCGAGTTCTTACTGGATCTGATGGATTTCCTATTACCAGTTCAGATGGATGTGATTTTTTCCATCTGTACTCAGTATTTGTTGTATCAGCAATTCCTTTAGTTGGTAACTGAACACAGTTTTCAATCTCAGTTGGTGCTTCGTCAACTGGTATTTGAATGTTATCATTATGCTCTATCAACTGATCATTAGCAACGACTTCCTGTGCATCTGATTTATCCAGTACTTCTGGTTCAGGTGTTTGAAATATGTTTTGATTATTATGACATTCATTTTTGTCATCATCTTCCAAACTGATATCTGTAAATCGATCAACTAGCTCAACTTGATCAGTTGTCTTATCAGTTAGTTCAGTTTCATCGAAATCAACATGAGCTGATTCTTCAACATTTAGGGTTTTCTTGTTGAAGACTCTATAAGCTATACTAACTGATGAGTATCCAAGAAATATTCCCTCTGCAGATTTAGCATCAAACGCTTTTAAATAATTTTTACCATTATCAAGGATAAAGTATCTGCAGCCGAATATTTTAAAATAAGTAATTATACTTTTTCTTCCATGCCAGATCTCATATGGTGTTTTCATATGATTCTTATTAATCATTGATCTGTTCTGAGTATAACACGCAGTGTTTACTGCCTCTGCCCAAAACCTTTGAGAAATACCAGGATCAGCAAGCATTGTTCTAGCAGCTTCTTTAAGGGTCCGATTTCTTCTCTCAGCTACACCATTTTGCTGAGGAGTTCTGGCTGCTGAGAGCTCATGCTTAATTCCAGCATTCTCTAGAAAATTTGAAAGAGTTTGATTGATGAATTCAGTTCCTCGATCTGATCTGATTCGATCAATTCCAACTGATTTTTCATTTAAAAGTCTTTTGAAGAGCTTTATCAGTTGGGAAGCACTATTATCTTTAGATTTGAGAAAAATAACCCAAGTAAATCTTGAAAAATCATCTACGACTACCAAGGTGTATTTCATTCCCCCTAAGCTCATGACTGGTATAGAACCAAAGAGATCCATGTGCAACAGTTCTAAGCATCGGGATGAAGATTTACAACCCTTGTTTTTAAAAGAAGATCGTACTTGTTTACCATACTGACATGCTGAGCAAAGTTTTTCTTTTGAAAAGTCTATTTTGGGCAAACCAGTTACAAGTTCATGTTTACTCAGATAGGCAATGGTTTTAAAGTTTAAATGGTTTAGTCTCTTATGCCACAACCAGTTTTTAGATGATTTGGAAGCAATAAAACAAACTGGTGCATAAGTTTGATCATTCCAACTTATTTTATATGTGTTTTCACAACGTTTTCTAGTTAGTATGATTTCATTAGTTGAAGTTTTGACTGAACATGAGTTTTTGTCAAAATGTACTGAGAATCCACTGTCGCATAACTGACTGATGCTGATCAAGTTATACTTCAGGTTTTATACTAATAGAACATCTTTAAAAGTAAAGTTACCATGGATAAACTTACCCTTACCCACAGTTCTACCTTTGGATTTGTCCCAAAAACTGATATTTGGACCACTGTATTTGATCAGTTGAGATAGCACCCTTGCATCTCCTGTCATATGTCGCGAACATCCACTGTCCAAATACCATATTGAGTTCTTGTTTGTACCTGTTACCTGCAGTCACTCACATAATATAATTTGGTACCCATATCTATTTGGGTCCTGAACTGATTAGTCCTTTAGGAACCCATACTTGGATTAGTCTAACAGACTTTCCAGTAACTGTATTCCAAATGGTTTTCTCGGCTTTTGTGTGCTTGTGTAGTGTACGGATGATACAATATGTGTTTTAGCTTTATTCAACTGATTGTTCAGTCTATATCTCTTCTGAACTGGCTTGCAGTTATAGTAATTGGAATAGCCATTCGAATAGTTTTTGTAAAATCCCTTTGATGACTGACTTTGTGAATCAGTTGAGAATTTTTGACTATAACCAATCCCATATCTTCTAGCCTAGTTCATATTCTCAGTAGGTTGCTCAATCAGTTTACTGGGCTCAATTTGTTCTTGTACCACTGCTGATTTGACAAAGTGAATGTATTTCCCTTTGTCTATTGTTAGCTTTGGTTGAGTATCATTTGGATACATTTCTCCTTGAGTGTTGTACCCTAAACCAGTTTTATCAGAAACTGATTTTTGTGAAATCTGCATCTCATTTAGTGCAGTAGATGATTTGTTCCAAGACTGAATAAGCTCAGTTTGTTTTGAGTTTTCAAGCATCAACTTCTGTATTAATGACTGATTTTTGTTTCTTTCTGTTTTTAACTCAGCAATTTCCCTTTTTAGACTCAACCCATCGACTGATTCATCAGTTTTGGTTTTATTGTCTGTGGGATCAATTTGCTTTGCTTTGATTTCTTCAAATGATGATGCAAGCTTTTGATACTCATTTACCATGTCATGTAGTGTTAGAATGAGTTCTTCTCGTGTGAAATCAGTTGAGCTGAAATCAAATACCTGTTGGCTAGATGATTCTTCTGCTGCATCATTAGCCATCAAGCACTTTACTTCCTCATCATCACTAAAACTGCATGAGCTTTCTGATTCCGACACTTCACTGTCAGTTTCTGCCCATTTAGATTTGTTTTCTTCAGCTAAGAGTAGCTCATGTTTCTTTCTGAAGACCTTCTTATCTTCCTTGGGTCTTCTTTTGTGTTAATATGATTTCTTTCTTCTATCAGTTGAGCCTTGGCTGTCCTTCTTGGGTTTAGGACAATCAGCAATGACGTGACCTTATTTGCCACAGTTATAGCAGGCATTTGGTTCACCTTTGGAATTATTCATTTGGTATGGCTTCTGGAAGTTCCCTTGATTCTTTCTCATGAACCTTCCAAATTTTTTGATGAACAATGACATAGCATCATTACTCAACTGATCAGCAGATTTTTTGACTGAACTGATTGGTTCAGTTCTGACAGCAGCTAGAGCAGTTGTGGCTGCAGAGGTAGATGATTCTCCTTCTCTGGTCTGCAGCTCAAATTCATAGGCCTTTAAATCAGCAAAAAGATCATGAAGTTCGATTTGGTTCAGATCTTTGGATTCCCTCATTGCCATGGTCTTGACATTCCATTCTTTGGGAAGACCTCTTATTACCTTCAGTGCAATCTCTTTCTTGGTATACACTTTTCCAAGTGCATTTAGCTCATTGATGATACTGCTTACTCTTTCATCATACTCGTGAATCGATTCTCCTGCTTTCATTTTGATGTTATCAAACTTTTGCACTGCAACAGAAAGTTTATTTTCTTTGGTTTGATCATTCCCTTCACACAGCTGGATCAGCTTTTCCCAAATTTCTTTGGCTGTCTTACACATTTTTATTTTGCTGAAGGTTACTTTGTCCAGCGTTTTGTACAGAATGTCTTTAGCCACATTATCAAGATTTGCTTTTCTTTTATTTTCAGTTGTCCATTCATCTCTGGGCTTTTCTATTCTTTGTGGTGCTCCTTCTGTAATGGAAACTGCTGTATTTGTTTTTAGAATCTTCATGGGTCCATCAGTTATGACATACCACATGTCATCATCTTGTGCAGCCAAATGAGCTTGCATTCTGATTTTTCAATCATCAAATTCTTCTCTGGAGAATATGGGAATTTTGTTGAATGAAGTCATGTTGGCAAGTTTTTTAAATCAAAAGTATTCAAGAACAAGATTCAACTGCTCTGATACCACTTGATAGGATCGATTAACGTATCAAGAGTGTTTAGAAGGGGGGGTTAAATAAACACTCACAGTTAAAACTGGTCTTTTCTAATTTTGAGTTCAGTTTGGTGACAAACTGATTCTCGGAATCTTGCTGGTCAATGACAATCAGTTAAACTAAAGTAGTTGCGGAAAATAACTGACTGAAAGATAGAATACGAAACTGAAATAAAGTAGGCAAGGGTTGTTTCTGGATGTTCGGAGAATTTAATTACTCCTATGTCACCCCTTCTATCTCAAGGATAGGTTATCCACTAAAAAACTTTGATCAAATACAAGAATTTTACTGACCCACTTCAGTTTGGACTTAACACTGCCAAAAACTGAAACTCTTAGTTTAAAAGAATGTTCTCAGTGCGTAACTGATCTTAGCACTATCGAATTTCAACGATTATTACAACTTGCTAGTGAGCTCAAATTGTAGCCTTAACTGCTACGAATATACCAAGTAAGAGTGAGCTAAGATTTTGACAGAGTGACAGCAAGTTTTTGAATAGTATTGACTCTCTTCTTCTTCAGCTGTTCTTCTGTGATATTTATAAGCTTCTTTTCTCCAACGGTAACCAAAGATGAATTTGAATCTTTGTATCCGTTGATTTCTTCTTGATTATTCTTTGGACATTGTTTGCTTCATTTATTGTGATGCGGCGTCTTAATTGCTTTCGTCGAAATGCGTTTTTCTAAGCTTTATTGATTGAAGTGCGGCGTTGCAATCTTCTATGTCTCTTGACGGTTGAATGTTCTTTCCCGAGACATGTTCAGTTGACGGGTGCTTAGCATACGGCTGAATATATCAACTGATCAGTTTCCAACTGATCAGTCTTCTTTATTAGATCAGCTGATTTCAGTTGTTAAGTTCAGTTGCTGAGTTCAGTTTACTCGATCAGTTGGTTCGTATTTTCAGTTGGTTCGTATTTTCAGTTGGTTCATATTTTGTCAAACGTCGGAATTTAGTTCCCAACATAGCCGAATTACAAAATTCGACTTTCGGTTCGGTTCGGTGTTCGGTTTTTGGGGTTTGGATTTTCGTTTTTTTCGATTTTATCTGAAGTTTGAACACCTACTTCAAGCGGCTCGTGCATGGATTCAGGGCCTGGACTGGGCTTAGGCTGGGTCTAGGCGTGGTCCAGGGTCGGTTAGGGTTAGGTGAGCTCGGTGGTGGCTCGGGTAGTGGAATCCTAGCTTCGCTTGGAGTCCTAGCAAAGGTAGGAGTCACGCGCAGAACTTGTGTCTCGGTTCCAGGAGTGTTTGAGCGAGCTAGGGTCTGGTTCTATGGGTTGGGCTTGGTTAGTAGGGTTCCTAGATGTGTTGGCTCGGGTTTGGCTCGACCATGGCTCGAGTAAATAAGAAGATGGCTTGGGTTGTTCCTTGAAAGGTCATATTTCGAATTTATGAGAATAAAATTGGAGCCATGGGTCCATGGGTGTGGTTAATGGCTAACAAGTGTAGTTTAGGCAATAAAAAGGTTATGTTTAAAATTTGGGGTCAAAATATTAAGTTTTGAATTTATCCGGGATTTAATCACCTCTCGAATAATTAATTAAAGAATTAATTGAAAAGCCTCGAATTAAGCTGAATAAAATTATGAAAAATTATGTTTAACCATAAATAATATTTGGAATAAACCCATGTCATTAAAAGTATGAAGAAGATAAAATCGAGAATTTTTACGGGGCAAAATGGTAGTTTTACATTTGGAAAATACGTAAAAGCTTTGCAAAGTCCCGAAGGATCATAACGCATGTTAAATGAAAATTTATGATTTAAAATGATGATTTTTATGAAAATATGATAATTTATGATTTATGGTAAAGCTGTGCAATTTATACTGTTTAAAATGTTATTTTTGGAAAGTTATGATATTTTATGCTTTTAAAAGAAAATGAAAAATGTTTTGAGGGATGTGAATTGACTGTGACAAATGATATATGATTTTGTGGGGATGTCGTGAGAGAAAAAGGTCCTAGATGGTGCCCATTTAAGGAAGAAGGCCCTAAAGGGAGCCCATTTATGGGAAAAGGCTCCAGATGGAGCCCGTCTATGGGAGAAGGCACCCAAGGGAGTGTCCACAATTGTATTTCCATGGTGGAGCCTAGTGCCCACCCCCATGAACCATGTGGAGCTGAAAATTGATCAGTCGACCAAAGGATAAATGCTAGTCACTTTCAAAGATTAACTTCACCTAAAATGATAAAAGATTGAAAACTTTACGATTAAAATTATTTTACGACATAGGATTTATGCTTAAAGCTTTTTAAATGATTTATTTATGCTTAAATGATTTTAAATGGTTTATTTATGTTTAAAAGCTATTTTAAATAATAGTATGATTTTTAAATGCATGTGAATGTATATGTATTATTTGTGTGGGGACCCGGACGCTAATCATCTTCTTAATCATCTTTGGGATTTAATTATCAATTAAGATAAACAGGGTCTAAAAATTTTTCTTTTTAAAATATAAGTGCGGAACATAATGGAATTTAACTAATATACATCTCAGTATAAAAGTACAATAATGTACAACAATTATTCAAACTAGTCTAAGGTTCAACTACTAATTTCCAGTGTTAAACCAAGTCTACATCAAAGTCCGGAATCACCACTCTAATCTCGATCTCTCATCATCCTCTTGACCCTGATCCTGCCCCACCTGTTGTCATGCACACATACAAACAAGACAACAGCCGGATCCTCCGGTGAGAATAAATCCCAGTATAAATAATGTATACATGCAGTTAACTGAAATAACATAAAAGCATGAATTATATCTTATCACATGTAGCATAATCAACCAACATGTATCAATACCAATCTGTAAATAATATCTGAATCGTAATCTACGAAACATAAATCAATACAAATCTGTAATCAAGTTCTAGTCTCGATATCTAAGACTCGACTCATCTCTCATTCTAATCTAGGGATCCCCGTGAATAAGAACATAACAAGTCTCCCATCTACTACTACTAGTCGCGGTGGCGGTACGTTCTTATTTCTGGACTTTGGTCTAGCTGTATCGAATAATCTACAATAAGAACAATGTCTGTATCTTAAGCATATCGATACACCAAACGTCTATTGCCTTGGCTTATCTACCAAGACTAAGCCTAGTCTGACAATGTGCAATAGGTAGTGACTATACTGTCAAAATCTAACCCCTCTGTCAGTGATTCTCACTCAATAGCTCTCTGCTTTCTACTTCTAATTCAATAAAATAAACATAATCATTAAAATACAAAGGTATAAAAACAATACCATACAAGTATGTGGTTTAGGGAAACTCGAGTTAAATCTAACTCAAGTCGATCTCCCAATTAACATCAATTTATACCTTTCTCTTCTCGGTCTGAGGAAGACGAAGTCTTGTATTCCAATCTGTCCATACCGAATCTGACAATGACGATCGCATAAATACAATATCAGTATATAACTCAGTTCAACATCTGTTCTGATCAATACTCAAATCAAACACAATCTGATTAATGTCAACGACATAACAATACAATTCCTAATCTCAATATCGGTACACTTAAAATCAGTAATAACTCAACTCTAATATCAAATCTCAATCAATTCAACTCTGAAAATCATAACAATTGTATAACCAGTCTATTCTTTAATCTGACTTCAATTATACAATATCTACTGTAGCAGAAACATCATATCTGATTCATATTCAATTCTGACAATATCATGATTTCAAATCATGTCTAAACGTAACAAAACTTACGTCCAGTTGTAGCCTGCGTCGATAAAAACTCAGTACCGAAGTCGGATTTAAAATCGGACGGGCGGATTTTGTGAAATCTTGATTTAGAATTTCACGAAGAAATTCCTCAATACTTTCTTTCGATTCCTTCTTTTCTTTGCTTCTGAAGGTTGGCTTGTGTCTTATATATATATATATATATATATATATATATATATCTCGTGCATGCAAGGCAAGTGGCTCACTCCTTCACATAACACGTCTCGGCATATACGCGACACAATCCGCGTATATGCGTGAGACCTACGGGTCTTGGCTTTTAACCACTCGCGCATATGCGCCAAAGTTTCTGGACAGGTCGCGCATATGCGCGCCTTATCTCGCACATGTGCGCCGATGCTTCTGTAATTTTCGCGCATGTGCGCCGATACCTGTCGCGCATGTGCGCAGGAACTCTTCTTGTACTTCATGTCAAATCTTCTTTCGGTTCTCCCGGTCTGATCCGTTCCGTCTATAATCATCTCAATTAATAAATAAATCATTTCAGATTAATCTCAGATTACAGTAATAAAATCTCGGGCCTTACATTTCTCCCCTCTTAGATCTGAGTTCTTCCTCAAACTCGTAAGTAATCAATTCAGATCTATAAGAAGAAATGTATAACGAGTTTAAATCAGAAACTCATCTTAATGAATCCATTCTGAAATCTCAATCTTATATTAGATTCTATCTCTCAAAATTGCTCTGACAAAATCAATCTCGCAATACTGGCTATATAACATCCGTATATACCAAACTACAGCTCATAACAAATCACTACCATCAGCTGTTATCAAATCTGTTTATCCCATTCAAGGATATATTAATTCTTCAGCCTCGAATACCAATCGTCACCATCCGACGTGGGCATAATTAAGTCTGTCTGGTCTGAGCTATCTTCATTCTTTTCTGAATTAGCTACCTTTTCTTTGTCATATCTCTGACCGTATCAGATCTTATCTCTGATATCTTTGAGAAATTATTCTTATACCAAAGAAATCTGCAGTACTTATTGTACAATGCTTCGCATGTTGCTATCCCAATACTCATTTGATGATTCTCATTGCACCAAGTGACAATGCATCGTGTTAACTAGTGCTAACATCCAGCACTATAGATCTATACATAATCTCTCAGATCTGGATAGTATGCGAAGGAGTTTGTGGTATATTCTGCCACAAGTACAAAATCAAGCAAAAATCACAATCTGATATAATCTACTGTGGCATTCTGGTTACTCTGACCACTTCTCTGACATCGATCTGTGTCATTTGGTCATGTTTGTACGTTATCTGGTACAAACTAATAGATATAGATTGAACAATTTATCAATCACAAAGCATATCATATCACAGTCTGGAAAGTATTGCAGTGGTCTCATTACGAAATTCATCGAAATATACTCCCCATGTCTAGTCAAGAATATACAAATTCTGTAATAAATCTTATGATTTCTATCTTTCTGTCTTCATTTATTGGCGATTTAGACATTTCAGTACAATTCCTGCCAACATTTCCGTACAAATTCTATCATAACTGATTTAATCTGTCTATATCAAAATTGTCTGTCCGGATATTATGCATTCTTCGTCACCAAAATGAAAACTGAATCCACTACTGTGTGTTTCTGACACTATCTGTCAATTTCAGATTCGAACTATTTGGTACAAACAAATCAGTTAATAATATAAATTAAAGAAAAATACCTACCTGATATTCGGTTCTGATTATCAATATCAAATTCGGTTGTACAATTCTGAAATATTTGACGTCACAAGATAATCATTCTTATACAGTAAAATCACATATCTATCACTCGGATCGATGTTCTGCTCTGATTATCGAATTTAAGTTCTGAACATTCTGGTTAAATCTCTGAACTGCCGTAATTCTCGAATTTAGCTCTAATTCGGTTTAAATAATCTATATATAATCTCAACGGTTCACAATGATCTGTATTAAATACTGCTGTAAAAATATAACAATACTCAGGCAGACAAAAAATAACAATCGTATAAGATAATCTGCCAACTCAGACCAAAAATAAATTTCTGACAATTCTGACATTTCTGATATTTCTGATCTCTCTGTTATCGGTATCATTCTCAGTCACTGATTCTGATCTCAACTGTGTCAAAATCAATCGGTATACTAACTTCAGATATCGCATATTCTGAATACAATCTGTTTCAAGCAGAATTCATATCTGAATAATTTCTGTATACAATAATTACAGTTTTCAGAGTATTCAATACAATCTTCAGACATTCGATTCAGTCAATCAGATGCTGCAAGTATATCAAAATATCATAGATACAACCAGCATGAAATCAACAGAATATCTCTGAACATACTGAAACATGCCATAGAGAAACACTAAATCAGATGTAACTCCTGGTCGGTACTCTTCTACTGATCTTTTAATTCTTTCAATTCATTCTGTATCATTCTATACATTCAATATCCTTCTGTATTGAATTATAAAACAACAACAGTACCTGATATCAATTCAATTCTGAAATCTATCTTTCTGATATAAAGCAAATCTGAAATCTTATCTGGCAATTATCAGCCAACTCGTACCTCACTGGCAATCTGCCAATGCTAGGCTCGATTTCAGTACATCTACTGAATACATAAGGATACCATCTGCTCCTTTCTGTGTCAATCGAGTCTTAGACAATACAGATATCAAAGGAATTCTAAATCGAGAATCCTTACCGTGAAATTTTACTCATCAGCCATATCTGGTCTGAATTTTATACTCTCCTGAAAGGAATCTATAATAGTTCTGTACTTGTTCAGCATATTAATATCAATAATGCGGCCAACTCAGAAAACACAAGTACATCATAATCTAACTCAATCTTATTCTCATCTTACTGTAGTATACGGTATTTCGCAGAAATCTCCAGTATCAATCTTTCTTTCCCAAAAATAAGGGAATCAATACTACAGTAAATACAGACCCAACAGGTACAACATATATCAATGCAACTCAATCAAAGATAATCGTAGAAAATGCATTAGTATATATATCAATATATAAGCCACATAATCGTAAAAGATCAGTACCTTTTACTATATCATCAAGTGTGCCCTGGGTCAGTCCCTCGATCACCACACCCAGATGATCCAGCTCCCTGAAATCTGCGGGAAACTCTCTGTGGACAGACTCTTGCAAAATGTTCAGACTGTCGACAGATATGGCAACTACCAATCACTCCCTGGCATTGCTCCGTGGGATGTCTTACTCCGCACATTCTGCAATATACTCCAGTATAACTTGGGCTAGAACCACTGGAGCTAGTTGAACCGCTCAGTCCGCTCCCTAACTTCTTGAATGGCTTCTTTCGAGCTTTCAGCAAATCTTGCTTTCCACTCGTACTGCCGCGATCAAATCGAAGAGGGGATTGCTGTGTCTGGGGTTGCATCGCACACACCCTTTTTAGTTGTCTAATCAGACTCGCCTCCTCTCTCTTCGTTCTACTCAAGGCATCAACAAAATGGTAAGGTCGCTGCATATTCATCAATGCAACTATCTCCGAGTTAAATCCTCTGATGAACTGATCCGCTACCGCTTCATCATTCCCAATTATATGAGGAGCAAAACACAGTAGAGTAGAGAATTTAGCAACATATCCTTCAATATTCAGTTGACCTTGTCTCAAATTCTCAAACTCTGCTTTCTTGTCCTCCTGGTACGAAACTGAGAAAAATCTTCGATAAAATTCAGTTCTGAATATTTCCCACGAAATCATTGTACCTCTCTGTTCTAGCATTCTTTTACTTGTAATCCACCAACTCCTGGCAGTCTCTCGTAACTGGTGGAATATTAGTTTAATTCTCTACTCATCTGAATAATCAAGTAAATCAAACAGTATTTCTATGTCATCAAACCTGTTCTCACAATCTTCAGACGTCTCGATACCACTCAGAATCGGCGGCTGAAATAACTGAAACTCTTCCAACTGTATTTCCATCTGAGTTTCTGATATATCTATCTGTTCAGTCGAAGTACTACCTCTTTCTGGAATTCTTCGTGGAGGTATATCTGCTTATCAAAACATTAGTACTCAAATACTACAAATCTGTTCCAATCTTTCTCTGATCATCTTACTGCTGATCAAGAATCAAATCTGATTCATACTCAATAATACATAATACCAATTCAAATCAGATAATCAGGTAAACATGTATTTCAAAGCAGTAAAACATAATCTCATGCTAGCATACACAATGTCAATCAACATTAAAATAATTCTCATGCTAGCAATTACATGCAAGGAAAGAAAACTCAATCTACCCCGCTCATTCTCTTCTATCTCAGTCTAAAGGATCTATCGCTCTGATACCACCTGTTGTGGGGACCCGGACGCTAATCATCTTCTTAATCATCTTTGGGATTTAATTATCAATTAAGATAAACAGGGTCTAAAAATTTTTCTTTTTAAAATATAAGTGCGGAACGTAATTGTAGAACCCTTAAATCAGTAGACGTATAAGCCATGCATAATTCTAGATTTTTAAATTTAATTGACTTCATTGCATGATTATTTTAAATGCATTTATTTGAAGTTAATTATTCATTATTTCAGTTCAGTAGTTTGATTTTTAGCATTTCAGTTATTTCAGTGAGGCCGGACTGGAGTTGGAGTTTTGAGATAGAATTTAAGATTCGAGAAATATTTCCAGAAGTTAATTTAGCTAGCAAGTAAGTTCATTTAAGTTAAAAAGAAGTTTAAGGAATTATTTAAGTTAGTTGAGGATTTTAATTTAAATTATTGGAGGTGATTAAGAAATGAGCTCATTTAAGTTACTTAATTAAGGGGTTAGTTCACTAAATTAATTAAAGGATTAGTAAGGCTTTTAAGGGTTATTAAATTACTAGATAATCAATTTTCCCCCTACCATTTATCATGCATTTTCGGCCACACCCCTAGAAGAACAAACTTGGACTTGCCAACTCACCTTTGACCCATTCTTGGTTGATTAGCATGCTAATTCTTTTAGCTATTTTTCCACCTTAATTAATTAATACTAGACCACTATCCTAACCCTTGTTTGGCATGATAAAATCGGCCACTATAGTCTAGAATCACCCAAGAGATCATTTGATAGCAATTCAAAATTCAAAATTCAAATGCATGAAGACTTGGTCTTGATATGATCCTATTTTTGTGCACCTTTCTCCTCACCTTCATAACCATCACTTCCCCTCCACCTCCACCGAAAATAAGACCCCTTTTCAGTAGAAAAAAACGTGAATAGCAGCTAGGGAGAAAGGGAGAAAAATCGAGAGCCAAGAAAGGTAGAGAAGCAAGCCACTCCGTCTCCTCCGCGCCGTCTCGTCTCTTCTTTTCGTTTTCTTTCGAAACGAAACCAGGCATGTCTAGATTTCTTTCAAACCTCAATCAAGTCATATTATCATTTATTTTTCAGTACATGATCATGTTTTAGCAAGCAAAAACCGAGATACATGTCAAAATATTTTGGAACACACATGCAGAATTTCGGCTCTTCATGGCAAGCTTCACGTTTTTCTAAGTTTTGATGGTTTCAGGTATTGGATCGACTCCAGGCTCCCAAGGCGGCTTGTATACATGTAGTAGGATGCATTAGGACCATGTTGGTCCATTCAAACCAGCCCCATGCTTGCTGGAAAACCGAAATGACAGCAAGTTCCCCATAAGTGCAGAAATGTGATTCGAAAATTCAGTTTGGATGTCAAGGAGGAAGGATCTGATCTTGGCTGCCCCAAGGGCCTTTATCCATGGTTGGATCACTTCCCTAGCATGTCTAAGACGTGACTAAGTCGCCCTTTTGGTGGCTTGGTCCATGGCTCATCGGTTTTTAAATAATCAACAAGAACAGCCCCTTTCCCCATTCGGCCCTTCCATTTTTCAGCATTTGGTTTCGTTTCTTTTGTTGCTTGGTGTGGATCTTGGTTGGCCTATGGCCCTTAGCCACGGTTCATATCATGCTCCTAGATGTCTAGATCGTGCCATGGTCAATCAAATGGCCACTGGAACGACGCAAGACATCGATCATAGCATAAACACTACACACGTTTGCATGAGGGCCCTCGGTGAGAACTTTCGGGTGGTTGCTGGAATGAGGCGAATTGTGGCTGGCCTAGGGCCCTTAGCCATGGTTCAAATCATTCCTTGGGACTTTGTGGAGAGGCTTTGGTCGGTGGTTAAAGCCCCAATGGCCAAAAGTCTCGCAAACGACGCGATGCAAGCTAGGTCGCAGCTGCTGGAAATTACAGCAAGTTGCTGTGTCGGTTCAGAGGCTCGTTCGAGTTCTTGGTTGGCTTTTAGCCCATGGCCTTGGACTGGACAGTGCCTCATTGAGTTAGGAAGGTCATGTTTTTGACCGTTTGTCATTGGGATCATTTTTGAGGTCGTACGAGAATTTACGGTGCAATGTGCCAAATTGACTCTCGAAAGAGCGTTTCGTGTTTTGGCCTCCATTTCACCTAGATTTCGACCCTATCATTTTAGGAACATTATTTTATGATTTTTCAGCGTATTTTAATCATGACTATACGTCAGTTCAGTGTCGGTTCAGGTTGGCTCTGAGTCATGATTAAATGCGAAGTCAGTAGGCGTCATAGTCGCATCTTTTGAACGTAAATTGCATAGTTGGTCATGTTTAAGCTATTGCATATTTTTCATGGCACAGTTAGGTTGCAGCGAGCCTGGGAACGATCCAATCCAATCCAGTTGGTAAAATTACAGGAATTTTCATTACACCAGTTAATTATTTTACGTGCATTAAACAGAAAATGATTATTTTTGAGATTTATGCGATATGGCTTGTGGTTCATTCACTATGTGGGAGTGTTATTTTATACGGTCGCCAGTGACCGATCAGTTCAGTATGGTACCACCCGGTCGCCAGTGACCGGCCAGCTCAGTTCAGTTTCAGCCTCCCCGGTAGCCAGTTACCGATCAGTTCAGCTTAGTGCAGTGGCCACAGGCGTAAAACATAATCTCAACAGAAAATTTTACCAGATATTTCAGTACAGGCTCCAAGGAGCAAATATTTTTACAGTGATTTCCAGTTCAGTTATGCACGTATTATAATTGCTCAGTACAGATTATTTTCAGTATGCCTCAGGACAGGATATGTTAACTCATGCATATTTTAATTCAGATTTTTACTCGTTACCTGCGATTTATGCATGCTGAGTCTTTAGGCTCACTAGACTTGATTGTTGTAGGTACTGATGAGGCCAGGGCCGAGGGCGGGGACCAGTGAGCCAGCTTGGGTCGGCAGTAGTGGCACCCGAGGACCTCAGTGCAGCAGTTGTTATTTTATTCCGCAAACAATTTTTATCAGTTGTTGGATATTTTTAAATTGTGATTTTGGCAAACTTTATTTTCTTCCGCTGCTATTATTTTAAATATTGAACTTGATTCACCAGTGATTTTATGAATGAGGCCATTTAAGTTCTTTTAAAAAGAAAATTTTTAATTTTCCGCAAATTTCAAGAAAGGAGTTTTAGGCCCTTCACAGTTGGTATCAGAGCGGTGGTTCTATATAGGGTTTCACTACTACTGACCGCGAGAAGCTCACGAAGCCACGCCTTTGGTCTGTAAGTTTTTCAGTTCAGCATTTTGTTCAGCATTTTAGTTAAAGCATGAATTATTTTGTCAGCATGCTTCCAGATTTTCAGTATTTCAGAGTTCATTTAAAATAAATTATGGAATTATGCATGTTAGTTACGTATGGGTTATGTTGGAACAGTATGCCCCCTAGACGCATTTTAGAGCGCAACAGAGAGGTGGAGCCTCGCCGAGAGGACAGAGAGGAGCGTAGACCAGAGGGAGACCTACCACCTCCTCCACCGCCCCCACCGGACATGAGTGCCCAGATGTTAGCTGGGATGGCACAGTTCTTCGCACAGTTTGCGGGGGGCAATGCCGCAGCCGTAGCCGCAGCCGCAGCCAGGCCGACAGGGCCCGAGGCTGTGTATGAGCGATTCATGAAGATGCGCCCGAAGGAATTCTCTGGGACATCTGACCCCATGGTTGCCGAGGGATGGATCAAATCCCTCGAGGTTATCTTCGATTTTATGGAGCTGGGGGACGCAGACCGAGTCCGATGTGCCACCTACTTGTTCACTGGAGACGCCCGCTTATGGTGGGAAGGAGCTTCGGTAGCCCTGACATTGGCTACACTTTCTTGGACCCGCTTTACGGAGGTTTTCTACTCCAAGTATTTTGCTGAGGAGGTTCGCACCAGGCTGACCACCGAGTTCATGAGCCTGAGACAGGGGGATATGTCGGTTACGGAGTTTATCCGTAAGTTCGAGAGGGGCTGTCACTTTGTGCCCTTGATAGCGAATGATGCCAGAGCCAAGCTGATGCACTTCCTGGTGGGTTTACGGCCGATCTTGCGCCGGGATGTTAGGGTATCTGACCCTGCTACTTATGAGGTTGCCGTCTCCAAGGCCTTAGCCGCAGAGCAGGATCTGCGGGATATCGAGAGGGATCGTCAGGGCAAGCGCCCAGTCCAGGCACCGCACCGCCCTCCTCCTCTTCAGCATCAGCAGCAGAATAAGAGGCCTTTTCATGGACCGCCCAGGAGCAGAGGCCAGCAGCAGCAGCAGCAGCAGCGGGGACGCCCAGCCCCGAGGACTCAGGAGCACCCAGTCTGTCCCAGGTGCTCACGTCGCCATCCTGGAGCATGTATGGCTGGCTCAGGAAAGTGTTTTAAGTGTGGCAGTCCAGACCACATATTGCTGCAGTGCCCTCAGAGGAATCTGCCTACCCAAGGCAGAGTTTTTGCTCTCCATGCCGCGGAAGCCAACCCGGAGACTATGTTGTTGACAGGTACCTTTAAACTTTAAGTTATTATTTGAATTTCAGCATTTTGGGAATCGGGATTTAGATTTTGAACTTAGAACTGTTATAGGATTGCATGCTCTACTCAGATTTATTTCGGGGAAATTAAGCTAGAGGAACCTAGACCTTTGCATGTCTATAAGTTTAGATCTTGTAGTGGGATTCAACTTAGAGCTCCGCTCTTTCAGGGAGAATTTTTATATCTGGTTCCGCTACCAAGGCCTTGATAGATTCAGGGGCCACTCACTCATTTATTTCGGAGGTCTTTGAAAACTTTCTCAAGATCCAGACCATTGGGCTAGATACAGCCTTTTCAGTAGTGTTGCCGTCAGGCGAGGAGATGGCAGCCACCAATGTTATCCGAGATATAGACCTTGAGCTGCACGGTAATCTTGTTTATGCGGATCTGATTGTGCTACCGATGCCGGAATTTGACATCATCCTAGGGATGGACTGGCTATTGAAGAACAGAGTGTTGATAGACTTCCAGCGGAGATCCGTTCTTGTCCGACCGCCTGGAATGGAGCAGTTCTTATTTGAGCCGGACAGGTACTTTCCTTTACCGCGCATTATTCCTTATGTTCAGGCTAGGAAGCTCATGCATAGAGGGTGTCGGGCATTTCTAGCAACCCTTTTATCTGTCCCCGAGGAACCCAGCCAGTCAGCCTCAGATGTTCCGATAGTTAGAGATTTCTTAGACGTTTTTCCCGAAGACGTCTCTGGTATGCCACCAGAGAGAGAGGTGGAGTTTTCCATTGAGCTTATGCCAGGTACGGCTCCGATATCCAAAGCGCCGTACCGACTAGCACCGACAGAGATGGCAGAGCTTAAGAAGCAGATTCAGGAACTTCTCGACAAGGAGTTCATTCGCCCGAGCTTTTCTCCATGGGGCGCGCCAGTCTTATTCGTGAAAAAGAAGGATGGCTCGATGAGGCTTTGCATTGACTACCGGGAGTTGAACAGGGTTACAGTGAAGAATAAATACCCACTGCCGAGGATTGAGGATCTGTTTGACCAGTTGCAGGGAGCTTCGATTTTCTCCAAGATAGATCTGCGTTCGGGTTATCACCAGTTGAGGGTGAGAGGTGCTGATGTTTCGAAGACAGCTTTCAGGACTCGTTATGGTCACTACGAGTTCCTTGTGATGCCGTTCGGTCTGACGAATGCGCCAGCGATCTTCATGGATCTAATGAATCGCGTATTTCAGCCGTACCTCGACCAGTTTGTGATAGTGTTCATAGATGACATTCTCGTCTACTCCAAGAGTCGGGAGGAGCACAGCAGGCATCTGACCACAGTGTTGCAGACATTGCAGAAGCACAAACTATTCGCAAAGTTCAGTAAGTGCGAATTCTGGTTAGAGAAGGTGGCGTTCTTGGGCCACATTGTTTCTAGCAGTGGCATTGAGGTAGACCCGGCGAAAGTTGCAGCAGTCAGAGATTGGGTTGTGCCTCAAAATGCATCAGAGATCCGCAGTTTTCTTGGGCTAGCAGGATATTACAGGAAGTTCATTCAGGGATTCTCATCCATTGCCGTTCCACTCACAGCACTGACAAAGAAAAATGTGAAGTTTGTGTGGAGCGAGGAGTGTCAGAAGAGCTTCGATACTTTGAAGCAAGCTCTTATCTCAGCACCCGTTTTGGCTGTACCGTCAGGATCTGGTGAGTTTGTCCTTTATACCGATGCTTCGAAGCTTGGTTTAGGAGCTGTTTTGATACAGCATGGGAGAGTGATAGCGTATGCTTCTCGACAGCTGAAAATCCACGAGAAGAACTACCCCACCCATGATCTGGAGTTAGCGGCCGTAGTTTTTGCTTTGAAGATTTGGAGGCACTATCTGTATGGAGAGAAGTGTCAGATCTTTACCGACCATAAGAGCCTCAAGTATTTCTTTACGCAGAAGGAGCTGAACATGCGTCAGAGGCGTTGGTTGGAGCTTGTGAAAGACTACGATTGTGACATTAGCTACCACCCGGGTAAAGCTAATGTAGTTGCGGATGCTTTGAGCAGGAAAGTCGCAGTGATGGCTCATTTGACGATGCAGAAACCTCTTCAGATTGAGATGCAGAGGTTTGATCTTGAGACTTACCCTCGAGGTAGAGTTCCTCGTTTATCTACCTTGACTATCCAGTCCTCTCTTATTGACCGTATTCGCAGCGGTCAGGCAGCAGATGAGCAGTTGGCACAGTGGAAGAAGAGAGATGAAGCTAAGGGCAGTGTTTTGTATTCAGTCAGCGACGGTATTGTGAGATACCGAGATAGGGTATGGGTTCCCAGCAGTGATTCTATCCGAGCAGACATCTTATCAGAGGCCCATACGTCCCCGTACTCCATTCACCCTGGGAGTACGAAGATGTACAAAGATCTGCAGCTATTGTATTGGTGGCCAGGGATGAAGAAGGACATCAGGCGTTTTGTATCTGAGTGCCTGACTTGCCAGTTAGTGAAGGCCGAGCATCAGAGACCAGCAGGTTTGCTCAAACCTCTTCCTATTCCCGAGTGGAAGTGGGAGAACATTACCATGGACTTTGTGACCGGATTGCCGAGGTCAGCCAGAGGATCGAATGCTATCTGGGTGATTGTAGATCGTCTTACCAAATCAGCGCACTTCTTGCCTATTAAGACGACTTTCACCATGGTTCAGTATGCAGAGCTGTATATCCGAGAGATAGTCCGACTCCATGGTATTCCAGTTTCTATCGTATCCGACAGAGATCCCAGATTCACTTCCTCGTTTTGGAAGAGTTTGCATTCGACTTTGGGTACGAAGTTGCTGTTTAGCACAGCTTTCCATCCGCAGACAGATGGACAGTCGGAGCGAGTTATTCAGATCTTAGAGGATCTTCTCCGTGCTTGCGTCATTGATTTCTCTGGGAGTTGGGAGTCGAACTTACCATTGGTAGAGTTCACCTATAACAACAGTTTCCAGTCGTCCATAGGTATGGCTCCGTATGAAGCGCTGTATGGTCGCAAGTGTAGATCTCCTGTTCATTGGGATGAAGTAGGAGAGAGAGCAGAGTTGGGTCCAGAGATTGTTCAGCAGGCAGCAGAGGTAGTAGTCAAGATTCGTGATAGAATGAGGACTGCTCAGAGCCGACAGAAGAGTTATGCCGATCAGTGGAGGAGAGAGTTAGAGTTTGCAGTGGGCGATCATGTCTTCGTGAAAGTGGCACCTATGAAGGGTGTCATGAGATTTGGCAAGAAAGGGAAGCTCAGTCCGAGATTCATTGGACCGTTTGAGATCCTTGACAGAGTTGGGACGCTAGTGTATCGTGTGGCTCTTCCGCCGAATCTGGCCGGAGTACACAATGTCTTTCACGTCTCCATGCTGAGGAAGTATATGGCAAATCCTTCGCATGTGCTGAATTTCGAGCCGTTGCAGCTTACTCCGAACTTATCTTATGGGGAGAGACCCGTGCAAATCCTAGACAGACAGGAGAAGAAACTTCGGAACAAGTTGGTTAAGCGAGTCAAAGTCAAATGGCTCAACCATTCAGAGGAGGAAGCTACGTGGGAGTCTGAGCCGGAGATGAGAAGTCGATACCCTGAGTTATTCGGTGAGTTCTAATTTCGAGGACGAAATTTATTTTAAGGGGGGAAGGATTGTAGAACCCGTAAATCAGTAGACGTATAAGCCATGCATAATTCTAGATTTTTAAATTTAATTGACTTCATTGCATGATTATTTTAAATGCATTTATTTGAAGTTAATTATTCATTATTTCAGTTCAGTAGTTTGATTTTTAGCATTTCAGTTATTTCAGTGAGGCCGGACTGGAGTTGGAGTTTTGAGATAGAATTTAAGATTCGAGAAATATTTCCAGAAGTTAATTTAGCTAGCAAGTAAGTTCATTTAAGTTAAAAAGAAGTTTAAGGAATTATTTAAGTTAGTTGAGGATTTTAATTTAAATTATTGGAGGTGATTAAGAAATGAGCTCATTTAAGTTACTTAATTAAGGGGTTAGTTCACTAAATTAATTAAAGGATTAGTAAGGCTTTTAAGGGTTATTAAATTACTAGATAATCAATTTTCCCCCTACCATTTATCATGCATTTTCGGCCACACCCCTAGAAGAACAAACTTGGACTTGCCAACTCACCTTTGACCCATTCTTGGTTGATTAGCATGCTAATTCTTTTAGCTATTTTTCCACCTTAATTAATTAATACTAGACCACTATCCTAACCCTTGTTTGGCATGATAAAATCGGCCACTATAGTCTAGAATCACCCAAGAGATCATTTGATAGCAATTCAAAATTCAAAATTCAAATGCATGAAGACTTGGTCTTGATATGATCCTATTTTTGTGCACCCTTCTCCTCACCTTCATAACCATCACTCCCCCTCCACCTCCACCGAAAATAAGACCCCTTTTCAGTAGAAAAAAACGTGAATAGCAGCTAGGGAGAAAGGGAGAAAAATCGAGAGCCAAGAAAGGTAGAGAAGCAAGCCACTCCGTCTCCTCCGCGCCGTCTCGTCTCTTCTTTTCGTTTTCTTTCGAAACGAAACCAGGCATGTCTAGATTTCTTTCAAACCTCAATCAAGTCATATTATCATTTATTTTTCAGTACATGATCATGTTTTAGCAAGCAAAAACCGAGATACATGTCAAAATATTTTGGAACACACATGCAGAATTTCGGCTCTTCATGGCAAGCTTCACGTTTTTCTAAGTTTTGATGGTTTCAGGTATTGGATCGACTCCAGGCTCCCAAGGCGGCTTGTATACATGTAGTAGGATGCATTAGGACCATTTTGGTCCATTCAAACCAGCCCCATGCTTGCTGGAAAACCGAAATGACAGCAAGTTCCCCATAAGTGCAGAAATGTGATTCGAAAATTCAGTTTGGATGTCAAGGAGGAAGGATCTGATCTTGGCTGCCCCAAGGGCCTTTAGCCATGGTTGGATCACTTCCCTAGCATGTCTAAGACGTGACTAAGTCGCCCTTTTGGTGGCTTGGTCCATGGCTCATCGGTTTTTAAATAATCAACAAGAACAGCCCCTTTCCCCATTCGGCCCTTCCATTTTTCAGCATTTGGTTTCGTTTCTTTTGTTGCTTGGTGTGGATCTTGGTTGGCCTATGGCCCTTAGCCACGGTTCATATCATGCTCCTAGATGTCTAGATCGTGCCATGGTCAATCAAATGGCCACTGGAACGACGCAAGACATCGATCACAGCATAAACACTACACACGCACGCATGAGGGCCCTCGGTGAGAACTTTCGGGTGGTTGCTGGAATGAGGCGAATTGTGGCTGGCCTAGGGCCCTTAGCCATGGTTCAAATCATTCCTTGGGACGTTGTGGAGAGGCTTTGGTCGGTGGTTAAAGCCCCAATGGCCAAAAGTCTCGCAAACGACGCGATGCAAGCTAGGTCGCAGCTGCTGGAAATTACAGCAAGTTGCTGTGTCGGTTCAGAGGCTCGTTCGAGTTCTTGGTTGGCTTTTAGCCCATGGACTTGGATTGGACAGTGCCTCATTGAGTTAGGAAGGTCATGATTTCGACCGTTTGTCATTGGGATCATTTTTGAGGTCGTACGAGAATTTACGGTGCAATGTGCCAAATTGACTCTCGAAAGAGCGTTTCGTGTTTTGGCCTCCATTTCACCTAGATTTCGACCCTATCATTTTAGGAACATTATTTTATGATTTTTCAGCGTATTTTAATCATGACTATACGTCAGTTCAGTGTCGGTTCAGGTTGGCTCTGAGTAATGATTAAATGCGAAGTCAGTAGGCGTCATAGTCGCATCTTTTGAACGTAAATTGCATAGTTGGTCATGTTTAAGCTATTGCATATTTTTCATGGCACAGTTAGGTTGCAGCGAGCCTGGAAACGATCCAATCCAATCCAGTTGGTAAAATTACAGGAATTTAAATTACGCCAGTTAATTATTTTACGTGCATTAAACAGAAAATGATTATTTTTGAGATTTATGCGATATGGCTTGTGGTTCATTCACTATGTGGGAGTGTTATTTTATACGGTCGCCAGTGACCGATCAGTTCAGTATGGTACCACCCGGTCGCCAGTGACCGGCCAGCTCAGTTCAGTTTCAGCCTCCCCGGTAGCCAGTTACCGATCAGTTCAGCTTAGTGCAGTGGCCACAGGCATAAAACATAATCTCAACAGAAAATTTTACCAGATATTTCAGTACAGGCTCCAAGGAGCAAATATTTTTACAGTGATTTCCAGTTCAGTTATGCACGTATTATAATTGCTCAGTACAGATTATTTTCAGTATGCCTCAGGACAGGATATGTTAACTCATGCATATTTTAATTCAGATTTTTACTCGTTACCTGCGATTTATGCATGCTGAGTCTTTAGGCTCACTAGACTTGATTGTTGTAGGTACTGATGAGGCCAGGGCCGAGGGCGGGGACCAGTGAGCCAGCTTGGGTCGGCAGTAGTGGCACCCGAGGACCTCAGTGCAGCAGTTGTTATTTTATTCCGCAAACAATTTTTATCAGTTGTTGGATATTTTTAAATTGTGATTTTGGCAAACTTTATTTTCTTCCGCTGCTATTATTTTAAATATTGAACTTGATTCACCAGTGGTTTTATGAATGAGGCCATTTAAGTTCTTTTAAAAAGAAAATTTTTAATTTTCCGCAAATTTCAAGAAAGGAGTTTTAGGCCCTTCACAGTAATGGAATTTAACTAATATACATCTCAGTATAAAAGTACAATAATGTACAACAATTATTCAAATTAGTCTAATGTTCAACTACTAATTTCCAGTGTTAAACCAAGTCTACATCCAAGTCCGGAATCACCACTCTAATCTCGATCTCTCATCATCCTCTTGACCCTGATCCTGCCCCACCTGTTGTCATGCACACATACAAACAAGAAAACAGCCGGATACTCTGGTGAGAATAAATCCCAGTATAAATAATGTATACATGCAGTTAACTGAATTAACATAAAAGCATGAATTATATCTTATCACATGTAGCATAATCAACCAACATGTATTAATATCAATCTGTAAATAATATCTGAATCATAATCTACGAAACATAAATCAATACAAATCTGTAATCAAGTTCTAGTCTCGATATCTAAGACTCGACTCATCTCTCATTCTAATCTAGGGATCCCCGTGAATAAGAACGTAACAAGTCTCCCACCTACTACTACCAATCGCGTTGGCGGTACGTTCTTATTTCTGGACTTTGGTCTAGCTGTATCGAATAATCTACAATAAGAACAATGTCTGTATCTTAAGCATATCGATACACCAAACGTCCAGTGCCTTGGCGTATCTACCAAGACTAAGCCTAGTCTGACAATGTGCAATGGGTCAGTGACTATACTGTCAAAATCTAACCCCTCTGTCAGTGACTCTCACTCAATAGCTCTCTGCTTTCTACTTCTAATTCAATAAAATAAACATAATCATTAAAATACAAAGGTATAAAAACAATACCATACAAGTATGTGGTTTAGGGAAACTCGAGTTAAATCTAACTCAAGTCGATCTCCCAATTAACATTAATTTATACCTTTCTCTTCTCGGTCTGAGGAAGACGAAGTCTTGTATTCCAATCTGTCCATACCGAATCTGACAATGACGATCGAATAAATACAATATCAGTATATAACTCAGTTCAAAACCTGTTCTGATCAATACTCAAATCAAACACAATCTGATTAATGTCAATGACATAACAATACAATTCCTAATCTCAATATCGGTACACTTAAAATCAGTAATAACTTAACTCTAATATCAAATCTCAATCAATTCAACTCTGAAAATCATAACAATTGTATAACCAGTCTATTCTTTAATCTGACTTCAATTATACAATATCTACTGTAGCAGAAACATCATATCTGATTTATATTCAATTCTGACAATATCATGATTTCAAATCATGCCTAAACGTAACAAAACTTACGTCCAGTTGTAGCCTGCGTCGATAAGAACTCAGTACCGAAGTCGGATTTAAAATCGGACGAGTGGATTTTGTGAAATCTTGATTTAGAATTTCACGAAGAAATTCCTCAATACTTTCCTTCGATTCCTTCTTTTCGAGATATCAGAATCTCTGACTCTCAGCTGATGATATCCAGATCTCAAATCGATCTTGTAATAAACCGAAGAGCCCTGCAATTGATCAATTAAATCATCTGTACGAGGCAAAGGGTATTTGTTCTTTACCGTAGCCTTGTTCAGTCGCCGGTAGTCAATGCAGAGTCTCATTGAACCGTCCTTCTTTCTCACAAACAGTACTGGAGCACCCCAAGGAGAAACACTCGGTCTGATGTAACCCTTGGCCAGTAAGTCTTCCAACTGCTCTTTCAATTCTTTCAACTCAATCGGTGCCATTCTGTACGGAGCTCAAGAAATCGGAACTGTACCTGGTACCAATTCAATGCTGAAGTCTATCTCTCGAATCGGAGGCAAACCCGGAATCTCATCTTGGAATACATCAGCAAACTCACAGACCACTGGCAAATCAGCCAATGATGAGCTCGATTTCAGTACGTCAACTGAATACACAAGGAATCCCTCGGCTCTTTTCTGTAATAATCGAGTCATAGATAATGCAGATATCAAAGTAATTCTAGATTTAGAACCCTTACCGTAAAATTTCCATTCTTCAGCCATCTCAGGTCTGAATCTCACAATCTTATGGAAACAATCAACGGTAGCTCTGTACTTGATCAGCATATCAATACCGATAATACAATCAAAATCAGATAACCCAAGTACGATACAGTCTAACTCAATCTCATGCCCGTCATACTGTAGCATACAATGTTTCACAGACGTCACCGATACAAGACCTCTCCCCAAAGGTGAAGAGACCGATACTACAGATGATAAAGACTCAACAGGCAATGCATGACTCAATGCAAATCGCTCAGAAATAAATGTATGGGACACACCCGTATCAATCAATACGTAAGCAGGATAACCACATAAAGAACAGTTACCTGCCACAACATCATCTGGTGCTTCCTGAGCCTGTTCTTCAGTCAAAGTAAATACTCTGGTCTGCTGTCTAGGAGACTGGCTCACAGTCTGTCTTCCTCCTGTCCTCTGCTGTGACTGAGGAGTAGTCGGTGGTGGCTGGAAAGAGTGAACATCTGATGATCGTCTGTCAGTCTGAACCACTGATCCAGCTGATTCTGCTCCCTGGGATCCTTGGGAACCTCTCTATGGACAAACTCTAGCAAAATGTCCCTGCTGTCTGCAAATACGGAAACTACCAAGTACTCCTTGGCATTGCTCTGTGGAATGTCTCCCTCCACAAGTCCTGCAAAAGACCCCTGTTGTAATGCCCAAGATTTTATATATTATAATCTGAGATTAATCTGAAATGAATTATGGATTAATAGATGTGATTATCGAAGGAAAGTATTAGACCAAGAAAGACGAGAAAAGACGCAAAATTATGTGCGAGGGTGTGCCATTCGCGCACATGCGCGACGTGATGCGCGAGCCATGCGCGGATTTGGCAGAAGACCCCGCGCATATGCGCGGCGTGAGGGCGCGCATATGCGCGAGGTGTCCAGTAGCCAAGGAGCTATAACAGAACATTGCTTGCACACGCGCGACGTGAGCCGCGCACATGCGCGAGGTAGGCAGAGAGTTGGGCGCACATGCGCGGGGTGAAGTCGCGCATATGCGCGAGTGAGTGTGTGCACGAGACAATAGGTCTCGTGCATATGCGCGAGCCGAGTGCGCGCATTTGCGCGAGTTGATAAATTCAGAAGTGTCGGGTAGAAAGCCAGGCGCATATACGCAGGGCTTGGGCGCGCGGCATGCAGAAGGAAAGTGAGCCACTTGTTCTTGTTATGTGCGAGATATATATATAATAATTGCACGTCTTCCCCTCAAAAATTCAGAAAATGGTCGAAGCTTTGGAGAGAAAAATCCTTACGCCTTTTAGATTTGTGATTGTGAAAGATCCGTCCGTTGGAATTTAAATCCGACTTCAGTACTGTGTTCCTATCGACGCAGGCTACAACTGGACGACGTAAGTTTTGTTACGTTTATATACGATTTGAAATTATGATATTGTCAGAATTGAACATGAATCATATATAGTGTTTCTGATACAGTAGACATCGTATATTTGAAGTCAGATTAAAGAACAGACTGTTTATGTAATTGTTATTATTTTCGGAGTCGATTTAATTGAGATTCGATATCAGATTTGTATTGTTACTGAGATTATGAGTTCTGGTATTATATCTGTGATGCAGAGTTTGTAAATCTGAGTCAGGGTCAGTTGAATGTTGATGAGTATTTGGCCAAGTTCTTTACCTTGCTATGTTTTGCCCCTCACGTGGCTAGAAATGATGCAGCTATGTTTGATCAGTTCATCCAGGGATTGAATCCAGAGATACGTACATTGGTGAATGTGAAGCAACCGAATAATTTTGCTGACACTCTGAATAGAGCTAGAAGAGCAGAAACAGTTCTGATGAGACAAAAGGAAGCTTCGTATGTTCTTTCAACACCAAGACCACAACAACTACCTCCCAGAATCGAGATTGCTAGCGGCAGTAGTGAAAAGAAAGAACAGTTGAAAGCTTGAAAGAAGCAGTTCAAGAAGTTAGGGAGCGGTTCATCTAGCTCTAGTGGTACTAGCCCGAGTTATACCGGAGTGTATTGTAGAGCCTGTGGAGGAAGACATCCCACGGAGCAATGCCAGGGAGTGACTGGTAGATGCAATGTCTGTAAACAGCAGGGACATTTTGCTAGAGTTAGTCCACAGAGAGGTTCCCGAAGATTCCAGGGAGCAGAGGCATCTGGTGGTAGTGACCGAGGAACAGATCCAGGATGCACTTGATGATCTAGTGACAAGTATCTGTTCTTTTATGATTTTGTTCCATATGTATTGGGATATTCTCGTACATCTTATACATGATTTTGTATGAATTGCATTGACATATGCTTTATTCGGTTGGGTCTGTATGTGCTGTAGTATTTATTTCTTTATCTTTTGGGGGAAAGATTGATACCAGTGAATTCTGTAAATATCGTATACTGCAGTGAAGTGAGAATGAGATTGAGTTATACTGTGTTGTACTTGTGTGGTCTGATTTTGACTGCATTATTGATATTGATGTATTGACAAGTACAGAACTATTATAGATTCTTGCCAGGAGATGGTAAGATTCGGACCTGAAATGGTCGAAGAATGAATAATATACGGTAAGGATTTTCGATTTAAAATTCCTTTGATATCTATATTATTTATGACTCGATAATTATCGAAAGGAATGGAGTAATTCCTTATGTATTCAGTGGATTACTGAAACTGAGCGTATCATGGAATAATTTGCCAGTAGCAGGAGAATTGCTAAAGTCTTCCTAGAGAAGATTCCGGGTTTGCTTTATATCAGGGAGAGTGATTTCAGCCTTGATTTGATATCAGGTACTGTTCCTATTGTTAGAATTCCATACAGAATGATGTTGATTGTATCAGAAGAATTGAAATATCAGTCAGAAGATTTATTGCCTGAGAATTAGAGTTACATCTGATTGTGCGTTTCTCTGTAAAATACTTCAGTTCTGTTTATCAGTTCAGTTATGGGTGGATGAATCCTATGTTCAGAGGTATTCTGATGATTTTATGTCGTTTATCTATGATATTTTGATATACTTGTGGCATATGACTGACTGAATTGAATACCTTGTATTGAATGATCTGAGAATTGAAATTGGTGTATACAGAAATTGTTCAGATATGAGTTTTGACTGAAACAGATTGTATTTATGGGAGGTAATATCCGATTATAGTATACCGATTGATCTTGACACAGTTGAGACCGTGATCAGTGACTGAGGACGACACCGAAGTTAGAAATTCATATTTGTCTGCGGTTAGCAAATTATGATATGTGACTGTTGTTGTAAAATTGCTTGAGAATTGTTATTGTTCTAAAACAGTATTAAAGACAAATTATATTGTTTGTGGGATATTACATTCGAAAATGATATAGCAGTTGATTTAAACAACGTCGAAGATGTGATACATGTAATGCCCTAGATTGTATGTGTATAAAATGAAAAGATGAAGTGGTGCTTGAAGAAAGGGACCGCACCCGCGCCTAGAGAAGCACCGCACCCGCGGTGCATGGACAAAAAGTTAGTCATCTTTACAGTAAGGTCACCGCACCCGCGGTCCAAGAAAGAGTGCACCCGCGGTTGATGGACAGAGAGTTGGAAAGTATTTACAGAAATGACACCGCACCCGCGGTTCAAACGTGACCGCACCTGCGTTGATGTTACCGCACCCGCGGTCTTATATGTAGCGCACCCGCGGTCGTTTAATTTCAGAAAATGAAAGGCATGCCGTGGGCACAGCGCACCCGCGGTGAAGAGTGACCGCACCCGCGGTGCTGCATGCGAGAAGTCCAGCATGCACATTAAGTTGACACATGGCATGAGCTATATAATGTGTAACACTTTCATTCTTCCTCAATTCATCATCAAGCATCGAACGACTCCAGAGGAAAAGCTTCACTTTCTTATGCTCTTAAATTGTGATTTTGAGAGATTCATACATCCAAACTTTAATCCAATTTCAGTTTTGAGCTCCCCTCTTCAAGGGCTACAAGGGGATATAAGTTTCATTCATTTCCAGCATGATTTGAAATATTGATGTTGGGAAAATTGTGAGTTACACTAGATTATGTGTTCTTGTGAAGTTAGTGACTATATATTCGTAAACGGATCGATTATCGGACATCATATGTAATTGTTATGATTTTCCAGCATATTTAGAGTTAAATATGCAGATTTTGAGCACTATCATGTGCTTATAATGATGATTATGAGTTGAGAAGTATGAATTGATGATATATGTTGAGAGTTGGATTGACCGGTGTCGAGAAATTGCGTCATTATGCCGTACAATGGTACCGAGGTCAAGTATTGAATTTGATATGTGTTGATTGAGATTAGAGATTGATAGAATATGTATCAACATTTCCATTTCAGATTTGATAGTGACAGATTCGTCATCGAGACTTCGACATCGACAGACATTGGGCGACGAAAGGTATAATTCATGTTTTGTTTGGGGAAGACACAACTCAAATGAGATTCAGTTTGAGTTTCCCAACAAAATCACATACTAGAATTATTGTTTATCTTTTGATATGATTGTGATTTGTTTATAGATTTATATTCAAATCTCTTGATATGATAATGTCTTGTTTATAGATTTATATTCAAGCCTTTGAGCTAGGAGAGTCATTGGCAGACTTGCCAAACTAGATGTTCGGTGGTATCGACGCTTCGGATCAGATTCACTCCGATTGTAGACATTCGATACAGATATGACCGAAGTCTAGGAATAAGACGTACAGTTACCCCGATTGGGAGGGTAGGTGACAGATAGTGACGTCTTATTCACACCGGGATCCCTAGAGTAGAGTCGATTCGAGTCAAGACATGATTTGATTTGAGTTGCATGTTTAGATAGATCGGTTTCATAGACTATGGAGCCATTGTTATTGCTTTCATGCATGATTTATGATTTCGTATCAGCATGTTTTATACTGGGATTTGTTCTCACCGGAGTTTCCGGCTGTTGTTATGTCTGTATGTGTGCATAACAACAGGTAGGGCAGGATCAGGGTCCCGACAGAGATGAGAGATGGACATAGCATGGTGATCACGGGCGTAGCAGATGAACTAGTAGTTGTACTTTTGATATGTACTGTATTTGTAAGGCTCGAGATTTATTAGTCTTCATTGATGTGATATTCGAAAGATATGAGTATGCATGACATGTAATGAGAGGCACTGAATGAGATTATGAAGGGTTGCATAAAGACTAGACCGCACCTGCGCTACGAATAATACCGCACCCGCGGTTGATGGACAGAGAGTTGGAGATTATTTACAGAAGTGACACCGCACCCGCGGTGAAGAAGTACCGCACCCGCGGTGCATGGCCAGTAGGGTATGAAAGTGCTACTGGAGATTGAGCGCACCCGCGGTGCTAGACAGACCGCACCCGCGGTGTTGTACCAGTAGGGTCAGCGCACCCGCGTTAAAAGACAGAGCGCACCCGCGGTCGAAGCTTTCGGAAAAGTTGATGTATACCAATACATGGAGCGCACCCGCGGCACAAAAGTGAGCGCACCCGCGGTGCGACGTGCAGTATGAAGGTTTAGCCATTTGTTTGACATGCAATTGAGATATATATATATATGTATTGATTCTCACGATTTCAGCAAAAGTAATCGTGGATTTTCCTTCAACAAATTTCTTAAAGCTTTTCATATCGTCAAATAGTGATTTTGAGATATCCGTGTATCAGAAGTTGAATCCGAACGCAGTATCGTACTCCCCTCGCTACGAGCTATACAAGGACGTAAGTTTTATTAAGTTTTGAGATGATTTGGAAACATGATATTGTTCGAATTGAATATGAATCAGATATGATGTTTCTGCTACAGTAGACATTGTATAACTGAAGTCAGATTAAAGAATAGACTATTTATGAAATTGTTATGAATTTCAGAGTTGATTTAGTTAAGATTCTATATCAGAGTTGTGTTATTATTCAGATAATCAGTTGTACTGATACTGGTTATGAATTCTGGTATTATATCTGTGATGTTGAGATAGACGGGGTGATCGTGGCTGTATTGCTATGCCGTCGAAACATCAGTAGATTGATATTGATCAGATTCAGTAATAATTTCGATTGTATCGTGATATTATTGATATGAATTAGATTGTACCTTGTTCAGATATGTATCAGATTATATACCGATTTGAGTATTGATCAGAACAGGTCTTGAATCGAATTATATACTGATATTGTATTTATGCAATTGTCATTGCCAGACTGATATGGACATATTGGAATACAAGACTTCGTCTTCGTCAGACCGGGAAGACAAAGGTATAATTCATGTTTTGTTTTGGGGGAAGACACAACTCAAATGAGATTCAATTTGAGTTGCCCAACAAAATCACATACTAGGGTTGTTGTTTACCTTTTGATATAATTTATTTGTTTATGAAATTATATTCAAATCTCTTGATATGAAGATGCCTTGTTTATAGATTTATATTCAAGCATTTGACATAGGAGAGTCATTGGCAGACTTGCCAAACTAGATGTTCGGTGGTATCGACGCTTCGGATCAGATTCAATCCGATTGTAGACATTCGATACAGACAGGACCGAAGTCTAGGAATAAGACGTACAGTTACCCCGATTGGGAGGGTAGGTGACAGACAGTGACGTCTTATTCACACCGGGATCCCTAGAGTTAGAGTCGAGTCGAGTCAAGATATGAATTGAATTGAGTTGCATGCTTATGTTATTTTGGTTTCAGAGATTATGGAACCCATTGTTACTGCATGCTTATTTTGATTTAGTTTCATAGACTATGAAACCTATTGTTATGAATTTTATGCATGATAATATGCTTTATGATTTATATTGTGCGTATGCATGTATACATGTTTTATACTAGGATTTATTCTCACCGGAGTATCCGGCTGTTGTCTTGTTTTGTATGTGTGCATGACAACATGTGGGACAGGATCGGGGTCAAGAAGATGATGAGAGAAGATGAGTTAGAGTGGTGATTTCTGACTTATTGTCGACTTGGTTTACTACTTGAAATTTAGTAGTTGAACCTTAGACTAGTTTGAATAATTGTTGTACATCATTGTACTTTTATACTGAGATGTATAATAGATTGATTCCATTACCTTCCGCATTTTAAAGAAAAAAATTTAGACCATGTTTATCTTAATTGATAATTAAATCCCAAAGATGATTAAGATGATGATTAGCGTCCGGATCCCCACAACAGGTGGTATCAGAGCGATAGATCCTTTAGACTGAGATAGAAGATAATGAGCGGGGTAGATTGAGTTTTCTTTCCTTGCATGTGATTGCTAGCATGAGATTTCTTTTAATGTTGATTTACATTGTGTATGCTAGCATGAGATTATGTTTTACTGCTTTGAAATACATGTTTACCTGTTATCTGATTTGAATTTGTAATATGTATTATTGAGTATGAATCAGATTTGATTCATGATCAGCAGTAAGATGATCAGAGAAAGATTGGAACAGATTTGTAGTATTTGAGTACTAATGTTTTGATAAGCAGATATACCCCCACGGAGAATTCCAGAAAGGAGTAGTGCTTCGACTGAACAGATAGATGTATCAGAAACTCAGATGGAAATACAGTTGGATGAATTTCAGTTATTTACGCCGCCGATTCTGAGTGGGGCCGAGACGTCCGAAGATTGTGAGAACTGGTTTGATGACATAGAAATACTGTTTGATTTACTTGATTATTCAGATGAGCAGAGAATTAAACTGATATTCCACCAGTTACGAGAGACTGCTAGAAGTTGGTGGATTACAAGTAAAAGAATGCTAGAACAGAGAGGTACAATGATTTCGTGGGAAATATTCAGAACTGAATTTTATCGAAGATTTTTCTCAGTTTCGTACCGGGAGGACAAGAAAGCAGAATTTGAGAATTTGAGACAAGGCCAACTGAATATTGAAGAATATGTTGCGAAATTCTTTACTCTACTGCGTTTTGCTCCTCAGGTATTTGGGAATGATGAAGCTGTAGCGGATCAGTTCATCAGAGGATTGAACTCGGAGATAGTTGCATTGATGAATATGCAGCGACCTTATCATTTTGCTGATGCCTTGAGTAAAGCGAAGAGAGCGGAGGCGAGTCTGATTAGACAACTAAAAAGGGTGTGTGCGATGCAACCCCAGACACAGCAATCCCCTCTCCGATTTGATCGTGGCAGCACGAGTGGAAAGCAAGATTTGCTGAAAGCTCGAAAGAAACAGTTTAAGAAGTTAGGGAGCGGACTGAGTGGTTCGTCTAGCTCCAGTAGTTCCAGCCCGAGTCATACTGGAGTATATTGCAGAACTTGCGGAGGGAGACATTCCATAGAGCAATGCCAGGGAGTGACTGGTAGTTGCCATATTTGTAGACAACCAGGACACCTTGCTAGAGTTTGTCCTCAGAGAAGTTCCCGAAGATTTTAGGGAGCAGAAGACCGAGGAACAGACAACGGACACACCTGATGATAGAGTGGCAGGTACTATTTTTATGATTATATTGCATATGTATTGATATATACTAATGCATTCCCTATGATTACCTTTGACTGAGTTGCATTGAGTTATGCTGTACCTGTTGAGTCTGATTGTACTGTAGTATTGATTCCCTTACTTGTTGAAAAAGAAAGATTGATATCAGAGATTTCTGTGAAATATTGTATACTACAGTAAGATGAGAATGAGGTCGAGTTAGATTATGATGTACTTGTATTTCTGATTTGACCGCATTATTGACATTAATATGCTGAACAAGAACAGAACTATTGTAGATTCCTGCCAGAAAAATATAAGATTCGGACCAGATAGGAAGGATGAGTAGAGATTTCACGGTAAGGATTCTAGATTCAAAATTCCTTTGATATTTGTGTTGTCTAGGGACTCGATTGTTACAGAAAGGAGCAGATGACATCCTTATGTATTCAGTAGACATACTGAAATCGAGTCTAGCATTGGCAGATTTGCCAATGATGTACGAGTTGGCTGATGTTTGCCCAGATAAGATTTCAGATTTGCTTTATATCAGAAAAATAGATTTCAGAATTGAATTGAGACCAGGTACTGTTTGTTTTATTAGAATTCAGTACAGAATGATATTGAATGTGCAGAATGTCACTGAATGAAGTGAAAGAATTGAAAGATCAGTAGAAGAGTACCGACCAGGAGTTACATCTAATTTAATGTTTCTCTTTGGCATATTTCAGTATGTTCAGAGATATTCTAATGATTTCATGCTTGTTGTATCTATGATAGCTTGATATACTTACAACATCTGAGTGATTGAATCGAATATCTGAAGATTGTATTGAATACTCTGAGAACTGTGATTATTGTATACAGAAATTATTCAGATATGAATCCTGCTTGAAACAGAAATATAATCGGAATATGCGATATCTGAAGTTAGTATACCTATTGATTTTGACATAGTTGAGATCATGATCAGTAGATAAGAATAATACCGATATCAGACAGAGCAGAAATGTCAGAAATTTATTTTAGTCTGAATTGACAGATTTTCGTATACGATTGTTGTTTTGTGTCTGTCTGAGTATTGTTATTGTTCTAACACAATATTTGAGACAGCTTATATTGTTTGAGGACATACTATATTTGCAGATGATATATAGCAGTTGATCAAAACGACATGAAGACGTGATTGATTAGTCAGAATTGACAATATTGCCAGGAATTGCCGTTTTATGAGTTTACTAAACTCACTAGATCAGTATAGATTATTGATATTATGAATCTGAATTGATAGTTCTGTTATTCTGAGTCAGTGTTTGATATAGATTATTCAATCCGAATCAGAGTTTAATTCAAGAACTTCAGTAGATTAGAAATATAATCAGAATGTTCAGAGCTTAATTTCAATAATCAGAACAGAGCGTCGATCAGAATGACATATAAGTGATTTTACGGTATGAGAATGATTATCTTGTGATGTCAAATGTTTCAGAATTGTACAACAGAATTTGATATCGACAATCAGAACCGAATACCAGGTAGGTATTTTTCTTTAATTTATATTATTAACTGATTTTTTTGTACCGAATAGTTCGAATCTGAAATGATCGATAGTGTCCGAAACGCACCGTAGTGGATTCAGTTTTCATTTTGGTGACTGAGAATGTCTGATATTCAGACAGATAGTTCTGACCTGGACAGATTAAATCAGTTGTGACAGAATTTGTACTGAAATGTTGGCAGAATTTGTACTGAAATGTCCGAATCGCCAATAAATGAAGATAGAAAGATAGAAATCAGAAGAGTTATTACAGAATTGGTATATTTCTGACTAGACATGGAGAGTATATTTCGATGAATTTCGTAATAAGACCATTATAATACTTTCCAGATTGTGATATGATATGATTGTGATTGACAGATTGTTCAATCTATATCTATTAGTTTGTACAAGATGACGTACAAACATGACCAGATGACAAAGATTGATGTCAAAGAAATGGTTAGATTGATCAGAATGTAGCTAGACTATATCAGATTGTGATTTTGATTGAGTTTGTAATTGTGGCAGAAAGTACCATGAACTCATTCATATATTATCCACTGACTGATAGATAGCCAGAGTGTACTATCCACATATTGAGAGATATCCAGGGAGTGGCAGTGCTGGATGCTAGCACCAGTTAATATGACATATTGTCATCCTATGAATTATAGTATGATAATAGCCATCAGAAGAGTAATAAGATAGTTACAGACGATATATTGTACAGTGAGTACTGCAAATTTTGTTGGTATAAAAATAATATCTCGAAGATACCTGAGATAGGAGTTGATACGGTCAGAGATATGACAAAGAAAATGTAGCTAATTCAGAAGAGAATAAAGATAGCTCAGACCAGACAGACTTAATACGCCAACGTCGGATGATGACGATTGGTATTTTGGGCCGAAGATTTAATATATCCTCGACTGGGATAAACAGATTGAATAACAGCGGATGATGTTGATTTGGTATGAGCCGTTGATTGGTATATACGGATGTCGTATAGCCAGTATTATGAGATTAATTCTGTCAGAGTATTTCAAAGGGTACTATGATATTATGCTCTTGAATTATTATTCCAATTTAGAATTACAGATCCGTACAAGAAAGATATTTCAGAATGAAGACTATTCTATTATTGAAAATACAGTAAGTGACAGGGCCTCAAAGAGACTATCTGAAAGACAGAACTTGTCATGAGATTAAGATTTCAGAATGGATTCATTGAGATGAGTTTTGATTTAAACTCTGTATACATTTCCTCTGATATATCTGAATTGATTACTTGTGATTTCGAGGACGAAATCATTTCTTATAGGGGGAGAAATGTAAGGCTCGAGATTTATTAGTCTTCATTGATGTGATATTCGGAAGATATGAGTATGCATGACATGTAATGAGAGGCACTGAATGAGATTATGAAGGGTTGCATAAAGACTAGACCGCACCTGCGCTACGAATAATACCGCACCCGCGGTTGATGGACAGAAAGTTGGAGATTATTTACAGAAGTGACACCGCACCCGCGGTGAAGAAGTACCGCACCCGCGGTGCATGGCCAGTAGGGTATGAAAGTGCTACTGGAGATTGAGCATACCCGCGGTGCTAGACAGACCGCACCCGCGATGTTGTACCAGTAGGGTCAGCGCACCCGCGTTAAAAGACAGAGCGCACCCGCGATCGAAGCTTTCGGAAAAGTTGATGTATATCAATACATGGAACGCACCCGCGGCACAAAAGTGAGCGCACCCGCGGTGCGACGTGCAGTATGAAGGTTTAGCCATTTGTTTGACATTCAATTGAGATATATATATATGTATTGATTCTCACGATTTCAGCAGAAGTAATCATGGATTTTCCTTCAACAAATTTCTTAAAGCTTTTCATATCTTCAAATAGTGATTTTGAGATATCCGTGTATCAGAAGTCGAATCCGAACAGAGTATCGTACTCCTCTCGCTACGAGCTATACAAGGACGTAAGTTTTATTAAGTTTTGAGATGATTTGGAAACATGATATTGTTCGAATTGAATATGAATCAGATATGATGTTTCTGCTACAGTAGACATTGTATAACTGAAGTCAGATTAAAGAATAGACTATTTATGAAATTGTTATGAATTTCAGAGTTGATTTAGTTAAGATTCTATATCAGAGTTGTGTTATTATTCAGATAATCAGTTGTACTGATACTGGTTATGAATTCTGGTATTATATCTGTGATGTTGAGATAGACGGGGTGATCGTGGCTGTATTGCTATGCCGTCGAAACATCAGTAGATTGATATTGATCAGATTCAGTAATAATTTCGATTGTATCGTGATATTATTGATATGAATTAGATTGTACCTTGTTCAGATATGTATCAGATTATATACCGATTTGAGTATTGATCAGAACAGGTCTTGAATCGAATTATATACTGATATTGTATTTATGCAATTGTCATTGCCAGACTGATATGGACATATTGGAATACAAGACTTCGTCTTCGTCAGACCGGGAAGACAAAGGTATAATTCATGTTTTGTTTTGGGGGAAGACACAACTCAAATGAGATTCAATTTGAGTTGCCCAACAAAATCACATACTAGGGTTGTTTTTTACCTTTTGATATAATTGATTTGTTTATGAAATTATATTCAAATCTCTTGATATAACGATGCCTTGTTTATGGATTTATATTCAAGCATTTGACATAGGAGAGTCATTGGCAGACTTGCCAAACTAGATGTTCGGTGGTATCGACGTTTCGGATCAGATTCAATCCGATTGTAGACATTCGATACAGACAGGACCGAAGTCTAGGAATAAGATGTACAGTTACCCCGATTGGGAGGGTAGGTGACAGACAGTGACGTCTTATTCACACCGGGATCCCTAGAGTTAGAGTCGAGTCGAGTCAAGATATGAATTGAATTGAGTTGCATGCTTATGTTATTTTGGTTTCAGAGATTATGGAACCCATTGTTACTGCATGCTTATTTTGATTTAGTTTCATAGACTATGAAACCTATTGTTATGAATTTTATGCATGATAATATGCTTTATGATTTATATTGTGCGTATGCATGTATACATGTTTTATACTGGGATTTATTCTCACCGGAGTATCCGGCTGTTGTCTTGTTTTGTATGTGTGCATGACAACAGGTGGGACAGGATCGGGGTCAAGAAGATGATGAGAGAAGATGAGTTAGAGTGGTGATTCCGGACTTATTGTCGACTTGGTTTACTACTTGAAATTTAGTAGTTGAACCTTAGACTAGTTTGAATAATTGTTGTACATCATTGTACTTTTATACTGAGATGTATAATAGATTGATTCCATTACCTTCCGCATTTTAAAGAAAAAAATTTAGACCCTGTTTATCTTAATTGATAATTAAATCCCAAAGATGATTAAGATGATGATTAGCGTCCGGGTCCCCACAGTATTTAATTACTGGTTTGTAGAATATGAATAAAACGAGACATGTATATTATGTTTGTTGTAATGAAATGAATATAGAATTATCTTGTGCCTGAGTTATAAACATTTTATTTAATGTTAAAAGCAAAATTTTGACCCGTATTTTTGAATAAAGATCCAATTAACCCCGAAAAGAATTGAGTTAGAGCCCGAGTCCCCACAATACAGATTATTGGGAACCGTTGAGAGTATATACAGTTCAAGCTGAATCAGAGCTAAACTCGTGAATTAAAGCAGTCCAGAAGTTTGATCAGAATGTTCAGAACTCGGTTTAGATAATATGAACAGGGTGTCGATCAGAATATCAGGTAGGTGATACTATATTGTATGTGAATAACCGACTTGTTTGTGTCGAATATTTCGAATCTGAAACGACAGGTATGATCAGAAATGCGCCATCTCTAATTCAACATTTATTCTGATGATAGAAAAATGTAGACTGACTTGAACTAACTGATGTTAGGGAAACAGATGAAATCATTTGTAACAGAATTTGTACTGAAATGTCTAAATTGCCGACAGGGGAAAACAGGAGATTAGTTATATCGATTATCGATTCTTGAATAGAAATGGTAGTACATTTATATAGATTTCGTAATGAAACTACCGAAATATTTTCAAGATTGGAATGGGATGTGGTTGTTATTAATAGATTGCATGAATTTGCATATATTATTTGTACATGAAGACTTACGGATATGACCAGTCGATGGAGATTTATGTCAGAAAAGAGGATAGATTGTACTGAATGCCAAATTTGACTATATCAGACTGTGATTTTCGTTTGATTTTGTACTTTTGGCAGAGTATACAATAAACTCTTTCACTTATCGTCTATAGATCAACGGATAGTCGGAGCGAACTATCCTGATTCTGAAGAATATCCAGGAACTATAGTGCTGGATGTTAGCACTAGTTGACATGATTTATTGTCACTTGTAAATTATCGTAAAACGATAGTTATCAGATAGGTATCGAGATAGCATCATTCGAGGCATTGTACAGTGAAAACTGCAGATTTTCTTCGTATGGGGATTATATCTCGGTGATACCTGAGATTGGATTTGATAGGATTACAGATATTAAAAAAAAAGAAATTGAAACTGATTCGGAAGAAAATAAAGACAGCTCAGAATAAATAGACTGAATATGTCAACGTCGGATGATGACTGTTGATATTTGAAGTTGAGGACTGAATATAACCCTGATTGAAAATTATCAGATTGATAGGAGATGATGGTATTGATTTTTATGAGCTGTTAATTGGTTTATATGGATGTTATATAGCCAGTATTGTGAGATTGATTCTATCATTAGTTATTTCTAGTGGTATTATGAGATTATACTTCTTGAATTAATATTCTAGATTGGAAGTAGAGATTCATGAAAGAAAAATAATCCAGAATGAAGACTATTCTGCTGTTGAACATACAATAAAGACATCAGGGTATCAAAGAGATTATCTGAAAGACAGAATCTGATATGAGACTGAGATTTCAGAATTTTTTCATTGCAATGAGTTTTCTGCTTAACCTTTATTATATATTTCTCTCTTTATCTGAGTTGATTGGTTGTGATTTCGAGGACGAAATCGAATCTTAGGGGGGAGAAATGTAATGCCCAAGATTTTATATATTATAATCTGAGATTAATCTGAAATGAATTATGGATTAATTGATGTGATTATAGACGGAAAGTATTAGACCGAGAAAGACGATAAAAGACGCAAAATTATGTGCGAGGGTGTGCCATTCGCGCACATGCGCGACGTGATGCGCGAGCCATGCGCGGATTTGGCAGAAGACCCCGCGCATATGCGCGGCGTGAGGGCGCGCATATGCGCGAGGTGTTCAGTATCCAAGGAGCTATAACAGAACATTGCGTGCACATGCGCGACGTGAGCCGCACACATGCACGAGGTAGGCAGAGAGTTGGGCGCACATGCGCGGGGTGAAGTCGCGCATATGCTCGAGTGAGTGTGTGCACGAGACAGTAGGTCTCGCGCATATGCGCGAGTTGATAAATTCAGAAGTTCCGGGCAGAAAGCTAGGCGCATATGCGCTGGGCTTGGGCGCGCATATGCGCGCGGCATGCAGAAGGAAAGTGAGCCACTTGTTCTTGTTATGTGCGAGATATATATATATATATATATATAAGAATTGCACGTCTTCCCCTCACAAATTCTGAAAAGGGTCGAATCTTTGGAGAGAAAAATCCTTACGCCTTTTAGATTTGTGATTGTGAAAGATCCGTCCGTTAGAATTTAAATCCGACTTCAGTACTGTGTTCCTATCGACGCAGGCTACAACTGGACGTAAGTTTTGTTACGTTTATATACGATTTGAAATTATGATATTGTCAGAATTGAACATGAATCAAATATAGTGTTTATGATACAGTAGACATCGTATATTTGAAGTCAGATTAAAGAACAGACTGTTTATGTAATTGTTATGATTTTCGGAGTCGATTTAATTGAGATTCAATATCAGATTTGTATTGTTACTGAGATTATGAGTTCTGGTATTATATCTGTGATGTTGAGATTGACGGGGTTATCGAGACTGTATTGTTATGCCGTCGAAACATCAGTAGATTGATATTGATCAGATTTACGATTGATTGAGATGGTATTGTGGTACTGTATGTCGATTGACATTGATCAGGTTGTATTTTGATTTGAGTATGGATCAGACCAGGTTCTGAATTGAGTTATATATTGATATTGTGCCTGTTCGATATTGTCATTTCCAGATTGGGTATGGACAGAGTTGAATTCGAGACTTCGTCTTCGTCAGACCAAGAAGAGAAAGGTATAAACTTATGTTGATGTGGGATTGCACAACTCGAGTCCGATTGACTTGAGTTTCCCAAAATCACATACTTTACTTTATTGCATCGATATTTGCAATTGTATGAGGTTGATACCTTTGAATTATTATTTATGTATTGAGTCATTAAGCGGATACGCCTAATTGTGAATGAGTAATCTTGTGACAGTAGTGCCGGATAGTGATGGAATCTTCACTGGCACATTGCACATTGTCACATGATAGGATATTGGTGAAAATGCCAAAGTCTGTGACGGTTAGGTCAAGAAACCGGACATTTGGCTATATCGGTGTGGATAGAATTGGAGTTTCTTCTATTACTGGTGTTCGATATTGAAAGAGCCAAAGTCTGTAAATAAGAACATACTACCACCCCGATCGGGAGTGTAGGTGGGTGTATGTGTTTATTCCGATTGAGATCCCTAGATTAGGAATGAGTTGAGTCTGAGTCTGAGAATCACGGAGAGTGATTCATTGCTTGATATGGAATTATGTTCCTGATGATGGTATATGTTTAGAATATAATTTATTCTTGATATTGATTCATGTTTAGGATTATAATACATGTGATGAATATTTGATTCATGTTCTGATTTTGATACATGTTATGAATGTTTATTTCATGCTTTTATATTGTTTATATGAAAGACATGTATACATGATTTATACTGGGAATATAATTCTCACCGGAGTTACCCGGCTGTTATCTTGTTTGTATGTGTGCATGACAACAGGTGGGACAGGATCAGGGTCAAGACAAGAAGAGAGAGAGACCATGATTAGAGTGGATACTACGGACTTGGATTAAAGATAGGGTTGAACACTTGATAATTAGTTGTTAAACCTTAGTTTTTATTGAATGTAGATTGTACAGGACTTGTACTTTATTTATACGAATCGGTATATTAGTTAGATTCCATTACGTTCCGCAATTAAAGAAATTTTTTTTTATTACCCAAATTACTTGATTTAATAAATTGATCCTAATGATGATTAAGAATTGAATTAGCGTCCGGGTCCCCACACCTGTACTACTCTGGCTCTGTCGAGAACCACCGGAGCTAGGTGAACTGCTCCCTGACTTCTTGAACTGTTTTTCTCGGGCTTTCAAGAAATCTTTCTTCCCACCACTGCTACTACCACTCTCAAATCTGGGAGGGGGTTGCTGAAATTGAGTTGTGGGGACCCGGACGCTAATCATCTTCTAATCATTTTTGGGATTTAATTATCAATTAAGATAAACAGGGTCTAAATTTTTTTCTTTTAAAATACAAGGGCGGAACGTAATGGAATTTAATTAATATACATATCAGTATAAAAATACAGTTCTGTACAATAAACATTCAGACTAGACTAAGGTTCAACTACTAGATTTCAAGTGTTAGAACCATATCTACAACAAGTCCGGAATCACCACGCTAAACTTGTCCTCTCTCATCATCTTCTTGACCCCGATCATGTCCCACCTGTTGTCATGCACACATACAAACAAGACAACAGCCGGATAACTCCGGTGAGAATAAATCCCAGTATAAACAATGTGTACATGCCATGGTATAATAAAGCATGAAACAGATATCAATACATGTATCATTATCTGACATTGCAAATCGAAATCAAATTGCAAATAAAACATGAATTGTAATCTACAAAACATAATTTATACAATCTGTAATTCAACTCATGACTCGGTATCTCAGACTCGACTCATCTCTCATCTAATCTAGGGATCCCGGTGAATAAGAACGTAACAGGTCTCCCACCTACTACTACCAGTCGCGGTGGCGGTACGTTCTTATTTCTGGACTTTGGTCTAGTCTATGCGTCTCGATATACCAAACGTCCAGTGTCTTGGCATGTCTGTCCAAGATTAACCCTATTCTGACAATGTGCAATGGGCCAGTGACTCCTCTGTCATAGTCTAGCCCCTCTGTCAGTGACTCTCACTCAATAGCTCTCTACTTTCTACTTTCTAATTCAATAGAATAAACATAATCATTAAAACACAAAGGTATAAAAACAATACCATACAAGTATGTGGTTTGGGGAAACTCGAGTTAAATCTAACTCAAGTCGATCTCCCAGTTAACATCGATTTATACCTTTCTCTTCTCGATCTGACGAAGTCGAAGTTTCGGGTTCAAATCTGTCCATTCCCAATCTAGCAATGACAATCGAATATGTATAATATCAGTGAACAACTCAATTCAATACCTGTTCTGATCAATACTCATAGCAACACATAATCTGATCAATGTCAACGACATACAATGCAATCTAAATCACTGTTGAATCTGATCAAAATCAATCTACTGATGTCTCGACGGCATAACAATACGATCTTGATAGCCCCGTCAATCTCAACATCACAGATATAATCATACAACTCATAATCGCTATCAATACGAATCATAATCTCAATTCTGTACAGTCTCGCAATACCGGCAATACAATATCAGTATATTCGAATCAACAACTCATCTGATCCAAATCTGAATAATATCAATATACCCAGCGATACAGTATAAATCAGATATCAATTCCAACACCTCATAATCGATAACAACATAATTTTGATATCAAATCGGTATAACCACAATTGAATCAACTCTGAAAATTCATAACAATTGCATAAACAGTCTGTTCTTTAATCCGGTTTCGATTATACGATGTCTATTGTCTCGAGAACAACATATCTGAATCATATTCGATTCTGGCAATACCATAATTCCAAATCATATCAAAACTTAAGAAAACTTACGTTAGCTCGTGTCGAGGGGATCTCAGAACTATGTCCGGATTGAAAATCGGATTGACGGATTTGCCAAAATTAAATTCCTCAAGTACAAAGAAGCTTGAGGATTCTCTCTGAACTTTGGATCGATTTCTGCTGTAATGGCCGAAGGAATGAAGTAATATATATATCACATGCATGCTAGGACAAGTGGCCCATTTCTTTCTTGCGCACGTCGCACCGCGGGTGCGCTCACCTTTAGACCGTGGGTGCGCTGCACGTACTTATCTACATCCAACAATTCTAGAAGAACGACGCGGGTGCGATGTTTTTTGTGCCGCGGGTGCGGTGACCTTTCTGCCCCAACACCGCGGGTGCGGTAGAGTTTCCAGCGTGGGTGCACTACACTTCAATGCATCACTTCCTAATTTCGTTTTTCAATGCTTTTCTCGGTGTTCCGATTGATCCTTTCATAATCCTACCCACTCATATATCAATAATTGTAGATTAACAAATAAAAATCTCGGGTATTAAATTTCCCTCCCTCTAAGATACGATTTCGTCCTCGAAATCTCAGGCCATCATATCAGATGCAATTAAATTAAATGGAAAAAATAAGCAGAAATAACAGAAGCTGAAACAAAAACCTACATCACTGAAATAACTCTGGGAATTCTGGTCTCCTGTCTGATTCAGTCTTCCAGATAGCTTCTTCGATGTCATAAAGATTCTACTGAACTCTCACACGCAGGATAATCTTCATCCTAAGCTGTTTTTCTTTTCGATCAAATCTGAATCGATTTCTCGTCATTACTCAATGTCTCATCAAACTCGGCCTCGTCTGGCTTGAAATGTCTTTATTTTATTTTAATCACCTCACTTCGTCTGTCACTTCTTAGATCAGATTAGGTTCAATCTCAAGTACCTCAGATATATCATCTCCATACGAAGGAAAATCTGTATCCTCTGCCAACTGTACGAAATCAACCGAAATCACGGTCTGATCTGATCAACTTTGGCGCTCTGTGTTGTAGAGGCCTATAAATCCGTGCTTGAAAATTTGCGGAAAAATTTAAAATTTTTCTTTTAAATAATTAAAATTGCCTCATTCATAACTGAACTGATAAATAAAGTTTGATGTTCAAAGTGGCAGCAGAAGAAATTAACATTTTCGGAATAACAGTAAAAGGTTTTTCCAACGACAATTAAAATGTTTGAGCCATCAAATAATAATAAATGCTGAACTGAGGTCCTCGGGTCCTACTACTGCCGACTCGAGCCTGCTCACTGGTCCCCGCCCTCGGTCCCGACATCATCAGTACCTACAACAATCAAGTCTAGTGAGTCTTTATATATCGTAAATAGCAAGTAAATAAATAAATAATAAGCTTGCATGCAAGTGAAAATATCATGTCATGAGGTATAACGTAAAAATGTCGTGTCATGATTAATTATAATACATGCATAATAGGACTGAAAATCATAGTGAAAATGTTTGCTCCTTGGAGCCCTGTACTGAAATAGCCTGTAATAATTTTCTGGTGAGATTATGGTCTACGCATGTGGTCCCTGAACTGAACGGTAACTGGCGACCGGGCCTGTAACTGGCGACAGGACTTAGTAATGTACGTCTGATCAGACCACTGCCAAAGTATTGGGTGAAACAACTGAACTGACCAGTAACTGGCGACCGGGCCTGTAACTGGCGACAGGACTTAGTAATGCTCTCATAACCGGTAACTGGCGACCGGATTTAATCATGATAGTAAAGTGACCACAAGTCATATCGCATAAATCTCAAAATTTGTATTTTTGCACGTAATATAATTAAATAACTGAATTAAATATCCTGTAACCATTTTACTGAATGGATTGGATCGCTCCCAGGCTCGCTGCAACCTAAATATGCTATGAAAAATATGCAATAGTTTTTACTTGACCAAACCATGCAATTAAAAACCAAAAACTAAGACAAATGCGCCTAATGACTTCGTATTTAATCATGACTCCGAACCAACCCGAACCAACACTGAAACATCATATAGTCATGATTAAAATATGCTTAAAATGATGAATTAATGATCCTCAAATGATTTATGTCGAATCTTAGGTGAATGGAGGCCAAAACACTGAAACGCTCTTTCGAGAGTCAATTTGGCACATCGCACCGTAAATTATCGTACGACCTAAAAAATGATCCGAATGACAAACGGCCAAAAACATGACCTTTCCAACTCAATGAGGCACTGTCCAGTCCAAGGCCATAGGCTAAAAGCCAACCGAGAACTCGAACGAGCCACCAAACCGACGCAGCAAGCTGCTGTCCAAAACTTCCAGCAGCTGCGCTTGGGTTGCTTGTGTCGTTTGCGAGGCTAATGGTCATTGGGGCTTGAACCACCGACCAGAACCTCTTACCAATATCCCAAGGAATGATTTGAACCATGGCTATGGGCTCTAGGCCAGCCACAATTCGAACCACACCAGCAAACAACCGAACGTTCCAACCGAGAACAAATTCTGCACGTAGGATGCATTGCTTTTGTTTGGATGTCACGAATCATTCCAATGGCCATTTGATTGACCATGACACGATCTAGACATCTAGGGGTATGGTATGAACCGTGGCTAAGGGCCATAGGCCAACCAAGATCCACACCATTCCACCATTTTCGAAACACACATGCTGTACAAAGGAAGAAGCCGAAGGGGAAGGGGCTGTTCTTGTTGTTTCATTTGAAAACCGATTCACCATGGACCAAGCCACCAAAAGGGCAACTTAGTCACGTCTTAGACATACTAGGGAAGTGATCTAACCATGGCTATAGGCCTTGTGGCAGCCATGATCAGATTCATTTCCCAAATGACAGAAACTGGATTTTCGAAAAGCTTAATTGGACAAGAGGTGGAGTTGCTGTCGTTTTTGTGTTTTCCAGCGTGGATGGGGTTAAATGAATGGACCAACATGGTCCTAATGCATCCTATTACATGTCTAGATGTCGCCTTAGGTGCGTGGAATCGAGTTAATACCTGAAACCAGGGAAACAAAAGAAACCGTGAAGCTTGTCATGGAACCGAAAATTCTGCATGTTAAATTTTCTGAAAATTGTTGGTACATTTCGGTTTTAGCATGAAAGTGATGATCATGAATGTAAAAATAATGATAATAGGACTTGATTGAAGAGTCAAGGAAGAATATATGCATGCCTGGTTTTGTTTTGAAAGAAAAACGAAAGAACGAAACGATCCGGCGCGGAGGAGGTGGAGCGCTTTCTTTTCTACCTTTCTTGCTCTCGATTTTTTTCTCTTAGCACCTCACGATTTTTTGTCTCTAAAATCCTCTGAATTTCGGTGATGGAGGGGGGAGAATGATGGTTGGAAAGGTGAGGGGGAAGATCCACTAATAAAGGGATTCAAATGCAAGACCAAGTCTACCACTCATTTAAATTTTGAATTTGATTGAACAAGTCTTCTAGGGGGGAGCATGGCCGGTTTATCCATGATAATTAGACTAGGATATTGCTTACTAATAAATTAATTAAGGGTGATTAATAATTATAAAGGTTATCATGCTAAAAAAATGACAAAGAATGGGTCAAAGGTGAGTTGGCATATCCTTGCTCAATCTAGTAAGGGGTGGCCGAATTCTTGGAATAAAATGAAGGAAAATGTTGATTATTTACTAAATTTATAACCCATTAAAAGCCTTACCTATCCTTTAAATAATTTAGTGAACTAACCTCTCATTAAGGAACTTAAATGAATTTATTTTCTACTCACCTCAAGTAACTTAAATAATTTCTTAAACTTCCATTCAACTTAAATTAACTTATTAATTAGCTAAAATAAGTACTGGGAATGTTTTCCTAAATCTTAAATTTTATCTCTAAACTCCAACTCTAGTCCGGCCTCTCTGAATTAACTGAAATGATAAAAATCTAAACGAATACATAAATTAATAAAATAATTAAATTTAAATACTCATGCAATAAAAATCATTTTAATTTAAATACTAGAATTATGCATGGCTTATACGTTCTACAATCCTTCCCCCCTTAAAAGAAATTTCGTCCTCGAAATTAAGACTCACCGAATAACTCGGGGTAACGATCTCTCATCTCCGGCTCAGACTCCCACGTAGCTGAGCCATCTGACTTTGACTCGCCTAACCAGCTTGTTCCGAAGCTTCTTCTCCTGCCTGTCTAGGATCTGCACTGGCCTCTCCTCATAAGATAGGTTCGGAGTAAGCTGCAACGGCTCGAAGTTCAAGACATACGAAGGATTCGCCATATACTTCCTCAGCATAGAGACATGAAAGACATTGTGTACTCCGGCCAGATTCGGCGGAAGAGCCACACGATAAGCTAGCGTCCCAACTCTGTCGAGGATCTCAAATGGTCTAATAAATCTCGGACTGAGCTTCCCTTTCTTCCCAAATCGCATGACACCCTTCATAGGTGCCACCTTCACAAAAACATGGTCGCCGACAGCAAACTCTAAATCTCTCCTCCTCTGATCTGCATAACTCTTCTGTCGACTCTGAGTAGTCCTCATTCTATCACGAATCCGGGCTACTACGTCGACAGTCTGCTGAATAATCTCTGGACCCAACTCTGCTCTCTCCTACTTCATCCCAGTGAACAGGAGATCTGCACTTGCGACCATACAAAGCTTCATATGGAGCCATTCCTATCGACGACTGAAATCTGTTGTTATAGGTTAACTCTACCAATGGTAAGTTTGACTCCCAACTCCCAGAGAAATCAATGACGCAAGCACGAAGAAGATCCTCCAAAATCTGAATAACCCGCTCTGACTGCCCATCTGTCTGCGGATGGAAAGCTGTGCTAAACAGCAACTTCGTACCCATAGTCGAATGCAAGCTCTTCCAAAACGAGGAAGTGAATCTGGGATCTCTGTTAGATACGATAGAAATTGGAATACCATGGAGTCGGACTATCTCCCGAATATACAACTCCGCATACTGAACCATGGTGAAAGTCATCTTAATAGGCAAGAAGTGCGCTGATTTGGTAAGACGATCTACAATCACCCAGATGGCATTCGATCCTCTGGCTGACCTCGGCAATCCGGTCACAAAGTCCATGGTAACATTCTCCCACTTCCACTCGGGAATGGGAAGAGGCTTGAGCAAACCTGCTGGTCTCTGATGCTCGGCCTTCACTAACTGACAAGTCAGGCACTTGGATACAAATCGTCTGATGTCTTTCTTCATACCAGGCCACCAATACAATAGCTGCAGATCTTTGTACATCTTCGTACTCCATGGATGAATAGAGTATGGCGACATATGAGCTTCTGATAAGATATCTGCTCGGATAGAATCACTGCTAGGAACCCATATCCTGTCTCGGTATCTCACAATACCATCACTGACTGAATACAAGAGACTGCCCTTGGCCTCATCTCTCTGCTTCCACTTGGCCAACTGCTCATCTGATGACTGACCATTGCGAATACGGTCCATAAGGGAAGACTGAATGGTCAAGGTAGATAGACAAGGAACTCTACCTCGAAGATAAGTCTCAAGATCAAACCTCTGCATCTCAAACTGAAGAGGTCTCGAAACTGTCAAATGGGCCATCGCTGCAACTTTCCTGCTTAGTGCATCCGCAACTACATTAGCTTTACCCGGGTGGTAGCTAATGTCACAATCATAATCCTTCACAAGCTCCAACCAATGCCTCTGACGCATGTTCAGCTCCTTCTGTGTAAAGAAATACTTGAGGCACTTGTGGTCGGTAAAGATCTGGCACTTCTCTCCATATAGATAGTGCCTCCAAATCTTCAAGGCAAAAACTACTGCGGCCAACTCTAGATCATGGGTAGGGTAATTCTTCTCATGAGGCTTCAACTGTCTAGAAGCATAAGCTATTACCTTCCCATGCTGCATCAATACGGCGCCAAGACCGAGCTTCGAAGCATCGGTATACAGTACAAACTCACCGGACCCTGACGGCACGGCCAAAACTGGTGCTGAGATAAGAGCTTGCTTCAAAGTATCGAAGCTCTTCTGACACTCCTCGCTCCAAACAAATTTCACATTCTTCTTGGTCAGTGCTGTGAGTGGAACTGCAATCGAGGAGAATCCCTTGATGAACTTCCGATAATATCCTGCTAAGCCAAGAAAACTGCGGATCTCTGATGCATTCTGCTGTACAACCCAATCTCTGACTGCTGCAACTTTCGCTGGGTCTACCTCAATGCCACTGCTGGAAACAATGTGGCCTAAGAACGCTACCTTCTCTAACCAGAATTCGCATTTACTGAACTTTGCGAATAATTTGTGCTTCTGCAATGTCTGCAACACTGTGGTCAGATGTCTGCTGTGATCCTCCCGATTCTTGGAGTAGACGAGAATGTCGTCTATGAACACTATCACAAACTGATCGAGGTACGGCTGAAATACGCGATTCATGAGATCCATGAAGATCGCTGGCGCATTCGTCAAACCGAACGGCATCACAAGGAACTCGTAGTGGCCATAACGAGTCCTGAAAGCTGTCTTTGAAACATCAGCATCTCTCACCCTCAACTGGTGATAACCGGAACGCAGATCTATCTTGGAGAAAATCGAAGCTCCCTGCAACTGGTCAAACAAATCCTCAATCTAAGGTTTATTATAATGTCATACGTTAATCTTTATGTTTTCCTCATAATTGAAATGTTTTCCTTTCAGGATGACGGTGTCTAGTGGGACATCAAGAAATAAACAAACTATAATCATCAAACAAATGGAGGAAGAAATAACAAAATTAAACACAGAAAACTCGGATTTGAAATGCCTAGTGAATATGTATCGGGAGCATTTTGAAAACTTTGGAACAACTTAAACTTTTCATGGATTTATTGAAGAATGGATGAGGGCTGATAATCTAGCATATCAGAGAGAAGTGGGTCATGTACTGTATGAAAGAGACCGCACTCTTATATACTTACTAGACATGCATGAATTCTATGACCGAGGTTTGATTAGTTTCCTAAAAGGAGTATCACACCCTTCAATCCACATTGACCACTTAATCGTGCATGGGCGTGAACTTGTTTATCAATCTATCCACGGAATGGAACCTGGTGTTATCGTTCCATCTTACACAAATCAAGCTAATCAGACCACAGCTCCTCCTATCACTAACACATTTGAAACCGGAGGTAGTAGCTTGACTAAAAATATTCCACAATATGTACCAGCCCCTTTTGTAGAATATCCTGGAGTAATGAACACAACACTAGATCAAAAACCATTTATGATAGAAGATTATTTGTTGCAGTCACCTGAAGTTGAATTTCTTCCTGACTTCACGGGGGAAAACTTTGTATTTGGAGTAGATGAACTTGTTCCAATGACTATCATATTCAAAAGTGAAAATGCTAATGAGCTTAGTTATGAACTAGACCTAGTTGAACCATATACATCACTGCCAAATACAGATCAAAATGTTACCATGGAAACCACAGGCACAAATGAAGGCTCGAGCCACACAACTTTTATAGATCTCTCAGACGATGAATGAAGACAATGACTATTTGACACTAGTATATATCTAGTATTAATAATCATCATCTTTTGTCGGTCTGATGATTATCAAGGTCATCACTTTTTGTAGGCATGATGAAGCAGTTTGCTAGTTCTGTTTGTATTATGCTTGGGTATTGTAAATATTTGAAACATGTCCTGTTTATAAATAAAAATGACTGTTTACCCTCTGACATAACTATATACATTTATGATATATAAATATAGTGCAAGATATTTCATATATATATATATATATATATATATATATATATATATAAATATAGTGCAAGATATTTCATATTTTATATTTATGTGTTTAGAATGACGTCTTCACAAAATAGTACTCAAGCCAGAATCAGACAAGGAATACCCTCTCAAGATGACCACAACTCGGCAACTGGTGGAAATTCCAGAAGAGCTCAACACAATCCCCCTCAAGAAGAAAACGTACAAAATATGTTTGAAATAATGCATCAATTTGTGATGTTTTGTCAGCAAAATCCACCACGACCTTATGATCAAGCTCAAGAACATCACATTGAGGCAAATGATCGAGCTCTTGAGAGATTTTTGAGATTCAAACCTCCAAAGTTTGAAGGAAAACCAGATGTGTATCAGGCAGAATCTTGGCTAAGCAAAATCAACAAAATATTCTCTATTCTTAATTATTTTGAAGAACAAAAGGTGAATTTTTCCACTTACTTATTTGAAGAAGTAGCTCATAACTGGTGGCATACGGTGGAACATAAGTGGACAAAGAATCACACCCCAAAAACGTGGGACAATTTTCTGCAAGAATTCGAAGGTAAATATATAACTCAAGTTATATTAAATACCCGAGAACGTGAATTTATGGATTTAATCCAAGGTGACATGACCGTAGCTCAATATGAGGCAGAATTCCACCCTCTTATACATTATGTACCACACTACATGGAAGATGAGGTAAGAAAAAGAAAAAAATTTGTTCAAGGATTAAATCTAGATATTCGTTGGGCAACATTATCCACATAAGTTGCCAGTTATGTTTCTGCTGTTAATCAAGCTCTACGAGTGGAAGAAGACATCAAGGTACTTCTTAAAAAAGAGGAAGAAGAAAAGAAAATCAGGAAACCCAACCTTTTTGAGGATAATAACCGAAAAAGAAAATTTGAAAAGAGAACACAACCAGTTAGGCAAGGATAAGCTGTCAAAGGAAAAGTTCCAAGAAACAACAGTAAAAAGTGTGGATATTGCGGATTACCAATCATGAAGAAGATAAGTGCTGGAGAAAAGGTGGAAAATGTCTTATTTGCGGAAGTGAGCAACACCGTATTCAAGATTGTCCAAAAAAAACGCAGAAGACTCAACCCACAACAAAGCCAAAGATACCTGCTCGAGCCTATGCCCTCTTAGAAAACAAAGAGGAGGAAGTTGACCCCACTGTAGTCGTAGAAGGTACTGTTACCATATTATCCAGTTCTGCAAAAACTTTATTTGATCCAGGAGCTACTCATTCTTTTATCTCAAAAGTTTTTGTACATAAATTACCACTGTTATTTGAGCAGCTACCATATAGCTTCGAAATTTGCTCACCTTTAGGGACAACGATGATTACTGACATCATTTTCTAAAAATGTCCCTTAAAATTCCAAGAAAAATAATATCTAGCAGATTTGATTGAGTTACCTATCAAGAACTATGATATTATTCTTGGAATTGACTGGTTATTTAGACACCAAGCCCAGCTCAATTGCTACACAAAAGAATTTTATCTTCAAACTTCTCATCCAATCAATTCCAAAGCTAACCATACCCTGGGAATAGTATCAACAGAAGAAGCAAAGGCTATAATAAAAGACAACGGACAAGGATTTCTAGCTCATTTGATAAATAAACCAAAGGATCAACTCAAGATCTCCGAAATCTTAGTTGTACAAGAATTTCCAGAGACCTCTTCGAGTTCTATCATCTCCCCTTTTCTATCCAATATAATTCCTTTTCCAAAAAGGTTGCATTCCTAGAAATAAACACCTTTGTTTCTTGGGGATGATAGATATCCAACAGAATTCCTTGGATATCCCACAAAGTAAAATAAAATGGATCGACTATCCAATTTATCTCTCATTACCTGCTTCACATAAGCAAGGCATCCACATATTCTAAAATAAAAATATTTGGGAGGCTTACCCATCCATATCTCATATGGTGTCTTGTCAACTGCCTTTGAATGGACATTGTTCAACAACAGTGCCGCTGTCTCAAGCGCATATCCACAAAAGGATGGCGGCAACTCCGTGAACCCCATCATAGATCGAACCATGCCCTAAAAGTCCGGTTACGACGGTCAGAAACACCATTCAACTGTGGTGTAGCGGGCAGAGTCCATTGCGAGAGAATCCCATTTTCCCTAAGATACTCTTGGAACTCGGCATTCAAGTACTCACCACCTCGATCCGATCGAAGTGTTTTGATGCTTTGTCCCAACTGTTTCTCTACTTCACTTCTGAATTCTTTGAACCTTTCAAAGGCTTCAGACTTGTATTTCATCAAATACACATACCCGTACCTCGAAAAGTCATCGGTAAAGGTGATGAAGCCATGTCCATGCTTAGTGGTGATGCTAAGCTGACCGCACACATCGGTATGGATCAAATCCAATAACCCTTTGGCTTGCTCCACGTGGCCCTTAAAGGGAATTTTGGTCATCTTTCTTTTTAGACAGGATTCACAAGTCGTGAGAGCATTAATATCAGACTTATCAAACATGCCTACTCCCACTAGCTTTTTCATCCTTCTTAGGGAAAATATATCCTAATCGAGCATGCCATAATTGTGCTAAATTTAGAGTATCTTGTTTGCCCTTGTTTGTTGTTGTTATAGCTTGGACATTGTTAAGTGGAATATCTTTCAATTTTAAGGTGTAGAGATCGTTTTCAAGTTCTCCAGTACCAATTAAACATTCATTCTTGTAAATATTGCAAACACCTTTGCTAAATAAACAAGAAAATCCATCTTTATCAAGCATAGAAATGGAAATAATATTTTTCACCAAATCAGGTACAAACAAAACATCTCTTAAAATCAACTTAAAATCATTGTTCAACAATAAGTAAACATTTCCCACGGCCTTGGCAGCAACTCTTGCTCCATTGCCCAACCTCAAGAAGGTCTCACCTTCCCTAGGTCTCCTACTTCTTCCCATCATCTGTAAATCATTACAGAGATGTGAGCCACAGCCGATATCCAATACCCAAGAAGTAGAGTTAATTGAAATGTTTACTTCAATATAGAACATACCGTTTCCAGAACTCTTCTGGGAAAGATATTCTCTGCAGTTACGCCTCCAATGTCCAGGCCTTTTGCAGTGATGATAAATATCAGCAGTCTTGTCAGCCTTTACTGGTGTGGCTGCCACAACGGGATTCGGAGCTTGCCTCTTCAAGGGCACTTTCTTTTTGGGACGTTGGAAAGAACGCATCTTTCCCTTCCCAGGTGGACCATTCTTTGTACCAGATGAAGAGCCCACATAAAGAACCGACTTCTCATCTTTCATAAAAGCCTGCATATAACACTTGGCTTTCAAGTCATGGTCACACCATTTCTTGTAAGTCTGCAATTCCTCAGGAGTCCAGTTAGTCGGAGCCTCAACAGGGGACGACTTAGTAAGTGTATACGCTATCCTTTCCGAATTCAAGACGATTTTTTAGATTTATTAGCCAATTGAGGTAATTAGGTCCGATTAATACGTGTTTGTCGAGTATTACAGATAGAGAATTGCGAATCGAAGACATTGTCAAAAAGTATTGAAACGTAAACAGATAAATGTTAATGACTATTTTAAAATATTTAGTAAGATATAAATTATGGACTTTCTTTATAAATTTTTACTCCCACTGTTTTGACATCTTTCACTACCCTCTAGTGAAAACGGGCAAACTCCTTTCCTCAGTAGGTACGCAAGGTCCAATTAGCGAATCACGATCCCGAATAATATCAGCCAATCACAATTCCTAAAAGGTAGTTTCCAATTGCATCACAATGCAACCCTCTACGTAAACTTTTGTCTCACGTTTGATTAGGACCCAATAATATGACGTCTTTCATCTCCACGTGTCAAGCCTTACCCACCGATGTTGAACCTTAATGGACGGTCGCCATGAGTTCTCCCAATAATATGAGCTGAAATCATGGGAGTTTCACGTAGTTCACATCACCATGTCAATGAATGTCACAACTTTCCGGCACCCAGGGCCCCCCCAATAATATGAGCCGAGCCCCGAGTACGGGTAGCGTTCATCATGCACCCATTGTCAATGGAAGACATGGAAATTATAAACAAATTTATAATTCCCCTTTTCGGGCTTGATATTAATTTTGAATCTTATTCAAAATGAGGGTTTTTTAATTTTGAAAGGTCTCATCATTAATTTGATTTAAAAACTCGCCATGTTTGATCATATGTTTGCTGGATTCATGCAACTTTGTTATTATCATAATAATAACGCACATACTCATTATTTATAACATATCATGCATATATTATAAACAGTAAACAAAACAAGGATGATCAATCGCCCCAATACTAATGGCCCGTGTGAGCTAAGCACGGGCCTAGGTCCAATCCTAGGGAAATGCATGGGATGCAAATGCAACTATTACATAAGCTTCTAATATTTACATGTCTTCGATCTTCATAATCATCAAGGCCACCATCTTCCAATCTTGATCTTCCACTATACTAATATTTACAAATAAATATCCATGGCAAATAGGGATACATCTCATGGGGTGGGAACGGGCCATAAACCAAGCCCACTTTAAATTTGATAATTATTACAATCATTCAACACAAAATATCCTAGCATACACCTAGCAAATTGGGCTTGGGCTTTTGATCATCCTTCATGCATAATATCACATATCATACGCCATCAATTAATTATCACAATAATTAATTGATCCAATATTATATATGTTGATCCAATCACTAACCGCCGCGATTATAAACTAAATTAACAAAGTATGCAAACACCTTTGTCTACTTTTTAATTAATTTATTTATAACCAAATTTCTTGTAAATCACCATTTACTATAAATAATTAAAGTCCAATTTAAATTATTTATTTCATGAGAAAATATTTGCAACTTTTATAAATTTAAACTTAAGGGCCCCAAAAATCATTTTTCACCAAAAACATTTTTGTCCCATTTAAATTTCACAAATATGTTAGCCATCCAATGGCCCAACAACTCAAGGCCCATGACAATTTGATATTTAAAAACACCTTTTGAAAACCCTAGTCATCATCGCCGTCACCGGAGCTCCGTCGCCGGATTCAGGCCAACAAGCAAAATTTTTTTTTTAATTTTCGAAGGGGGGCTGTTCGGGGGCTGCCCTTGCTGCCCGTTTCGGGCAGCCCCTCGTGCAGCCCAAGCTGCCCGAAATGGGAAGCAACTTGCTGCCCCAAAATCCCCCAAAAACAGCCTTGATTTTGTTGCAAAAATTCATCTCATGCGGTTAGAAATCGACCTCAAAATAATATCTTGTATAAGCTACACAAAATAGTATCCTTAGCTCTGATACCACTTGAAAGGGATCGATTTTAGGTGCCCAAAAGCGCAACGGAAGTTCAAAAATCTTTGAAAGGTAAGAAAACCGAAATTTTATAGAAAAATTTTCGAACACCTTAGAATATGATGTGTAGCAAATACGAAAAACACAAAATGTCATACATAGGGTGTTTTAAAGAAATATACCTATCAATCACAATGGATTGATGATGGCTCCAACCATGTTGTAAACAACTTGGCTCTTGAAAGGATGAACTTCTACAAGCTTCCTTTGAACACTCCTTGTTCAAAAATCAAGCCCACCACCAACTATGAAGATCCCCTCATATTTTGCATTAGAAAAATATGAGGATTTTTCTTTGAGAAAAGAATTGTTTCTCCAACAATTGAAGAACAAAAATGATGGAGAAAAATGATAGTGAAGTTTCGGCCATTGCTTCAAGGAAAGGGAGGAGAATGATTTTACTCAAGCCCACTAGTTAAATAATTATTTTCAATTGGGCTCAACAAGGCCCAATGTTATTTAATTAATTCAACACTTGAATTAATTTAATTATTTGGACTCTATTAGGCCCACTAGTGTTAAATTAATTCAACACTTGAATTAATTTAATTTAGTCCATAATAATGCTTATGAAAATCACAATTTTCAAATACATTATTTACTTGGCCAACTTTTAATTTAGGGACACATTCATAAATTAAAAGTTACATTTCTCTCATAGAAGTCATACTTCTATTTTGCTTTACGCTTATAAACTCATTTATAATCCGTTCAACACTTTGAACTATTTTACTTCTCAACGGGATCTAAAAAGCTAGTACTTGTGTGGCCCTCAATGGTTCATTGATACAACTAGCCGTGGATTCACATCTCCATGTGATTCGGACTAAACATGTCCTTATACAAGCATACCCCAATTGCTCCATTCTTACTTATCAACTCCTTGACAACAAGAACGTCAGAACTCAAGTCTGATAGTACCCAACCAACCATGTTAAACGCCTAGCAGTATCGCTTACATGATTCCCTAGGTATCAAATGATAGTGCCTGCAAGAACCATTAAATTATGGTTAGCGTACAGTACGGTCCCTTTCAACTCATATATCCCGACCGATTCGACAACCATTGGTTTATCGAGAGTTGTCAATGAATCGATACTATGTGTCATGTCGTAGTTGCATCGATGGTGTAATCTATGAAACCCCTTTCATAATTACCACCATACTCTGATCAGAGATTTCAACCTACATACACATGAGAACACATAGGATATCCATACCCGAAGGTAAGCGGTGAATCCCCGACTACAATGCATCGACTCCTATATGTTTCGACAGAACACCCAACCTTGCCACCTGATGACCCCATGAGAGTCGGTAAACAAGTCAAAGTGTAATTCTAGCACATAGAGTCTCAATGTTATCCCGGTCATAAGGACTAATGGTGTACAACCATAAACTATGACTTTTCCACTCGATAAGTGAGAACCACTTGAAAGTCCTTTATGGAGGGTTGTTCAGTGCACTCTACCAGGAGCACCTATCTGCATGCTCGGACATCACAATGTCTCCTACCAATGAAACATGGTATTCACATCGCAGATACTAGTCTCGAACTCGAGTGGCCTATATCCTTCTTAGTGGCGGCTGAATAGACTAGGAACCGTTTAGAATATACAGTATTACAAATATGAGTTTCATGATACTCATCATATGAGCATCTCATATTCTTTCTACTATTGTATATTCAAGGGCTTTATCTATGCAACTAGCATGGGTATACAGATAAAGAAGTGCCAAAATAATAATTTGAAATATTATTAAAATAAAGGCTGTTCATACATAGAGTTTAAACATGAACCCTCAGCCAACACTTGGCTCGACGGACACCTACTCTAACAGTTTTTTTTTTGAAAAGTCTATTTTGGGCAAACCAGTTTCAAGTTCATGTTTACTCAGATAGGCAATGGTTTAAATGATTTAGTCTCTTATGCCACAACTAGTTTTTAGACGATTTGGAAGCAATAAAACAAACTGGTGCATAAGTTTGATAATTCCAACTGACTTTATATGTGTTTCCACAACGTTTGCCAGTTAGTATGATTTTATCAGTTGAAATTTTGACTGAACATGAATTTTTGTCAAATTGTACTGAGAATCCACTGTCGCATAACTGACTGATGCTAATCAAGTTATACTTCAGGTTTTCTACTAATAGAAGATCTTTAAAAGTAAAGTTACCATGGATAAGCTTACCCTTACCCACAGTTCTACCTTTGGAATTGTCCCCGAAACTGATGGTTGGACCACTGTATTTGATCAGTTGAGATAACGCACTTGCATCCCCTGTCATATGTCGCGAACATCCACTGTCCAAATACCACATTGAGTTCTTGTTTGTACCTGTTACCTGCAATCACATACATAATATAACTTGGTACCCATATCTATTTGGGTCCTGTATTGATTAGTCCATTAGGAACCCACACTTGGATTAGTCTAACAGACTTTCTAGTAGCTGTATTCCAAATGGTTTTTCTCGGATTTTGTGTGCTTGGTGTGTAGTGTTCAGATGATACAATATGTGTTTTAGCTTTGTTCACCTGATTGTTCAGTCTATATCTCTTCTGAACTGGCTTGCGGTTATTGTAATTGAAATAGCTATTCGAATAGTTCTTGTGAAACCTCTTTGATGACTGACTTTGTGAATCAGTTGAGAATTTTTTACTATAACCAATCCCATATCTTCTGGCCTTGTTCATATTCTCAGTAGGTTGCTCAATCAGTTTACTGGGCTCAATTTGTTCTTGTACCTCTGCTATTTTGACAAAGTGAATGTATTTCCCTTTGTCTGTTTTTAGCTTTGGTTGAGTATCATTTGGATACATTTCTCCTTGAGTGTTGAACCCTAAACCAGTTTTATCAGAAACTGATTTTTGTGAATTCTGCATCTCATTCAGTGCAGTAGATGACTTGTTCCAAGACTGAATGAGCTCAGTCTGTTTTGAGTTTTCAAGAATCAACTTCTGGATTAATGACTGATTTTTGTCTCTTTCTGCTTTTAACTCAGCAATTTCCCTTTTTAGACTCAATCCATCAACTGATTCATCAGTTTTGGTTTTGTTGTCTGTGGGATCAGTTTGCTTTGCTTTGATTTTTTCAAATGATGATGCAAGCTTTTGATACTCATTTACCATGTCATGTAGTGTTAGAATGAGTTCTTCTCGTGTGAAATCAGTTGAGTTGAAATCAAATACCTGTTGGCTAGATGATTCTTCTTCTGCATCATTAGCCATCAAGCACTTGACTTCCTCATCATCACTAGAGCTGCATGAGCTTTCTGGTTCTGACTCTTCACTGTCAGTTTCTGCCCATTTAGATTTGTTTTCTTCAGCTAAGAGTACCTCATGTTTCTTTCTGAAGGACTTCTTATCTTCCTTGGGTCTTCTTTTGTGCTCATATGATTTCTTTCTTCTATCAGTTGAGCTTTGACTATCCTTCTTGGGTTTAGGACAATCAGCAATAAAGTGACCTGATTTGCCACAGTTGTAGCAGGAATTTGATTCATCTTTGGAGCTGTTTCTTTGGTATGGCTTCTGGAAGTTTCCTTGATTCTTTCTCATGAACCTTCCAAATTTTTTGATGACCAATGACATAGCATCACTGCTCAACTGATCAGCAGATTTCTGGACTGAATTGATTGGTTCTGTTCTGACAGCAGCTAGAGCAGTTGTGGCTGCAGGGGTAGATGGTTCTCCTTCTCTGTTCTGCAGCTCAAATTCATAAGCCTATAAATCAGCAAATAGATCATGAAGTTAAATCTGGTTCAGATCTTTGGACTCCCTCATTGCCATGGTCTTGACATCCCATTCTTTGGGAAGACCTCTCATTACCTTCAATGCAATCTCTTTGTTGGTATACACTTTTCCAAGTGCATTTAACTCATTGATGATACTGCTTACTCTTTCATCATACTCATGCATTGATTCTCCTGCTTTCATTTTGATGTTATCAAACTTTTGAACAGCAACAGAAAGTTTATTTTCTTTGGTTTGATCATTTCCTTCACACAGCTGGATCAGCTTTTCCCAAATTTCTTTGGCTGTCTTACACATCTTTATTTTGCTGAAGGTTACTTTGTCCAGCGTTTTGTACAGAATGTCTTTAGCCACATTATCAAGATTTGCTTTTCTTTTATCTTCAGTTGTCCATTCACCTCTGGGCTTTTCTATTCTTTGTGGTGCTCCTTCTGATATGGCAACTGTTGTATTTGTTTTTAGAATCTTCATGGGTCCATCAGTTATAACATACCACATGTCATCATCTTGTGCAGCTAAATGAGCCTGCATTCTGATTTTCCAATCATCAAACTCTTCTCTGGAGAACATAGGAATTTTGTTGAATGAAGTCATGCTAACAAGTTTATAGATCAAAAGTATTCAAGAACAAGATTCAACCGCTCTGATACCACTTGATAGGATCGATTAACGTATCAAGATTGTTTAGAAGGGGGGGTTGAATAAACACTCACAATTAAAACTGATCTTTTCGAATTTTGAGTTCAGTTTGGTGAAAAACTGATTCTCGGAATCTTGTTGATCAATGACAATGAGTTAAACTAAAGTAGTTGCGGAAAGTAATTGACTGAAAGATAGAATACGAAAATAAAATACACAAGGATTGTTTCTGGATGTTTGGAGATTTCAATTACTCCTACGTCACCCCTTCTATCTCAAGGATAGGATTTCTACTAAAAGACTTTGATCGAATACAAGATTTGTACTGACCCACCAGTTTGGACTTATCACTGCCAAAACCTGAAAATCTTAGTATCAAAAAATGTTCTCAGTGCGTAAATAATCTTAGCACTATCGAATTTAACGAATATTACAAAGTGCTAGTGAGCTCAAATTGTAGCCTTGACTGCTACGAATAAATCAAGTAAGAGTGAGCTAAGATTTTGGCAGAATAACAGCAAGCTTTGAATGGAATGATCTTCTCTTTTCTTCAGCTGTTCTTCTGTCATATTCATATGCTTCCCTTCCAACGGTAACTTAAGATATATTTGAATCTTTGTATCCGTTGATTTCCATTTCATATTTCTTGGGCATTGTTTGTTTCATTTATTGTAATGCGGCATCTTAACTGCTTTAGCCGAAATGCGTTGTTCTAAGCTGTATTGATTGAAGTGCGGCGTTTCATATTCAGTTGCAGTCTTCTATGTCTCTTTGTCGGTTGAATGTTCTTTTCCGATACATGTTCAGTTGAAGGATGCTTAGCTTAAAAGCATACGGCTGAATGTATCAACTGATCAGTTTTCTTTATCAGCTGATTTCAGTTGTTAAGTCCAGTTGCTGAATATAATCGCGCGTATCAGTTGGTTGATCAGTTTAAAAGCATACGGCTGAATGTATCAACTGATCGGTTTCCAACTGATCAGTTTTCTATATTAGATCAGCTGATTTCAGTTGTTAAGTCCAGTTGCTAAATTGCGCGTATCAGTTTGTTCATATTTTGTCAAACGCCGGAATTTAGTTTCCAACAGAGTCTAGAGTTATTAGAACTATAGACTTGAAAATAATTAGGCCCATTAATCCTAGGTGAAATAAGCCCATTAAGACCCAATTAAATATAAAATAAAAGTTTACAAAAACGATCTTCAAAAATAATAACTTGCAGGTCCATAAAAGTTCTTTGTTTGACTAAAATCGCCTTCCTTGCATAAAATAAGGTCGATTCGCCAAGTAACTTTGACTCAAGAATTTTTATAAATTTTCATCCTATTAAATCTTTTTATCGAACCTTAAAATATTTAACGCAATTTTTTTTCATTTTGGTCGTCTTCGGTCTCTTTCCCAAGCCTAATTCGAATGTCCGGACAAAACCCTTAATTTCATGAAATCATACAATTTAAACATTTAATCATATAACATATATCATTTAAGCATTTAAAATTAATTAAGTAAAATAAATAAGCAATTGAAATAATTTTCATGCATGCGGTTTACGTGGACTGATTTTTTTGACATTACAAATCCTCCTACCATTAAATAAAATATCGTCTTAGAAATTATGACTTACCGAACAAATCTGGGTAGCGACTTCTCATCTCAGTCTCGGTCTCCCAAGTGGCTTCTTCCTCCGAGTGGTTCAGCCACTTGACTTTGACCATTTTTATCATCTTGTTCCACAACCTTCTTTCCTGCCTGCCCAAAATTTTTGTAGGTCTTTCCTCATAAGATATGTTTGGTGTAAGCTGCAGTGGCTCAAAATTTAGTACGTGTGAGGGATTCGACATGTACTTGCAGAGCATCGATAGATGGAAGAAATTGTGAACTCCGGCAAGATTAGGTGGCAATGCCAATCGATATGCTAATGCTTCCACTCTGTCGAGTATCTCAAATGGTCCGATGAATCTCAGACTGAGTTTTCCTTTCTTGCCAAATCTCATAACATCCTTCATAGGTGTTATTTTCACAAATACGTGGTCGCCGACTGCAAACTCAAGGTTCCGTCTACTTTTATCAACGTAGCTCTATTGTCAACTTTGAACAGTTTTCATCCTTTCTCGGATCTTGGAGACTAAATTCGTGGTGTGCTGAACTATTTCGGATCCCATCGTAGCTCTTTCTTCTACCTCGTCCCAATGGATGGACGATCTACATTTCCTTCCATAGAGTCCCTCGTATGGAGCTATTCCTATGGATGACTGATAACTGTTGTTATAGGTGAACTCCACTAGAGGTAGTTTCAGTTCCCAACTCATTTGGAAATTGATCACGCATGCTCGGAGTAGATCCTCTAGAATCTATATGACTCTCTCAGGCTGACTGTCTGTCTTTGTAACACCCTCTCGACTCAATTAATAAAAATTACAGCGGAACTCTAAATAAAAATTTTGCTTGAAGGGAGGAAGGATTTAAAATAAATTTCAATGTACAATCAAAAGTATATACATGATCCATAAAGTATTGCACCAAAACACAAAATATTATTTTGATCATGTATAGCAAAATATCTTCTTCCTTCCATCTTCTATGCATATGACATCGGCTCCAATCAACATCCTGGTCCGTCACTCTTATCTGCATCACATGAAATATCTGGAATGAGTTATAAAACTCAGCAAGTGGAACTCTTATATAACAAGCTATACATATCATACTCTGTAAAACATGACTTTGAAATCATTAAATACCATCAACTCTGAAACATGAATATCATAGTATGAATAACAATAACGATGGTATTTCTCTTTTCTCTGTTGGATTGATATCTAGATAGTATCTCTGTCTCTGTACCTATATCCCATCGATATAAATCGATTACTCTGTCAGGATATAAGCCTATGGGCGTTGATCAACTAATTGCATGCAATCTCTGACTATGAATCTATCAATCCAATAAATCATTTGAACTCTCTTTTTGACATTAAACCAAACACTTTGCATACTCTTTTCTTTTGTATTCCCTTTGACATAATTGAGACATAAAATGCCTCTAATATACAACAAAGTGTATTAATACATAGCATGAATCAAATGGAAGGGTATTACATGTTAAAACCATTGAAATACAATACATATATTATCATGTGAGCACAAGGAATGAATTCCACTTACAACCCTTACAACACTTGGTTCTATACTCTTGGTACAAATCCTACAACAATAAACCAATTATAGAACCATCAAAAACTTAATAATCAAACAACCATACCATTAAATCCATAAAACCAACACAATCAACAAATCCAATATTTCTCCCCAACACCAAAATCCAAAGAATAACTAAACCAAAAGCTTACCTTAGCTCCTTGAACTCAAAAGAACCTTACTCACACTTCAATAATCAAACAATAAGCTTGAATCAAAGAAAGGAAAGAAAGAAATGTAGGAACCCTAGTCTCCCTTGAGCTGCAAACCGAGAAATGAGAAGAGAAATGAGGAAATAATGAGTCAACTCTTGTATTATATCACTTAAAACTAAAAACACGTTTTTACTGTTCATAGACCGCGGGTGCGCTGCCTTCTTCACAGCGGGTGCGGTGTGCCTTCGGAACCTCATCCAAAAATTTGAAACTGTGGACCGCGGGTGCACTGCATTTTGGAGTGCGGGTGCACTCTGGACACCGCGGGTGCACTGAAAAATGGAGTGCGGGTGCACTCTCCTCTGAACCAACAATATACTTTGCAACTAGAATTGAATCGCAACGTAGTTTTTCCTCATATTTTGGCAATACTCCCAACAAGAAAGTTGCACCTCTATGTCGTATCTAACCACTCCAATTGGCCTTATACCAATCGGCTCAACATAGAAATTACCATGAATAAAATCGCAACGACGCTACAATAAAACCACACATCAACTATAAAGAACAATACTATAAACCATACATCAAGATTCTAAACATCTAAACCATGCTTAAACTTAACCAAATAGTCCATAAACATACGAAATCTAAAACCTTACCGTTCACCAAGCTTGAATATTTTAATCTCCCCTCCTTAAAGGAATTTCGTCCCTGAAATTGACGTCACTGTGCAAACAACTCAGGATACTTCTCTTTCATTTCATCCTCTGGTTCCCACGTGGCTTCTTCAATCAAATGATTCCTCCAAAGGACTTTAAAATTGCCGATCTCTTTGTTTCTCAACACTTTAACTTTGCGATCCAGAATCTGGACCGGAATCTCTTGGTACGTTAAATTCGGCGTCAAGTCCAATGGCTCGTGACGAAGAACATGGGAAGGATTTGCAATATACTTCCTGAGCATGGAGACATGAAAAACATTATGAACTCTGTCAAGATCTGGCGGTAAGGCTAACCTGTAAACTCGATCACCAACTCTGTCCAAAATCTCAAATGGGCCTATAAACCTTGGACTCAACTTTCCCATCTTGCCAAATCGCATCACACCTTTAAGCGGTGCTATCTTCAAGAACACATGATCGCCAACCTCAAACTGCAATGGCCTACGACGCACATCAGCATAGCTCTTCTGTCTCGACTGTGCTGTCTTCATCCTCTCTCGAATAACAGCAACAACATCAGCTGTCTGTTGGACCAATTCTGGACCCAACATCTTCCTCTCGCCAATCTCGTCCCAATACAAGGGTGATCTACACTTCCTGCCATAAAGTGCTTCATACGGTGCCATGCCAATCGTCGCCTGGTAGCTATTATTGTACGTGAACTCAACAAGAGGCAATTTGGAATCCCAACTACCAGGATAGTCTATACTACAAGCTCTGAGCATATCCTCCAAAATCTGAATAACTCTCTCTGATTGACCGTCGCTCTGGGGATGATATGCTGTACTGAATGCCAACCGTGTACCCAAGGCTCTGTGCAAACTCTTCCAAAACTCTGAAGTAAATCTAGGGTCACGATCAGACATAATCGACACAGGAACACCATGAAGTCTAACAATCTCTGCTATGTACTCTTCGGCATACTGGTTCATGGAATACGTTGTCTTGACTGGGAGAAAATGTGCTGATTTGGTCAATCGATCAACGATAACCCAAATAGAGTTATAACCTTTCTGCGTTCTAGGAAGACCAGTCACGAAATCCATTGTAATGTGCTCCCATTTCCATTGAGAAATCGGCAATGACTGCAACGTCCTAGCAGGTCTCTGGTGCTCGATTTTCACCTGCTGACAAGTTAGGCACTGAGAAATAAACATGGCAATATCTTTCTTCATACCTGGCCACCAATAGAGTCTACGAAGATCCTGATACATCTTGGTACCACCTGGATGTATCGAATATGATGCGGTATGTGCCTCTGTGAAGACGTCTCGCCGAATATCATCACCAGCAGGAATACATATACGGCCTCTAATTGTCATCAAACCATCTCTATTCATCTCAAACTCTGAATTACCTCTCTCCTCTGCTCTAGCTCTCATCTCTGTCAAATGTAAATCATTGGCCTGATCTCTGCGGATCCTGTCCGTCAATGTAGCCCGAATGATCAACGCTGAAAAGCGAGCAATGGTTCCCGGAACCACCAAAGCTATCTCTTCTCGCTGCAAGTCTAACAACAACGACTTCTGGATCATAGGACTCAAGGAAGAACTTGACTTACGGCTCAATGCATCCGCTACAACATTCGCCTTCCCTGGGTGGTAACTAATAGTCACATCATAATCTTTGACAAGCTCTAACCACCGTCTCTGTCGCATATTGAGTTCTTTCTGAGAAAACAAATGCTTTAAACTCTTGTGATCCGTGAAAATTTCACACTTTTCGCCATACAAATAGTGTCTCCAGATTTATAGGGCAAAAACCACAGCTGCCAGTTCCATATCATGCGTAGGATAATTTTTCTCGTAATATTTCAATTGAGGAGAAGCATAAGCTATAACTTTTCCTCGTTGCATCAGTACTGCACCAAGATCCTTCTTCGACGCATCGGTATAAACAACAAAGTCCTCTGAACCACTGGGCAATGCAAATACCGGAGCTGTCGTCAATCTATCTTTCAACTCTTGGAATCCACTTTGGCATTCATTGGACCACTCAAACTTCACAGTTTTCCTCGTCAAATTGGTTAACGTCAGGGCAATCTTGGAAAAATCTGAAATAAAACGACGATAATAACCCGCCAAACCAAGAAAACTGCGTACCTCTGATACAATGGTAGGGATAGGCCACTTCTGTATCGCCTCAACTTCTAATGGATCAACCGCTATACCATCCTTCGAGACAACATGGCCTAAGAAAGAAATCTGCTCCAACCAGAACTCACATTTATTCAACTTAGCATACAGCCTCTTCTCTCTCAACAATTGAAGAACAACTCTGAGGTGCTCTGCAAGAAGCTCTCCGGTCTTGGAATAAATCAATATGTCATCGATGAAAACAATGACAAAGCTATCCAAATACGGCTTGAACACCCGGTTCATAAGATCCATGAAGACTGAAGGAGCATTGGTCAGACCAAACGACATAACAAAAAATTCATAATGACCATACCTGGTCCGAAACGCTGTCTTAGGGATATCAGACTCCCTAACTTTCAATTGGTAATAGCCAGATCGCAAATCAATCTTCGAAAACACTGTAGCCCCTTGCAGTTGGTCAAAAAGATCATCTATCAGTGGCAACGGATATTTATTCTTAGTCGTCACTTTATTGATTTCTCTATAATCAATGCATAGCCGCAAAGACCCGTCTTTCTTTTTGACGAAAAGAACCGGAGCTCCCCATGGCGAAGAACTCGGCCGTATAAAACCTTTATCCAATAGATCTTGCAACTGCGTTTTTAACTCTTTCATCTCTGTAGGGGCCATTCTGTACGGAGCTTTGGAAATAGGAATCGTACCAGGAACTAGATCAATCACAAACTCTACATCTCTGTCCGGCGGTAAACCCGGCACATCATCCTCAAAAACATCGGGGAACTCCCTCACAACATTAATATCATCAATATTCAACTTCATAATTCTATCCATATCAACAATCGAAGCCAAAAACCCATCACAACCTCGAAACAACAATTTCTTGGCCTCAAGACATGAAATAAAAGGAAAGACCAGCGAAGTACCTGCACTGGCGAGCATACCTTCCTTATTTTCATCATCTACAAATTTCACCTTCTTGGCAACGCAATCAATCACTGCACGGTAAGTTGATAGCCAATCCATGCCAAGTATAATATCAAACACAACCATCGGAATAACAATCAAATCGGCATAAACCACTCGCTCATCAATTTGAATAGTACACGCATACATAATAGACGTCGGGCAAAACACATCTCCAGAAGGCAATACAACATTAAACTGGAGGGGAAGAACAGAAGGAACTAAACCCAAAGATCTCAAAAATAGTTCAGACATAAAAGAATGAGTAGCACCTGTATCAATCAATGTCGTAGCTACTCTGCCTAAAATTAGAATAGTGCTAGATATCAGAGAAGAATCATGGTTTATACCTTCCTTCGTCATGGTGAAGATGCGACCCTGCACCTTCTCTTTATTCGATCCCTTCGGAAAGTTCTTGGCGATATGGCCTGCAGTACCACATCGGTAGCATGTGTAAGTACCAAACCTGCATTCTCCCCAATGATGCCAACTGCACTTGGGACACAACGGCTTCTCTGGATCAAATGGAACTATCGGTGCTTTAAAACTCGGCTCTACCTTGCCTTTCCCCTTGTAACTGCCTTGTCTTCTTTGGCTCGAACCTTGACCTCTTTGAGCAATAGCCTGGTGCCTCGCCTGTCTCTCTATAGCAATATCTTTCTCATCTTGCTCAGCTTACAGTGCTTTAGCCACGATCTCTTTAAATGTCGCCGCCTTGGACATATTGATGTCCCTCCTGATTTCTGCTCGAAGTCCTCTAATGAAATGAGCACCCTTGTCTTTGTCATTTGAGGCAATATATGGGGCAAACAGACAGCCCTCCTCAAACTTCAAGATATACTCGTCAAAATTCATACTTCCCTGTCGAAGCTCTAAAAACTACAGCCACCAATGGATCGGTACTTCCTGCAAACTCAGGCGGATCCATCCTCTTGAAAGCAGTAAAGATCCCATCAGTCCCAACTGCTTGAGCCACTTGGTCTCTTCCTTGGCCTCTACCTTGACTTGAACCTTGCAAACGAAGCAACTGCTGAATCTGCTCACTATGAACCTTGGCTTGCTCTTTCAGTAATTTTCCGAACTCGTCGACAGCTCTCTGCAGTCTTTCTCTTAGGAGGCATCTACTCCTACAATGTGCTCACATAATACATATAAACTGATAACAATAATTAGATGAAGAAGAAGACATACCCGGACCGTTGAAAGTAGACGAAGTCATATGCATTGGTCCAAAGAACGTTGCTCTGATACCACTTATGTAACACCCTCTCGACTCAATTAATAAAAATTACAGCGGAACTCTAAATAAAAATTTTGCTTGAAGGGAGGAAGGATTTAAAATACATTTCAATGTACAATCAAAAGTATATACATGATCTATAAAGTATTGCACCAAAACACAAAATATTATTTTGATCATGTATAGCAAAATATCTTCTTCCTTCCATCTTCTATGCATATGACATTGGCTCTAATCAAAGTCCTGGTCCGTCGCTCTTATCTGCATCACATGAAATATCTGGAATGAGTTATAAAACTCAGCAAGTGGAACTCTTACATAACAAGCTATACATATCATACTCTGTAAAACATGACTTTGAAATCATTAAATACCATCAACTCTGAAACATGAATAACATAGTATGAATAACAATAACGATGGTATTTCTCTTTTCTCTGTTGGATTGATATCTAGATAGTATCTCTGTCTCTGTACCTATATCCCATCGATATAAATCGATTACTCTGTCGGGATATAAGCCTATGGGCGTTGATCAACTAATTGCATGCAATCTCTGACTATGAATCTATCAATCCAATAAATCATTTGAACTCTCTTTTTGGCATTAAACCAAACACTTTGCATACTCTTTTCTTTTGTATTCCCTTTGACATAATTGAGACATAAAATGCCTCTAATATACAACAAAGTGTATTAATACATAGCATGAATCAAATGGAAGGGAATAACATGTTAAAACCATTGAAATACAATACATATATTATCATGTGAGCACAAGGAATGAATTCCACTTACCACCCTTACAACACTTGGTTCTATACTCTTGGTACAAATCCTCCAACAATAAACCAATTATAGAACCATCAAAAACTTAATAATCAAACAACAATACCATTAAATCCATAAAACCAACACAATCAACAAACCCAATATTTCTCCCCAACACCAAAATCCAAAGAATAACTAAACCAAAAGCTTACCTTAGCTCCTTGAACTCAAAAGAACCTTACTCACACTTCAATAATCCAACAATAAGCTTGAATCAAAGAAAGGAAAGAAAGAAATGTAGGAACCCTAGTCTCCCTTGAGCTGCAAACCGAGAAATGAGAAGAGAAATGAGGAAATAATGAGCCAACTCTTGTATTATATCGCGGGTGCGCTGCCTTCTTCACAGCGGGTGCGGTGTGCCTTCGGCACCTCATCCAAAAATTTGAAACTGTGGACCGCGGGTGCACTGCATTTTGGAGTTCGGGTGCACTCTGGACCGCGGGTGCACTGAAAAATGGAGTGCGGGTGCACTCTCCTCTGAATTAACAATATACTTTGCAACTAGAATCGAATCGCAACATCGTTTCTCCTCATATTTTGGCAAAACTCCCAACAAGAAAGTTGCACCTCTATGTCTTATCTAACCACTCCAATTGGCCTCATACCAATCGGCTCAACATAGAAATTACCATGAATAAAATCGTAACGACGCTACAATAAAACCACACATCAACTATAAACAACAATACTATAAACCATACATCAAGTTTCTAAACATCCAAACCATGCTTAAACTTAACCAAATAGTCCATAAACATACGAAATCTAAAACCTTACCGTTCACCAAGCTTTGATATTACAGTCTTGAGATGAAATGTTGTGCTGAATAGTAGCTTGGTCCACAAGGCTTCATGAAAACTCTTCCAGAATGAAGAAGTGAATCGTGTGTCTCTGTCCTACACTATATAAACTGGAATTCCATGTAGTCTGACTACCTCTCAAATATAAAACTCTGCATACTGCGTCATGGAGAACATCGTCCTTACCGGTAGGAAATGTGCTCACTTAGTAAGACGGTCCACTGTTACACAAATGGAATTGAATCCTTTTACAGTCTTTGGCAAACCTACCACGAAGTCCAATGTGATGTTCTCCCATTTCCACTCGGGTCTGGGAAGTGGTCGGAGCATTATTGCTATTCTTTGATGCTTCGCCTTCACTTGTTGACATGTCAAGCATTCGGATACGAGGTGCATAATATCCCGACCACCAATATAATAGTTGAAATTCCTTGCATATCTTAGTACTTCGGGGTGTATAGAATAGGGGGTACTATGAGCTTCCATCATAATTTCAACTCTAAGTGAATCTCGACTCGGAACCCATAGTCGTCCTCGATATTTGACAATACCATCCTCGTCAGTATACAATATCCGCCCTCTAGACTCGTCTCGCTGTCTCCATTTCTGCAGTTGCTCGTTAATAATCTTCCTGGATGGAATTCTGTCTCGCAAAGTAGACTGTATTGTAAAAGTAGCGAGATTAGGAGCCTTGCCCCTAGTATAAATTTCAAGATCGAACCTCTGAATTTCCGTCTACAGAGGCTTCTATACTGCTAAATGATCCAAGACTGTCACTTTTCTGCTCAAAGCGTCTGCAACTAGATTTTCTTTTCAAGGATGATAGCTAATGTCGCAATCATAGTCCTTCACAAGTTCTAGCTATCTTCGTTATCTCATGTTCAGATCCTTTTGGGTGAAGAAATATTTGTGACTTTTATGATCCGTATAGATCTTTCATTTCTAACCATAGATAGTGTCTCTAAATTTTAAACGCAAATACGACTGCTGCAATCTCAAGGTAATGCATCGGATAATTCTTCTCAAGGACTTTCAACTGTCTAGACACATATGCGATGACCCCATCATGTTGCATGAGAACTGTGCCTAATCCTAGCTTCGAAGCGTCGGTATACAGCTCATACTCCCCTTGATTTGTCAGCATAGCTAGAAGTGGTCTGGTAGTGAATGCTTGATTCAATTGATCGAAACCTCCTTGACAATCCAGTCCAGATATGAATCTACCCGGACATGACGTGCTAAATCTTGCGATTCGAAGCCTCCAAGATTTCGGCATGCATAGAAATGAAGTTGGAAGATATTTCAATGTTATTTAAGTGCCAAATCATAAAGAGGATTCCAAATCAAGACCCAGACCCAGACCCGAGAGCCCCACGCTAGGGCGGCCAAACATTACCGCCCCAACGCCAAAGACACTGTCTTGTGCCATATCTTCCACAACAATCCGTGCTAGAGCTGTAAAACATTACCATCCCAGCGCCAAATACACGGTCCATAAGGCGAAGTCCAGAGAGCTCGCGCTAGGGCTGCCAAATATTACTGCTCCAGCGCGCCCAGTCCTGAAGAGTCCGTGCTAGGGGAACCAAACATTGCCACCACAGCGCGACGCCTGCGTGAAGATATATTATTTACCTAATTTAGAGTCCTAAGTTATTTGGTAACTATATTTTGATATCCTTTTGATTTGTAAACAATATATAAATGAATTTATCCATTATAAACAATGAATTCTTGAGTTTTATGATATTGATTGAGTTTTCTCTCAAATTTTTCAAAGATTGGTTTTGTATACACCTTTAAGTGTTTCTCAAATCAAACTTATCAAAGTTTAATACTTTGTGGCGTTTGTCGATTGTTTTTCACTTTGATTGTCAAAGATGAGTTCTTTGAAGGTTCGTTTGAATTTCGATTGTTTATCTCGTTAATATTTTTTGCTAAATTTTTTGTAATTTAGAGGTGAATATTATAACTTTACTTGTGTCAAAAAGACCGCGACAACACAGTCGTTTCTTTGTTCATCGAATCGAGGGCGTGCTTCGTTTTGAGCGCGTTTTCTTTTCGTGGTCGAAGAATCACATCATTTGGTATCAGAGCTTTTGGTTCCCTTTGATTCAAGTAAGTTATCTATCAGTTATTCTTACATCTATTGTTTGTGTTCTTCGTTCCCTTTGTGTCGCATGATTTTTGTTGAATTTTGTATTCTAGTGTTCGTGAATCTTTCAATTTTCAAAATTTCAGAGCCATGACTTTTTTTTTTCAAGTTTGCACAATCCTTGTGCAACCAAAAAAAAAACCAAAAATTCAAAAAATTGCCATGGTTTGCTTTTTGAATTTTGTTCTATTCTCTTGTGGGAGCCATATTCAAGTCTCTCACAATAAAAAAATAAAAAAAATTGTGCTATTATCCAGCATTGAATTTTGTTCTCTACTGTGAGTCATATTCAAGTGACTCTCACAATAAAAAACAATTTCAAATTTCTTGTTTACGCAGTCCGTGTAAGTAAGTTTGCAAGTGTCGTGAAGTTTGAATTTGTGAGTTTGATGCATACAAGCTATAAAGCATGAAAGCATACCCTACGAGAGAATTATCAAAATCGAGTGAAATACTTGAGGGAGATCTTTTATTTCTTGGAGTGACGTGCGAGGTTTTGTAATGAGGACCCAAATAAAGAGAAAAAAAAAAGAGTAGTGTATTTTTATTGGAGTGACCAGTGAGGATTCGTGGTGAGGAAACTTGATTTTTTATTGTTTTATACTAACATTTTCTTGCATGTATATTGATTGATGATTGTCAATTTCAAAAAATATTAAGAGGGTTGGAGAGAATGTGGGAGAAGGAGTTTAAGCCTCTACGTGAGAGGTATAGGAGGTGTGAAGAAGAGGAGATGTATGATAGGCAGGGTGATGAGAATAGGCGAGGTAGAAGAGTTGAAGGAAGTAGAGCGTTGCATTTGCATCGTTATGATGATAGACGATATGAGGAGAATAGTGGGTATAGAAACCGAGGAGAGAAAGTCATTGCTAGGCCAAGGAAGCGGTCGAGAAGTGAAACTACCAGATATGAATATCAAGGTACATTTAAAAATTCAATTTCCCGTACTTGTGATATTATATGTTGTTGGTGTTTCGAAGTTGGGCATGATATTAGCCAATGTCCATGTAACGAGGTGACAGTAGTAGAGTCATCTGTTGAGCTTGAACCACAAATTGAGGTTGGGTTTATAGTTGAATCTAAGTTTGGGGTTGAGGGTGTAGTCGAACCTAAATCTGAATATGAGCTTGTAGTTGAGCCTGAACTTGGAATTGATGTTGTAGTGGAACCTGAATTTAAGGTTGTGGTTAATAAAGTTGTTGTAACGTACCTTACTTTAAAACTACGTAAAATTTGCGGAATATAAATTTTTTTCTTAAATAAGTAATAATATTTCAAAATGCAATATAATTAAAAAGATTGATTAAATATTTGAAATATAAACGAGTACAAACTATTTCCATGTCATCAATGTCACAATCAAAAAGAGCTTGAAAAAAGTACTTGTTTAAACAACATGAAGTAATTTCATTAAAATCAGAGTAAATGAATTTAACATGCATAAAATTCTTGAAAACTTAAGCGGTCCTTGGGTTAGGCCTTCCCACAGTTCAAGCCAATTCACTAGTCCCCACCTCTCGCCTCCTCATACTCGTTCTCACCTGCATCGATCAAGTTTAGTGAGTCTAACATGTATAAACTGAAAATAGCAAGTAATACATAATAAAACCACATGTATTTTAAAGTAGTACATACATACTTAAACTTTGAACATAATTATATAAACATAGACGTGCCATCACTTCATAAACTTTTTCATAAACCTGCTTGCATAATACATACTTAAACATGCATAATCTTCATCATTTTGCGTAGAGATATGTTTCAAAGCAAGTGAACCATAACATAATGCGCCTGATTAGACTAAACAACGATACTAGGCTGGCGGGGATCATCACAGCCTTTCGACCGAAAGTCCACTCCCATATACATAAGATCCCCGATCATGCTTCACCAAGTGGAGTTTGTCCCTGATCATGCTTCACCGCTTCCCAATCCTGATCAAAACCCGGTCATGCTTTACTGGGTTGGAGAGGTCCCCGGACAAGTTCTCCGGCATCCAAATCCGTAACATAATTGGTCACAAGACAATTCGCATACCTCAAAACATAAAATATTATTTTTTCCACGTCGAACATACTTATATAGCGTTGAAAGCTTTGTTGGATCTCGTTTGGGCTATTAACGCACGTGTTTTAAGATTTTATGCATGACGATTTTAATACTCTGAATTCACGTTATGGTTTACGATGTTTAAACAAGTGTTTTTCTTAGGCAAACTTTATTTGTTATCTCTTTTATTGCAAATATTTTGGATCAACAGTTTATTGATGATCGAAATTTGAAAGTTTGTTTTGTATTAAAGAAAATTTTAATTTTTCCGCAAATTTTAAAATAGTTAAAAGTACGGTACGTCACAACTCTAGAGCCCAAATTCAGTACACGTAAAACCCATGCATTTATTTAAATTGTTAAATCGTTTATTTAATTTTAAATTGAGTTTAGCGGTGCATGATTTTTGAAATTTCATTATTTTAAATTATTTATGTTTATGAGATGCACGTTAAAATACTTTCTTGAGTTTAATGTTTTAGGAGATTATTCGATGCGGGATTGAGGAAAAGAGACCGGCGACGATTTTGGCGATTTTAATATTTTGTATTTGATTTTTAATTAATAATGTGACATTTTAAATGATTTATTTAGTTTTATCATTTTTTAAAGTCTAATTTAATTGTTAGGTGATTTTATGACTTTAAAGTTTTTAAAGATTTGTCACTTGTACATTTTATTTTAAATTAAGAGATTTTATTTAAATTAGAGGAATGTTAGTATTTAAATTAGTTGTTAATTATCAATTAAGTACATATTACTCCTAATTACCTACACGAACTCATGCACACACAAACATATTTACACACACCCCTACACGTTAAACACACAACACACACCCCTACACGTTAAACACACAACACACACACACATTTCATTTTCATTTTTGTGAGCAAAGTAGGGTTCTTAGAACAAGAGAGCAGCTGCCTCTCCCTCTTCAGTTTTCCTGCAGATTTTCGTTGGGTTTTCTTCAAGAAAGTCGTGTCATGATCGTCTCGGATTAACCCTCGCACCATTTCCGCTTTGGTACCGCCGTATCGTGAGTTTTAAATATCAAAAGTCATGTATATTCTTTCGTTTTTGCATCGATCTTGTCATAGTAATAATTTTGATGCTTATTGTATGAAAAACATGTGTATGTTATGCAAAAATTTGAGCAAAAATGGTTGGATCGCTTTTGAAATGATGATTGGATCTCAAAACTCGAAATTTGATGTCATTTTAAATATTGAGATTTTTCATTCGATTTTCTGGAAAAACTTTCAACATATAAATCGTATAACTTTTTGACATATTTGATTTGACAGTAAATTCAAAATATTTGGGTAAGAAATGAGCGAGTTATGATGGTTTTCGTGGGACTGCACAAACTGCGATTTTTTTGAAAATGTGTTCTTGACTTGTTCTTGAAGTTTAATTGTTACAGGCTTCGTTGAGAACCGTTGGGTGATCGCTCCTGCGTTTAAGTATTGTGAGTATGATGTTGGGATGAGTTTTGATACATCGTATCGTGTCGATGGTCCTTAGGTGCATTAGAAGTCGTAGGAAAAGCTTTGGTGTTAAATTATCGTGTTCACGGGTTGTGTTATGTTGTTTGTGATGCGTAGTTGTTTTGGGGCATTTGTTTGAGTTTGAATCAGTGCCATAGGATCCTAGTATAAGTCTTGAGGTGTTGGTTCACGGTCCATATGATCGAGTGAGTAGGTTAAGTCACAAGTGTAGGGAATTTCGTTTGATCTCAATTCCAGTAGGTACACAGACCTGAAGCCGGACCTTAACACGGGTCCGTGCCCTTGTTTCCTTCGAAATGCGAAATTCCAGTATCTATCCGGACCTGTACCTGGACCCTTACACAGGGTCGTGTCCTCCATAAAAATTTTTTTTTTTAGGGATTGATTTGGGGTTTGATGTCATAAGTTAGTACGATGATTAAACAAGGTCGAGTCCCGAGAGATTTAGCACGTCATAAGGAAATTTGAAATTTTTGGGTGTGAGCATGACTAATACGTCTAAGTTATTAAAGATAAGTGTTTGGACTCATGTTAGTATCTGCAGAAGTGGCCCCAAGCGAGATCCAACGAATCCCTCAACACCAAGTTAGTTTGTTCGACATGCAAAAGAAAATATTTTAAGTTTTTGAGGTGTGCTAAATGTCTTGTGACCAAATTATGAACGGGTTTAAAAGTCAGTGAACGTGGCCGAGGACCTCTCCACCCCGGTAAAGCATGACCGAGTTTAGATCAGGATTGGAAAACGGTAAAGCATGACAAGGAACCAATCCACCCGGTAAAGCATGACCGGAGATCTCATGTATGTGGCAGTGGACTTTCTCTGCCAGCCCAGTACTGTGGTTTAGTTTGATCAAGCGCATTTATGTATGAGTCACTTGCTTTGAAACATATCTCTATGCATAATTATGAAGTTCAAGTACGTATGATGCAAGAATGTTTAAGAGAATTTTTATGCTGATCGCACGTCTATGTTATGTATGTATGTTCAAGATTATATATGCATGTTCAAGTTTCAAGTATGTATTCTCTATTTTAAGGATGCATGTTGTTTTATTACGTATTACTTGTTATTTTCCAGTTTATAAATGTTGAGTCTTTAGACTCACTAGACTTGATCGATGCAGGTGAGGATGACTTTGTGGAGACGAGGGGTGGGGACCAATGAGCCGGCTTGGACTGCGCAGGAGGCTAAACCCGAGGACCGCCAATGTTTTAAGATTTTATGCATGACGATTTTTATACTCTGATTTCACGTTATGGTTTACGATGTTTAAACAAGTATTTTTCTTAGGCAAAATTTATTTGTGATATCTTTTATTTCAAATATTTTGGATGAACAGTTTATTGATGATCAAAATTTGAAAGATTATTTTGTATTTAAGAAAATTTTAATTTTTTCCACAAATTTTAAAATAGCTAAAAGTACGGTACGTTACAGTTGATATCAGAGCGGTGTTCTTGTGAAGGGATATGCCTAATGCCAGTTGCGAGAAGCTCACGAAGTCACACCTCAAGTCTGTAAGTTTTAAAGTTTTAAATTCATTCATGTAATATGTATAGTCATGATTTCAGCATGTGCATGTTTGAGTTCAATTTACGTGCATCTTATCGTATTAGTATTGTGTTCATGCATGTTGGGTTTACATGTTGGGTAAATGTTGGAACAGTATGCCTTCAGATGGAGGATTGTGCGTGAAGCAGACGATGATAATAGGGAAGCCCAGGATGGGGAGAGGGTCACTCCTCCTTGTCCACCCCCAAATATGCAGGCCCAGATGCTTCCAGGAATGACTCAGTTCTTCGCACACTTTGTGGGAAACCAAGCTACCGTGGATACAGGGGTGAGGCCCAGATCAGAGGCAGTTTATGAGAGGTTTAGGAGGATGGATCCGAAGGAGTTCTCGGGGACTATTGACCCGATGATAGCGGAAGGATGTATTAAGTCCATCAAGGTAATCTTTGCGTTTATGGGGCTGCAGGATGCAGACAGGGTCAGGTGTGCCACATTCTTTCTGACAGGAGACGCAAAACTTTGGTGGGAAAGCACATCAATGTCAGTGAACTTACAAACACTGACGTGGAATTTGTTCAAGGAGGTTTTCTACTCCAAGTACTTCACTGAAGAAGTACGCTCCCGCCTGACCAGGGAGTTCATGTCACTACGACAGGGAGACAGCAGTGTGGGAGACTTCGTCAGGAAGTTTGAGAGGGGGTGTCACTTTGTTCCCCTGATTGCAAATGATGCCCGGGAGAAGCTGAGGCATTTTATGGATGGGTTGCGGCCAATCTTATGCCATGATGTTCGAGTTGCTGGACCTACGACTTATGCAGTTTTCGTGTCAAGAGCTTTGGCGGCAGATCAGGACCAGAAGGACATTGAGGTCGATAGGCTGGGTAAGAGGACATATCAGGCACCTCAGCAGCAGCAATAACAGCGACCTCGATTTAAGAGGCCTTTCCACGGACAGCAGAGAAAGATGCCATTTCAGGGACCGCCGAAAGGCAAGGGTCCTATTCCTCAACTGAAGGCTCCACAAAAGCCCGGTTAGTACCTAGTGTGCCCGAAGTGCCACCGTCAGCATCCAGGACAGTGTTTAATGGGATCGGGCAAATGCTTCAAATGAGGAGCCAGTGATCATATGATGAGAGACTGCGGCAGTGGAGGCAGCTGACCCAGGGAAGAGTGTACGCCAAGCAAGCAGAGTAGGCGAACCCAGATATGACCCTGCTGACTGGAAATATTTTCATAAAGAGAGTAGCTACGAAGGCCTTGATAGATTTAGGGGCCACTCACTCTTTTATTTCGGATGCGTTCGCTAATCATCTGGACGTCAAGTCTATTGGACTCGACGTGAGCTATTCAGTGAAAGTCCCATCAGGGAAAGAATTTTCAGTTACTAGCGTGATTAGAGACATCGATCTTGAACTGCAAGACCACTTAGTGTATGCTGATCTAATCGTGTTACCGATGCCAGAATTTGATATTATCTTGGGAATGGACTGGCTCACGAAGAACAGAGTTCTCGTTGATTTCCAGAAAGGTCAGTGTTGGTAAGACCTTTGGGCATGGAGTAGTTTCTCTTTGAGCCAGATAGATGGAGGAGTTTCCCTCGCATGATCTCTTGTATGCAGGCACGGAAACTTATTTATAAGGGTTGTCAGGATTTCTGGGCCAACATTGTTTCCGCACCTGACGTTCCCACTCTGTCGATATCAAATGTACCGATTGTCGGAGATTTTCCTGACATCTTTCCAAACGACTTCACAGGCCTTCAACCAAAGAGAGAGGTGGAGTTCGCCATCGACCTTATGCCAGACACTGTGCCAATTTCAAAGGCACCGTACCGTTTATTTCCAGCTGAGATGTTAGAACTCAAGCAGCAGATTCAGGAGCTCTCTGATAAAGAATTAATCCGCCCTAGTTTCTTACCATGGGGTGCACCAGTACTCTTCGTAAAGAAGAAAGATGGGAGCATGAGGTTACGTATCGATTACTGAGAACTAAAAAAGGTAACGATCAAGGATAAATACCCACTACCAAGGATCGAGGACTTGTTCGATCAGTTGCAGGGAGCCAGGTCTTCTCTAAGATAGATATATGATCTGGGTATCATCAGCTGAAGGTAAAAGATGCAGATGTCCATAAGACAGCCTTCGAGACTAGATATGGATATTATGAGTTCTTAGTGATGACATTCAGACTGACGAATGCTCCAGCAATTTTTATATAATTTATGAATCGATTATTTCAGCCCTACCTAGATCAGTTTGTCATAGTGTTCATTTACGACATCCTTATCTACTCGAATAGCCATGAGAAGCACGGTCAGCATTTGGGTACAGTTTTGCAGGTCTTGCAGAGTCGCAAGTTGTTTTCAAAATTTACTAAGTGTGAATTCTGTTTGGAGAAGGTAGCGTTTTAGGGTCATATAATATCTAGCAATGGTATTGAGGTGGATCCAGCTAAGGTGACAGCAATTAAGGAATGGGTTTAGCCGAAGAATGCGTCAGAGATCCGTAGTTTCCTAGGCTTAGCAGGCTACTATAGGAAATTTATTCAGGGATTTTCTTTGATTGCAGTGCCTCTCACTTCGTTGACTAAGAAGAATGCTAAATTTCAATTGGAGTGATGAGTGCCAGAAGAGCTTTGATACTTTGAAGCAAGCTCTTATCTCAGTGCCAGTGTTAGCCATGGAAGCAGGGCAAGGCGATTTCGTGTTATACACCAACGCTTCTAAGCTCGGTTTATGCGCAATTTTGATGCAGCGTGGTCGGGTCATAGCTTATTCCTCCAGATAGTTGAAAGTGCATTAGAATAATTATACGACTCATGATCTCGAGTTAGCCGCCGTTGTCTTTGCGTTGAAGATATGGAGACAATACTTGTACGACGAGAAATGCCAAATATTTACTGATCATAAGAGTCACAAGTCTTTCTTCACGCAGAAAGAGCTGAATATGAGACAAAGATGGTGGTTAGAGTTAGTTAAAGACTAGGATTGTGAGATTAACTACCATCCGGGGAAAGCTATTGTTGTGGCAGATGCTTTGAGCAGAAAGGTTGCAGTCGTTGCACAGCTGTCAATACAGAGATCTCTGCAGTCAGAGATTCAGAGATTTGGGTTAGAGGTTTATCCTAAGGGCAGAGCTCCTAAGATGTCTAATCTAACGGCCCAGTCTTCCTTGCTAGACCGGATCTGCAGAGGATGTCTTCAGACGAGCAGTTACAGAAATTGAGACTGAAGGATGAAGCCAAGGGCAGTGTACTCTACACTTTGTCTGATTGGCATTGTGAGATACAGAGGAAGGATGTGAGTGCCTAATTTTGATTTGATCAAAGAGGATATTTTTACAGAGGCACATATATCTCCGTATTCCATCCATTTAGGAGGTACCAAGATGTACAAGGATTTGCAGACTTTGTATTGGTGGCAAGCGAAACATCCGTCGATTTGTGTCTGAATGTCACACTTGTCAGCAAGTGAAAGCAGAGCATCAGAGGCCAGCATGTATGTTTAAGACACTTCTTATTCCCAAGTGGAAATGGGAGAACATCACCATGGATTTCGTGGTCGGTTTGCCGAGGTTAGTTAGAGGGTACAATCCCATTTGGGTTATAGTCGATCGACTTACTAAATCGGCACACCTCTTGCCAGTGAAGACAACTTTCTCTATGACGCAGTATGCGGGGCTCTATTTCAGGGAGATAGTTCAATTGCATGGAATCCCAGTTTCTATCGTGTCCGACAGGGACCCGAGATTCCTATGGTTCTTTTGGAAGAGTTTACATGCAGCCATGGGGACGAAGTTGCTATTCAGTACAGAATTTCACCCTCAGACAAATGGCCAGTCTGAGAGAGTGATTCAGATTTTGGAGGATTTGTTGAGAGCTTTTGTGATTGATTTCCATGGGAATTGGGAATCGAAGCTACCTCTTGTGGAGTTTACATTTAACAACAGCTTCCAATCATCTACAGGTATGGCTCCCTACGAGGCACTGTATGAAAGGAAGTGCTGATCGCCGATTCATTGGGATGAAGTCGGTGAGAGATCAGAACTTGTTCCATAGATTGTTCAGCATATTGCATATGTGGTGGTCAAGATCCGAGACAGGATGAAGACCGCCCAGAGTCGTCAAAAGAGTTATGCTGACAAGAGAAGAAGAGATCTTGAGTTTGCCGTAGGTGATCACGTTTTTGTTAAGATAGCACCTATGAAGGGTGTTATGAGATTTGGGAAGAGAGACAAGTTTAGTCAGAGATTTATTGGACCGTTCGAGATTCTTGACAGAGTTGCGACACTAGCTTATCGTGTAGCCCTACCGCCGAATCGGGCCGGTGTACACAATGTGTTCCACATCTCGATGCCGAGGAAGTACATAGCGAATCTTTCGTATGTGTTGAGTTTTGAGCCGTTATAGCTCGCTCCAGATATGTCGTATGAGGAAAAACCTGTCCAAATCCTAGACAGACAGGAGCGTAGACTTCGGAATGAGTTGACCAAGCTAATCAAAGTCCGGTGGCTAAATCACAGTGGAGGAGGCCACTTGGGAGACCGAGGCATATATGAGGAATCACTACCCGGAACTGTTTGGTAAGACATAATTTCGAGGATGAAATATTTTATAAGTGGGGGAGGAACTGTAGAGCCCAAATTAAGTTCACGTAAAACCCAGGCATTAATTTAAATTGTTAAATATTTTTAAATTTTAAATTTAGTTTAGCGGTGCATGATTTATGAAATTTTATTATTTTAAATTATTTATGTTTATGAGATCCATGTTAAAATACTTTCTTGAGTTTAATGTTTCAGGCGATTATTCGATACGAGATCGAGGAAAAGAGACTGGCGACGATTTTGGCGATTTTAAAATGTGGTATTTGATTTTTAATTAACAATGGGATATTTTAAATTATTTATTTAGTTTTATCATATTTTAAAGCCTAATTTAACTATTAGGTGATTTTATAACTTTAAAGTTTTTAATGATTTGTCACTTATACAATTTATTTTAAATTAAGAAATTTTATTTAAAGTTAGAGGAATGTTAGTATTTCAATTAGTTGTTAATTATCAATTAAGCACATAATTACCCCTAATTACCTACACTACTAACTCACGCACACTCACACATTTGCACGCACACCCCTACACGTTAAACATACAAAACACACATACACATTTCATTTTCATTTTTGAGAGCAAAGTAGGTTTCTTAGAACAATAGAGCAGTCGCCCCTTCCTTTTCAGTTTTCCAGCAGATTTTCGTTGGGTTTTCTTCAAGAAAATAGTTCCACGATAGTCCCGGATCAACCCTCGCACCGTTTCTGCTTTGGTATCGCCGTATCGTGAGTTTTAAATATCAAAAGGCATGTATATTCTTTCGTTTTCGCATCGATCTTGTCATAGTAATAATTTTGATGTTTATTTTATGAAAAAAATGTGTATTTTATGCAAATGTTTGAGCAAAAATGGTTGGATCGCTTTTGAAATGATTTTTTGATCTCAAAACTCAAAATTTGCTGTCATTTTAAATACTGCGATTATTCGGTCGATTTACTTGAAAAAATTTCAACATATAAATCGTATAAATTTTTGATACCTTCGATTTCACAGTAAATACGAAATATTTGGATAAGAAATGAGCGGGTTATGATGTTTTTGGACTGCTCAAAAAGCGATTTTCTGAAAATGTGTTCTTGAAGTGTTCCTGAAGTTTAATTGTTGCAGGCTTCGTTGGGAACTGTTGGGTTAACCCTGCTAGTATTGTGAGTATGATGTTGAGATGAGTTTTGATACTTCGTTTTGTGTCGATGGTCCTTGGGTACATTAGAAGTCGTAGGAAAAGCTTTGGTGTTAAATTATTGTGTTCATGGGTTGTGTTACGTTGTTTGTGATGCGTGGTTGTTTTAGGGCGTTTGTTTTAGTTTGAATCAGTGCCATAGCATCCTAGGATAGGTCTTGAGGTGTTGATTAACGGTCCATATGATCGAGTGAGTAGGATTAAGTCACAAGTGTACGAATTCCGTTTGTTCACAATTCTAGTAGGTACACGGACCCGAAGCCGGATCCTTACACGGGGTCCGTGCCCTTGTTTTCCTTCGAAATGCGAAATTCCAGCATCTACCCGGACACTTGCACGGGGTATGTGTCCTCCATAAAAAAAAATTTAATTTTTTTTAGGGATTGTTTTGGGGTTTGATGTCATGAGTTAGTCAATGATTAAACGAGGTCGAGTTCCGAGAGATTTAGCACGTCATAAGGAAATTTGTCATTTTTGGGTGTGAGCATGACTAATACGTCTAAGTTATGAAAGATAAGTGTTTGAACTCATGTTAGTATGTGTAGAAGTGGCCCCAAGAAAGATCCAATGAATCCCTCAACACCAAGTAAGTTTGTTCGATGTGCTAAAGAAAATATTTTAAGTTTTTGAGGTATGCTAAATGTCTTGTGACAAAATTATGAACGGATTTGGAAGTCGGTGAACGTGGCCGAGGACCTCTCCACCCGGTAAAGCATGACCGGGTTTAGATCAGGATTGGAAAAGCGGTAAAGAATGACCAGGGACAAATCGACCCGGTAAAGCATGACCGAGGATCTCATGTATGTGGTAGTAGACTTTTCCTACCAGCCCAGTACTGTGATTTAGTCTGATCAGGCGCATTTATGTATGGGTCACTTGCTTTGAATCATATCTCTACACAAAATTATGAAGTTTATGTATGTTCAAGTACGTATGATGCAAACATGTTTAAGAGAAGTTTTACGTTGATGGCACGTCTATGTTATGTGTGTATGTTCAAATTATATATGCATGTTCAAGTTTCAAGTATGTACACTCTATTTTAAAGATGCATGTTGTTTTATTACGTATTACTTATACATGTTGAGTCTTTAGACTCTCTAGAATTGATCGATGCAGGTGAGGATGACTTTGAGGAGACGAGGGGTGGAGACCAATGAGTTGGCTTGGACTGCACATGAGGCTAAACTTGAGGACCGCTCATGTTTTAAGATTTTATGCATGACGATTTTAATACTCTGATTTCAGGTTATGGTTTACGATGTTTAAACAAGTGTTTTTCTTAGGCAAATTTTATTTGTGATCTCTTTTATTTCAAATATTTTGGATAAACGGTTTATTGATGATCGAAGTTTGAAATTTTATTTTGTATTTAAGAAAATTTTAATTTTTCCACAAATTTTAAAATAGTTAAAAGTACGGTACGTTACACTAACACATTATTCATGCAACTTAAATTCCATACCTTAATTGTACTAATCAAACTCACTACAGAAGTAATTAAATAACTTATGACTTTCTAGACCACTCGGGACTTGACCATGTTTACTACATTTAGTGGTTTCTTCGGGATATTTTATTGTCGAGCATATTGATTGTGGATTACGTTGGGATAAGTTTGAATTGTTTCAGTCTGTTTGGGATCGTTGGGTTGTTGTGCTTCATTTGTTGGGTATTTGAATCTATCTATTTGAATCGCCATGCCTCCTCGCCGACACACTAGTAAGGGCACCCGAGGCGGTGCCTCCTCATCCTCCGGGTCTGCCAGGTTGCCATTTGATGGTTTAAAGTTCACCTGCCGAGAAAATTTCGAGTGGTACTCGGCGCTTCATGAAAATTCAGTCATTGTGGAACGTTCTATTCATCCACGGATTGACCACGAGGTGCCACTCCGAGCTGAGTTTGAGAAATTTGGCTGGGAACCCCTTCTAGACATCGCCGGGCCTTACTAACCTGACTTGGTATGGCAATTCTACGCCAACTTTGAGGAAAAGGACAAAACCGGGATGCATCACCTCTGTACTTACGTCAAGGGGATTACTGTTGAGTTTACTAGCGATTATCTGGCCGCTATATTGAACGTCCCCAATGACGGGCCTCCGGTAGTCTTCAACCAGTTGGACCTTTTCTTATCAGACATCTCGTTCAAAAACCCCCTTGCGCGGAACTGTCTGCAATACTTCACATCCCAAACCGGTTCTCGCATCAGCGTCCTCCCGAAATCCCTCCCGTTGCTTGATCGTCTCATCTGTTACTTCACGGGAGCAAATATCATTCCAAAGAAAGCCGGGAACAATGAGGTCCGCCATATGAATCTTTATATCATAGATAAGATGTTGAATGGATTGGGGGCCGTTCCTGCTATTCCGGTGTCGTCGATCATAATCTCCCATATGAGCTCAGTCCCCACATCGACCCCTCGAAGAATAGGACTGTAACGCCCCAGATTCGACGACTATCCTCACTGTATCAAGACGAGTCTTTCCAGCGTGCTTATGTCCTCACTCACACGCACCCTGGAAACTTCCCAGGAGGTCACCCATCCCAAAATTGCCCCAAGTCAAGCACGCTTAACTTTGGAGTTGATGAGCTACCGAAAAGAAGATGCACTTTCGTGATATGAGTAGTACAAATCAAATCTTTTAAGCCCTCTTCAATTATACAGTCCATTACATTGAACAGTCTCGGAATCCCTCTTATTCCCATGTGGGTCGGTTCATTCATAATCCCTCCGCCTAGAAGCCTGCCATGAGCCGCTCATTGTCCGTGCAACTGATGGCACCGCCGATCACCCCCCGCCCTCTTCGGCCCCGGGCCTCACAAGCCCACCAGCTTCCGCTTGGTTTGTCCCCGAACCACACCGTACTAAGAGAGGTCGGCTCTGATACCACTGTAACGCCCCAGATTTGACGACTGTCCTCACTGTACCAAGACGAGTCTTTCCAGCGTGCTTATGTCCTCACTCACACGCACCCTGGGAAACTTCCCGGGAGGTCACCCATCCCAAAATTTCCCAAGTCAAGCACGCTTAACTTTGGAGTTCTTATGTGATAAGCTACTGAAAATAAGATACACCTTCGAGATATGAGTAGTACAAATCAAACTTTTAAGCCCTCTTCAACTGTACAGTCCATTACATTGAACAGTCTCGGAATCCCTCTCATTTCCGTGTGGGATCGGTTCATTCATGTTCCCTCCACCTAGAAGCCTGCCAGAAACCGCTCATTGTCCGTGCAACTGATGGCACCGGCGATCACCCCCGCCCTCTATGTGATGAGCTACCGAAAAAAAGATGCACCTTCGTGATATGAGTAGTAAAAATTAAATCTTTTAAGCCCTCTTTAACTGTACAGTCCATTACATTGAACAGTCTCGGAATCCCTCTCATTCCCGTGTGGGTCGGTTCATTCATGTTCCCTCCGCCTAGAAGCCTGCCAGGAGCCGCTCATTGTCCGTGCAACTGATGGCACCGACGATCACCCCCGCCCTCTTCGGCCCCGGGCCTCACATGGACGCCATATTCCCCCTTTCCTATTATCATCTATCGGATCTTGGCGGCCCATGGTGTCGATTTCACTGGTGAGACTTTTTTCCTGCCCACCTCTACACATATGCTCACCTCCCAGGCCATGCAGGGTATGTACTTCATTTTTAGGCATGGTGCATGGTACCAAAACCCAGGGATTCGACATATCAGTCACCACCCCCGGGACCCATCGGTTCCTCCCCCTACTGCCAATGAGAAAATCTGGGAAGATCGAGTGGCAGAAGAAGCGGCATTGGATGCCCAAGAAGGACCTCAGGTTGATGTGCCACCGAGACAGCCCGCCCCGAGAGGTAATCGTCGGGTCTTCTCGGCCATTTTCGACTGCATAGACGACTTGCGCGCACGCTTGGCTCGACTAGAGCACCATGCAAGGACGCAGTCGTATTCCGATGATATATATGCGCCGCCCTTCGACAGATCGACACTGGACACCCTTGAAGATTTTGACGTAGGAGCGGACGACGAGTAGTTTGCTGTACTATTTTAGGACTAGGGAGAGGATCTTTTCAGTTTTCTCATTTTATGCTTTCCTTTCAAATATTGATGTTCAGTTTATGACACTTATTATTTATGCTTATCTTCGTCTGGGTTTATTCGATTGATTGAGTTCTTTTTCTATTCCTTTTTACGTTTCTCTGTGTATTCGATGTCGTGCTTTTCAGGAGTTGATGAGTTCTACCCCACTTTCACCACGTACTCGGCATTTTTCCAGGGAAGTGTTTTTGCTTTAACTGTCTTGCTCGTTCAATCTTTGTCACATTACACTGAGGGCAGTGTCGATTTCAAAGTGTGGGGGTGGGCTAGTTTTGTTACACATCGTTGCACAACACTTAACAACACTTTTCACATAGGATGAGACTATATCTAGAAAAAGAACTCTTGTTTTACTTGATAATCGGATTAATTTGTTAGATTTTGGATCATCCGGAAAATTGTTTCATGACTAGCATTGAATGAGAGGAGTCGTAGTTTCAAGGAGAGAGTCAGACATGAACAAGTTTTGTATCGACAGTTCATTCCATACACGCGGTCAACTTTTACTCATCAATGGTGAATTGGAGTAACGTGAACTTAAAAAAAAAGGATCGAACAACGATTTCTAGAACTTGTCCGATAGGCCTCTCATTGCATCTTCTGTTAGTGATCACTAATTGATCCCACCAAATAAGTGCATAATCAATAAATTCAACCACGGCCAACCTAACCTTCTTTTGTTCGGAATAATGGTGACAATCAAACACAAATTCAACTCGCTTTTCCCATTCTAAATAAGCCTCTGGATCCGACTTGCCATGGAACGACGGAATTTTCATCTTAATGCTGCCTATGTTATTATCTTCCTTATTCCATTCATCGTACCTACCACGTAAGGCTTCTCTTCTTCCCCTACCAAATCCTCTACCTCTTCCGCTTCTACCCCAATTCTCGTTTTGGCTCTCCTCTTCTCCTTCCAAATCATAATCATTCTCTTCTTCATCCACTCTACCCAAACCTTTAGGCTTAGATTTATTTTCACTCGTACTAACTTCAAGCCTATCAACCTCTCATATAAAGGATCTAACTCGGCCCTCAACATTCTACTAAAATGCCCAAATAACGCCTCCATTTGAACCTTAGATAACCCTTGGTTCGAACTCTCTCCTACTTCCCTCTCCATTTTAATTTCAGATTTTGTACCTGCAATAAAATGTTAGTAGAAATAAAAGATTTTCCTCACCCAAATTCTCACGATCACTCCAAAGAAATAACACTCGCACTCAAATGTTTTTTTTTTTCACTAGAATTTGATAGTTCTCTCAAAGGTGTGCTCAATCTTTTTATATATATTATTTTTTTATTTTTTTTTATCAAACTAACAAGATTCAACTTGTGAACACTTGCAACTGTTTCACATGGATTGCACAAAAACAAGAACGACAGAATAACACAGAACAATTTTTTATTTGGGAATTCTGGATTATCAAAAGATGATAGAAATAACGCAGATCCTAAAATAGAACAAAGGATAACACAAAATTTGAAACAGAACAAATTTTTGTTTTTGTTTTTGGTAGATATGACAATAGAAACAAAAGAATACCACAGATCTTAAAACAGAATGAAATTTGAGACATATCTGAAAAAAAAAAAACAACAACGATATTTACTTGAATTCAATGAGCCAAAGCTCTGATACCAAATGATACGAATCCTCGTACGAATGAAAGGCAAGCACGAATATATAAATCGCACCCTCAATTCAATAACAAACAAGGAACGATTATTTTGTCCCGATCTATTGAAACAAGTAACGATTTTGTGATATTCACCTCTAAGCGATTATAACTTAGCAACAAATATCAACGATAAAACAATTGAATTTCAAACGAACCTTCAAAGAACTTGTTTTGATAATCCGTGCGAAGAACAATCGACAAACGCCACAAAGATGCAATCTTTGATAAGTTTGATTTTGATAAACACAAAGCACAAGCTTTGCAATTTGAGAGAAAACTCATGAACTTTTATCTATCATTCATCATAATTCGTTTTTGGTCTGATACACTGAATATATGTTAAATAAAGTATGAAAAAGTAGTGTAAAAGGCTTAATTATGATAACAAGCAAATTTGACATGGAAGTTGACAAAAGACCGCGGGTGCGCTGCAGACTAGACCGCGGGTGCGGTGCCGCTTCGGCGAAGTTCGGGTGCAAAGGACCGCGGGTGCGGTCCTTTTAGGAGCGCGGGTGCGCTCGCCTTCCACGGGTGCGGTATAGATTCGGCAATATTCTCTTAAATTTGATTATTATGGACCGCGGGTGCAGTCCCTGAACTGGCGCGGGTGCGCTGTACCTTCGGCAATTGCACTTGAATAACATTCCAAAAACCTCCAATATTATTCCCATGATTCTCAACCTCCTCTAATTTAGATATCCAACTTGTAGGACTTCCTTGATAGCTCATCATGAGTCCTTGAAGTGCATCTTTAAACTTCTTGCTTCGTCCCCTCGTTATAGGTCTTTCGGGCAACTCCAATGACTCCCATGCTTTCTTTGGTGCTTGATCAACCACATTTGCATCACAGGGTCTATGGCTCGGTTTGGGGCTGAGCCAAGGTGGTCTATCAGGGTCCTAGGGTCATGGGCAGGGGTCGGGCCAGGGTCTGGAGTGGTGGGCTCGCTGCTGGCTCGAGGATATCATGGAACCGTGAGGATAAGCTTAACGCGCAGCTGCTGTGCGGGATTGGATGGCTTGCTGCGCGCGGTCCAGGGGATGGGTTGGTCTGGGCTTGGTCCGGGCAGTGGTCCAGGGAAGGTTAGGGTGTGCTGGGCTCGGTAGTGGCTCAGTTGGTAGAGTCCTGGGGTCACTAGGAGTTTCATGCGTGAGTTTCATCCAAGGTACAGGTTTTGAAGTCAGGTTCCAGGAAGTTTTGAGCGGACCTAGGGCCGGTCTTTCGGGCTGGGCTTTTTCAATAGGGTCCCTAGGTGGGTTGGCTAGGTTTTGGCTCAAGGTGGCTCGGGCGTGGCTCGAGTAAATTAGTAGTAGGCTTGGTGTTTTCGATAAGGTGTCAAAACGAAATTTAAAGGCTAAAATTGAATCCATGGGTCCACGAGTATGGCTCATGACTTGGAAAGGTAGAATAAATAATAAAAATGTTATGTTTAAAATTTGGGATCAAAATAACGAGTTTTGGATTTATTCGGGATTTAATCGCCGCAAGAAACGCTAATTAACGAGTTAATTGAAACGCCTAGTTTTAAGCTTTATAAAATTATAAAAGTTTATATTTAAGCTTAAATAATTATTATAAGTCTAAGTTTTTAATTTGGGAATTTTATATTGAGGTTTGGTTTAATTCGGGATTAAAACGCAGTAATATGGATTATTACAGAAAGGAACAGAGGGACTCCTTATGTATTCAGTTGATTTACTGAAGTTGAGTCTATCATTGGTTGATTTACCAATGATAAGAAAGTTAGTAATGTTTTTCCCCGATAAGACTTCTGATTCGATTCCAATCAGAGAGATTGATTTTAGCCTTGATTGATATCAGAAACAGATTGCATCCTGATGGAGACAGATTGCATTCAGGGTGTGTTATATCTGAAGATGATGTATCTGTTGAATTTAGCAGAATTAAACCGGAATTATTTGGCCGAGGTGGATATCAGTGTCAAACATTTGCGGTTTATGAGTTTAGCAGATCAGTACCGATGAGTGATGTTTTGAATCTGATTGAAGCTTGCTGCTAAGGTTTAACAACTATATAACAAGTGTTTAAACCCTAACTCTAGTCCAAGTCCGTAGTCTCCACTCTAACTCGATCTTTCTTCACCTCTGTGACCCTGAACCTGTCCCACCTGTTGCCATGCACACATACAGACAAGACAACAGCCGGATAACTCCGGTGAGATATAAATATCCCGGTATAAACAATGTATCAATGCAATCATATAAAACATATATAAAAGCATAAACAATCATTAAAACATGTATCCAATCTGACTACATGAACCAATACGAATCTGTATTTAAGTCAATGACTTATTATCTTATCTCAACTTATTTCTAACCTAGGGATCCCGATCTAATTTAGACTTTGGTATGCTGTATCGAATGTCTACAATAGACGTCGATCTACATTTAAGCTCATCGATACACCGTAAGTCTAGAGTCTACGCGGTTCTGACAAAGACTCGGCGGTTCTGCCCTAGCTAGGCTGATCTGCCCTATACTCAAACTCTGGCTCTGCTATAATTCAGAAGACTAACCATATCAATCTGATAATCTGCAAATATCAATGCAATAAAATAAAGTATGTGATTTTGGGAAACTCAAGTCAGACCTAACTCGAGTTGTGCAATCCCGAATCAACATTTATTTATACCTTTCTTGCTGTCGCTCTGCTACAATCGAAGTCTCGACTCAAAGTCTGTCAATGTTCAATCTGGCAATGACAATATCAATATTCTGTATCAATATTCTGATCAAATCACAACATCTCTGTTTTATCAAATTCTGACGGTACAACAGTACAATCTTGCGATACTGATAAAACTATATCAGTCTATAACAATTCCAATCATTTACAATCAACCACCGTACAAATCTGACATCAATTCTAGTCAATCTCATTCTGAAAATCATAACACTTCCATATTCAGTCCGTTTCTTAATCTGACTTCGATTCTACACTGTCTAACATGTCAAGAACAACATACATGACATGTATTCAATTCCAACAACCTCATAATTTCAAAACATGTCAAAACGTAGTAAAACTTACTTCCAGTTATAGCCTGCGTAGATAGGAACACAGTACCGAAGTCGAATTTAAAATCTAACGGACGGATTTTACAAAATCGCGATTCTAAGCTTCCAGGAAAATTTTGATAGCGTTTCTCTCGATTTCCCGTTTCTGAAGGATTATAACATTTGTATACATATATATATATATATATATGCACGTTCATGCAATAAGCCAAGTGGCTTAATCTTTGTAGCACACGTCTCGCGCATATGCGCGACCCCAATCGCCGCATATGCGCGAGACACTCGGTCTCCGCGCGTATCATGCACATCGCCTAGCGCATATGCGCGACTCATCTCCGCGCATATGCGCGAGACTCTCTGGAGTTCCTCGCATAGGCTTCGCGCATATGCGCGACATCTTCCGCGCATATGCGCGAGGTCTTCTGCCTGTTTGGCGCATGTGCACGCATCCGGTCGCGCATGTGCGCCGATGCTACTGTCCTCGCACATCAATTTTCACACGCGATTAAAATTAATAATCGTAATTTAACACGGTATAAAATCTCGGGCATTACACCTTGGTTCCTTTGCTTGCTCAACGGCACCAGTGTTATCGCATTTCACGGGGACTGGATCAACTCCATTAGGAATGACGCCCAACTCTTGGACAAAATTCATCATCCAAACTGCCTCTTTTGCTGCAGCAGATGCAACAATGTATTCAACTTCAGTGGTGGAATCCGTAACGGTGTCTTGCTTGGAACTTTTCCAAGAGACAGCCGCACCATTAAGTATGAATACAAATCCAGAGGTCGATCGTCACATTGGAAGCTAGAATCAATGTAGGCTTCCAATTTCAATTCTCCACCCCCATAGACCATGAACAAGTTCTTAGTCCTTCTCAAGTACTTAAGAATATCTTTCACGACCTTCAAATCCATTGGACCAGGATTCGCCTGATATCTGCTTGTAACATTCAGAGCGTAAGCAACATCAGGACATGTCTATATCATACCATACATGATACTACCAATGGCTGACGCATATGGAATACGTGTCATCATCTCTATCTCTTCATCAGTTTTGGGACACATAGCTTTAGATAGAGTAATACCATGACACATTGGTAATTATCCTCTCTTGGACTCTTCCATAGAGAATCGCTACAGAATGGTATCGATATAAGTGGTCTGGGTGAGTCCTAGCATCCTTTTTATCTATCTCTATAGATTTGTATTCCCAATACATAGGATGCTTCACCTATGTCTTTCATGGAGAATTTATTTGCTAACCATATTTTAGTTGATTGCAATAATCATACATCATTTCCAATGAGCATGATATCATCAACATAATGTACTAGGAATGTCACTGCACTCCCACTGACTTTCTTGTACACGCATGGTTCCTCAGGATTCTTAGCAAAATCAAACTCTTTGATAGTGCTATCAAATCTGACGTTCCAACTCCTTGACCCCTGCTTGAGACCATATATTGATCTCTGAAGTTTGCATACCTTATGCTCACTTCCTACTGATGTGTATCCCTCAGGTTGAGACATATAAATTTCTTCTTTGATGTCTCCATTGAGGAATGCAGTCTTTACATACATTTGTCATATCTCATAGTCATACCATGCTGCTATGGCTAGTAGTATTCTAATGGACTTAAACATAGTAACTGGTGAAAAATTTTTCTCATAGACAACTCCTTGCCTTTGAGTATAACCTTTTTCAACCAGTCCCACCTTGAAGGTCAATACCTTCCAATCCGTCCCAAGCTTTCTTTTATAGATCCATTTGCATCCTATGAGAATGATTCCCTCAGGTGGATCCACAATTATCCAGACTTTGTTTGAATACATAGAGTCCATTTCAGACTACATGGCTTCAAGCCATTTGGTTGAATCAGTATCATATATTGCTTCTTTGAAATTCATTGGATCACATCCAACACAATGTTCATCATGGCTTTGTTCATGAAGAAGCATATATCTTGCAAGTGGTTTAATAACCTTATCAGACCTTCTAGGAGCTTGTACTTCAACTACTGGTTATTGGGAAATTTTTTCAACTTCTATAGTTGACGGAGTATCTTGAATTTCTTCAATTTCTATTATCTTGCCTTTTCTATCTATGTTTATGGAATTTTATATGTTTAGGGATTTTTATGTCAAAATGTTTATTTTAAATGTTTATGATTTAATATGTCAAAATGTTATTAAAATGTTATTTAAAAGTTTATGGATTTTGAATATGTTAAAATTGTTTTTTTAAACGATTATGGATTTTTATGATAAAACGATAACGTTAAAAGATATGTTGCATGCTTGTTTTTAAAAGGAAAAGGATATTAAATGCATGATTCTATAAAGTGATGAAAATATGAAAGATTGGAGGAAGTGAAGTAATTTTGATTATTGAGGATATGAGGATAAGAATGGGAATATCGTGAGGAAAAAGGCCCCGGAGGTAGCCCATTTATGGGAGAAGGCCCAGAGGGAGCCCGACGATCGTATTTCCATTCGATGAGGATAGGCCAATGCCCAGTTGACCGGTGAAAGTGTTGCTAGTGTATCCGCAGCCCAGTACTGTGGTTACATGTAGATGGATCCATCGAATTTTTGAGGATTGAGGAAAGTCACAATTAACGATCTGAATTCAATAAAAAAAAATTGTTTATACTCATTATGAAAGGATATATGTTATGAAATGAGAAAAAGGAAAATGTTGAGGTTTAAGTTATGAATGTTCATATGAATATGTTTATAATGATATGGAAATGGTTATGAAAAGTTTATGAAAATTTCTATGTTTAAAGTTGATGCATCATTATGAAAATGTTGTTATTTAGAGTTTTATGCATCATTAAAGGTTTACGAAAATGTTATGTTTAAAGTTTATGCATCTTCATGATAACAATATTTTAAGTACAAGTATTTTTCACTGTTGTATGTGATCTGTATATGTATTACTTGTTATCAAAATTATGGTGTGTTGAGTCTTTAGACTCACTAGGTATGATTGATGCAGGTGATTATGATAATTATGATAATGGAGGTTATGATGGTTGACTTTGCTGGACTGAAGATGCACATAACCTGAAGACCGACGCTAGTTTCCGCAATAGTTTATGATTTAGGATTTTAAGCAACGTTAACGATATTTTACGACGATTTATGAATAAGTGGTTTTTGAGAGGTTAGAGTATGAGCTATACTTTTCAAATAATGTTTTTAGGTTGGTAAAACGTTTGACGATTTTATGTTTTGAAATATTTCCTCTTATTTTCAAATACTAGTTGGTTGTTTTATGTTAAAAAAAATGGTGTCAATGTATTTTAAAGTATATATATGTATATTTTTAATTATGGAGATTAAGGAGGAAAAATAATTTCTAGCAAGTTTTAAGGAAACAAATAAGCAGACGTTTCAGCATCAGTACAGCTCCAAGTCCCATCTTTGACGCATCAGTGTACACAATAAAATCTTCTGTGCCGCACGGAAGTGCTAGAATAGGGGCTGATGTCAACTTGTCTTTCAACACTTAAAATTCGTGTTGACATACGTTTGTCCACTCAAAATCCACCGCTTTCCTCGTCAGATTAGTTAATGGCAGGGTTATTTTGGAGAAATCGGAAATAAAACATCGATAATAACCTGCCAAACCAAGAAAACTATGCACCTCGAAGACTGTCTTAGGAATAGGCAATTGTTTAATGGTTTCAATCTTCATAGGATCCACTGCAATGCCGTCTCTCGAAACGATATAGCCCAGAAATGATACTTGATATAACCAGAATTCACACATTTCAACTTTGCGTATAACTGCTTTTGCCTCAATAACTGCAATACTGTAGAGCCCAAATTCAGTACACGTAAAACTCATGCATTTATTTAAATTGTTAAATTATTTAATTAAGTTTAAAATGATTTTAGAGATGCATGATTTATTTAATTTGTTATTTTAAATTATTTATGTTTATGTAAATCACGTTAAAATGTTTTCTTGAGTTTCATGTTTCAGGCGATTATTCGACGCGGGATCGAGAAAAGGGACCGACGACGATTTTTGGAAATTTTAAAATTTGGTATTTTATTTTTCGTTAGGATTGGGGCATTTTAAATTATTTATTAAGTTTTAAGCATTTTAAAGCCTAATTTATTTAAATAGTGATTTTATGATTTTAATACTTTTAAAGTTTAACAATTGTATATTTTATTTTAATTAAGGGAATTGTTAATTTAGTGTGGATTAATATTGTTGGTAACATTTTAATTAAGCAAATTTTATTCCCTTAATTATTAAAAACATACACACACACACCAAAACTCACGCACACACACATAAACGTTAACACACACACACATTTCTTCACCATTCCATTTTTTTTAGAAGAAAACATAGGGTTCTAAAAGCAAGAGCAGCCGCCCCCTTTCTCTTCAGTTTTCCAGCAAGTTTTCATCACTTTTCTTCAAGAAATTCGTGCCACATTCGTCCCGGATCAAACCTCGCATTGGTTTCGTCGTTTCATTAACGTTAAATATCAAAAGGCATGTATATTCTTTCGTTTTTGCATCGATCTTGTGATAATAATAATTTTAATGTTTATTGTATGAAAAACATAGCAATAATATCCTTTTCGCATCGCATCGAATTCTGCTCTCTTTTCGTGTGCTGCGAATTTTTGGTCGCTTGTCTTGAAAAACTTTCAACATGTAAAACGTATAAATTTTTTATATCTTCGATCTGACCGTAAATTCAAAATATTTGAATAAGAAACGAGTGACTTATGATTGTTTTTGTGGGACTTCTCAAATTGTAATTTTTTGAAAAGGAGTTGTTGATGTGTTCTTGAAGTTTTATTGTTGCAGGCTTCGTTGGGAATCGAAGGGTGATCGCTTCTGCATTTAAGTATGTTGAGTATGATGTTATTTTGGTTTTTGTTTGTCGGTTTGCATCGATAGGCACCTGATTGCATTAGAAGTCGTAGGATGCGTTTTGGTGTCAAAACATCGTGTTTATGGGTTGTGTTGCGTTGTTTCGTGTTCGTCGTCATTTGGGACGTTTGTACGGGTTTGAGTCAATGCCATAGTACCCAAGATGAGTCTCGAGGTGTTGGTTCAAGATCCGTATGATTAAGTTGGGAGGATTAAGCCATAAGTGTAGTGATTCCCGTTAGTTCGAGTTTTCAGAGCCTACACGGACCCTTTGCCTGATCCTTACACGGGGTCCGTGTCCTTGTTTCATTCGAAATGCGAAATTCCAGCATCTACTCGGACCCATACCCGGACCCTTACACGGGGTCCGTGTACTCCTAAAAAAAATTATTTAAATTTTAAGGATTGTTTTGGGATTTGATGTCATGATTTAGTACGATGATTAAACGAGGTCGAGTCCCGAGAGATTTAGGACGTTATAAGGAAATTTGTCATTTTTGGTGTGAGCCTGACTAATACGTCTAAGTTATGAAAGATACGTGTTTGAACTCCTGTAGTACGTGCAGAAGTGGCCCCATGCGAGATCCAACGAATCCCTCAACGTCAAGTTAGTATGTTCGACGTGCAAAAGAAAATATTTTAAGTTTTTGAGGTATGTTAAATGTCTTGTGACCAATTATGAAAGGGTTTGGAAGCCAGAGAACGTGTCCAGGGACCTCTCCAACTATGAACAGGTTTGGAAGTCGGTGAACAGTGGCCGAGGACCTCTCCACCCCGGTAAAGCATGAACGAGTTAAGATCAGGATTGGAAAGCGGTAAAGCATGAACAGGGACCAATCACCCCGGTAAAACATGACCGGAGATCTCATGTATGTGGCAGTGGACTTTCCTTGCCAGCCCAGTACTGTGGTTTAGTCTGATCAGGCGCATTTATCCATGGGTCACTTACTTTGAAACATATCTCTACGCAAAATGATGTTATATATGCTCAAGAATGTAAGATGCAAGTATGCTTAAGAAAAATTTTATGATGATGGCACATCTATGTTTATGCTACTACGTTCAATTTTCTAGTTGTTTATGCTATTACATTCAAGTTTAAAGTATGTAAGCCATACTTTAAAGATTCATGTGGTTTTATTATGTAGTACTTGCTATCTCCAGTTTATACATGTTGAGTCTTTAGACTAACTAGACTTGATCGATGCAGGTGAGGATGACTTTGAGGAGACGAGGGGTAGGGACCAATGATCCGGATTGGGCTGCGCAGGAGGCTAAACCCAAGGACCGCCCATGTTTTAAGATCTTATGCATGACGATTTTAATACTCTGATTTCACGTTATGGTTTATGATGTTTAAACAAGTGTTTTTCTTAGGCAAACTTTATTTGTGATCTCTTTTATTGCAAATATTTTGGATGAACAGTTTATTGATGATCGAAATTTGAAAGTTTATTTTTTATTTGAGAAAATTTTTTATTTTTCCGCAAATTTTAAATAGTTTAAAAGTACGGTACGTTACAGTTGGTATCAGAGCGGCGTTCTTGTAAAGGGTTATGCCTACTGCCAGTTGCGAAAAGCTAACAAAGTCATACCTCAAGTCTGTAAGTTTTAAATTCATTCATGTAATATGTATCCAGTCATGATTTCAGCATTAGCATGTTTGAGTTCAATTTACGTGCATTTTATGATATTAATATTATGTTCATGCATGTTGGGTTTACGTGTTGGGCAAATGTTGAAACATTATGCCTCCCAGACTTAGGATTGTGCGTAAAGCATGCGATGAGAATAGGGAAGCCCAGGATTGGGAGAGGGCCATTCCTCCTCGTCCATCCCCCAGATATGCAGGCCCAAATGCTTGTAGGAATGACTCAGCTCTTCGCACAATTTGCGGGGAACCAAGATACCGTGAATACAGGGGCGAGCCCCAGACCTGAGGCAGTTTACGAGAGGTTTAGGAGGTTGGATCCGAAGGAGTTCTCGGGGAATACTGACCCGATGATAGCTGAAGGATAAATTAAGTCCATCGAGGTAATCTTTGAGTTTATGGAGCTGCAGGATGCAGATAGAGTTAGATGTGTCACCTTCTTGTTGACTGGAGACGCCAGGCTTTAGTGGGAAAATGCGTCATTGTCAGTGAACTTGCAAAAATTGACGTGGAATGGGTTCAAGGAGGTATTTTACTCAAAGTACTTCATCGAGGAAGTACGATCCAGACTGACTAGGGAGTTTATGACGTTGCGTCAAGGAGACAGCATCGTAGCTGAGTTCGTGTGGAAGTTCGAGAGGGGTTGTCACTTTCTGCCACTAATTGCTAATGATGCCCGTGAGAAGCCGAGGTATTTTATTGATGGCTTGCAGTCGATCTTGCGCCGTGATGTGATAGTTGCTGGTCCTACCACCTATGTCATTGCCATGTCTAGAGCGTTTGCGGCAGAGCAGGACCAGAGGGAGATAGAGGTTGATAGGCAGGGCAAGAAGCCCTATCAGGCATCTCAGCAGCAGCAGCAAAGACCTCAGTTTAAAAGGCCTTTCCCACGACAACAGGGGAAGAGACCATTTCAGGGACCGCCGAAAGGCAATGGTCATATTCCTCAGTAGAAGGCTCCTAAGCGGCCCGGTGAGTACCCCGTGTGCCCAAAGTGCAACCGTCAGCATCCGAGACAGTGTTTAATGGGATCGGGCAAATGTTTCAAATGCGGAGCCAGTGATCATATGCTGAGAGACTGCCCGCAGTGGAGACGAACCCAGATATGACCCTATTGACCGAAAATAATTTCATAAAGAGAGTAACCACGAAGGCTTGATAGATTCAGGGCACACTCACACTTTTATTTCGGAGACGTTTTCTAATCATCTGGACGTCAAGTCTATTGGACTCGATGCGAGCTATTCAGTGACAGTCCCATCAGGGGAAGAATTATCAGCTACTAGCATCGTCAGAGACATCGGTCTCAAACTGAAAGGTCACCTGGTGTATGCCGATCTTATTGTGTTGCCGATGTCACAATTTGATATTATCTTGGGAATGGACTGGCCGACGAAGAACAGAGTTCTTATTGACTTTTAGAATAGGTCAGTGTTGGTAAGATTGTTGGGCATAGAGCAGTTTCTCTTTGAGCATGATAGATCGAGGAGTTTCCCTTGCATGATCTCTTGCATGCAGGCACGGAGGCTTATTCATAAGGTTTGTCAGGCTTTCTTGGCCAGCATTGTTTCAGCGCCTGACGTACCCACTCCGTCTATATCTTATGTACCAGTAGTCAGAGATTTTCCTGACGTCTTTCAAGATGACGTCACAGGCCTTCCACCAGAGAGAGAGGTGGAGTTTTCCATTGACATTGTGCCAGGCAGAGTGCCAATCTCAAAGGCACCATACAGGTTAGCTCCAGCTGAGATGTTAGAACTAAAACAACAGATTCAAGAGCTCCTAGATAAAGAGTTCATCCGCCCTAGTTTCTCACCATGGGGCGCACCAGTACTCTTCGTAAAGAAGAAGGATAGGAGCATGAGGTTGTGTATCGATTACCGAGAACTAAACAAGGTAACGATCAAGAACAAATACCCATTACCAAGGATCGAGGACTTGTTCCAATCAGTTGCAGGGAGCCACGGTGTTCTCTAAGATAGATCTACGATCTGGGTATCATCAGCTGAAGGTAAAGGATGTAGATGTTCATAAGACAGCTTTCAGAACCAGATATGGCCATTACGAGTTATTAGTAATGCCATTTGGACTGACGAATGCTCCAGTGATATTTATGGACCTCATGAATCGAGTATTTCATCCCTATCTAAATCGGTTCGTCATAGTATTCATTGACGACATTCTTATCTACACGAAAAGCCAAGAGGAGAACTTTCAGCATTTGGGTGCAGTTTTTCAAGTCTTGCAGAGTCGCAAGGTGTATGCAAAATTCAGTAAGTGTTAATTCTGGTTGGAGAAGGTAGCGTTTTTGGGTCATATAATATCCAGCAGTGGTATTAAGGTGGATCCAGCTAAGGTGGCACCGGTTGAGGAATGGGTTGAGCCGAAAAATGCGTCAGAGATCCGCAGTTTCCTAGGCTTAGCAGGCTACTATAGGAAATTTATTCAGTAATTTTCTTCAATTGCAGTGCCACTCACTTCATTGACTAAGAAGAATGCTAAATTCATATGGAGTGGAGAGTGCCAGAAGAGCTTTGATGCATTGAAGAAAGCTCTTATTTCAGCGCCAGTGTTAGCCATGCCAGTAAGGCAAGGCAATTTTGTGTTGTACACCGATGCATCTAAGCTCGGGTTAGGCGCAGTGTTGATGCAGCATGGTCGGGTCAGAGCTTATGCCTCCAGACAGTTGAAAGTGCACAAGAAGAACTACCCGACTCATGATCTTGAGTTAGCAGTCGTTGTCTTTGCGTTGTAGATATGGTGACATTATTTTTATGGTGAGAAATGCCAGATATTTACTGAATATAAGAGTCTCAAGTATTTCTTCTCGCAGAAAGAGTTGAATATGAGACAAAGACGGTGGTTAGAGTTAGTGAAGGACTACGATTGTGAAATTAGCTATCACCCAGGGAAAGCTAATGTTGTGGCAGACGCCTTGAGCAGAAAGTTTGCAATCGTAACACAGATGTCAGCGCAGAGATCTCTTCAGTCAGAGATTCAGAGATTTGGTTTAGAGGTTTATCCTAAGGGCAGGGCTTCTAAGCTGTCTAATCTGAAAGTCCAGTCTTCATTGCTAGACCGAATCCGTAGAGGTCAGCCTTCGGATGAGCAACTACAAAAACTGAGACTGAAGGATGAAGCCAAGGGCAGTGTTCTCTACTCATTCTCTAATGGTATTGTGAGATATAGAAGAAAGATGTGGGTGCCTAGGGTTGATTCGATCAAAGAGTATATTTTAACAGAGGCACATGCATATCTGTATTCTATCCACCTAGGACGTACCAAGATGTACAATGATTTGCAGATTTTGTATTGGTGGTCAGTTAAGCGAGACATCCGCCGGTTTGTGTTTGAATGTCTCACTTGTCTGCAGGTGAAGGCAGAGCATCAGAGGCCAACAGAGATGCTTAAGCCACTCCCTATCCCAGAGTGGAAGTGGGATAATATCACCATGGACTTCGTCGTTGGTTTTCCGAGGTCAGTCAGAGGATCCAATGCTATTTGGATTATAGTGGATCGACTTACTAAGTCGGCACACTTCTTGCCAGTGAAGATGACTTTCTCCATGACGCAGTATGCGGAGCTCTATATCAGGGACATAGTTCGATTGCACGGGATCCCAGTTATTATAGTGTCCGATAGGGACCAGAGGTTTACATCGTCCTTCTGGAAGAGTTTGCACGCAGCCATGGGGAAGAAGTTGCTATTCAGTACAGCTTTTCACTCTCAGACAGATGGCCAGTCTGAGCGAGTGATTCCGATTTTAGAAGATTTGTTGAGAGCTTGTGTGATTTATTTCCATGGGAATTCGAAATCGAAGCTACCTCTTGTGGAGTTTACATACAACAACAGCTTCCAATCATCTATAGGTATGGCTTCCTACGAGGCATTGTATGAGAGGAAGTGCATATCGCCGATTCATTGGGATGAAGTTGGTGAGAGATCAGAACTTGGTCCAGAGATTGTTCAGCAGACTGCAGATGTGGTGGTCAAGATCTGAGACGGATGAAGACCGCCGAGAGTCGTCAAAAGAGTTATGTTGACAAGAAAAAAAGGGATCTTGAGTTTGCCGTAGATGATCACATTTTTGTAAAGATAGCACCTATGAAGGGTGTTATGAGATTGGGGAAGAGAAGCAAGCTTAGTCCGAGATTTATTGGCCCATTCGAAATTCTTGACAGAGTTGGGACACTAGCTTATCATGTAGCCCTACCGTCCAATCTGGCCGGTGTACACAATGTGTTCCACGTCTTGATGCTGAGGAAGTATCTAGTGAATCCTTCGCATGTTTTGAGCTATAAGCCGTTGCAGCTTGCTCCAAATATGTCGTATGAGGAAAGACCTTTTCAAATCCTAGACAGACAGGAGCGGAGACTTCGGAATAAGGTGACCAAGCTGGTCGAAGTCCAGTGGCTGAACCAATAAGTGGAGGAAGCCACTTGGGAGACCGAGGCAGATATGAGAAATTGCTACCCAGAGTTGTTTGGTGAGGCGTAATTTCGAGGATAAAATTTATTTAAGTGGTGGAGGAACTGTAGAGCTCAAATTCAGTACACGTAAAACCTATGCATTTATTTAAATTGTTAAATTATTTAATTAAGTTTAAAATGATTTTAGAGATGCATGATTTATTTTAATGTATTATTTTAAATTATTTATGTTTATGTGATGCACGTTAAAATGTTTCCTTGAGTTTCATGTTTCAGACGATTATTCGATGCAGGATCGAGGAAAAGAGACTGACGACAATTTTTGGCAATTTTAAAATATGGTATTTTATTTTTAGTTAGGATTGGGGCATTTTAATAATTTATTAAGTTTTAAGCATTTTAAATCCTAATTTATTTAAATAGTGGTTTTAGAAATTTAAAACTTGTAAAGTTTAGCAATTGTGTATTTTATTTTAATTAAGGGAATTGTTAAATTAGTGTGGATTAATATTGTTGGTAACATTTTAGTTGAACAAATTTTATTCCCTTAATTATTAAAAACACACACACCAAAACTCATGCACACACATTTCTACCGACACACACATAAACGTTAACACACACACACACATTTCTTCACCATTCCATATTTTTTTAGAAGAAAACCTAGGGTTCTAAAAGCAAGAGCAGCAGCCCCCTTTCCCTTTAATTTTCCAGCAATTTTTCATCACTTTTCTACAAGAAAATAGTTCCACGTTCGTTCCGGATCAACCTTCGCATCTTTTCCACTTCGGTGTCGTCGTTTCGGTAACGTTAAATATCAAAAGGCCTGTATATTTTTCGTTTCACATCGATCTTGTCATAGTAATAATTTTGATATTTATTGTATGAAAAACATGTGTATGTTATGCAAAAGTTTGAGCAAAAATTGGGAGGATCGGCTTTGAAATGATTTTTGGATCTAAAACTTGAATTCTGCTGTCTTTTCGTGTGCTGCGAATTCTCGGTCGCTTATCTTGAAAAACTTTCAACATATAAAACATAAAAGTTTTTGATACCTTCGATTTGATAGTAAATTCGAAATATTTGAATAAGAAACGAGTGAGTTATGATTGTTTTCGTGGGACTGCTCAAACTGTAAATTTCTGAAAAGGTGTTCTTGATGTTTTCTTGAAGTTTTATTGTTTCAGGCTTCGTTGGGGATCAATGGGTGATTGCAGCTGCGTTTAAGTATGTAGAGTATGATGTTGGGATGGTTTTTGGTCTATCGTTTGGCGTCGATAGGCATTTGATTGCATTCGAAGACGTAGGATGCGTTTTGGTGTCAAAACGTCGTGTTTAGGGGTTGTGTTGCGTTGTTTTTTGTGCGTCGTCGTTTGGGACATTTGTACGGGTTTGAGACAATGCCATAGTACCATAGGATGAGTCTTGAGGTGAAACGTCTGCACTTTTTATTGCTTAAAAAGTACTAAAAATTTTTTTTTTCAACACTCAATTTTCGACCATATACCTAAACCTCAAGAAAATATTTTTATAAAATATTTTACCCTTTAAAATAAAACATCAACCAATTAGCATTTTAAAAATCAAGTGAAATAGTCATAAAAATGAAATCGTCGCTTGTTTTACCAAACCTAAAAAGAAATAAATTTGAAAAGTATAACCCATACTAAACCTCTAAAAAATCTCTCAAAAGCATAAATAAATAGTCTTAAAATCTTTAACGTAAGTCATGAATCTTAAATCTTAAATGCGGAAGAAGTAGAAGCGTTGGTCCTTGAGTTGTGTGCACCTTCAGTCCAGTCAAATCATCTATCAAGACCTCCCTCAAATTCACCTGCATCCATCACACCTAGTGAGTCTAAAGACTCAACACACCATAATCTTTATAACAAATAATACGCATAAAACCACATGCAACAGTGAAAATATTTTTACGTAAAAATAACATTTTCATGACATGCATAAATAAACCTTAACTTTTTCCTTTTTCTTCAACATGACATAACATAAAACCTTTTAACATGATCATAAACATTTTCCTTTTCCTTCTCCTTTGTTGAATTCAGATCGTTAATTGTGACTTTACTCAAACCTCAAAAGTCGATGGATCCATCTACATGAAACCGTAGTACTGGGCGGCGGGGGACACCAACAACACTCTCACCGATCAACTGGGCCCTGGTCTATCCTCTTTCGAATAGAATACGATAGTCGGGGCTCCCTCTGGGGCCTTTTACCATAAATGGGCTCCCTCTGTGGCCTTTTTCTCTCACGACATTCCCATTCTTACCGTTACCTCATACCTGTAACCTCATATTCGTAATAACGGAAATACGATCGTCGGGGCTCCCACTGAGACCGTTACCCTCACGATATCTCCAGCATTATCGAATTAGTCACAATTACTTCACTTCTTTCAACGTTTACATTTTCATTACTTTATAAAAATCATGCATAACATATAATTTTGTTTTGAAATCAAGCATGCAACATGTTTTTTAAATGTCTTCCTTAAATCATAGAAATCCCATAGACATTTAAAAATAATAATTTAATCATGAACATTTCATAAACATTTAAAAATAATTATAAGATCATAAAAATAGCATTTAGAGCACTGCCACGACGTTTACTAATTTTTAGGTATAAAAAGACCGTTTTACCCCTAGACGTAAAATTCCTCGGTTTTGACTTTTTTTGAATTCATTCACTCTAACATGTCCCAAACAATTATTTATGCCTAAATTAATTTTCCCCTAATTTTATTTAGCTTAAATATTAAACTTTTTCATTTATCTTCAATTAATTGTTTTAACGGTGTTTTAATCCTGAAAAATCTCAAACTTTAATATAAAATTCCAAAATTCAAAATTTAGTCTTTTTATATTATTTTAGCCCTTATGAACAATGAATCGACCCCCGTGAGCCATTTTTCAATTTAATTTAGTTTAGAAACCCTATTATGACACCTAAACTTCGACCCCAAGCCATCTTCTGAACAAGTTGATCCAAACCCTGACCAACACCCAGAGTACCCTCTGGACCCTTAGATCAGTTAGAACCCAACCCAAAACCCAAAAACAAAAGCTGGCAAACACCAAGTGCTGCAGCCGAGAGTTTCAATAAGCAAGGACTCTAAGTTTGTGGACTTGTGAACCTAGCTGGCACCCCAGCCCCTGAACCAACGTAATGTGGACCATCTTAGAACCCTAGTGAGACCCCCTTCTAGCCCAACCCATGAGCCCTGGACCGAGCCCCCTTCCCAAACTCAAGCGCGCACCCTGCACGATATTTGTGCAGAAACACGGGTAGGAGTCCTTGTGTATCAGGACTCCTCCCAGCCCTCAAACCCGAGTCCTAGCTTCGCTAGGACTCGACTCTAGACTCAACCAGGCCCTTAGCCAGCCCTGAACCCATGCCTAGGCCAGCCCTCACCCTAATCCATGAAACCCAAACCCTTACCCCTTGACAGCAACCGATTCCAGCAAGCTTATCTCCTTCGGTTTTTGAGGTAATTTAGGCGTGAGTGTGTGGCTCTGAAACAGGTGTGAACTACTCCTGATCTTACTTATATCATGGCAGCACCTTAACCAAATAATATACAAGTTATTTGAATCAAAAGTCATGTTTTAACATCACCCATGCATGAAAAACGAACTATAATCATGTGCTCCATGTTTATTCATGCAAAACGATTTTAAATATTTACTATGGTGTGAAAGATGAAAAAAAAGAAGAATTATGGCGTGTCTTTGCGTTATATACGCATGAAAAACCATTGACGACGAAGAACAGAGCGAAACCTTGGCTTGTTCTACATTGAGCCCTTCGAAAATTCCTTCAACTTTGTGATGTGTGTGTGCCGTGTATGTTGATGGAATTTTTGGGGAGAGTTTCTGAATTTTGAAAGTGGGAGGCGCGTAGTTGTGTGATGGGGAGAAGGGTTTTAACATATTATATATTAAATCATTCTACTAATAGGGCTTAGGCCTATTAAGCCTCCTAATTAAGTCCATTGGTCTTAATTAGGATTTAATAAAATATCAACAAGGTTTTTGGTTTAAATAAATTTGTGAATTTTTTAGCCGGGTTGCCCAAAAAGCTCGCATTTTTGTTAAAAATCCAACACCGATAAAATTTACGTCCCGGCGTATAAAATCACCTCAAAACCCTTTATTCTCAAAAATATGAAAAACCATCAACTACACTTTAAAAAATTAAAAATAATTATTCAACAAAAACATTATACGTTTTCAGCCCTCGGTCTCCGTTCCTCGATCGCAACTTGAATATTCCTTGAAATACAATTTTATGCATGATGATAATAAAATCATTTATAACATATAAGCATGTATGTCACACAAATCAATTAGCAATTAAAATCAATTAATTACTAATTTTTCCATATTTCTTAGATTTGCATGCAGTTGGATTACGTCGTCTTAATTTTGGACCTTGAACGAGGTGTTGGTTCACGGTCCGTATGATTAAGCCATAAGTGTAGTGATTCCTGTTAGTTCGCATTTTCAGAGCCTACACGGACCCTTTTCCGGACCCTTACACGGGGTCCGTGTTCTTATTTCCTTCGAAAAGCGAAATTCCACCATCTACTCGAACCCGTACCCGGACCCTTACACGAGGTCCTTGTATTCCTAAAAAATGTAACTTGTAAGGATTGTTTTTGGGTTTGATGTCATGATTTAGTACGATAATTAAACGAGGTCGAGTCCGGAGAGATTTAGAACGTCATAAGGAAATTTTTCATTTTGGGTGTGAGCATGACTAATACGTATAAGTTATGAAAGATAAGTGTTTGAACTCATGTAGTACGTGCAGCAGTGGCCCCAAGCGAGATCCAACGAATCCCTCAATGCCAAGTAAGTATGTTCGACGTGCAAAAGAAAATATTTTAAGTTTTTTAAGTAGGCTAAATGTCTTATGACCAATTATGAACGGGTTTGGAAGCCGGAGAACGTGTCCGGGGACCTCTCCAACTATGAACGGGTTTGGAAGTTGGTGAACGTGGGTGAGGACCTCTCCTTCCCGGTAAAGCATAACCTGGTTTAGATCAGGATCTGAAAGCGGTAAAGCATGAGCAGAGACCAATCCACCCGGTAAAGCATGATCGGAAATATCATTTATGTAGCAGTGGACTTTCCCTGCCAGATCAGTGCTGTGGTTTAGTCTGATCAGGCGCATTTATGTATGGATCACTTGCTTTGAAACATATTTCTACGCAAAATGATGTTATGTATGCTCAAGTATGTATGATGCAAGTATGTTTAAGAAAAGTTTTATGATGATGGCACGTCAATGTTTATGCTACTACGTTCAAGTTTCAAGTATGTAAGCCATACTTTAAAGATGCATGTGATTTTATTATGTAGTACTTGCTATCTCAAGTTTATACAGGTTGAGTCTTTAGACTGACTAGACTTGATCGATGCAGGTGAGGATGACTTTGAGGAGACAAGGGGTGGGGACCAATGAGCCGGCTTGGGCTGCGCAGGAGGCTAAACCCAAGGACCGCCCATGTTTTAAGATTTTACGCATGACGATTTTAATACTCTGATTTCACGTTATGGTTTACAATATTTTAAAAATTGTTTTTTCTTACGGCAAACGTTTTTTGAGATCTCTTTTCTTGCAAATATTTTGTATGAACAGTTTATTGATGATCGAAATTTGAAATTTTATTTTGTATTTAATAAAATTTTTATTTTTTTCCGCAAATTTTAAATAGTTTAAAAGTACAGTACGTTACAAATACAGTTCTGAGATGCTCGACATGAAGTTCCCGAGTCTTGGAATAAATCAGGATATCGTCAATGAAGATGATAATAAAGCTATCCAGATATGTCTTGAAGACTCTATCCATTAGATCCATGAAGACCGACGGAGTGTTCATCAACCCGAATGACATGACTAAGAACTCATAATGGCCATACCTGGTTCTAAATTCAGTTTCAGGGACCCTTAATCGGAGCTCTCTAAATAATTTAGAAGAGGTCAGCTTCCCTAACTTCAGCTGATAATAACCAGAATGCAGGTGGATCTTTGAAAACACTGTCACTCCCTATAGTTGATCAAAGAGATCGTCAATCCTCGTCAATGGATATTTATTCTTGATCGTAATTTTTTGATCTCTCTATAATCAATGCACAATCGTAAAGATCCATCCTTCTTTTTGACAAATAAAACCCGAGCTCCCCACGGAGAAGAACTCAGACGAATAAAGCCTTTGTCTAATAGATCTTGCAACTGATTCTTCAGCTCCTTCATTTCAATCAGAGCCATTTGGTTAGGAGCTTTCGAAATCGGAGCATTACATGAAACCATGTCAATCACAAACTCAACTTCACGGTTAGGTGGCAATCCAGGAACATCATCTGCAAATACGTCAGGAAAATCCCGAACTACCTCAATCTCATTCAACTTCATTGTCATCTCAGTATTCACATCATCACAGCAGCTAAAAACCCTGACACCAGTTTGATAACATTTCCTGAGCTTTGAGACAAGAAATACAAGGAGTGCCAAGCAAATACCTGAACTCTGGAAAATCCCTCTATCATCATATTCTGCAGAAAATCGCACCGTCTTAGCCACGTAGTCAATAACGGCACGATATGACGATGGCCAGTCCATTCCAAAAGTAACATCAAACGCCACCATAGGAAAAATAATAAGATCAGCAAAATATATTTTCTCATTTACTTGTACTGTACATCCTTTAAGAATACTAGAAGGCCATATTTAGTCTCCCGATGGCAACAAAATACTATAGTGAAGGGGTTCATAAGAAGGAACAACATTCAATGAGCGCAAGAAAAAATTTCAGACATAAAGGAATGTGTAGCACCAGTGTCAATCAATATAATAGCGGCCTTGCCCAAAATTAAGATAGTACCTGATGTAACAGAAGAATCAGGATTCACGACTTCTTTGGTCATTGTGAAGATTCTGCCTTGAACCCTATCCTTCCCTTTCACACCCTTTACTGGACAGTTTATGATGACATGACTAACACCTCCAAAACGAAAGCATCGATTACTTCCAACCAAACACTCACATGTATGCATTTTGCCAGATTTTGGACATACATGTCGATCATATGCAGGCGGTGGCATAGGAGCTTCGGGTCGATGCTCCTCTTTCTCTTTTCCTCTGAACTTACCCTTACCTTTCCATCCAGATCCTTGGCCCTTAGTTGAAGAATCTTGGCGCCTCAACTGTCTTTCTCTTTCAATTTCCTTCTCGTCCTGATCGGCTGTTAGGATCGGTTGATTGGTTGAGATGTGTTTAGAAGGGGGGTTGAATAAACACTCACGATTTTTTTATCTTTTCGAATAAAGTGTCATTTTTGTGACAAACTGAAACTAGGAATCTTGACAATCAATAATAATCAGTTTAACTGATAACAGTTGCGGAAATAAATTGACTGAAAGATAGAAAAATAACTGAAGTAAAAACACACAAAGATTTATGGATGTTCGGAGATTTATATTACTCCTACGTCACCCCTTTTATCACAAGGGTAGGATATGAACTAAAAGACTTTGATCGATACAAAACTTGTACAGACCCACTTCAGTTTGGACTTAACAATGCCAAAGCAGAAACTCTTAGTTTACAAAATATCTCACAGTTCTTCGACTAATATTAGCAATACTGATCTAGTTAAAGATCAAATAAACAACAAAAAAGTTCGTGCTTATGAGCTTGAAAAGTAGCCTCAAATGATACAATTATATCTGATAAGTGTGAGAGATAATTTCAGCAGGATAACAACAATCTTAATGAAATAGTAGTTCGATAATGTTTTCAACTGTTTCCCTTCTTCTATTTATAGGCATCCCTTCAACGGTAATATTAAATGAAATTTGAATATTTTTATCCCTTCTGACATTCGTACATTGTAGCTCTATTGTGGCGTTCCTACTATCTGTTGCAGTCTACTTTGTACTGATGTTGGTTGAATGTCCTTTTCAACAACTGATGACGTGTACAGCTGAATGATCAGCTGATAAGCAATCCCTGGTAAGCTCACGCCTGAATATATCAACTTATCAGTTTCCAACTGATCCGTCGGTTGTCTTTGTAAGTTTAGTTCAGCTGGTTTCAGTTGTCTTCGATAAACTGCGCATTAATCTTCAGTTAGGCAACTGTCAGTTGATTTTTGTAGTTCAGTTACTTCAAGCTACTCGATCTTGTCAAACAACCGAAATTAAGTTTCCAACAATTTCCTCCTTTTTGGTGTTTGACAAAACTTGTAAAGTATGAACTGATCCACTGAACTCAAAAATATTCTTCGAACTCGTTGTAGATAAAATAATTCTTCTAATGTACAAATTCGTACAAAATATAAAAGAATAAAGAATTTCTGTCATAGTCTTCAACAAATAACTAAAGTCAGTTGATCTTTACTTCTTCTTCTTTCTTTTATCTTCTCCTTTCTGATTTTTAACTCTTCTATCCCTCATATTTGCCCTTTTTTGTCAAGCACATCAACTTTCTTGGATAAAATTCGAACATCAGCTACGATATCTGATACAGCATTCATCATAATGTATTGCAGAATATCAATACTTTTGGTGACTGTAATATCCAGAAAATCAAAGCATCTGCCGACTAATGCTTGAGTTTGAAAATGAGATTCAGTCGACAGTCTGTCTTTCTTGATTTCTTCCATCTGGAGAAAGAGAGAAATCACATTCTGATTGATTAGATTTAGTCTGTTCGAGGTAAACTCATTGTTTGAGTTAAGCTTCAATGAGTGCGCAAGCTGAGTTGACTGTATTTCAGAAATAGCATTCATCATACTGACGAGGTTGGTCTGAACAGTCTGAATTTCTTCAAACAGGGCATCAGTATCTGAAATACCAGGAGACATGGCTTCGGAAGTTTTTGGAATATGCACCCGTTCCTGTTGAGTAAAGACAACCATAGTGTCGTCAGTTGCTTCGGATTCATGCGTCACCATTCCTGAAATATTTTCAGTTGTATGTTTCTGTTGGGGCTGGGGAGGAGAAGAGACAATTGGAAGAACAAAGTAGTAGAAGGTTCTTCAATTTGTTGTTCATTTGGGACAGTAAATTGTTCAGTTTGTTTCACAGCTGATTCCAAAACTTGTTCTTCAGTCACTTGAATGACTGGCTCTTCAGCTGACACTTCTTCAGTTGTAACTGAGTGCAGCTGAGCCTCTTCAGTTGTAACTGAGTGCAGCTGAGCCTCTTCAGTTTGTTCAAAATCCGCTTGTTCAGTCATGACAACTGACTGAACGGGCTCTTTAGTTTCTCCCAAAATAGCCTTGTCGGCTGGTTCTTCAGAAATAACAGCTTGATCGGCTTGTTCCTCAGTCAAGACAGTATCTTCAACTAATTTCGATGTTTCCAGCTGAATATCAGAAATAACTGACTTGATGACCTCATCAAGATTGGCCAATATTAATGCAGCTTCAGAATAAAGCTTCGGATCAGCAGTTGAGGAGGGAGGTATTTTTAAAAAAATTACTTTTAACAGCGCACAGATACATGCACGCTGTTAATAATACTATTAACGGCGTGCTTTTATTGTGCGCTGCGAAAATTGCATAGGTTATTAACAGCTCACATATAACTGCACGATGTTGTTTATATAATTTAATAACAGCATACATAAATGCATGCTGCGGATATTACTATCCGCAGCGTGCTTTTAATGTACTCCGTTATTTCTGTCAAGTGCAACAATATTAAAAGCGCACATATGGGTGCACGCCGTTAAAAGTCCTATTGGCAGCGTGCTTTTAATGCACACCGTTGATGACATGCTGCGGAAAATCATTTTTCATGTAGTGGAGGGTCGTACATCCTTTTGTCGCGCATAAGAGTGAGTAAAACGCATGTCCTTGTGCATGGGCCGTAGATGTTGGTCTACTAGGTTCCGAAGGGTTCGGTCTAGGTCCTAGGATGGTTGTTTAGGGTCTGGAGGTGCCGGTTGAGGGCTAGGCTCGAAGGAACTCTTGAATGGTTAGGGCTAGGGTTTGGAAAAATAAGCAAGAAATATCTAGAAGCATTCTAGGCGTTTTCAAGAGTCTAAATTGGCGTGAATTGGGTTGAAAAATGGTTGGTTAAGTGTTAGTAAGCTATGGTGAAAGTTTGGTTAAATTGCAAGTTGATACGAGTTAAAACCGAGATTTCAGATCAAGTTTTAAAACCAATTACGAATTTAGTCAAGGAGTTTGAGTTTACGTCTAAGAAATGTTTATGGGTGAATTTAAGGTGTTATGGTAAGTTTGGATGGATTCGGGTCGTCATTTTAGGGTCCAAGTGTAAAATGGTTAAGTTTGTGTTTCAGGGGTAAAATGGTCATTTCGCACCAAAATTACGTTAGCAGTCCTAGCAGTGTCCTGAATGATGTAAAGAATATTAAAATATATATTTTGAAAGATTTTGGAGTTTTCTGATGAAAATTGTAAAATGTTAAAGAATAAGTTGCATGTTTGGTTTAAAGAAAATGTTATATGAATGAATTTTTATAAGCGATAGATATGATAAAACATTTTGAAGGAGGTGATCTAATTGTTACTAATATGAATATGATATAACACGATGACATGTAAGGCCAAGTCTTAGTTGACGGATGAGAGTGTCGCTGATGTCCCCGCCGCCTGGCACCATGGTAATACGTAAGATTGATCAATCGACCAACAGTTGATATGAAAGTCACAATTAATTATCTGAATTCATCTAAGGGGAAAACGTATATGCATATGTATATGATAAAAGGAAAATCATATGATGAAAGAAAAGGTTTAAGTTTATGCATGTCATGACAAAGTTATTTTTATTAAAAATATTTTCACTGTTGCATGTGGATGTATACGTATTATTTGTTAATATGGTTAAGGCTGCTGAGTCAATAGACTCACTAGGTGTAAATGATGGAGATGAGGATTTTGATGTTGAGACAGGAGGGTTGAATTGTGGGGACCCGGACGCTAATCAAATTCTTAATCATCATTAGGATCAATTTACAAATCAAGTAATTTGGGTCATAAAAAAAAATTTCTTTAAATGCGGAATGTAATGGAATATAACTAATATACATACTCGTATAAAATAAAGTACAAGCCCTGTACAGTCTACATTCAATAAAAACTAAGGTTTAACAACTAATTATCAAGTGTTCAAACCCTATCTTTAATCCAAGTCCGTAGTCTCCACTCTAATCATGATCTCTCTCTCTTCTTGTCTTGACCCTGATCCTGTCCCACCTGTTTTCATGCACACATACAAACAAGACAACGGCCGGATAACTCCGGTGAGAATTATATTCTCAGTATAAATCATGTATACATGCATTTCATATAAACAATATAAAGGCATGAAATAAACATTCATAACATGTATCAAAATCAGAAACATGAATCAATATAAACTTTGAATATAACATGTATCAAATCCGACACATGAATCAACACAAACTCTGAATCACACTCAGTGACTCCTGGACTCTGACTCGACTCGTCCTAATCTAGGGATCCCGATCGAAATAAGAACATACACCCACCTACACTCTCGATCGGGGTGGTGGCATGTTCTTATTCACGGACTTTGGCTCTTTCCATATCGAACAACAGTAATAGAAGAAACCCCAATTCTATCCACTCCGATATAGACAAACGTCCGGCGTCTTGGCGAATCAGCCACAGACTGGGCCTATCGACCCTGGCGTCCATATCAACATCAGTAATAGAAGAAACTCCAATTCTATCCACGTCAATATAGCCAAACCTCGGTGACAATGTGCAATGGGCTAGTGACGATTCCATCACAATCAGGCACCTCTGTCACGAGATCAAATGTGTACGACTAGGCATATCCGCCTATGACTCAACACATACATTGTCTATAAATCCATAGACTAAAGATATCAATCATATTCAATTGCAAATAACAATGCAATAACATAAAGTATGTGATTTTGGAAAACTCAAGTCGAATCCAACTCGAGTTGTGCAATCCCGCATCAACATCAATTTATACCTTTCGTTTCGTTCTGTCGATCAGACTCTGTCGAAGTCTTGAACTCTCTGCCTATCAATATAAATCTGGCAACAACAATATCAATACATTGTATCAATGTATATCTCAATTCAGGACCTGTTCTGATCGATACTAACCTTAAAACATATTCTGATCAATGTCACGATCGAACGATACAATCATAATCAGTACTAAATCTGATTGATATCAATCTACTGATATTTCAACGGCATAATCATACAGTCTCGATAATCCCGTCAATTTCAATATCACAGATATATTATCACGAGACATAAACGATATCGATACAACTCATAATCCCATCAATAACAGATCATAATCTCAAATTTGTACAATCTCAGTCATATCATTTCAGAAAATCATAACAATTACATAAACAGTCTGTTCTTCGATCTAACTTCAATTATATACTGAGCAGTATATCCAGGACACAATATATCAGTCAAATTATAATTCCCCCAATATCATAATTCCAAACGATATCAGAATTTAATAAAACTTACGTCCCGTTGTAGCTGTTGTTGCTAGGAACACGGTACTGAAGTCAGATTGAAAATCAGCCGGTTGGATTTCACGTAACTCACAATTCTACGTACGGAACTTGAAGCTTCTTCTTCCTTCCTCGTTTCCCTTCTCTTTGTTGCTGAGGAAGGAATGATTTATATATATATATATACATACACGTTGCATGGATGAACCAAGTGTCGATTTTTCCTTCTGCACTCACATATGCGCGCCCAAGCCCCGCGCATATGCGCGAGACCTATTATCTCGGCGCTTGTGTCTCGGTCACTCGCGCATATGCGCGCCCCATCGTCGCGCATATGCGCGAGACCTACTGTCTCGTGCACACACACACTCGCGCATATGCGCGCCTCCACGCCGCGCATATGCACCCAACACTCTGGACTCGAATTCCACCTTGTGCACAGCTCGCGCATATGGGCGACCACTTCTCGCGCATATGCGCCAGGTCTTCTGCCACCCACGCGCATATGCGCGGCTCCTTGTCGCGCATATGCGCGAGGTGCTCTGCCCTCGCACATATTTCGTGTTTTCTCCCGTCTTTTTCGGTCTAATCTTTCCCGTTTATAATCACATTAATTATCCCCAAATTATTTCAGATCAACAAGATAGAATTCTCGGGCCTTACATGTATGACTGAACCTAGGGATGTAAACGATCTAATCCAAACCAAACAGTATCAGGTTTGTTTGGCTCGTTTAAGATTATTTGAGGCTCGGGCTCGATTCGAGCTTCTAATATCAGGATCAAGCTCGATTTGTCTTGAAATTACTAATCTTGGGAAAAGCTCGAGCTCGGCTCGTTAAAAGCTCGTTTACCATGTTAATCAAGCCGAGATCGAGCTTGATTCATTAATAGCTCGTTTATCATGTTTAACAAGTCTGGCTTGAGCTCGGCTCATTTTCGAGCTCGTAAAGAATAGAATTGAGCTCTATTTTGAGCTTGTTAAAAATTAAATATATCTATGAACTAATTTTAAATAAAACATAAAAATATAAATTTATTTATAAATAACCTAAACGACAAAAATAATAACTAAAAAAACTTAAACTCAATATATTATTGAACATCCCAAAATAATATAGTAATCTAACAAATGAGCCAAGATCGAGCCGACGAGCAACCTAAACGAGTCAAGCTCGAGCTCGAGCTTACGAGCCACCTAAATAAGCCCAGCTCGAGCTCGCGAGTCTATTATCGAACATGTTGACGAGCATATTATCGAACATGTTTGCGAGCACACGAGTCGAATATTCTTAGGCTTGAGCTTGGTTTGATTACATTTTTGAGCTCGAAATCGCTTGAGCTTGGCTAGATATGATTAACAAACGAACTCAAATGAGCTTTTTATCAAGCCGAGCTCCGAATAGCTCGCAAACGGCTTTGTTCATTTACATCACTAACTGAATGGGCTGGGCGGATGGTGCACTAACCCGAGTACCTATGCCTTGCTAGTTTTCCGCACTATGATGATTTTACATCACTTTAAAGATTTTCATGACTTTTTGATGTAAGAGTGGTTTTTGAGAGGAGTTTGACGTATATGCTACTTTTGAAAAATGCTAGTTTTAGATTTGGTTTGATGTTTGCGATTTTATGATTTTCAGTGTACTTTTGGAATTTTGAGTAAAATAAATGTTGAGTTTATTTTAGTGGTGCAAAAAGTATATATATTTTTATATGTATGATTCGGTCTTTTGGTTTTAAAAAGAAAAAAATTTCTAGTACATTTTAAAAAAAAACGAGTTAAAGACGTTTCAACTTAATCATGGAGATCCTGGGTTCAAATGTTGGGGAAGGCGAAATAAACCACTTTTCCAGTGGTGGGATATTCTATGAGTGATGGTGCATGGGCATGGGCTACGGCTCATACTAGACCATCCTAACGACTCATGACCAGTACTGGTGCATGAGTATGGGCTAAGGCTCATGTTGGTTAAGCCTAATGGCCCATGATCGTTACAAAAAAGGTTAAGCCTGGAGGTCTTGTGTTCAAGTGTTGGGGAAGGCGAAAGAAACCACTTTCGAAAGGTGGGATATTCTATGAGTGACGGTGCTGGGCATGCGCTACGACTAGATTCCTTTGTTCAAGTGTTGGGGAAGGCAAAAGAAACCACTTTTCAGAGATGAGATATTCTATGAGTGATGATGCATGGACATGGGCTACGACTCATGCTGGACCATCCTAACGACTCATGACCAGTAGTGGTGCATGTATATGGGCTAAGGCTCATGTTTGTTCAGCCTAATGACCCATGATCGTTACCCACCGCTTACACCCCCCCAAATTTTTGTGTTGGGATCGGGTCAGTGTTTAGAGATAGTGAATAAACTCTTTTACCGTTTCTTGATTTCGAACTGTTCTTAACAATTTCCATGATGTGAAGAAGTATTCTTGAACAGCAAGACTTGTTGAACTAGTAAAAAGTGTTATTGTGAAAACTGTCTGGCCTGACTAATGAAAGATTTTATTTGACAGTTTAACAATAAATGGCTTGAAATGGTCTTCGCAGGAATGCAAATGCGTAATGTAATGATATAAATTTTCTTATGAATGTTTGGAGATAAAACTCTTATATCATCCCTTCTTCCAATTAGGAAGGTTTTCACTAAAAGATTTTGGTTTTACAATGTCTTGTAACAACCCACTTCAGTTAGGATTGATCACTGCCTAATTGAAATTATTAATGATCAATTTACAACTCTGGATATTTAAAAACCTTTGGTTCACCTAGACAACATATATAAAACCCAATGGTCAGACTTTATGGCTTTTGTTGTTGATGTAGCATAGATTGATCTTTGATGATTTAATATGATTCTGATAAGCAAGAGATTGATTGAGCAGCTAGAAATCGAAAGATTAAATGCACTCGATATCTTTGAAATATGCAGGCTTGAGAATAATTGTGATTGGTCGAGAGAGTTATTCATGTTTGAAATCTGCATATTTATAGTTGTAAATCTCTAACGGTCAGATTTGTTCTTCAACGATCATCTGTATTATTTTCCGATATAAAGTATGTGTCACTTTTATATCATTAATGCTATGTGTGCAATTGTGATTTCAAATCATTTGCTTTCCATAAAACTGACACGCCATGTCTAAATTAGGTACTGAAGAGGAGGGAGACACGAACCTTATCACCGGTAACTTAGTTATTTAATGTTTTTATATTGCTTTTTATGCATGAAATGTTAAATTGGTTATTAGAATTGATTTGGGAAGAAGGATAACCTAGTGGAATTAGGTTGTATGCTCTACCTTAGATGAAATTAAGGAATGATTTTAGAAACCATAGAAATTGGTATTGATATTTGTGTCTTAATTTATGTGAAGGATATAATAATTCCAAATAAAAGTTTCATGGCCAAAAAATTGAGAAGAATCGAAATCAAGGGCATAAAGTTGAAGTTTCAAATTTTGAGGGTCTAATATGCAATTTCCGAAATTTTGGGGCAATTATACTAATTCTCGAAAATGTAAGGACCAAAATGTAAAAATTTCGAAAATAAGAGGATAGAATGTAATTAACCTTAATCTAAGGGCTAAATTATAATTTCTGAAAGTTTAAGGATTAAAATGCAATTTCTGAAAATTGAGGGACCAAAATTGTAAATTTCGAGAATTTAAGGGGTCAATTTGTAATTTTCAAAAAATTTCTGGGGACTAAAATGTAAATTTCGAAGAATTGAAGGGTCAAATGGCAATTAATCAAAAATTAGGGGGGGGGGATTATGAATTTTCCTAGTAACAATAGGATCCAATCAATCTTCTTCATGAAATTTTGGGAAATAAATTGTACAAATTCCTTAAGCTTCAACACGAATAATCTAAAATGTTTTCGCCACAGGGAGGATATTCATTCTAGGAGTAGCTACCTATGCACTGCTAGATTCGGGAGCTACGCACTCTTTCATATACGAGACTTTCATTAATCGACTGAATATGGTTCCTGAGGATATGAGATTGGGTTTCAAGGTTTCTATTCCTTCCGGTGACCAAATAATTACAACTAGTATTGCGAAGAATCTGGAGCTTTGTTTATTTAATGATTTGTTTCGGGCAGATCTTATCATACTCCTTATGCCTGAATTTGACATCATACTCAGTATAGATTGGTTATCAGCTAATGGAGCCTCGATAGATTTTCGTCAGAGATAAGTGTCTATTCGATCGGCTAATGGGAATTCTTTTGTCTTTGAGGCGGCGAGGAACAAGCAAATGCCGCACATTATCTCTTGTATGTGTGCAAGGAAGCTTATTAAAAGAGGGTGTCAAGCTTTTCAAGCATATGTCACTACACCACATGCTCCTATCAGTCAGAAGTTAGAGGATGTTGATATTGTCAGAGACTTTCCTTGTGTCTTTTCCGAGGACTTTTCTGGCATTCCACCCGACCGTGAGGTGGAATTTTCTGTTGAGTTGATGTCGGGCACATTACCTATTTCTAAATCACCGTATCGTTTAGCACCCGCTGAAATGAAAGAATTAAAAGATCAAATCAAAGAATTTCTAGAAAAGGATTTTATTTGCCCTAATTACTCTCCGTGGGGCGCACCAGTATTATTTGTGAAGAAGAATGATGGTAGTATGCGACTCTATATTGACTATCGAGAGCTGAATAGAGTTACCGTCAAGAACAAGTATCATTTACCAAGAATTGAAGATTTATTTGATCAGTTGCAAGGAGCATCGATATTCTCGAAGATTGATCTTCGTTCTGAATAGCATCAGTTGAAAGTGAAAGAGGCGGATGTTCATAAGATAGCGTTCAGAACTCGTTATGGGCATTATGAATTTATGGTCATGCCATTCGGTCTGACCAATGCGCCAGCGATCTTCATGGATCTCATGAATCGCGTATTTCAGCTGTATCTAGATCAATTCGTGATTGTGTTCATTGATGATATTTTGATCTACTCCAAGAGCAAAGAGGAACACAGCTAGCATTTGAGGACGGCATTGCAAGTACTGCAAGATAGAAAGTTGTTTGCAAAATTCAGCAAGTGCGAGTTTTAGCTTGAGAGAGTGGCATTCTTAGGCCACATCATTTCTAGAGATGGAGTGGAAGTTGATCCGAGTAAAGTAGAGGCAGTGAGAGAGTGGCCAGTACCGAAGAGCGTAACCGAGATTCGTAGTTTCTTGGGACTATTTGGCTATTATGGAAATTTTATTCAAGGATTCTCATCTATTGCAGTACCTTTGACCTCCTTGACAAAGAAGAATGCAAAGTTTATATGGGGATCCGAGTACCAAGATATTTTTGACAAGTTGAAGCAAGCCTTGATTACAGCGCCAGTGTTATCTATGCCATCGGGGCAAGGAGACTATGTTCTGTATACCGACGCTTCTAAACTTGGGTTGGGCGCAATTCTGATGCAAAATGACCGAGTTATAGCCTATGCGTCGAGACAATTGAAAGTTCACGAGAAAAACTACCCTACTCATGATCTTGAGCTTGCAGCGGTAGTTTTTGCATTGAAAATTTGGAGACATTACTTATTTGGGGAGAAGTGCAAGATTTTCACCGACCATAAAAGTCTGAAATAATTCTCACCTAAAAAGAATTGAATATGAGACATCGGCGATGGCTTGAATTAGTGAAAAACTATGATTGTTAGATTAGTTATCATCCGAGAAAAACTAATGTAGTGGCAGACGCATTGAGTCGAAAGGCAGCAGTTATTACTCATTTATCACTTCAACAACCGTTGTAGTCCGAGATACAGCGGTTTGAGCTTACACTATATGCTAAGGGCGAGGCCCCTAATCTTGCCACCTTGACAGTTCAGTCGACTTTGAGAGACAGAATCCGTGAGGGATAGTCTACTGATGAACAATTGCAAAAGTGGAGATTGAGAGATGAAGCAAAGGGCGAGAAGTTATATTCTGAGGTGGATGGTATAGTTCGTTATCAAAATCGTTTATGGGTTCCTAGTGACGATCTTTGAGAGATCTCATTATGAAGGAAGCTTATGACACACCATATTTCATTCATCCGGTAAGCAAGAAGATGTAAAAAGATTTGCAGTTGTTATATTGATGGCCAGGCATGAATAGAGATATCCTGCAATTTGTATCCGAGTGTTTGACATGTCAACATGTTAAAGCAAAGCATCAGAGGCCAGCGGGAAAGCTTAAGCTACTTCCTATTCCCGAGTGAAAATGAGAAAATATAACTATGAATTTCGTTGTGGGATTGCCAAGGACTATTAAAGGATATAATGCTATATGAGTGATAGTGGATCGTCTTACGAAATCAGCGCATTTTCTACCTATCAAGATGACATTCATCATGACACAATATGCAGAGTTATACATTCGAGAGATAGTTCGCCTGCATGAGATTCCTGTATCTATTATTTCTGATAGAGATCCAAGATTTACATCGTCTTTCTGGAAGAGTCTGCATGTAGCGATGGGGACCAAATTATTATTCAGTACAACATTACATCCTCAAACCGATGGTCAGTCAGAGAGGGTTATTCCAATTTTAGAAGATCTACTGCGAGCTTGTGTGATCGATTTCCAAGGAAGTTGGGAACCAAAATTACCTCTAGTGGAGTTCACCTACAATAATAATTATCAATCATCTATTTGGATGGCTCCTTTTGAGGCACTTTATGGAAGAAAATGTAGATCTCCTATTCATTGGGACGAGGTTGGTGAAATAAGAGAAATTGGTCCGTACTTGACAGAAGAGACCGTCGAGCTAGTAGTCAAAATTCGAGATAGAATGAAGACTGCACAAAGCCGACAGAAAAGTTATGCTGACAAGAGACGAAGTGACCTAGAATTTGCAGTGGGAGACAATGTATTTGCGAAAATAGCACCTATGAAGGGAGTTATGCGATTTGACAAGAAAGGCAAACTTAGTCCAAGATTCATAGGGCCGTTTGAGATTTTGGAGAGAATTGGACACTAGCCTATAGAGTGGCATTGCCACCGATGCTTTCTGGAGTACACAATGTATTTCATATCTCGATGCTGCTAAAGTACATGTTGAACCCATCACATGTACTAAATCATGAACCTTTGCAATGAACTCCAAATATGACTTATGAAGAAAGACCTGTCCAAATCTTGGGTAGGCAAGAAAAAAGACTCTGAAACAAAGTCATTCCAATGGCCAAGGTCAAGTGGTTGAATCTGTCGGAGGAATAAGCTACTTGGGAAACCGAGAGGGACTTGAGGAGTCGCTATCCAGAGCTATTCGGTAAGTTCTAATTTCGAGTACGAAATTTTATTTAAGGTGGGGGAGGAATTGTAAGGTCCAAAATTAAGACGACGTAATCCAACTGCATGCAAATCTAGGGAGAAAATAGTTAATTAATTGATTTTAATTGCTAAATTGATTATGTGATATGTTTATATGATGTTTTAGTATTTTTTCTACTTAAATGCATTAAAATGTATTTTAAGGGTTATTCGAATTGCGATCGAGGAACGGAGACCGATGGCTGAAAAATGGAAAATAATTTTATTAAATAATTGTTTTTAATTATTTAAAATATTGTTGATGTTTTTTTTTATTTTTGAAAATAAGGAGTTTTGAGGTGATTTTATACGCCGGACGTAATTTTTATCGGTGTTGGATTTTCAACAGAAATACGAACGTTTTGACAACTCGGCTAATTATTTCACAAACTTTCCTACACGAGATATTTTAAACATGCAATAATGGGATTATTGGGCCTAACTAACCTTGTTAATGAGCCTAAGCTATGATTGGTGTTTTATTTGGTATTTAAAATACAAAACCCACCCCATAACAAACAAAAACTCACGCCCTACTCCCCTAAAACCCTCAAACTCTTTTTTCTCAAGAAACACATGGCATACACACAAGCTAGGACTCCACCCGTGAGGCTGAACGCAAGTGCAGCAGCACGCGCAGGGAAAAGGGCTTGACCAGGGGGATTCGAGCTGGGGCTAAGTTAAGTCACTAGGGTCCTAAGAGGGTGCACAAGGGTCTGGGCTCGGGGCTGGTCTAGTGGCTAGAGTCCTAGGCATGAACATAGAATCCTATCGCATTGGGGGTTTCTCGGCCATGGCATGTTCTGATGTTGTGGCTTTCGGTTCGAGCTTGGGGTTAAGTCCCAAGGGTTCTAAGGGTCCAGGAGGGTTCTTAGAGGGGCTGGTCAGGGATCGGCTCAAGGTGGTTCGAGTAAGGCTCGATGAAAAACGATTATGGCTCGAGGGTTAGTAGCTTGGTTCGAATTAAGGTTTTTTTATTTGGTTTAAAATTTGAAACATGGCTCAACGGGGGGTCGAGTCATGGTTCACGAGGGCTAATTAAATATAAAAGTCTAAGTTTTTAATTTGAGAATTTTATACTAAAGTTTGATTTAATTTGGGGTTAAATCGCATTAATATGTTATAATTAAAGAATTAATTAAAAGCCATCGATTTAAGCTAAATTAAAATATGAGAAAATTAATGTAAGCTTAAATATTTATTTGGGATGCTCTAAAGCCAACGTGATTGAGAAAATGTCAAAAACGTGAAATTTTACGTCTAGGGATAAAACTGTAATTTTACACCCGAAAATTAGTACGCCATGGCAGTATCCTGAATGTTGTTTTATATGTTAATATGATTATGTTGCATGTTTATGGAATTTTATGATGAACAATAATGTTAAAAGACATGTTGCATGCTTGGTTTAAAAGAAAAATGTTATATGCATGTTTAATTATTATAAGTGATGAAAATACGAAATGTTGAAGGAAGTAAAGTAATTGTGATTAATACGCTGATACGATGATACAATGATATGCTAATACGTAGACCAAGGCTCAGTTGACAGGTGAGAGTTTCGCTGATGTCCTCGCCGCCCAGTACTGTGGTTACATGTAGATGGATCCATCGCCCCAATACGAATACGAAAGTCACAATTAACGATCTGAATTCAAAGAAAATGAATATGATGAATAAGAATATGTTTATGATGAATATGAATAATTTTATGATAATATGAGAATGTTTATGAAAAATGTTTGTGTTTAAGTTTATGCATAATTATGAAAATGTTATTTTACGTAAAAGTATTTTCACTGTTGTATGCGATCTGTATACATATTATTTGTTATCAAGATTATGGTTTGCTGAGTCTTTAGACTCACTAGGTGTGATTGTTGCAGGTAAATATGATAATAATGATAATGGAGGTGTTGATGGTTGCTCTGACTGGACTGAAGGTTCACATAAACCAAGGACTATTGGTAGCTTTCCGAACTAGACTTATGATTATGAATTATGATTTTTAGGATTATGTTAAAGATATTTTTATGACTTTTATTATGATTTTGAGTGGTTTTTGAGAGGTTGTTAGTTTTAGCAATTTCTGGTCGACTATTTTATGATTTTAACTATTTTCTTTGATTTTCAAATATAGTTGGATATTTTATTTTTAAAATGATGTCAAAAATATTTTAAGTGTATGTGTTTCCATTCGGCCAAAATAGTTATGAGGAAAAAAAAATTCTAGTACTTATAAGAAAACGAGTAGTGGATGTTTCAGTTATATCATCCATAAAACTTCTACAAATTCTTCAATCATATCACTGAAAATACTTAACATACATCTTTGAAAAGTAGCCTGAGCATTACAGAAACCAAATGACATTATTTTAAATGCAAACGTTCCAAAAGGCAAGTGAAAGTAGTTTTTTCTTGATCTTCTAATGATATAGATATTTGATAATAGCCCGAATACCCATCGAGAAAACAGTAATAAGAATTACCTGCTACTTTTTCTAGAATTTGATCGAAAATGGTAGTGGGAAATGATCTTTTCTAGTTGAATCATTTAATTTTCTATAATCAATACACATACGCCAACTAGATGGAATCCTAGCTTGTAATAACTCTCCTTTTTACATTTTTTATAACAATGATGCCTGACTTTTTAGGTACTACTTGTGTTGGACTTATCCATTTACTATCTGATATTGGATACATAATTCCAGCATCTAATAGTTTTAATACTTCTTTCTTAACAACTTCCTTCATATGTGGATTTAACCTTCTTTATGGTTATTGATATGTTTTAGCATTTTCTTCCAAGTGAATTCAATGTGTGAAAATTAAAGGATTTATACCTTTTATATCTTTCAAAGTACATCCAATTGTATTTTTATATTTTTTAAGTAATTTAATTAAATCTTCTTCTTGATTTTGGTAAAAGAGTGGAACAAATTACAACTTGGAATATTTTATTTTCACCAAGAAATCTATATTTCAATTCTAATGGTAAAACTTTTAATTCAAGATTTGTATTATCATCTTCTTTAAAATTATTTTCAGACTCAAAAATTTCCATTGAAAAAACTTCAGATTGTTGATTTAAGTTTTCTTCTTGTATATTTTCTTCCATAATTGTTTCTATTTCATTATCATATTCATTTTCACTAAAACTTGGTTCTTTACATAAATTGAACACATTAAGTTCTAGATTCATATTTCCAAAAGATAATTTCATTATTCCATTTCGACAATTAATTAAAGCATTTGAAGTTGCGAGAAATGGTCGTCCCATTGTTACTGGAATTTAATTATGTACTTCTATTGGTTGTGCATTCAAAATATAAAATCTATAGGATATCTGAATTTATCAACTTGAACCAACACATATTCTACAATACCTATAGGTAATTTGACTGACTTATCCGCCAGTAAGAGATCAACATAAGTGGGTTTTAATTTTCCTAAATTAAGTTTTTCATAAACTGAATAAGAAAGTAAATTCACACTTGCTCTTAAATCTAACAAAACTTTTTTAATTTATTTTCTCCAATAATACATGAAATTGTTGGACAACCAGGATCTTTATATTTTAAACTAGAATTATTTTGAAGAATAGAACTTACTTGTTCAGCCAAGAATGATTTCTTCCTCACATGCAATTTGTCTTCACAATACATAAGTCTCTTAAAAAATTTTCATAGGAAGATACTTGTTTAATAGCATATAATAATGGAATATTTATCTTTACTTGTTTAAAAACTTCATAGATATCAGAATCACTTTTTTGTTTTTTTATGATTTGTTAATACATGAGGAAATGGTGGAGGTTTATTTGACTCATTTACTATTCCAGATAATTTATCATTCACCATATTATTCTTTGGAATTTAAGGCATCATCATTTTCAAAAGTATCAGGATTATCATCCTTACTCTTTGAATTTAAACGATCATTGTTTTCATTACTATATGGATCATTAACTATTTTATCACTTCTAAAGATAATAACATATTTTATTTGATCAATTTTATTATTATTTAATTCTTGATTTTGATTTTTAGGATTAGGTTGAGGTTGAGATGGAAATTTTCTTTTTCCATGAATATTAAGTGCATATGCAAATTTTGCAAGAGTTTCTTTCAAATCACTCATAGATTGATTGTTTTGAATATTGATAGACTCTTGCTTTTCAATAAATGCATCAATTACATCTTCAAAGTTTTTTCTTGGAGGTGTAACATAGGCAATATAACCTTGATGATTTTGGTTATTTTGAAAAAATTGTTGTGAAGGTTGTGCATTATTATCATTCCTCCAACTAAAATTAGGATTATTTTTCCATCCATGATTATATGATTGCAAAAAATGATCTAATGTTGGTTTTCTATAATTGTTAACATAATTTTCTTGTTAATGGAGACATTCTTTAAATGAAGGTAATGCTGGACAATCTTTTGTAGAATGATCATGTGTATCCCATATATGACAAACAATTTCTTGAATACTTTTTAATTGACCATTATTTTTCATTTCTAATGACTCAATTTTCTGTGCTAAAGATGCAAGTTTAGCTTTAATATCTATATCATTTTAAGATTATAGATACCACCTTCATTTGTTAAATTATTGATTTTAGTTGTTGATGGTTCTATTGTACCTATATTATCCCAATTTTGAGCATTTTCTGCTAATGAATCCAAATACTCCATAGCATCATTTGGGATTTTATCTTCAAAAGTTCCACTACACATGAATTCTATCATTTGCCTATCTTTAGGTATTAGACGTTCATAAAAGTGAGAAACTATTATCCATGTTTCAAAACCATGATGTGGGCATATATTAAGTAATTCTTTATATCTATCCCAACAATGATAAAATGTTTCTACTTGTTTTTGAGAAAAAAATTTAATTTGTCATTTAAAAGAGTTTGTTCTATGTGAAGGGAACAAATTTTTGAGAAATTGTTGTTGCATTTCTTCCCATGATCTTATTTAACTCGATCTCAAATTTTGTAGCCATGTTTTGTTGGAATATTTCATGTTTGTAATCTTGATTTTGATGTTAACAAAACTTGTTATTTTGTTTCTAATTATTTACCTAAGTGCGCAGGAAGCTGAAACTAATCAGGCTTCGAACTGATCAATTAAATGAGCCAAAAATGAAGCTATCGAGACGCAAAATGAAAGCGCCAACTGATCGCCCAAACTGAATCAGTTCAATTGATACATCAAAGAACAGTTCAACTGATTGTCAGCTGATAGGTGGTTCAGCAGGAGAACTTCAGAAGCCCGACCAGCTGATGAAGTGCTCAACTGATGAAGAGCTCAGCTGACCAGTTCAATGAAAGAGTGAAATCAGTTCAACTGACGAGTCAACTGATTTCACCAGCCCAACTGAAGATCAGTTCAGATGACCAACTAGGAGCATCGGTTAGGAATCAATCAATTGCATATCACGACAAGCTTATTCAATGGAATCCAGCTGTGCACACTGAGGAAAATTTATTGCACGATCAAAGGTACAATAATGGACGTTGCAACAAAGCTTAAAGATAAAATGTTCTAGCATAGATTTCAGAAAAGTCGAGAAACAAATCTCAAGGAACACATTCAAGCTGCAACGAATACAATTATTGAGTCTCACCGTACGATCAGTCTCGCCTATAATTAGAAGATCAGTGAAAACCAATATAGAGTTGTAGAACAACAAGTGTGTGGAAAAACAATAGAAAGGGAACACATATTTCATATCAGCTTACCAGAAGCAATTTGCCCAGAGGGAACACTTCATCGTGTTATTAAGCTTAGTTTAGAAACATAATTCCCTCAGTATGTGAGAACAATTTCTGATAGTGTTCATTATTGAGTTATCTTTCTCTCACACACACACACCACCACCACCCAAATACAGTCTCGCACAAAGATAATTAACTTGTGTATGTAGTCTTTGACACACATACATTAAACAAGTGTTGGTTGGAAGGTACTGCCTTCAGTCTAGTCTAGGAGTTCAGTTAGGCAGTGGGTAAGTCCTAAGCTAGGTGGGTTATTACACTTGTTGTAATTAATCAAAGTCTTCTAGTATATCCTACCCGAGGTGGTAGAAGGGGTGACGTAGGAACAGTTGAAGTCTCCGAACATCCATAAATATATCTTGTGTTTTAATTGTTTAACTACTGTTTTCAAACTTACTTGATCAGTTAGAGCATCCGTCGGTTCAGTTTTTTACCATAACTGAACTGATATATGTCACAACTGATTTTCTATATTTTCAGTTATTCAGTAATACAGGATATACAAATATATCAATGTTTCTTAACGAAAGATTATTTCGAGTGTTTTCCGCTTGATTTTAGTACCAAACTCGATTTAATTAATCGGTATAAACATTCTTAGAACACGAGCTATTGCAGCTCATTGATTTATTGTGTTCAAGGCACCTCAAGGTGCCCATCACACGATCCTTCATTTTAGATTTATCTTTTAAAGAAAAGGGAAAAGCTTTAATCGAACTATATCCATGCTATAATTTGATCATTATAAGTGTTACAAACTTTCTCAAATTCACTTAGATATAAATATGGATTTTCAGAATCTAAGCCATGAAAATTTGGTAAAAGTTAAATAATTTGAGGTTTAAAGTTGAAATTAGATACATCATGAGGAAAAACTAAACAAGATGGGGCACTAGTTCTAATAGGGTTCATATGATGCCCAAGTGTTCTTAATTGATCATGTTCTTGATTATCATCATCATCATCATCATTATCATCTTGATTATTTGAATTATCATCCACGTTTAAACTATTTTCAGTTACTCGAATAAGTCTATCACTTTTTTACGACTCCAAATACTCATACAAGTAAAAACAATACAATACTTATAAATAAAACATGAATAACAAATAAACTTAATTTATACCTCCCCGGAAACGGCGCCAAAAACTTGCTACTACTTAAATTATAATTCACGCAAGTGTAGGTTGTCTGCATGTAAGATCTATCCACAGAGAGATTATTTTAAATTTAAATTTATTAATTTATAAATTACCAAATGCAAGAATGAAGTTTATAAATAATAAATTTTTTCAAGACTCAAGGATTTATTCTTGGTTTATGTAATATTGTTTAACTAAAAGTAAAATAAAGGAAACCACCATAAATAATGGATCCAAGAAAAAGAAAATTAAATATTTAAACACATACATGAATAATATAGTTCCCACTATAAAAATATCGAATTAATCGATTTTTTATATATGATACCTATGATTATAAATATGACTGCATAAATATAAAATTGCATAAAGTAAATGTTAAATTAAAGCATTATATTTCATTTAGAACAACCGACAGAGCCAAGCTATTGCCTAAATGAAATATATGATTTAATAAGTTAGTTGCGGTAAAGTAAAAGTTAGATGCGAAAAATAAATATTAGTTGCGGTAAAGCAAAAGCTAAATGCGAAAAATAAAAGTTAGTTGCGAGAAAGTAAAAGTTAGTTGCAATAAGGTAAATATTTGTTGCAATAAAGTAAATGTTAGTTGTTAGATGTTAGTATTAAGTCATAATATTGCATTTAGAACAACCGGCAGGGTCATGCTATCGTCTAAATGAAATATATGTTTTAATTTTTTTATATAATAATAATTATAATAATAATTGATGAAATATTTATTGTATCAAAATTAAACAATAAATCAAGATAATCACTTCAATGGTATCAAGCATTTGGTGTAAATTGATGATAACAAATAATTCATTTTTATATATACAATAAAAAGAAGATTGGTGTAAATTGATGATAACAAATAATTCATTTTTATACATATAATAAAAAGAAGATAGCTAAATGAAAAGAAATATAGAAAGAATATACGAAATATAAACAATCTTACTTTACAAATAATTTGTTCACTTCACCTTGACATATTAGATTTAGCTTTCCATGAGTTTACTTTTGATCAACACTAAAATCATCACTCATATATAGTTGGGAAAGTGAAAGAAAATAAATTGGAACTTAAAAATTTTATTTCCACACTAATACACACACACACTTTATTTTACAATGGGATATGATACTCCTCAAACTAACACAAGGCCTCTATTTATAGGGCCAATGAGAGAAAAAGTCAAATTTTTTATTAATGCCATGTAGTTGTAATAGTAGGTTTTGTCTCCTCCAACTTCAATTTCATGGCCCTTCTTTGAATGCTATGATCCAAGACTTTAATCTCCGAATTTGACTTTTCTCAAAACAACAAACATGTAAGAATTGTCTGTAGATGAATTAGGCCTTTTGGTTCACTCCATTTAGTTAAAATATTGAAATAGTTATGATTTTTTTAGTATAAGCTAGTCATAGTAAAAGTAAATATGTCATCCTTTTGAAATTTGCAAAATTTGATAATCTTAATACATTTTTTAGGCATTCACGTCATCTGCAAAGTTGTAGATACTTCATCAAGGATTTCAAGCATTTTTGAATCACCTCAATTTTAATTATGTAGCTTGAGTTATCATTATTTTACCAACATGTAGAAAATCTGAAAATAAAACATATTTAGTAAGACATTTAAATATAACCAACCAATACTAAAATAACATAATTTATAATTTTAATGAAACTTAAATTTTAAAATACAAGGTTTTAACATATAGTAAATTATTGCTTTTAAGTTTCATCAGTGGTCGAACAGACACTGACCTCTGCCGGAAATCTATCGAAGCTCCATTCGAAGATAGTCAATCCATGCCCAGAATGATGTCGAACTCGGGCATCGATAACACAATTAAATTCGACTGCACAACATTCTTTTGTAATCGAAGTTTTAAACTTTTCACTATCTTCGAAGTAAACATCTGATCATCAGAAGGAATCGAAACTCTAAAGCCCAAATTCATGTCCTCTGGTATAATTCCCAGTCGCTTTGCAAATGCCTCAGATATAAATGAATGTGTAGCTCCTGAATCTAACAGTGCATAGGTAGCTACACCTGCAATAACTATCCTTCCTGCGACAGAAATACCATCAAAACCGTTCAAGCCTAATAAATTCAAGAAATTCTAATAGTAATAACCCATAAGTCTTGAAAATTACTCCAATAAATGTTTAAATGTTCCGAATTACATAGAATGACCCTCATAATTTCGCATAATTGCATTTCGGTCCTTGAATTTCTCGAATTAATCGCAATTCTCCCCTCAAAATTTCGAGCAATAGCAAACAAGCCCTTATAAATTTCGGTTTTTTTGTCCTACGGGCCATGAAATTTTTGGATTTGCAACTTAGTCTCCGCATTCTTGGTTATAGCATTCTAGTCCCTCAAGTTTCGGATTATTAAATTCCACCCTCAATAATTCTCAAATTACTACAATTCAACTCTTTTACAAAATCAAGTTGGCATATCAAGTCTAAATTTTCAAAAATTCAATGTCATCCTTTAAATCCACCTAATAATTAGAGCTTGCGACCTAATTTTCTTCTAAGTTATTGATTCCCAAAACAACTCTATTGATCAATTTAACATTTCATGTGAATCAAGCAATGTAAAAATGTTAAGAAAATAAGTTACCGGTGATAAATGTCGTGTCTAGCTCCGCTTCTGCTTCCTCGGCATGCATAGCATAAGCCCTGCCGGTAGTGGGTCTTTTGTTCCTTTGGAAATCAGCAACCTTGTGACCCTCTTCTTTGCAAATGAATCATTTGAACGTTCCCCACATGCATTTACCGTAATGGAAATGGTTGTATTGTCCGCATGGCTATCTCTCCTCCTGCTTTGAGGCACCTATGTTCTGAGGGGGCTTCTGCTGCCCCATCTTCTTAAACTGACCCTGGGCTGGCTTCTGCTGCCCCTGATTTCTAGGAGGCCCTTTGAACTGCTTCTTATGGGGCTGTGAACTCTACTGAGCCTGGTGCCTCTTCCTCTGCATCTTCAAATCTATGTCTCTCAAAGTTGGCTCTTCCTGGAACGCACTAGCAGTGGCAGCATCATAACTCGTCGGCCTCATCAGCATAACATCACGGCGAATGGTAAGTCTGAGGCCATCCATGAAGTGCCTCAACTACTCTGCAGCGTCCCTAACAATAATGGGCACAAAGTGACAACTCCTGTCAAACTTCCGGATGAACTCTGCAATACACGAGTCCCCATGTCGGAGACTCGTTTCCTATTCAGACGCCCCCTGAAGTCTGTAGGGAAATACTTGCAATAGAAGAGGTCTTTAAACTGATCCCAAGTGAGAGTAGCTAGATTAAGCCCGTGTGATCCTCCTTCCCTCCACAAAGACGCATCATACAGCAGCATGCAGGTGGCACATATAACCCTGTAAGCATCCCCAATGTCGAGGTATTGAAAGTGTAACTCCAGGGACCTGATCCAACCCTCAGCCATAAACGGGTCGGTAGTGCCACTGAACTCCTTCGGGTTTAGCCTCCTGAATGCTCATAAATGTCCTGCAGAGGCCTAGGATCCTGCTGGGCTTGCTATATCAATCAAGCTATGCCCTCCAAAACTCGGGTAGCGGGATCTCCAAGTGGTGGTGGTGGAAAAAATCTACCATCTCCAGGATTACCATCCTGCTTGTCCGGCAGTAGGAGCTCATTTGTGATGCATAATATCTGAATACGGTCCAAATTCCAAGCGCAACCAACATGCAATTCAATCTAGCATAACCAACATGCAATTCAATCTAGCTTTTAAATCTTTTAATGTAAACACATATAATCATATCAACATGTACTGAAACACGTAAATCATGTAAACATGCAGGCGATACATTAAAAATATTGAAAACATTTAAAGCATGTAATCTTACAGACTTGAGGCTTGACGACTGAGCTTCTGAAGTTGGCGGTTGCACAACCCTCTACAAGAATCCTCGCTTTGATATTAACTTAAACGTCTACAACTAAAATACTGCTAAATTAAAAAAAAACAAGACTTGGCCGAAATGCCACACCTTACACAGTTCGAACAACGCACTACATAAAACAAACTCCTGTGTAAAATTGATTGCAGTTAAAATCTTAAAAATGTGATCGACGGAAACGTTTTCTGTTAAAAATAAGCATCAACATAATACTCAAAATCTACCAATCCACAAACATAAAATTATAAACGTTTAAATTAAAATATTTTAACCAATTTCCTCATAAAAATCTTAATTTACGAAAAATGCAAGGTCCTCGGGTTTCCAGTGCGCCACCAGCTCAGTCCACTCAGCCCCTTTGCACCTCCAGTCTCCTCATCAATCTGTTCACCTACATCAATCACACCTAGTGAGTCTAAAAACTCAACACACCCGAACCGTAATATCAAGGTACATATACATATAAAGAAACATTGAAAAGTACTGTAATTAAAATAAATTTCATGATCTTTGAAAGCATGAACTTAAACATAACAATAATATAAATATGTCATCATAAACGTATTCGTTTTTCTCTTATTGAATTCAGATCATTAGTTGTGATTTTTGTATCAGCTGTTGTTCGATGGATCCATCTATGTATAACCATGGTACCAGACGGCGGGGACATCAACGACACTCTCACCCGTCAACTGAGCCTTGACATTACATGTTTCGTGTTTGTGTTCGTATTAGTCACAACCAAGTCACCTCCTTCAAACAGATCATCATATTCATCACTTAATAAAATTTCATGAAGAAACATAAATTTTCTTGAAAACAAGCATGCAACATATTTAAGCATTTTCATAAAATTCCATATTCATGTCAAATAAACATTTTAAACATGCATTACCATATATCAGGGCACTGCCAGGACTGCTAACTCAATTCTGGTGCAAAATGATCATTTTGCCCCTAAAACCCTGGTTTGACCATTTTACCCCTGGATCTTAAAAATTCGACCCGAGTCCATCCAAACTTATTAAAACACCTTAAAAAATACTCATAATTGTTTCTTAAACGTAAACTCGAGCCCACGCATTACATTCAAAAATTAGTTTTAAAACTTGGACCAGAGTCTCGGTTTTAACCATAATCAACCCGGAACGCAACCAAACTTTCCCAAACTTAAACCATGACTTAAAGAAACCTAACCATGCCTAAAACACCCATTTACAGGCCATACAAGACCCTCAAAAGCCCCCTACAACCCGTTGGAGGTTCTGCACCTTAGGACCGAAACCCTATCTATTAGAGTAGGTGCCCGTCGAGCCAAGTGTTTGCCGAGGGTTCATGTTGAAACTCTATGTATAAACAATCTTTATTTTAATAATATTTGAAATTATTGTTTTGGCACATCTTTATCTGTATACTCATGCTAGTTGCATAGATAAAGTCCTTGAATATACAAATAGTAGAAATAATATGAGATGCTCATATGATGAGTATCATGGAATTCATATTTGGAATACTGTATATTCTAAATAGTTCCTAGTCGATTCAGCCGCCATTAAGAAAGATAAAAGGCCGCTTGAGTTCGAGACTAATATCTGCGATGTGAGTACCATGTTTCATTGGTAGGGGACATTGTGATGTCCGAGCATGCAGATAGGTGCTCCTTGTAGAGTGCACTGAACAACCTCCATAAAGTACTTTCCAAGTGGTTCTCACTTATCGAGTGGAAACGTCGTAGTTTGTGGCTGTACACAATTAGTCCTTATGACCCGGGACAACATTGTGACTCTATATGCTAGCATTGCACTTTGACTTGTTTACCGACTCATATGGGGTCATCAGGTGGCAAGGTTGGATGTTTTGTCGAAACAATAGGAGTCTATGCATTGTAATCGGGGATTCACCGCTTACCTTCGGGTATGGATATCCTATGTGATCTCATGTGTATGTAATTTGAAATCTCTGATCAGAGTGTTGGTGGTATTTAAGAAAGGGGTTTCTTAGATTACACCATCAATGCAACTACAACATTACACATATTATCGATTCTTTGACAGCTCTCGATATACCAATAATTGGCGAATCGGTCGGGATATATGAGATGAAGGGACTGTACTGTACGCTAACCATAATAGATTGGTTCTCGCAGGCACTATCATTTGATACCTAGGGAATCATGTAAGCGATGGTGCTAGGCGTTTAACATGATTGGTTGGGTACTATCAGACTTGAGTTCTAACGTTCTTATTATCAAGGAGTTGATAAATAAGAATGGAGCAACTGTGGTATGCTCATATAAGGACATGTTTAGTCCCGAATCACATTGAGATGTGAACACACGGTTAGTTTTATCATTGAATCATTGAGGGTCACACAAGTGCTAACTTTTTAGATCTCGTTGTGAAATATAAAAGTTCAATGTGTTGAACGACTTATAGAGGAGTTTATAAGCGCAAAGAAAAATAAAAGTATGACTTCTATAAGAGAATTTTGAGGAATTTAATTTTTAGTTTATGGAAGTGTTCCTAAATTAAAAGATGGCTCAAATAAATAATGTATTTGAATATTGTGATATTCATAAACATTATTATGGACTAAATTAAATTAATTCAAGAGTTGAATTAATTAAACATTAGTGGACCTAGTAGAGTCCAAATAATTAAATTAATTTAATTGTTGAATTAATTAAATAACATTGGGTCTTCTAGAGCCCAATTAGAAATAATTATTCAACTAGTGGGCTTGAGTAATTGGTCTCAAATTTGTTTGAGACAATTAAATTAAAGTCCATGGATTTTGTAATTGTTACAAGCCCAAATAATATTGCATGCTTGGGAGGTGAATGGTTGGAGGCGACTTTTTTAGTTAATGGGATGCATGCCTTTTGGAAACACTTTAACTTTTTACACAACCAAGAAAAAGCTTTCTCTTCTCTCCTAGCATCCCATATTGGCCGAAATTTCCACACATTATTCTCTCATTTTTGCTTCTTCAATTGTTGAGGAAAGCATACACTTCTCAAAGAAAAATGTTCTAATTTTTCTAGTACAAAATTAGAGTGGATCTAATTTATTAGTGGTGGACCTATTTTTGAAGTAAGGAGTCCATTTGAGCAAGGAGTGGTGTTGGAAGCTTGTAGATTGTCTATCTTCAAGAGCTAAGTTGTTTACAACTTAGTTGGAGCCAAAACATCAATCCTTGTGATTGATAGGTATATTTCTAAAACATTCTATGTATGAAATTTTTGTGTTTTATGGTATTTTCTAGCACACTAAGTGAGGGGTGCTTGGGCTTTGCTCTTGTAAATTATTTTTAAAACTTTCGTTGCGCATTCCGGACATCCGTAATCGATCACCTTTCACTATCTCCAAGCCCAGCCCATATCTCGACTCTAGCCCAAACCACATCGGATCAGCCTCGAACCAGACAAACCCTAGGACTTAACCGAACCCTCTTGGAATAACCAAGCCCCTGCCTACAACTCCTACTCGCTAGATCGCTCGAAAACAACAAGCATGACCCTCGCGCGGCTCACCCCTTTCGACCCAAGCCACACGCTACCACCAGCCATCCACGGGCCATACCTAGCCTCTGTCTAGATCCAACGGGATCCAAACCATGACTCAAGTCAGTCCCATTCACACTGCCTCTCAACCCTTTAGCCGAACAAGACCCAGAACGAGCAAAACCAAGAAGATCCAATCGGCCACCTCCGAGAACGTATTCTAGATATGATGTTCCACCTAAATCCATGATAAACCTGCTGTAATGACCCTCACAATTCGATCCAGGCAGCCCCCTTCAAACAATACACAAAAACCGTGTTTTGCATGTACATAAAACCATTATTTTCATGACAAAGCTCGTGTAAACCATTTCAAATCAGTAAATCCAATGCGCGACAATCAAGATCAATTAAAATGTGTACTATGATGTGAAGAATGCGAAAAATAAAGGACGATGGTGTGCCTTTGCGTGTATATGCTCGAAAACAACACAAATGATACGAGGGACGAACACCGGAAGGACGAGACAACGTTTCTTTGAAAGATTCTTGCAAAAATGATCAAAAGTTGATGTGTTTTCTCGTGTGGGTGTGGTCGAGAGGAGTGGGGAGGGAGGCTAGGGTTTGAGTGAATATTTGATAATAAAATGAGTGAATATCTGGGACTAGGTTTTTAAAATAGTGAGGTGTAGCGAGCTTGGCCCAAAAATCTACTAAAACAATCACATTAGGCCCAAAAATACTCACGTAAAATATTTCGTTTTGATATGTTTTCAAAATATTACACGAACCATCAAAAAGTCCTCTATTTTGCTAAAAATTGACTGCCGATTTAAATTATGACTCGACGTGTAAAAATATCATAAAATCTTTATTTTTTAAAATCACCTATTAAATACATCATATATTAAATAATTAAAAATAATTATTTAATAAAAACATTTTCCTTAAATTGTCCCCGATCTTCGCTCATCGTTCGAGCATCGAATACTGGCAAAAGCCCAATATTATGCAATTCTAGTAAATCATGCCATATAATCATAAAATCATGTCATAATCATGCATTAAATTCATTGAAAACATCTTATTACACATTTTAATAATACCCTAGATTTGCATGCCGTCAGGTTACGTCGCTTGAATTTCTAGACCTTACAGTATTGTTGATCTACATTTCCTCCCATAAAGTGTCTCCTAAGGAGCGATACCTATAGACGATTTGCAGCTATTTTATAGGTGAAATCCACTAGAGGTAACTTCGGTTCCCAATGTAGAACCCGTAAATCAGTCTACGTATAAGCCATGCATAATTCTAGATTTTTTAAAAATTAAATTGACTTCATTGAATGATTATTTTAATGCATTTCTTTGAAGTTAATTATTTTATTATTTCATTGCAGTAGATTGATTTATTCAGTTATTTCAGTGAGACCGGACTGGAGTTGGAGCTTTGAGATAGAATTTAAGATTTAGAAAACATTTCCAGAATTTATTTTAGCTAGCAAGTAAGTTCATTTAAGTTAAAAAGGAGGTTTGAGGATTTAATTTAATTACTTGAGGTGATTAAGGAATAAGTTCATTTAAGTTCCAATAATTAAGGGTTAATTCACTTAATTATTTAAAGGATTAGTGAGGCTTTTAAGGGTTATTAATTTACTAGATAATCAATATTTTCCCTCCATTTATTAGTGAATTTTCGGCCCCCCTAAGTTGCTAGACTATCCCTTGCCAACTCATCACCCTTTGACCCATTCTTGGTTGAATTAGCATAATGATCTTTTTAATTCTTGGTCCACCTTAATTAAGTAAATATTTAGCATTTTCCTAGTCTAATAAACTCAAGAATTCGGCCACCCTATTCTAGAAGCATCCAACAAAGATTTGATAGCAAACCACAATTCAAATTCAAATTTGAGGGAGACTTGGTCTTGATTTGGCCTTATATTTTGCACCATTCTCCTCCACTCTTTTAACCACTAATTTCCCCTCCATACCACCGAAATTCAGAGGTAAAATCGTGAGTCTTAGCTAGAGAGAAAGGAAGAAAAAAAAACCGAGAGCAAGAAAGAAAACAAAAGAAACGTTCCACTCCTCCGTGCCGCGTCGTCGTCGTTTCGTTCGTTTTCTTTCGAAACGAAACCAGGCATGTCTAGATTTCTTTCAAACCTCAATCAAGTCATATTATCAATTATTTTTCAGTACATGATCAGGTTTTATCATGCAAAACCGAAATACATCAAAGAATTTTCAGAAAAACATCCATGCAGATTTCGATTTTTCTTGTGCAGTTCACGGCTCCTTCTTGTTTTGTGGTTTCAGGTTATGGATCGACTCCAGGCTCCCAAGGCAACGTCTATGCATGTAATAGGATGCATTAGGACCCCACTTGTCCATTGGTTTAACCCCATACTAGCTGGAAAACAAGGAAAGGACAGCAACTCCACATGTGTCCATTTGTACCGTTCGAAAATTCAGTTTGGTTGTCCAAGGGAAAGGATCTGATCATGGCTGCCCTAGGGGCCTATAGCCATGGTTAGATCACTCCCCTATCATATCTAAGACATGACTAAGTCACCCTTTTGGTGGCTTGGTCCATGGCTCATCGGTTTTTACATAAAACATCAAGAACAGCCCCTCCCCTCTCGGCCCCTTCGGTTTTGACAGCACATGTACTTCGAGTTGGTTGGTTTGGTGTGGATCTTGGTTGGCCTATGGCCCTTAGCCACGGTTCATACCATGCCCCTAGATGTCTAGATCGTGCCATGGTCAATCAAATGGCCACTGAAACGACACGAGACAGCAATCAAAACAAAACACTACACACGCACGTATGAGGGCCCTCGGTAAGAGTTTTCGGTTGGTTGCTGGAAAGGTGAGGATTGTGGCTGGCCTAGGGCCCTTAGCCATGGTTCGAATCATTCCTTGGGACGTTGTGGAGAGGCTTTGGTCAGTGGTTCACGCCCCAATGGCCAAAAGTCTTGCAAACGACGCGATGCAAGCAAGGTTGCAGCTGCTGGAAATTTACAGCAAGTTGCTGTGTCGGTTCGGAGGCTTGTTTGAGTTCTTGGTTGGCTTTTAGCCTGTGGCCTTGGACTGGACAGTGCTTCATTGAGTTAGGAAGGTCGTGTTTTTGACCGTTCGTGATTCGGATCATTTTTGAGGTCGTACGAGAATTTACGGTGCGATGTGCCAAATTGACTCTCGAAAGAGCGTTTCTTGTTTTGGCCTCCATTTCACCTAGATTTCGACCCTCATCATTTTAGGAGCATTAGTTCATAATTTTAAGCGTATTTTAATCATGACTATACGTCGGTTCAGTGTCGATTCTGGTTGGTTCGAAGTCATGATTAAATACGAAGTCGTTAGACGTAATTGTCGCATTTTCAAACTTAATTGCATAGTTTGGTCAAGTATAAGCTATTGCATATTTTTCATGGCATATTTAGGTTGTAGCGAGCCTGGGAGCGATCCAATCCAGTTGGTAAAATATACATGATATTTTCATTATGCCATTTAATTATATTACGTGCATGAAAATAGAAAATACTTATTTTTGAGATTTATGCGATATGGCTTGTGGTCAATTCACTATTATGGGAGCATTATTTTATACGGTCGCCAGTGGCCGATCAGTTCAGTTTGGTACCACCCGGTCGCCAGTGACCGGCCAGCTCAGTTCAGTTTTATACTCCCCGGTAGCCAGTTACCGATCAGTTCAGTTCAGTGCAGAGGCCACAGGCGTAGACCATAATCTCAACAGAAAATTTTTACCAGTTATTTCAGTACAGGGCTCCAAGGAACAAACATTTTTACTATGATTTCAGTTCAGTTATGCACGTATTATAATTGCTCAGTACAAGTTATTTTCAGTATGCCTCATGACATGATATTTTATCTCATGCACATTTTACTTCAGTATTTACTCGTTACCTACGATATTTGCATGCTGAGTCTTTAGGCTCACTAGACTTGATTGTTGTAGGTACTGATGAGGCCAGGGCCGAAGGCGGGGACCAGTGAGCCAGCTTGGGTCGGCAGTAGTGGCACCCGAGGACCTCAGTTTCAGCACTTGCCATTTTTTATGCTCAGACATTTTATCAGCTGTTGAATATTTTTAAATTGTTATTTTCGGCAAACTTTATTTTCTTCCGCTGCTATATTTTTTTTTAAAACATTGAACTTGATTCATCAGTTGATTTTATGGTTGAGGCACTCCATTTATTATAAAAGAAAAATTTTTAATTTTCCGCAAATTTTTCAAGCAAGGATTTTCGGGCCTCGACACCCAACTTCCTTGGAAATCGATCACACTAGCTCGGAGTAGATCCTCCAAAATTTGAATCACCTTTTCGGAATGACCATCGTTTTGAGGATGAAACCCTGTGTTGAACAACAACTTCGTTCCCATCACTGCATCCAGACTCTTCCAGAAAGACAATGTTCGGATATCTGTCCGAAACAATAGACACTGGAATTCCGTGAAATCGGAAAATATCTCGGATGTACAGCTCTGCATACTGCGTCATGGTGAATGGCGTCTTAATAGGTAAAAAGTGCGCTAATTTTGTAAGATGATCAACTATAACATAAATGGCATTGAATCCCCTGATTGTCTTTGGAAATCCCACTACAAAATCCATAGTAATATTTTCCCATTTTCACTTGGGAATAGGAAGTGGCTTAAGCTTCCTTGCTGGCCTCTGATATTCTGCCTTAACTTGCTGGCATGTCAAACACTCGGATACAAAATGCAAAATGTCTCGTTTCATGCCCGGCCACCAATACAATGACTGCAAATCATTATACATCTTCGTACTTCCAAAATAAATGGAGTGCAAAGTATTGTGATCTTCTTTCTTAACAACTACTCTCAGTGAATCACCACATCTCGATATCGAACTATGCCATCCTTATCATAATACAGCTTCCAGCCTTTAGATTCATATCTCAGTCTCCATTTTTGTAACTGCTCATCAGAAGACTGACTTCACGGATTCTATCCCACATATTCGACTGTATTGTCATAGTAGAAAGATTAGGGGCCTCACCCCTAGCATACACTGCAATCTCGAATCGCTGAATCTCTGCTTGCAATTGTCTATGAACTGACAATTGAGTAATACCTGCTGCCTTTCTACTCAAAGCATCCACGACTACATTAGCCAACCCCAGATGGTAGATAATATCGCAGTCGTAGTCCTTCATCAATTCTAACCATCTTCGTTGCCTCATATTAAACTCTTTTTGGGTGAAGAAGTACTTCAAGCTTTTATGATCAGTGAAAATCTTGCACTTCTCCCCATATAATTAATGTCTCAAAATCTTTAATACAAATACTACTGCTGAAAGCTCGAGGTCATGAGTCAGGTAATTCTTCTCATGAACCTTCAACTGTCTAGACGTATAAGCTATCACTCGATCATTCCGCATCAGGACTGTGCCTAAACCAAGCTTCGAAGCGTTTGTATAGAGAACAAACTATCCTTTCCCTGATGGCATCGATAGAACTGGCTGTGAAGTCAAATCTTGCTTCAGCTTCTCGAAATTCTCCTGGAAGTTTGATCACCAAATAAACTTTACATTTTTCTTCGTCGAGGCGGTCAGGGGTACTGCAATAGAGGAGAAACCTTGAATGAACTTCTGGTAGTATTCTGCTAGACCCATGAAAATACAGATCTTTGTCACGCTTTTATGTACTGGACACTCTCTAACTACTTCGACCTTACTGGGATCAACCTCAACTCCATCTCTAGAGACAATGTGGCCTAAGAGCGCCACTCTCTCGAGCCAAAACTCGCACTTGCTGATGATATGTGGGATGGAACCGAGATTGGCAAGGGAAGCAACCAACCTAGGGTTTTCTAGGGCTTCTGGTTGGGGGGGAGAGGCTACGGCTTGAAGGAACTCGCTAGGGATCGGTCGGGGCTTGGTCAGGGGCCTAGACCGGAAGCGACTTGACGCTAATAAGAGTCCTAACATGGATGGACTCGGCAACTGTAGTGAAGAGCGAGTCCACGCACACAAGGACTCTCACCCGTGCATGCGGCGGCTGGATTATTCAAGGCGGGTGCACGGCTCGGGTAGTGGTGGTCTAGGTTGGTCCTGTAGGGTCTAGGGATAATGGCCTGGGGTCAGGGCTTGGGCTGGTACAGCTTGGTCCATGGTGGCTCGATGAAATAGGGCCGCGGATAAGTATTGTTGCGCATGTACTTTTCGCGTGGGCTGGGGCTGGTGCGTTTGTCTAGGGGTGGTCCAAGTGGGGTCCAAGAGGGTTAGGGTTAGGTCTGGTCAAGGGTGGCTCAGTGGTGGCTCGTGGTTTGGGTGAGGCCGAGAGTCCTAGAGAGCTTAGGGTTCGAACATGGCTTTGTGAAGAGAGCGGCTGGAAACGTGGGTCCACGGGGTCGGTTCTTGGTTCACGAGGGTAATTTAGGTATGAAAAGTTCATAGTTAAAGTTTTGGATTTAAAATATTTAAGTTGAATTAGTTTGTGATTACAACGTTTTACGATTTAGTAATTAAAAAAATAATTCAATAGTCTTGAGTTTACGTTTAATAAAAATAATAGAAGGCAAATATAAGCTTAAATAATTATGTGGGATAGACTCGAGTCAATAAAAGTGAGGAAAAGTCAAAATCGATGATTTTTTAGTCCACACAAAACGGTCAGTTTACACCTAGGTAGTACAAAAATGTTTGGCAGTGTCCCGAAGATTCATAACGCATACTAAATGATATTTTAAAACGGTTACAATGAAAATATGAGATTTTATGATTTATGATAAATGTGTGCAATTTTTACTGTTAAAATGTTATTTTACGAATTTGGAAAGGACAAAATATTTTAAGATTAAAAAGAAAAAAAATATTTTGAAGGATGTGAATTGACTGTGACAAAAAAGATATGATAAATGATTATTGGTAATATCGTGAGGGAGAAGGCCCTAGAGGGAGCCTGTTTAAGGGAGAAGGTCTCAGAAGTAGCCCAACGATTGTATTTCCATTTAAGTCGGTGCCTAGTGCCCGCCCCCATGCCCAATGGTGAGCTAAGGCTGATCAGTCGACCACATGATACAGCTAGTCACTTTCAAGGATCAAATTTCACCCAAAACGATAAATGATGGAAAGCTTTATGATTTGATGATTCATGATTAAATTATGCTTACAAATTTATGCTAGCTTATTTTGAATAAAAGTATGATTGGATGTGTTTGTATATATATTATTTGTTAATCATGTTTAGAACGTTTTGAATCACTACACTCACTAGGTTTGAATGTTGCAGGTGAGGATGAGATTGAGGGAGGCGCTGACGCTTGAGTGGATCGAATCCAGCAGTACACTCCCGAAGGACATTATTTTCCGCATTAGCTTGATACTCAAAGTTTTAAAATTTTTGTAAATGATTTAATCTCTAGATTTTTATGCTTTATTCTGAAGTTAGTGTTGGTCATGTTAATGACTGACATATGATTTTTGTTAATTGACGAGTGGGGGATTTTATGCACTTTAAATTTTTAGATATTAAATTATTTTTGGATGTTGGAATGTTAAGTCATTTTAAATATGAATTTCAAATTTTATGTTCAAAAAAAAAATTGTAGGATTTTAAAGTTTAAAAGTAGTCGACGTTTCAGTTGATATCATAGTGAAGGATCCCTAAAGGTCTTGTTAATGTCACTCCGAGAAGCTCAAGAAGTCACGCCTCAAGTCTGTGAGTTTTTTCTGCTTTAGATTTTATATATTGAACTTTAATTGCTTTTATGATAAATGATATAGAGATTAGATGCATGTTTCATTTAAAATGTTAAATGCATTTTGGTTACATTGACAAGTTCTTCGTAGTGATAATGAGGATAGGGAGGAGGAGGAGATTCTACAGCCTCCTTCTAATCAGGATTCCAGTGCCTGTGTACTAGCTAGTATGGCTCGTTTACTAGAACAGCACGTGGGAAATGGTGTGAAGGTCTCACCGCAAGATGTCTATGAGCGATTTAGGAGTATAGATCCCGCGGATTTTTCTGGCACTACTGATCCATTCGTGGCTGAGGGATGGATTAGATCTTTAGAGGTGATGTTCAAGTATATGGATATGGCGTACATTGACCGAGTTCGTTGTACCATCTATCTGCTGAAAGGCAACGCTTCTTATGGTGGGAGGGAGCAGAGCGAAGGGTGAATCTAGCGACTCTATCTTGGGAGGATTTCAAGAGAATATTCTATGATAAATATTTCACTGCCGATGTTCATTCGAGGTAGAAGTGAGAGTTTATGAGTCTTCGCCAGGGGGACTTGACTGTTGCTGAGTTTGTGCAGAAGTGGGCTGTCATTTTGTGCCTTTGATTGCCAATGATCATGCGGAGAATTTACGACATTTCTTGATGGATTAAGGTCGACGATCCGTCAAGATGTGATGTTGACTGATCCTATTGACTATACTACTGTCGTTGCTAAAGCTTTTCGAGCCGAGCAATCTCTGAAGGATATTGATTGGGAGATGCAGTGCAAGAGGAACTGTGCCCATCAATCAAATCAGCAGAAAATAAGCCGTTTACAGGACCACCAAAACGGCGAGGACAGTACAAACCACAAGAACAACCACCTAAAGAAAACGTCCTGAAGACTCCTGAGAAGCCACTTTGAAAGGAGTGCGATCGCCATCACTACAGCAAGTGCATGTGGGCACTACAAGAGGGCTTCAAGTGTGGAGGAATGGGGCATAAGGCTGGTGATTGCCCAAAGCTTAAATAACCCACGACTGGAAGGGCTTACGCGATGCATACTAAGCAAGTGGATCTAGAAACTATGCTTATAACAGGTACTCCGACTATTCAAGCATTTTAAATCGCAATATTTCTTGAGATTATAAGCATGAATGCTATAATCGAATTAACGTGCATGGAATGTGATGATTTAGAATTGCATGTTTCAAATTATAGGGTTTAAAGAAATGAATGCTTGCAAACACTAACCATTTATGTCAAATTGTAGAAGATCGAAAACTTAAGGGACTAAATAGCAATTTTCGAAAATTCATGAAGAGAAGTGTGACAAATTCGAAAATTTTAAGGGATCACTTGGCAGTTTTCGAAATTGAAGGGCTGAAATACTAATATGGGAAACTAGAAAGGTCCTAGATGATATGAAATTTCTAAATTTTATGGCCTTAATCGAGTATAATACAAATATTATCAGGACGAATTTTGTTAGCGGGCGTAGCTACTTACGCTTTCCAAGATTATGGAGCTACGCATTCTTTCATAATTGAATCCTTCGTGAAGATCTTATTAGTGGACGTAGAGTCAAGATTCAGAGTTACAGTGCTTTCTGGCGAACATATGGTCTCTACAAGCATGGTTAAGGATGTGGAACTCAAATTTCAAAAGAATGTTATACGGGCAGACCTTATTGTATTACCAATGCCCGAGTTCGATATTATTTTGGGCATGGATTGACTCACACTGAATGGGGCTATTATTGATTTTGGTGGAGATCAGTATCCATTAATACCGCCCAATAGGAAATCATTCATCTTTGAGGCTGAACAAAACAATCAAATGACGCATATCATTTCATGCATTCATGCAAAGAAGCTTATCCGAAGAGGCTGTCAAGGTTTTCTGGCTAGCATTATATATGTACCCACTACTGACAGTTGATTGATCGAGGACGTGGAAGTTGTCAAGGACTTTCTGGACGTGCTCCCTAATGATTTTTCTGGTATCCCACCCGAGCGAGGGGTAGAATTTGCTATTGAATTGATGCTTGGTACTGTTCCGATCTCTAAGGCACCGTATCACCTAGCACCTGCTGAAATGAAAGAAATAAAAGATCAAATTCAAGAGCTGCTACACAAGGGATTTATTCGCCTTAGTTTCTATCCATGGGATGCGCCAGTACTATTTGTGAAGAAAAAAGATGGGAAGATGAGACTGTGCATCAATTATAGAGAGCTGAATAGAGTGACATTGAAGAATAAGTATCCATTACCCCGAATCGAAGATTTGTTTGACCAATTGCAAGGAGCTTTGTTATTTTTAAAGATAGATTTACGGTCTGGATATCACCAGTGGAGAGTAAAAGAGACGGATGTACACAAGACGACTTTCAAAATGCGTAATGGGCATTAAGAGTTTTTAGTGATGCCTTTTGGATTGACTAATGCTCCGGTGATCTTCATGGATCTCATGAATCGCGTATTTCATTCGTACCTCGATCAATTTATTATTGTTTTCATCGATGACATTTTGATCTATTCCAAGAGCCGAGAGGATCATGAGAAGCACTTGAAGACGACCTTACAAGTGTTACGAGATTGGAAATTATATGTAAAGTTCAGCATGTGCGAGTTTTGGCTAGAGAGGGTGGCATTATTAGGCCACATCATGTGAAAAAAGAAAGTAGAGGTCGACCCATCTAAGGTCAAATCAGTCAAGCAGTGGCTAGTGCCTAAAAGTGTGACGGAAATCCGCAGTTTCTTGGGTCTGGCTGGCTACTATCGTAAGTTCATCAAGGGTTTTTCGTCCATTGCAGTACCCTTGACATCATTGATGAAGAAAAATGCGAAATTTTTTTGGGTACCGGAGTTTCAAAATAGCTTTGATCAGTTAAAGCAAGCACTCACTACCGCACCATTTCTAGCAATGCCGACAGAACAAGGGGAATATGTGTTGTACACCGATACTTCGAAGCTAGGATTGAGCATAATTCTTATGCAGCATGAGTGAGTCATAGCGTACCCGTCTAGGCAGCTGAAAATACATGAAAAAAATTATCCGATGCATGATCTTGAGCTTGTGATAGTCATATTTGCGTTGAAAATTGGAGGCACTACTTATATGGCGAGAAATGTAAGATCTTAACAAACCACACAAGCCTCAAGTATTTCTTCACCCAAAAGGAGCTTAACATGATACAAAGAAGATGGCTAGAACTTGTAACGCCTGCGACATTAGCTATCATCCTGGCAAAGCTAATGTAGTGGCGGACGCTTTGAGAAGGAAATGGTCAGTCTTGACCCAATTATCAGTGTAGAAGCCTCTACAAGTGGAAATTCAGCGGTTTGATCTTGAAGTTTATGCTAGGGGAAAGGCCCCTAATCTCGCTACGTGACAGTATATTCCACTCTGCGAGATAGAATTCGAGCCAGACAATCTAATGATGAGCAATTACGGAAATGGAGACAACGAGATGAATCGAAGGGCAACAAGTTATATTCAGTCGAGGATGACATTGTTAAGTATTGAGGTCGATTATGGGTTCCTAGTGGTGATTCACTTAGAGTTGAAATTATGACTGAAGCTCACAGTACCCCTTATTCTGTTCATCCTGGAATTACCAAGATATACAAGGACTTTCAACTTTTATATTGGTGGCCATGAATGAAACGAGATATTAGTTAAGACAGAGCATCAAAGACCAGTGGGAATGATTCGACCCCTTCCCATTCCCAGTGGAAGTGGAAGTGGAAGAACATTACTATGGATTTCGTGATAAGAATGCCAAAGACGGTGAAAGGACATGCCATTTGGGTAATAGTGGACCACCTTAATAAGTCAACACATTTCTTACCAGTGAAGACGACTTTTTCCATGACACAGTATGCGGAACTATATATTCGAGAGATAGTCAGACTGCATGAAATTACTGTCTCTATAGTGTCGGACATAGACACACGATTCAATTCATCATTCTGGAAGAGTTTACATGCGGCTTTGGGAACCAAACTACTATTCAGTACCGCATTTCATCCTTAGACAGACGGCCAGTCAGAGAGAGTCATACAAATTTTAGAGGATCTACTCCGAGCCTACGTGAACGATTTCCAAGGGAGTTGGGAACTGAAACTACCTCTAGTGGAGTTCACTTACAATAAAAACTATTAGTCATCTATTGGAATGGATCCATACGAGGCACTCTACGGAAGGAACTATAGATCGCCTATCCATTGGGATGAGGTAGGAGAGAGAGCTATGATGGGACCCGAGATAGTTCAGCACGCCGCCAAAATGGTCGCCAAGATCCGAGATAGAATGAGAACTAATTAGAGTCGACACAAGAGCTACGCGGACAAAAGAAGACGAGATGTGGAGTTTGCAATAGGTGATCACGTGTTTATAAAGATAGCATCTATGAAGGGTGTTATGAGATTTGGCAAGAAAGACAAACTTAATCCAAGATTCATTGGATCATTTGAGATACTCGAAAGAGTGGGAGCATTAGCATATTGAGTGGCGTTGCCATCTAATCTTGCAGGAGTCCACAATGTCTTCCACATATTGATGCTCCGCAAGTACATGCCAAACCATTCACAAGTACCGAACTTTGAGCTACTGCAACTTACACCAAATCTGTCATATGAGGAGAGGTCTACTCAAATCTTGGACAGTCAAGAGAGAAGGTTTGCAAAACAAGATAATAAAAATAGTCAAAGTCCAGAGGCTAAATCACTCAAAGGAAGAAGCCACTTGGGAGACTGAGTCAAAGATGAGTAGTCGCTACCCCGAACTATTCGGTAAGTCTTAATTTCGATGACGAAATTTTATTTAAGGAGGGGAGGATTTGTAACGTTCAAAAAACCAACTCACGTAAATCACATACATGGAAATGATTTAAATTACTTAATTATTTTAAATTCTTACTTGATGTATATTATATGATGCAATTGATTAGATTGCATGATTTCATGAGAATTGAAGATTTTATCCGAATATTCGATAATAGGCTGGGGAAAGGAGATCAGGGACGACCAAGACAAAATATTTTTTCAATAAATATTTCAAGGCTTATTAATATGATTAAAATTTTCTAAAAATAGTAAAGTCCAAGTTATTTTACGAGACGAGCACGATTTTATTCGAGAAATCAGTTTTGGGCAAACGAGGGATTTTTAAAGGACCAAAAGTATTATTTTTGAAAACTAATTTTTTTAAACTTTTATTTTTAAATTAAATAGGTGTTATTGGGCCTAATTTACCTAAGATTAGTAGGCCTAATTGCTCCTAAACTCAAATGCCCAAAACCCAAGCCCATTAACATGTAAATTTTAAATCTATAAAATAGAAACATAGGGTCTTCCTAAGCCTCACATCAGCCGAAAATTAACACAAAACACACAAAATATTTTCGAGATTTTGAGAAGGAAAAACAAGAAGTCCTCGTCGTCCGTTCGTCCTTCTTCGCACCCCACGCCAACGATCGTATATTCGAGCGTTCTAAAACGCAAATGCACGCTTATAAAATTCTTTGACGCAACATTCAGATCATATTATGCTTGTTTTAATTATTTTTGCATGAAAAATATTGAAGCATGGACCGTTTAACGACAGAACAATTTTTTTCAAAGTTTTGATGATTTTACGGTTGTTTGAAAAACTTTATGATTCCTAAGGACACGCTGCCAATAGGAGGTGTTTAAGAGAAGTGAAAAAAGTCGTTAAGGGACGATATGTGGGCTGGAATCGAACTTGGCAAGGCAAGCAACCAACCTAGGGTTTTCTGGGGCTTCTCGTTGGAGGGAGGCCACGGCTTTAAGGAACTCGCCAGGGCTCGGTAGGAGCTAGGTCAGGGGCCTATACTGGAAGTGACTCGATGCTAGGAAGAGTCATAGCATGGTTGGACTCGGCGGCTGAAGCGAAGGGAGAGTCCACTCACACAAGGACTCTCACCCGTGCATGTCGCGGCTGGATTATTCAAGGGGGTGCGCGGCTCGGGTACTAGTGGTCTAGGCTAGTCCAGTAAGGTCTAGGGATGATGGCCTGGGTCAGGCTCGGGCTAGTGCAGCTTGGTCCATGGTGGCTCGATGAAAGAGGGCTGCGGCTAGGTGTTGTTGCGCAGGGACTTCTCGCGTGGGTTGAGGCTGGTGCGTTGGTCCATGGGTGGTCCTTGTGGGGTCCAGGAGGTCTAGGGTCAGGTGTGGTCAAGGGTGGCTCGGTGGTGGCTCGTGGCTTGAATGAGGCCGGGAGTCCTAGAGAACTTAGGTTTCGAACATGGCTTGGTGAAGAAAGCGGCTCGAACCATGGGTCTACAGGGGTCGGTTCATGGTTCACGAGGGTAATTTAGATATGAAAAGTTCATGTTAATGTTTGGGATTTAAAATATTTAATTTGAATTAGTTTGGGATTAAAATGCTTTACGATTTAGTAATTAAGAAAATAATTCGAAAGTCTCGATTTTAGGTTAAATAAAAATATTAGAAGGCAAATATAAGCTTAAATAATAATTTGAGATATGCTCGAGTCAATAAAATTGAGAAAAATTCAAAATCGAGTATCTTTATTCCAGGGGCAAAACAATTAATTTACACCTGGGTAGTACAAAAAAATTTGGCAGTGTCCCGAAGAATCATAACGCATGCTAAATGATATTTTAAAACATTTACAATGAAAATATAAGATTTTATAATTTATGATAAATTTATGAAATTTTACTGTTAAAATGTTATTTTACGCATTTGGAAAAGACGAGATATTTTATGATTAAAAAGAAAAGAAAAATATTTTGAAGGATGTGAATATATTGTGACAAAAAGATATGATATATGATTGTTGAGAATATCGTGAGGGAGAAGGCCCAGAGAGAGTCCGTTTACGGGAAAAAGCCCTAGAGGGAGCCCAACGATTGTATTTTCATTTACATCGGTGCGTATTTGCCCGTGCCCATGCGCAATGATGAGCTAAGACTGATTAATCACCCACATGATACAACTAGTCATTTTCAAGGATCAAACTTAACTCAAAACGATAAATTACGGAAAGCTTTATGATTTGACGATTTATGATTAAATTATGCTTACAAATTTATACTAGCTTATTTTGAATAAAAGTATGGTTTTAATGCATGTGCTTGTATGTGTATTATTTGTTATCATGTTTAAAACGTGTTGAGTCAGAAGACTCACTAAGTTTGAATGTTGCAGGTGAGCATGAGATTGCGGGAGGCCCTGACGTTTGATTGGATCAAGTCTGGCAGCACACTCGCGAGGGACATTATTTTCCGTATTAGCTTGATAGTCAAAGCTTTAAAGATTTTGTTATTGATTTATTTAGATATTTTTATATTTTATTTTGAAGTTAGTGTGGATCATGTTAATGGTTGACGTATGATCGTTGTTAATTGACGAGTAAGGGATTTTATGCACTTTAAATGTTTAGATGTTAAATTATTTTGGGATGTTGGAATGTTAAGTCATTTAAAATATGAAATTTGAATTTTATTTTTAAAAAAATAATTTTTTTTGGTAGGATTTGAAGGTTTAAAAGTAGTGGATGTTTCAAAATAAAATGAAAAACCGAATAACCATCTATTACCTATCAAGTGTTTCGAAGTTCAAGCTTCTATCTATCATCACTAATGGATGCATTTAACTCCAAACATTTTTGAAGCATTATGATGGTGAGGTAGAAAAACAAATCCGTAAATTTAGCATTTTAAATTCTCAACTATCTAAAGAAGTAAGAAAAGAAATCATTAAACCTAGAATTTTTAATTCTCAAACAATTCAAACTTTAACTCATTAGCCCAATAGACGTTTTAAAATTATTTTACGCAAACATTCATTGCAAAAACGACAAACAATAGCTTAACTATTTTTTTTTCTTTTTCAAGTGATGATATTTTTTTAGGATAAATGATGAATATATTAGAATAATAAATTTTAAACATATTTCTAATACAAAAAGATCACGATTATGCAACAAAAATGAGATTTTGACCTAGGGTCTACAATTCAAATATATGGTTTAGACTGAGGAATTCACACGCAATCGAAAAATCAATCTGCCCAAAACCGAGAAAACTGGAATGTGAGCTGTCGGATGGAACGTGAGCTGTTGAAAGAAAGGGAAGAGAAATCTTCTGTTTAAGTTTTTAAGTATTTTCTATTACTTAAATAATGATTTTAAATTAATTTAAAAAATGGGTAAATTGGGAATTTGACAAACAAGAATTATTTTTCTAAATGGGATTGTAAGGAGGTCTATTTTTCTAAATTGTGAGGAGGTCAGCCAATTAAAAAGTAGGAGTGGGAAAGAAAGTATTTAAAAACAAGGACTCTGACTTTCTTTTTAAGAAACAAGGAGTCGACTTTTGATTATTACGTTAACTGTAATTAAACTCTTTAAATTAATTAATTATCCTCTTCTTTTTCTTCTCGGTCGACACACATCTTCCCCCAATTAAAATTTACGAGTCATCTACCCCTTTTTCCCCAAATCGGATCTGTCGACCCAAAACCAATTTAGTCGACCCAAAATCTACTGTGAGAAAAAATAAGAGCCCACCCAGAAAAATTGGTCGACCCAACATTTTGGGTCGACCAAGCCGAACATTGGGTCGACCAAGATTTGTTTGGGTCGACCAAGCCGAACATTTTGGGTCGACCAAGATCAAATCTTGGTGTAGTAAAATGTTGGGTAGATCAAAATTTTGGTCTACTGCTTGTGGGTCGACTTTTTCTTTTTAGAAACAAAAGCAATAAATCGAAATAAAAGTTAATATTATCAGATTTTTGTCAGCCATTTGTTCGATTGAGTTCGCTTAGATTAGAAAGATTTGCATCGAGAATTGATGGAAAAAAAAGACGATTTATATTGAGAATCGTCGTCGAAAAAGAAATGAAAGGAGGTCGACAAGAAAAACCTAGTTTAGAGTCGACTGAATGAGATGGATGAATTTAATGTTAAGAATTTAATTAAGTTAATGGTGTATTTATATTTAAACAAAAGGACATTTATGTAAACGATCATTTTTTTTTAAATAAGTCACAATCCGCTGCCTTTTCCCTGAATTTCCCCTGCTATCACTTCATTGAAAAACCCTCCAAAGAAATAATAAAATAATTCAAGAACCCTCAAGATCGGGGGATAAATGGAGAGCAATAGTGGAAGAGGTGTAATATATACGAAAGAGAAGAGAGATATGAGCTTTGAAATTCCCTTTACGTTGAAAGTGGGTCAAGTTTTCACTGGGTTTGGCATTGGCTGTGGCATTGGTATTGGCATCGGCCGCCCTTTAAATTTAGGTGGGTTTTCTATTCTCTGTATATTAAGGCTCTTGCTTTCTAGCAACATCGGGATCTTTTGGTGCGAATTGGACGTTTTGTTTTGAAATATTTGAATTCGTCTGCCATGAGTATAATTGTTTGAAATTTTGGGAGCTCTGCATTTAAATTGATCGGATTTTGGATTTTGTGTTTATCATATTGAGAGATTGGCGTGAATTGTGTTTGGTTGTCAGCTCATGTGTATAAAAGTGCTCTTTTTTATTCGGATGCTATACGTTTAAATTATTGGTAACAATCGTTTACATCTCTTCTTGTTCTAATATATTTCTAAATTTACTATTAAACTACTCTTATAAAACGCCACTTGAAACCTCATGTATACATTTGGATTATATCTTTACATTTTGATAATAGATCAATGTCATTGAGCTGCTATACTTTTGGATACCAAAAGTTTACCTGGAAATCGATTTACTTTCTCCTCAATGAGTAAATTGCAAGATCTACACAAATCACAAAAAATATAGTTAAAATTCCATTAAAAATTGTGTGCCGATGTCTTCTACAATATTGCTACATGTTGAGGGTCATTTTTAGAAGAAAGATAAGGAATTCAAACAGGTGCCATTTTATCCGTTTCTTATCGTAAGGAATCATCAGTCGGCTCCAAAGATTTTACCGATCAGATATTGCTTCAATAAGTCTATCCTTTTCAAGAGCAAACTGATGCTATATTAACCATCAAACTTTTGGTCGTTTCATCAGGTTCAGTACCAGTGCTGAACCAAGTTATGGTTGCTGCAAGGGGTGCAACAGATGCTTTTTCTGGTGTGCAAAGAAACGTCAATAGTTCTGTACGTCTCTCTGATATATTTCTTTTGGATTCTTTTATTGCTTTTTGTCAAAGCTCTAAACCTCCGAAGTTTGGTTTGCTTATTTTTCTTACGTTTAGTTGAAGAAAGTGGGTGCAAAGAACATTCAAGCGGGAATCGGTTGTGGAATAGGTTTTGGCCATGGCTTTGGAGTTGGTAGATTCAATTCTTTGATATACTTTCCCTTTTTGCCAGTTAACTACTATTACTTGATATTTGCTATTCAAGCTTGTCTTGCTCTATACTGAGATTCTCTTTGCCGTAGTACTTTTATCACCGACAATGTCTATAAATCTAGAAGAGTTATTTAAAGTTGACTTAGGTTTAAAAAATGAGTCAATGCGGAACAGAATTCTTTAATTATCTAGTTACCTCTATTCTACGTTGAATTGTAATTTGATTTAAGAAACAAATTTGAAGATATGGATTTAAAATCTCTGAAGAAATCAGAAATTTGAAAAAAAATCACTATCATTGCAAAAATTTACAAACTTGTTAGCTAAAAGGATTTGAAATCAAATGATTCCGTATTAGCCAAACAAACAGTGTGTGTTTATCGCGCCGGTTTGAAATTCTTTCTTTTCCAATCCTCTTAACGAACAGGCTGCCAGATAATTGATCATAGCTCGTGGCTATTGCTGATTACTTATATAATAAAAACCTTTCACGAAATGCAGGTCTTGCTATGAAGCCCCGTGTGGTGCATCAGATACAGTCACACCTTTTTGTATGTATTCACATTATTTACTGTTTTTTTCCATCATTGTCCAAATCTATCTTTACATCCTAATTTATCAGCAAGCAGTCACACATGTAATGGAAAAACTTGGAATCGTTTTCACTTTACCAATCAATCAAGGACTTCTCCCGGCATCTTTTCAAACTAGCACAAGAATGATAAAGGATTCAGTTTCAAGCAGTTCGTTTCAAGACAATGTCCAGGATGGAAAAACAAGCATTCCTTTGGAAGGAACTTTAGTACCAAAAAACGATGTAGTAAAGACAGGAAGCCGGACAGAAATGACCATAAACAACTTCTTGAAAAACCCGATTTTGCAAGAGGATATGGACCAACACAAACAAGTATGTAGAATGAATTTTTTTTTTTTTTTTGTTATTGTATTTGCTTTGCGTCGTTCTTAAACTTTTTTCAGAAGATCTATGGGTAATTTTTCATTTCATATGAAGTCATCCATGTATAAGTAATTTGGTGTGTCATGCATTTGATTTACCAACAACAGTTGTATTTAATTTAAGATTAACTAGATGAAGCAGAGTTTAGATCTAGTTTTTAGTTCATCACTGTTAGATCTACAGACCAGCCGACCAAGCAGTGGCTGTCACCCAATTTAAATAGAAAATTTTCAAATTTTATATATCACCGACTGCATTACTAGGTCCACTCTGAGAATAACTTATCAAGATACAAATATCTTACCAATAAATTAAAATTAGTAATTCATGAAAGTCAACATGATTTCTCTTGTCGTACAATAAATTCTGCTTTTGACTCTTTTCTAGTTATTATTTTATGATTGAACGAATAAAATAATAAATTGATGTGCTCAATGATCTTTGCAATATTGGAAATACAGAGGTGCCACATGTGCGTAGTATACAAATGGTTGTCGATTTGTTCCGACTTTAACTCAACGGTTGTAAAAAGCTAAGGAAACCTGTAGCTTTTGAGCTCTGACTTTTCTAAATCATCCGCTAGATTTCTCATTGACAGAAAAGATATAAATGCTGAGTGTTAGGACTGAAAAAGTAGGGATCTTTCCTAGAGAAAACATTTTTTTACTAGAATAAACGAATGAACAAACTAGGAATGCTAATTTTATACGGAACTTTGAAAATCATGCTGGGAAAATGTGAGTAGATTGTACCGATTGAAATTGGAAAAAAGTCGTGGATAATGTAAGTTGCCCTTCAGATTGCTGAAATAATGTGTTCTTTGCTGATTAAAGTGTGTAAAAATCTTTCTTTATGTTTCTTTCCTTCTTTTATTTGGCTGAGCACCATCCTTGTCTCTCTTATCTACATAGAAACTCTTAAGTTATTGGGCCAACCCTATCAGCTTCTCCTATTTACTTTTCCATTAATTAATCAATCAGAAAATTAAAATAATCAATTGATAAGTAATCAGTTATGGGCTAATGGGTTTGCACATGGGGCCCGATTTCATTAGACATCCATATTATATTAGGCTTCTATTTTCATATCCAACCTTTCATTTTCCATTGGGACGATTATAAAAATATAATTGGACTGCTAAAAACAAATATTTGGTCTTAAACACTATGCGACGTGTATTCTTTGCTTCAACAAAGAAATGATGAGAGTTGGGCATATAGGTGTCACTACAGTGACATTTCAATTGACGACTATGATTGGTGCATCAGAAATATTTGTTCTTCCACCTATTGTTGTGCTGGATACAAACTTCTTTTCTATTTTTCACTTGAGTATTATGTTTGAACTTTGTTTCTTTTATCATATGTTGTAACATATATAAAGAAAAGGCTGTTATTTTCACTGCAGGTTGAGTCTTTGCAGCTGGAAAACAACATGCTTCAGATGGTACCAACTTCATTATTGTAGAAATAAATTTAATTAATTTTGTCCAACATATTTTCTCGAATATATCTCTTCTAGTGGTGATATTCTGAACTCCCACATTCTTGTGCACTCAGGTGCTGAAACATCAGCTACTCATAGAGGAGCTGACGCAAGAGAGCAAGAAGCTTCACCAGATATTGGTAGAAGTGTCGAAAGTTGATCCGAGCAAATTCCAATCGAGCTTCACAAGTAGTGGTAAGCCCTCGTGTACTGAATGTTTTGAATGCCGTAGAAAACAAAGAAGAAGATGAAACTTAATGCATTACTTTCTACATTAATCAATCAAAAAACCGATTTTTTTATGGGATTTCCAATGTTCATATTAATTATTGGAATCTTTTCTGAAACCGCATATATCTTTTATTTTTTCTGGTTCTTGAAGCATGTGTGTTATAGGGGATTTTTCAAAGTGTTGGATTTCTGTCGGCACCATTTGCCACGATTGTCAACTGTGGCTTTGTGAGAAAAAAAATTATGCTTGATGCGATTTTAATCTTATTAGGGCGGAGTTCCCACATAACCATCATTTACTTTGGTATGTTGACTGTCACTTGGTCTTGTAGTTGATACTAGAGCCAATATCATGAATTAGATCCTAGAAATTGTTGGAACAATTGCTGTTGGGGGATTATTCGGTTGCATTGTGAGCAATAACACGTAAGCTGCCCTCTTTTACTATTTACGGTATGACAGTTGAAGCATGCCACTTGAGTTGCCCTAATAGCTTTGTTTTTAACTTTGCTCATTGCTTCGATTTGTTGTTAGCTTTCAGAAAAATTTCTAAACTTTCGAGTAGCATTTGGGAAAACGCAACCAAAAAAGCCAATGTGGTGCCAGCTATAAAGATAAAATAGCAGGACATTAGGAGTCCTCCTAAGTTGTCATCATTAGGAATAATTTGAAAGTTCCTAGAATTGCGAATAGATCAAGGACATATTGCTTGGCCAAGATCCTGAATTAGCTTGCTGGGAATAAAGGGTAAAGATCAAAGAAAAAGTCACCGATGATTCTGTTTGGCTCCGTCTAAAGATCAGATGCTTTTTCTCTCTTTTATAAAGCCACCACCAGTCACATTGTTACTGGGAATAATAATATTTCATCGAATAAGCATCTACATATCAGTTCTCAATAGGGCAGAGCTAAGTGTTACAAGGATGAACAAACAGGAAATTTCAAAATGATGGCCCAAATTCTAGGCTTCACCATGGAAATACGATCGTTGGGCTCTCTCGGGGGTCTTCTCCCATAGACGGGCTCCCTCTGAGGTCTTCTCCCGTAAATGGGTTCTCTCTGGGCATTTTCCCTCACGACATCTCCACAAAATTGTAAGTTCACCATTCCTTCTTAAAACGGATCCCCCACATTTCATATATAATTTGTTACAGTCAATTCACATATGTCAAAAAATTTTTCCTTCTCTTTTAAAAACATAAAATATCATAACTTTCCAAAAATAATATTTTAACAAGTAAAAACTGCACAATTTTACCATAAATAATAAAATATCATATTTTCATAGAAATAATCATTTTAAATCATAAAATATCATTTAAAATGCGTTATGATCTTTCGGGACGCTGCCAAGCTTTTACGAAATTCCGAAGTGACCGTTTTGCCTCTAAACGTAAAAATTCTCGATTTAATATTTTCTTACTTTTAATGACATGGAATTATCCCAAATAATTATTTAAGCTTAAATCTAATTTTTCAAATTTTTATTCAGCTTAATTCGAGGCTTTCCATTTAATTCTTTAATTAACAATTCGTGAAGCGTTTAAATCCCGAATAAATTCAAAACATAGTATTTCCATCCCAAATTTTTAAAATAGACTTTTTATTACCTAAACTACCCTTGTGAGCCATGAACCACCCCCGTGGACCCATGATTCCAATTTATTCATTAAATTCGAAATAATGACCCTTATGTGCAAACACCGAGCCATCTCCAAAATTAGCCGAGCCACGGTCGAGCCACCTCGAGCCAGACCCTAGCCAACCCATCTAGGTACCATCTTGACCAACCCTGACCCTTAGAACCTGACCCTAACTCACGCACAAGCCCTGCAACCGAGCCACAAAGCTGCGCGTGAACCCTTCCTTCTCGCCTAGGACTCCTAGCCAACTAGGACTCTTCTACTCGAGCCACCACCGAGCCCACCTGACCCTTACCGACCCTGGACCACGCCCAGACCCAACCAAGCCCCTGACCAGCGTCGCGAGCCACATGAAGCAAGAACAGCAGCCGCACGCCCCCTATGCTTTTCTCACGTTTTGCTCAAGCTACGTCGAGCCACCATGCACAGCCCCATGACCCAAACCCTGACCAACCTCCCTTCACCCTACTGGACCTACCACAAGCCGCCCAGCCCTAGCAGCGAGCCCCCTTGGTCGCTGCTGCACTTACCCATGCGTGGGGGAGAGTCCCTCTTCACGTGGACTCTTCCCAAGCCCAAGGCTCGAGCCCTAGCCCTCCTAGGACTCTTCCTAGGACCTAACCACAACCAGCCCAGCCACCTAGCCGAGCCTGGCCCAGCCATGCAAGCTAGCCGCCCCTTGACTCGAGTGCAAACCAATACAAAACCCTCGGTCCTCTCCTTGTTATCCCTCGGTTCCAGCATGTAAATTTCCTTCAAATAATTCATTTTTCATTCATATTTCATCCTACGTTGGCAGCGTGTCCTTTGGATTCATAACGTTTTTAAAACAAACTTAAAATCATTATATTTTTGAAAATAAACGTTCTACCGTAAAAATTATCAAACACCTATATTTTTCATGCATAAACAATTAAATCATGCATATTATGATTTGTATGATGTTTAAAAAAGTTTAAAAAACGTGCCTTTGCGTTTAAAACGCTCGAATATTCAATCATTGGCGAAGAAGGACGAACGAACGATGAAGAATCCTAGCTTTTCACTTGTCCTTATTTTCCAAAATTTCTAGTGTGTGAAAGTGTGTGATTCGGCTGGTTGGGGTGAATTATGGGGTGAAAAACCCTTAGTTTACTTATTTATAATTTTTAATTGCATGCTAATGGACTTTGGTTTTGGGCCTCCAAGTATATGAGCAATTGGACCTACTCATTTTAGTTAAATTGAACTCAATAACTCTTATTTAATTAAAACATAAAAGTTTATAAAATTTAATTTTCAAAAATAATATTTTTGATCTTTTAGAAAAACTCCTTGTTTGCCCAAAACCGGATTGTCAGGAAAAATCGAGCTCGACTCATAAAATAATTCGGACTCTATCATTTTTAGAAAAATTAAATCATTTTTAATCATAATAGGAAGCCCTGCAAATATTTAATGAAAAATAAATATTCTTGTCTTGGTCGTCCTCGGTCTCCTTCCCCAGTCTAATATCGAATATTCGGGTAAAATTCTTCAATTTCATGAAATCATGTCATATAATCATTTAATCATTCAATCATACTTTTAATCATTTAATAAATATCATGTAATCATTTAAAATCAATTAAGCAATTTAAACAATTTTGCATGGATGTGGTTTACGTATGTTTGGTTTTTCGGATGTTACATCTTGTGTATGTGTCACTTTGTTTAGTGAAACTTGCAAATGTTGTACAATATGTGGTTTCTTTCTCCGGAAAAACTATTCGACTAACTGTTAGTGAAACGTCTCTAACTTATTTATATTTAAAATATACTAGAATTTTGTTTTCTTTTTTATAGCTCTCGGCTGAAACATATATGAAACGTCTACTACTAAAATACTATTAAATTTTTTAATTTTTATTTTTTTGAAACAAGCCTTGGCCGAAAATACATACACATATATACATACAATTCGTACCATGAACTAAAATAATTCTAACCCTCGTATAAAATCGATTGCAGTTCAAATCTAGAAATTGTGACTAACGGAAACATTTACGGTTTAAAATCAAACATCAACAAATTACTAAAAACCTACTAATCCTCAATGAAATAAAATCATGTACGTTATGAAATACTGTTTTAACCATAATACTCATAAAAATCATAATATGCGAAAAATACAAGGTCCTTGGGTTCCCTCGTTCACCCCCGGCGCAGCCTGCTCAGTCATCAACACCTCCAGTCTCCTCATCAACATGATCACCTGCATCAAATACACCTATTGAACAGTTATAATGAAGTACATATACATATCAAACTACAGTGAAAAGTATTGTAATAAAATTAACCTTCAGGATCTTCGAAAACATGAACATATACACAAACATATTCATATTCAAATCATGTCATCATAAACGTATACATTTTTATTTATTGAATTCAGATCATCAGTTGTGACTTTCGTATTAGCTATTGGTCGATGGATCCCTCTACGTATAACCATAGTACCAGGCGACGGGGACATCAGTGACACTTTCACCCGTCAACTGAGCCTTGGCCTTACATGTTTCGTGTTCGTGCTCGTAATAGTTACAACCAAGTCATCTCCTTCAAACATGTCATCATATTCATCACTCATAAAAAAAAATCATGCATATAAATATATTTTCTTGAAAACAAGCATGCAACATATTTTCAGCATTTTCATGAAAATCCCATATTCAAATAAAATAAACATTTTAAACATGCATTATAAGTTGTCAGGGCACTGCCAGGACTGCTAACTCAATTTCGGGTGCAAAATGATCATTTTGCCCCTGAAACCCTAGTTTGACCATTTTACCCCTGGACCTTAAAATTTCGGATCATTTTGCCACTGAAACCCTAGTTTGACCATTTTGCCCCTTGGACCTTAAAATTTCGACCCGAATCCATCATAAATATTTAAAACACCTCAAAATATACTTACAATCGTTTCTTAGACGTAAACTCGAGTCCGTGCATTAAATTCTATAATTCGTTTTAAAACTTAGACCAGAGTCCCGGTTTGAATCCGAATCAACTTGAAACTCAACCGAACTTTCCCAAACTTAAATCATGACTTAAACACACCTGACCAACCTTTAAAAAACCTAACTCAGACTGTTTAGGACCCTCAAAACCTCCTTACAAGTTGCTGGATTTTCTGCACAAAGCAACCGAAACCCTAACTACATGTTCAAGCTAATAAATAGATCCTACCCTGAACCAGACCCAAACCAAACCTTTCTAGCCCACCATCAGAGCCTCCTGGACTGACCTAGCCATGGTACTAAGCCCCATGCACGCGGACATGCATGATTCACCGGAATCAACCAAAACCGAGCCACAATTCATCCAATTCAGTCATCCAAATCTCTCGTTTCAACAGTAAAATCCTCATCCGCATCATTAACACTTAGTGAATCTATTGACTCAACAAGCCTTAACTATAGTAACAAGTATACATATACATCCACATGCAACAGTGAAACATACTTCTAATAAAAATAGCTTTTTCATGACATGCATAAATTTAAACATTTTCTTTCATCATATACTATTTTTTTCATCATAAACATATACATATACATTTTCTTTTGGGTGAAATCCATTCGTTAATTGTGACCATCATTTCATCTTTCGCTCAATTGATCAATATCAGCTGTAACCATGGTACTAGGTGACGGGGAAACAATAACCACTTTTTCGTTCTGTGCCTTGGCCCATAGTTGGCAAGGACACCAGCAACCACTTTTCCATTTACTTTGCCTTGGCCTATGGAAATTCGGTATTGGTTCCCACATGACTTAGTCCCGTAAACGGGTTCCACTGAGTCTTGTTCTCTCACGAATCTCCATTTCTTTACCGTCACAGTTAAGTCACTTCATTCAAAACATTTTCAGCAAATCCATCACTTTATAAAAATACATGCATAAATATCATTTTTCTTTTAAACCAAACATGCAACACGTCTTTTAGCATTTAACATTTTCCATCATAAAATTCCATATACTTTCAAAATAAACATTTTAAAATTCATTACAGTATTCAGGACACTGCCAGTATTCCTAACATTTTTTAGGTGTAAAATGTCAATTTTGCCCCTTAAATCCTAACTTTCCCATTTTACCCCTAGAAATTAAAACTTCGACCCGAATCCTTCAAAACTTACCATAACACCTTAAAACACTCTCTTAATCATTTCTTAGATGTAACCGTAGACCCTCGACTAAATTTCATAATTCGTTTTAAAGCTTGAACCGAAGTTCCGATTTTAATCCGAATCAACCCAAAACTTAGCCAAACTTAACTAAACTTTAACCATAACTTACTAACACCTAACCAACTCCTTTTCAACCCAATTCAAGCCATTTATAACCATTGGAAACTCCTAGAAGCCTTCTGAAAATTTCTACACAATTCTTCCAAACCCTAGCCCTAAACAATTCCCAAGTTCCTTCGATTCTAGCCCCTAACCAACGAGACCAGACCCTAACCAACCTTCCTAGAACCAAACCCCTTAGGACCCATCCTAGACCAGATCTACACGCCATGCACGAGGATGTACATAAACCATCAAGGTTTGGTTATAAATAATAAGGTAGAAAATTTGGACTAATAATCTTAGTATAATCGGCCCATTAAGCTTATTAGAATGTAGGAAAAATATTTCGTTCAGGAAAGTTTTCGAAAATATTAACTGAGTATCCAAAAAGTTCTTATTTTCGTCCAAAATCGATTACCAGTTTAAAATATGACTCGGCATGTAAAAACATCTCAAAAGACACATTTTCGAAATTTTCATATTTAATATACCATATATTAAATAATTAAAAATAATCATTTAATAAAAATATTTTTCCTTTACAGTCCCTGGTCTTCGTTCCTCGGTCGCGTCTCGAATAACCATTGAAAACACTGTTTTATGCATTCTAATAGCAATTCATATTTTTAACATGTAAGCATGCCTACCACATTTAATCAATACGATTAAAATAATTTACTTAGATATTTTCTATTTTTCTTAGATTTGCATGCAGTTGGTTTACGTTATCACATTTTGGACCTTACCGTTAGAATAGATGTCATGTAAGAAAACTGTTGGCTAAAGAATTTATGGACTCATTTGTAATAAACAGTCTTTATTTTAATATAATTTATATTTCATGGTTCTTTTTACTTTATCTGTGTACCTATGAATTCAACATAGATAAAGACCATGATTATACTTTAATACAAATGAATCGTACTTAGATCTTGAAACTCGTTTGTAAACATTGTATATTCTAAATTCGTTTCTAGTCTATTCAGCTGCCTAAAAACAAGGATAAAAGCCGATTAAGCTTAAGACTAGCATCTGTGATGTTGTGTACCACGTTTCATGGTAAGGGCATAGAGATGTACAATCATGCAGATGAGTAATCATATGATGATTATACCGAACAAACCCTCCATCTGACTTTCCAAGTGGTTATCATTCATCGAGATAAAAAGTTCGTGGTTATGATTGTACATCATTAGTCCTGACGACCTGGGACAACAATGATGCTCTACATACAAGGATTGTACTTTGACTCTTTAACGACTCCGCGAGGCTCACAAGGTGGCGATATTGGGTGCAATTGCGACATGTGTATAGCCAGTGCATTGTAGTCGAAAATTTACTGCTCACCTACGGGTGCGAATATCCTATATGATCTAATGAAATAATAGTACATGAAATCTGTGGCAAGAGTGTAAGATATACATTAGGGACAAGAGTTCCCCAGTTGTGCATGCAATAACACTATGTATGTTTCATGAATGTATCACATAGCTATCGAATCTAACATGCAACCTCTATAAACCAATGGTTGCAGATTCGATCGGAATATATGAGATGAAGAGACCGTACTGTACGTTAATCATAACCGATTGGTTCTTGCAACCACTAAATTAAATGTAATTGGAGTATGTATAATAGGCTTATAGAAGTATAAGTTCAACATGTTAATTAATTAATGTTCTTAGTTGACTTTGAAATATTAATTAAATAAACTAGTTGAACTAGTCAAATTAATTAACTAAGATCATTAATGTTTTGTTTAATCAAACAGTAATAACCTTAAAATTAAGAAAACTAGGTTAAGGATTCATGGTTTTAAAATGGCTATAATTTTCGAAAAACCCTAACATCCAAGACTAGCAAACTTTCGAAAACTACTATCCAAAAACTCTCAAGTTTCCGGCCACCCAAAATTAATTAGGGTTTGGGCTGTCAACTTGTTCTTCGACCTCAAAGATAAATTTCTTTTAAATTTTCTAGTACAATTTAGAGGAGAAACACATATTCCAATCGCTGACTTGATTGGAGTTTGAAGAATGAAGTTTTTCAAGAAGATCATTCGTAGGGAATACTATAAGTTATCTCCTCTAATCCCAGAATAGTCGGGGCCAAGTGATTTATTTACTCAAAATATATTCATAAACCCCCTATGAATGATTATTATTGCTCAAACTATATGAGTGTTCAAAGACGTTATTTGAATGTCAAATTAAAATTTAAAACTTCCGCTGCGGTTTGGATACAAGAAACCGATTTCCAACACTAACTTCATCTCATTTTCATTTCTTTCCTTGAAAATGTATTTTTATGAATTTCTAACACTTCTCAACATAATTATTTTATTTTATTCAACTTTCATCACTTAACCAATTATTATATAATGATAATAATGAAATAATGGTATTTTAAAATACCTTACTTTAATCATCAGTCATACAAATATCATTATACAATCTAACAAATTTTACCAATAAATCTTACGTTCGTTTAGATTTGAGGGAATATTGGAAAGAATTTTTTTGAAATAACTCCACGTTATGGTGGATTTCAAATTACTCACAAAATAATTGGTTTTGATTTGAAATTCATTATTAAGTGAATTTACCCCAACAAATCAACTGAGTTTTTATTATGAATTTGAAATACTTAGTTCCAAATTCATCGATCTAAATAAAATCTTGTATATTTTAGCATGCAAAAAAAGACGTTTTTTTGAAAATAATACCTAATATATATTTTTTAATCTTTCAAAACATTCTTCAAATTTTTTTCTCAAATAGACAATGACCCCAAACGTTAATCTGATTTCTTTTTTCAAAGAAGTTGAAAAATTAGAAAAAGGCTCGTTAGATATTTTTTAATTAGTTGATAAAGCTTGTGATGCAAGGAAAAATGTTAAGAAGATTTTTTTTTTTAGTTTCTTTGCAATTCACCCCTCCATTTTTTTGCGTACAAGAATATGTTTGGCAACTCAAATTTAAAATTTTAATTTTAATAATCATATATGTCGGGTTAAACGTGCATAAGTGAGAGTGATGAGTGACCTCCTGAGAAGTTCCTATGCGTCAAGCTGGCGACGTTGCGTCGCTTGATTTGGTTGGCCAGGTGGCCGGAAAAGAGTGACACTAGATCTTAACGGGTATACTGTCTCCCATGAGGACAGGTCCGACGGTAGGAAAAGAGTAAGACTGATCTCTAAGAGATATAAGACAGCACCACCAGATAGACACGCACCTCTCCGGACTCATGAGCCTAACAGCCCGACCCATTAGCATCCAAGTAGGTGCATTCTGCGCTGCCACAAGTATAAGGAAATAAACTTGCGCCGTGATTAACAACTATAGCTTTTTGCCTAGTGGTAAGTATTTGATCCTAACAATTGGTATCAAAGCGAGGTCATGAGTTCAAGTCTCCAAAAAACATATTTCTATACTTCTTGGGGGGAGGGGTTGAATGTTGGGTTAAGTGTGCATGCATGAGAGTATTATTGCGTTGAATGACCTCTTGAAAAGTTCGCATACGTCAAGCTGCTGAAGTTGTGCCGCTTGATCTGGTTGACTAGGTGGGCCGAAAAAAAGTGACACCAGATCTTAACGGATAATACTATCTCTGCTGGGGACATGACCGACTGTAGGAAAAATGTAAGACTAATCTCTAAAGAATATTAAACAGCACCAGCAGATAGACACACACCTCCCCAGACTCATGGGCCTAACAGTCTGACGTATTAGCACCCATGTAGGTGCACTCCGCATTGCCACTTATATAAGGGAATAAAGTTGCGGCTTGGCTAACTGTTATAGATTTTGACCTAATGGTAAACGCTTGATTTTAACAATATATAAAGAAGCAATATTAAAAAAAATATTTAACTTCTATAAAAATCAACTACTTCAGTTGCATTTGGTAAATTTGATCATAGCATAGGCTTTGCCCTAACTACATATAATGAATTTTTTTGCCTACTTTTATTTTACGTGAGTCTACTTAGGGTCGGTTTTAACAATTTTTATATCTGAGTCTAACTTTTATAAAAAAAAGCCATCAATCATAATGTGTGTTTATATTATTTTAGTTCTATAACAATTTTTCAAATTAAATCAATACATTAAAAACTATATAAAAACTTAAATGTATAAAAAGATCAAATATATTCAAATGATCACTAAAAATAACATGTATGATAGTTTTAGAGCTGAAAATACTAATCAAGTATGTATTATCAAGTTGTTCAGTAATTTCTTTCTCAATTGATAACATAGTCAATTCAATCAATATTTGTTGTGACATTGTTGATCGGAGAAAAATTTTGGTGAGCTTTAACTTTGAGAAATTTCGTTCCGACTTGTTGCTATGACCGAGATAGTCAACAAGATTTTATAAACAATGTGAGCATAACATCAACCTCAACCAACTACAGCGACGACAAGAAAATGGCCAAAATTCCCCGATTATACGTGAAACATCTGCCATTTTTATTGCTTTAAACGTACTAGATTTTTTTTTTTAAAACCTCACGTAGTATTCGGCCGAACCATAAAATATTTTTGACATCATTTCAAAAATAAACATCCAACTGTCATTTAAAAATCCAAAGGAAAATATTTTAAAGCATAAAATCGTCAAACATTTTACCAAACCTAAAAAAAATAACTTGAAAAGAATAGCCCATACTAAACCTCTCAAAAATCTCTCAAATGCATAAATAAATAAACTTAAAAATCTTTAATCGTAAAGCATGAGTCAAAAGTCATATTGCGGAAAAAGTAGAAGCGCTGGTCCTCGGGTTGTGTGCGCCTTCAGTCCAGTCAAATCACTTATCAAGTCCTCCCTCAATACCACCTGCATCCATCACACCTAGTGAGTCTAAAGACTCAACACACCATAATCTTTATAACGAGTAATACGTAATACAGTCAACATATAACGGTGAAAAATACTTGTACTTAAAATATCGTTTTCATGAAGATGCATAATCATAAACATTTTCGTAAACATTTTCATGATGCATAAAACTTCAACATAAACATTTTCATAACATGCAAACATGAATTTCCTTTTCCTCAACATAACATGACATAAAACCTTAAACATAATAATGAACATTTCCTCTTTTTTCTTTTTCCTTTGTTGAATTCAGATCGTTAATTGTGACTTTCCTGACATGACATGACATGACGATGGATCCATCTACATAAAACCACAGTACTGGGCGGCGGGGACATCAACGACACTCTCACCGGTCAACTGAGCCTTGGCCTAACATGATCGAATAGAAATACGATCGTCGGGGCTCCCTCTGGGGCTTTCTCCCCTCACGATATTCCCATTCTTCCTCAAACCTCATAACCTCATATTCGCAATAATGAAAACACGATCGTCGGGCTGCCATTGGGATCATAACCCTCACGACGTCGCCATTATCAACGAATTAGTCACAATCACTTCACTTCCTTCAACATTTTTCATTCACATCACTTTATAAAAATCATGCATAACATAACATTTTGTTTTCGAAACCAAGCATGCAACATGTCTTTTAAATGTCTTCCTTAAATCATAAAAATCAAATAGACATTTTAAAATCATAATTTAATCATAACATTTCATAAACATTTAAAAATAATCATAATATCATAAAAACAGCATTTAGGGCACTGCCATGACCTTTACTAATTTCCCGGTGTAAAAAGACCGTTTTACCCCTGGACTAAACATTTTACGCTTTCAAATTTTTCCTTGATTTCATGACTCTAACATGTCCCAAATAATTATTTAAGCCTACATGAATTTTTCCATAATTTTATTTGGCTTAAAACTTAGACTTTTTCATTTATCTTTAATTAATTGTTTTAACAGTGTTTTAATCCCGAAAAATACCAAACTTTAATATAAAATTCCTAAATTCTAAATTTAGTCTTTTTATATTATTTTATCCCCTATGGACTACGACTCGACCCCCCCCGTAAGCCGTTTTCCAACTTTTCTTCTTTTTAAAACCCTAATTGACACCTAAACTTCGACCCTTAGCCATCTCTTAATTTTCACGAGTTACTCCCGAGCCATGTTGAACCAAAACTTGCCCAACATGCCAAAGTACCCTACTGGACTCTAAGTTCACCAAGACTTCACCCCAAAACCCGAAAACAAGCTGCCCCAAGCCCCACCATGTTCTGGCCGAGAGTTTAATGTGCATGACTCCTACGTTTTTGGTGTCTAGACCCTAACCCATGGCTTGACTCTCTAACCAGCCTCTCCAGCACTCACCTAGGACCCTGAGGACTTGCCCTAACCCATCCCCCGAGCCCTGGGCCGAGCCCCTACCCTCTACCGATCGCACGAAGTCTGCACAAAATTTGTGCAGCTTCTCGGGTGGGAGTCCTTGCGTGCAAGGACTCCTCCCTGCCCCTTCCAGACCAAGTCCTAGCATGGCTAGGACTCTCCTCCTGACTCACCCGTACCCTTGGCTAGCCCCTGGACAAGCCAACCAAGTCCCAGAACCCAAGCCAAGGCCAGCCCTCCCCCTTGTGCATGAAACCCGAGCCCTCCCCCTTGACAGCAACTCGCGGTTGCTTGTTCTTGTTTCTGCCGATTTTTGTGGTGTTTAGGGTGTGTTTGTGTGACTCTAAAACAGGTGTAAACCACTCTTGATCCTTCCTTATGTCATGGCAGCCCCTTAACCAAACAATATACAAGTTATTGGATTCAAAAATCATGTTTTCTCATTTATACATGCCATATACCGAAAATTCTGAAAAATATTTCATGTTCTTCATGCACACAATAATTCAATCAATAATATGATATGATGGATGAGAAAAGGAGATGTATGGCGTGCCTTTGCGTTATATACGCACGAAAAACCGTTGGCGACGAAGAACGGAGCGAAACGAAGACGTTGGCTAGCTTTTCCTTGAACCCTTTGAAAAGTCCTTCAATATGCTGTGTGTGTGTGTCGTGTGTGTGGTGTATTTGCTTGGGAGAGAATTTTAATGGTGCAAAAGAGGTGGGCGAGAGTTTGAAAAGGGTTTGGGTGGGTTTAACTTATTTTATAGTTAATTAAATCTTTAATTAAGCTTAGGCCCAATAAGCTCACCAATTAGGCCCATTCATGTTTAATTAGAATTTAATTAAAATATTAAAATAGTTTTGTTAAAATAAATTTGTGAATTTATTAGCCGGGTTGCCAAAAAGTTCGTATTTTTGTTGAAAATCCAACATCGATAAAAATTACGTCCCGGCGCATAAAATTATTTCAAAACCCTTTATTTTCAAAAATACTAAAAAGCAACAACCATATTTTAAATAATTAAAAATAATTATTTAATAAAAACATTTTCTATTTTTCAGCCCTCGGTCCCCGTTCCTCGATCGTCACTTGAATGTTCCTTAAAAATACCATTTTAATGCAACCATGTAGAAAAATATATTTTAAACATGCAAATATGCACAATATAATTAATTCATGCAATGAAAACATTTAATTAAAATACAAGGGAATTAAATAATTGCATGCATGTGGTTTGCGTGGACTCTTAAATTTTCGGGGCGTTACAATACGACTCAAATAAATTTTCTTTGTGATGAACACAAAAGTATCCAACACAAATCAACACCAATAAAAATTTAAGTCAATATTCAAAAATCAACAAATTCTTCAATGACCAAAACAACTTCTATTAAAATCTAAATTATTTTGTAATTGTAGAAAAAATTATATTCTGTTTTCATTAATTATGTTTTTCTTAATTTATTTTGTTTTCCTAATTATTTAGGATTCCTTACTTAAGGGAATTCTGTTACCTTCTTTAGTGGATTGGAATAGTCTATATATTTGAATGTAAATTTTTTTATTGGAATAAGAAAAATTTTCAGTATTGCTTCATGGTATCAGAGCCGATCTCCGTGCTCTACCCGCACTTCTTCATTCTCATTTAACCGCGCTTCTTCATTCTTATTTGCTGGCCATCCTCATGACCAAATATGGCATGGCGTCACAAACATCTTCCTCGGAAGTTACTTCCACCGAGGCCAACTCCCCAATCTCTTCCACCCCTGATTTCTCTTCTAATATTATTACAAACCATAAACTCCATGCAAAACTATCTTTAATGGTCCCAATCTATATTCATGCATATTTGCAGTTGAGGGAAGGATGGATATCTCACCAGTGAAACTGTGGCTCCGTAGACTACAGATCCCAAACACATATTGTAAAGGCCCGAAAATTCTTACTTTGAAAATTTGCGGAAAATTAAAAATTTTTATTTTAAAATAAATGGAGTGCCTCATCCATAAAATCAACTGATGAATCAAGTTCAATGTTAAAAAAAATATAGCAGCGGAAGAAAATAAAGTTTGCCAAAAATAACAATTCAAAGAATGTCCAACAACTGGTAAAAATGTTTGAGCATAAAATGACATGTGCTGAAACTGAGGTCCTCGGGTGCCACTACTGCCGACCCAAGCTGGCTCACTGGTCCCCGCCCTCGGCCCTGGCCTCATCAGTACCTACAACAATCAAGTCTAGTGAGCCTAAAGACTCAGCATGCAAATATCGTAGGTAACGAGAAAATGTAATTTTGCATGGATAAAATATCATGTCATAAGGCATACTTAAAATAACTTGTACTGAGCAATTATAATACGTGCATAACTGAACTGAAAGTCATAGTAAATAGAATGTTTGCTCCTTGGAGCCCTGTACTGAAATAACTGGTAAAAATTTTCTGTTGAGATTATGGTCTACGCCTGTGGCCCCTGCACTGAACTGAACTGATCGGTAACTGGCTACCGGGGAGTATCAAACTGAACTGAGCTGACCGGTCACTGGCGACCGGGTGGTACCAAACTGAACTGATCGGTCACTGGCGACCGTATATAATAATGCTCCCATAATAGTGAATTGACCACAAGCAATATCGCATAAATCTCAAAAATAAGTATTTTTTATTTTCATACACATAATATAATTAAATGGCATAATGAAAATATCCTGTATATTTTACCAACTGGATTGGATCGCTTCCAGGCTCGCTGCAACCTAAATATGCCATGAAAAATATGCAATAGCTTATACTTGACCAAACTATGCAATTAAGTTTGAAAATGCGACAATTACGTCTAACGACTTCGTATTTAATCATGACTACGAACCAACCCGAACCGACACTGAACCGACGTATAGTCATGATTAAAATACGCTTAAAATTATGAACTAATGCTCCTAAAATGATGAGGGTCGAAATCTAGGTGAAATGGAGGCCAAAACAAGAAACGCTCTTTCGAGAGTCAATTTGGCACATCACACCGTAAATTCTCGTACGACCTCAAAAATGATCCGAATCACGAACGGTCAAAAACAAGACCTTCCTAACTCGATGAGGCACTGTCCAGTCCAAGGCCATAGGCTAAAATCCGACCGAGAACTCGAACGAGCCTCCGAACCGACACAGCAACTTGCTGTAAATTTCCAGCAGCTGTACCATCGCGTATCTTGTGTTGTTTTCGAGACTACCGGCCATTGGGGCGTGAACCACCGACCAGAGACTCTTACCAACATCCCAAGGAATGATTTGAACCATGGCTAAGGGCCCTAGGCCAGCCACAATCCTCACCATTCCAGCAACCAACCAAAAGCTCTTACCGAGGGCCCTCATGCGTGCGTGTGTGGTGTTGTGCTTCGCTTGCTGTCTTGACTCGTTCCAGTGGCCATTGATTGACCATGGCACGATCTAGACATCTAGGGGCATGGTATGAACCGTGGCTAAGGGCCATAGGCCAACCGAGATCCATACCATTCCACAAAACTCGAACACACACATGCTGTCAAAAACCGAAGGGCCGAGAGGGGAGGGGCTGTTCTTGTTGTTTTATTAAAAACCGATTCACCATGGACCAAGCCACCAAAAAAGCGACTTAGTCACGTCTTAGACATGCTAGGGAAGTGATATAACCATGGCTATAGGCCCTTAGGGCAGCCAAGATCAGATCCTTTCCCTTGACCTCAAAACAGAATTTTCGAAAAACACAAATGGCTATGAATGAGAAGCTGCTGTCAATTTCGGTTTTTTTCATGCATGGGGCTGGTTTGAATGGACCATCATGGTCTTGACACACCCTAGTATGTGTCTAGATGTAGCCTAGTGATCCTGGAGTCGAGCCATTCACCTGAAACGTCAAAACAAGAGAACCCGTGAAGCTTGTCATGGAAACCGAAAATCTGCATGTTATATTTTTCTGAAAAATTCTTGGTGTGTTTCGGTTTTTGCATGGAAATGATGATCATGTAATGTAAAAATAATGATAATAGGACTTGATTGAGGTTTGAAAGAATCTAGGCATGCCTTGGTTTTCGTTTGAATGAAAAACGAAAGAATACGACGACTCGGCGCGGAGGAGGTGGAGCGTTTTCTTATCTTGCTTCTTGCTCGATTTTTTTCTCTCTTGTTTCTAGCTATGAGGGTCACGATTTTTCTACTCTATAAGCTCTGAATTTCGGTCATGGGGGGAGGGAGAATGATGGTTAGGAGAGTGAGGGAAGTGGGTGCAAGATATAGGAGATAACTCAAGACCAAGTCTTCACCTTTTGAATTTTGAATTCTAGTTTGATATCAAATGATTTGTTGGTGCTTGTTGAGGTGAGGTGGCCGATCATATTACCATCTAGACTAGGTGAGGATAAGGTTGATCATTAATTAATGGTGCTCCCAAAAATAGAAGAATTATCCTACTAATTAAATACAAAGAAAGGGTCAAAGGTGTTGAGTTGGCATATCAATGCTTAATCAACTAAGGGTGGCCGAAATTACACAATAAAAATGAAGGAGAAATGTTGTTTAGTTGATAAATTTTAATACCTTAAGAGCCTTACCTATCCCTTAAATAATTTAGTGAACTAAGCCCTTAATTATGGAACTTAAATTAATTTATTTTCTACTCACCTCAAGTAACTTAAATAATTCCTTAAACTTCTTTATTAACTTAAATTAACTTACTTGCTAGCTAAAATAAATCCTGAAAATGATTCTCGAATCTTAAATTCTATTTCAAAACTCCAACTCCAGTCCGGCCCCACTGAAATAACTGAAAGAATAAAATTAAACTGCTGGCTAAAATAATTAACTACAAAGGAAATCATTTAAATAATCATGCAATGAAGTCAATTAAATTCAAAATACTAGAATTATGCATGGCTCGTACGTAGTCTAATTTACGGGTTCTACACATATCCTAGTAGACTGATGATCATCTTGTTATGTCTTGGCTCATAAATTCCATGAGTGCTGAAGTTAGAGAAAATTTTCCACTTCAAAAAATAACCAAGGACATATGGGAAGCCGCATTTGAAACATACTCAAGCACAGAAATACCTCTAAACTGTTTGAGGTTGAGACGAGATTGTATGACCTCAAATAAAGGGACATGAGTGTCACTCAGTTTTTTAACACCTTCACACGCTTCTGGCTACAACTAGACCTATGTGAAGTGTATTCTTTGAAGTATACCGATGATTCCGCCTTGTATAAGACTATTGTTTAGCAGAAAAGGACTGCTCTATTTCTTCTTGGCCTAAATAGGGGCCTAGATGAAGTCAGAGTGAGAGTCATGGGAATCAAGCCCTTCCTTAATATCAAAGAGGCTTTTGCGGAAGTCACAAAAGATGGAAGTAGGAAGAAATTGATGCTGGCAGAAACTAAGCCTGCATTGGAAGGCTCAATTTTATTCACTCACAATTCATCTCAACCCAATAGGTTTGGCAAAGCGGCCTTGGTGGGACAATTTCAAGAAACTTGGTCATGTCATGGCTGGAAATTACACAGTAAACCAATAGACTGGAACCATCCCACACTCGGTTTGTGAAAGAAATTCGTGCAAATGCTGCAGTTATCATAGAGACCAGTACCAAGGGTAGTCTTTTCACCATAGAGCAGATAGAAGCATTGAAGAAAATACTAATTCAAGCGTCGAGTTCCGAACAACCACCCCAGGCACCTGATGAGTCACACACTGTTTTCCTTGCACACCAAGGTATCATATCCTATATGTCAAAAATAAATCTTTGCAACCATGGATAATCGACTCAGGGGCCTCATACAACATGATTGGATATATCAGCCTTCTAAAAAATTATCAGTCCTGCACTAGCGAATCTGGAGTTCAAATAGCTGATGTCTCTTTATCACTTGTGGCAGGAATATGATTAGTTCAATTGACAAGTGACCTTATGCAAAACCCCGAAAATTTAAGGGTCCACGCGACTCACATGCATGCAATTATTAAATTTTCTTGTATTTTAATTACTTGTTTTAATTGCATAAATTAATTGTGTTGTGCATATTTACATGTTTAAAATATATTTTTCTACATGGTTGCATTAAAATGTATTTTTAAAGGCTATTCGAGTTGCGATCGAAGAACGGAGACCGATGGCTGAAAAACGTAAAATGTTTTTATTAAATAATTGTTTTTAATTATTTAAAATATGATTGTGGGTTTTTCTTATTTTTGAAAATTTATTTTTGAAAATAAGTGGTTTTGAGGTGATTTTATATGCCGAGACGTAAATTTTATCGGTGTTGGTTTTTCAAAAAAAAATATATACTTTTTGGCAATCCGACTATCAAATTCACAAACTTATTTTTACCAAAATTATTTTAATATTTAATTAAATCCTAATTAAGACTAATGGGCCTAAATTGTTGGCTTGATAGGCCTAAAGCCTTATTAGTGTATAATTAGTATATATTATACTTAAAGCCCTCCCCAAACCCCACACTTCTTCACGCCTACTTTCTGAATTCCACACCCCATCACACGGCACACACTATCATCTATATTGAAGAAGAAAATCGAGACAAAAAGCTTAAGGAGAATTCAAGCCAAGGTCTTGCCCCGTTCTTCGTCATCGTCAACGATTAATCGTGCGTTAAAAACGCAAAGGCACGCCTATTCTTTCCTTCAAAACATCATCACACCATGTTATATTTTATGCATTAAAAAAAGATTGAAAACAAGTGACACTTTTGTTCATGTTTCGTTTTTGCATATAACATGAAATTTCAAGTAGGATTTTTGATCCAAATTGTGTTGTTTATGTGCATAAAGGTGCTGCCACGATTAAGAAGTGTTATGATATTGTTTTACATGAACTTAGGGTGTCCTAAAACCACACAAACACGCTGCAACAGGAACATAACACAAGCAGTATCGTGTTGCTGTCATGGGGGTTCGGTTCATATGTTTTAGGGGCTGTGCTTGGTTTGGTTTGGACCAGGGGCTAGCCACGTCCTTGAGTGAGTCCAGGGTAGAGTCCTAGCCATGCTAGGACTCGAGCTTGTAGGCTGGGAGGAGTCCTTGCTAACAAGGACTCCTACCCGAGATTCATGGGGCTTGCGCGCAGGGTTCAGCTGTTGCGCAGGGGATGTGGGGCTCGGCCTGGGTTCAAGGGCTGGGCTTGAGTGTCCTTAGGGTCTTAAGTCAGTACACAACAGGTTGGTTCAGTGGTTGGGTTCGTTGGTAGGGTCTTGGAAGCTAGAACAAGAGTCCATGTTCATAAGAAGTTCTCGGCAAGTTTTTGGGTTGGGAGTTGAAGCTTCGTTTTCTTGTTTGGGAAGGTTTCTATGGGATCCAAGGGTCCAGTAGGGTGCTCTATTGTGTTGGTCAGGGTTTGGATCAACATGGCTCGGGGGTGACTCGAGAAAATCGAAAGATGGCTCGGGGTCGAAGTTTATGTGTCATATTAGGGTTTCCAAACTTAAATAAGTTGAAAAACGGCTCACGGGGTCGAGTCGTGGTTCATGGGGGCTAAAATAATATAAAAAGACTAAATTTAGAATTTAGGAATTTTATATTAAAGTTTGGGATTTTTCGGAATTAAAACGCCTTCAAAACGTCTAATTACGAATTAATTAAAAAGCCTAGTTTGTAAGCTAAATAAAATTATGAAAATTTTAATTTAAGCTTAAATAATTATTTGGGATATGTTAGAGTCAAAGAAATGAAGAAAAAGTCAAAAACGTAAGATGTCACGTCCAGGGGTAAAACGGTCTTTTTACACCGAAAAATTAGTAAACATCATGGCAGTGTCCTAAATGCTAGTTTATATGCAAATATGATTATGTTCAATGATTTTGGATGTTTATGGATTTTATATGTTAAATCATGATTTTTAAATGTTCATAAATTATTAAGTTTTAAATTGGACATTTAAAAAATATGTTGCATGATTGGTTTCAAAATAAAATGATATTATTGAAAGGGGATCGGTTACGGTGACCGGAAGCGCAACGGAAGTTTAAAAATCGAATTTTTACTCAAGAAATTTCGGCCACCCCACATTTTGTGTAGCAAATACAAAAACAAACACATGTCATACATAGGGTGTTTATAGAAATGTACCTATCAATCACAATGGATTGATGATTGCTCCAACCAAGTTGTAAACAACTTGGCTCTTGAAAGGATGAACTTCTACAAGCTTCCTTTGAACACTCCTTGTTCAAAAATCAAGCCCACCACCAACTAGGAAGATCCCCTCATATTTTGCACTAGAAAAATATGAGGATTTTTCTTTGAGAAGTAAGTGTTCAAATACAAAAACAAACACATGTCATACATAGGGTGTTTATAGAAATCTACCTATCAATCACAATGGATTGATGATTGCTCCAACCAAGTTGTAAACAACTTGGCTCTTGAAAGGATGAACTTCTACAAGCTTCCTTTGAACACTCCTTGTTCAAAAATCAAGCCCACCACCAACTAGGAAGATCCCCTCATATTTTGCACTAGAAAAATAGGAGGATTTTTCTTTGAGAAGTAAGTGTTTTCTCCAACAATTGAAGAACAAAAATTGGGAGAATGTTGAGACTCAAATTTCGGCCATAGGGGGTGGGAGGAGAGAAGGGAGACTTTTCTTGGTGCTTGAAAAAGTGATTGTATGTCCCAAAGGCATGCCATGCCTTGGATGTGGAAAAAGTTGTCTCCCCAACCCTTCACCTCCCATGCATGCTTTCCTATTTGGGCTTGTAACAATTATAAGGCCCATGAACTTTAATTTAATTGTCTCAAACATATTTGAGCCCAATTAAACCTTACTTGATATTACTCAAATCAATATTTATTTTACTATTGGGCTCTACAAGACCCAATATGATTTAATTAATTCAACACTTGAATTAATTTAATTATTTGGACTCTACTAGGCCCACTAGTGTTTAATTAATTCAACACTTGAATTAGTTTAATTTAGTCCATAATAATCTTTATGAAAATCACAATTTTCAAATACATTATTTATTTGGCCAACCTTTTATTTAGGAACACTTCCTCAAATTAAAAGTTACATTCTCCTTATAGAAGTCATACTTCTATTTTTCCTTACGCTTATAAACTCCTTTAAAACCCGTTCAACACATTGAACTATTTTACTTCTCAACGGGATCTAGAAAGCTAGCACTTGTGTGGCCCTCAATGGTTCATTAATACAACTAGCCGTGGGTTCACATCTCCATGTGATTCGGACTAAACATGTCCTTATACGAGCATACCCTAATTGCTCCATTCTTACTTATCAACTCCTTGATAACAAGAACGTCAGAACTCAAGTCTGATAGTACCCAACCAATCATGTTAAACGCCTAGTAGCATCGCTTACATGATTCCCTAGGTATCAAATGATAGTGCCTGCACGAACCATTCTATTATGGTTAGCGTACAGTACGGTCCCTTCAACTCATATATCCCGACCGATTCGACAACCATTGGTTTATCGAGAGTTGTCAATGAATTGATACTATGTGTCATGTCGTAGTTGTATCGATGGTGTAATCTATGAAACCCTTTTCATAATTACCACCATACTCTGATCAGAGATTTCAAACTACATATACATGAAAAACACATAGGATATCCATACCCGTAGGTAAGCGGTGAATCCCCGACTACAATGCATCGACTCTTATATGTTTCGACAGAACACCCAACCTTGCCACCTGATGACCCCATGAGAGTCGGTAAACAAGTCAAAGTGTAATTCTAGCACAGAGAGTCTCAATGTTGTCCCGGGTCATAAGGATTAATGGTGTACAACCATAAACTAGGACTTTTCCACTCGATAAGTGAGAACCACTTGGAAAGTCCTTTTATGGAGGGTTGTTCAGTGCACTCTACAAGGAGCACCTATCTGCATGCTCGGACATCACAATGTCCCCTACCAATGAAACATGGTACTTACATCGCAGATACTAGTCTCGAACTCGAGCGGCCTATATCCTTCTTAGTGGCGGTTGAATCGACTAGGAACTGTTTAGAATATACAATATTACAAATATGAGTTTCATGATACTCATCATATGAGCATCTCATATTCTTTCTACTATTTGTATATTCAAGGGCTTTATCTATGCAACTAGCATGGGTATACAGATAAAGAAGTGCCAAAATGATAAATTCAAATATTATTAAAATAAAGACTGTTTATACATAGAGTTTAATCATGAACCCTCGGCCAACACTTGGCTCGACGGGCACCTACTCTAACAATCTCCCACTTGCACTAGAGCCAACTAACCATATGCTTCAAACCCATCGATTCGCGATGCTTCTCGAACAATGGTCCAGGTAAAGGCTTAGTTAATGGATCAGCAACATTATCTGCGGAGCCGACTTTGTCAATCGTGATATCTCCTCTCTCCACGATCTCTCTGAGGATGTGGTACTTTCTCAATACGTGTTTGGACTTCTGATGAGACCTCGGCTCCTTTGCTTGACCAATGGCTCCCGTGTTGTCACAAAACACCGGGACAGGAGCAACTCCATTAGGAATGACGCCCAACTCTTGGACGAAATTCCTTATCCAAACTGCCTCCTTTGCTGCAGCTGATGCAGCAATATATTCTGCCTCAGTGGTGGAATCCGCTGTACTGTCTTGCTTGGAACTCTTCCAAGAGACAGCAGCACCATTGAGCATGAATATGAATCCAGAGGTTGACTTCGAGTCATCGATATCGCTTTGGAAGCTAGAGTCGGTATATCCTTCCAATTTCAGTTCTCCACCCCCATAGACCAAGATCAATTTATTGGTCCTTCTCAAATACTTGAGGATGTCTTTCAAAGCTTTTCAGTGTGGAAGACCAGGGTTGGATTGATATCTACTCACTACACTTAGTGCAAAAGCCACGTCAGGACGTGTAGATATCATCCCATACATGATGCTACCAATCGCAGATGCACAAGGAATGCTGGTCATCGCCGCTATCTCTGCATCAGTCTTGGGAGACATAGACTTGGATAGGGACACGCCATGACACATTGGTAGATGTCCACTCTTGGACTCATCCATCGAGAACCGCTTCACGATGGTATCAATGTATGTGGACTAGGTGAGACCAAGCAATCTTTTTGATCTATCTCTATAGATCTGTATTCCCAATACAAAAAATGCTTCACCCAAGTTCTGCATCGAGAACTTACTCGCTAACCATATCTTCGTTGATTGCAACATTCCTACATCATTCCCAATGAGTAGAATGTCATCAACATACAACACCAGGAATGTCACAGCACTCCCACTGACCTTCTTATACACACAGGGTTCCTCATGATTCTTAGCAAAACCAAACTCTTTGATTGTACTATCGAATCTGAGGTTCCAACTCCTAGATGCCTGCTTTAGACCATAAATAGATCTTTGAAGTTTGCATACCATACGCTCACTTCCGATAGATGTAAACCCTTCGGGTTGAGACATGTAAATCTCTTCCTTAATATCCCCATTAAAAAAGGCTGTCTTAACATCCATCTGCCATATCTCATAGTCATACCATGCAGCTATGGCTAGCAAAATCCTTATGGACTTGAACATTGCAACTGGAGAAAAGGTTTCCTCAAAGTCAACTCCTTGTCTTTGAGTATATCCTTTTGCCACCAATCGCGCCTTGAAGGTCAATACCTTCCCATCCGCCCCAAGTTTCCTCTTGTAAATCCATTTACACCCTATGGGAACAATTCTCTTAGGTGGATCCACGAGATTCCACACTTGGTTCGAATGCATGAAATTCATCTCAGATTCCATCGCTTCAAGCCACTTGGATGAATCGGCATCAGATAATGCTTCCTTGAAGGTCCTTGGATCACATCCATGGTTAGGCTCATCATGGCCTTCTTCAAGAAGCAGACCATACCTCATAGGTGGTCTCGAGACTCTCTCGGATCTTCTAGGAGCTTGTATCTCCTCTCTTGGCTCTTCGGGTGTGGGTTCTACAATTGTGGGTGTCTCTCGAACCTCTTCGAGTTCTATCATCTCGCCTTTTCTATCTAATAGAAATTCTCTTTCCAAAAATGTTGCATTCCTAGAAACAAACACCTTTGTTTCTTGGGGATGATAGAAGTAGTATCTAACCGAATTCTTTGAATATCCCACAAAGTAACATAAAATGGATCGACTATCCAATTTATCTCCCACTACCTGCTTCACATAAGCAGGGCACCCCCATATTCTAAGATAAGAATATTTGGGTGGCTTACCCATCCATATCTCATATGGTGTCTTATCAACTGCCTTTGTATGGACATTGTTCAACAACATTGCCGCTGTCTCAAGCGCATATCCCCAAAAGGATGGCGGCAACTCCGTTAACCCCATCATTGACCGAACCATGTCCATCAAAGTCCGGTTACGATGCTCCGAAACACCATTCAACTGTGGTGTAGCGGGCGGAGTCCACTGCGAGAGAATCTCATTCTCCCTAAGATACTCTTGGAACTCGGCACTCAAGTACTCACCACCTCGATCCGATCGAAGTGTCTTCATGCTTCGTCTCAATTGCTTCTCTACTTCATTTCTGAATTCTTTGAACATTTCAAAGGCTTAAGACTTGTATATCATCAAATACACATACCCGTACCTCGAAAATTCATCGGTAAAGGTGATGAAGTAGGCATGTCCATGCTTAGTGGTGATGCTAAGCGGACCGCACACATCGGTATGGATCAAATCCAATAACCCTTTGGCTCGCTCCACATGGCCCTTAAAGGGAATCTTGGTCATCTTTCCTTTTAGACATGATTCACAAGTCGTGAGAGCATTAATATCAGACATATCAAACATGTCAACTCCCACTAGCTTGTTCATCCTTCTTAGGGAAATATGTCCTAATCGAGCATGCCATAATTGTGCCATATTAAGAGTATCTTGTTTGCGCTTGTTTGTTGTTGTTACAGTTTGGACATTGTTAAGTGGAATATCTTTCAATTTTAAGGTGTAGAGATCGTTTTCAAGTTCTCCAGTACCAATTAAACATTCATTCTTGTAAATATTGCAAACACCTTTGCTAAATAAACAAGAAAATCCATCTTTATCTAACATAGAAATGGAAATAATGTTTTTCACCAACTCAGGTACAAATAAAACGTCTCTTAACATTAACTTAAAATCATTGTTCAAAAGTAAAGTAACATCTCCAACAGCTTTGGCAGCAACCCTTGCCCCATTGCCCATCCTCAAGAAGGTCTCACCTTCCCTGAGCCTCCTACTTCTTCCCATCACCTGTAAATCATTACAGAGATGTGAGCCACAGCCGGTATCCAATACCCAAGAAGTAGAGTTAATTGAAATGTTTACTTCGATATAGAACATACCGTTTCCAGAACTCTTCTGGGCAAGATATTCCCTGCAATTGCGTCTCCAATGTCCAGGCTTCTTGCAGTGATGACAGATGTCAACAGTCTTGTCAGCCTTCACTGGTGTGGCTGCCACTACGGGACCCGGAGTCTGCCTCTTCAAGGGCACGCTCTTCTTGGGACGTTGGAAAGAACGCTTCTTTCCCTTCCCAGGTGGACCGGTCTTCGTACCAGATGAAGAGCCCACAAAAAGAACCGGCTTCTCTTTCTTGATGGTGGACTCAAAAGTCACAAGCATGTTCACCAACTCCTCAAGGGTCGGCTCCATTTTGTTCATATTGAAGTTCACCACAAAAAGATCAAATGAGCTAGGCAGCGATAAGAGCAACACGTCTGTGGTCAACTCCGAAGGCAAAATCAGATCCATGCCAACGAGCTTGTCCACGAGCCCAATCATCTTCAAGCCATGCTCATGGACCGAGGCCCCATCTCGCATTCGCATAGTGATCAGCTCCTTGACAGTAGCATGCCTAAGAGGCCGAGTCTGCTCACCAAAGAGCTCCTTGAGGTGCAAATGAATGTCAGCAGCATTCTTTGCATCCTCAAAACGCCTCTGCAGCTCATCGTTCATAGAAGCCTGCATATAACACCTAGCCTTCAAGTCATGGTCACACCAATCCTTGTAGGTCTGCAATTCCTCAGGAGTGCAGCTAGTCGGAGCCTCAGCAGGAGGCGACTCAGTCAGTGTATACGCAATCTTTTCCGAGTTTAGGACGATTTTCAGATTTCTTAGCCAAGTGAGATAGTTAGGTCCGGTTAACACATGTTTTTCGAGTATGGCAGAAAGCGGATTGCGAATTGAAGACATTGTCAAATTTTTGTACTGAAAAGTAAAACAAATAAATGTTAATGACTATTTTAAAATATTTAATAAGATATAAAGTTTGGACTTTAACTTTATAAATTTTCGCTCCCACTGTTTTGACATTTTCATTACCCTCTATTGAAAACGGGAAACTCCTTTCTTCAGTAGGTACGTAAAGTCCAATTAGCGAATCATGATCCCGAATAATATCAGCCAATCATAATTCCTAAAAGGTAGTTTCCAATCGCATCACAATGCAACCCTCTACACAAACTTTTGTCTCACGTTTGATTAGGACCCAATAATATGACGTCGTTCATCTTTACGTGTCAAGCCTTACCCATCGATGTTGAACCTTAATGGACGGTCGTCATGAGTTCCCTCAATAATATGAGCCGAAATCATGGGAGTTCCACGTAGTTCACATCACCATGTCAATGGATGTCACAGCTTTCCGGCACCCAGAGCTCCCCCAATAATATGAGCCGAGCCCCAAGTACGGGTAGCGTTCATCATGCACCCATTGTCGATAGAAGACAAGAAAATTATAAACAAATTTATAATTCCCCTTTTCGGGGTTGATATTAATTTTGAATTTTATTCAAAATGAGGGTTTTTAATTTTGAAAGGTCTCATCATTAATTTTATTTAAAAGCTCGCCATGTTTGATCGTATGTTTGCCGGATTCATGCAACTTTGTTATTATCATAATAATAACGCACATACTCATTATTTATAACATATCATGCATATATTATAAACAGTAAACAAACAAGGATGATCAATCGCCCCAATACTAATGGCCCGTGTGAGCTAAACACGGGTCTAGGTCCAATCCTAGGGAAATGCAAGGGATGCAAATGCAACTATTACATTAGCTTCCAAAATTTACATGTCTTCGATCTTCATAATCATCATGGCCACCATCTTCCAATCTTGATCATCTACTATACTAATATTTACAAATAAATATCCATGGCAAATAGGGATACATCTCATGGGGGTGGGAATGGGCCATAAACCAAGCTCACTTTATAAATTGATAATTATTACAATCATTCAACACAAAATATCATAGCACACACCTAGCAAATTGGGCGTGGGCTTTTGATCATCCTTCATGCATAATATCACATATCATACATCATCAATTAATTATCACAATAATTAATTGATCCAATATTATATATCTTGATCCAATCACTAACCGCCACGATTATTAACTAAATTAACAAAGTATACAAACACCTTTGTCTACTTTCCAATTAATTTATTTATAACCGAATTTCTTATCAATCACAATTTACTATAAATAATTAAAGTCCAACTTCAATTATTTATTTTATGAGAAAAATTTGCAACTTTTGTAATTTTAAACTTAAGGGCCCAAAAACTTATTTTTCACTAAAAATATTTTGGTCCATTCAAAATTAACAAATATGTTAGCCATCCAATGGCCCAACAACTCAAGGCCCATGACACTTTGATAATCCAAAACACTTTTGGAAACCCTAGTCGTCATCGCCGTCGCCGGAGCTCTGTCGCCAGATTCCGGCAACAAAAAATTTTTTTTTTTATTTTAAAGTAGGGGCTGTTCGGGCAGCCCCTCGGGCAGCCCGAGCTGCCCGAAACGGGCAGCAACAAGCAGCCCGAAACATCCCCAAAATTCAGCCTCGGTTTTGTTGCAAAAATATTTCTCATGCGGTTAGAAATCGATCTCAATATAATATCTTGTAAATGCTACACAAAATCGTAATCATAGCTCGGATACCACTTGAAAAGTGATCGGTTACGGTGACCGGAAGCGCAACGGAAGTTTAAAAATCGAATTTTTACTCAAGAAATTTCGGCCACCCCACATTTTGTGTAGCAAATACAAAAACAAACACATGTCATACATAGGGTGTTTATAGAAATGTACCTATCAATCACAATGGATTGATGATTGCTCCAACCAAGTTGTAAACAACTTGGGTCTTAAAAGGATGAACTTCTACAAGCTTCCTTTGAACACTCCTTGTTCAAAAATCAAGCTCACCACCAACTAGGAAGATCCCCTCATATTTTGCACTAAAAAAATAAGAGGATTTTTCTTTGAGAAGTAAGTGTTTTCTCCAACAATTGAAGAACAAAAATTGGGAGAATGTTGAGACTCAAATTTCGGCCATAGGGGGTGGGAGGAGAGAAGGGAGACTTTTCTTGGTGCTTGAAAAAGTGATTGTATGTCCCAAAGGCATGCCATGCCTTGGATGTTGTAAAAGTTGTCTCCCCAACCCTTCACCTCCCATGCATGCTTTCCTATTTGGGCTTGTAACAATTACAAGGCCCATGGACTTTAATTTAATTGTCTCAAACATATTTGAGCCCAATTAAACCTTACTTGATATTACTCAAGTCAATATTTATTTTACTATTGGGCTCTACAAGACCCAATATGATTTAATTAATTCAACACTTGAATTAATTTAATTATTTGGACTCTACTAGGCCCACTAGTGTTTAATTAATTCAACACTTAAATTAATTTAATTTAGTCCATAATAATCTTTATGAAAATCACAATTTTCAAATACATTATTTATTTGGCCAACCTTTTATTTAGGAACACTTCCTCAAATTAAAAGTTACATTCTCCTTATAGAAGTCATACTTCTATTTTTCCTTACGCTTATAAACTCCTTTAAAAGCCGTTCAACACATTGAACTATTTTACTACTCAACGGGATCTAGAAAGCTAGCACTTGTGTTGCCCTCAATGGTTCATTGATACAACTAGTCGTGGGTTTACATCTCCATGTGATTTGGACTAAACATGTCCTTATACGAGTATACCCTAATTGCTCCATTCTTAATTATCAACTCCTTGATAACAAGAACGTTAGAACTCAAGTCTGATAGTACCCAACCAATCATGTTAAACGCCTAGCAGCATCGCTTACATGATTCCCTAGGTATCAAATGATAGTGTCTGCAAGAACCATTCTATTATGGTTAGCGTACAGTACGGTCCCTTCAACTCATATATCCCGACCGATTCGACAACCATTGGTTTATCGAGAGTTGTCAATGAATCGATACTATGTGTCATGTCGTAGTTGCATCGATGGTGTAATCTATGAAACCCTTTTCATAATTACCACCAAACTCTGATTAGAGATTTCAAACTACATATACATGAAAAACACATAGGATATCCATACCCGTAGGTAAGCGGTGAATCCCCGACTACAATGCATCGACTCCTATATGTTTCGACAGAACACCCAACCTTGCCACCTGATGACCCCATGAGAGTCGGTAAACAAGTCAAAGTGTAATTCTAGCACATAGAGTCTCAATGTTGTCCCGGGTCATAAGGACTAATGGTGTACACCCATAAACTAGGACTTTTTCACTCGATAAGTGAGAACCACTTGGAAAGTCCTTTTATGGAGGGTTGTTCAGTGCATTCTACAAGGAACACCTATCTACATTCTCGGACATCACAATATCCCCTACCAATGAAACATGGTACTTACATCGCAGATACTAGTCTCGAACTCGAGCGGCCTATATCCTTCTTAGTGGCGGCTGAATCGACTAGGAACTGTTTAGAATATGCAGTATTACAAATATGAGTTTCATGATACTCATCATATGAGCATCTCATATTCTTTCTACTATTTGTATATTCAATCGCTTTATCTATGCAACTAGCATGTGTATACAGATAAAGAAGTGCCAAAATGATAAATTCAAATATTATTAAAATAAAGACTGTTTATACATAGAGTTTAATCATGAACCATCGGCCAACACTTGGCTCGACGGGCACCTACTCTAACAATTATATGCATGTTTTTATTAAGTGATGGAAATACGAAATGTTGAAGGACGTGAAGGGCAATTGACTACTACATGTTGGAGATATCGTGAGGGTTATGGTCCCAGTGGGAGCCCGACGATCGTGTTTTCTTGGATACGGATACGAATACGAATATTTTAATACTTTGGCCAGGGCCCAAATGACCGGTGAGAGTGTCTATAAAGACCAAAAATACGTACTTGAAAAATTGCGGAAAATTTAAAAATTTTCTTTTTAAATAATCAAAATGTCTCAATCACAAAATTAAACTGATAAATAACGTTTAATATTGAAAATGGCAGCGGAAGAAATTTAATGTTTGCAAAATAACCGTTTAAAAGTAATCCAACGACAGATAAAAAAAATATTTGATTGTAAAATAATATATGTTGAAAAATGAGGTCCTCGGGTTCCACTACTGCCGACCCAAGCTAGCTCACTAGTCCCCGCCCTCGGTCGCGACCTCATCAGTACCTACAACAATCAAGTCTAGTGAGTCTAAAGACTCAGCATTCATATATCGTAAATAGATAGTAAAATCGCATGCAAGAGGAAATATCATGCCATGAGGTGTAACGTAAAATATCGTGTCATGATTAATTATAGTACGTGCATGACTGAACTGAAAATATCATAAGTGAAAATGTTTGCTCGTTGGAGCCCTGAAATGAAATAACTTGCAATAATTTTCTGGTGAGATTATGGTCTACGCAAGTGGTCCCTGAACTGAACTGAACTGACCGGTAACTGACGACAGGGACCGGTAACTGACGACCGGGTGAAATAATAATCGTCTGATCAGACTAATGCCACAGTATACTGAGTGGTACAACTGAACTGACCGGTAACTGACGACCGGGTAAAGTAATAATCCCGATGATAGTAAAGTGACCACAAGCAATATCGCATAAATCTCAAAATGAATATTTTGCACGTAATATAATTAAATAACATAATTAAATATCCTGTAATAATTTTATTGATTGGGTTGGATCGCTCCCAGGCTAACTGCGACTTAAATCTAACATGAAAAATATGCAATTGATTTATTTAACCAAACTATCCAATTAAATCCGAAAACGCGACAATTACTCCCAACGACTTCGTATTTAATCATGACTCCATACCAACCCGAACCAACACTGAACCATCATATATTCATGATTAAAATACGCCTAGAATGATGAAATAATGCTCCTAAATTTACAGTACTCCAAATTTAGTGAATGGAGGCGAAAAACGTGAAACGCTCTTTCGAGAGTCATTTTGGCACATTGCACCGTAAATTCCCGAATCACGAACCGCAAAAAGCATGACCTTCCCAACATGATGAGGTACTGTCCAGTCCAAGGCCATAGGCTAAAATCCAAACAAGAACCCGGAACACACCTCTGAACCACAGCACACTTGCTGTCAAAAGTTACAGCAGCATGCTTGCGTTTCCTCTGCGTCGTTTGCGAGGCTACTGACCATTGGGGCTTGAACCACCGACTAGAACCTCTTAACAACATCCTAAGAAATGATTAGAACCATGGCTAAGGGCCCTAGGCCAGCCACAATTCAAACCACACCATAAATGCGCCGCACGTCCCACCCGAGACCAAATCTGCGCGCATGGGGAGTATTGCTTCGTTTGCTGTCATGGACCTTTCCAGTGGCCATTTGATTGACCATGGCATGATCTAGACATCATAAGGTATGGTATGAACCGTGGCTAAGGGCTAAAAAGCCAACCAAGGTCCACCCCAATAACATAAACTTGAAACTCACACATGCAGAAATGAAAGGGGGTCGAAGGGATTGTCTTGTTTTGTTTGAAAACCGATGCAACCATGGACCAAGCCTTGAAAGGCCGACTTGGTCACGTATTAGACATGCCAAGGAGGTGTCCCAACCATGGATATAGCCCCTAGGGCAGCCAAGACCAGATACGTCCTCCTTTGACAGCAAGAATCAAAAATCAAAACTCAAACTGACACTAAAGATGAGTTGCTGTAAATTCTGAATTTCCGCATGCATAGGGCTTGAAAAAATGGACCACCATGATCCTAATACATCCTTGCATGTGTCTAGGGGCAGCCTTGGGAGCCTAGGATCGAGCCAACCTGTAAATCAACAAAAACAAATACCAACGTGAAGCATGAAGTGAAACCGAAAATCTGCACAGAATTTTTTCGAACATGCATTAGCTAAATTTCGGTTTTCGATGTGAAATCATGATCATGAAAGGTTTAAAAATATTTATATAACTTGATTGAAGAGCAAGGGATAATATAGACATGCCTCGATATTTTTGTTTTTGAAAGAAAACCAAACGAGTGACGATGCGGCGGGGAGGAGTCGGAGCGCTACGTTTACTTGTTTGCTACTCGATTTTTCCCTTGTTTCTTCCACTGATTCTCACTGTTTTTTTCTCACAATTCCTCTCAATATTCTCTGAAATTTTCGGTGAATGAGGAGGGAGGAAGGCTAGGAAGAATAAAAAGGGAATTTGCAAGATAGATGGAGAGAAACAAACTTTCTATCTCCTAGTTTGTTAGATAAGGAATGAGGGTGATAATAGAAGATTTTGAGGGATAATTCTAGAGTGAGATGGCCGAAAATCTTCATCAAAATAAGGTAGGAAAGTGCTTAATTATTTAATTGTTGGCGATTTAAAAGTTGAGGGATTATCTACCTAGAAAAGGTTAAGGAATGAGTTGTCAAATTAATTTAAATCTTTTACATTAAGGGGTGACCGATTTTTTTGTGCTTTTAAAATGAATAAAATATTGCTTAATTGTTTATTTATTGAAGGTTGAGTGGTGAATAAAATTTAGGGATTATCTATTATGAATGGATAGGGAAGGATATCAAAATTTGAGTTGTAAATCAAAACTAATTCCTTTAGAATTGAAGTGGCCGAAATCTTGAATAAAAATAAAAAAAGGGAAAAATATTTCTTAATTATTGAATTTTAAGTCTCTAGTGTTTTATCTACCCATTAAATATTTTAGTGAATTAAGAAGTTGATTATTGAACTTTATTTACTACTTATCTCAAATTATTCAAATAATTCCTTAAACATTCTTTTACATTAAATCCACTTATTATTTATCTTAAATAAATTCTAAGAATGTTCTCTTAATATTAAAATTTATCTCTTTACTCCAACTCCGGTCCGGTCTCCCTTAATTAACTGAAAAGCTAGCACTTAAACTACTGAATAAAATAAATAGATTTAAAAGAAAGAATTGCAAATAATAATAATAAAAAATGAAATTATTTTAATTTAAAATGCTTGAAATTATGCATGGCTTATACGTAGTCTAATTTACGGGTTCTATAGTGTCGCTGGTGTCCCCCGCCGCCCAGTACTGTGGTTTTCTCTAGATGGATCCATCGTCCAATACGATCAAGAATACGAGTCACATTCACGATCTGAATTCAACAAACACGAACATGAATATGAATATGAATATGAGTATGAATATGAATATGGATCCGAATATGGATATGAATATGAATATGTTTATGATTATATGTTATTTTTATGAAAATGTTTAAGTTTAAAGTTTATGCATTATTATGAAAATGATATTTTAAGTACAAGTATTTTTCACTGTTATATGTTAACTGTATTACGTATTATTTGATATCAAGGATATGATGTCTTGAGTCTTTAGACTCACAAGGTGTGTATGATGCAGGTGATATATATAACTATGATATTGGAGGTCTTGATGGGTGACTTGCTGGACTGTCGGTGCATATAACCCGAGGACCAACGCTTCTATTTTCCGCATTTAAGTTTTGATTTTAAGTTAAAGATTTTTACGACATTTTATTTATGCTTTTTGAGAGATTTTGAGAGGTTTAGTATGTGCTACACTTTTCAACATTTATTGCTCTTTAGGTTTGGTAAATCGTTTTACGATTTATTATTTTAACTATTTTCCTTTGGATTTTCAAATATTAGTTGGAGGGTTATTTTAAAATTGTGCAAAAGTTTTTTTATGTATATGTATATGTGTAGGCCGAAAGTTGAGAGTTTAAAAAAAAATTTCTAGTACTTTTTAAGGAAAACGATTAAGCATACGTTTCAGCTTTCTTCTGTCCTTTGTGTCCAAAATTGAATTGCAATTTAATTTCTTCAACTTACATGGATCTCAACTGTGTGACTAAATTTTATTTCAATCTTTATGATTTTCAGGTAGTGGATTCGGGGAAGGTGATTGGTAGTGCTGAGATGCATGGTGGTCTGTATTTGCCCGAAGAAAATAATCTCCTTAATAGACAAGCTCAATTGCCAAGTTTTGGTCCTGCATCAAATTCAGTCAAGTGTTTTTCAAATTCTATGTCTGCTTTCAATTAGTGAAATTTGTCAATTTGCCAAGCATACGAGAAATATGTATCCGAGATTACAATACAAAACTTCATCTTCATTCTCTATCATTCATAGTAATATTTGGGGACCCTTACGCATCAAAATATCTATGGGGCTAGTTGGTTTGTTACATTCATAGATGACCACACAAGAATTACTTCGACATTTATCATGAAGGAAAAATCAGAAACATCTATAATTTCTCAATCTTTTCACTCTATGTTATCCGCCCAATTTCAAAGAAATATCCAAGTTCTTAAGACCGATAATGCTAAGGATTACTTCAATTCTATCCTAGGATCTTATAACTTCAAACATGGTATCATTCACATAAGTTTTTGTGTGGACACTGCCACAACAAAATGGCGGTGGAAAAAAGGAAAAATAAACACTTACTTGAAGTTGCCTATGCTATCATGTTCACCAACAATGCTCCTAAATACTTTTGGGGGAAGCCAATCTTACTGCCACCTACCTCATCAATAGGATTCCAAGTCGAGTCCTAAAATTTCAAACCCCTCGTAAGACATTTCTTAATGCCTATCCTCACATTCAATCATTTTCCTTGGATTTACCACTCAATTTTTTTTCCTCATTTGTTCACATTCACCAACATCATCGCACCAAATTTGATCCCAGATCCCTTAAGTGTATATTTATCGGATACTCCTTTAACCAAAAAGGTTACAAGTGTTACTCTCCAATTACTAGAAGAATATACAACACCATGGATGTGACATTCTTTGAACATCAGTCTTAATTTCCCAAATCTAACTTTCAATGGGAAAATCGGATTTGGGATCTTCATACCAATGATCTACCAGCCCAAAAAAATATATGCTCCACTGTCCATTCCCGGGCCTGAAATAGTTCCAACACCAACCCAACAAATATCAGCTCCTGTGTCCATTCCCGGGCTTGAAATATTTCTAACCGTGGCTATTCCTATGACTGAAACAGCTCTACTTGACTCAAACCAACCACAATTTGTCGCTCACAATTTTGAACTAGTTGTCTATAGAAGGAGAAGACCCATTGAGCATATACATGACACCATTCCAACTCAGAATTCTCAATCATTACAACATGATCCTCCTGCACATGATGATCAAATGATTGATGATTTGGATCAGCCCATTGCTCACCAAAAATGTGTTAGGGGTGCACTAATCATCCTATCTAGAAGCATGTGTCCTATGGGAAGTTGCTGCCTACATACATGACATTTATTTCAACCTTTGACAGCATAAAGGTGTCTGATTCGGTACAAGAAGCTCAAAATATTCCAGCATGGAAGAAGACAGTGGAAGAGGAGTTTCGAGCTTTATTCCAGCATGGAAGAAGACAGTGGAAGAGGAGTTTCGAGCTTTAGAAATGAACAATACATAGAATCTTGTAGAGTTACCACATGGCGAAAATATAGTTGGTAATTGTAAGTGAGCATTTACAGTAAAATACAAGGCATATGACAGTGTTGAAAGATTCAAGGTTAGGCTTGTGGCCAAAAGTTTCACAAAGTCATATGGGATTGACTACCAAGAAACATTTGCTCCAGTTGCCAAACACAACACGTTTCAAGTTTTTCTCTCTCTTGCAGTAAATATAGATTGGCCTCTTCACCAACTTGATGTAAAAAATGCTTTTCTGAATGAGGATCTAGAAGAAGAAGTTTTTATGACTATTCATCCATGGATGGAAACTGTAAGGTCCAAAAAAAATTAAGACGACGTAATCCAACTGCATGAAAATTTAGGAAATATGAAAAATGGCAAATTAATTGATTTTAATTACTTAATTAATTATGTGACATGCATGATTATATGTTAAGTAGGATTTTCTTATCATTATGCATAAAATTGTATTTTTTTAGATTATTCGAGTTGCGATCGAGGAACGGAGATCGATGGCTGAAAAATGTAAAATGTTTTTATTAACTAATTATTTTTAATTATTTAAAATATAATTGATGCTTTTTCATATTTTTGAAAATAAGGGGTTTTGAGGTGATTTTATACGCCGAGACGTAAATTTTATCGATGTTGGTTTTTCAACAAAAATACGAACGTAATAGCAAACTCGATAATAAATCCACAAACTTTCCTAAACAAAATTATTTTTAAAACTTTAATTAAGAACTAATGGGCCTAATTACCTACTTAATGGGCCTAAGCCTTATTAGTGATTAACTAAAATTATTTACAGCACAAAAACCCCACCCTAAACCCCAAAAAACTCACGCCCACTTTTCAGAAATCCTTCCACCCCAAACACACGGCACACACATCTGAATTGAGAGAAAAATATTCGAAAGTTGCTAAAGAAATTCAAGCCTAGGTCCTCCTCGTCGTCGTTCTTCATCATCAACGTAAATTCGTGCGTTTAAAACACAAAGACATGCCATACATCTCCTTTTCTCGTCTATCACATCGTATTATTGATTTAAAACATGTTTGTATGAAAAGCTTGAAGTTCTTATGATTATTTTCGTAATATTGCATGTACATGTGTGAAATTATGAATTTTGGATCCAAAATCATGTTTTATATTGTTCAATGAGGCTGCCATGATTAGGACATGACCAAGCAAGGTTTTTACACAAGTTAGAGTCCTAGAACACCCACCATACATGCTGAAAACGCGAAGGAAGCTAGGTGGTACGAGAAATTCTGTCATGTGCTTTTAATGAATGGTTTTGGGTCTTGGGCGCTTGGCTGGGTCACGACTTGGGGCCAGGGCTCGGCCAGGGTCTGGATGAGTCGAGGGTAGAGCCCTAGCCACGCTAGGGTTCGAGTCATGAGGGCTGGGAGAAGTCCTAGCAAGCTAGGACTCCTACCCGAGAGTCAAGTGCAATCGCGTAGGGCTGCGCGGTTTGTGCAGGGAAGTTGGCTCGATCTGTGGTTTAGGGGCTGGGCTAGGGCGAGTCCTTAGGGTCCTAGGAAGGTGCTTGAGAGACTGGTTCAGGGGCTGGGCACGTTGGTCAGGTCCTAGGCGCACAACGTGGAGTCCATGCAGTTGAGGACTCTTTTAAGATTTAGAATTTTATATTAAAGCTACGACATCATTGTTCCCCGCAAACTGTGCGAAAAAATGAGTCATCCCTGCAAGCATCTGTGCCTGCATGTCTGGCAGGTGGACGAGGAGGAGTGGCCCTCTCCCCATCATGATCTTCTCTATTCTCATCCCTTGCTCCACGGGCAACCATACGTGTAGGAGGCATAATGTTCCAATATTTACCCACACGTAAACCAACATGTAATAACATAATATCAATATCATAAGATATACGTAATTTTAACTTAAACATGTACATGCTGAAATCAGACTTGATGCTTACTAAATGAAAGAATTTAAAACTTTAAAACTTACGGACTTGAGGTGTGATTTCGTGAGCTTTTCGCAAATGGCAGTAGGTATAATCCTTTACAAGAACACGGCTCTGATACCAACTATAACATACCGTACTTTTAAACTAATTGAAATTTGCGAAAAAATAAAAAATTACTTAAATAAATCATCGTCTTTCAAAATGCAATACAAATATAATGTTTGACAAAATATTTGGAATGTAACGAGCTTGCAAAAGTACTTGCTTTAAGTAACATGAAATAATTTCCTTAAAAATCAAAGTAAATGAAATAACATGCATAAAAATCATTGAAAACTAAGCGGTCCTCGGGTTAGTCTACCGCATAGTCCGAGCCAGCTCACAGATCCCCGCCTCTCGTCTCCTCAGACTCGTCCTCACCTGCATCGATCAAGTCTAGTGAGTTTAAAGACTCGACATGTGTAAACTGGGAATAGCAAGTAACGTATAATAAAACCACATGCATTTTAAAGTATCACATACATATCTTAACTTTAAACATACTTACATAAACATAGATGTGCCATCGATTCATAAATATTATCATAAACGTACTTGCATCATACATATTTAAATATGCATATCTTCATCATCATTTTGCATAGAGATACGTTTCAAATCAAGTGACCCATACGTATCACGCCTGATCAGACTAAACCACAGTACTGGGCTGGTAGGGATGTCCACTACCACATACATAAGATCCCCGGTCATATTTTATCGGGTGGATTGGTCCCTAGTCATACTTTACCGCTTTCTAATCTGATCAAAACCCGGTCATAATTTACTGGGGTGGAGAGGTCGCCGGACATGTTCTCCGGCTTCGAAACCCGTTCATAGTTGGTGACAAGTGTGAGAACCCGGAATTTCCGCAGCAAATCATCTAACATTGCTCGAGGAAGTAGCTCCAAAGCTCGGGGATTAGCTCAACGGGAGGCAAAGCTTTGAGTAACCGCATCCATCGAAGAGTAGTCACTGGAAGAGTAAAACCCCAACTCAAGGACTCTATCTTTCAGCTCAAAGAATCTCAACCAAGCTTGTTCTAACAAGACCAAAAAGTGAGCTAAAGGAGGAGCCAAGGAATTGGACAAACTTATTATGCAAGAAGTGACCATTGAGATAACCAATGAAGGAGCTAAAGGAGGAGCTAAGAGGCTAGGACACATTTATGGTGCAGGAAATGACCCTTGGTGCTTGAGATGGAGCTTGACCAAAATTAATTCATTCTTGTGCCTCAAGATTTCGGCCAAGGGGCTAGGTGAAGAGCCATTTTTGTCCTATAAATACTACATCAAGGTGGAAGGAAAAACACTCCAAAAAGGCACTAAAAATTCTGCTACTCCCCTCCACAAATCCTCTAAATTTCGGCCAATGCTAGCAAGGAAAAATGGAGAAGGCGTCGTGCAGTCCAAGTGCTCAGAAGATATGTCGAAGTGCTTTCGAATTTTCGAAAGGAAACTTCGTTCAAGAATCGGCATATTTCGAACCGTACCTTCAAATACAGTAAGTGGGTTTTTGTTACGTAATTTCTCATATTTTTAAACTTTGAATATAAATATCATGACATGCATGCGTGTGTCCTTATTTTTCGAAAAAGTCAGTCTATTCTTTTAAAATTTTCGATCGACGATATGTTTTTTTGTTCTTTGATTCCGCTGTATCCGTCTGAATTTCTGATAAGTTCTGTCCGTTAAAAATCTGAATTCTGTGTTGCACTATTACAATTTGATTTGAAATGGGTCGAGAATTGTAATTCTGTCTGGCCCCCATTGGTTGGTATAAAATCATGTTCTGTCTGGCACACATTGGTGTGTATAAAACCATGTTCTGTCTTGCCTCTATCGATGGGTATAAAACCGTGTTCTGGCCTCACCCCCTAGAGGACTAACATATTGGGGACAATTTGACCATGGAAATGAGATGAGTAACAGTGTTGCGTCTGTTTGTGTGAATTGATTTGAAATGATCTGATTTACTTCTGAACTACTCTGAATCATCTGATAATCTCTATCTCATATTCGATTTGTTTCTGTTATGATAAGTTAAAGGTAATAAGTTTTGAAAGTTTGTTAAAGAAATGCTTTAAAGATTAAGTTCTATATGTATCTTTGGAAATCGATCGATCCCCACTTGTTGAGTATTTCCCAAAACACTCATCCCTTACACGGGGCGTGACAACAAGACATTTAGCATACCTCAAAAATAAAACATTTTCTTTTTGCACGTCGAACACAATTAAAAACGTCGAGGGCTTTTTTGAACACTCTGGACATAATGCCCTAACCACAGCAGCAAAATTTCAAGAGATCCCAACGAAGCCTGCAACCAAAACTTGAGAAAACGTGAAGAACATGCACAAATTTTCATAGCTTGAGCAGTTTTACGATAAAAACCATATCTCTCTCATGTCTTATAAGAAAATTACGAATTTGCTATAGAATCAAAGATAACATAGAGTAATACAAATCATATGTTGAAAACATTTCCATAAAGCCAATCTATAAGTCACCGAATTCAAAATAACAGAGAGTGATGAGTTTTGTGACACAGAAATTTCACAGCTTGTGTGATTTTATGATAAAAATCATACCTCCCTTGTTTCTTATCAGAAAATTACGAATTTGATATCAGATCGAAGATAATACCGAATACTACAAATTATACGTTGAAAATATTTCCAGATAACCAATTTAAAATTCGCATAATTAAAAAAAAACAGAGGGTGATGGGTTTTGTGACATATAAATTTCACAGCTTGTACGATTTTACGATAAAAATCATATCTTCCTCGTTTCTTATCAGAAAATTACAAATTTGCTATCAAATCAAAGATAACACAGAGTATTACAAGTCATATGTTGAAAATATTTCTGGAAAACCAACCTATAAGTCGTAAAATTCAAAATAACAGAAGGTGACGGGTTTTGTGACACAGAAATTTCACAGCTTGAGCAGTTCCACGAAAATGATCATAACTCACTTGTTTCTTGTCCAACAATTACGAATTTACAGTAAAATCGAAGGTATCAAAAATTAATAAGTTTTATATGTTGAAAGTTTTTCCAGAAAGCAGACCAAAAATTCACAGTACTCGAAATGACAGGAGACTCGATTTTGAGATCTAAAATTTTGATCCAAAATCATTTTAAACATTTTTGCTCAAACTTTTGCATAACATATACTGATTTTTCATACAATATACATTAAAATACTTACTACGACAAGATCGATGCAAAAATAAAAGAATATACATGTCTTTGATGATTAAAACTCACGATACGGCGATACCGAAGCGAAGAGATGTGAGGGCCGATCCGGAGACGATTGTGGCACGATTTCTTGAAGAAAATGGATGTGAATTCGCTGAAATAATTCGAAGGGAAAGGTGGCTGCTGTAGAGCACCAAGAACCCTAGATTTTCCTTTTAAAAAATGAAATGAAATGTGTATGTGTGTGTTGTGTGTGCAACCGTGGGTGTATGTGTGTTTTTAAGTATTAACATGTGTGTTATAATTAGGAATAATTAGGGGCTAATTGGATTAATTAAATAAATAATAACCAATTACATGATAGTTTGAATGCTAATAACCCAAATTTAATAAAATACACAAGTCTCAAATTTTCAAAGTTCAAAAATCCTCAACTAAACAAATTTTTCAATAAATTAAATTAGGCTTTAAAAAGCTAAAACTTCATAAATCATTTAAAATAACAATTTTCTTGACTTGAAATAAAATACCAAATTTTACAAATCGTCCAAATCGTAGTCGGTCTCTTTTTCCAATCCGCATCGAATAATCGCCTGAAACGTAAGACTCTAGAAAACGCTTAAAGTGCATCAAATAAACATATAATATTTTTAAATAATGCTAACCATAAATCATGCATCGTTAAAATCATTTTTAAAATCAAATAAATAATTTTAACCATTAAATAAATGCATGATTTTTACGTATACTGATTTTGAGCTCTATATCATGTCAGTATTTCGACGAAATATAGGACCAAAAAAAAAAAAATCAAAGTTATTTACCAAAACCAAAAATTGAATACTTAATGGACAAAAACTCTGTTGAACAAGTAAACGTACGAGAGAAAATTTTCTCTAAATTTTATTAAAGAAATGAATGGAGTTCCTACAGATACCGATATATGAATATACGATCAGATTAGTTTACCATTTCTGAGTTACAAACGACCACCATAAATTTCATAATCCATGAAAATCTAGGCAAAAATTTGTGTGAGACAGTCTCACGGGTCGTATTTTGTGAGACGAATCTCTTATTTGGATCATCCATGAAAAATTATTATTTTTTAGTGAATATCGGTAGGGTTGACCCATCTCACAGATAAATATTCGTGAGACCGTCTCATAAGAGACTTACTCGAAAATCTATTATGAAGATCTACAATAGATTTTTCATTAATTAAAAATGTTGTTTGAAATAAACTCGAACTTATTAACATTATTCTGAAAAATAATGTACCAGAAAGTAGTACTCTATTAAAGATATGAAGTCAAAATATGACTCTAAAATATAAATTAAAATGGACTTTGAGAAAAAGTCTATAAAGTTGATTTTTTTTTATTCTTGTTTTTCTTATATTGAGGATTTCAAAAATCTATTAATTTTAAATTAAAAATTACTACATCTTTCCAATGGATTGCGAGAATTGAATCTACTTTTGCATCAAAAAATCCAACACTTTATCCTCTATTCCCGCACTTGGCGAGTCCAACTTTCACCTATAAATGCGCACTAAATCTACCATCAACTATTATTTCATAAAAATGGGAAATATGAGAATATTTCTCTTTTCATTTATCATATTATTCTTTGTTTCCTCTAATGGCCATGGGATACCTACACCAAACTGCAAAAATCAAGTGCATGAAAACTGCACCCTCCGAATCATACATGCAAATCACCCGTGCTCTCCGTTAAGGCCTAAAATCCCTCTTTCAGAGGAAGACGGTGTTCTCCAGATGCAATCCAATGACAAAGCTAGATTGCAATACCTGTCGAGCCTCGCCTTGGGCCGACCCATCCTACCCATAGCCTCTGGCGTATCGGTTACTCATAATCCTACCTATGTTGTCACGGTTGGTTTCGGAACCCCTGCTCAAACCTTGCTCTTGGCCCTCGACACGGGCACTAATGCTGCATGGGTTCCATGCAGCGGGTGCATCGGTTGCTCCTCTGCTATTTTTGACTCTACCAAGTCATCCACATTCAAGGCTGTCGCCTGTGGTTCCCCACAATGCAGTCAGGTATGATGTTGACTGAAATAAATGATGACAAACTACCACAAAAAAATGACCTGTGTAATATAATTTCCTAATTTTTTTTATAGAAACATCTACTTAAACTAAAAACATATTCTTCACAAAAAAATAAAAAAACCATCAGTGTATGTATATATATTATGTATTAGTATTTTTTTTTATAAAGATCATTCTGAAGCATAAAACAATACTAATACAAAAAAAAAAATCACTCTAACTTCCTCTCAATTGATAATATATATATAGTATAGATTTTTTAAAATTATGGTTTCGAATAGACACTTAATTTTTTGAGTTTCAGGTGCCCCACCCGAGTTGCGGTGGGAATAACTGTGGTTTCAGCTTGACATATTGCGGCGACTCCAATCTCACGGCGAATCTTGTCCAGGACACCTTAACCCTAGCCGATAATCTCGTCCCCGGCATCACCTTCGGCTGCATCCAGAATACCGCCGGCCCATCCATACCGGCGCAAGGTTTATTGGGCTTGGGACGAGGCCCAATATCTCTTATATCCCAAACTCCAAGCATCTACCAGTCCACATTCTCCTACTGTTTGCCCAGCTACAATTCAGCTGGCTTTACTGGATCACTAAAACTAGGCCCCAAGTACCAGCCCATACATATCAAATCCACCCCACTGCTTAAAAATCCAAGAAGACCATCCCTTTACTATGTCAATGTTCTGGCTATCAGGGTCGGGGCAAACGTTGTCAACATTCCCCCTTCGGCATTCGCACTCGATCCCAACACAGGAGGTGGCACGATTTTCGATATCGGTGTCGTGTACACTACTCTCGTACAGCCGGCATACATAGCTGTGAGAGACGAGTTCCGAAGGCGGATGGGAAATGCCACCGTGTCATCTCTTGGCATATTCGACACATGCTACACTGCTCCGATTCCGATACCGAGCATAAATTTCAAGTTCGATGGCATGAACGTGACTCTCCCGCGCGATAACTTCCTCCTCACCTCAGGCGGCACTACCTGCCTTGCAATGGCAGGACAGATGGATGGCACTGATGAATCGGTTCTCAACGTCATCGGCAGCTTCCAACAGCAAAATCATCGGATTATGATCGATGAGCCTAATTCCAGGTTATGTGTGGCTCGGGAGCCCTGCAGCTAGATCGTATCTAAATCCTAATAATGTCACTGATGGGATTAAAGTGAAAAGTTTTAATAGAATAAAGCAATATATAAAACAATGTGTATGTATTCAACAATTGTCTCTCTCTTTTGTTTTTAAGCTCTCTACATTTTCCACGATCCAAACTTTTTGCAGTTTCACGACAAATTATATCTTGATGGTAAAAGTATAATTTAAATATTATAAATTGTGAAATCAAAGGCATGCCGAAATTTTTGGTATTGCCGGTAAAATTATTTCGAAATAAATATATAACCACGGAATTGGTTAGTGCATGTCAATGGGGTCGGGGTTTAAACTCAAGCCTAAACTCTGCTCATTCGGGAGGGGGTCTAAACCCAACCAAACAAGTTTTGGGGCGGGTCCAAGCCCCGTCAACGTGTCTAGAAGCGGGTCGAGACGAGTAATTTGTTTTAATGTCGGACCCGCTATGGTATGTATAATAACAACAATGCATATAAATAATTAACACCCTCAACCATAACATTAATTCACAATATTGTCGTCCTTTATTGCTTACTTAGTATTAAAATGATAAAGTTTTCGCGTAACTTTGATGAATGTTAATTTTTGGACTTTTTTTAATTGTGCGTTCAGTAGAATTTAAAACTTGTCTAATGCTTTAATTTATGAGTACTTCATGTGTCCAACCGTCGGATTTTGTGATGGAGCTTGTTTGGGTCTAATTGTTTCTTGATGGGTCAAACATAAGATCGACCAAACTCGTCCTATACCTGCACTGTTTCAATCCACTGTATTGGATATAAAGTCATTTTCTATGAGACGTCTGCTCATTTTAAATTTCTATTGAAATTTTTTTTTTCAATGGCCGAAACCATGCCTACATGAATCCATAAAATTCGAAACATGCATTTTGTAAAATCATCCACTGCTGAATAAAATAACTACAATTAAAATTATGAAAAGAACAACTAACCTAAACCATCACTGTTTTAAAAATATAAAACGTGTAGCATGTGAAAAATATGTCAAACCCTCAACAAAATAAAATCATCAACCATTTAAAAACTGTTTAAACGTGTTCTCATAAAATCATATTCTTGCGAAAGAATACAAGGTCATCGGGTTAACGTGCTCCACCAGCTCCGCCCGTTCAGTCATCATCATCTCCAGTCTCCTAATAGAAAAGCTCATCTGCATCATTCACATCTAGTGAGTCTAAAGACTCAACACATCTATAACGTTAATAGGCAAGTACATATACATAACATGCAACAATGAAAATTACGGTAATTAACATACATTTCATGATCTTAAAAGCATAAACGTAAATATGTCATATAATAGCATAACATGTCAAAACATGTCCGATCATATCATCATATACGTATACATTTTCTCTAATTGAATTCAATTAATTAGTTTTGACTTTCATATCAGCTCTATCGTATCAACTCTAATCGATGGATCCATCGGTATCGGGCGACGGGGACATCAGCGACACTCTCACCCATCAACTGAGCCTTGGCCTATCATATCATCATATCATGTCAATGAAAATACGATCATTTGGCTCCCTCCGGGGCCTTCTCCCATAAAAGGGCTCCCTCTGGGGCATTTTTCTTACGATATCTCCAATCATATTATCATATACATATATCATCAGTCACAATCAACTCTCACCCTTCAAAAACATCATCATTTTCATCACTTATCAAAATCATACATATAAGTAAATTTTCTTTAAAATCAATCATGCAACTTATTTTCATAATTTCATAAAAATCATATACATGATTTATAAATATTTAAAAGCATGATAAATTTGTGCTCAGCGCACTACCAAGACTAAAATCTCGACTCGAGTGCGAAATGATCATTTTGCTCCTGGAAACCCAAAATGATCGTTTTACCCCTGGACTTCAACATTTCAGCCCGAAACTTACCAAACTCTTTAAAACATCCAAAAACATAATTAAATACATTTCTTAGCTGTAAACTCGAGCCCATTTCAAAACTTAAACGATTCGTTTTTAAACATGGACCGGGGTCCCGGTTTTAACCCGAATCAACCGAAACTTTACCAAATTTTTTCCAACTTAAACCATGACTTTATCCTACATGTTCAACCTCTAAACCCCTTATTTCAGATCCCTTATGACCCTCCCATAGTAGCCAAAAGTTGATGGAATTTTCTGTACGCGGCCCTAGTGCACTAACTTTCCATATTTTCGATCCTAGCCCAAGACCAAGCAGACCAGCACCTAAAAAACTATATTGGGACCATGTTCGAACCCAAGAGGCTCTCCTTGATAAACCCTAGCTAACCCTACTGCCCAAAACACTTAGCCGCTTGCGATACCCACAAACCCGCGCCGCACAAGACAACCGAGCCACACATTAACCTAGCCCTCTGACCAACTCCTAGACCATGACCAGCTATGCATGGCCCTCTCCCAGCCCCATCAAGGACCCAAGAGGGTCAGCTTCTTGGCTTGAAATCAAGCCGTGCAAGGCGGCACACACCCAAGCCTTCGATCTTGCCAAAACCGAATTAACCTACACCAAGTACCGATCGGCCCTAACCTAAACCAACCAAGTTTCGACTCCAGCAATTAACCCTCTTTTTTCTCAACATTATCAGCACCCTAGCACTCAAATTCAGCAGCCTCTTGCACAAGGACATGAAAAACATGAGTTGTACATGAGATACATGCATGTTCATGTCAAAAACCTTTGCAAAAATGATGCTATATGATAGACCAACGAAATTTCAATTGAAAACATATACAACAACATATTAATGGTGTAAATGATGAGAAAAGAATGATACAAGTCGTGCCTTATCGTTTATAAGCTTGAAAACTTGAAGACTCTTGCGAAAAACGCGCACCGGAGAGTCGGAGAAGAATTTTACTTGAAAACTTTGGGAAATATTCGAGATGGCTGCTGTATTTTTTAGAGAATGGCTCCTGGACGAGTGAAGGGGGCGGCCAAGGGGTGTTAGATAGGTTTAGGGTTTTATTAGGTAGAGTTTAAGTCAAAATATAATACACTAATGGGTTTTTAATTAAAATTTAAAGAGTTAAAAGGGTTTTGATCCCATTAGGCACTAAATAATCCCATCAAGCCCAATAACACTTGCGAAAAATATTTTGTTTAGGTACATTTTTGAAAATATTTCCCGAGCCCTGAAAAAGTCCCCCGATTCGAAAAAATTTGTGTACCGGCTACAAATATAATCCTGCATGTAAAAATACTCAACCAAGGCCCATTTTTTAAAATCATACTTAAAAACACCTCATATTAAATAATTAAAATTAATTATTCAATAAAAATATTTTTCATGAATATCCCTGGCCTCCATTCCTCGTTCGAGCGTTAAAAACAACTTAAAATCCTAATGCATGAAACTTTAAATAAACCATGAATTAAAACACATATTCCTGCAATAAACTTGAATTTAATGCATTAAAACAATTTAATATATAAGGAATTTGATAACTTGCAGACATGTGGTTTACGTGGACCTTCAAATTTTCGGGACGTTACAATCTATCCCCCTTAAATTAAATTTCGTCAATCCGGCAGGTAAAAATTACCCAACCATGGCCCATTTTTAAAAATCATACTTAAAAATACATCATATTAAAAAATTAAAATTAATTATTTAATACAAATATTTTTCCTGAATATCTCCGGCTTCCGTTCCTCGTTCGAGCGTGAAAAACAACATAAATCCTAATGCATGAAACTTTAAATAAACCATGAATTAAAACACATATTCATGCAATAAACATGAATTTAATAAATTACAACAATTTAATAAAATATATAAAGAATTTGATAACTTGCATTCATGTGGTTTACGTGGATCTTCAAATTTTCGGGACTTTACAATCTATCCCCCTTAAATTGAATTTTTGTCCCCGAAATTCGCTTATCCTCAATAATAAAAAAGTTTAGACTCTTAATTCTAGTATTTCAATAATACACGCTTTCGATGCGCTACTATGATAAAATAAATGTTAAACTGTACTTATGTCTCTTCAATCTTATTTAAATTGCCTACCAAAATCCTCGTTTGCAAATCGCAACTTAAAACGACTTATGGTGACTTAGTTTTGTTCCTCTACGACCTCGAATTTGACTTTCCTCACAATTCCTCATACTAAGAATGGATGTACAAATTTATCGCACCTTACTTTTCTTATACTATATCCATAATGTTCATTGACCTATTACATTAGCATTTATGCAGTTCAATCTAAGAAATCTTAGCACCAAATTACTAATCGACTTACATCCTCGATAATACACTTAAAAGTTAAACCTTATCTTAACTTCATAATAATATTAGCCTATGATCCTTGAATCAAATCTTTATCTTACGGCACCAAACTACGTAAATTAATTATTTACAAGTACATCCCAAATATAAAATTTTTGCAAATCTTAAATTCGAGTAATGATAATCCATAAAACCTGAAATTTACAATATTGATCTTCTGCTAAAAAAATTTAAAACTCTTCTAGCATCGATTACATGCTTAAACTATTCTCTTCCCAATTACAATAAAGTTGAGGCCTAAGACCCTTGAACTTTTCTCATTAAAATGAATGTCGCATTCTTACGTATCCTCAATGCTTAATAAATAATTGCGTATAAACTTAATAAGTTATCCCATGTTAGCCTTAGACTAACTCTAATAATTCAACTTCACTTAAAATTCGTAGAATTCTAGAATCTCCATATTAAGATTTTAGATTACCTACTCGACTAAAACCTTAATAGTTGTTCATTGGTAACCTATGTCGAATATCATTACTTCCTTTTTGTTTTTATTTAACTCAAAACTTTCATATGAACATCTATCTCATAAACTTGAAATTCAAGCTTACTCAACCCAACTAGTAATAGATAGCATAACTCCAACACACATATCCGCTTAATCCCAAGTTTCTTGATGTCTTTCAAAAATTTCTCAAAACAATGTGTCTACCTCAAATCTTATATGTGCTTATCAAGTAACCTAGCCATTAATCATACCCAACTTTCTAGAAAAATTAAATTCCAACAAAGGTATAGTCCTAACTTTTAAGATCATGACTAAAACTTATGACACATCAAACTTAAGTTCCCAAAAATTTGTTAACTCAATGTCTACTCTTATAACTTAATTAACTGAACAACTTTACTTTAAATTGTCATCGCTTTAAATTATTAATTTGCCACAACATTATTTCACAAACGCTTAAATTTTCAAGCGTAAGATTGATTCATCCTACAATGTCCTTAATTACCATTTCTTATTGTATCGTCTACTCATTTTAAAAGTGTGGAAATATATTTTTTTTAAAAGCTCGCATTCCCAAAATAACATTTAAAATAATCATATTTTAACTGACAATAAAAATAGCGTAGTTTAAAATAACCAACATCATCCAAGGTCAAACGTAAACATGTACGAGTAAAAATGAAATATAATCAACGTATAAAAATGTTTAACCCCTCTCAAAACTCATAAATCAAATGCGGAAAAACATGCGGTCCTCGGGTCATGTCACCGCACCAGGGTTTCCTGCTCAGAGTTTAGCGACTCAGTCCACTTATCATCAAGCTCACCTGCATCACACACGCCTAGTGAGTCTAAAGACTCAACACACCTGTACCAGGAATAACAAGTACGTATAAATGGCACACAGCAGCGAAAAATATCATACTCAACATATCTTTCATGAACATAAAATCATAAAGTAAACGTGTCGTGTAAAATCATATCATGTCAAATCATGTCATCTCGTGTCATCATATACGTATACATTTTCTTTTTAATTCAATTCAGTTCTTTAGTTGTGACTTTCGTATCAGTTCTATCGTATCAGCTCAATCGATGGATCCATCTACGTATAACCACGGTACCGGGAGGCGGGGACATCAACGGCAGCATTACCTGTTCACTGAGCCTTGGCCTTAGCTTATCGTATACATATACATCATCGTCAGTCACAACCAATTCTCATCCTTAAAAAATAACATCATATTCACCACTTATTAAAACATGCATATACGTAACTTTTTCTTTAAACCAAGCATGCGACATATTTATCATAATTGCGTAAAAATCGTAAAAATAATGCATAAATATTTAAAATATCATAAATTTGTGCTCATGACGTTGTCTTGACCAAAATCTCACCTGGGTGCAAAATGACAATTTTGCCCCTGGAAACCCTAAATTATCGTTTCACCCGTGGACTTCTAAAATTGACCCGAGACTTACCAAACTCCTTAAAATGTCCCAAAACATTTTTAAAAGTGTCCCTAGATGTAATCTCGAGCCAAATTCAGAACTTAACCGATTCGTTTTAAAACTTGGACCGGGGTTCCGGTTTTAACCCGAATCGCATCGAAACTCAACCAAATTTCTCCAAAATTTTTATCATACGTAAAAACATTATAATGATCCTAAAACAATGTCACCGCCTCTAATCTCACGGCTTAAAATTCCAGAAAGTGACGTAATATTTCGGCCCTTTTTATTTGCACTCCATTACCCTCACTTTCCCAAAAACTCCCGTCCTAGCCTACCCCGACGGCACCAGCCCTAAGCTAGCCTACCACGGACCTAGACCAGAACCTATGGCACCCATCAGAACCAAGCCACCAGCCCCATGCACCTTACTAACAGCTAGGAACCGAGAAACACCAACAAGGCCCTATCGAGACCAACTCGTCTCTCCCTAGCTCGATCGCTCATCCCCTCGTTTCCAGCATGGTTCGATCCATTCCAGACCCTGACTCAAACCCACCAAGGTTTGATCCAGGGCTGGGGAAGGCCCTCGCATAGCCGGAGTGGCAGGAAGGTGGATCGAATCTCCTCACACCCGATCGGCCCTCATCCTTTTTCATCAAAACCCGAACCCCTTACCACCCTATTACAACAGCCCCTTACACATAAAATAGACAAAAACGTGAGCATCAACTGAAATTGCAAAAGAAGCAAAGAAACCCGAAAACCTTGCAAGTTTATGTATGGATCGAAGAAGTTCATGCATACATGTAACAAAGCAGTAATATCAATGTATGTGATGCAAAAATGAAGGTACAATGCGTGCCTGATGATTGTTTTGTGCACAAACTCGATGCACACCCGACGTGAAAGAGATCTTGAGTTTGAGGAAAAAGAAACAATCGAATTTTCTTGTTGATGCACCCACGAGGAGGCTGGTGAGTGAAGGGGTGGGCGGCTGAGTGGAGAGGGAGCTATATTTATGTTAAATGAGTTTTAGGGTTAATTAGTATTAGTTAAATAGTTGTCAACTAGATTAAAAGGGCCTTAATTGCTAATTAAAAGTTAAAAAAAATTAGGCCCACCAAATTTAAAAGTAGGCCCAATACATCAAAACACATTCTCGAAAAATATTTCGTGTTGGAATGTTTTTGAAAATATTAGCCGAACTCTCAAAAAGTCTCACGATTCGATAAAATTTACGTACCGTTTAAAAATTAAAATCATGTGGGTAAAAATACCCAATAAATCTCATTTTTGAAAGATACACTTCACAACATCTTAAAATAATTAATAAAAATTAATCGTGTAGTAAAAATAATTTTCCTGAAAATTCTCTGGTCTCCGTTCCTCGTTTGAGTGTGAATGCACCTAGAAATCCTAATGCATGGACTTTTAAAATTTAATGAATTAAATACCACCATGCAATATTTATGCATAAAATGCATAAAAATATTTAAATACATAATTTAAATAAAAGTCCTAGATTGCATGCATTCAGGTTACGTGAATTAAATTTCTGGACCTTAGAACTCTCTTCCCCTTAAATAAAATTTTGTCCTCGAAATTTAGAACGTACCGAATAACTCCGGGTAGCGACTCCTCATCTCAGTCTCGGTCTCCCAAGTAGCCTCCTCCTCAGAATGATTCAGCAACTAAACCTTGATCATCTGGATCACCTTGTTCCGGAGCCTTTTCTCCAGTCTGTCCAAAATCTAAGTGGGTTTCTCCTCGAATGATAGATGCGGTGTCAGCTGAAGTGGCTCATAGTTAAGCATATGTGAAGGATTCGACATGTACTTCCACAGCATGAAGACGTGGAACATATTATGTACTCCCGCCAGATTCGACGGTAAAGCAACTCTGTAAGCGAATGTCCCAACTCTCTCTAAGATCTCAAAGGGTCCGATGAATCTAGGGCTGAGCTTGCCCTTCTTTCCGAACCTCATCACACCCTTCATCGGTGCAACTTTCACGAAAACATGATCCCCTACTGCGAACTAGAGATCTCGCCGCCTCTGATCAGCATAACTTGTAATGCCCGAATTTTGAAAAAAATAAAATTGTGACAGTAGTTTTGATGGTTATTGGCTTTACGTTATGGTATGAATGGTAATGAATGTTATAGAATTGAATAGATAATGGATGGGTAGAATCAAAGGTTGAATTTGAGCTAAATAGGTAATGGAAGTGCAGAAACGGTATGAAAAATGTGGCAGTAGTTGTGGTTTTTAGCATAATGTTTTGTATATTGATCCAATTGATGTGAGGCCACTTTCATTAGAAAGATAAGATATAAGGCTATAACTTTATTATTTTGAGTTTTGGTCAAATCATTAGGGAAGACGAGCCAAAAGCGCCCCGAAGTGTGTCGTGCGTATCGTCGTTCCTACAATGACACATGTTGGGAGATTGAGCATAACTTTTTACTCAGACCTCCAAATTACATAAAGCCAATTGGAGATGCAAGCCAAGACATAGGGCTACAACTTTCTAGTTTACCACTTTCGCAAATTCTGAAGTTAAAAATACGTTTTGGACAGAATACGGCGCACCCCTGCGCCAGATCCCGCGCGATGGCTCACCCATTGCTGAAATTTTGGTGTTTGGGCAGTATGGTCCGCGCACCTTCGCCAAAACACGCGCCATGGCGCCCAACACTTGTACAAAAAACGTGTTTTGAGGTTTGGATGGTATATATTAGATTGGGGAATGATTTTTGTATATTTTCTTCCCATCCTCATTTCTCTCCATCGGTTTAGAGCTAGGGTTCCTCATTTCTCCTTCAATACAATTTCTTCCAAGACATTAATCTTTGATTGAAGCCTTAATATTTGCTTGGAAATTAGAAGTTCTTCTCCTCAAGAGTTTAGAAGCAAGGTAAGAAAGCTTATTTTCTTGGGTTAGTGATTGAAGGGAAAACAATGAGTTGTTTGGTTTGAGTGTTGAGGTAAAATTGTTAATATAATGATTGATGGTATTGTATGTATTGATATTTTGGAAAAGAAATGGAATTGTAGAGGAGCTAACTCTTTAGCACGCACGTCACGTGTTTGACAAAATGATTCAATGAATGTTTTTATGTCATATTACGGTTAAGAAATGATATGGATTCCTTCTTCACACAATTGTTGGGATTTGAGTTTTCTTGAATATCCAAATTGCGGATCTTGATTCGAAGCATTATTGAATTAATTATGAATTTTGTACAGAAATTGCTCTGTTTTGATAAATGATCCGAGTTCTTGAGTTATAGTAGAATTCAGAGGTTCAAGACTTCTCACCTACACATTTCGATCTTCTTTTGGATATATGTGAAAGGTATGTTACGGTCGGTAACATACGAGGTAAAAGTATCATTTTTATTTTAAATTGAAAATTCTACGGCTTGATGAAATACTTGTGATTTTTGATGATTGATCTTTTGAGATGAGCTTATTATGATATTGACTTGATGAGATTGAAATGCATCATTGCATTGCATATTGAGCCACTTTTCGATTTAGATTTGATATGGCGGAGGTCGCCTTGATATATTGATTTGTTGGACGTATGGGGCTATAGTTGAGTTGGCATAGTGTATGCGGAGGTCGCTGCTATGGCCTGAACACTCTCTATAGGCGCACCATAGTCTTGAGATTGTAGAACACAGCACCCCACCTCGAGCGGATGAGTCGGTGGATGTTGCTGGGGGATTCTCTTTCCTTGGGTACCCTATGACCAGATGATTCACTTGATCTTGAAATTTATTGATAGCCCACAGCTTCTGATCTTGCATTGCATTATATTGCATCTTTATGGATTTATATGAACTATTTTTAAAATTAAATTCTCATATGTTATTGATTGTATCATACTGGGTTTATACTCACCGGCACGTCGGCTACCTCTGGTTTTCATGTGCTTGACGGTAGGTGAGGCGAGGCTTGGGATGCCAGAGTCCAGCTCCAGGCGAGGAGATACGAGTTAGAGTGGGATTCTCGGGTCTTAGGAGCTATGTGATGATGTTTGGATTTCTTTGGTTCACTACTTTTTGTTGGCATGTTGAAAATTATATTTCAAACATTTGAGACCATTAAATTATTTTGACGATATTTATGTGAATTTGTGAACCACAAATTATGTATTTACTAAATCATTTGGTTTGTTACAATTATAATTATTAGTATTAGATATCGGACCCGGGGCCCCACATTAGATGGTATCAGAGCGTATGATATTTGGGAACAGGGTAGATCGAGTCAGTTCGAATTGCTTGATCATGTGATATATTTTCTAGCATTTTCACTGTGCCGTAATGTGAAATACATGATCATAATTGAGATACTCTATTGTTGAGCTATATTCGAGATTTTTGAGATTATTGAGTCTCGAGAGCCAGAGATGATTGATACAAGATTGAGATGATTATGATATTGTGATTTATCTATGTTTGATCTATTGTATATCAGACATGGCTACTCGTGGTAGAGGTCGTGGTAGACCTAGACAGAACATACCAGTGGCACAAGATCAGGGTAGTGCTACTCATACTCAGATGGATATAACTCTGACTCCGATGGAGATACTGTTAGCCAGATTTTAGTCTTTGCACCCACCAATGTTGAAGGGTACCGAGAATGCATTAGAGTGTGAGAACTGGTTGGAGAATATTGATCAATTATTTGAATCTCTTGAGTATCCAGATGATCGTAGAATCAAATTAGTTGTTCATCAGTTATTGGATGTTGCTAAGAGTTGGTGGATCATGACAAAGAAAGCTTTAGAGGGTCGAGGTACGATTGTTACCTGGGATATTTTTAAATCTGAATTTTATCAGCGTTTCTTTCCTACCTCTTACAGGAAAGATATGGGAGCCGAGTTTGCAAATTTAAAGCAGGGAAATCTGAATATTGAGGACTATGTTGCTAAGTTCTCGAATTTACTGAGATTTGCTCCTCATGTAGCATCCGATGAAGAAGCTAAGGCTGATAACTTCATAAATGGTCTTAATCCTGATATCTTTACCCTGGTTAATACTGGAAGGCCTAACACTTTTGCTGAGGCTCTTGATAGAGAAAAGGGAGCTGAACCGGAATCAATAGGCAGAGAGGTTCTCAGTATTCGCAACGACCCCAACAGCCACAGTTTCGACAGCAGTTCAGACAGGGTAATAGTGGCAACATAAGAGAGCAGTTTAGGGCTAGAGGGAAGCAATTTAAGAGGCATGGCAGTAATTTTTTGAATTCTAGTGGATCGAGACAGTCTGGTTCAGTTCAGAGCACTGGTTATTCAGGCACAACTTGTGATCAGTGTGGTGGTAGACATTATACCGATCAGTGTAGAGGAATCTCAGGAGCTTGCCACTTGTGTAACCAGGTGGGACACTATGCTCGAGTGTGTCCTAATCGTGGCAGTGAAATATCTCAGAGTGGAGGATCATCGAGACAGACACCTCACCAGAATCGTCAGACCCCTACAGTTCATTCTTATCAGCAATCAAATCCGGTCAGATCAGAACAAACAGAGTAGTGGCCACAGGGCAGGACATCCACCTAGACAGCAGGCTCGAGTTTTTGCACTCACTGAGGATGAGGCACATCATGCTCCAGATAATGTCATTGCAGGTAATTGTTTTCTCTCAGGTTATCCTGCTTATGTTTTGATGGATACGGGTGCATCACATACTTTCATATCTGAGCACTTTGTCACATTGCATTCATTGCATTCTATACAATTATCATCTACCTTATCTATTTCTACTCCACTGGGCAAAGTGATGAGGTCAGCTGAAATGATAAGTGGTTGTGAATTTCGTTATGAGGATAATGTCATTGAGCTTGATTGTATTATATTGGAGATGTCTGATTTTGACTGCATAGTGGGTATTGACATGTTGACAAGATACAGGGCTACTGTAGATTGTTTTCAGAAAATTGTTAAGTTTAGGCCTGATATGACAGATCACTGGACATTCTATGGTAAAGGTTCTCGAGCTAAGATTCCTTTGATATCTGTTTTGTCCATAACTCGTTTATTGCAGAAAGGAGCCGAATGTTTCTTGGTTTATGCGATTGATATTTCAAGGTCAGTACCTAAATTGGCAGATATTCCAATTGTTAGTGAATTTTCAGATGTATTTCCAGATGAAATTCCAGGATTTCCTCTAGTCCGAGAGGTTGAGTTCAACATTGAGTTGATGCCAGGTACACAGCATATTTCTATAGCTCCTTATAGGATGGCGCCAATTGAACTTAAGGAACTAAAGGAACAACTTGAGGATCTATCGGCTAAAGGATATATAAGACCAAGTGTTTCACCTTGGGGTGCTCCGGTTTTATTCGTGAAGAAGAAAGATGGGTCTATGAGGCTTTGTGTCGATTATAGACAGTTGAATAAAGCCACAGTAAAGAATAAGTATCCTTTGCCAAGGATTGATGATCTCTTTGACCAGTTGCAGGGTTCTTCAGTATATTCTAAGATTGATTTAAGATCCGGATATCATCAGTTAAGAGTTAGAGAGACAGATGTGCCTAAGACTGCTTTTCGTACCAGGTATGGACATTTTGAATTTTTGGTTATGCCTTTTGGGTTGACCAATGCACCTGCGGTATTTATGGATTTGATGAACCGTGTGTTTCAACGGTATATAGATCAATTTGTTGTGATCTTCATTGATGATATTCTTATTTATTCAAAATCTGAAATTGAGCATGCCGAGCACTTGAGAGCTGTTTTGCAAATTTTTAGAACTGAAAAGTTGTATGCTAAATTATCCAAATGCGAGTTTTGGTTGGATAGAGTGGTATTCCTTGGACATGTGATTTCGGGTGCTGGTATATCAATTGATCCAAGTAAAGTTGAGGCAGTCATCAATTGATCTAGACCGACATCAGTTCCTGAGGTACGTAGTTTTATGGGTTTGGCAGGCTATTATCACAGATTTATTGAAGGATTCTCACAGATTGCGAGGCCAATTACCCATCTGACACAAAAGAATGTACCATTTATTTGGTCGCAAGCATGTGAGGCTAGTTTTGTTGAACTTAAGCAGAGATTGACTAGTGCTCCAGTTCTGACTATTCCATCAGGTGTAGGAGGATTTACAATGCACACTGATGCTTCACATCAAGGACTGGGTTGTGTATTAATGCAGCATGGCCGTGTGGTTGCCTATGCTTCACGACAATTGAAGCCACATGAGTCTAGATACCCAGTGCATGACTTGGAACTAGCAGCAGTGGTTTTTGCCTTAAAGATTTGGCGTCACTACTTGTATGGGGAGAAATTTGAGATATTCACTGATCATAAGAGTTTGAAATATTTCTTTTCACAAGCAGAGTTGAACATGAGACAGAGGCATTGGTTAGATTTGTTGAAAGACTATGATTGCGAAATAAAATTATCCAGGAAAGTCTAATGCAGCAGCCGATGTTTTGAGCAGAAATGTATGTAATATGTCCTTGATCACTAGCAGTGTATCTGATTTAGTAGAAGAATGTTGTCTTTCTGGTTTGGATTTTGTGGTAGATACTCAACCTGTAAGAGTATTTATGATTCATGCAGAACCCGAGTTGTTTGTCAAAATTAGAGAGGCCCAAAAGTTAGATCAAAGCATTCAGAAATCAGTTGAACTTGTCAAATCAGGACATCAATCAGAATTTCAGGTCAATAATGAGGGTATTTTGCTTGTGAATGATCGTATTGTAGTTCCTAATATTTCAGAGTTGAGGATACAGATTTTGCGTGATGCTCATTGCAGTAAGTTCAGTGTACATCCTGGAAGTAAAAAGATGTACAATGATTTGAAGAAACAATTTTGGTGGAAAAGAATGAAATCTGACATAGCAGAATTTGTATCTCGTTGTTTGAATTGTCAACAAGTGAAAGCAGAAAGAAAGCGACCAGGAGGTCTTTTGCATAGCCTTAAAGTTCCAGAATGGAAGTGGGATCATATCACCATGGACTTTGTCACGAAATTGCCAAGGTCGTCGAGGGGTTGCGATGCAATTTGGGTTATCGTTGATAGATTAACCAAATCTTCATGTTTTATTCCTTATCAGATGGCCAGATTGTACATCAGAGAAGTTTTGAGATTGCATGGTGTGCCTAAGTCAATTGTATCAGATCGTAATCCCAGATTTTCTTCTCATTTTTGGCAGAGTTTACAAGAGGCCCTTGGTACTCGTTTGCATTTGAGTACAGCATATCATCCTCAGAAAGACGGACAGTCAGAACGTACTATTCAGACATTAAAGGATATGCTGAGAGCTGTAGCGATGGATTTTGGTATTGGTTGGCAGGATTCGTTACCACTTGTCGAGTTTTCTTATAACAATAGTTATCAAGTGAGCATTGGAATGTCACCATTTGAAGCACTATATGGCAGGAAGTGTCGATCTCCTCTGTATTGGGACGATTTATCTAAAGCACCAATTGTAGGACCTGATATGATAAGAGATATGACAGAGAAGCTGAAATTGATTCAGAGTCGTATGAGAGCTTTTCAGGATAGACAGGCTAAGTATGCGAACATCAGGAGACGGCCGTTGATTTTTGAGAAAGGTGACAGAGTTTTTCTGAAAATATCTCCTTTTCGTGGTACAGTTAGATTTGGAAAGAAGTGAAACGTCTGCCCTTTTTATTGTTTTAAAAGTACTAGAATTTTTTTTTAACATTCAATTTTTGGCCATGACAAATAACACATGAAAATATTTTTATAAAATATTTTACCCTTTAAAATAAAATCTCAACCAACTAGCATTTTAAAAATCAAGTGCAATAGTCATAAAATGAAATCGTCAACTGTTTTACCCAACCTAAATAAAGCAATAGATTTGAAAAGTATAGCTCATACTAAACCTCTCAAAAATATCTCCAAAAAGCATAAATAAATGGTCTTAAAATCTTTAACATAAATCATGAGTCATAAATCATAATGCTGGAAAAAGTAGAAGTGCTGGTCCTCGGGTTGTGTGCGCCTTCAGTCCAGTCAAATCACCCGTCAAGTCCTCCCTCAAACTCACCTGCATCCATCACACCTAGTGAGTCTAAAGACTCAATACACCATCATCTTTATAGCAAGTAATACGTAATACAGTCAACATATAACAGTGAAAAATATTTGTACTTAAAATATCGTTTTCATGAAGATGCATAAACTTCAAACATGACCATTTTCATAAAATATTTTCATGATGCAAAACTTAAGCATAAACATTTTCATGACATGTATAACATAAACCTTAACCTTTTCCTTTTTCCTCAACATGACATGACATAAAACATTTTTAACATGATCATAAACATTTTTCCTTTTCTTTTTCTTTTTCCTTTGTTGAATTCAGATCGTTAATTGTGACTTTCCTCAAACCTCAAAAGTCGATGGATCCATCTACATGTAACCACAGTACTGGGCGGCGGGGGACACCAGCGACACTCTCACCGGTCAACTGGGCCCTGGCCTATCATGATCGAATAGAAATACGATCGTCGGGGCTCTCTCTGGGGCCTTCTCCCATAAATGGGCTCCCTCTGGGGCCTTCTCTCCTCACGATATTCTCATTCTTACCTCAAACCTCATATCCTCATAACCTCATATTCGCAATAATGGAAACTACGATCGTCGGGCTCCCACTGGGACCATCACCGTCACGACATCGCCATCATTAACGAATTAGTCACAATCTCTTCACTTCCTTCAACATTTACATTCTCATCACTATAAAAATCATGCATAACATTTTGTTTTTGAAACCAAGCATGCAACATGTCTTTTAAATGTCTTCCTTAAATCATAAAAACCCCTTAGACATTTAAAAAAATCATAAGTTAACCACGAACATTTCATAAACATTTAAAAATAATCATAATATCATAAAAATAGCATTTAGGGCACTGCCGTGACGTTTACAAATTTTTAGGTGTAAAAAGACCGTTTTATCCCTGGACTTGACATTTTACGATTTTGACTTTTTTCTTGATGTCTTGACTCTAACATATCCCAATTAATCATTTAAGCCTAAATTAATTTTTCCATAATTTTATTTGGCTTAAAACTTAAACTTTTTCATTTATCTTTAATTAATTGTTTTGACGGTGTTTTAATCACGAAAAATCCCAAACTTTAATATAACATTCCTAAATTCTAAATTTAGTCTTTTTATATTATTTTAGCCCTTAGGGACCACGACTCAACCCCCGTGAGCCGTTTTCCACTTTTTCTTTATCTAAAACACCCTATTTGACACCTAAACTTCGACCCCGAGCCAACTTCCGATTTTCACGAGTTACCCTCGAACCATGTTGGTCCAAAACTTGCCCAACACCATAAATTAGCCTATTGGACCCTACGTTTACCATGAAACCAACCCAAAACCCAAAAACGTGCCCCTCCTAAGAGACCCTATGCGGGCCGAGAGTTTCCACTTGAATGGACTCTATGTTTTGGTGGCTAGACCCTAAGCCAACGCCCCAGCCCTTGAACCATCACATTTTGCACCTTCTTAGGACCCTAGTGAACCACACTAGCCTAGCCCGTGCCCCATGAATCGAGCCCCTGGACTCCCTCAGCAGTGCGAACCCTGCGCACTTTTGGCTGTGCACTCGGGTAGAGTCCTAGCGTGTGACCGTGAGTCCTAGCTTGGCTAGGACTTTCCCTCTGACCCATGCAAGACTCTAGCCAAGTCCTGGCCCAAGCCAAGACCAAGCTCAACCCTCCCTCATGAAACCCGATCACCCTATCCCCAAGACAGTCGTGTACAGTTTTCTTCTTGTTTCCTTTGGTTTCTGCCGATCTTGGGTGTGTGTGTGGGACTTTGTTTTACTTGAAAGCTTTGCTTAAACATAATATGGCATCATGGCAGCCCCTTAGCATGCAAAGAACAAATTATTTGAATCAAAAGTAAACTTCCCTCATGCCTACATGCAATATTACGAAAATTCTTAAAAATATTTCATGTTCTTCATGCATACTAATAATTCAAACCATAATATGATATGATGGATGATAAAAGAAAGATTTAGGCGTGTATTTGCGTATTTAACGCACAAAAAACCGTTGATGCCGAAGAACGGATCGAAACCAAGGCTTGAATTCTCTAGACCCCTTCGAGTTTCCCTTCAAAAAGCTGTGCAAGTGTGCTGCCGTGTGCTTGAGAGAGGTGGAGAGTTCTCAGAAAATAGAATTAGGTGGCCGATAGTTGATGTTAGGTGTGTAGGGTTTTGGGAGACTAAATCATGTATTATATACTAATTAATTGCTAACATGGCTTTAGGCCCATTAAGCCAACAATTAAGCCCATTAGCCTTTAATTAGAATTAAATAAAATATTAACAAGGTTTTTGTTTAAATAAATTTGTGAATTTATTAGCCGGGTTGCCAAAAAGCTCGTATTTTTGTTGAAAATCCAACACCGATAAAAATTACGTCCCGGCGTATAAAATCACCTCAAAATCCCTTATTTTAAAAAATATTTAAAAAGCATCACCCAAATTTTAAATAATTAAAAACAATTGTTTAATAAAAACATTTTCTATTTTTTTCAGCCCTTGGTCTCCGTTCCTCGATCGCAACCTGAATAACTTTTAAAAATACATTTTAATGCAACAATGTCGAAAAATATATTTTACACATGCAACTATTCACAACATAAATAATTAATGCAATCAAAATAATTAATTAAAATACAAAAGAATTTAATAATTGCATGAATGTGGTTTGCGTGGACCTTTAAATTTTCGGGGCGTTACAATCTCTCCCCCTTAAATTGAATTTCGTTCTCGAAATTCGCTTATCCTTAATAACCTAAAGTTTAGACTTACTTCTTAGTATCCCAAAAATCCACGCTTCCACTGCGCTACTCTGATAAAATTTAAATTATAGAATGTCCTTACGTCTCCTTGATCCCAATTAATTTTCCTTCTAAATCCTTATTTTTGAATTGCAACTTAAGGAAACCCATAATGACATAATGCTGTTACTATTATAGCCTCAAATTTTTAACTTTTCTTACCATTCCCAATAATAAAAGATGGATGACCAAACTTAACGTATATTATTTTCCTTAATTTATACCCAAAAATGTTCGTCGACTTATCAAATTTCAATCTTAAAATCCCAAACGCATCCGCTAACGCTTAGATTTTCAAGCCTAATATCGATTCATTCTATAAACCCTTGATTAATATTCTTTATAACATTTTAACTAAGATATCCCAAGGTTCTAAATATTCTTTCTAGCTCAAATCATCAAAAATTCCTATCAATTAAAGCATCAAATTACCGCTTATTGCTAAATTAGTTCTCAAATTCCTTAACAATTGCAAAAATCAATTCTTAATTTCCTCAAAAATTATCTTATTTGGTCCTTAATTTCAAAAATCATACGATTAACCCATAAGCTCTTGGCATTCTTAATTTCCTTCTACAGATTTCCCATTACAAAATTTCAAAAATTTAAACTTATTTACCTAAAAATCAATTCCTATAACCAATCTTAGTTTTCATCAAAACTTAAAATCCCACTTTATACATTTTCTTACTCCCAAAGTCATTGCAATCCTCGAATCATTATTTCTTATGAGTAATTCCCAAAAATTAATTCAACTAGTAACCACGAATCATAAATATTTTCTTAGAAGATCTACATGTCCCAAAAGCATTTATAATATTCACGATTAACTTATAGCCCAAAAAGTAAACATAGTCCAATTCCACCACAAATCCAACATGCGTTTAAATCAAATAATTTCTTATTTCATATCGTATCACAGTATAAAAATTCTAGAGCATATAAAACATTTATCATCATAATGCTATTAAACATGTGACGTGAACATATAAGTCATGTACTTATGTAGGTAACATCATAAAATCATATAAAGCATGTAAACTTACAACTTTGAAGCTTGACGACTGATCTTTCTGGCGCTGATGGTGGCACAACCCTTTACAGGACCCTTGGCTCTGATACCAACTGAAACGTCTGCCAATTTTATTGCATTAAAAGTACTATAAATTTTTTCTTTAACACTCAATTTTTGGCCATGACAAATAATACATGAAAATATTTTTATAAAATATTTTACCCTTTAAAATAAAATCTCAATCAACTAGCATTTTAAAAATCAAGTGCAATAGTCATAAAATGAAATCGTCAACTGTTTTACACAACCTAAATAAAGCAATAAGTTTGAAAAGTATAGCCTATACTAAACCTCTCAAAAATCTCTCCAAAAAGCATAAATAAATGGTCTTAAAATCTTTAACATAAATCATGAGTCATAAATCATAATGCGGAAAAAGTAGAAGCGCTGGTCCTCGGGTTGTGTGCGCCTTCAGTCTAGTCAAATCACCCGTCAAGTCCTCCCTCAAACTCACCTGCATCCATCACACCTAGTGAGTCTAAAGACTCAACACACCATCATCTTTATAGCAAGTAATACGTAATACAGTCAACATATAACAGTGAAAAATATTTGTACTTAAAATATCGTTTTCATGAAGATGCATAAACTTCAAACATGAACATTTTCGTGATCCTTTTATGATGCATGAACTTTAAATAGGAACATTTTCATAATGATGCGTCAACTTTAAGTATAAACATTTTCATGACATGCATAACATAAACCTTAACATTTCATTTTTCCTCAACATGGCATAACATAAACATTTTTCATGATCATAAACATTTTTCTTTTCCTTTTCCTTTGTTGAATTCAGATCGTTAATTGTGACTTTCCTCAAACCTCAAAATTCGATGGATCCATCTACATGTAACCACAGTACTGGGCGGCGGGGGACACCAGCAACACTCTCACCGGTCAACTGGGCCCTGGCCTATCAAGATCGAATAGAAATACGATCGTCGGGGCTCCCTCTGGGGCCTTCTCCCATAAATGGGCTCCCTTTGGGGCCTTCTCCCATCACGATATTCCCATTCTTACTTCAAACCTCATATCCTCATAACCTCATATTCACAATAATGGAAACACGATCGTCGGGCTCCCACTGGGACCATCACACTCACGACATCGCCATCATTAAAGAATTAGTCACAATCACTTCACTTCCTTCAACATTTACATTCTCACCACTTTATAAAAATCATGCATAACATAACATTTTATTTTTGAAACCAAGCATGCAACATGTCTTTTAAATGTCTTACTTAAATCATAAAAATCTCTTAGACATTTAAAAATCATAATTTAATCATGAACGTTTCATAAACATTTAAAAATAACCATAATATCATAAAAATAGCATTTAGGGCACTGCCATGACCTTTACTAATTTCTAGGTGTAAAAAGATCGTTTTACCCATAGACTCGACATTTTAGGTTTTCGACTTTTTTTTATCCTGATTTCATGACTCTAACATGTCCCAAATAATTATTTAAGCCTACATGAATTTTTTTCGTAATTTTATTTAGCTTAAATATTAGAATTTTTCATTTATCTTTAATTAATTGTTTTGATGGTGTTTTAATCCCGAAAAATCCCAAACTTTAATATAAAATTCCTAAATTCTAAATTTAGTCTTTTTATATTATTTTAGCCCTTATGGACCACGACTCAACCCCCGCGAGCCGTTTTCCAATTTTTTCTTTACTTAACACACCCTATTTGACACCTAAACTTCGACCCCGAGCCAACTTCCGATTTTCACGAGTTACCCCCGAACCATGTTGATCCAAAACTTGACCAACATCCTAAAGTACCCTACTGGAACCTTAGACCACTAAGGAACCCCTCCTAAACCAAAAATGTGAGCCCCCAATAACCCCCTAAGCTGGCCGAGAGTTTTACTTGTGCATGGACTCCATGTTTGCGGACTTGTGGACCTAGCCGGCGCTGCAAACCCTGAACCAACCTCTAGGACACCTACCTAGGACCCTAAGGACTCGTCCTGGCCCAACCCTTGAGCCCTGGACCGAGCCCTTCCCTCCCAGCAAGCAGCGCACCCCCTGCACAAAATCTGTGCATGCGCGCGGGTAGGAGTCCTTGTGTATCAGGACTCCTCCCAACCCTCAAACCTGAGTCCTAGCTTGGCTAGGACTCTAGTCTACACTTAACCAAGTCCCTAGCCAGCCCTGAACCGAAGCCAAGGCCAGCCCTCCCCCGTATGTATGAAACCCGTGCCCTCCCCACTTGACAGCAACTCGCGGTTGCTTGATCCCATGTTTCTGTCGTGATTTTTGGGGTGGTGTGAGACTCTGATACACATAAAATATTTGCTTGATCATCACTTACTATCATGGCAGCCCCATTTCATGCACGAACAATTTATTGCATCAAAAACATCATGAATTCGAAACTTATGAGAGCAATATGCCGAAAATACAAAAAAAATAAATCATGTTCTTTATGAATACAATATTTAAACAATATTATGATATGATGGATGAGAAAAGGAGATGTATGGCGTGCATTTGCGTTCTATACGCTCGAATATCCGTTGACGACGAAGAACGGGACGCGACGATGGCTTGATCTTGCTTGCCCTTTCGAAAACCCTCTCCAAATTGTATGTAGTGTCGTGCAAGGGGGTGGGGAGTGTTTTAAGAAAATAAAATTGAGTGGTGGCCGATTATTTTATGTTCTAGAATAGGGTTTAGTATATTTTAATACTTTAAATACTACTTAATCACCTTCAAGGCTTATTAGGCCTATTAAGCCCATTAGTCTAATTAGGAAATTATTAAAATATTAACAAAGTTTTTCTTTTAGCAACTATGTGAATTTATTAGCCGGGTTGCCAAAAAGTTCGTATTTTAGTTGAAAAACCAACACCGATAAAATTTACGTCCCGGCATATAAAATCACCTCTAAACCCCCTATTTTCAAAAATATGAAAAGCATCGACCATATTTTAAATAATTAAAAATAATCATTTAATAAAAACATTTGACATTTTTCAGCTCTCGGTCCCCGTTCCTCGATCGTCACTTTGAATATTCTTAAAAATACAATTTTATGCATGATGACAATAAAAATCTCATTTAACATATGAACAAGTATGTCACATAATTAATTAGCAATTAAAATCAATTATTACTTATTTTTCATTATTTCCTAGATTCGCATGCAGTTGGATTACGTCGTCTTAATTTTGGACCTTACAATTCCTCCCTCCCTTAAATAAAATTTCGTCCTCAAAATTAGAACTTACCGAATAGATCTGGATAGCGACTCTTCAAGTCATTCTCAGTTTCCCAAGTAGCTTCCTATTCCGAGTGATTCAGCCACTTGACCTTGACCATTGGAATGACTTTGTTACGCAATCGTCTTTCTTGTCTTGCCAAAATCTGGACAGGTCTTTCCTCATAAGTCATATTTGAAGTTAGTTGAAGAGGCTCATAATTAAGCACATGTGACGGATTCGGCATGTACTTCCGCAGCATCGAAATGTGGAACACATTGTGAACTCCTGCAAGCGCTGGTGGCAATGCCACTCTATAAGCTAGTGTCCCAATCCTCTCCAAAATCTCGAACGGACCTATAAATCTTGGACTAAGCTTGCCCTTCTTGCCAAAGCGCATACCCTTCATGGGTGCTATTTTCACAAATACATGATCGCCCACTGCAAACTCAAAGTCCCTTCGCCTTTTATCCGCATAACTCTTTTGTCGGCTTTGCGCAGTCTTCATTCTATCACGAATTTTGACTACCAGCTCAACTGTCTCTTCAATCACATCTGGACCAATATCTCTTCTTTCCCCAACCTCGTCCCAATGAATAGGAGATCTACACTTCCTTCCTTGATTGCCTCAAAAGGAGCCATTCCTATTGATGATTGATAGCTGTTATTGTAAGTGAACTCCACTAGAGGTAATTTTGGTTCCCAACTGCCTTGGAAATCAATAACACATGCTCGCAGTAGATCTTCCAAAATCTGTATAACTCTTTCTGACTGACCATCGGTTTGAGGGTGGAATGCTGTACTGAACAATAACTTGGTCTCCATCGCTGCATGCAGAATTTTCCAAAAAGACGACGTGAACCTCGGATCCATGTCAGAAACGATGGATATAGGAATCCCATGCAGCCGAACTATCTCCTGAATATACAAGTCGACATACTGAACCATGATGAATGTCATCTTAATAGGTAGAAAATGCGTTGATTTCGTAAGACGATCCACTATCACCCAAATGGCATTGAATCCTTTAACTGTCTTTGGCAATCCCACAACAAAGTCCATAGTGATGTTCTCCCATTTCCACTCGGGAATAGGGAGTGGTTTTAATTTTCCCGCTGGTCTTTGATGCTCTGCTTTGACTTGCTGACAAGTCAAACACTCGGATACATATCTCAGAATGTCCCTCTTCATGTCTGGCCACCAATATAACAACTGCAGATCTCTATACATTTTTGTGCTGCCCGGATGAATGGAATATGGTGTGTCATGGGCTTCCTTCATAATAAGGTTTCTCAAGGAATCATCACTAGGAACCCATAGACGGTCTCTATAACGGACCAAGCCATCCACTACTGAATATAAATTCCGGCCCTTGGCTTCATCTCTAGCTATCCACTTTTGCAACTGCTCATCAGTAGACTGCCCATCACGAATTCTGTCTCTCAAAGTTGACTGTACTGATAATGTGGCAAGATTAGGGGCCTCGCCCCTAGCATACACTGTAAGCTCAAACCGCTGTATCTCGGACTGCAACGGTCTTTGGAGTGATAAATGAGTGATAACTGCTGCTTTTCTACTCAATGCGTCTGCCACTACATTAGCTTTCCCCGGATGGTAGCTAATGTCACAATCATAGTCCTTTACCAATTCAAGCCATCTGTGCTGTCTCATATTCAACTCCTTTTGGGTGAAGAAGTATTTCAAACTTTTATGATCGGTGAATATCTTGTACTTATCCCCATAAAGGTAGTGTCTCCAAATTTTTAGTGCAAAGACTACTGCTGCAAGCTCAAGATCATGAGTAGGGTAGTTCTTTTCATGAATTTTCAACTGTCTTGACGCATAGGCGATAACTCAGTCATTTTGCATCAGAACTGCGCCCTAACCAAGTTTAGAAGCGTTGGTATATAGAACATACTCCCCTTGCCCCGATGGCATAGATAACACTGGTGCGGATATCAAGGCTTGCTTCAACTTGTCAAAACTTTCTTGACACTCGGATCCCCAAATAAACTTAGCATTTTTCTTCGTCAAAGATGTCAAAGGCACTGCAATAGATGAGAACCACTTGATGAATTTGCGATAATAGCCAGCTAGTCACAAGAAACTGGGAATCTCGGTGACACTCTTCGGTACTAGCCACTCTTTTACTGCCTCAACTTTACTCGGATCAACTTCCACGCCATCACTAGAAATGATGTGGCCTAAGAACGCCACTCTGTCAAGCCAAAACTCGCACTTGCTGAACTTTGCATATAGCTTTCTGTCTTGTAATACCTGCAGTGCAATCCTCAAATGACGGCTATGCTCCTCTCTGTTCTTGGAATAGATCAATATGTCATCAATGAAGACAATAATAAACTGATCCAGATATGGCTGAAATACGCGATTCATGAGATCCATGAAGATCGCTGGCGCATTGGTCAACCCGAATGGCATGACCATAAACTCATAGTGCCCATATCTCATGCGAAACGCTGTCTTGTGAACATCAGATTCTTTGAATTTCAATTGATGGTATCCAGATCAGCAGGTCAATCTTAGAAAATATCGATGCTCCTTGCAACTGATCAAATAAATCTTCGATTCTAGGCAGTGGATACTTATTTTTGATAGTGACCCGATTAAGCTCTCGATAATCAATGCAAAGACGCATGCTGCCATCTTTCTTTTTCACAAACAATACCGGAGCGCCCCATGGAGAGTAACTAGGGCGAATGAAACCCTTGTCTAGCAATTCTTGAATTTGATCTTTTAGTTCTTTCATTTCAGCAGGTGATAGACGATAAGGTGCTTTAGATATAGGAACAGTGCCCGGCATAAGATCAATAGAGAACTCCACTTCACGATCGAGTGGAATTCCAGAAACGTCGTCAGGAAAGACGCTAAGAAAATCTCTCACAATATCAACATCTTCTAACTTCTGACTGATGGATTCATGTGTAGTAGTGACACATGCTAGATAAGCTTGACATCCACGCTTAATAAGCTTCCTCGCACATAGACCAGAGATAATGTGCGGCATTTGCTTGTTTCTTGCCGCCTCAAAGACAAAAGGTTTACCACAAGGTGGCATAATAGATACTGACCGCTGTCGAAAATCAATCGATGCTCCATTTCCTGATAGCCAATCCATCCCAAGTATAATATCAAATTCGGGCATAGGAAGCACAATAAGATCTGCCCGAACAACATCTCTGAATAACCGAAGCTCCATATTCTTAACAATCTTAGACGTGAGCATCTGATCGCCAGATGGAATAGAAACTTTGAAACCCAAACCCATATCTTGAGGAGTAATTTTCAGTTATGAAGGTTTCAGATATGAAAGAGTGTGTAGCTCCTGAATTTAGCAATGCATAAGTAGCTACACCTAGAATAATGATCCTCCATGCGATGAAAATTGTCTTATATATCTTTTCGCGTTGAATCTTAAGGATTTACTATCATTAATTCCCAAAGTTATAAGAAGATTGCGCGTTGAACTTAAACATTTTTTTATGGTACTTTAGTCCTTCAACTTATGAGATTTGCAATATTGACCCCAAAATTTCGTATTGTTGCAATTAAGTCCCTATATTATTCGAAATTCTGATTTAGCCCTTCATGTTTCAAGAATTGCATTTTGATCCTTAAGATTTCAAAAATTATACTTAGGTCCCTTATTTTCGAATTATTGCATAATAGCCCCTTTAATTTTCGATTTGCATTTTATCCCTCCAAAAATTCGAAATCCCCCTTAATTATGATTTTCTTTAATTTTGGCCCTAAAACTTTTTATTTGGAATCAATTCATCCTTCACATAAAATAAGGCACAAAATTCAAATCATTTTCTAGGGTTTCTAAAATCATCACTCAAGTCCAACTAAGTAGTACATGCAACCTAATTTATTCTAGGTTGAAATTTGATCCCAAATCAATTCTAATAACCAATTTAACATTTCATGCAATAATAAGCAATATAAAAGTGTTAAATGACTAGGTTACCCGTGATGATTGTAGTGTCTGCTTCTTCCTCAGCTTCCTCAGCATTCATAACATAAGCTCGGGCCGTAGCAGCTGCTTTCCTCTTTGGACAGTCATTGGCTTTGTGTCCATCCTCTTTGCAGTAGAAACATTTAAATGATCCCCATTCACACTTGCCAAGATGTGGGCGGCTGCACTGTTTTCATAGTTGCCTCTCAGCAGGCTTTGGTGCTCCAGGATTTTGTGGCTTTGGTGGCGCTGGCTTCTTGATTTGACCTTGGGGCTTTTGAGGCCCTTGAGGTTTAGGAGGACCAGTATTTGGCTTCTTGTTGGGTTGATTGTTATTCTGATAGTGCTGCCTCTTGCGCTGAATCTCAAAGTCAATGTCCTTTAAGGACTGCTCAGCCTGATATGCATAAGTAACTGCCATAGCATAATTCTCCGGACGCATCATAATAACTTTATCCCGAATGATAGGTCGTAGGCCATCCTTGAAATGCCTAAGTTTTTCTTCCGCGTCCCCGGCAATAAGGGGTACAAAGTGGCAACCCCTATCAAAATTCTTCACAAATTCAGCAACAGGTATGTCTCCCTGACAGAGAGTAATAAATTCCCTCTTTATCCGGCTTCTGACATCAGCAGTAAAGTATTTCTCATAGAATTTCGTCTTGAACTATGCCCAAGTGAGTGTAGCAAGGTCAACACCATGCTCGGCTCCTTCCCACCATAAAGAAGCTTCGTCCCTAAGCAGATAAGTAGTGCACCTCACACGGTCAGCGTCTCCCATGTCCAGATAGCGAAAATGTACCTCGAGTGATCGGATCCAACTCTCAGCAGCAAATGGATCGGTGGTGCCAGAAAATTCCTTCGGCCCTAGCCTCCGGAACTGCTCATAAATATCCTGCTGTGGCCTAGGTGGCTGCTGTAGCTGCTGCTGCTGCATCTGCTGTAACTGCAACTGTAACTGCTGCTGCTGTAATTGTTGCTCGAAGAGACGAGCCATACCCTCTAAAGCACGAGTAGCAGGATCCCCTGGAGGAGGAGGTGGTGGTGGTGGTGCATTTCTTTGACTATTCCCTCGGCGATTAACACTGTTCTCTTCCTGATTCTCGATAACGAGTACACGTCTAGGAGGCATTTTATCTGAATGTTTTCCAAATTCTAACATAACCAACATGCAATTAAATCTAAGTTTTCTAATCATGTGACATGTCCTAATTCATTTTATCAATTTAAGCATGCAAAGCATAAATACTCGAAAAGCTAATAAACATGCATCAAAAACATAATATTCATATCATCATGCAGGTAACATCATACTAAATCATATAAAGCATGTAAACTTACCAATTGAGGCTTGACGACTGATCTTCCCGGCGCTGATGGTGGCACAACCCTTTACAGGACCTTTGCTCTGATACCAACTGAAACGTCCTGTCCTTTTTATTGCTTTAAAAGTACTAGAAAATTTTTTTTAACACTCAATTTTCGGCCATGTACCTTTCTGACATGAAAATATAAAATATTTTACCCTTTAAAATTAAACATTAACCAACTAGCATTTTAAAAACCAAGTGCAATAGTGATAAAATGAAATCGTCGCATATTTTACCAAACCTAAAAAGTAATAATTTGAAAAGAATAGCACATACTAAACCTCTCAAAAATCTCTCAAATGCATAAATAAATAATCTTAAAAATCTTTAATCATAAAGCATGAGTCAAAAGTCATAATGCGGAAAAAGTAGAAGCGCTGGTCCTCGGGTTGTGTGCGCCTTCAGTCCAGTCAAATCACCCGTCAAGTCCTCCCTCAAACTCACCTGCATCCATCATACCTAGTGAGTCTAAAGACTCAACACACCATCATCTTTATAGCAAGTAATACGTAATACAGTCAACATATAACAGTGAAAAATATTTGTACTTAAAATATCGTTTTCATGAAGATGCATAAACTTCAAACATGAACATTTTCGTGAACCTTTTATGATGCATGAACTTTAAATAGGAACATTTTCATAATGATGTGTCAACTTTAAGTATAAACATTTTCATGACATGCATAACATAAACCTTAACATTTCATTTTTCCTCAACATGGCATAACATAAACATTTTTCATGATCATAAACATTTTTCTTTTCCTTTATCTTTGTTGAATTCAGATCGTTAATTGTGACTTTCCTCAAACCTCAAAATTCGATGGATCCATCTACATGTAACCACAGTACTGGGCGGCGGGGGACACCAGCAACACTCTCACCGGTCAACTGGGCCCTGGCCTATCATGATCGAATAGAAATACGATCGTCGGGGCTCCCTCTGGGGCCTTCTCCCATAAATGGGCCCCCTTTGGGGCCTTGTCCCCTCACGATATTCTCATTCTTACCTCAAACTTCATATCCTCATAACCTAATATTCGCAATAATGGAAACACGATCGTCGGGCTCCCACTAAGACCATCACCCTCACGACATCGCCATCATTAACGAATTAGTCACAATCACTTCACTTCCTTCAACATTTACATTCTCACCACTTTATAAAAATCATGCATAACATAACATTTTGTTTTTGAAACCAAGCATGAAACATGTCTTTCAAACGTCTTCCTTAAATCATAAAAATCTCTTAGACATTTAAAAATCATAATTTAATCATGAACATTTCATAAACATTTAAAAATAACCATAATATCATAAAAATAGCATTTAGGGCACTGCCATGACCTTTACTAATTTCTAGGCGTAAAAAGACCGTTTTACCCAAAGACTCGACATTTTACGTTTTCGACTTTTATCCTGATTTCATGACTCTAACATGTCCCAAATAATTATTTAAGCCTACATGAATTTTTTTCGTAATTTTATTTAGCCTAAATATTAGACTTTTTCGTTTATCTTTAATTAATTGTTTTGATGGTGTTTTAATTCCGAAAAATCCCAAACTTTAATATAAAATTTCAAAATTCTAAATTTAGTCTTTTTATATTATTTTATCCCTTATGGACCACGAATCGACCCCCGCGAGCCGTTTTCCTAATTTTTTCTTTACTTAACACACCCTATTTGACACCTAAACTTCGACCCCGAGCCAACTTCCGATTTTCACGAGTTACCCCCGAACCATGTTGATCCAAAACTTGACCAACATCCTAAAGTACCCTACTGGACCCTTAGAACACTAAAGAACCCCTCCTAAACCACAAAACGTGAGCCCCCACTAACCCCCTCAGCTGGCCGAGAGTTTTACTTGTGCATGGACTCCATGTTTGCGGACTTGTGGACATAGCCGGCGCTCCAAACCCTGAACCAACCTCTAGGACACCTACCTAGGACCCTAAGGACTCGTCCTAGCCCAGCCCCTAAGCCCTGGACCGAGCCCTTCCCTCCCAGAAAGCAGCGCACCCCCTGCACAAAATCTGTGCATGCGCGCGGGCAGGAGTCCTTGTGTATCAGGACTCCTCCCAACCCTCAAACCCGAGTCCTAGCTTGGCGAGGACTCTAGTCTAAACTTAAACAAGTCCCTAGCCAGCCCTGAACCCAAGCCAAGGCCAGCCCTCCCCCGTATGTATGAAACCCGTGCCCTCCCCACTTGACAGCAACTCGCGGTTGCTTGATCCCATGTTTCTGTCGTGAGTTTTGGGGTGATGTGAGACTCTGATACACATAAAATATTTGCTTGATCATCACTTACTATCATGGCAGCCCCCTTTCATGCATGAACAATTTATTGCATCAAAAACATCATGAATTCGAAACTTATGAGAGCAATATGCCGAAAATACAAAAAAATAAATCATGTTCTTTATGCATACAATATTTAAACAATATTATGATATGATGGATGAGAAAAGGAGATGTATGTCGTGCATTTGCGTTCTATACGCTCAAATATCCGTTGACGACGAAGAACAGGACGCGACGATGGCTTAATCTTGCTTGCCCTTTCGAAAACCCTCTCCAAATTGTATGTAGTGCCGTGCAAGGGGGTGGGGAGTGTTTTAAGAAAATAAAATTGAGTGGTGGCCGATTATTTTATGTTCTAGAATAGGGTTTAGTATATTTTAATACTTTAAATACTACTTAATCACCTTCAAGGCTTATTAGGCCTATTAAGCCCATTAGTCTAATTAGGACATTATTAAAATATTAACAAAGTTTTTCTTTTAGCAAATATGTGAATTTATTAGCCGGGTTGCCAAAAAGTTCGTATTTTAGTTGAAAAACCAACACCGATAAAATTTACGTCCCGGCGTATAAAATCACCTCTAAACCCCCTATTTTCAAAAATATGAAAAGCATCGACCATATTTTAAATAATTAAAAATAATCATTTAATAAAAACATTTGACATTTTTCAGCTCTCGGTCCCCGTTCCTCGATCGTCACTTTGAATATTCTTAAAAATACAATTTTATGCATGATGACAATAAAAATCTCATTTAACATATGAACAAGTATGTCACATAATTAATTAGCAATTAAAATCAATTATTACTTATTTTTCATTATTTCCTAGATTCGCATGCAGTTGGATTACGTCGTCTTAATTTTGGACCTTACATTTTTCCTCAACATGACATGACATAAAACCTTTTTAACATGATCATAAACATTTTTCCTTTTCTTTTTCTTTTTCCTTTGTTGAATTCAGATCGTTAATTGTGACTTTCCTCAAACCTCAAAAGTCGATGGATCCATCTACATGTAACCACAGTACTGGGCGGCGGAGGACACCAGTAACACTCTCACCGGTCAACTGGGCCCTGGCCTATCATGAACGAATAGAAATACGATCGTCGGGGCTCCCTCTGGGGCCTTCTCCCATAAATGGGCTCCCTCTGGGGCCTTCTCCCCTCACGATATTCTCATTCTTACCTCAAACCTCATATCCTCATAACCTCATATTCGCAATAATGGAAACACGATCGTCGGGCTCCCACTGGGACCATCACCCTCACGACATCGCCATCATTAACGAATTAGTCACAATCACTTCACTTCCTTCAACATTTACATTCTCATCACTTTACAAAAATCATGCATAACATTTTATTTTTGAAACTAAGCATGCAACATGTCTTTTAAATGTCTTCCTTAAATCATAAAAACCCCTTAGACATTTAAAAAAATCATAAGTTAACCATGAACATTTCATAACCATTAAAAAATAATCATAATATCATAAAAATAGCATTTAGGGCCACTGCCATGACGTTTACAAATTTTTAGATGTAAAAAGACTTTTTTACCCATGGACTCGACATTTTACGATTTTTACTTTTTCTTGATTTCTTTACTCTAACATATCCCAATTAATCATTTAAGCCTAAAATAATTTTTCCATAATTTTATTTGGCTTAAAACCTAGAATTTTTCATTTATCTTAAATTAATTGTTTTGACGGTGTTTTAATCCCGAAAAATCCAAAACTTTAATATAACATTTCTAAATTCTAAATTTATTCTTTTTATATTATTTTATCCCTTAGGGACCATGACTCGACCCCCGTGAGCCGTTTTCCACTTTTTCTTTATTTAAAACACCCTATTTGACACCTAAACTTCGACCCCGAGCCAACTTGCGATTTTCACGAGTTACCCCCGAACCATGTTGGTCCAAAACTTGCCCAACACCATAAATTAGCCTAATAGACCCTAATTTTATCATGAAACCATCCCAAAACCCAAAAATGTGCCCCTCCTAAGAGACCCTATGCTGGCCGAGAGTTTCCACTTGCATGGACTCTATGTTTTGGTGGCTAGACCCTAATCCGACGCCCCAGCCCTTGAACCATCACCTTCTGCACCTTCTTAGGACCCTAGTGAACCACCCTAGCCCAGTCCATGCCCCATGCATCGAGCCCCTGGACTCCCGCAGCCGTGCGAACCCTGCGCACTTTTGGCTGTTCACTCGGGTAGAGTCCTAGCGTGGCTAGGACTCTTCCCCAGCCCTGACCGTGAGTCCTAGCTTGGCTAGGACTCTTCCCCTGACCCGTGAAAGACTGTAGCCGAGCCCTGGCCCAAGCGAAGACCAAGCTCAACCCTCCCTCATGAAACCCGATCACCCTATCCCCAAGATAGTCGTGTACAGTTTTCTTCTTGTTTCCTTTGGTTTCTGCCGATCTTGGGTGTGTGTGTGGGGCTTTGTTTTACTTGAAAGCTTTGCTTAAACATAATATGGCATCATGGCAGCCCCTTAGCATGCAAAGAACAAATTATTTGAATCAAAAGTCAACTTCTCTCATGCCTACATGCAATATTACGAAAATTCTTAAAAATATTTCATGTTCTTCATGCATACAATAATTCAAACCATAATATGATATGATGGATGAGAAAAAAAAGATTTAGGCATGTCTTTGCGTAATTAACGCACGAAAAACCGTTGACGTTGAAGAACGGATCGAAACCAAGGCTTGAATTCTCTAGACCTTTTTGAGTTTCCCTTCAAAAAGCTTGTGCAAGTGTGCTGCCGTGTGCTTGAGAGAGGTGGAGAGTTCTCAGAAAATAGAATTAGGTGTCCGATAGTTGATGTTAGGAGTGTAGGGTTTTGGGAGACTAAATCATGTATTATATACTAATTAATTGCTAACATGGCTTTAGGCCCATTAAGCCAACAATTAAACCCATTAGCCTTTAATTAGAATTAAATAAAATATTAACAAGGTTTTTGTTTAATTAAATTTGTGAATTTATTAGCCGGGTTGCCAAAAAGCTCATATTTTTGTTGAAAATCCAACACCGATAAAAATTACGTCCCGGCGTATAAAATCACCTCAAAATCCCTTATTTTAAAAAATATTAAAAAGCATCACCCATATTTTAAATAATTAAAAATAATTGTTTAATAAAAACATTTTCTATTTTTTTCCAGCCCTCGGTCTCCGTTCCTCGATCGCAACCTGAATAACTTTTAAAAATACATTTTAATGCAACAATGTCGAAAAATATATTTTACATATGCAACTATTCACAACATAAATAATTGATGCAATCAAAATAATTAATTAAAATACAAAAGAATTTAATAATTGCATGCATGTGGTTTGCGTGGACCTTTAAATTTTCGGGACGTTACAATCTCCCCCCCTTAAATTGAATTTCGTCCTCGAAATTCGCTTATCCTTAATAACCTAAAGTTTAGACTTACTTCTTAGTAACCCAAAAATCCACGCTTCCACTGCGCTACTCTGATAAAATTTAAATTATAGAATGTCCTTACGTCTCCTTGATCCCAATTAATTTTCCTTCTAAATCCTTATTTTTGAATTGCAACTTAAGGAAATCCATAATGACATAATGCTTTTACTATTATAGCCTCAAATTTTTAACTTTTCTTACCATTCCCAATAATAAAAGATGGATGACCAAACTTAACGTATATTATTTTCCTTAATTTATACCCAAAAATGTTCGTCGACTTATCAAATTTCAATCTTAAAATCCCAAACGCATCCGCTAACGCTTAGATTTTCAAGCCTAATATCGATTCATTCTATAAACCCTTGATTAATATTCCTTATAACATTTTAACTAAGATATCCCAAGGTTCTAAATATTCTTTCTAGCTTCAAATCATCAAAAATTCCTATCAATTAAAGCATCAAATTACCGCTTATTGCTAAATTAGTTCCCAAATTCCTTAACAATTGTAAAAATCAATTCTTAATTTCCTCAAAAATTATCTTAATTGGTCCTTAATTTCAAAAATCCTACGATTAACCCATAAACTCTTGGCATTCTTAATTTCCTTCTTTAGATTTCCCATTACATAATTTCAAAAATTTAAACTTATTTACCTAAAAATCAATTCCTATAACCAATCTTAGTTTTCATCAAAACTTAATATCCCAATTTATACATTTTCTTACTCCCAAAGTCATTGCAATCCTCGAATCATTATTTCTTATGAGTAATTCCCAAAAATTAATTCAACTAGTAACCACGAATCATAAATATTTTCTTAGAAGATCTACATGTCCTAAAAGAATTCATAATATTCACGATTAACTTATAGTCCAAAAAGTAAACATAGTCCAATTCCACCACAAATCAAACATGCGTTTAAATCAAATAATTTCTTATTTCATATCGTATCACGTATAAAAATTCTAGAGCATATAAAATATTTATCATCATAATGCTATTAAACATGTGACGTGAACATATAAGCCATGTACTTATGCAGGTAACATCATAAAATCATATAAAGCATGTAAACTTACAACTTTGAGGCTTGACGACTGATCTTTCTGGCGCTGATGGTGGCACAGTCCTTTACAAGACCCTTGGCTCTGATACCAACTGATACGTCTGTCCTTTTTATTGCTTTAAAAGTACTAGAAATTTTTTTAACATTCAATTTTGGCCATGACAAATAACACATGAAAATATTTTTATAAAATATTTTACCCTTTAAAATAAAATCTCAACCAACTAGCATTTTAAAAATCAAGTGCAATAGTCATAAAATGAAATCGTCAACTGTTTTACCCAACCTAAATAAAGCAATAAGTTTGAAAAGTATAGCTCATACTAAACCTCTCAAAAATCTCTCCAAAAAGCATAAATAAATGGTCTTAAAATCTTTAACATAAATCATGAGTCATAAATCATAATGCGGAAAAAATAGAAGCGCTGGTCCTCGGGTTGTGTGCGCTTTCAGTCCAGTCAAATCACCCGTCAAGTCCTCCCTCAAACTCACCTGCATCCATCACACCTAGTGAGTCTAAAGACTCAACACACCATCATCTTTATAGCAAGTAATACGTAATACAGTCAACATATAACAGTGAAAAATATTTGTACTTAAAATATCGTTTTCATGAAGATGCATAAACTTCAAACATGATCATTTTCATAAATATTTTCATGATGCAAAACTTAAACATAAACATTTTCATGACATGTATAACATAAACCTTAACCTTTTTCTTTTTCCTCAACATGACATGACATAAAACCTTTTTAACATGATTATAAACACTTTTCCTTTTCTTTTTCTTTTTCCTTTGTTGAATTCAGATCGTTAATTGTGACTTTCCTCAAACCTCAAAAGTCGATGGATCCATCTACATGTAACCACAGTACTGGGCGGCGGAGGACACCAGCAACACTCTCACCGGTCAACTGGGCCCTGGCCTATCATGAACGAATAGAAATACGATCGTCGGGGCTCCCTCTGGGGCCTTCTCCCATAAATGGGCTCCCTCTGGGGCCTTCTCCCCTCACGATATTCTCATTCTTACCTCAAACCTCATATCCTCATAACCTCATATTCGCAATAATGGAAACACGATCGTCGGGCTCCCACTGGGACCATCACCCTCACGACATCGCCATCATTAACGAATTACTCACAATCACTTCATTTCCTTCAACATTTACATTCTCATCACTTTATAAAAATCATGCATAACATTTTATTTTTGAAACCAAGCATGCAACATGTCTTTTAAATGTCTTCCTTAAATCATAAAAACCCCTTAGACATTTAAAAAAATCATAAGTTAACCATGAACATTTCATAACCATTAAAAAATAATCATAATATTATAAAAATAGCATTCAGGGCACTGCCATGACGTTTACAAATTTTTAGGTGTAAAAAGACTTTTTTACCCCTGGACTTGACATTTTACGATTTTTACTTTTTCTTGATTTCTTTACTCTAACATATCCCAATTAATCATTTAAGCCTAAAATAATTTTTCCATAATTTTATTTGGCTTAAAACCTAGAATTTTTCATTTATCTTAAATTAATTGTTTTGACGGTGTTTTAATCCCGAAAAATCCAAAACTTTAATATAACATTTCTAAATTCTAAATTTATTCTTTTTATATTATTTTATCCCTTAGGGACCATGACTCGACCCCCGTGAGCCGTTTTCCACTTTTTCTTTATTTCAAACACCCTATTTGACACCTAAACTTCGACCCCGAGCCAACTTGCGATTTGCACGAGTTACCCCCGAACCATGTTGGTCCAAAACTTGCCCAACACCATAAATTAGCCTAATAGACCCTAAGGTTACCATGAAACCATCCCAAAACCCAAAAACGTGCCCCTCCTAAGAGACCCTATGCTGGCCGAGAGTTTCCACTTGCATGGACTCTATGTTTTGGTGGCTAGACCCTAATCCGACGCCCCAGCCCTTGAACCATCACCTTCTGCACCTTCTTAGGACCCTAGTGAACCACCCTAGCCCAGCCCGTGCCCCATGCATCGAGCCCCTGGACTCCCGCAGCCGTGCGAACCCTGCGCACTTTTGGCTGTTCACTCGGGTATAGTCCTAGCGTGGCTAGGACTCTTCCCCAGCCCTGACCGTGAGTCCTAGCTTGGCTAGGACTCTTCCCCTGACCCGTGAAAGACTCTAGCCGAGCCCTGGCCCAAGCCAAGACCAAGCTCAACCCTCCCTCATGAAACCCGATCACCCTATCCCCAAGACAGTCGTGTACAGTTTTCTTCTTGTTTCCTTTGGTTTCTGCCGATCTTGGGTGTGTGTGTGGGACTTTGTTTTACTTGAAAGCTTTGCTTAAACATAATATGGCATCATGGCAGCCCCTTAGCATGCAAAGAACAAATTATTTGAATCAAAAGTCAACTTCTCTCATGCCTACATGCAATATTACGAAAATTCTTAAAAATATTTCATGTTCTTCATGCATACAATAATTCAAACCATAATATGATATGATGGATGAGAAAAAAAAGATTTAGGCGTGTCTTTGCGTATTTAACGCACGAAAAACCGTTGACGTCGAAGAACGGATCGAAACCAAGGCTTGAATTCTCTAGACCTTTTTGAGTTTCCCTTCAAAAAGCTGTGCAAGTGTGCTGCCGTGTGCTTGAGAGAGGTGGAGAGTTCTCAGAAAATAGAATTAGGTGGCCGATAGTTGATGTTAGGAGTGTAGGGTTTTGGGAGACTAAATCATGTATTATATACTAATTAATTGCTAACATGGCTTTAGGCCCATTAAGCCAACAATTAAACCCATTAGCCTTTAATTAGAATTAAATAAAATATTAACAAGGTTTTTGTTTAAATAAATTTGTGAATTTATTAGCCGGGTTGCCAAAAAGCTCATATTTTTGTTGAAAATCCAACACCGATAAAAATTACGTCCCGGCGTATAAAATCACCTCAAAATCCCTTATTTTAAAAAATATTAAAAAGCATCACCCATATTTTAAATAATTAAAAATAATTGTTTAATAAAAACATTTTCTATTTTTTTCCAGCCCTCGGTCTCCGTTCCTCGATCGCAACCTGAATAACTTTTAAAAATACATTTTAATGCAACAACGTCGAAAAATATATTTTACATATGCAACTATTCACAACATAAATAATTGATGCAATCAAAATAATTAATTAAAATACAAAAGAATTTAATAATTGCATGCATGTGGTTTGCGTGGACCTTTAAATTTTCGGGACGTTACAATCTCCCCCCCTTAAATTGAATTTCGTCCTCGAAATTCGCTTATCCTTAATAACCTAAAGTTTAGACTTACTTCTTAGTATCCCAAAAATCCACGCTTCCACTGCGCTACTCTGATAAAATTTAAATTATAGAATGTCCTTACGTCTCCTTGATCCCAATTAATTTTCCTTCTAAATCCTTATTTTTGAATTGCAACTTAAGGAAACCCATAATGACATAATGCTGTTACTATTATAGCCTCAAATTTTTAACTTTTCTTACCATTTCCAATAATAAAAGATGGATGACCAAACTTAACGTATATTATTTTCCTTAATTTATACCCAAAAATGTTCGTCGACTTATCAAATTTCAATCTTAAAATCCCATACGCATCCGCTAACGCTTAGATTTTCAAGCCTAATATCGGTTCATTCTATAAACCCTTGATTAATAATCCTTATAACATTTTAACTAAGATATCCCAAGGTTCTAAATATTCTTTCTAGCTCAAATCATCAAAAATTCCTATCAATTAAAGCATCAAATTACCGCTTATTGCTAAATTAGTTCCCAAATTCCTTAACAATTGCAAAAATCAATTCTTAATTTCCTCAAAAATTATCTTAATTGGTCCTTAATTTCAAAAATCCTACGATTAACCCATAAACTCTTGGCATTCTTAATTTCCTTCTTTAGATTTCCCATTACATAATTTCAAAAATATAAACTTATTTACCTAAAAATCAATTCCTATAACCAATCTTAGTTTTCATCAAAACTTAAAATCCCAATTTATACATTTTCTTACTCCCAAAGTCATTGCAATCCTCGAATCATTATTTCTTATGAGTAATTCCCAAAAATTAATTCAACTAGTAACCACGAATCATAAATATTTTCTTAGAAGATCTACATGTCCTAAAAGAATTCATAATATTCACGATTAACTTATAGTCCAAAAAGTAAACATAGTCCAATTCCACCACAAATCAAACATGCGTTTAAATCAAATAATTTCTTATTTCATATCGTATCACGTATAAAAATTCTAGAGCATATAAAATATTTATCATCATAATGCTATTAAACATGTGACGTGAACATATAAGCCATGTACTTATGCAGGTAACATCATAAAATCATATAAAGCATGTAAACTTACAACTTTGAGGCTTGACGACTGATCTTTCTGGCGCTGATGGTGGCACAGTCCTTTACAAGACCCTTGGCTCTGATACCAACTGAAACGTCTGTCCTTTTTATTGCTTTAAAAGTACTAGAAATTTTTTTTTAACATTCAATTTTGGCCATGACAAATAACACATGAAAATATTTTTATAAAATATTTTACCATTTAAAATAAAATCTCAACCAACTAGCATTTTAAAAATCAAGTGCAATAGTCATAAAATGAAATCGTCAACTGTTTTACCCAACCTAAATAAAGCAATAAGTTTGAAAAGTATAGCTCATACTAAACCTCTCAAAAATCTCTCCAAAAAGCATAAATAAATGGTCTTAAAATCTTTAACATAAATCATGAGTCATAAATCATAATGCGGAAAAAATAGAAGCGCTGGTCCTCGGGTTGTGTGCGCTTTCAGTCCAGTCAAATCACCCGTCAAGTCCTCCCTCAAACTCACCTGCATCCATCACACCTAGTGAGTCTAAAGACTCAACACACCATCATCTTTATAGCAAGTAATACGTAATACAGTCAACATATAACAGTGAAAAATATTTGTACTTAAAATATCGTTTTCATGAAGATGCATAAACTTCAAACATGATCATTTTCATAAATATTTTCATGATGCAAAACTTAAGCATAAACATTTTCATGACATGTATAACATAAACCTTAACCTTTTTCTTTTTCCTCAACATGACATGACATAAAACCTTTTTAACATGATTATAAACACTTTTCCTTTTCTTTTTCTTTTTCCTTTGTTGAATTCAGATCGTTAATTGTGACTTTCCTCAAACCTCAAAAGTCGATGGATCCATCTACATGTAACCATAGTACTGGGCGGCGGGGGACACCAGCGACACTCTCACAGGTCAACTAGGCCCTGGCCTATCATGATCGAATAGAAATACGATCGTCGGGGCTCCCTCTGGGGCCTTCTCCCATAAATGGGTTCCCTCTGGGGCCTTCTCCCCTCACGATATTCTCATTCTTACCTCAAACCTCATATCCTCATAACCTCATGTTCGCAATAATGGAAACACGATCGTCGGGCTCCCACTGGGACCATCACCCTCACGACATCGCCATCATTAACGAATTACTCACAATCACTTCACTTCCTTCAACATTTACATTCTCATCACTTTATAAAAATCATGCATAACATTTTATTTTTGAAACCAAGCATGCAACATGTCTTTTAAATGTCTTCCTTAAATCATAAAAACCCCTTAGACATTTAAAAAAATCATAATTTAACCATGAACATTTCATAAACATTTAAAAATAATCATAATATCATAAAAATAGCATTTAGGGCACTGCCATGACGTTTACAAATTTTTAGGTGTAAAAAGACCGTTTTACCCCTGGACTTGACATTTTACGATTTTGACTTTTTCTTGATTTCTTGACTCTAACATATCCCAATTAATCATTTAAGCCTAAATTAATTTTTCCATAATTTTATTTGGTTTAAAACTTAGACTTTTTCATGTATCTTTAATTAATTGTTTTGACGGTGTTTTAATCCCGAAAAATCCCTAACTTTAATATACCATTCCTAAATTCTAAATTTAGTCTTTTTATATTATTTTAGCCCTTAGGGACCCCGACTCAACCCCTATTTGACACCTAAACTTCGACCCCGAGCCAAATTCCGATTTTCACGAGTTACCCCCGAACCATGTTGGTCCAAAACTTGCCCAACACCATAAATTAGCCTACTGGACCCTAAGTTTACCATGAAACCAACCCAAAACCCAAAAACGTGCCCCTTCTAAGAGACCCTATGCTGGCCGAGAGTTTCCACTTGCATGGACTCTATGTTTTGGTGGCTAGACCCTAAGCCGATGCCCCTGCCCTTGAACCATCACCTTTTGCACCTTCTTAGGACCCTAGTGAACCACCCTAGCCCAGCCCGTGCCCCATGCATCGAGCCCCTGGACTCCCGCAGCCGTGCGAACCATGCGCACTTTCGGCTGTGCACTCTGGTAGAGTCCTAGCGTGGCTAGGACTCTTCCCCAGCCCTGACCGTGAGTCCTAGCTTTGCTAGGACTCTCCCCCTGACCCGTGCAAGACTCTAGCCGAGCCCTGGCCCAAGCCAAGACCAAGCTCAACCCTCCCTCATGAAACCCGATTCACCCTATCCCCAAGACAGTCGTGTACAGTTTTCTTCTTGTTTCCTTTTGTTTCTGCCAATCTTGGGTGTGTGTGTGGGACTTTGTTTTACTTGAAAGCTTTGTTTAAACATAATATGGCATCATGGCAGCCCCTTAGCATGAAAATAAAAAATTATTTGAATCAAAAGTCAACTTCCCTCATGCCTACATGCAATATTACGAAAATTCTTAAAAATATTTCATGTTCTTCATGCATACAATAATTCAAACCATAATATGATATGATGGATGAGAAAAAAAAGATTTAGACGTGCCTTTGCGTATTTAACGCACGAAAAACCGTTGACGTCGAAGAACGGATCGAAACGAAGGCTTGAATTCTCTAGACCCCTTCGAGTTTCCCTTCAAAAAGCAGTTCAAGTGTGCTGCCGTGTGCTTGCGAGAGGTGGAGAGTTTTCAGAAAATAGAATTAGGTGGCCGATAGTTGATGTTAGGAGTGTAGGGTTTTGGGAGACTAAATCATGTATTATATACTAATTAATTGCTAACATGGCTTTAGGCCCATTAAGCCAACAATTAAGCCCATTAGCCTTTAATTAGAATTAAATAAAATATTAACAAGGTTTTTGTTTAAATAAATTTGTGAATTTATTAGACGGGTTGCCAAAAAGCTCGTATTTTTGTTGAAAATCCAACACCGATAAAAATTACGTCCCGGCGTATAAAATCACCTCAAAATCCCTTATTTTCAAAAATATCAAAAAGCATCACCCATATTTTAAATAATTTAAAACAATTTTTTAATAAAAACATTTTCTATTTTTTTTCAGCCATCGGTCTCCATTCCTCGATCGCAACCTGAATAACTTTTAAAAATACATTTTAATGCAACAATTTCGAAAAATATATTTTACACATGCAACTATTCACAACATAAATAATTAATGCAATCAAAATAATTAATTAAAATACAAAAGAATTTAATAATTGCATGCATGGGTTTGCGTGAACCTTTAAATTTTCGGGGCGTTACAAGAAGGGTAATTATCACCGAGATTCATAGGTCCGTATGAGATTTTGGAACGTGTTGGTGATTTGGCTTATATATTAGCTCTTCCTCCTGCGTTATCAGGTGTTCATGATGTTTTTCATGTGTCCATGTTGAGGAAATATCATCCAGATCCTTCTCATGTACTTCCACCCGATGAAGTTGAGTTAGATCAGAATTTGAGCTACATTGAGAGACCGATTAAAATTCTAGATAGAAAAGATAAGCAACTCAGAAATAAATTGATACCGTTGATTAAAGTACAGTGGAACAGACATGGTGTCGAAGAGGCAACTTGGGAATTAGAAGATAAAATGAGACATAAATATCCAGAGTTATTCAAATGAAGATCGCTTCTATTCTCGGTTTTATTTTCATTATTGATCATTACATCTTAGACTTGAAAGAGATGATTGATTTCGAGGACAAAATCTATTTTTAGAGGGGAGGAATTGTAATGCCCGAATTTTGAAAAAAATAAAATTGTGACAGTAGTTGTGATGGTTTATGGCTTTACGTTATGGTATGAATGGTAATGAATGTTATAGAATTGAATAGATAATGGATGGGTAGAATCAAAGGTTGAATTTGAGCTAAATAGGTAATGGAAGTGCAGAAACGGTATGAAAAATGTGGCAGTAGTTGTGGTTTTTAGCATAATGTTTTGTAAATTGATCCAATTGATGTGAGGCCACTTTCATTAGAAAGATAAGATATAAGGCTATAACTTTATTATTTTGAGTTTTGGTCAAATCATTAGGGAAGACGAGCCAAAAGCGCCCCGAAGTGTGTCGTGCGTATCGTCGTTCCTACAATGACACATGTTGGGAGATTGAGCATAACCTTTTTACTCAAACCTATAAATGACATGAAACTAATTGGAGAAGCAAGCCAAGACATAGGGCTACAACTTTCTAGTTTACCACTTTCGCAAATTCTGAAGTTAAAAATGCGTTTTGGACAGAATACGGCGCGCCCCTGCGCCAGATCCCGCGCGATGGCTCACCCATTGCTGAAATTTTGGTGTTTGGGCAGTATGGTGTGCGCACCTTCGCCAAAACACGCGCCATGGCGCCCAACACTTGTACAAAAAACGTGTTTTGAGGTTTGGATGGTATATATTAGATTGGGGAATGATTTTTGTATATTTTCTTCTCATCCTCATTTCTCTCCATCGGTTTAGAGCTAGGGTTCCTCATTTCTCCTTCAATCCAATTTCTTCCAAGACATTAATCTTTGATTGAAGCCTTAATATTTGCTTGGAGATTAGAAGTTCTTCTCCTTAAGAGTTTGGAAGCAAGGTAAGAAAGCTTATTTACTTGGGTTAGTGAATGAAGGGAAAACAATGAGTTGTTTGGTTTGAGTGTTGAGGTAAAATTGTTAATATAATGATTGATGGTATTGTATGTATTGATATTTCGGAAAAGAAATGGAATTGTAGAGGAGTTAACTCTTTAGCACGCACGTCACGTGTTTGACAAAATGATTCATTGAATGTTTTTATGTCATATTACGGTTAAGAAATGATATGAATTCCTTCTTTACACAATTGTTGGGATTTGAGTTTTCTTGAATATCCAAATTGCAGATCTTGATTCGAAGCATTATTGAATTAATTATGAATTTTGTACAGAAATTGCTCTGTTTTGATAAATGATCCGAGTTCTTGAGTTATAGTAGAATTCAGAGGTTCAAGACTTCTCACCTACACATTTCGATCTTCTTTTGGATATATGTGAAAGGTATGTTACGATCGGTAACATACGAGGTAAAAGTACCATTTTTATTTTAAATTGAAAATTCTATGGCTTGATGAAATACTTGTGATTTTTGATGATTGATCTTTTGAGATGAGCTTATTATGATATTGACTTGATGAGATTGAAATGCATCATTGCATTGCATATTGAGCCACTTTTGATTCAGATTTGATATGGCGGAGGTCGCCTTGATATATTGATTTGTTGGACGTATGGGGCTATAGTTGAGTTGGCATAGTGTATACGGAGGTCGCTGCTATGGCCTGAACACTCTCTATAGGCGCACCATAGTCCTGGGATTGTAGAACACAGCACCCCACCTCGAGCGGATGAGTCGGTGGATGTTGCTGGGGGATTCTCTTTCCTTGGGTACCCTATGACCAGATGATTCACTTGATCTTGAAATTTATTGATAGCCCACAGCTTCTGATCATGCATTGCATTATATTGCATCATTATTGATTTATATGAAATATTTTGAAAATTAAATTCTCATATGTTATTGATTGTATCATACAGGGTTTATACTCACCGGCACGTCGGCTACCTCTTGTTTTCATGTGCTTGACGGTAGGTGAGGCGAGGCTTGGGATGCCAGAGTCCAGCTCCAGACGAGGAGATACGAGTTAGAGTGGGATTCTCAGGTCTTAGGAGCTATGTGATGATGTTTGGATTTCTTTGGTTCACTACTTTTTGTTGGCATGTTGAAAATTTTATTTCAAACATTTGAGACCATTAAATTATTTTGACGATGTTTATGTTAATTTGTGAACCACAAATTATGTATTTACTAAATCATTTGGTTTGTTACAATTATAATTATTAGTATTAGATATCGGACCCGGGGCCCCACATAACTCTTCTGACAGCTCTGTGCAGTCTTCATCTTGTCTCTAATCCTGGCCACTAAGCAGCGGTCTGTCAGACAATATCCGAACCCAACTCTACACTCTCTCCTACCTCATCACAAAAAACTGACGACCTACACTTTCTCCCGTACAGTGCCTCGTATGGAGCCATACCGATCAATGACTGATAACTGTAGTTGTATGTGAACTCCAAAAGAGGTAACTTCGGCTCCCAGATACCCTGGAAGATGATCATGCAATCTCGAAGTAGGTCCTCCAGAATCTGAATCACCCTCTCTGACTGATCGTCTGTCTGAGGATGGAAGGCAGTGGTGAACAATAATTTAGTACCTAGCGCCTGGTGGAGACTCTTCCAGAATGCAGACGTGAATCTCGAGTCCTTGTCTGACACAATGGACACTTGAATCCCATGCCAGTCTAACTATCTCTCTGATGTACAGCTCTGCGTACTAATTCATGGTGGATGTCTTCATGATCGGTAGGAAATGAGCTGATTTAGTGAGTCGATCAACAATCACTCAGATGCATTGAATCCTCTAGTAGTCCTCGGAATGGGTTGACGAGGTGGGCCAGCCCGCCACCCGTCGCAACCCGCCATTAGGCGGGGCAGGACGGGCCAGCCCGTCATTTTGGCGGGTCTCTAAATGGTCAACATAGCCCAAACCTCCTTGGGCCGTGGGTTAGGCGGGCCGACCCGCTTATTTTTTTAAGAAAAAAAATGCTAAACAGTATCGCAGTGAATATAGAAGAAAATATATTTCAGTCAAATAGTTTCATAAAATACTTAAAAACATTGAAATAAGAAATTAAGAAAGCATACAACATAATCCATAAAAAGTAAAGTGTTTAAACCAAACATGAAGATTTAGACATGGAAGAGAACATAAAGTCGAGGAAAGAGACGGTTATAAATTTTAAAAAATATTATGGCTTCAACAATACACATAATTAGCAAACCTCCGCCGGGTCCATAAATTTCACTGCAACTCCTCGGACTTCAAACGAAACCACTCTTGGGTTAACAAACAACTACTATGCTTAAAAATTATTTTAAGATTCATGAATAAAATTTACTGGAATTTCTTCCCTTTTGTTTTCTTTATGTATATTTCTTCTAAGAGTAAATTATCAATAAATTTGTTCTAAGAGTAAATTATCAATATATTTGTTAGATATGGAGACGCATGAAACTTATTCCAATCTTTATATAAAACTTAAAACATAAAAATATAAAATGTTATCCTAATTTGGCGGGCCAGCCCGCCCCGTTTGGGCCCGACCCATCTTGGCCCGAAAACCAAACGGGATCAGCCCATTTGGCCCGCCTCCAAATGAGATGCTATTTTATCAACCCAATCTGTTCAATTTTTATAGCGGGACGGGCCTAACCCAATTTGACAAGTCCACATAGTAATGTTCTCCCATTTCCACTTGGGAATAGGGAGTGGTCTCACCCTCCCTGCAGGTCTCTGATGCTCTGCCATAACCTGCTGGCAAGTCAAACACTCGGAGACGAATCGCAGAATATCCCGCTTCATGCCCTGCCACAAAAACAGAGTCTGTAGATCCTTATACGTCTTAGTACTCCCTGGATGGATGGAGTACGGGGTGCTGTGGGCCTCGCTCAAGATATCTGCTCGAAGGGAATCACTGTCAGAAACCCATAGGTGGTCCCTATATCTGACTATGTCATCCACAACTCTGTACAGTCTCTGGCCCTTTGCCTCTTCTCTCTATCTCCACTCCTGTAACTGCTCGTCAGAAATCTGTCCTGTCCGGATTATATCTCTCAGTTTCAGCTGTACTGTCAGAGTAGCAAGATTCGGGGCCTCGCCCCTGGCGTAAACTGCAAGCTCAAATCTCTGAATCTCAGCCTCTAGCGGTCTCTGCACTAACAGATGGGCAATCACTGCGTGCTTCCTGTTCAAAGCAGTCTGCGACCACATTAGCGTTACCCAGATGATAGCTAATGTCGCAATCATAGTCCTTCACTAGCTCCAGCCACCTCCTCTGTCGCATAATTAGCTCCTTCTGTGTAAAGAAGTACTTCAGGCTCTTATGATCTGTGAAAATCCTGCAAATCACCCCATACAGATAGTGTCTCCAGATATTCAAGGCAAATACCACTATTGCTAGCTCGAGGTCATGAGTCGTATAGTTCTGCTCATGAACCTTCAGCTGTTTGGACGCATAGGCTATCACTCTGTCCTGCTGCATAAAAATTGCGCTCAAACCAAGCTTAGATTCATCTGTATAGACTACAAACTCTCCCTGTCCTGATGGCATAGTTAGTACTGGTGCAGTGGTCAACACTAGCTTCAATCTATCTAAGCTCTCCGGACACTCCGGTCCCCAGATAAACTTGACATTGTTCTTCGTCAAGGCGGTCATGGGCACCGTAATAGAAGAGAATCCCATGATGAACTTCCTGTAGTACCATGCCAATCCCAAGAAGCTACGGATATCTGTCACACTCTTAGGAACTGGTCAATCTCTGACTGCCTCTACCTTTCTGGGGTCGACCTCTATGCCATCCTGAGATATAATGTGGCCCAAGAATGCCACCCTGTCGAGCCAGAATTTACACTTGCTGAACTTTGCATACATTCGTCTATCCTGTAGAGTCTGCAATACTGTCCTCAGATGCTGACTGTGCTCCTCCCTGCTATTTGAATAGATCAAGATATCGTCAATAAAAACTCTTACGAACTGATCCAAGTATGGCTGAAACTCGTGATTCATGAGATCCATGAAGATCGCTAACACGTTCGTCAGATCGAAGGGCATCACCAAGAACTCATAGTGCCCATAACGCATTCGGAAGGCTGTCTTATGCACATCTGACTCCCTCACTCTCAGCTGGTGGTATCCGGATCGAAGGTCTATCTTGGAGAACACAGATGTTCCCTGAAGCTGATCAAACAAATCCTCGATCCTCGGTAACGGATACTTATTCTTGACTGTGACCCTGTTCAGCTCTCTGTAATCGATACACAGCCGCATGCTACCATCATTTTTCTTACCAAAAAGTACTGGTGCGCCCCATGGAGAAAAGCTAGGGCAAATGAAACCCTTATCTAACAGATCCTGAATCTGATCTTTGATCTTTTTCATCTCTGTAGGTGCTAACCGGTAGGGTACCTTAAATATCGGCACTATCCCTGGCATGAGCTCAATCGAAAAGTCCTTCCTCTCTATCTGGTGGTATGCCTGCAACATCGTCAGGGAAAACTCCAGAGGACTCCCTGACTACATCAATTTCCTCCAGCCTTTGACTGACTGGCTCTGTCACTGATACGATGCTGACTAGGAATGCTTGGCAGCCTCTCTTGATAAACTTCCTCGCACACAAGAAGGAAATGACGTGCGGAAACTGTTGGTGTCTGGCTGCCTCAAAAACAAATGGCTTTCCACTGGGTGTTCTGACAGAAACTGACCTCTGTCGAAAATCTATGACTGCGCCATGTGAAGATAGCCAGTCCATACCCAATATGACGTCAAACTCTGGCAACAGTAGTACTATCAAATCTTCCTGTACTGCCTTCTGTTGCAATCTAAGCTTCAATCTCTTCACTATCTGGGAAGTGAACATCTGATTCCTGGATGGGATCGATACTCTGAACCCAAATCCATCGCTGTAGTTATGATTCCTAGTCGCTTCACAAAAGATTCGGATATAAACGAGTGTGTAGCCCCCTGAATCTAGCAGTGCATGCGTGGCTACACCTGAAATATATATCCTTCCTATGACAAAACATATCATCAAATATAATAGAGCTGAACTTAAGGAACTTTTTTATCGACCTTTAACCCAAAATCCTCGAAATATAACTACAATATCCCAAACATCGTTCCCAAACATTCGAAATTCAACCTCAGAAAAATCAAAAATTGCAAATTATCCCTTAGAGTTTTTAAAATTGCTCATTAGCCCTTGAAATTATTCAAAAATTACAATTTGACCCCATAAAATTATTGGTCGATAAAGTTGTTATCAATCGAATAATTACATTCTTAGTATCAATTAGGTAGAGCATACATCCTAATTCTTTCTAAGTCATCAATTCCAATAATTAAATTTTCATACAAGCATAAAAACCAAGAAATTGTACAGTAATTTAAAATCTTAAACCAAAGAGTTACCGGTAATCAGTGTCGAGTCTGGTGCTGCCTCAGCCTCCTCGACATGCATCACATAAGCTCGACAGGTAGTGGGGCCCTTATTCCTAGGGCAATCCGCTACTTTATGGCCCTCCTGTCCGCACACAAAGCATTTGAAGGTTCCCCACCTGCACTCACCGAAGTGGAACCTGCTGCACTGGGGGCACGGGTGCCTGTCATCTTGCTTAGGCACCCCTGGCGCCTGATGAGGTCTCTGATGCTACTGGCATCCTAAACTGCCATGGGGCTTCTGCTACCCCTGCTGTCTCGGCGGCCCAGTAAACTGCCTTTTCCGTGGGTGGGAACTGGACTGAGTCTGCTACCGCTTCCTATGCATCTCGAAGTCTATGTCCCGCAGTGCCTGCTCTGCCTGCAAAGCACAGGCAGTGGCCTCATCATAACCTGCCGACCTCTTCAGCATGACTTCCCGGCGAAGAGTGGGTCTCAGTCCATCTAGGAAATGCCTCAGCTTCTGGGTGGCATCATCTGCTATCATAGGCACAAATGGTAGCCCCTGTCAAATTTGTGGATAAACTCCGCCACAGATAAGTCTCTCTGCCGGAGGCTCATGAACTCCCTCGTCAGGCGGCCCCTGACGTCAACTGGGAAATACGTCCCGAAGAACATCTCTCTGAATCTGGCCCACGTTAGAGCAGCCACATCCACTGCATGTGCAGCTCCCTCCCACCATAGGGACGCATCATCCCTCAGCATATAAATGGCGCACCTGGCCCAGTCGTCATCCCTCATCTGCATATACTCAAAATGTAACTCCAGAGAACTAATCCATCCCTCTGCAATGAATGGATCAGTGATACCCTCGAACTCCTTTAGGTTGAGCCTACGGAACTGCTCAAAAACATCTGTCTGAGGCCTAGGAGCCTATTGTACCTGCTCCAATAGCCTAGCCATACCCTCCAGAACTCGGGTGGCTGGGTCCCCTGGCGGCGGTGGTGGTGGGCCTCTGCCACCTCCTGTAATATCATCCTATCTGTCAACACTGGGGTTGAATCTGGAAGGCATGATTTGAATATAGTCCAATTTATAAACATAACCCATCGTGCAATTAATCTAGTTTTTAAAATAATAAACTTTAAATCGTAAAAGTAGTTAAACAAGTACAGTAAATCATCTTAAAGCATAAATCATGTAAACATGCAGGTGATAGCAGTAAATCATTTAAATCATTTAAAACATAAAAGCTTACAGACTCGAGGCTTGAAGACTGAGCGGCAAAAGCAGTCGGTGGCACAACTCTATACAGGACCCTTGTTCTAACACCAACTGTAACACCCCAGACTCGACGATTGTCCTCACTGTACCAAGACGAGCCTTTCCAGCGTGCTTATGTCCTCACTCACACGCACCTTACGAAACTTCTCAGGGGTCACCCATTCCAAAATTTTTCCAAGTCAAGCACGCTTAACTTTGGAGTTCTTATGTGATGAGCTACTGAAAAGAAGATGCACCTTCTTTATATGAGTAGTATATATCAAATCTTTTAATCCCTCCTCAACTGCACAGTCCCATACCTGAACAGTTTCGAAATCTCTCTCCTTCCGGTGTAAGATCGGTTCATTCATGTTCCCTCCGCCTAGAAGCCTGCCAGGAGCAGCTCATTGTCCTTGCAATCTCATGGCACCAGCGATCACCCCCCAGCCTCTTTGGCCCCGGGCCTCACATGCCCACCAGCTTCCACCTGGTTTGTTCCCGAACCACATCTTACTAGGAAAGGTCGGCTCTGACACCAACTATAACTTCTACTCATTTTAAAAGTGCGGAAATATTTTTTTTAAAAGCTCGCATTCTCAAAATAAGATTTAAAATAATCGTATTTTAACTGACAACAAAAATAGCGTAGTTTAAAATAACTAACATCATCCAAGGTAAAGCATAAACATGTACGAGTAAAAACATAATATCATCAACGTATAAAATTGTTTAACCCCTCAAAAAACTCATAAATCAAACGTGGAAAAACATGCGGTCCTCGGGTTATGTCACCGTACCAAAGCTGCCTGCTCCGAGTTCAGCGCCTCCAGCCCCCTCATCATCAAGCTCACCTGCATCACACACGTCTAGTGAGTCTAAAGACTCAACACACCTGTACCAGGAATAAAAAGTACATATACATGGCACACAGCAGTGAAAAATATCAAACTCAACATATCTTTCATGAACATAAAAGCATAACGTAAACGTGTCGTGTAAAATCATATGCTGTCAAATCATGTCATCTAGGGTCATCATATACGTATACATTTTCTTTTTAATTGAATTCAGTTCATTAGTTGTGACTTTCATATCAGCTCTATCGATCGATCCATCTACGAATAACCACAGTATCGGGCGGCGGGGACATCAGCGACAACATTATCTGTCCACTGAGCCTTGACCTCAGCTCATCGTATCTCATGTCATCGTATACATATAGATCGTCAGTCACAACCAATTCCCATCCTTCAAAAATAACATCATATTCACCACTTAATAAAACATGCATATACGTAACTTTTCCTTTAAACCAAGCATGCGACATATTTATCATAATTGTGTAAAAATCGTAAACATGATGCATAAACATTTAAAATATCATAAATTTGTGCTCAGGGCGCTGTCTTGACAAAAATCTCACCTCGGGTGCAAAATGACTATGTTGCCCCTTAAAACCTGAAAATTATCGTTTCACCCCTGGACCTCTAAAATCGACCCGCAGCTTACCAAACTCCTTAAAATGTCCCAAAACATTTTTAAAAGTGTCCCTAGACGTAACCTCTAGCCAAATTCAGAACTTAACCGATTCGTTTTAAAACTTGGACCGGGGTCCCTTTTTTAACCCGAATCGCACCGAAACTCAACCAAATTTCTCCCAAATTTTTATAATACCTAAAACAACTACAACGCACATAAAAAAATGTCACCAGGCCTCTAAACTCATGGCTGAAAATTCTAGAAAGTAACATAATATTTCGGCCCTTCTTATTTGCACTCCATTACCCTCACCTTCCCAAAAACTCCCGTCCTAGCCTACCCCGACGGCACCAGCTCTGAACCAGCCTACCACGGACCTAGACCAGATCCTAAAGCACCCATCAAAACCAAGCCACCAGCCACATGCACGTTACTAACAGCTAGGATTCGAGAAACACCAACAAGGTCCTACCGAGACCAACTCGTCTCTCCCTAGCTCGATTGCTCGTCTCCTCATTTCCCACATGGTTCGAGACATTCCAGACCCTGACTCAAACCCACCAGGGTCTGGTCCAGGGCTGGAGAAGGCCCTCGCCCAGCCGGAGTGGCAGGAAGGTGGATCGAATCTCCTCACACCTCATACCTGATCGGCTCTCATCCTTTTTCATCAAAACCCGAACAAGCTGCGCACACCACCACCTAAACCTCTACAACCATGATCTGAACAGCCCCTTACCACCCTATTACAGCAGCCCCTGACACATAAAACAAGACAAAAACGTGAGCATCAACCGAAAGTTCAAAAGAAGCAAAGAAGCCCGAAAACCTTGCAAGTTTATGTATGGATCGAAGAAGTTCATGCATACATGTAACACAGCAGTAATATAAACGTATGTGATGCAAAAATGAAGGTACAATGTGTTCCTGATGATTGTTTTGTGCACAAACTCGAAGGAATGCACACCGACGTGGAAGAGATCTTGAGTTTGAGGAAAAAGAAACAACCAAATTGTCTTGTTGATGCACCCACGAGGAGGCTGGTGAGTGGAGAGGTGGGCGGCTGAGTGGAGAGGGAGTTACGTTTATGTTAAATGAGTTTTAGGGTTAATTAGTATTAGTTAAATAGTTGGCAAATAGATTAAAAGGGCCCTAGTTGCTAATTAAAAGTTAAAAAAAAAAAAGATTTTAGGTCAACAAGCTTAAAATAGGCCCAATACATCCAAACATATTCTCGAAAAATATTTCGTGTTGGAAAGTTTTTGAAAATATTAGCCGAACTGTTGGAAACTAAATTTCGTTTTGTTTGACAAACCAAACGCTTAAATTGATTGGATTAACTAATCAAGAATTTTGAAAGTAACTGAACAAAAAATCAAACTTACAGTTGCCCATAACTGAAGATTAATGCCTAGATTAACAAAGGCAATTGAACCAGCTGAATTGAACTTACGCAGACAACTGACTGATCAGTTGCTACGTTCAGTTGTGAGCTTATCAGCTATTGCTTATCAGCTGATCCTTTAGCTGTACACGTCATCAGCTAACAAAAAGGACATTCAACTGACAACAGAACCAAGCAGACTGCAACAAATAGTGGGAACGCCGCAAAGCTGCAGTGTACAAATGACAAAAAGATATTGAAGTGGCAAGCAACGGATTTAAAGATTCAAATTACATTGATTATTACAGTTGAAGAGAAGCCTATAAATAGCAGAGAAGGGCAATTGAAAAATAACAACCGAACAATCAACGATTCAATACTCTATCAATCTTAATGTTACTCTGCTGAAATTCTCATTTAAAAGAATTAGAAGCTTACACTTATCAGATTTATTCGTAGCATTCTAGGCTTTTTTTCGAGCTTACTAGCACAAATCATCTTATTATAAATTCAATTTTAAAAGAGATCAGTTTTGTTAAGTCCAGTTGAGTACTGTGAAACATATTTTAAACTAAGAGTTTCAGTTTTGGCATTGTTAAGTCCAAACTGAAGTGGGTATGTACAAGTGTTTGTATCGATCAAAGTCATTTAGTGGATATCATATCCTTGTGATAGAAGTGGTGATGTAGGAGTGATTGAAATATCCGAACATCCATAAAATCTCGTATGGTCTTATTTCAGTTTTCATTCTATCTGTCAGTCAGTTTATTTCCGCACTTTATTGTTAACTGATTGATATCGACTGACAAGATTCCGAGTTTTATTTTGTCACTAAATTGACTCAACATTCGAAAAGATTGTGAAAATCATGAGTGTTTATTCAACCTCCCCTTATAAATACACTTCACCTGTTAATCGATCATATCAAGTGGTATCAGAGCGGTTGAATATTGTCCCAGAATAATCTTATCCACAAACTGCTCACCATGTCTTCATTCAATAAAATACCAATGTTTTCCAGAGAAGATTTCTATGACTGGAAAATCAGAATGTAGGCTCATTTAGCTGCACAAGACGACGACATGTGGTATGTCATTACTGAAGGTCCCATGAAAATATTAAAGGCAAATACAGCAGTTGCAATAACTGATGGGGCACCTCATAACATTGAGAAGCCCAGAGAGGAATAGACAACTGAGGATAAAAGGAAAGCAAACCTTGACAATGTGGCTAAGGACATCTTATATAAAACACTAGATAAAGTCACTTTCACCAAAATCGAAATGTGCAAAACTGCCAAAGAGATATGAGAGAAACCGATTCAGGTTTGTGAAGAAAACGAGCAAACCAAGGAGAACAAGTTATCAGTTTCTGTTCAGAAGTATGACAATATCAAGATGAAAGTTGTTGAATCTATGCATGAATATGATGAGAGGGTCAGTGGTATTATAAACGAGCTGAATGCACTTAGAAAGGTGTATTCTAACAAAGAAATAGCACTGAAGGTGGTCAGAGCTCTTTCCCAAGAGTGGGATGTCAAGACTATGGCTATGCGTGAATCAAAGGACTTTAACAAGGTTGAACTTCACGATTTGTTTGCTGATCTAAAGGCATACGAGTTTGAACTACAAACCAGAGAAAGGGAACCTTCTACATCAAATGTCACAACTGCCTTAACTGCTGTCAATCTAGAACCAACTGGTTCAGTTGACAAATCTACTGATCAGCTGAGCAATGACGTAATGTCATTGTTTGTCAAGAATTTTGGAAGGTTTATGAGGAGAAATCAAGAAAATTTCCAGAAACAATATCAGAAAAATCACTCCAAAGAAGAACCTTATACTTCCTACAACTGTGGCAAGACTGGTAATTTCATTGCTGACTGTCCTTAGCCAAAGAAACACAGTCGTGGATCAACTGAAAAGGGAAAGAAGCCCTATGAGCACAGAAGAAGAACCAAGGATGACAAGAAATCTTTCAGAAAGAAACATAAGGTGCTTGTAGCTGAGGAGAGTAAGTCAAAGTGGGCAGAAACTGACAGTGAGGAGCCAGAACTCGAAAGCCCAATCAGTTCAAGTGATGATAAAGAAGAAGTCAAGTGCTTAATGGCAAATGATGTTGAACTGGTGTCGAAAAGTGAACAGGTATTTGACTTCAACTCTATTGATTTCAGTCGTGAGGAACTCATTACCACATTGCAAGACATGGTAAATGAGTATCACAAACTTGCTCAATCATTTGAGAAGGTCAGAACTGAGCAAAATGATCTCAATGATAAAAAAACTGAAACTGATGAGTCAGTTGAAGTTTTGAGTTTAAAAAGGGAGATTGCAAAGCAAAAATCTGAAATGATTGAGAACCAAGCTTTGATATATCATTTAAAAACTGAAATTTCAAAACATACTGAACTGATTCAAGCTTGGAACAAGTCTTCAGTTGCATTGACTGAAATGCAGAATTCACAAAAATCAGTTGATGATAAAACTGGTTTAGGCTTTAACAGTCATGTTGAAAATCTTGTAAGTGATATACAGCCAAGGTTGAATGAAAACAAAAGAAATTACATTACCTTTGTAAAATCAATTATGTTATATGAATTTTCAGAACCAAGTAAACCTACTGTTCAATCGACTGAAAGTAAGAACATAGCCAAACGATATGGAATTGGATATAGCTCTGAGAGTTTAACTGATTCAAAAACTGGTCTTCTAAATGATTCAGTTACAAAAAACAGTACCCAAGGAATGTCTATTACAATTACTACAACTGTAAGCCAGTTCAGAAACGGTATCAACAGAACAGTCAGTTGAAAAGGGTACAAATCATACTATTTCTTCCTCACACCATACACTTACACCAAAAAGTCGAGAAAAACTATTGGAACACAACAACTTGAAAGTCAGTCAGATTGATCCAAGTTTTGGTTCCTAAAGGACTAATTAGTTTAGGACCCAAATGAATATGGGTACCAAGATCATATAATGTGAGTGATTGCAGGAGATAGGTACAAACAAGGAATCCACCTGGTATCTAGACAGTGGATGCTCACGGCATATGACAGGGGATGCAAGTCTGCTATCTCAACTGATCAAATACACTGAACCAAACATCAGTTTTTGAGATAACTCCAAAGGTAACACTGTGGGTAAGGGTAAGCTTATCCATGGTAACTTCACTGTCTAAGATGTTTTACTAGTTGAGAATTTGAAGTATAACCTTATTAGTATCACTCAGTTATGAGACAATAATTTCTCAGTTCAGTTCGACGAACACGCTTGTTCAGTTAGATACTCAACTGATGAAGTCATCTTAATTGGCAATCGTTGTGGAAATACTTACAAAGTCAGTTGGACTGATCAACCTTATGCACCAGTTTGTTTCATTTCTTCCAAAACTTCTAAAAACTGGTTGTGGCATAAGAGGTTGAACCTCTTAAACTTTAAATCTATTGCCTATTTGAGTAACCATGATCTGGTAACTGTCTTGCCAAAAATAGATTTCTCAAAAGATAAAATTTGTTCAGCATGTCAGTTTGGTAAGCAAGTAAGATCTTCATTCAAAAACAGAGGTATGCTTAGAACTGTTACATATGTATCTTTTTGGTCCAATACCAGTCATGAGTTTAGGGGGAATGAAATACACCTTAGTAGTTGTGGATGATTTTTCATGATTTACTTGGGTTATCTTTCTCAAATCCAAAGATAAAACTGCTGCACAACAGATTAAGCTTTTCAAAAGATTATTAAATGAAAAATCAATTGGAATTGATCGAATAAGATCTGATAGAGGGACTGAATTCATCAATCAAAATCTTTCAACATTTTTAGAAAATACTGGGATCAAGCATGAGCTCTCAGCAGCTATAACTTCTTAGCAAAATGGTGTAGCTGAGAGAAAAAATCGGACCCTTAAAGAAGCTTCTAGAACAATGCTTGCTGATTCTGGTATTTCTCAAAGGTTTTGGGCAGAAGCAGTAAACACTGCATGTTACACTCAGAACAGATCAATGATTAATAAGAATCATTTGAAAACACCATATGAGATCTTGCATGGACAAAAAAGTGTGGTTTCTTACTTCAAAATATTCGGCTGCAGATGTTTTATTCTTGATAATGGCAAAAATTATTTCAAGGCTTTTGATGCCAAATCTGCAGAGGGAATATTTCTTGGATATTCTTCAGTTAGTAAAGCTTACAGAGTTTTTAATAAAAGTTCTTTAAATGTTGAAGAATCAATACATGTTGTATTTGATGAATCTGTGCTAACTGATAAGCCAACTGATCCAGTTGAGGTTCAGTTATCTCAATCTGCTGCTCAACTAAAGGAGAAGATCACCAAATCTGGTGATGAGAAGAAATTGGTTCGAATCAAGGCTCCATTGATCATCATTACTGGCCACACTCCTCTACCGATTGCAAGACAAAAAGGAGTAGTGATCAGGGAGAGAATTGATGCAATAACTTCAGGGCTAAGCATCCCTCATGCCCTAACTGATTCAAAAGGCAAAGAGAAAATGCAAGAAGAGCCTAGGCCAACAAATCCAATTCAAACTCACATTGATCTGATATGGAAAGAGATCAATGAGTTTTCATTGACAAAGCTGAAAGCCTACTATGAATGGCTTAAATCAGAACTCAAGTTTTTGCCACGCAGCTTATAAAGAAATCAGTTCTGGAGAGATTCATAAAACTAGAGAAGGTTGTGCTCAAAATGGTCAAAGCTTCTTCAATTTTTCAAGCTCTGGAGCGGAAGAAATACTTCTTTGACCAGGTTCGTGAGAAGAAGTTACAGAAAATGCTTGCTCAGTTGCGACTCAATTTTGATCCTACCAGTCCAACCGCTTTCAATGATAAAGCTGTCTATGACCAACTGTACTCGGATCTTCTCTCGCTCTAGTTGGAAATCAAACAATGAGAAATGGACCAAGAGCTGACTCTACATGTAACGCCCCAGATTTGACGATTGTACTCACTGTACCAAGACGAGTCTTTTCAGCGTGCTTATTTCCTCACTCACACGCACTTGAGAAACTTTCCAGAAGGTCACCCATCCCAAAATTGCCCCAAGTGAAGCACGCTTCACCTGGGAGTTCTTATGTGATGAGATACCGAAAAGAAAATGCACCTTCTTGATATGAGTAGTACCAATCAAATATTTTAAGCCCTCCTCAACTGCACAGTCTCATACCTGAACAGTTCAGAATCTCTCTCCTTCCGGTGTAAGATCGGTTCATTTATGTTCCCTCCGCCTAGAACCCAGGAGCCACTCATTGTCCGTGCAACCTCATGGCCCCAGCGATCACCCTTCCCCCTCTTCGGCCCCGGGCCTCACATGCCCACCAGCTTCCACTTAGTTCATCCCCAAACCACACCATACTAGGAGAGAACGGCTCTGATACAAACTGTAACGCCCCAGATTCGACGACTGTCCTTAGTGTACCAAGACAAGTCTTTCCAGCGTGCTTATATCCTCACTCACACGCACCATGGGAAACTTCCCAGGAGGTCACTCATCCCAAAATTTTCCCAAGTCAATCACGCTTAACTTTGGAGTTCTTATGTGATGAGCTACCGAAAAGAATATGCACCTTCTTGATATGAGTAGTACCAATCAAATATTTTAAGCCCTCATCAACTGCACAGTCTCATACCTTAACAGTTCAGAATCCCTCTCCTTCCGGTGTAAGATCGGTTCATTCATGTTCCCTCCGCCTAGAACTCAGGAGCCGCTCATTGTCCGTGCAACCTCATGGCCCCAGCGATCACCCTTCGCCCTCTTCGGCCCCGGGCCTCACATGCCCACCAGCTTCCACTTGGTTCATCCCCGAACCACACCATACTAGGAGAGAACGGCTCTTATACAAACTGTAACGCCCAAGATTCGACGACTGTCCTTAGTGTACCAAGACGAGTCCTTCCAGCGTGCTTATATCCTCACTCACACGCACCATGGGAAACTTCCCAGGAGGTCACCCATCCCAAAATTTCCCGAAGTCAATCACGCTTAACTTTGGAGTTCTTATGTGATGAGCTACCGAAAAAAATATACACCTTCCTTATATGAGTAGTACCAATCAAATCTTTTAAGCCCTCCTCAACTGCACAGTCCCATACCTGAACAATTTCAGAATCTCTCTCCTTCCGGTGTAAGATCGGTTCATTTATGTTCCCTCAACCTAGAAGCCTGCCAGGAGACGCTCATTGTCCGTGCAGCCTCATGGCACATGCGATCACCCCCCGCCCTCTTCGGCCCTGGGCCTCATACTACCTGAAGATTCCCAAAATCTCTCAACTCAAGAGCTAGCTGAACAATCAGCTCAACATCAGGAGCAGTCCAAAGAACCAGTTGCTGAGACTTCCAAGAAAGCAACTAATTCTACTTCCAAGGATGTATAACCATCATCCTCCACTACTCCATCCTCAAATGCTAAACTATAACTCTATTCAGATGCTGAATTATCACTAGCAAATGTTGATGAAGTGATAAAATCAGTTGCTATTGACATTCAGCTAGAATCAACAAGAGCAGTTGAGGAGATTTTTGGAACTGAAGAACCAACCAAACAGACAGAAGAACCAACTGAACATACTTTCTCTCAATCTAAAGAGCCAGTTAAGTCAGCTGCCATGACTGAACATGCAGTTCTTGAAGAAACTGACAAGGCTCAGCTGGACTATGCACAAACTGAAGAAGTGCCAGCTGAAGAGCAAGTTAATATTTCAGTTCTTCAACAAACTGAAGAACAAGCTTCTCAACCAACTGATTTTCAAACAATAGAGGCAACTGTTACATCTGTTGATCCAAATCTTTCCTGTCCTCAACAGCTTCAACAAGAAGCTTTACCAGAACATGATTCAGAAATGGTGACACCTGAAGCTGATACAACTGACAGGGCTATGATAAACTTCGATCAACAGAACAGAGAACAGGAACCAAAAACTTCTGAAGCCATGTCTCCTATCATCTCGATAACAACTGAATCCTTGCTCGAAGAAATTCATGAGGTGCAGACCAATCTCTTCAGTATAGTGTCTTCCATTTCAAATATCAAGTCAACTCAATTCTTGCACACTATGAGGTTTGATTCTATAAAGGGAAATACTGGGAAAATTGCAGCAAATTCAAAAGGACGTCACTTCTTTGTTTCTTCAAATGGACGAACTTCGGAAAGACTAGAGTGTCAGCTGAAGCTCATTTCCAGACTCAGGCTTTGGTTACAAGACGCCTTGACTTTCTGGAAAGTACTATGTCCAAAAAAATGGATTTACTGCAAGATATTAAATTAAATGTGGTGTCTAATCTCAACTCAGATGTGCAGACTTTATCGAAAAAGGTTGATGAGTTTGACAAAAAGAGGAAGAACAAGAACAAGGAGGAAAGGATCAGCAAGAAAAATCTTCGAAGATAGAAGATTATTTTATTGTTTCTTGAAGATTATTTCTTTCTTTCATTCTTTGTACGAATCTGTACATTGAAAGGATTATTTAATCTACAAAGAAGTCGAAGATTATTTTTGTGAGTTCAGTTGATCAGTTCATGTAAACACCAAAAAAAGGGAAATTGTTGGAAACTAAATTTCGGTTGTTTGACAAACCAAATGCTTAAATCGATTGGATTAACTGATCAAGAAGTTTGAAAGTAACTGAACAAATAATCAAACTGACCGTTGCCCATAACTGAAGATTAATGCGCAGATTAATAAAGGCAACTGAACCACTGAACTGAACTTACGCAGACAACTGATTGATCAGTTGGAAACTGATCAGTTGCTACATCCAGTTGTGAGCTTATCAGCTATTGCTTATCAGCTGATCCTGAAGCTCTACACATCATCAGTTAACGAAAACGACATTCAACCGACAACAGTACAAAGCAGACTGCAACAAATAGTGGAAACGCCTCAAAGCTGCAGTGTACGAATGACAAAAAGATATTGACGTGGCAAGCAACGGATATAAAGATTGAAATTACATTGATTATTACTGTTGAAGAGAAGCCTATAAATATCAGAAAAGGGCAATTGAAAAATAACCCCCGAACAATCAACGATTCACTACTCTATCAATCTTGTTGTTACTCTGCTGAAATTCTCATTCAAAAGAATTAGAAGCTCACACTTATCAGATTTATTCGTATCATTCTAGGCTACTTTTCGAGCTTACTAGCACAAATCATATTATTGTAAATTTGATCTTAAAAGAGATCAGTTGTGTTAAGTCCAGTTGAGTACTGTGAAACAAATTGTAAACTAAGAGTTTCAGTTTTGACATTGTTAAGTCCAAACTGAAGTGGGTCTGTACAAGTGTTTGTATCAATCAAAGTCTTTTAGTGGATATCATATCCTTGTGATAGAAGGGGTGACGTAGGAGTGATTGAAATCTACGAACATCCATAAAATCTTGTATGGTCTTATTTCAATTTTCATTATATCTGTCAGTCAGTTTATTTCCGCACTTTATTGTTAACTGATTTATATCGACTGACAGGATTCCGAGTTTCAGTTTGTCACTAAACTGACTCAACATTCGAAAAGATTGTGAAAATCGTGAGTGTTTATTCAACCCCACTTCTAAACACTCCTTCACCAGTTAATCGATCCTATGATGAACCCTCAAAAAGTCCCCCGATTCGATAAAATTTATGTACCGTTTAAAAATTAAAATCATACGGGATAAAAATACCCAATAAATCCTATTTTTGAAAAATACACTAAAAAACATCTTAAAATAATTAATAAAAATTAATCGTGTAATAAAAATAATTTTCCTGAAAATTCTCCGGTCTCCGTTCCTCGTTTGAGTATGAAATGCACCTATAAATCCTAATGCATGAACTTTTAAAATTTCATGAATTAAATCCTACAATGCAATAATTATGCATAAAATGCATAAAAATAATTAAACATATAATTTAAATAAAAATCCTAGATTGCATGCATTCAGGTTACGTGAATTAAATTCTTGGACCTTACACTTATAACATTATAACCCAGATATTTCAAGGTTCTAAATATCTCTTCGAGCCTAAATCATCGAGAATTACTATCACTTATTTAATTCTCAAATATTGCTAAACTAGTCCCCAAATTTCTTAACAATTGCAAAATTAATTCCCAATTTTCTCGAAAATTATCCAATTGCTCTTTAATTTCGAAAATTTTATAATTATCCACAAGTTCTTGGCATTCCAAATTCCATTCTATAGGTTCCTCGTAACATAAAGTTCAGTAATTTTAAGCTTATCAATCCCAAAATCAATTCTCATAGCCAATCTTACCTTTATATCAATACTTAAAATCCCAAATTATAGATTTTATACTTCTTTAGACCGTCGTAGTATTCGAATCATTATTCCTTATATGAAATTCTCAAATAGTCACCACAAATCATCAGTATTTTCTTAAAAAACTTACATGTCCCAAAAGCATTCATAATTTTCAAAATTAACTTATGACCCATAAGTAGAACATCAGTACTATTAACCAAAAATTAATATAGTCAAATCATTATCAACTTCTCTTAATGGCCAATATTCGAGTTCTTAGACATGTTCAATTCCAAATGTAACCAACATGCAATCCGATCTATTTTTTAAAACTTTTAATCTCCAAAACATAAACATCTCAACATGTACTGCAAAACATATATCATGTAAACATGCATGTGATAGCATTAAAAGCATTTAAAACATGTAAACTTACAGACTTGAGGCTTGTCGACTAAGCTTCTGAAGCTGACGGTGGCACAACGCCTTACAAGAAACCTTACTCTGATACCAATTGAGATGTCTGCTCATTTTAAATTCTACTGAACATTAAATTTTTTTTTTCCAATGACCGAAACCATGCCTACATGAATCCATAAAATTCGAAACATGCATTTTATAAAATCATCTACTGCAGAATAAAATAACTACAATTAAAATTATGAAAAGAGCAATCAACCTAAACTATTATTGTTTTAAAAATATAAAACGTCCAGCAAAACCAAATTTTCCAGCATATACAAAATTTAAAAATCAAAAACATATACAAAAACATATTAATGGTGTAAATGATGAGAAAATAATGATACAAGGAGTGTCTTATCATTTATAAGTTTGAAACTTGAAGACTATTGCGAAGAACGCGCACCGGAGAGGCGGGGAAGAATTTTACTTGAAAGCTTTGGGAGATCGAGATGGTTGATGTATTTTTGATAGAATATGGCTGCTCGACAAGTGAAGGGGGCGGCCAAGGGTTGTTAGATAGGTTTAGGGTTTGATTAGGTAGAGTTTAAGTCAAAAACATAATACACTAATGGACATTTAATTAAAGTTTAAAGGGTTAAAAGGGTTTTGACCCATTAACCACTAAAATAAGCTCATCAAGCCCGATAACACTTTCGAAAAATATTTGGTTTAGGTATGTTTTTGAAAATATTGTCCGAGCCCTCAAAAGTCCCCCGAATCGATAAAATTTGCGTACCGGCTAAAAATATAATCCGGCGGGTAAAAATACTCAACCAAGGTCCATTTTCAAAAAACATACTTAAAAACACCATATTAAATAATTAAAATTAATTATTCAATAAAAATATTTTTCCAGAATATCCCCGGCCTCCGTTCCTCGTTCGAGCGTGAAAAGCAACTTAAAGTCCTAATGCATGAAAATTTAAATAAACCATGAATTAAAACACATATTTCTTAGTAAACATGAATTTCATGCATTAAAATAATTTAATAAAATACATAAAGAATTTGATAACTTGCATGCATATGGTTGACGTGGACCTTCAAATTTTCAGGACGTTACATTTCTTTTTTATTGCAAAGTGGTGTGTGAGAAATTTCATCCTAAAAAAACTTGTTCTAGGCTTGCTGCAGAAACCGGAAGAGTTAACATCGATCGCATCAACATATCAATCAGCAGATATGTGTAATTTTGTTGTTAGAAATGTTTGATGCAACCGATCAGGAGAATGAAGTTACTAAAATTTAATTTGCATGATGGAGCACATCAAACTTATAATAATCTTGCATTATCTAAAAAACTTCTCTTTCTTTGTTAGTGGAATACTAGAACGGCAGAACCGTATATTAATTATACATTTTAAAATTTTTAGTATATATGTACACTTTAAATTATGTAATTTAACTAGTTGATCCATATATAAATTAAATTTAACCTTTCATTTATAGTTAATTAAATAAAAACTAAATATTAATATTATCTTATAGTACAACTGTTGCACAATATTTTTTTGTTCCACAAATTTTCTTATTATTTCTCTTTTATCCTTTAATTTTTTTTAAAAAAAACTGATTTCAATGAAAGGTGAAACAAGAATGGAACTCTTGGAAGCGGTTCTAGTTCTGGTTTTTTTACGGTTTTGGTTTCAATTATGTTATAAACAATTTTTTTTAAAAAAATTGTTTATAACATAATTGAAACCAAAACCGTAAAAAAACCAGAAAAAAAATTGTTTATAACATAATTGAAACCAAAACCGTAAAAAAACCAGAACTAGAACCGCTTCCAAGAGTTCCATTCTTGTTTCACCTTTCATTGAAATCAGACCCGTCGGTTCTGAAATCATAGTCAGACCTACAAATAGTATTTGGTGGAAACGATTTGAAACCATCAAAAAGATTTAAATCATTAAGTGTAAATAATTTTATATTGTTCTATAACCTTCACTCAGCTTTATCAAATTTTATCAAAAAGATAGTGATCACAAACCATTATATTATTCTTCTCCTAATAAAAACATTTTGTACCTTACATAGAGTGGTTGACTAAGTCAAACGCTGTGAAAGCCCAGTACCCAAATTTAAGCTCAGCCCATTTAAATATATTTTTCACCCAAACCATTTTATATTATTGAGTATCAATAGCCAAAAAGAAAAAAGCTTTTCCCCTGCCTTGCACCCCGTCGCCTTTCCCTTATGTTTTTGCAGCCATCGCGTCTTGCCGCCAGTAGCTGGAAGAATAGTACACCAGTCATCAACCTTCTTCCTCTAGTCTATTAGCCTCTTTCTTGCAATGAATTGGAAGATTTCAAGCTCGATCGGCACTGATTTCAGCACCCGTACGTGTTTTAGGTAAGGTTTTGGTTTCGATTCTTGGTTGTTCATGGTGGATTAGTTTATATAAGTGAATTATTAAGCTTTTTCTTTGTTATCTAGCTTATTTTTTGATCGTGAACAGTTTGTCCGGCGACATTTTTGATAAGCCACCTTTGCGAGATCATCGTTGTTCATTTAAGCGTCGATTGTTAAGGTATTAAGCTTGAAATTCTAGATTTTGAATGGATTTATAGGCTGCCGAGAATTCGATTTTTAACCGCTCTCATTTAAATTGTTTTAGTCAGTTGGAATGCAGTATCTTGAAGTAGAATTTATATTGTACGTTATATCGTTCGACGAATTCATCAGAAAATCCTTAAGAATTAATGTTGAAATGCCTACTGCTAAACTGCTACTGAAATTTTTTTATTTTTTATTTCTAACTATTACCGAAAATACACACATACTATTATACATATATATGCCAGCCATGCATTTTATGAAGTCATCCAACTACTGAATAAAAATCGCTGCAGTTGATCAAATCTTAAAAAAAATGTATTCCATCTCCTAGTCTACTATTTTTAAAGAAAAAATCAAATGTGTTCCCAAAAATCTGTCAATTCAATAGCGCATTAAAATTCATAAAAATTTAAAAATATTGTCTAAAGTCATGTCTCAAAATCATAATAATACGAAGAAATGCAAGGTTATCGGGTTTTCACGTGCAACCTCAGCTCAGCCTACTCAGTTTTCAGCGCCTCAAGTCTCCTCATCCACATGATCACCTGCATCAACCACACCTAGTGAGTCTAAAGACTCAATACACCTGAACCGTTATAACAAGTACATATACATATCATGCAACGGTGAAAAGTACTGTAACCAATGTAACTTTCATGATCTTCAAAAGCATGAACATAAACATAAACATATTCATATCAAATCATGTCATATTGTAACATCTTATTCGTATTCATTTCCTTAATTGAATTCAGATTATCAGTTGCAACTTTCGTATAAACTCTATGTGGATGGATCCATTTACGTATAACAGCAGTACCCACCGTTGGGGACATCAGCGACAGTTTTACCCGTCCACTGAGCCTTGGACTTACATGTTCATGTTCGTATAGCCCACAAACTTACATGTTCGTGTTCGTGCAACCCTAACCGCTGGCTGCCGAGAGGTGAGGGTGTGGGCTAGGGTTTGAGGTGTGTGGTGAGTGTAACGATATGAATTGGGCCTAGGTTTAAAATATTAAGGCGTATAGTTATAGGCCCAAAAGCCCATTAAAACAAGCCTATTAGGCCCAACGATACGCACATAAAATATTTCATTTTGGTATGTTCTCAAAAATATTACATGAACCCTCAAAAAGTCCTCGTCTTTGCTAAAAATTTCTTACCGGTTTAAAATATGGTTCAACGTGTAAAAATATCTTTAAAATGCTCATTTTCGAAAATTACAAAATAACTACCCATATGTTAAATAATTAAAGATAATTATTTAATATATAATTTTTTCTCTACTGTCCCCGGTCTTCGTTCCTCGTTCGAGCGTGAAATACTGCGAAAAGCCTATATTATGCAATTCAAGTAAACCATGCATATAATCATAAAAATCATGTCTTGATCATGTACTTAATGCATTTAGAATAATAAATCAGACATTTTCATAAAACCTAGATTTGCATGCAGTCAGGTTACGTCGTTTGAATTTCTAGACCTTACAACTATGGTGTTATAAGTTTGTAGTCGAGATACGCACAAACATATATTATTATGATGCTTATATTAGCGTAAAAGAATATTCAATGGATGTTGTTTGCTTTTATGTGCCTTGAATATTTATTCTGATTCATTCTTGCATTAATTTTATTGGCATAACATATTGAGCCTTGACTCCTTTGACGGCGATTTATGTTGATTTTGTCGAGATATTGTTAGAATTAAAGATTTTGGAGTTTGAAAAATAAAGTATCGAAGTTTGCAAAACTGATCAGCTAAACTGAAACCATACAACTGAAGTAATTCGAACAAAAGTTATCTAAACTCACTACAAGAAAATACACATTCAACAACACACCAAAGACAACGGTTTTTAATAAAAACCGTTGTGTTTTTTACTTTTAACAACGGATTTAACAAAAACTGTTGTCGTAGCCTAAAAATACAGGCTCATAGACAACGGTTTTTTAAAAAACATTGTCTTTGATGTGTCTACGACAACGGTTTTTACCACGGTTTTTAAAAATCGTTGTCTATGAGCGTGTTTTTTTTTTTTGGGCTAAAAACCGTTGTCTAAGAACGTTTTTTTTGCTACAACAACGGTTTTAAGAACCATTGTCTATGAGTGTTTTTGTTTAGGCTACAACAACGGTTTTGAAAAACCGTTGCCTATGTATGTATTTTTTCGGGCTACAACAACGGTTTTTAAAAACCATTGTCTATATGTGTTTCTGTCAAGGGTCAAAGACAACGGTTTGTGTAAACCGTTGTCTTTCAGCTGATTTTTTTAGAACTACGACAACGGTTTTTGAAAAACGTTGTTGTTTTTTAGTGTTTTATTTGGTTAACGACAACGGTTTTTGATTTTCAAAAACCGTTGTCGTTGTTCTAATTTTTTTTAAGAAATCGGTTAAATTAAAATTGTAGGAATATTAAGCGACATAGCGACGGTTTCTACCGTCGCTAATTTAAATTCACGACAGTTTTACAAAAATCGTCGCTAGCACAAACCGTCGCTATAATTAACGATGGTTTTTGTAAAACTGTCGCGAATTTAAATTAGCGACGGTAGAAACCGTCGCTAAATATAGCGCGGTTTTATACAACTGTCAAATTTTCAAATTAGCGACGGTTTAGACTAACCGTCGCTATATTTAGCGACAGTTTCAACAAAATTGTCGTACTTTTTGTCGTCGCATTACTGACGGATGAAGCTTAACCGTCGCTAATAGCGACGGTTTAAGCCAAAACATTCGCTAATAGCGACGGTTTACGCAAAAGCCGTCGTAAAATTGTCTATAAATACCCGCATCCTCGGTCATTATCTTCACACAATAAGTTTCTCTCTTCTTTTTTTTGAAGAAAAGTTTCTCCCTTCCATTATTTTACTTTCGCTTCAATTTTAAGTGTTAAGATTATAACTATTATTTGTTTAGTAAAATTGTAAGTTATTAAATTATAAAAGATAGTGTTAATTTTTCTCTCTTTCATGATTTATTAAATTATAAAAGTAATTTTTTTATTTTACGTAAAACATTAGCGACGGAAATCATGTGAATAACCGTCGCTAATTAGCGATGAAAACCATGTGAACAACCGTCACGATGTAGCGACGGAAAATTTATTAATGCTACGACAACAGGTTTTCACCGTCGTCTTTAGATGTCTACGACAACGATTTTTCACCGTTGTCTTTGAGCGCACTCTTTAACCACAGGGCCTTTAACAACGGTTTTACAAAACCTACGACAACGATTTTTCACCGTCGTCTTTGACGTCTACGACAATGGTTTTTCACTGTTGTCTTTGAGAACACCCTTTAACCACATGGGCTTTAACAACGATTTTATTTCACCTACGACAACAGTGAAAAACCGTTGTCTTTTGCATTTTTTTGTAGTGACTGAAGATTATCCGAACTGAAGATTAATGAGATAAGTCATCGAATATAATCTAACTGAACAAAGATAACTGAATTACTGAGTCAACTGAATGGATTATCGGTCTGAACTGAACATGACGCTTTAAGTCAGTTTAACTGATCAGTCGAATAGTCGAACTCCTGATCAGTTTGACACATCATCAGTTAAGTCAGATTTAATTCGACAAATCATACAGCCGACTGTAATTAATAGAAAGGTTGAAAATAGCCAAAAAATACCAAGTGTTTATCCAACCCTCTCTTCTAAATACTTTGACTATCAAACCGATCTTAACAGATATATAATGAGTCATCAGACAGACGAGTTGAAACGACCTTACTTCTAAATTTATTTAATTTACACTAGTTTTTTTCCCTAAACCATGCATAATTAATTTAGCATAAATAAACTAGCATAAATAATCAATAAATGAATTCCATAATATCCAAAACTATTCATGCGGAATAAGTAAATAAAGCAATAAAAGTATAATTAACTCAATAAATTCTAGCATCCTAATAGTCTATAAATAAAAGTGATAACCCATAAAATCGTCAAAAGTCTTTAACATATGCAAAATTTCTAGGTCCTCGGGTATGCACTGCACTTCCCGGATTACTCGATAGTTCGCACATCACGACTCAACATCGTCATCACCTGCAATCATTCAAACCTAGTAAGTCTAATCACTCAGAATGCTAAAATCTCATATAGAAAGTACGTAAATATACACTCATATGTATAAAAATTACTTTTACTAAAAATAGTCTTTTTCATTCAAACATGAAACCTTCAATTACATGCAACTTTTTAAACCTTGCTTTACATATGACTATTTTCCATTTAAAATTATCATTTTAGGTGAAGTCCGATCCTCGAAAGCGATAAGATTCAATGGCTTGATCAATATTTAAACTTTAGTACTAGGAAGCCAGGTTCAACGTCCACTTCTTTGATGATCTCACCGACTATCATAAAAATAACTTCACCGTTCACCTTTTCAACAGATCCATTATCATTGAGATTCTCGTCCCCGTTTTTGACGGTTCACTCCCTTTTAATTGCAAGTTCACCATTCCCATTTTCAACGGATCTGTTGGATCGGGAAAATCCTCTTAAAACATTGATGAGCTACAATAGCTCGTGTTCAAAGAAAATATACACTGATGAATTAGATCGAGTTTGGTATTAAACCAAGCGGAAAACACTAGAATTAATCATTCGTTAAGAAACACTGATATATTTTATATCTCGTGTAACTGAATGACTGGAAATAGCTAGGGATCAGTTTGGGCTTATATCAGTTCAGTTATGGACAGAATTGAACTACTATCAGCTGAACTGATCAAATCAGTTAAGAAAAAAAACAAGCAGTTAAAGAGAAATAACACAAGATATGTTTATGGATGTTCGGAGACTTCAACTGCTCCTACGTGACCCCTTCTACCACCTTGGGTAGGATTCACTAGAAGACTTTGATCGATACAAATACTTGTACAAACTCACCCAGCTAGGACTTACACCACTGCCTAAACTGAACTCCTATACTAGACTGAAGGCAGCACCTTTCAGTCAACACTTCTTTAATGTCTATGTGAGAAAGACTACATACACATGTTTTACGTCATTGTGCAAGACGGAATTTGAATGGTGGTGTGTGCGTGTGTGAGAACTGATCTTTGTGAACTACCCGAAAGTGTTCTCACACACTGAGGGAAATATGCTTCTAATCTAAGCTGAAAACACGTTGAAGTGCTCCCTCAGAAAACTAGCTGATTGCTTCTTCAAAGCTGATATGCAATAAGTGTGCCCTCTCTGTATTTTCCATCAACTCTCATCATCGTCTTCACTGAACTTCGACTTCTATTTATACGCATTTGGGTGAACGTACAGTGAGACTCATTGAATGAATCCGTTGCAAGTTTGAATTTGTTCCCCCAAATAGATATCTTGAACAATTGGCTTTAAATGCTGCTACAACGTCTTTTATTGTACTATGATCGTACAATAGCTTTTGTACCTTTTTGCACAGCTGGATTAAGCTTGTCGTATCTTCAAACTGGTTCGTTCCTAACTGATGTTGTGAACTGGTCAGTTGAACTGGTCTTGAATTGGTGAGGTGAAATCAGTTGACTCGTCTGAACTGATTTCACTGATTCAGTTGAACTGGTCAGTTGGGCTCTTCATCAGTTGAACACTTTATCAGCTGACCGGGCTTTTGAAGGTCTTCTGCTGAACCATCTATCATCTGGACAATCAGTTGAACTGCTCTTGATACTTCAGTTGTACTGGTTCAGTTCGATCAATCAGTTGGCACTTTTAAGTTTACGACTTTGATAGCTTCAGTTTAGGCTCGGTAACTGATCAGTTCGATTAGTTACAACATCTGCACACTCGGTAAATCATGAGAAACAAAATAACAAGTTTTGTTAATATCAAAAACAAGATTGCGAACATAAAATGTTCCAACAATCTCTCCCTTTTTGATGATCACAAAACTTGAACAGTTAAAGCGATTTAAAATACAATTTTAACAGTTAATAATTCTCTCCCTTTGTGAGAATAAAAAACGATTAAGAACAATAAAGCGAATAGAAGAACTTTCAGTTCGAGGGATAGCAGAAAGAAAAGCTCCCCCTCAACAACTGAATAAAACGATTTGAAAACAATTTTTTAGTTCGAGAGATAAAATATTTAAAATCAGTTTTAAAGAAAAAGCTCCCCCTCAAGAACTGAATAAAACTCCCCCTCAAAAATAAAATTGTTTGCGCGATTTTAAAAGGAGTTTAAGCAATAAACACTCAAGCAGTTAAGGCAACATATGAACTGGAAAAATCAGTTCAGTTACATGCAAACTAACTGGATACATATGATGTTAATTTAATCCATTACGCGTCCCTTGTATTAATATAAAGCACACCATCTTTTGTAAGGGAATTGCTACTACACTTAGCAAATATCAAATAACATCAAGTATCAGTCAGTTTATATAAAATAGAACTGAGTGTACCAACAATTGGTCGCCTAGAATGCTTAGAATGCTGCATCAATTTTGAGTTTCTTTTGCCATAAGAACAACTAATTGCCTTGGAGTTGATCTCTGTGCTGACTAACTGGTCTAACTGATGCAAATTGGACTCAACTGATACTGAACCGCATTGATCAACTACTAGGATCTGATATGGCAATGAAGCGGCGGCACTTATGATGATTAAGCTCAACTTAACTTATCAGTTTCAGCTGGTAGTTGGATTTCGTCTGTTGATCAATTTAACTGGTAGGATGGCAACTAAAATCTTGTCCGCTGGTTAGTTTAGTTATCCTGTTGTCAGTTGAACTTAAAAATCCTTCACACAACTAAACAAAAAAATAGTACATCACACATATAACGATATAAGAGGGTTTTGAAAACCTTTTTAAAACATATTTTATAGAAAAATATCAGTTTTCAAATGTCTTTCTTAGAATAGGTTGCTCTGATACCAATTTTTGGATCGGGAAAATCCTCTTAAAACATTGATGAGCTACAATAGCTCGTGTTCTAAGAAAATATACACTGATGAATTAGATCGAGTTTGGTATTAAACCAAGCGGAAAACACTAGAATTAATCCTTCGTTAAGAAACACTGATATATTTTATATCTCGTGTAACTGAATGACTGGAAATAGCTAGGGATCAGTTTGGGCTTATATCAGTTCAGTTATGGACAGAACTGAACTGCTATCAGCTGAACTGACAAAATCAGTTAAGAACAAAAACAAGCAGTTAAACAGAAATTACACAAGATATGTTTATGGATGTTCGGAGACTTCAACTGCTCCTACGTCACCGCTTCTACCACCTCGGGTAGGATTCACTAGAAGACTTTGATCGATACAAATACTTGTACAAACCCACCCAGCTAGGACTTACACAACTGCCTAAACTGAACTCCTAGACTAGACTGAAGGCAGCACCTTTCAGTCAACACTTCTTTAATGTCTATGTGAGAAAAACTATATACACATATTTTATGTCATTGTGCAAGACGGAATTTGAGTGGTGGTGTGTGCGTGTGTGAGAACTGATCTTTGTGAACTACTCGAAAATGTTCTCACATACTGAGGGAAATATGCTTCTAATCTAAGCTGATAACACATTGAAGTGCTCCCTCAGAAAACTGGGCTGATTGCTTCTTCAAAGCTGATATGCAATAAGCATGCCCTCTCGGTATTTTCCATCAACTCTCATCATCGTCTTCACTGAACTTTGGCTTAACAAATAGATATCTGGAACAATTGGCTTTAAGTTCTAATACAACGCCTCTTATTGTACTATGATCGTACAATAGCTTTTGTACCTTTTTGCACAGCTGGATTAAGCTTGTCGTATCTGCAAACTGGTTCGTTCCTAACTGATGTTCTGAACTGGTCAGTTGAATTGGTCTTGAATTGGTGAGGTGAAATCAGTTGACTCGTCTGAACTGATTTCACTGATTCAGTTGAACTGGTCAGTTGGGCTCTTCATCAGTTGAACACTTCATCAGCTGACCGGGCTTTTCAATGTCTTCTTATGAACTACCTATCAACTGAACAATCAGTTGAACTGCTCTTGATACTTCACTTGTACTGGTTCAGTTCGATCAATCAGTTGGCACTTTTCATTTTACGTCTTTGATAGCTTCAGTTTAGGCTCAGTAACTGATCTGTTCGATTAGTTACAACATCTGCACGCTCAGTAAATCATGAGAAACAAAATAACAAGTTTTGTTAACATCAAAAACAAGATTTCGAACATGAAATGTTCCAACAAGATCCCTTACTAATTTTCGTCAAGATCAATTCATTTTCCTCAAAAATATTTTCCTTTACTTTATCATTTCATAAAACATTCATGACTTTTCATATTATTTAAAATTCCAAAAAGATGCTTTATATCATTCATATACGTCGAATTTGCTAAAAAAAATAGCAAATACGTTAAAACTTATAAAAATAGCATATATCATGAATATATTTTAAAACTTCTAAAAATAACATTTAATATGATATGGAATTGTTTTAGGAAGTTGAAAATCGCCCTCGACTTTCTTCGAACCAATCGCACACGTTTCAACTCTATACGTATCCCGACGACCCGAGATTTTGACTCAATGAGAACGACTCGATTTCAAAACTTTAAAAATACCCAAAAATATCCAGTAGCTTGATGTAAATTAAATCTTAGGACCTAGGCTTCAAAAACGACTCAATTCGCTTCCTGGATGGCTCGTTTACCACCGTTTTCACGTTTTTGGTTAAACAAATGACCAAACTATACTTCCGACTCGAACCAACCCAAGACAGACCTTTATTAACATCTTAAGACACAATTTAAGCTGCTGGAAATCCCCAAGCCCAAGCCAAAACCGAACATAGATTTAAAGTTTTAACCTAGGCTCAATTCGCCCTTTTTTGACACGTTCGGGCAATTTACGACCCCGATCGGACCACGGATCGAAACGACCCCAAACCAGGCCCTAGACCCCTTTCTTAGACCCTAAAAAAGATTTATGATCAAGCCATTTCAAACACAGACCAGACGCTCAAGGCTCCAAACCCCTCACAACAGCAGCCCGCCGAGTGGCTCTTCGCGTACAGCCGAGGAACAAACGCTCCAGCGGCTGTGGCTGCCCTTGACTCGACTTTTGGCTTGCACTAGACTCTTACCAGAACCCTAAGGCACCTTCCTGTAGCCATAGTCCCTTCAAAACTTACTATTAGGTATTTATTTTGACTCTTAAATATCTTGGTTTGCATTCCTTCTTCAACAATCCCCAAAACATTAAGAATCTTTTATGAAAAAATGAGATACGCATGTAGGAAACTTAAAACCCTAATCCTTACAAGTTTTTCATACAAAATCAGATTCATGCAATATTATGGATCGAATGGGGCTTAAAGAAAGGTTTGGAAACATGCCTTGTTCCTTTATTCTTACGAGATACGAGAGACGACGCAATGAGAGACGAACGGGACGTGAAATCTCCCTTCCTTCCTCTATGTCTCGGTCACCTAGAGCCCTAGTGTGTGTGTGTGTGTGTGCTGCAATTGTGTGTGGGATGTGTGAGGATTAGGGTGTAGGGTGATCAGGTTTTATTTAATTAGGCCATTAGGTTGTTAATTAGGCTTAAGTTTTCATAATGAGCTCTATAATTAATTAATTAACCACCAACAAAAATAGTCCCATTATGGTGTTAATTAAATACATATTTAATCCACTAAAAAGTCACAACATTTAAAAAAATTTGGTGCCACTCGTTTCTAGTATCGCACGTCCGAAACTACTCATTTTCTAGCAAAAGTTCGTTACCGATTAAGTTCGTTCCTTACGATAAATAGATTGTTGCTTTCCTATTTTGGACCTACTAAATTTAGAGTTTCTATTTATAACTTTCTAAAAGTAGAAACTTTATCAAAATAATCCCCGGTTCTCTCTCATTATGTCGTGCATCGCGTATTCGACTGCGTAAAGTTTATTCATAAAATTTGGTTAAATAATCAATAAGTCATCCAGATACTTAAACATGCTTCTAGACCACTTGTTTAAATAACTTTTCAAATAATTTTCATGCATGCATGTGGTTAGTGTGTTCGGGTCTTTGGGCGTTACACGAGTGGGTTAGGATTAGCCACATTCTCATATGACAAGCCAGGGACGAGCGACTTAGCTACTCGCATTCCCATTTGATGCTGCATTCCTGGCACGGATGGCCACTGTTACTGTTGATTATGCTATTAGTTTGGACTCTGTTTGGTATCCGTTATTCAATTGTTACCATTCATGCATCGCATATCATTGCATTTAATTGGTATTATTACATGTCTTTTATGTACGTCGTAATTTTACTGGATTGTCGTACTGGTGCCCGACACCTGTTTTATGTACGCTGTGGTTTTTTTTTAATGGCATAACAAGTTATTCCAGGGAATTGGATGCATCTGGTGGAGCGTTAGTGAGTGGTATCCAGTAGTTAGTCTGTTTGTGTCCGACTTCTCAGATATCTATATATATTATACTACTTTGATACTTTTGCCAGGGAGATGCCCTATGTAACTGTATTGTGATGTTTTTATGTTGTTTTGGATTGTTTGTGATATGTTTTGTCTAATACTGGCCAGTGCGGCTGAAAAATATTGGTTTGTTTGATGGTGAACTTGATATTATTTTCAATCATATATTGATGTTGTGTTTTAAAATTTTTGGAATGTCCTACTTATGGAGAGGCCATGCCAAAATTTATGTAGGCCCAAATGAACATTTTAAACTCATTTTCGTTGTTTAAACTAATTAATCCTTGTTGTTTGGTAATTAAATGTTAATTAAGGGCACGGGCCCTCATAGTTGGTATCAGAGCGTAACTGGGATACGCTCGAATTAGAGTCTAAGACACTCAAATTTAAACACAAATAAAATGATTGTGCATGTGTTTGATTATTTGCTCTTACTTGTTTCTATGCTTTGATTTAATTAAATTAGAATGACTAGAGCGTATTGAAAGGTCTAGAAAATTCGAACTACGTAACCTGACTGCATGCAATCTAGGGTTTTACAAAATATGTGTTTAATTATTTTATTGCATGATTATTGCATGAACATGTGTTTTATTTCTTGGTTTATTAAAGTTTCAGGCAAAAGGGCTTCTAGTAGTTTTTCGTGCTCGAACGAGAACGAAGACCGGGGATAATTGAGGAAAAATATTTTTATTAAATAATTAATTTTAATTATTTAATATATGGTGTAATTAAGTGAAATTTTTGAAAAATGAGCTTTGGTGGAGTATTTTTACTCCCCGAGTCATATTTTTAACCGGTACTTAAAATTTAGCAAGTCGGGAAACTTTTCGAGGGTTCGGACAATATTTTCAAAAACATACATAAACGAAATATTTTTCGGGAATTTTTTTGGGCTTAATGGGAGTATTGCGTAATGGGCCTAAAAACATTTTAACATCTTTAATTTTAATTAAGGACCCATCAACACTTAATATTATAACTTAAACTCCTTAATTAAACCATAAACCTAAATTCTACTTTTTGGCCGCCCCCTCGCTCATTCAGCAGCAGCTCACTATCAAAAATGCAGTATCCATTCAGAAATTTCCTCAAGCTTTTCAAAGAAATCCTCGCCCTTCGCTCTGATGCACGTTCTACGCGAATAACTCAAGGGTTTCGTGCGTTTAATCACAAAGGCAAGCCATAAATCTCTCTTTTCTTGTCATTCACGCTATTATATGCTGATATATGTGTGTTTGCATGAGGAATGCATAGATTTTCTATGTTGCATCGTTTATGCATCATTCTGTCACGAAACATGCCTACACTTTTTATGTAACTCACGTTTTCTTGATTATTGTACAAGGGGCTGCTATGGCTAGGGGTTAAAGGGTTGTGCATGTTGAGATTTAAGGTGTCAAGGTGATGGAGTTATGAGGTAGTCACGTCTTTGTGAGGGCCGATCGTTTCTTTTTGGTTGGTGGTCTCGGCTTGCGTTAGATCATGAGATAGGAGTGAGCCGTGGTGCAAGGCTACTCCAAGCCTTAGACCAGACCCTAGTGGGTCTGAGTTGTGGCCTAGGATAGCCCAAATACTGTTGGTCAGGGTCATAGGGTTGAACAAGGGAGTTAAGCCAAGGGGTGTCACGGTTAGGGCTCGTTTGATGACATTCGGGTAGTTGCACTCAACAACGTGCATGGGGCTGAGAGCAATGCTTAGGTTGGTCCAAGAGGGTCCAGAGGCAGGCTACGAGTGGTTGGTTTGAGGTTGGTCTAGTTGGTTTTGGTCTAGGGTCGAGAATTCAGAAGATAGGTGGTTTAAGGGCTAGTAGGATACGGTTAAGGCATGGTTTAAGTTTGGAAGATTTGGTTGAGTTTCTGGTTAATTCAGTGATGGATCGGTTCGGGCACATACGAGGGTACTTCAAACACAGTATTCTCAATTAGGTGCAATAGCTCTTGTTCTAAGAATGTATACACCGATGAATTAGATCGAGTTTGGTTTGAAACCAAGAGGAAAACAATCGAAGTAATCATTCGTTAAGTAAAACTGAAGTATTTTAAAAAGACTTTTATCTTGTGTAAACTGGTTAACTGATTTAAGGCGAATCAGTTTGAATTTATATTAGTTCAGTTATAGTGAGAACTGAACTGATATCAGTTGAACTTATCAAATCAGTTTAAAACAAAATTTAAGCAGTTAAATACACAATATATGTTTATGGATGTTCAGAGACTTCAATAACTCCTACGTCACCCCTTCTACCACCTTGGGTAGGATCCACTAGAAGGCTTTGATTTATACAACACCTTCTACAAACCCACCAAGCTTAGGACTTACCCACTGCCTAACTGAACTCCTAGTCTGACTGAAGGCATCACATTCCAGTCAACACTTGTTTAACGTCTATGTGTCAAAGACTACATACACAAGTTTTACGTCTTGTGCAAGACGACATATGAGTGGATGTGAATGTGTGTGTATATGAGAACTGATCTCTGAAAACTAGCCGAAAGTATTCTCACACACTAAGGGACATATGCTTCTAAAACTAAGCTGATAACTCATTGAAGTGTTCCCTCTAGGCTGATTGCTTATTTAAAGATGATATGTAATAAGCATGCCCTTTCTTTTTTCTCTTGTTTTTCACCTCTTGTTCTTATTCTTGTCGATGGTCTTGGTCTGTATTTATTGTAGTAATGCGACCGTACATCAAGACATCACATGTGATCGTTTCAGCTTGAATGTGTTTCTTGAAATTTGTGTCTCGAATTTTCCGACAACCATTCTGGAACATTTTGTCTTTAAACTTTGCTGCAACGTCCATTATTGTACTATTGATAGGACATATGCTTTTGTACCTTTGTGAACAGCTGGATCCCATAGAATAAGTTTGTCGAGTTCTACAACTGATTGGTTCTAACTGATGTTCTGAACTGGTTTGTTGAACTGATATTCAGTTGAACTGGTGAAATCAGTTGACTCGTCAATTTAACTGATTTCACTCTTTCAGTTGAACTAGTCAGCTGGGCTCTTCATCAGCTGGCTCTTTATCAGCTGGCCAGGCTTCTAAAGTCTTCTACTGAACCACCTTTTAGCTGGATAATCAATTGAACTGGTTTAGTTCGATTATTCAGTTGGCACTTTCAGTTTGCATTCTACGATAGCTTCAGTTATGTTCAGCTAACTGTACACTTAGGTAAAATCATTAGTAACAAAATAACAAGTTTTGTTAACATCAAAATCAAGTAAGATTTTGAACATAAAATGTTCCAACAATCTCTCCATTTTTTATGATCACAAAACTTGACCAGTTAAAACGATTAAACGATTTTAAAATAATTTTAAAATTTAACTGATTGATAAGTTAAAGCGATTTAAAAGCGAATTTTTTAAAATAATTTTAAAGCAATTTAAAATAATTTGAAATTTTAAAAATTTAACTGATTCTCCTCCTTTGTGAGAATCAAAAACCTTAAAAAAAATTCAGTTCGAGGGATTAGAAAGCCCCCCCTTTAATATCGGGTTAAAAACGAGTTTAAAACATTTTTTCAGTTCGATGGAAATAAAGCTCCCCCTCACTAACTGAATTGAAAACTCATCTTTTAAAAATAATTATCTCACCAAAATTTAGTAGCTTTATTCATTCAAGCAGTTTAGACAAGAAATTTGAAATAATCAGTTCAATAACATAGAAACATAATTGGATAAACATGATATTTATTTAGTCAAATAGATCTCCCTTTTATTATATATTTAAGTACACCATCAGTTATAAGGAAAAATTGCTACTACAATAGCACATTTTAAACAACATCAAATTTCAATCAGTTTATGCAGGACAGAACTAAATATACTAACAACTAGTTTTCTTGAACTCTTGAAGTGCTGCAAAGATCTTGAGTCTTCGTGCTAGACAAACAAATAGCTGCCTTGGACATGATCTATGTGTTGTCAAACTGGTTGGGCCAACTCAAACTGGACTCAGATGATGTTGAACCGCATTGATCATCTACTCGATCTGATATGGAAGTTAAGCGGCAGTATACCGCTGATGATTAAGCTCCACTTTAATAATTCAACATCTCAACATAGCTGGGCTTCGTCTGTTGATCAGCTTCAACTGGAAAGTTGGCAGCTGAAACCTTGTCTTTTGATCAGTTTTACTGAATAGCCAACATGCAGGACTCATATCCCTGCAGGCTGATTAAAGCCCCAAAGCTCTGAGTCGAGTGAAGTGGCAACAATGTTAATTGCAGAACCAATCCTCTCAACTCTTCGCAATGAGCGTTAGATAAAAATTTTCAAATAGTTTTGTACTTTTAAATAGCTTTTAAAATTATTTTAAAGTAAGATAATTTTAGTCAGTTTTCAAAAGTCCTTTTTAGAACAGCAAGCTCTGATACCAATTGATGGATCCGTTCGAGCACCTACGAGGGTGCTTCAAATACAATATTCTCAATGAGCTGCAATAGCTCTTGTTCTAAAAATGTATACACTGATGAATTAGATCGAGTTTGGTTTGAAACCAAGCGGAAAATACTCGAAATAATCCTTCGTTAAAAAAACTGAAGTATTTTATAAAGACTTTTAGCTTGTGTAAACTAGTTAACTAATTTAAGGGGAATCAGTTCGAGCTTGTATCAGTTCAGCTATGTTGAGAACTGAACTGATATCAGTTGAACTGATCAAATCAGTTTAAAACAAAAGTTAAGCAGTTAAATACACAAGATATGTTTATAATGTTCGGAGACTTCAATAACTCCTACGTCACCCCTTCTACCACCTAGGATAGGATCCACTAGAAGACTTTGATTTATAAAACACCTTGTACAAACCCACCCAGCTTAGGACTTAACCACTGCCTAACTGAACTCCTAGTCTAGAATGAAGGAATCACCTTCCAGCCAACACTTGTTTAACTTCTGTGTGTCAAAGACTACATACACAAGTTTTACGTCTTGTGCAAGATGGTATATGAGAGAAGGTGAATGTGTGTGAGTGAGAACTGATATCTGAAAACTACCTGAAATTGTTCACACACACTGAGGGAAATATGCTTCTTAAATTAAGCTGATAACACAATGAAAGTATTTCCTCTGGACTGATTGCTTCTATAAAGCTGATATGCAATAATCGTGCCCTTTCTTTTTTATCTTTTTTTTCACCTCTTGTTCTTACTTTTTTTGATGTTCTTGGTCTGTATTTATAGCAGTAATGCGACCGTACATCAAGACTCATCACATGTGATCATTGTAGCTTGAATGCGTTTCTTGAAATTTGTGTCTCGACATTTTCGACAGCCATTCTGGAACATTTTGTTTTTAAGCTTTGCTGTAACGTCCATTATTCTACTATTGATATTACAAATGCTTTGTACCTTTGTGCACAGCAGGATCCCATAGAATAAGCTTGTCGAGTTCTACAACTCATTGGTTCTAATTGATGTTCTAAACTGGTTAGTGGAACTGATCTTCAGTTGGGCTGGTGAAATCAGTTGACCTGGTTTCACTCTTTCAGTTGAACTTGTCAGCTGGGTTCTTCATCAGTTGAGCTCTTCATCAGCTGGTCAGGCTTCTGAAGGCCTTCTGCTGAACCACCTTTTAGCTGGACAATCAGTTGAAGTGGTTCAGTTCGATTAATTAGTGTGCACTTTCAGTTTGTATTCTTCGATACCTTCAGTTACGTACAGCTAACTGCACACATAGGTAAAATCATTAGTAACAAAGTAACAAGTTTTGTTAACATCAAAATCAAGTAAGATTGCGAACATGAAATGTTGCAACATTTGGATTAAAACGAATTATAGAAGTTCTTGTATGGGCTCGATTTTACGTCTAAGAAATGATTATAAATATTTTTGAGGTGTTTTGATGAGTTTGGTTGGCTTCGGATCGAAAATCTGAGGTTCAGGGTTAAAATGGTCAATTAGGGTTTCCAGGGGCAAAATGGTCATTTTCAACCCAGGTCGAGTTAACAGTCTTGACATAGCCCTGATCACAATTTGACATGTTTTAAAGGTTTACGTTACCATTAACAAGACTTTTTATGGCAATATGAAAATACATTGCATGCTTGATTTTGAGGAAAATTTACGTATATGCATGATTTTTTATAAGTGATTAATATGATGATATGTAATGTGAGTTGGTTGTGACTAATACAAACACGAACACGAACATGTAAGGCCAAGGCTCAATGTATGGGTAATATTGTCGCCGATGTCCCCGCCACCGGGTACCACGGTTATACGTTGATGGATCTATGAATTAAAGCTGATACGAAAGTCAGAACCAATAATCTGGATTCAAATAAAGAAAATGAACATGTATATGTTGATATGATGAGACATGTTTTGGACATGTTATGCTTTGACACGATATTTTTAAGTTCTTGCTTTTAAGATCATGAAATGTATGTTAATTACAGTACTTTTCACTGTTGCATGTTATGTATAGGTACTTGTTATAACGATTCAGATGTGTTGAGTCTTTAGACTCATTAGGTGTGAATGATGCAGGTGATCATATTGTTGAGGAGTCTGGAGACGCCGAAGACTGAGTAAGCGGAGTTGGATGTGCGCACACTAACCCGAGAACCATATTTTCCGCACATCATGTTTATGAGTTAGGATTGAACATGGATATTTTCATACACGTTCATTTCTACATGTCGATGTTTTATTTTGATTTTTACATGCTTCGCATTTGATTTATTTTACATGACAGTCTAGGGTTTGACGATTTCTCTTATTTTTAACTGCGGTATTTTTACCAGTAGTTAAATTCTTTTATTTTAAAATGTGTGATTGATAGCTGTTGATGCATGCATGCATTTGAATGCATGTTTGAGTTTTAGTTTACAAAAAAAATTTCTACTAGTATTTTAAATAGTAGACGTTTCACGTATAATTGATTAAGTTTTGACGTTTAGTTTAGAAATTGCCTATTAGTTTAAGTTTATGCTCTTATACTAAAATGATTATTTTGTTTCTGCCTGTGAATTAAATATTTTTGTCTTGCAGATGGAACTTGGACATAGGGGTAGAAAATGAAAGGAAATTGTTCAGGAATCTGAAGCCCCTAATACGAGAGGATTTAACGAGACCGATTGGGGAAGACGAGGTCGTCGTCTTCGTGGGGAAGCATGAAATGTTAACGTTGATCATGAGGTGGATCAGTTGACTAGAGGAATGGGTGAAATGGAACTAATGATATCCCGATTTCAGAACATGAATCCTCCTCGATTCTTTGGCAAAGAAGATGGTGAGAAAGCTGTAGCATGGTTAAAAAGTATGAAGCGCTTGTTTAATTTGTTGGAGTATACTCTTGATTTGCAGCATAAGTTGGCTATTTTTAAACTAAAAGACCAAGCTCAGTTATGGTTGGAAACTACAGAGGAAGCTCTGGAAGAATCGGGTGAAAGAGTTACTTGAGATGCATTTTATGCTCACTTTGCTTGAGAATATTCACCGCCTTCATCTTATTCGGCCAAGGAAGTTGAATTCAATAGATTAAATCATGGTAACATGAATGTAGGAGAGTATGCCTCTCAATTTTCAGAGCTTCTTGCCTATGTTCCACGTGTTGCTAGCAATGATGGGAACAAGTTATCGCATTTTATGAAAGGATTGAATCGAACCATTTGTACTTTAGTAGTAGCTGGAGCGCCTATTAATTATGCCGATGCTGTAGAGAAAGCCAGGAATGTGGAAGTAATTCTACTTTTGGAAGAACCACAGTCAGTTCAACCATGTTTTTCTCAGAGTTTCTGGGGCAATGTGCCAATGCCAGTGGGTCCACCACTATACTGACCTTTACTACCGTATCAGCCTTCGCAGTCCTATCAACAACCAAAGCAGCAAATGTTTAAGGCCAAAGGAAAAAAGTTCAAGAAACAGACTCGTAGTAGTTCATCTAGTTTTGGAAGTCAGCGTGGAGGTTCAATTGGGTTGCCAGGTGGAGTGTTTTGTGATCGTTGTGGTGGTAAGCATTTCAGTACTTAGTGTACAGGAGTTCATGGATCTTGTCATATATGTGGGCAAGTTTGACATTATGCTAGAGTATGTCTGAATGCAGTAAGACAACAATTTCAGCAGCCTCAGTTTGGTCAGAGTTTCAAAGGACAAACAACTAGACCTTTTGTCCTGACTCAATCCTTTCAGCAGTCTAACTATCCTCAGCATAGAGGTTATGCACAGCAGCATTTTCCATGGCCACAGCAGGCTCGAGTTCATGCTCTAACTCAGGATCAGGTTCAAGAGGCACCAGGTGGAGTTATTGCAGGTATCTGACTTATTTTTTTTTATCATCATGCGCATATAATGATAGACACAGGAGCATCTCATTCATTTGTATCTGAAATATTTGTTGATGAGCATGAGATTGCTACTACTACGTTGACAGATACTGTGTCAGTCTCTACTCATGTCGGTGTATGTTTCTATAAATTGCCTCGTAAGGAGTCATTCCTATATATGAGTGATAACTATTGTTATAGGTGAACTCCACTAGATGTAACTTCGGTTCCCAACTTCCCTAGAAATCAACCACACAAGCTCGGAATAGATCCTCCTAAATTTGAATCATCCTTTCAGACGGACCATCGGTTTGAGGATGGAATGTTATACTGAATAACAACTTTCTCCCCATCGTTGCATGTAGACTTTTCCAGAAGGATGATGTGAACCTTGGGTCTCGGTCAGAAACAATTTTTATAGATCACCTATATCATTGGGACGAGGTTGAAGAAAGAGGAGAATTTGGTCCAAACTTGATCAAGCAAACAATGGAGCTAGTAGTCAAAATTTGAGATAAGATGAAAAATGCACAAAGCCGACAAAGGAGCTACGCCAACAAGTGACAAAGAGAGCTAGAGTTTGCCATAGGCGACCACGTATTTGTGAAAATAGAACTGATGTAAGGTGTTATGAGATTTGGAAAGAAAGGCAAGCTTAGTCCGAGGTTCATAGGACCATTTGATATTTTGGAGAGGATTGAAACACTAGCAAATAGAGTGGCTTTGCCACCGATGCTAACTGGAGTACATAATGTGTTCCACATCTCGATGCTGCGTAAGTACATGTCGAACCCTTCACATGTACTAAATTACTAACCTCTGCAGTTGATTCTGAATATGTCATACGAGGAAAGACCTATACATATTCTGGATAGACAAGAAAGAAGACTCTGAAACAAAGTTATTCAAATGGTCAAAGTCAAGTGGCTAAATCACTCGAAGGAAGAGTCTACTTGGGAAACTGAGAGGGAAATTAGGAGTCGCTGTCCGAAGTTATTCGGTAAGTTTCAATTTCAAAGAAGAAATTTCATTTAAGGGAGGTAGGAATTGTAAGGTCAAAAATACGATAACGTAATCTAACTACATGCAAATCTAGGAAAAATGAAAAATGACTAATTAAATATTTTTAATGGCATGAATTAATTATGGTGTGCATTTTTGCATGTTTAAAATTTATTTTTCTATGTGAATGCATAAAACTGTGTTTTAAAGGTTATTCGAGGCGCGCTCGAGGAACGAAGACCGGGGACCAAATGAGAGAAAATATTTTATTAAATAATTATTTTTAATTGTTTAATGTGGGGTGTATTTTAAAAGGAATTTTCGAAAATGAGGTGTTTTGAAGTGTTTTTATACGTTGAGTCGTATTTTTAATCGGTATTCGATTTTCGACGAAAATATGAATTTTCGAGAACTCGACTAATATTTTCACAACTTTTCATAAATAAAATATTTTAAATATTAACTAACAGGTTAAATGAGCTTATTATACTAGGTTGATGAGTCTAAGATTATACTATGAGTTTTAATTAAAATAAAAGGCACTAAACCCACCCCCAAAACCTCACAACTCATGCACACCACACACAAAAGCACAAGGACTCTTCCTAGCAGCCAAGACACACTCACACACGAGAAAATTTGAAGGAGGAGTAACATTTTCTTGAAGAAAATTAGCAAGGGTCCATCTCCGCCAACGTTCCTCGTAGCGTAAGTCGTTTTTCGTGCGTAATAAACGCAAAAGCACGCCTTAATCTTTCTTCAAACTTCTTTCACACTATATTATGTATAATTGATTATCCTAGCATGAAAAATATGATGCACCAGTTTTATTTTCATTTTTATTAGAATACATGAATACAGCTTATGTTTTTGGGATCCAAAACTTAAGTTAATGATGCACTAAGGGTCTGCACGAGTTTTATTTTCATTTTTATGGGCATACATGCATACAACTCATGTTTTTGGGATTCAAAACTTAAGTTAATGATGAACTAAGGGGCTTCCATGGTAGGGTAACTTGGAGGGACTTTTTTACAACATGTTTAGGGTCCATAGAAGCCTAGACGAGGGCTACACCTAGTAGGGGCAAAGGCTTGCACAAAATTAAGAATCTTTGTGGGCAAGGGTTCTTCGGCTAGGAGTCCTTGATGACCAGGTTACTAGCTACTATTAGAGCATGACTAGGAGACCCAAGAGGGCTGCATGATGGTCCTAAGATGGCTGCACTAGGGTTGGCTCGAAGGGCAAGGTCGATCGTGTGAGGCTTGGGAGAGTCGTGCGCATGCCTTGGGGATGGGTTGAGGGGCCGATGCTTCTACATCTTTTAGGGTTCGGTCATGGTACAATGAGGGTTAGCTAAGGGCTGGATAGGCTGGTTAGTGGCTAGGGACGAAGCTTGCATGGCAAAAAGAACTAGGTTTTCAAAAATAGGGGCAGAAGGTTCAGTAGCTTGTCCTAGATTTTTCAAAGGCTGTAATGGAATTAAATTGGGTCGAATATGGTTTAGTTAGGTGTTATTAAGCCTTAGTATAAATTTGATAAAGTTTGATAAATTTTCGAGTTAATATGAGTCAAAACCAGGATGTACGTCTAAACTTTAAAAGCGAATCGGGATATTAGTCAAGAAGCTTAAGTTACATCTAAGAAATATTTATGGTTGTATTTTAAGGTGTTATGTTAAGTTGGATGGATTTGGTTTGTCGTTTTAAGATCTAAGGATAAATTGAAAAAGTTAGGGTTTCAAGAGAAAAACGGTCATTTTACAATTGAAAAATATTAGACGTTCTTGCAGTGCCCTGAATGCTGTAAATAATGTTAAAATGCTTATTTCAAATGTTTACGAAATTTTATGATGAAACATTAATGCTAAAATACATGTTAACTGCTTGGTTTAAAAGAAAAATGATTTATATGTGCATGAATTTTTATAAGTGATGAAAATATGAAAAGTTGAAAGTGGTAAATTGATTGTGACTAATACGATGATACGATGGTACGATAATAGGTAAGGCCAAGGCTCAGTTGACTGGTGAGAGTGTTGCTGATGTCCCCGCCGTCCAGTACTGTGGTAATACATAGATGGATCCATCGACCTTTAACTAATACGAAAGTCACAATTGAGGATCTAAATTCAATAAAAAGGTAAACGTATACATATATGATGAAAAGAAATATGATATGGTATGATGAAAGGAAAATATTAAAGTTTATGTTCATGAAAATCTATTTTTTTAAAGTATTTTCACTGTTGCTTGTGAATTTATAAGTATTACTTATTATCATGATTAAGGTTTGTTGAGTCAATAGACTCACTAGGTGTGATCAATTCAGATGAGCATGAGATTGATATTAATGGAGGTCTTGATAATTGATCTTGCTGGACTGAAGGTGCACACAACCAGAGGACCGTCGTTAGTTTTCCGCAAATAATATAAGTTTATGATTTATAATTACTTAAAGATTTTATTATTATGATGCTTTTGAGAGGTTTTGAGAGTATATTAGATTTAAATTATTTTTGAAATAATGTTAGTTTAGGTTGTTTGACGTTTTACGACTTTATGCTTTGAATTACTTTCTTTTGGATTTTTAAATTATAGTTGGTTGGTTTATTTTTAAATTGTGCAAAATATTCATATTTTAAATTCTTAGTGTTTCGGCCGAATGAATTAGAAAGAAAAAAAATTTCTAGTATACTTTAAAGAAAAACGGGTAGTAGACGTTTTACTAGATGTGCGCACGCTAACCCGAGGACCATATTTTTCGCACATTATGTTTTTGAGTTAGGAGTAAACATCGATATTTTTATACATTTTCGTTTTTATATGTGATGGATGATAGGACTTTCCATGTCGCATATTTGAATTCTTTTAAACAACAGTCTAGGTTTGATGTTGAGATATCCTTTTTAACTGCGGTATTTTACCAGTATTTGAATTTTTTTATTTTAAAATGTGTTATTGATAGCTTTTATTGCATGCATGTGTTTGAATGTATTTTCGAATTGAGCTTTTAAAAAAAATTCCTAGTAGTACTATTTTGGTAGTAGACGTTACAGTTTCAGTTTAGCATTGTTTAAATTCAAAACTTAAGTGGATTATTACATTCATTGTAATTAATCAAAGTATTTTAGTGAATATATATCCTTGAGATAGAAGGGGTGAAATAGGAACATTTGAAATATCTAAACATCCATAAAATTTCTCATATGCATTATTCTTGTTCATTCAGTTTTCACACTACCCTAGTCAATAATCTATCATTCATTTAAATTCCACACTATTTTAGTTAACTGATCGATATAGACATACAAGATTTCAGGATCAGTTGCTCAAAGAACTGATTCATATTCGAAAAAAAGTTCTAAAAGCCAAAGTGTCTATTCAACTCCTCTTTTAAACACTTATCTCTATTAACCGAACCTAACAAAATGACTAATTTCTAATAAAGTAAACCAGATAAAATTAAATGCGGTAATGAAAGCAACACACGAGATTTTTATGAAAGTTCGAATGTTTAATCCTTCTATGTATTTTCTGCTTCAACTTAGGAAAGAATACTTTAAAAGATTTTCATTTACAATTATTTGTACAAATCCACTTCAATTTAGGGCTTATCTCTTGACTAAATTGAAACTTCTAATTCTCATTAAACCACAATACAAAAACTGTAAATGTAAATGAATTTCCATATTTAATTGATTCAACAACTCTGATTAGCGATTAAACAATATTGACTTGAGAAATTGTGAAAAGCCCTGATTGATCCTTGATTATATATAATAAACTTGAACCCGAGGGCTTGTGAGCAGTTTAAGAATGTTTCAAATAAGTGTGCTAGGAAATATTGAAATGTAAGGTCCAGGAATTTAATTCACGTAACCTGAATGCATGCAATCTAGGATTTTATTTTAAATTATATGTTTAATTATTTTATACATTTTATGCATAATTCATACATGGTAGTAATTATTTCACGAAATTTTAAAATTTCATGCATTAGGGCTTCTAGATGTATTTCACACTTGAACGAGGAATGGGGACCGGACCGGTGAATTTTCAATAAAATTATTTTAATTGCATGATTTATTTCTATTAATTATTACAAGATGTTTTTAAGGGTATTTTTTTAAAAATAGAATTTTTGGGGTATTTTACCCGCATGATTTTATGTTTTACGGTACGCAGATTTTCTCGATTCGAGGGACTTTTTGAGGGTTCAGTTAATATTTTCAAAAACTTTACAATACGAAATATTTTTCAGGAGTGTGTTTGGATTAAATGAGCCTATTTTTAAGTTTTTTTGGGCTTAAATATTTTTTTAACTTCTAATTAAACAATTAAGAATCATTATTTACTAATTAATCATTTAAATATTATATTAATGACTACCCTACACCATTTAAATCACCATCAACCAACATCTATCCCTTTCATCATCATTCCTCTTGGTTTCATTATTTTTCAGAGCCTTCCCCAGCTTGAAGTATCGGTTGTCGCTTGTTTTTCATGAGAGATTCATCCGGCTCTTCTCTATTTCCCCTTTCTTCCATCTTCTCGCATAAAAGATCAACAGGCACGCTCTGTAACATCCTTCTTGCATCACCCACGTTATATTACTGATGTATGTGTATTCATGTAAGAAAAATTTCGATCCAAGCATGAACATGAATGGATTTCGATTTTTACATGTATTTGTGCATTTCATGCTTTGACACTCACGTTTTCTGGTTTGGTGTGCAAGGGGCTGCGACTTGGGTTGCTAAGGGGCTGTATTTGATGTCAAGGAGTTGCCTTGTGAGTTAGATCAGTTGCTGGACACTGCAAGGGAAGGGCCGAGAGTAAGAGTGTGAGATGGTGGTTCGGTTCTTGGGATAATCTGAGGCGAGGGTTGGCTAGCCACGCAGGGATCTAGCTGAGCCTTAGACCAGAACCTGGTGGGTCTGAGAAAAGGTTTGGAGAGGCTCGACGCATGCTGGAACCACCGGTCTTAGTTGATCGCACGTTTGAGGTTTGTGACTCGGGTGGAGTAATTTAGGGACTTAAGCGTTCGGGACTCTAGAAGGCTGCATGGGGCTGGGACCGTGACTCATGTATGTTCAGTAGGTGCTGGTCTAGGTCTAAGGTGGACTGGTTCAGGGCTGGTGCCGTCGGGGTAGGCTAGGGACGTGAGTTTTGGAAAGAAAAGTGCACGAAGTTGCTAATTAAGAAGGGGCCGAGAGTTTTAGTTATTTCTGGAATTATCAGCCGATGGTTGGGGGCCTGAGCTTGATGTTTTAGGAACCATGTAGTGTTTTTAAGGTGTGATAAAAAGTTGGGAAAGTTTTGGTTAAGTTTCGAGTCGATTCGGGTTAAAACCGAGACGCCGGTCCAAGTTTTAAAACGAATCGGTTAAATTGTAAAACGGGCTCGAGTTTACGTCTAGGAATGCTTTTAAAAATGTTTTGGGACATTTTAAGGAGTTTGGTAAGCTTCGGATTAAATTAATGAGTTTTGGATTTATCTAGGGTTTAGTCGCCGCACGAAACGTTAATTAAAGAATTAATTGAAATGCCTAGATTTAAGCTTAATAAAATTATGAAAAATTATATTTAATCTCAAATAATTATTAGAAGTCTAAGTTTTTAATTTGGGAATTTTATACTAAGGTTTGATTTAATTCGGGATTAAAATGCATTAATAGGTTATATTTAAAGATTAATTTAAAAGTCATAAATTTAAGTCAAATAAAAATATGGGAAAGTTCATGTAGGCTTAAATAATTATTTGGGACATGTTAGAGTCAATGGAATTAAGAAAATGTCAAAGAAGTGAAATTTTACGTCTAGGGACAAAATGGTTATTTTTGGGTTTCCAAGGGCAAAATGGTCATTTTGCACCCGGGATGAGATTTTGGTCAAGGCAGCGCCTTAGCACATTTTATCATGTTTTAAATGTTTATGCATCACATTCATAAATTTTATGGAGTTACGATAAATACGTTGTATGCTTGGTTTAAAGGAAAAAGTTACGTATATGCATGTTTTTATTAAGTGGTGAATATGATGATGTTTTTGAAGGATGGGAATTGGTTGTAATTGATGATGTAGATGTATACGATGATATGAGATATGATGAGCTGAGGCCCGGGCTCAGTGGATGGGTAATGATGTCGCTGATGTCCCTCGCCGCCCGGTACCGTGGTTATACGTAGATGGATCCATCGATAGAGCTGATACGAAAGTCACAACTAATGAATTGAATTCAATTAAAAAGAAAATGTTTACGTATATGGTGACATGAGATGACATGCTTTAACACGTATATGGTGATACGATGATACATGCTATGATTATTATCATGTTTTGAAAGGATACGACACGTTTACGTACATGATGACATGAGATGACATGCTTTGACACGATATGATTTAACACAACACATTTATGTTATGATTTTAGGTTCATGAAAGATATGTTGAGTATGATATTTTTCACTGATGTGTGCTATGTATATGTACTTGTTATTCCTGGTACAGGTGTGTTGAGTCTTTAGACTCACTAGGCATGTGTGATGCAGGTGAGCTTATTTTTGAGGAGACTGGAGGTGCCGAACTCTGAGTAGGCAGACCTTGTGCGGTGACACGACCCGAGGACCACATGTTTTCCGCATTACGATTTATGAGATTGAGAGAAGATGAATATTTTTAAACGTTGATGATTTTAAGATTTTTATTAGTTTATGTTTTCGTATGATTATGGGTGAGTTTGGTTAATCTTACTGTCAAATTATTATGATTTATTTTAAATGTTATTTCGAAAATGCGAGCTTTATAAAAAAATCCGCACTTTTAAAATCGGTAGACGTTTCAGTTGGTATCAGAGCAAGGGTTCTGTATAGAATTGTGTCACCGCCAGTTTCTGCCGCTCAGTCTTCAAAGCCTCAAGTCTTTAAGCTTTTAGGTTTTAAATGTAAGCCTCAAATCTGTAAACTTTTAGGTTTTAAATGTTTAAAATGATTTACTATTATCATCTGCATGTTTGCATGATTCACGCTTTACGATGATTACTGCACATGTTTAACTGCTTTTATGATTTAAGGTTTATTATTTAAAAAAACTAGATTAATTGCATGATGGGTTACGTTTATAAATTTGACCGATTCAGATATGCCTCCCAGACGTGATCCCAATAATGATAGGCATGATGAGATTCCTGGAGGGGGCAGAGGACCACCACCACCACCACCAGGGGACCCCGCTACCCGAGTACTTGAGGGGATAGTGAGGCTCATGGAGCAGGTCCAGCAGGCGCCTCGCCAACAAACTGATATTTTTGAACAGTTTCATAGGCTCAACCCGAAGGAGTTCTGGGGTACCACGGATCCATTCGTAGCTGAGGGGTGGATCAGATCGCTGGAGCTTCACTTTGATTACCTTCAGATGAGGGATGGCAACCGGGCCAGGTGCGCCATCTATATGCTGAGAGACGATGCATCCCTGTGGAGGGAGGGCGTCGCTCATGTTGTAGACTTAGCCACCCTTACATGGGCCAGGTTCAAGTAGTTATTCTACGGAAAATATTTTCCAGTTGACGTCAGGGGCCGCCTGACGAGAGAGTTCATGAGCCTCATGCAGGGAGATTTCCGTAAGTTTGACAGGGGCTGCCATTTTGTGCCCATGATAGCAGGGAATGCCGCCCAGAAGCTGAGGCATTTCCTTGATGGATTGAGACCTACCCTTCGTCGGGATGTCATGCTGATGAGGCCGGCAGATTATGACGAGGCCACCGCCTGCGCTTTTCAAGCTGAGCAGGCTCTACGGGATATAGACTTCCAGATGCATAGGAAGCGGCACCAGCCACAGTCCAGTTTTCAACCAAAGAAGAAACAATTTATTGGACCGTCGAGACAGCAGTGGCAGCAGAAGCCCCAAGGGCAGTTTAGGAGGCCAGAGCAGCAGCAGTAGAGACCTCCTCAGGCACCAGGGGCGCCTAAGCCAGAAGACAGACAGCTGTGCCCACAGTGTAACAGATTTCATTTCGGTAAGTGCATGTGGGGAACCTTCAAATGCTTCGTGAGCGGATAGGGGGGACATAAAGCAGTAGATTGTCCTAGGAACAAGGGCCCCACTACTGGTCGGGCTTATGTGATGCATGCCGTGGAGGCCGAGACTGCGCCAGACTCGACAGTGATTACCGGTAACCATATTGTTTTAAATTTTAATTTTTCGCATGACTGATTGGATTTAATGCTTGTTTGATGATTTAATTATTGGGATTGATAACATAGAAAGAATTAGGATGTATATTCTACTTAATAGAGGATTATGTTCAAAACTTCTGTAATTTAGAGGATTTATTGGTAAAATTTTTGAAATTCTGTGAAATTTTTGGGTTAAATTCGAAATTTAAGGTCAGGGCCGTGTTGCCATTTTCAAGAATTTGAAAGATCTGAGTACAATTTTCGAACTTTAAGGAGTCAATTTGAAATTTTTGATTTTTTTGAGGTTGAATTTCGAATTTTTGGGAACAGCGATTGAGTTAATTCAGTAATTGTTTGAGGATTTTGGGTCAAATGCCGAAAAAAAAATTCCTTAAGTTCAACTCTATTAGATTTGATGGTATGTTTGTCGCAGGGAAGATATATATTGCAGGTGTAGCCACGCATGAATTGCTAGATTCAGGGGCTACGCATTCGTTCATATCCGAATCTTTCGTGAAGCGACTAGGAGTCATACCAGTAGCGATGGATTTGGGTTACAAAGTATCGATCCCATCCGGGGATCAGATGTTCACCTCCCAGATAATAAAGAGATTAGAGCTTCGGTTACAGAAGTATTCGGTGCATGCAGATTTGATAGTACTACCACTACCGGAGTTCGACATCATATTGGGCATGTACTGGTTATCTTCTCATGGTGCAGTCATTGATTTTCGACAGAGGTCAGTGTCTGTCATACCACCTAGTGGAAAACCATTTGTTTTTGAGGCACCCAGACACCAGCAGTTCCCGCACGTCATTTCCTACTTGTGTGCGAGGAAGCTTATCAAGAGAGGTTGCCAGACATTCTTAGCCAGCATTATATCAGTGACAGAGCCAGTCAGTCAGAGGCTGGAGGATGTAGATGTGGTCCGTGAGTTCTCTAGTGTGTTCCCTGACGATGTTTCAGGTATACCACCGGACAGAGAGGTGAATTTCTCTATTGAGCTTATGCCCGGGACAGTGCCGATATCTAAGGCACCCTACCGTTTAGCGCCTGCTGAGATGAAGGAACTCAAGGATTAGATTCAGGATCTGCTAGATAAGGGTTTCATTCACCCTAGCTTTTCTCCTTGGGGAGCTCCAGTGTTATTCATCAAGAAGAAGGATGGCAGCATGCGATTGTGTATTGACTACCGAGAGCTGAACAGAGTCACAGTTAAGAATAAATATCCGCTGCCGAAGATCGAGGACTTATTTGATCAGCTTCAGGGAGCATCGGTGTTCTCCAAGATAGACCTTCGATCCGGATATCATCAGCTGAAAGTGAGGGAGTCAGATGTGCATAAGATAGCCTTTCGGACGCGTTATGGGCACTATGAGTTTTTGTGATGCCTTTTGGTGTGACGAACGCGCCAGCGATCTTCATGGATCTCATGAATTGCGTGTTTCATCCATATTTAGATCAATTCGTCATAGTCTTCATTGACGATATTCTGATCTATTCGAAGAATAGGGAGGATCACAGGCAGCATCTGAGGATAGTATTGCAGACTCTACAGGATAGACGATTGTATGCCAAGTTCAACAAATGTGAGTTCTGGCTTGACAGGGTGGAATTCTTGGGCCACATTGTATCTCAGGATGGCATAGAGGTCGACCCCAGCAAGGTAGAGGCAGTCAGAGATTGGCTAGTTTCTAAGAGTGTGATAGAGATCCGTAGTCTTTTGGGATTGGCAGGCTATTACAGGAAGTTCATCCAGAACTTCTCTTCTATTGCGATGCCTATGACCACATTGACGAAGAAGAATTCCAAGTTTATCTGCGGGCCCGAGTGTCAGGAGAGCTTTGACAGACTGAAGCTAGCATTGACCACTGCACCAGTACTAGCTATGTCATCAGGGCAAGGAGAGTTTGTGGTTTATACAGATCCATCTAAGCTTGGATTGGGTGCAGTTCTGATGCAGCAGGACAGAGTGATAGCCTACGCGTCCAGACAGCTATAGGTTCATGAGCAGAACTATCCGATTCATGACCTCGAGCTAGCAGCAGTGGTATTTGCCCTAAAGATCTGGAAACACTATCTATATGGGGAGAAGTGCAAGATTTTCACAGATCATAAGAGCCTGAAGTAATTTTCCACACAGAAGGAATTGAACATGCGACAGAGAAGATGGCTTGAGCTGGTGAAGGATTATGATTGCGACATTAGCTACCATCCGGGTAAGGCTAATGTTGTTGCAGACGCTATGAGCAGGAAGCACGCTGTGCTTGCCCATTTGTCAGTACAGAGACCGTTGCAGGCTGAGATTCAGAAATTCGAGCTTGCAGTTTATGCAAGGGAAGAGGCCCCGAATCTTGCTACTCTGACTGTATAGCCGACTCTGAGAGACAGAATCCGGACAGGACAGACTTCTGACGAGCATTTACAGAAATGCAGACAGAGGGACGAGGCTAAGGGCTAGAGACTGTATATAGTTGTGGACGGCATAGTCAGATATAGAGACTGCATATGGGTTCCTGACAATGATTTCCTTCGAGCATATATCTTGAGTGAGGCCCATAGCACCCCGTATTCCATCCATCCAGGGAGTACAAAAATGTATAAGGATCTTCAGACTCTATATTGGTGGCCGGGCATGAAGCGGGATATTCTGCGATTCGTCTCCGAGTGTTTGAGTTGTCAGCAGGTCAAGGCAGAGCATCAGAGACCTGCAGGGAAGCTGAGATCACTCCCTATTCCCGAGTGGGAATGGGAGAATATTACTATGGATTTTGTGACAGGGCTTCTGAAGACTACTGGAGGATTTAACGCCATCTGGGTTATTGTTGATCGGCTCACTAAATCGGCTCATTTCTTACCAATCAGGAAGACATTCACCATGACTCAGTACGCAGAGCTGTATATAAGAGAGATAGTCAGACTGCATGGGATTCCAGTGTCCATTGTGTCAGACAGAGATCCGAGGTTCACGTCTGCATTCTGGAAAAGTCTTCACCAGGCTTTGGGTATAAAGTTATTGTTCAGTACGGCTTTTCATCCTCAGACAGACGGTCAATCAGAGAGAGTGATTCAGATTCTAGAGGACCTACTCCGAGCTTGCATGATCGACTTCCAGAGCAGCTGGGAGCCGAAGTTATCTCTTATGGAGTTCACATACAACAACAGTTATCAGGCATCGATAGGTATGGCTTCATACGAGGCACTTTACGGGAGGAAGTGTAGGTCACCAGTTCATTGGGATGAGGAAGGAGAGCGAGCAGAGTTGGGTCCGGATATTGTCAGACAGACGGCAGATTTAGTGGCCAGGATTCGGGACAGGATGAAGAGTGCACAGAGCCGTCAGAAGAGCTATGCTGATCAGAGGCGGCGAGATCTTGAGTTCGCAGTAGGGGATCATGTGTTCCTTAAGGTAGCACTTAAGGGTGTGATGAGATTCGGGAAGAAGGGCAAGCTCAGCCCTAGATTCATCGGACCATTCGAGATCCTAGAGAGAGTGGGAACCCTTGCGTACAGAGTTGCCTTACCGCCGAATCTGGCGGGAGTTCATAACGTGTTTCACGTCTCTATGCTGCGGAAGTACATGTCGAATCCTTCACATGTGCTTAACTATGAGCCACTTCAGCTGACACCACACTTATCATTCGAGGAGAAACCCACTCGAATTTTGGACAGACATGAGAAGAGACTTCGGAACAAAGTGATCCAGATGGTCAAGGTCAAATGGCTGAATCATTCCGAGGAGGAGGCTACTTGCGAGACCGAGATCGAGATGCGGAGTCGATACCCAGAGTTATTCGGTACGTTCTAAATTTCGAGGACGAAATTTTATTTAAGGGAGGGAGAGTTGTAAGGTCAACGAATTTAATTCACGTAACCTGAATGCATGCAATCTAGGATTTTATTTTAAATTATATGTTTAATTATTTTATGCATTTTATGCATAATTCATACATGGTAGTAATTATTTCACGAAATTTTAAAAGTTCATGCATTAGGGCTTCTAGATGTATTTCGCACTTGAACGAGGAATGGGGACCAGACCGGTGAATTTTCAAGAAAATTATTTTAATTACATGATTTATTTCTATTAATTATTATAAGATGTTTTTAAGGGTATTTTTTTAAAAATGGAATTTTTGGGGTATTTTACCCGCATGATTTTATGTTTTTACGGTACGCAAATTTTATCGATTCGAGGGACTTTTTGAGGGTTCAGTTAATATTTTCAAAAACTTTCCAAGACGAAATATTCTTCAGGAGTGTGTTTGGATTAAATGAGCCTATTTTTAAGTTTTTTTGGGCTTAAATATTTTTTTAACTTCTAATTAAACAATTAAGAATCATTATTTACTAATTAATCATTTAAATATTATATTAATGACTACCCTACACCATTTAAATCACCATCAACCAACATCTATCCCTTTCATCATCATTCCTATTGGTTTCATTATTTTTCAGAGCCTTCCCCAGCTTGAAGTATCGGTTGTTGCTTGTTTTTCATGAGAGATTCATTCGGCTCTTCTCTATTTCCCCTTTCTTCCATCTTCTCGCATAAAAGATCAACAGGCACGCTCTGTAACATCCTTCTTGCATCACCCACGTTATATTACTGATGTATGTGTATTCATGTAAGAAAAATTTCGATCCAAGCATGAACATGAATGGATTTCGATTTTTACATGTATTTGTGCATTTCATGCTTTGACACTCACGTTTTCTGGTTTGGTGTGCAAGGGGCTGCGACTTGGGTTGCTAAGGGTCTGTATTTGATGTCAAGGAGTTGCCTTGTGAGTTAGATCAGTTGCTGGACACTGCAAGGGAAGGGCCGAGAGTAAGAGTGTGAGATGGTGGTTCGGTTCTTGGGATAATCTGAGGCGAGGGTTGGCTAGCCACGCAGGGATCTAGCTGAGCCTTAGACCAGAACCTGGTGGGTCTGAGAAAAGGTTTGGAGAGGCTCGACGCATGCTGGGACCACCGGTCTTAGTTGATCGCACGTTTGAGGTTTGTGACTCGGGTGGAGTAATTTAGGGACTTAAGCGTTCGGGACTCTAGAAGGCTGCATGGGGCTGGGACCGTGACTCATGTAGGTTCAGTAGGTGCTGGTCTAGGTCTAAGGTGGACTGGTTCAGGGCTGGTGCCGTCGGGGTAGGCTAGGGACGTGAGTTTTGGAAAGAAAAGTGCACGAAGTTGCTAATTAAGAAGGGGCCGAGAGTTTTAGTTATTTCTGGAATTATCAGCCGATGGTTGGGGGCCTGAGCTTGATGTTTTAGGAACCATGTAGTGTTTTTAAGGTGTGATAAAAAGTTGGGAAAGTTTTGGTTAAGTTTCGAGTCGATTCGGGCTAAAACGAGACGCCGGTCCAAGTTTTAAAACGAATCGGTTAAGTTGTAAAACGGGCTCGAGTTTACGTCTAGGAATGCTTTTAAAAATGTTTTGGGACATTTTAAGGAGTTTGGTAAGCTTCGGATTAAATTAATGAGTTTTGGATTTATCTAGGGTTTAGTCGACGCACGAAACGTTAATTAAAGAATTAATTGAAATGCCTAGATTTAAGCTTAATAATATTATGGAAAATTATATTTAAGCTCAAATAATTATTAGAAGTCTAAGTTTTTAATTTGGGAATTTTATACTAAGGTTTGGTTTTATTCGGGATTAAAATGCATTAATAGGTTATACTTAAAGATTAATTTAAAAGTCATAGATTTAAGCCAAATAAAAATATGGAAAGTTCATGTAGGCTTAAATAATTATTTGGGACATGTTAGAGTCAATGGAATTAAGAAAATGTCAAAGAAGTGAAATTTTACGTCTATGGGCAAAATGATAATTTTTGGGTTTCCAGGGGTAAAATGGTCATTTTGCACTCGAGGTGAGATTTTGGTCAAGGCAGCGCCCATAGCACATTTTATCATGTTTTAAACGTTTATGCATCACGTTCATGAATTTCGTGGAGTTACGATAAATACGTTGTATGCTTGGTTTAAAGGAAAAATTTACGTATATGCATGTTTTTATTAAGTGGTGAATATTATGATGTTTTTGAAGGATGGGTTTAACGTACCGTACTTTTACTACTTAAAATTTGCTGAAAAAATTTAAAATTTTCTTAAATAAGAGTAATCAACATTCAAATTCAATAACGTAAACCGTACGTCCCAAAAGTGGTTGCAACAAAAGATCTAAAAATAAAGTTTGACAAAAATATTTGTTTGAAATCTCATAACCAGTAACGTGATATCAGATTATTTGACATTTCATAAAAACTTAAAAACTTTGGCGGTCCTCGGACTTAGCCTCCTGCTCAGTCCAAGCCAGCTCCTTGGTCCCCACCCCTAGCCTCCTCAAAATCATGCTCACCTGCATCGATCAAGTCTAGTGAGTCTAAAGACTCAACACGTATAAACTGGAAGTAACGAGTAATACGTAATAAAATCACATGCAGCTTTAAAATAGAACATACATATGGGAACTTGAACTTGAATAAATAAACTTGAACATATGTACATAATATAGACGTGCCATAACTTGAAAACTTTTCTTAAACATGTGTGCATACTTGAACATACATAACTTCATCATTTTGAGTAGAGGCATGTTTCAAAGAAAGTGACCCATACATTAATACGCCTGATCACACTAAACCACAGTACTGGGCTGACAGGGACGAATCCACTGCCACATACATGAGATCCCCGTTCATGCTTTAACGGGTGGATTGGTCCCCGTTCATGCTTTAACGCTTTCCAATCCTGATCTAACCCGTTCATTCTTTAACGGCGTGGAGAGGTCCTCGGCTACGTTCACCGACTTCCAAATCCATTCATAATTTGATCACAAGAGATTTAGCATACATCAAAAACATGAAAATATTTTCCTTTGTACGTCGAACATACTTACTTGGCGTTGAGGGATTCGTTGGATCTCGATTGGGGCCGCTGCTACGCAAACTAACATGAGTTTGAAATACTTAACTTGCATAACTTAGACGTAGGTACTCAAGCTCACCACCGAAGTGAATAAGTAGCTTATGACCTTCTAGTTCCCTCGGGACTTGACCTATTTTAATCATCGTACTAACCATTATCTTAAACCTCAAAACAAAACCTGCGGTGAAGCCTAATTTTTCCCAAAATATGAAGTACACGGACCCCGTGCCCGGGTCCGTGTAGGTTCGCAAAAGAAATGTTCGAAAAGAAGTGATGACAAGGACCCCGTGCTAGGGTCCGTCTAGGGGTCCGTGTAGGCTCGCAAATTTGACACTTCTAAGGAAACAAAGGCACGGACCCCGTGTCAGGGTCCGTCTAGGCTCGGTTTACTGACACTAAGGAGGAAACAAGGGCAGGGACCCCGTGCCAGGGTCCGTCGAGGGGTCTGTGTAGGCTCGGTAAAAATAAACCAACGGAAAAAAATCGTGTATTCAAAGCATATTTCTCCTAACTCTATCATCCCGACCATAAATCGACACCTTGAGACCCATCCTAGGGTGCTAGAACACTCATTCAAACTCAAAAAAACGCTCCAAAGCAACGACGTCCAACTTACAACGCAATACAACTCATGAACACAAAATTTGACACCAAAATCAATTCCTACGATTTCTAACTCAACCAAGTGCCTAAAGACACGAAACAACATACCCACATACATCCCAACATCATTCTAGATATACCTAAATGCAGCAATGATCACCCATCGATCCCCAACGAAGCCTGCAACAATAAAACTCAAGAACAGATCAATAACATAATTTTTCAGAAAACGCAGTTTGAGCATGTCCCACGAAAATGATTATGACTCTCTCAATTTTTATCCAAATATTTCGAATTTTATATCAAATTGAAGGTATCGAAAAGTTCTACAATATTTGTGTTGAAAGTTTTCTCAGAATCACGACCTAAAAATCGTATTTTTTGAAAAGACAGTAAAAACGTGATTTGTGATCCAAAAACCGTTTCAAAATTGATCCAAACATCATAGCTCAAACTTCTACACATCGCACATGTATTTTTATGCATAAATAACAACACAACGCATAATATAATAAGATCGATGCAGAAGTAACAGAATATACGTGCCTTATGATGTGAAAACTCACGATAAGACGATACCGAAGCGGAGACAGAGTGAAGGTTGATCCGAGACGATGGTTGCTCGATTTTCTTGCACTAATGCACACGAAAATTTGCTGGAAAAGAGAAGGGAGGGGCGGCTGCCTTTTCTCTCAAGAATCCTAGGTTTTGTTCTTCTCAAAAATAATAAAAATCTGAATAGTAATAGTGTGTGTGTGTGTGTGTGTTAGGCGAATTCTACTGTGTGTAAAAGTGTGTGTGTGTGTAATTGGGTGTGTAACATGTGTGTGTGTGATTTAATTAAGGCCAAATTATTGCTTAATTAAAATAACCACTAATTAAAATACTAACCTCTTCTGACTTAAAGTAAAAACCTTTAATTAAAAATAATTACACACTACCAAATAATTAAATTAGGCCTTTAAAATACTAAAACTTAATAACTTATTTAAAATGCATCATCCTCAATCTTAAAATAAAATACCATCTTTTAAAATTACCAAAAATCACCCCCGGTCTCTTCTCCTCGATCCCGCATCGAATAATCGCCTGAAACATGAAACTCAAGAAAATATTTTTAACGTGCATCACATAAATGTAAATAATTTAAGATAATTCATTTAAATAAATCATGCACCACTAAGACTCATTTTAAAATTAAATAAATGCTTTTTAATAATTAATTAAATGCATGGGTTATATGTGTACTGAGTTTGGGCTCTACAATGGAAATTGGTTGTGATTGATGATGTACATGTATACGATGATATGAGATATGATAAGCTGAGGCACGGGCTCAGTGGACGGGTAATGCTGTCGCTGATGTCCCTTGCCGCCCGGTACCGTGGTTATACGTAGATGGATCCATCGATAGAGCTGATACGAAAGTCACAACTAATGAACTGAATTCAATTAAAAAGAAAATGTTTACGTATATGATGATATGCTTTAACACGTATATGCTGATACGATGATACATGCTATGATTATTATCATGTTTTGAAAGGATACGACACGTTTACGTACATGATGACATGAGATGACATGCTTTGACACGATATGATTTTACACAACATGAAACGTCTGCCCTTTTTATTGCTTTAAAGTACTAGAAATTGTTTTTTTAAAAACCTCCCTAGCAGAGGCCGAACCACCAAAAATTGCATAAAATATTTTGGACCTCATTTTAAAATAAAACAACCAACTTTATAATTGAGAAATACAGCTTATACTATAATCTCTCAAAAACCTCTCAAAACATGAATAAAAAGTCGTAAAATCTTTAACGTAAATCATGAATCATAAATCGTAAATGCGGAAAAGTAGAAGCGTTGGTCCTCGGGTTGTGTGCACCTTCAGTCCAGTCTAAATTACCCATCAAGTCCTCCCTCAAAGTCACCAGCATCCATCATACCTAGTGAGTCTAAAGACTCAACACACCATAATCTTGATAACAAGTAATACGTAATACAGTCAACATATAACAGTGAAAAATACTTGTACTTAAAATATCGTTTTCATGAAGATGCATAAACTTCAAACATGAACATTTTCGTAAACCTTTTTATGATGCATGAACTTTAAATAGAAACATTTTCATAATGATACGTCAACTTTAAGCATAAATATTTTCATGACATGCATCACATAAACCTTAACCTTTTCCTTTCTTTTTCCTCAACATGACATAACATAAAACTTTATTCATGATCATAAACATTTTTCCTTTTCCTTTTCCTTTTCCTTTGTTGAATTCAGATCGTTAATTGTGACTTTCCTCAAACCTCAAAAGTCGATGAATCCATCTACATGAAACCGCAGTACTGGGCGGCGGGGGACACCAACAACACTCTCACCGGTCAACTAGGTCCTGGCCTATCCTCTTTAGAATAGAATACGATCGTCGGGGCTCCCTCTGGGGCTTTTTTCCATAAATGGGCTCCCTATGGGGCCTTTTTCCCTCACGATATTCCATTCTTACCGTTACCACATACCGTTACCTCATATTCGTAATAATGGAAATACGATCGTCGGGCTCCCACTGGGACCGTCACCCTCACGATATCTCCAACATTATCGAATTAGTCACAATTACTTCACTTCCTTCAACATTTACATTCTCATTACTTTATAAAAATCATGCATAACATATAATTTTGTTTTGAAACCAAGCATGCGACATGTCTTTTAAATGTCTTCCTTAAATCATAAAAATCTCATAGACATTTAAAAATCATAATTTAATCATAAACATTTCATGAACATTTAAAATGACATTTTAACCTCAAAACATTTAAAATAACATTTTGACATATTAAATCATAAACATATAAAATTCCCTAAACATTTAAAATATCATTTTAACATATAAAATCTCATAAGCATTTAAAATATCATTTTAACATAAAAAATTCAATAAACATCAATAACTATAGAAAATAATCATATTAGCACATCAAACAGCATTCAGGGCACTGCCATGACGTTTACTAATTTTTAGGTGAAAAAAGACCGTTTTACCCCTAGACGTAAAATTCCTCGATTATGACTTTTTCTTGAATTCATTGACTCTAACATGTCCCAGATAATTATTTAAGCCTACACGTATTTTCTAATATTTTTATTTAGCTTAAATCGAGAACTTTTAAAAAAGTCTTTAAATGTGGTGCATTAATGCGTTTTAATCTCAAATTAAATCAAACCTTAATATAAAATTTTCAAATTAAAAACTTAGACTTATAATAATTATTTAAGCTTAAACCTAATTTTCCATAATTTTATGATGCATACAACTAGGCGTTTCAATTAACTCGTTAATTAACGTTTCGTGATGCGATTAAATCCCGAATAAATCCAAACCTCATTATTTTGATCCCAAACTTTAAACATAACATTTTTAGTATTTATTCTACCCCTAGGAACCATGAACCACACCCGTGGACCCATGGTTCTATTTTTTGTTCTAAAATTCGAAACATTGACACCTAATCGAAACCACCGAGCCATCTCCCAATTTACTCGAGCCACGCCCGAGCCACCTTGAGCCAAAACCTAGCCAACCCACCTAGGGACCCTACTGACCAAGCCCTGGCCCGCTCAAAACTTGCTGGAACTCGACCCATGATTCTGCATGTCTATGTGTGTGCTTCCTTGTATGCCTAGGACTCCTAACCCAACTAGGAGTCTCCCAGCCGAGCCACCACCGAGCCCACATGACCCTCACCATCCCTGTACCATGCCCAGACCCTACCCAGACCAGCCCAAGCCCTGGACGCGAGCAACAACCCATCTGCACAAGACAGCAGCCTCGCGTCACCTTGATCACTCATGGTTCCCCTTTTTTTTTCTTCGAGCCAGCAGCGACCCAGCGGCCCCAGCCCCTAGCCCGACCAATGCCCATGACCCTTCGACCCTGATGGACCTAACCTGAGCCACCCAGCCCCAGCAGCTAGCCCCCTTGGCTGCCGTCCCTAGCAACAGCTCGCACGAGGAGTCCCTTCTCCATGGGACTCCTCCATGGCTGCGCGCGAGGGGTCCTAGCCATGCTAGGACCCTTCCTGACCTTGACCCACATCCCTTAGGACCCATCACCCTGACTTGGTCGAGCCCCAAGACTCCATGCACAGGAAACGTGCCATATCATGAAGAACAATCCAACAACCCCACGGCTCCTTCTTCCCTTCTTGGCCTTCGGCTTTCCAGCTTGGTTTCTTAACAAATTGTATCATATTTTAACCAATAGTTATTCATATAACAACCCATAAACCTTACCTAATCATGGCAGCCCCTTAACACATGTTTAACATAATTTTTGCAACTCATGCCTCAAAAATTCTCATGTATTATAAAAACGAAATTTTTTCGTGATGCACTTGTTTTTATGCAAAAATTCAATTAAATAAAATACTATGGTGTGATAGATCTTTGAAGGAAAGAATATGGCGTGCCTTTGCGTTTTAAACGCACGAAAACGTTGGCGAATCGAAGAACGACGTCTTGAAGAACCCTTGAAAACCTTGATGCTTTTCCCTTGATATTTTGAAACTTTCCTCTTGATACTGTGTGTGTGTCGTGATATTTGTTGAAAGAAAGAGTTTGATTTGTGTTGGAGAAGTGGGCGTGAGAATGAATAAGAGTTGGGGAGGGTTTTCATAATATATACTAATTAAACTCTTAATTAAACTTAACCCCATTAAGCTTAATTAGGATTTAATTAAAATATTAAAATAGTTTTAGTAAAAATAAGTTTTTGAATTTAAAAGCCGGGTTGCCAAAAAAGCTCGCATTTTTATTGAAAAACCAACACCGATAAAATTTACGTCCCAGCGTATAAAATCACCTCAAAACCCTTTATTTTCAAAAAAAAGAAAAAGCATCACCCATATTTTAAATAATTAAAAACAATTATTTAATAAAAACATTTTCTATTTTTCAGCCATCGGTCTCCGTTCCTCGATCGCAGCTCGAATAACCTTAAAAAATACATTTTATTGCAACCATGCAGAAAAGTATATTTTAAACATGCAAATATGCACAACATAATTAATTTATGCAATCAAAACATTTAATTAAAATACAAGAGAATTTAATAATTGCATGCATGTGGTTTACGTGGACCTTTAAATTTTCGGGGCGTTACACAACACATCTATGTTATGCTTTTAAGTTCATGAAAGATATGTTGAGTATGATATTTTTCACTGTTGTGTGCTATGTATATGTACTTGTTATTCCTGGTACAGGTGTGTTCAGTCCTTAGACTCACTAGGCGTGTGTGATGCAGGTGAGCTTAATGTTGAGGAGACTGGAGGTGCCGAACTCTGAGTAGGCAGACCTGGTGTGGTGACACGACTCGAGGACCACATATTTTCCGCATTACGATTTATGAGATTGAGAGGAGATGAATATTTTCACACGTTGATGATTTTAAGATTTTTATTAGTTTATGTTTTCATATGATTATGAGTGAGTTTGTTTATTTTTACTGTCAAATTATTACGATTTATTTTAAATGTTATTTCGAAAATGCGAGCTTTATTAAAAAAAAATTTCCGCACTTTTAAAATCGATAGACGTTTCATGAAAAATTGAGAGCTTACAGACTAAGTAGTTTGAGACTTTTCAAATGAATTAAGAAACTATCAATTTATAGTTTCTCTTGATTCTAACGTTCAACTCCTTGTAAAATTCGAATTTTAATTTTTTCTGATGCAAAAACAAATTTATCTTCGTAATTTCTTGATTCATATTACGTTGGATTTAATGATTTGTTGACAGCTTACTAAAAATGGTAATCGACGGCTCTGAAAAGTTGATACTGATGACTAAACAACATTCTGTCTCATTGGGAGACATTTTGATTTTCAGATGACTTTTTTCTTGTGAATGATTTTAAAAGGTCTAGATTGAATATTACAAAACTTTTAAAGACACTACAAAAATTTGATTTTTATTATGGTAGTATTTCTATGGAGCCTATGAAAATCTAGATTAAATATTGTTAAATTTATAAATTCTACAAAAATCAATTAAATTTCCTAGATTGAATATAACCTAAAAGCTATAGATATCAACTTCATTATTAAAAAAGTAAAATAGAGATTCATTTAATTTAAATTTCGAAATACTCACCTTTTGGCGAAATTCAAATACATTTCGAAGACATAAAAACCTTTTTATGCAATCACTAAACTCGAACTCGAATTCACTCCAACTCTGTTGTACTCCAACTAATAATAATGCACTGTTTTAAGTGACATCCTCGGAGTTCACAGTTGACCACCCGAAACCCTTTTTATAACCCGACTCGTAACAGTACACGCTGCTCCGGAAGTTGTACTTAATCTGCTGAGTATCCAACAACAAAGACAAAGCGTAGACTTGACTCCTACTCTTCTCTCCTGTCCTCAAATTCATCCCGCGGCTGCTGCCTCTCCGCCACCGCCTCCATGTTCAGAGACGTGTCGGCGTGCAACACGTATAATTACGGCGATTCCCTTTATTGGGACGCTCGCTACATACAAGAAGCCAATTGCGGTTTCTTCGATTGGTACCAGCGTTATTCGGCTCTCCGGCCATTTGTTCGGAAGTACATCTCCCCGAGTTCACGTGTTCTCATGGTTGGTTGTGGAAATGCTGGTAAAGTTACTCCGATTCTGTTTAATCAGCTTTAGCTTTTATTCCCCTAAATTTCAATTTTGTGTGGTGTAAACTAGATGTGGTGGGTTTTGTCATAATGAATTTAATGGGGTTGGGAATACTCCTGAAGTTAATTGGCCCGGATCATTGAACGTCTTTTTGGTTAAATTTCTATGAGACCACAACTGCAGCCTGGAGTGAGCTCAACTTTCTTTTCAATTTTGTGTTTGTGCATCTTCATCGGGGAAATGAGGCTTAGTATAATGAAGATTTGTTTTGAACGTTTGGTTAGTTTTTCGTTTCAAAAAACATGAGCCAAAAAGATACAGTTTTTGGACTTATGTGTTATATTGTCATTAAAAATTAGAAAATAAAGATTTTTTCAGTTCTATATATAGAACTGAAAAAATCATGATCATGCTGCTGTATTTTAAATTGTTTGCAATAATATATGTATGCATGATATGAGTATTCTTTGTTCTTTTGTTACATGTTCATTTTAGATGAGAAAGGCTAAGAATTATGTTTAGAAGAAAGTAGTGAAGCAAAGACATAGATAGAGGTGAGAATTGCCCTGTACATTAACAAATGGTATATACAATATGTAGTTATGTCGGAGGACATGGTAAAGGATGGCTTTGAAGATATAATGAACATTGACATATCATCTGTGGCTATTGAAATGATGAGAAAGAAGTATGAACATATTCCGCAGCTGAAATGTATCCTAAATTTTAGATTATTTAGTTAGTTTGATTTTACTCAATATTCATGGATCGTTTTGCTAGCCACATGTTGCATTTGTTTTCTTACAGACATTGAGTGAGTATGTTTATTTAGTTCTTATTTAATAGTCTTTGGTTCCAATCCAACTTTGCAAAATATCATAACATTTGTTCGTAGCTGTCCTTACGAGATTTGGCAGACATCCAAATGGATGTTAGAGACATGAGTTTCTTTCCTGATGAGTCATTTGAGAGTGTCATTGACAAAGGTACGTTATAGGGCTTTTGTTTTCACTTGTTTCCTTTGGTTTCATGATTGTTTTTCCAACTTTTCAATAATTGGCGTACATCTGGTTTTCTGATTTTGACACGAGCTTATGGATTTGCAAAATAGGGACTCTTGATTCATTGATGGTGAGTTACATATTTATCTTTTGGTTATTTTATGATATTATATTATATCTCTAACATCATTTCCATTTCTTCGTACGTGGTCATGGATATAAAGTGTGGTACTGGTGCTTCGATTAGTGCAACTCAAATGTTGGGGGAAGTGAGCAGGTTGTAAGTTTATAAATCTTTTCAAAGCTTAATTCTTTGAACTTGTATTAGATCTTTCTTTGTGGCTTTTTTGTGATTTAAGATTCACTTTTTTTATTTATATTACCATTCAAGTGATGGGATTTATAACTTTCTACTTGTAGGCTTCTTAAACCTGGAGGAGTTTATATGTTGGTAATTCTATTCTTAAAAGATGTTATTTACTTCCAATTTATTGCATCAAACTATGAGTCAAAGCCGATAGTTCTTGCCTTTTTTGCAGATAACATACGGTGATCCTACTGTGCGGATGCCCCATATCAAACGACCAGTGTACAGTTGGAACATTGATCTTTATGTCATACGTAAGTGTATTATATTCGTATATGCGAGTTATTTCCTGATGCATTTATTTTTTTCGTAATTAAGTCCATGAAAGGCATTCGTATTGTAGTTTCATCAATTGTTGGCTTATTTGGTTCTCACAGTTGTTCCCTAGTTAATAATTTACAGTATATTGCTAGTCTGCCTTCACGACTTCCATTGAAAACGAAATTGTATTAACAGCCACAAAGTGTATGTTGCCTTCAAATGTTTGATAAGAACCATCATAGCTAGATTACGCTGGAGTCGTTTTTTGTGGCTTCTGAAGCTTTTGGATGTAAACAGGCACACACTCATGTTTTTGAAAGAAAGTCGTGACTCATGGCTTGCCTCCAAGAATGATAAAATTAGGGGTGCATGCTAGCATAGGGTACACGAGCCAAGTCGAGCTCGACTGATTTAAATTTTTTAGGCTTGAACTCGATCGAGTATTCAGTTTCAAGTTCGAGCTCGACTCGTGAAAATATTGAATTACTCGAGCTTGTGTTAGAAACGCTCGAGAAATTTTGTAGCAGAATTTTAAGGTTTGAATTTTGTAACATGGACACAAATTCTCTTAAATTATTTCTTCTATATAAAAAAATAACATCTAGTCTCGAATACAAACAATTAAAACTCAAACTCAACTCGAGCTCGGTTAAATCAGACTCGAGTCGAGTTTTGACCGAGTCGTTCACGAATAGCTTGACTCGCTTGCACCCCTACTCTAGCCTAAACTTTAAAAAATATTCATCACTGGGGCTTGTGTTTAACTGTGTATTGGCAAAGATACCTTAAATTTTTATAGAATTTGCTAAATATTTAATTTAAGATAAAATCTAGAGTAAAACAATAATTTAATAGTTGTAAAAATGATAAAACAATTAATTACTCGAACTTGAGCACTTAACAGTTGCTAGAGCCTTAAATATTAAAGCGCATGCTCGAATTGAGACAATGCTTGAGCTATTCATACTCAGCTGCAGCGGAGCTTGTCATGATCTTTGACAGAGAGCATCCCCTAGAACAACATTACCCTACCCAAGATAGGAATGCCATATATAATCAAGCATTGTTCCTAATGCTGGACTGTGAGATGGCACAAAGACCATAAGTTTCAGTCGTTGAATAGCTGTGCCCCTGAAACCATCTTAATGTTTAAGTTGGGATGCCTTCAAATTAACAAGGGACAAAATTGGTTGCACAAATAAATAGAGTAGCTTACTTTTTGAGTTCACGAACCCTTTGCATAACCTCAATTAATATATAGTCTCTAATTCACAAGGCTGATAAATGTATACCTATCCCAAGATCTTTTAGCAGATCCTTAATTATCAATATGAAATTTACTAAATATAATCAACTACGTCACCATCTGCCATCATTACTGAAATTTATGGGTATGCCTAATTTTCTAGGATATTCTGGTATCCTTAGTTCCAATTCAGAAGTTTATATCTATATTATTGGAGACTGGCCGAAGAGGTCACCTCCAGTACCACGCCGAACCGGCGGAACTGGTCTCTAACCCCATGACCCCAGCAAAGTGCCTTAACTACATTATGCACACTGCACAGAGAGGCATCGTCGACTCGGTGGCGTTTTATTTATATTTTCTCATGATCTTGAGTTTTATTAAGATACTGCTGCTTGATGATATATTTTCGTTTCCATTTACAGCTAAACCAGGATTTCAAAGGCCTTATGGATCAACCGCGACAAATTCGCTCCTGGAACCCATCCCGACCACCGAAGAAGGACTACTACCCCCAGATTACGTTATAGAGGATCCCGATTCCCATTTCATTTATGTGTGTAAGAAGATGGATGAAACAACTCATGACACCATATCTATTCATCCTTTGGTTGATGATGCCATGCAGCGATGACGAATAGAGGGGATGTTATGTTGGTAGCTTAGCTTTTCATGTACCATTAATATTGAAAAATGATACAAGATCTGAATTATCTCAATAATCAATGGAACTTGGTCTTTGCCTTCTGATTTTACCTTTCCCTCATTCTAGCCAAATGTGGAAACAGAGCTACCCACCAAGGGTGAAAATAAGGTCATTTTTTTTATTACAACACACGCAGGGAGAGGGGATCGAACCCGAGGAGGGGAGCCAGCTAATCTGGCAGTGAGACCACTGAGCTCTAAGTCCGGTCTCGAAAATAAGTCCATTTGAGCTGAATGCTTTGTAATGTTTTTCATTAGCTCCAAGCTCGGAAAAAAAAATTAATTTCAGTTTGAATTTGAATTCGATTAATTTGGTTCGAACTTAAGTATAGAGCTATATATGCTAATGCTCGAAGATCTGCTCTACTTCATTGGCTCATCTAGTTTTGAATGTATTTACAAAGAATAATGAATATATTAAAGCGTACTTATCGAATGACTCACGGGTTATAGTCCAAAATAATTACACTCCAGATCTGCTGAGAAACGTACTTGAAATATTAGAGATCACTCAAACTTGATAATTTCTAATATAAATCCAATAATATTTGAGCAGACTCAGAAAACACGAAAGAGTGACTCGTTTTTTTCTTACCAATTAGTGCTTCTTATTGCTGAATATATGGCATGTAGGTATAGCAACTATCTTTGGGAAACAACACCACATTTACTATCTTCGTGATTCAGAGTTTGAGAATCTAGCTACTGCGAAAACTGTGGGGACCCGGGCTCTAACTCAATTTTTTTCGGGATTAATTGGATCTTTATTCAAAATATGGGTCAAATTTTCGCTTTTTAACATTAATTCAAATGTAAATACTACGCATAATATCTTTCTTTATTTAATTACAACACATATAATATACATGTCATATTTTACTACAAACACATCACTAATGTTTAATACAAACCATAAACTACGAGTAGTACAAATCTAGTACAATATCACTAGTGATCTTCTGCGCCCGTAGTCACCACGCTATCTTGATCTCATCTCTGCCGTGACCCAGATCCTGTCCCACCTGTTGTTATGCACACATACAGACATAACAACAGCCGGAAACTCCAGTGAGAACAAATCCCAGTATAAAACATGTATACATGCTGATACGAAATCATAAATCATGCATGAAAGCAATAACAATGGCTCCATAGTCTATGAAACCGATCTATCTAAACATGCAATTCAAATCAAATCATGTCTTGACTCGAATCGACTCTACTCTAGGGATCACGGTGTGAATAAGACGTCAATGGCTGTCACCTACCCTCCCAATCGGGGTGACTGTACGTCTTATTCCTAGACTTCGGTCATATCTGTATCGAATGTCTACAATCGGATTGAATCGGGTCCGAAGCGTCGATACCACCGAACATCTAGTTTGGCAAGTCTGCCAAATACTCTCCTATCTCAAAGGCTTGAATATAAATCTCTAAACAAGACATCATCATATCAAGAGATTTGAATATAAATCTATAAACAAATCAAATTCATATCACAAGATAAACAACAATTCTAGTATGTGATTTGGTTGGGAAACTCAAATTGAATCTCATTTGAGTTGTGTCTTCCCCAAACAAAACATGAATTATACCTTCTTGTCGTTCGTAGCAGTCGAAGTTTCGTTGTCGAATCTGTCAATATCAATCTGAAACGACATATTCAAGATGCATTCTATCAATCTCTAACTCAATTCAATACACATACGGATCAATATTCAATCTCGGTACATTTCAACGGCATAACAGCGTAATCTTGCGATACCGGTCATCTCAAACATCAATAATCATAACAATAACTCATAATCATCACTAATATGTTCCTTAACCTCAAAATCTGTAAAATCTCATTCATATATGTGCTGAAAAATAATAACAATATCATAAGATGTCCGTTCTTCAATCCGGTTGCGAATATACGTTGCTTATAATCTCAAGAACATCTAATAATAATCATATCTGATTTCTTCCAATATCTCAACTTCAAAACATGTTGAAATGTAGAAATACTTACATCCTTTTGTAGATGTTAACAAGAGGAGTACGGAACCGAAGTCGGATCGAAATTCGGATGGCTCGATCTTTCGCAATTCACAATCTAAGTTATAATGAGAGTTGAGGAATTCTGAACCTTGCTCTCGTTCCTTGCAGCTGGAGAATGAAGAAAGGACGTACAAGTCATATATATATCTTGCATGTTGAGGGGCAAGTGTCATATTTTTCAAGTAACACGCATGACCGCGGGTGCGGTAGTTCATGAACCGCGGGTGCGCTCAAGCTTCGGCGGTCCATCCACATTTGCATAAACATCGACCGCGGGTGCGGTTAGTTCTGCACCGCGGGTGCGGTGTCATTTCTGTAAATAGTCTCCAACTCTCTGTCCATCAACCGCGGGTGCACTCTTTCTTGGACCGCGGGTGCGGTGACCATACTGTAAAAATGACCAACTTTCTGTCCATGCACCGCGGGTGCGGTATCAAAAGGGGCGCGGGTGCGGTCTTCTTCTTCAAGCAACACTTCATCTTTTCATTTAGCGCCTCTCATTACATGTCATGCATACTCATATCTTCCGAATATCACATCAATGAAGACTAATAAATCTCAAGCCTTACAAAAACTATCTCCGCCTAAAGGAATCCAGAAGTGTGGCAACCATGTTTCTTGTTTTTGCTTCTTGTTGACAAAATTTCTTTGCTATTGTTAAATAAATAAAGGAAAATTTTTTTTTAAATTTTTTTTGATTATTTGTCATTTTGCGTTTTTTGTATTTATGTTGTCAAATTTCAATTCCCTAAATAAAATATGAGTATAGTTTGGGTTTTAATTTCTTTTTAATATATATATATATATGTCGCGTGATTTTCTCTCTCAAGCGCAAAACATCAAGTTTTAATATATTATGAATAAAGTATCGCTACCATAAGAAATGAAATATTTATAAATACACCAAGTACCATAATTAAAATAGCCTTGACTTTACCTAGAAATTCCAAGATAAAATTGGATCTATTAATTAACAATCAAACTAAAACTATGCGAATGTTAACTTTGAGTATTCAACTATAGAAAAAATCTAGAGGCTCGTTTTCATTTAATCTTCCACTATGTTCGATCCCTTTTTGATGTCTATATTTCTAAATTCATCCCGTTTATTAGTCAAGAACATTTAATTATTTATATTCTCTTTTAGAAATGATGAATAAAATTTATCATCTCATATTGATTTTGATATTCATATAAAAAATCTAACATTAAATGATAGATGCATACAATTGTTCTTTCAATGGAATTATACGGCTTCCGAAAAATATGAATACCCACGATGCATTTTCCTCTGATCTATATCCCCTACCCGAGTGATACATTACGATTATTATATTAATGACTCTATGTCTAGTAAATTAAAAAAATTAAAAACATGGAAAATAAATAAACGAAGAAGAATTAAAATATATAAATCAAAAGAATCAAAACTTAATTTAAAACCAAGCTACGTCATTCATGTAGAAAATAAATTAAGTTCGTGATGAATAAGAAAGCAAAACCAAACCATGTTTTTCAATACAAACATCAAACTAAAAATTTAGAAGAAATCAAGAATAAGAATAAAAGTCGAAGATGTTTCTCCGTCCCCGGATGTCGCATTTTCCGTCTTTAAACCGAGGTTCCTTTTCTCCCAAAAGCTCTTGTCATCCCCCTCTCTATTGTTTTGGCGCCTGATTAAAAGTTTCGGAAAATAATTTCTATGATGTTTAGGCACTGAGGCGCCTCTCCTCTTGAAGCACAAGCACTAAGGCGCCAATAAGTAGGCGCTGAGGCATCTGTCTCTTAAATTTTCATCTTCTTACGACATCAGGCGCCTCAGTTGAGGTGCCTAGCTCTCGAATTTAATTCTTTCTTTGCATGCTCTTCATTCCATTCTAGTTCAATTCCACCTGTTTTTGTCGTTAGAGTAGATGCCCTGCAAACCCTGTTGGCTAGGGATTTTATTTACCCAGTTGTAATTAACAATATTTATTTTAATATAATTCATTATTTCATAGTTTGTTATTTCTGTATCTGTATACCCATGTTATCAAACACAAGACCTTGATTATATTTTAATACAAATGAATCGTAATTCGATGTTGAAACTCGTTTATAAACACTGTATGATCTAAATCCGTTCCTAGTCGATTCAGCCGCCTAAAACATAGATAAAGGTCACTTGAGCTCGAGACTAGCATCTGTGATGTTGTGTACTGCTTTTCTTGGTAAGGGCATAGAGATGTTCAAACATGCAGATGGGTAGTCATATGATGATTATACCGAACAACCCTCCCTCGGACTTTCCGAGTGGTTATCATTCATCGAGAGGATAAGTCCGTGGTTATGATTGTACACCATTAGTCCTTACGACCCGGGACAATATTGAGGCTCTATATGCTACGGCTGTGCTTTGACTCATTTACCGGCTCCAGGAGAGTCATCAGGTGGCGAGGTTGGGTACAGTTGCGACACATATAGGAGCCAGTGCATTGTAGTCGGGGATTCATCGCTCACCTGCGGGTGTGGATATCCTATGTGATATGATGAAATTATAGTGCGTGGAGTCTCTAGCTAGAGTATGGGATGTACGTTAGAGAAGAAGTTCTCCAACCGTACATGCGATGCCACTATTTATAGTTATCACATAGTTATTGAATTAATATGCAACCCTCGCTGAACCAATGGTTGCAGATTCGATCGGGATATATGAGATGAAGGGACCGTACTGTACGCTAATCATAATCGACTGGTTCTTGCAAGCAATATCAGTGATACCTTGGGAATCATGGGACGATGCTACTAAACGCTCTTACCATAGTTCGATGAGTTTAATCAGAAATATGATTTCAGACATTCTTATTATCAAACGTTGATACTGTGGGGACCCGGACGCTAACTCATTTTCTTCAATCATCATTGGGATTAAATGGATCAATTAAATAAGCTAGGTCGAAATTTTTTTTTTTAAAGTCGCGCACCTCATAAACAAGTGTACAAATTTCTACAACAAGTTATGCTCCATTTTATTTAATTACAAGATCAAGTTCAATATTTACAACATGATCAGAGATACAAAACTTGTTCAAAACAAAGTCATAACAAACTAGTGTTTATCAACCACATGTCAAGTGTTGAACAACCAGTTTCTACATCTAAGCCCGGATCACCACTCCAATCTCGATCTTTCATGTTCTTCTCGACCCTGATCCTGTCCCACCTTTTGTCATGCACACATACAAAGACAACAACAGCCGGATAACTGCGGTGAAAAACATATTTTCCAGTATAAACAATGTATACATGCATTCATACAAGCATATACAAAAGCATAAAACAGTTGTCAAACAACATGTGTCATAATCTAAGGAAACATAAATCGATATAAAGCTTTAAATCAAACTCTTTAACTCTTAATCTTTGACTCGACTCTTATCTAGGGATCCCGGTTTGAATAAGAACGTAACAAGTTTCTCATGTACTCTCCCATGCGAGATGGTGGTACGCCCTAATTCCCGGACATCGGCACACTTTATCAAGTATCTACAATAGGAGTCGTTCATCTCCTAAGCGCATCGATATAAAACAAACGTCCAGTGACTTGGCACCTCTACCAAAGACTCATAATACATGCTTTTCTATAACTCAATAGACTAAGCATATTAACACAAGAAATTCAAACACATCAAAGAAATAACAATTTAGTATGTGGTTTTGGGAACTCGAATCATATCTTACTCGAGTTATCTATCCCGGTTTAACATTGATTTATACCTTTCTTTTCGTAGTTTTTGGTTTGACGCAACCAATCTCAATCTTGATTTATTCGTTCTTCTCTCGGTTTCGAAGTTGAATTCTCGAGTTCGAAGCCTTCAATACCAAATCTGGAATGACATTTTCGAGAGGCACAATATCAATATACACCTCAAAGCAAGACATGGTATGATCAATGCAATTTAATTACGTTTCGACGACATAACGGCGCAATATCGAGAAATCCGTCAACTCAAACATCAATAGATACAAACCCCAACTCATAATCAATAACAATTACAACCCACGATTCCAAATATCTGCAAAACTCCATTCAACAGAAGCTGGAAAAATGATAACAATTGCATACGCTATCCGTTCTTCGATCCGATTTCGATTATATGTTTACCATAATCTCAAGAAGACATAATATAAATCAAATTTTGATTCCTCCAATACCAACTTTTAGAACAATGAAGGAAAGTAAGAAAACTTACATCCCTTCGAAGCTCTTGACGAGAGAACCACGGAACTAAACTCAGATTGAAAAATGGACGGCCGGATCTTGCACAATCAAAAATTTAAGAGATGGTGGGTTGGTACATGTTCAAATGCATGGCAAGACAAGTGTCACATTTTTGAGTCAACACTTCTCGCGCATATGCACGTCCAACCTTCGCGCATATGCGCGAGACTTACTCTCTCGGCGCTTAAGATTTCACCTACTCGCGCATATGCGCGCCTTGTCTCCGCGCATGTGCGCGAGGTCTTCTGGACCAACTTTCACCTGCTCGCGCATATGCGAGCCTCGTCTCGCGCATATGCGCGAGGTCTTCTGCCTCCACATTCATTCCATGCTTTCCCAAGTCTTCCTCGGAGCTTGTCCTTCCATAACCACGTCAATTCATCAATTAAATAATCTCGGATTAAAAGGATATAATATTGGGCATTACAACTCTCCCCCTCTGAGACATGATTTCGTCCTCGAAATCGCAGGCAGTCAAATTACGTAAGATAAGAAGACATAACTGAAGCTAAATAAGAAACTCACATCAGTGGAACAACTTTGGAAATTTCTGTCTCATGTCTGATTCAGTCTCCCAGGTAGCTTCTTCAATGCCATGACGACTCCACTGAACTTTCACTAGCGGAATAGTCTTCGTTCTGAGCTGCTTTTCTTTACGATCTAGAATCTGAAGTGGTTTTTCAAAATAACTCAGAGTTTCATCGATTTCTGCATCAGGAAGATATTTCCGCAGCATAGACACATGAAAGACGTCATGTATTCCAGATAGAGACGGAGGAAGAGCGAGTCGATAGGCACAATTACCTATCTTCTCAAGAATCTCATATGGACCGATATAACATGGAGACAACTTTCCTCGCTTGCCAAATCTGACAACGCCTCTGAAAAGGAGAAATCTTCAGAAATACTCTGTCTCCTTGTTCAAACTCTAAAGGTCGACGTCGAATATTTGCATATTTGGCCTATCTGTCCTGAGCTGTCTTCATTCTCTGCTGAATCATCTTTACTTTTTCAGTCATATCTCGAATCATGTCAGGCCCAATTTCAGGTACCTTGGAGATATCATCCCAATAGGGAGGGGATCTGCACTTCTTGCCGTACAAAACTTCAAACAGAGCCATCTCTATACTCGTCTGATAGCTATTGTTGTATGAGAATTCACAAAGTGGTAAGGAATCTTGCCAATTAGTGCCCAAGTCTAGCACTATAACTCTAAGCATATCCTCCAATGTCTGTATAGTTCTTTCTGATTGTCCGTCTGTCTGAGGATGATATGCAGTACTCAATTTTAATTTCGTACCTAGAGCTTGTTGCAAACTGTGCCAAAAGTGCGAAGTAAATCGTGGATCACGATCTAATACGATAAACTTTGGCACTCCATACAATCTAACCACTTCTCTGACCTAAATTTATGCCATCTGATCGTGTCTGTACGTCATTCGGTATGGAATGAAACACGCTGATTTGGTCAATCTATCAATAACGACCCAAATCGCATCACAACCTCGGGAGGATCATGGTAGCTTCGTAACAAAATCCATGGAAATGTGGTCCCATTTCCATTTTGGAATAGATAAGCTATGAAACAGACCTCCTGGTTTCTTCCTTTCTGCTTTCACCTGTTGGCAATTCAAATATCTGGAAACAAAATCTGCAATATCTGATTTCATCAGTTTCCACCAAAACTGTTTCTTCAGATCATTGTACATTTTTCTGCCACCAGGATGAATACTAAAATGACTACAGTGTGCTTCTGTCAAAATCTGTTGTCTCAAGTCTGTAACATCTGGCACAACAATATGATTATTCACATATAACACATTATCACGAATCTATATTCTGATTGATGCCCTGATCTGACTATCACAATCGAATCTGAATATTCTGATCGACTTTATGTGTTTCTTTGATTTTTAAAATCATCTCTGGTTCAACTTGAATGGTACACAGTCTCAGAGGTTGATAATCTGTCTCAAATACTAGTCCAGAATGACAGCAATCTTCAATCAAATTCGAGACAACAATCGTCGATAGGGATAAAGAACATATCTTTCGACTCAGTGCATCAGCTGCTGCATTTAATTTCCCTGGGTAGTATTTGATTTCACAATCAAAATATTTCACAAATCAAGTCATCTACGTTATCTCATATTCAGTTCTGACTGTGAAAATAGATATTTCAAACTCTTATGATCAGAATAAATTTCAAATTTCTCACCATATAGATAGTGTCGCCAGATTTTCAATGCAAATACGATGGCAGCTAATTCAAGATCATGAATCGGGTAGCGAGTCTCATGTGGTTTTAAATGTCTCGAGGCATAAGCAATAACATGTCATCGCTGCATCAAAACACAACCTAGTCCCCTGTGAGAAGCATCACAATAAACAACAAAATTACCAGTACCTGACGGGATAGTCAATACCGGAGCACTGGTTAATCTCTTTTTCAATTCCAGAAAATTGGATTCACACGCCTCTGACCAAACAAAAGGGGCATTCTTCTGAGTCAGCTGAGTAATCGGCTTAGAAATAATGGAGAAATCTTTAATGAATCGACGATAATAGCCCGCTAAACCCATGAAACTGCGTATCTCTGGCTCTGAGGTCGGTCTAGGCCAATTGATCACAGCCTCAACTTTGCTAGGATAAACAGAAATACCATCTCCAGATATAATGTGCCCCAGAAATACAACTAGTTTCAGCCAAAACTCACATTTCGATAACTTTGCATACAGTTTTTCAGCTCTCAAAATCATCAATACAATTATCAGATGGTCAGCATGATCAATCAGATTCTTTGAATTAATCAAAATATCGTCAATAAAGATAATCACAAAGTCATCAAGATATTTCTGAAATATACGGTTCATCAAACCCATAAACACAGCTGGAGCATTCGTTAAACCAAACAGCATGACTATAAACTCATAGTGGCCATACCTGGTTCTGAAAGCTGTCTTCGATATATCAGAATCTCTGACTCTCAACTGATGATATCCAGATCTCAGATCGATCTTGGAATAGACAGAAGAAACCCTGCAACTGATCAAATATGACTGTCAATACGAGGCAAAGGGTACTTATCCTTTATCGTAGACTTGTTCAATTGCCAATAATCAATGCAGAGTCTCATTGAACCGTCTTTCTTTCTGACAAACAGTACTAGAGCGCCCCAAGGAGAAACTACTTGGTCTGATGTAACCCTTGGCTAGTAAATCTTTTAGCTGATCTTTTAATTCTTTAAGTTCAACTGGTGTCATTCTGTATGGAGCTTTTGAAATAGGTACTGTACCTGGTATCAGTTCAATGCTGAAGTCTATTTCTCGGACTGGAGGCAAACCCGGAATCTCATCTGGGAAGACGTCAGCAAACTCACATACCACTGGAAAATCTGCCTATGAAGGGCTCAACTTCAGTACATCTACTGAATACACAATGAATCCCTCTATTCCCTTCTGCAATAATCGAGTCATAGACAAAGTAGATAATAAAGGAATTCGAGCTCTGGAACCCTTACCATAAAATTTCCATTCATCAGCCATCTCAGGTCTGAATCTTACAATTTTCTGGAAACAATCTACAGTAGCTCTTTACTTGGTTAGCATATCAATACCAATAATGCAGTCAAAATCAGACAAACCGAATACAATACAATCTAACTCTATCTCATTACCATCCTACTGCAGCATACAATATCTAACAGACTTCACTGATATAAGACCTCTCCCCAAAGGTGAAGAGACAGATACTACAGTAAATAAAGACTCAACAGGCAAATCATGTATCAATGCAAATCGATCAGAGATAAAAGTATGGGATGCACCAGTATCTATCAACACATAAGCAGGGTAACCACAAAGAGAACAGTTACGCCCTGTTCCTCGGTCAATGCAAACACTATGGCCTGCTGTCTCAGAGGCTGGCTAACAGTCTGGCTTCCTCCTAGTTTCGGCTGTGACTGAGTAGTTGGTGGCTGGAAAGAGTGAACAGAAGATGATCATCTGTCAGCCTGAGCCACTGATCCAGATGATCTTGCTCCCTGGGATAGTTGAGAACCTCGCTGCGGACAGACTTTGGCAAAGTGTCTCGGCTGTCGACATATGTTGCAACTACCAAACACTCCTTGGCATTGCTCTGTTATATGTCTTCCTCCACATGTTCTGCAATAGACCCCTGTATAATTCTTGACAGAACCAGTCTGTCGTGAACCACTGGAACTAGATGAGCTGCTTCCAGATTTCTTAAACTGTTTCCTTCGGGCTTTCAGATTATCCTTCTTCCCACTGCTGCTACCGCCACTATTAAATCTGGGAGGTGGTTGGTGGAACTGAGCTGAAGGTTGTTGCTATTTCTGTGTCTGAGCGACATACGAAGTTCCTCGCTGTTTGATCAAGCCTGCTTCAGCTCCTTTTGCTCTGTTCAAGGCATCAGCAAAATTATTTGGTCGCCCTGTATTTACCAGTGTAAAAATATCCGGATTCAATCCATTGATGAACTGATCAGCCATGGCTTCATCATTATCAGCAACATGAGGAGCAAAACGTAGCAAGGTAGAGAATTTGGCCACGTATTCTTCAATGTTCAGATGACCCTGTTTCAAGTTAGCAAACTCTGCACCCTTGTCCTTTCTGTACGATACTGGGAAAAATCGTTGATAAAATTCGGCTTTAAAGATCTTCCAAGTAATCACCGTACCTCGATGCTCCAAAGCTCGCTTGGTTGTGAGCCACCAGTTTTTTGCAACCTCATGTAACTGGTGCCCAATCAGTCTGACTCTACGCTCATCTGTATAGTCAAGTGAATCAAACAACATCTCAATATCATCAAGCCAGCTTTCGCAGTCGATAGACGTCTCAGTGCCTTTCAAATTCGGCGGTCTGAATGACTGAAATCTCTTTAACAATGTTTCCATGGGTGTCGCTGTAACATCCATCGGATTATTTGAAGTACTACCATATTCTGTGGCTCTTCGAGGAGGCATATCTGATTATCAAAATGGTTAGCAATCAAATCTAACAAATCTGTCTCAGTCCTCCTCTGATCATCATACTTCTGATCAAGAATCGGTTCTGATTCATTCTACAATAATACACGTTTCCAATCAAATCAAATAATAAGGTAAACATGTATTTTCTAAAGCAGTAAAACATGCTGTCATACTGGCATATAACGTTTGTAAATCAACATTATAATAAATCACATCCTAGAACCACAGAAGCAAGAAAGAAAACTCAATGTATACCCCGCTCACTCTCTTCTATATCAGTCTAAGGAACATACAGCTCTGATACCACCTGTTGTGGGAACCCGAACGCTAACTCATTTTCTTCAATCATCATTGAGATTAAATGGATCAATTAAATAAGCTAGGTCGAAATTTTTTATTTTTATTTTTAAAATCGCGCACCTCATAAACAAGTGTACAAATAACAAACTAGTGTTTATCAACCACATGTCAAGTGTTGAACAACCAGTTTCTACATCTAAGCCCGGATCACCACTCTAATCTCGATCTTTCATGTTCTTCTCGACCCTGATCCTGTCCCACCTGTTGTCATGCACACATACAAACAGAACAACAGCCGGATAACTGCGATGAGAAACATATTTCCCAGTATAAACAATATATACATGCATTTCATACAAGCATATACAAAAGCATAAAACAGTTATCAAACAACATGTGTCATAATCTAAGGAAACATAAATCGATATAAAGCTTTAAATCAAACTCTTTAACTCTTAATCTTTGACTCGACTCTTATCTAGGGATCCCGATTTGAATAAGAACGTAACAAGTCTCCCATCTACTCTCCCATTCGAGATGGTGGTATGTCTTTATTCCCGGACTTCGGCACACTATATCGAGTATCTACAATAGGAGTCGATCTTCTCCTAAGCGCATCGATATAAACCAAACGTCCAGTGACTTGAAACCTCTACCAAAGACTCATAATACATGCTTTTCTATAACTCAATAGACTAAACGTATTAATCTCATGAAATTCAAACACATCAAAGCAATAACAATTTAGTATGTGGTTTTGAGAACTCGAATCATATCTTACTCGAGTTATCTATCCCGGTTTAACATTGATTTATTCCTTTCTTTTCGTAGTTCTTGGTTTGACGCAGCCAATCTCAATCTTGCTTTATTCGTTCTTCTATCGGTTTTGAAGTTGAATTCTTGAGTTCAAAGCATTCAATACCAAATCTGGAATGACATTTTCGAGAGGCACAATATCAATATACACCTCAAAGAAAGACATGGTATGATCAATCTCAATCTAATTACGTTTCGACGGCATAACGGCGCAATATCGAGATACCCATCAACTCAAACATCAAAAGATACAAACCACAACTCATAATCAATAACAATTACAACCCACGATTCCAAAAATCTGCAAAACTCCATTCAACATAGGCTGGAAAAATGATAACAATTGCATATGCTATCCGTTCTTCGATTCGGTTTCGATTATATGTTTACCATAATCTCAAAACACATAATATAAATCAAATTTTGATTCCTCCAACACCAACTTTTCGAACCATGCAGGAAAGTAAGAAAACTTACATCCCTTCGAAGCTCTTGACAAGAGAATCACGGAACTAAACTCGGATTGAAAATCGGACGGTCGGATCTTGCACAATCAAAATTTTAAGATATAACGAAACTTGAGGATGATAACCATGGAATCTTGGTTTCTTGGCTGCTCAAACTCTGAATGGAATGAAGATGGTGGGTTGGTACATGTTCAAATGCATGGCAAGACAAGTGTCACATTTTCGCGTCCAACACTTCTCGCGCATATGCGCGTCCAACGTTCGCGCATATGCACGAGACTTACTGTCTCGACGCTTAAGATTTCACCTGCTCGCGCATATGCGTGCCTCGTCTCCGCGCATGTGCGCGAGGTCTTCTGGACCAACTTTCACCTGCTCGCGCATATGCGTGCCTCGTCTCGTGCATATGCGCGAGGTCTTCTGCCTCCACATTCATTCCATGCTTTCCCAAGTCTTCCTCGGAGCTTGTCCTTCCATAACCACATCAATTCATCAATTAAATAATCTCGGATTAAAAGGATATAATCTCGGGCATTACAAAGACATAGAATGGGGCAAATAAGTGTAAGCCCGTATAAAGGATTATGTCATGAATCACAAGGAGTTGTGAACTCACGGCTAGCTGTATCCCTGAACCATTGAGGGTCATACATGTAACGCCCCGAAAATTTAAAGGTCCACGCGAACCACATGCATATAAATTATTAAATTCTCCTGTATTTTTAATTAAATGTTTTAATTGCATGAATTAATTATGTTGTGCATATTTACATGTTTAAAATATATTTTTCGAGATGTTGCATTAAAATGGTATTTTTAAGGAATGTTCGAGTTGCGATCGAGGAACGGAAACCGAGGGCTGAAAAATAGAAAATGGTTTTATTAAATAATTATTTTTAATTATTTAAAATATGGGTGATGCTTTTCATATTTTTGAAAATAGGGGGTTTGGAGGTGATTTTATACGCCGAGACGTAAATTTTATCGGTGTTGGTTTTTCAACTAAAATACGAACTTTTTGGCAACCCAGCTAATAAATTCACAAATTTATTTAAACAAAAACCTTGGTAATATTTTATAAAATCCTAATTAAGATTAATGAGCCTATTTAGTGGCTTAATAGGCCTAAAGCCTTGTTAGTGACTTAATTAGTATAAAATATACAAATCCCACCCCAAAACCCTACAATTGTACACGCCTCCCTCTCATTAAAATATTCAGAAACTCTCCCCACCCTAGACACGGCACACACGAAATTTGGGAGGAGGAATCAAGCAAAGTTTGGAAGAAAAGCATCCTAAGGTCTCCTACGTCAAAGTTCCTCGCATCGGCAACATTTAATCGTGCGTTTAAAACGCAAAGGCACGCCATACATCTCTTTTTCTCATCCATCATATCATATTATTGTTTGAATTATTGTATGCATGAAGAACATGAAATATCTTTCATAATTTTCGGTATATTGCATGTATACATGAAGAAACATGATTTTCGAACTCAATAATGTGTATATTGTTTGGTTAAGGGACTGCCATGACATAAGGTAGGATCAAGTGGGGTTTACACATGTGTTAGAGTCACACACACTCACCATAAACACCACAAAAAAATCGGCAGAAGCAAACCCATCACAGGAACATGAAACTAGCTGTCATGAGGGAAAGGGGTGCGGGTTTGGTACCCACGGCTGGGCAAGGGCTGGATTCTGTCCAGAGGCTAGCTAGGGTCGTGGGGGGAGTCTAGGGAAGAGTCCTAACCACGCTAGGACTCGAGTCAGGAGGGCTGGGGAAGAGTCCTAGTGTAACGTCCCGAAAATCAGACTACGTATAAGCCATGCATAATTACTGTTATTTAAATTAAAATGATTTTTATGCATGAGAGTTTAAATTCATTCTTTTAAATTTATTGAGTCATGATTATTTATTTAAAAATAAATAAATGTTTAGTTTTATCTTTTCAGGATAAATACGCGAGGTCGGACCGGAGTTTGGAGATTAAATATAAGATTAATAATAAAAAAAATATTCCTAAATTTAAATTAAGTCAAGGAATAATTTAATTTAAAGAAAAAGAATGTTTTAGGATTTATTAATTAATTAGAGCTAAGTTATTAAATAAGTACTTTAAGTTAATATTTAATTAAAGCTTAAATTAAAATATGTAAACAAGTGGGGATAAATTAATTTAGGTATAATATAGTCAAGAAATTAATCATAGCATTTGAATATTTAAATTTGAGGTCATGAATGCCATGCAATAATCTAACCCAAATTTAATGTGTAAATTCACTAAAATATATAATGAGAGTGCTAAACTTTAAGCAATTAAAATACAAGATTTAAACAATAAAATACCATGCAAATTAGCAATAATAATTTTGAGTCCAACATTTAAAATAATTCAAAGGTTAGTAACATCCCATTTAAACCACTCCTAATTACACTTCATGGTGTATTCATTTACCTTCTTAATTCACCAAGTAATGGTAATTCAAATATTATAGCACACCACATTCATCCTCATCTTACTACCTAGCATACCAACGTGTATATGCAACAAAAATGAGGGAAAAGAATAGGCTAGCAAGGAATAAGAAAACATTTCAAGCCATTCCACTTCTTGAGTTGTAACCTCCCACCTTAATGCATGTTATGACCCATTTAACACTACTTATAACATTCATCTTCATCACCTACATATCCTACACCTATATGCTCGAAAATATCAAGAGAAACCAGCTGCCATAGTCATGTAAGAATAGCAGCAATAATAAGGAAAATAATGAAGAATCCTTCGGCAGCAAGGGGTGAAGGGAAATCAATTCAATCCCATTCAACTTCTTGCACTTGTAACTCTCCACTAAATGCACTTCAAGACCCCTTTAACACCTCCTATATTATACACCTTCATCCCTAACATCAACTACACCCCTACATTCGAAATATCGGAAAGAACAAGCTGCTGAATTCGAGAGAACAACAGCAGAAACAAGAAGGAAAAGCCAACTCCGATTCCGTCGCATCGTATTGTCGTTTTGATTTGTTTTATTCAAAACAACTTCCAGGCATGTATATTTTGTTTCTTTGCTCTTCAATCAAGTCCTATAAATATTTTTAAACATTATATGTTAAAGATTAATGAGGCAAAACGAAATTATGGCAGCAACATTTTCGAAAAATCTGCACAGGTCCTCGGAATTGGCTTATGTTTTGTTTGAGATGTTTCTTGTGATTTCAGGAGTTGTTTCGGTTCCAGGATCCCAAGGCTGATTATAGGCATGATTTAGAGTATGTTAGGGGGTTTTCGGTTCATGTGTTTCAGTCCATACACTCAAGAACGAAAGAATGACAGCAACTTTCCCTTAGGTGCAATAATGAGTCACGGTTTTGGTCATTTGGGTGGTTAAGGTGTGTGTTCTAATCTTGGCTGTCCTAGGGACTGTAGCCATGTTTATAACCCTCACTTACCATGTCTAGGACGTGACCAAGGTGTCCTTTCAAGGTTTGGTTCATGGTTCCCTCAAAATTTTTAAACAACAACACAAGTGCATATTTCGGTCTTTCCATTTCCTGTGTGAGTGTGTTTCGGTTTTGGGGTGTGGTTTTGTTTGTGGTCGGCTTCTAGCCCTTAGCCATGGTCCAAGCCATGCCTTAGGATGTTGGTAAGAGTTTTTGGGTGGTGGTTCAAGCCCTTGGTCATTAAATTTCAGAATTTCCCCTCAAATGCACAAGCTGCTCCTGCTGTAATTTGACAGCAACTTGTTGTTCTGTTCATGAGGTTGGTTTGAGTTCTTGGCTGGCTTTTAGCCCATGGCCTTGGACTGGACAGTACCTCAATGAGTTAGAAAATTCATGTTTTTGGCCGTTCGTGATTCGGTCGAGTTTAGAGGTCGTACGAGAATTTACGGTGAAAGGTGCCAAAATGACTCTCGAAAGAGTGTTTTATGTTTTTGGATTCCTTTCACCCATTTTCGTGTTTTACAGTTATTATGCATATTTTTCAGTATTTTTGGGGTATTTTTAATCATGGTTAAACGTCGGTTTAATGTTGGTTTGGGTTGGTACGAAGCCATGGTTAAAAATCAAGTTGTTGGTCCGAATCGTCTCGTTTTCTATTGTTAAGATTTTGTCAAGTAAAGATTTATTTCATGGGTCACATATTAGTAGTAAGTCGCAGCAAGCCTGAGAACGATCCAACTCATCCGGTAAAAATAAGGTTATAATTATATTACGTGCATAAAAATATAAAATGTTTATTTTTGAGATATATGCGATATGTCTTGTGGCCACCTTATGCTTATGGGTTTGGAAGTCGGTAGGAACAACCGAGGACCTCTCCGCCCAGTGACTTACGACCGGTTTATGATTATGTATGGGTACAGACATCCAGTCCAAGGGCTGTGATTGATCTCTACCGCCCAGTATACTGTGGTTTAGTCTGATCAGGCGCTTACGCTATGTTATGAGCCACTTGCTTAGAAACATTATCTCTACCAGAAAATTATGATATGTTATGACAGAACTCTATTGAGCAAGGCTTTTACGTATGATTTTTAGATATGCACGTAGTTATAATTATTCACGATTAGATTTTCACCATGCGCGTTACGATACGTTATTTTTACGTTGCATGCGATGTTATGATATATTTACTTGTTATTCACGATATATACATGTTGAGTCTTTAGACTCACTAGACTTGATTGTTGTAGGTATTGACGAGGTCGAGACCGCGGGCGGAGACCAGTGAGTGATCTTGGGATAGCAGTAGTAAACCCGCGGACCTCATGATTTAATTTATGCACCTTCTATTATCCAAACTCAGTTTTAATACGTTGGACTATTTTTAAGTTGATGTTTACGTTGGATTATTTTTAAATTGTTGGTTGAAAACGTTATTTGCTTCCGCTGTTAATTTAAAGTTAAAAATTAGTTACATGTTTATTTTAATTAAATGAGATACGATAATTATTTATTTAGAAAAATTTTAATAACTCTGCAAAATTATGATTACGAAATACGGGCCTTTACAGTTGGTATCAGAGCCTATGTTCTTGTAAAGGGTTGTACTACTACTGACCTTGAGAAGCTCACGAAGTCACGCCTTCGGTATGTAAGTTTTACGTTTACGCACTTTGTTTAAAGCATGAAATATTTTAACAGCACGTTTTCATGAAATATTTTAGTTTCAGATTTTGATTATGCAGTATTTATTTAAATTTAAAGAAATAATGTAATTATGCATGTTGGTTACGTTTGGAATTGGAAATGTCTAAGAATTCGAATATTGGGCTTTAGGAGAAGTTGAAAATGATTTGACTATATTAATTTTTTTAGGTCAGTAGTACTGATGTCCTCCTTATGGGTCATAAGTTAATCTTGAAAATTATGAATGCTTTTGGGACTTGTAGAATTTCTAAGAAATTATTGATGGTTCTTGGTTGCTAGTCGAGTAAATTTTTGAGGATTTCATATAAGCAATAGCGATTCGAAGACTACGACAATCTTTAGGATTATAAATGTACAATTTGAGAATTTTAAGTATCTATGAAAATGTAAGATTAATTATGAGAATTTATTTAGGATGCATGCTCTACATAGTTGGATTTAAGGATTGAATTGCAGGAATTGAGAATTTTAAAGACCTAATTGTAATTACTAATAATTTGAGGACCTAAGTGCGAAACAAAATTCTAAGGGACTATTTTCGAATTTACCAAATTTTGGGGATTAAATTTTGAGTTCGAGAATTTAAAAGTTTAATGAGGTAAAGATGAAAAATTTTATGGGGACAATAATGCAAATTTCGAAGAGTTATAGGACCAAAATGTAAATTTGGAGAACTGTAAGGGCCAGATTGCAATTTTCAAAATTTTTAAGGATTAAATGCGAACTTTTGAGGAACACTTGGGATTTTGAGTATTTATAAAAATGTAAGACGTGTTATGAGAATTAATTTTGGGTTTAATAAACTTAAGGCTATTGAACCTTATGATACGGGAAATCTATAAATGAAATTGGGAATACTGAGAACTCATGGGTAATTGTGGAATTTTCGGGATTTAAAAAAAAATTCTTGAGATGAGAATTGAAAGGTTTAAATGATAAGAATTTTCGGTAATTTAAGCTTGGAAAGATGATTAGAACCTCGAAATAGCTGGATTATAATGTTATAAGGAATGACAATCAAGGACACTGTAGGATGAATAAATCTTGGGCTTGAAAATTTAAGCGTTGGTGATATAACCTTGGGACAAATTAAGAATTTAAAGTGACGATAAGTTAAAGTAAAAATTTATCGGTTAGCTAAGTTATAAGAGTAAACATTGAGTTAGCGAATTTTTTTGGGGAATTTAAGTTTGATGTGTCGTAAGTTTTAACCAGTATATTTATAGTTAGAATTATACCTTTGGGGGAATTTGATTTTTCTAGAAAGTTGAGTATGATGGATGGTTAGGTTACTCGATAGACACATGTAAGAATTGAATTAGATGCCTTATCTTGAGGAATTTTGAAAGTCATTAAGAAATTTGGGACTAAGCGGATATGTGGGCTGGAGTTATACTATCTAATATTATTTGGGTTGCATAAGCTTGAATTTCAAGATTTATAAGATAGGTGTTCATACATAAGTTTTGGGTGAAATAAAAACAAAAAGAGAATTAGAGGCGTTCAACATAGAGTACCAATGAACTAACATTAAGATTTTAATTGAGTAAGAAATCCGAAATCTTGATATGGGAATTTTAGAACTCTATGGGTGATATGAGCGAAGTTGAATTATTAGAGTAAGTTTATCGCTAACATGAGATAACTTATTAAGTTTTATACACTAGACTTAATTAAGCATTGATGATACTTAAGAATGCGACATTTGTTTCAATGAGGAAAGTCCAGAGTCTTAGGCCTCAACTATATTGTAATTGGAAAGAAAATGGTTTAAGCATATAATTGAGACTTGAAGGGCTTTAAAATATTGGTAGAAGGTCGATGTTGTATAATTGGGTTTTATGGATTAACATTATTTGAGGTTTAAGATTTGCAACAATTTTATATTTGGGGTATACTCGTAAATATTTAAGTTATATAAGTTTGGTCTGTAAGATAAAGATTCGATTCAAGGATCTTAGACTAATTTTGTTATGGAGCTGAGATAAGATTTAACTTTTAAGTGTATCACCGAGGATAGAAGTTGATCAGTAACCTTTGGTGCTAAGAGTCTTTGAGTTGAACTGCGTAAATGCTAATGTAATAGGTCGTTGAACATTACGGGTATAGTATAAGGAAGGTAAGACATGATAAGTTTGAACCACCAATTCTAATATTGGGAACGATGAGAAAAGTCAGAATTCGAGGTCATAGTAAAGTAAAGCTAAGTTACCATAAGTCATTTTAAGTTGCGATTCGCAAATGAGATTTTTGGTAGGCAATCTAATTAGGATTGAAGAAACGTAAAGACAGCCTAGGACTTAATTTTTATCAGAGTAGCGCAACGGTAGCGTGGATTGCTGGGATAATAGAATTAAGAATATAAACTTTTTGATTATCAAGGATAAGCGAATTTCGAGGACGAAATTCAATTTAAGGGGGGTAGATTGTAACGTCTCGAAAATCAGACTACGTACAAGCCATGCATAATTACTGTTATTAAAATTAAAATGATTTTTATGCATGAGAGTTTAAATACATTCTTTTAAATTTATTGAGTCATGATTATTTATTTAAAAAAAACAGATGTTTAGTTTTATCTTTTCAGGATAAATACGCGAGGCCGGACCGGAGTTTGGAGATTAAATATAAGATTAATAATAAGAAAAATATTCCTAAATTTAAATTAAGTCAAGGAATAATTTAATTTAAAGAAAAATAATGTTTTAGGATTTATTAATTAATTAGAGCTAAGTTATTAAATAAGTACTTTAGGTTAATATTTAATTAAAGCTTAAATTAAAATATGTAAACAAGTGAGGATAAATTAATCTAGGTATAATATAGTCAAGAAACTAATCATAGCATTTGAATATTTAAATTTGAGGTCATGAATGCCATGCAATAATCTAACCCAAATTTAATGTGTAAATTCACTAAAATATATAATGAGAGTACTAAACTTTAAGCAATTAAAAAACAAGATTTAAACAATAAAATACCATGCAAATTAGCAATAATAATTTTGAGTCCAACATTTAAAATAATTCAAAGGTTAGTAACACCCCATTTAAACCACTCCTAATTACACTTCATGGTGTATTCATTTACCCTCTTAATTCACCAAGTAATGGTAATTCAAATATTATAGCACACAACATTCATCCTCATCTTACTACCTAGCATACCAACGTGTATATGCAACAAAAATGAGGGAAAAGAATAGGCTAGCAAGGAATAAGAAAACATTTCAAACCATTCCACTTCTTGAGTTGTAACCTCCCACCTTAATGCATGTTATGACCCATTTAACACTACTTATAACATTCATCTTCATCACCTACATATCCTACACCTATATGCTCGAAAATATCAAGAGAAACCACTGCCATAGTCGTGTAAGAATAGCAGCAATAATAAGGAAAATAATGAAGAATCCTTCGGCAGCAAGGGGTGAAGGGAAATCAATTCAATCCCATTCAACTTCTTGCACTTGTAACTCTCCACTAAATGCACTTCAAGACCCCTTTAACACCTCCTATATCATACACCTTCATCCCTAACATCAACTACACCCCTACATTCGAAATATCAGAAAGAACAAGCTGCTGAATTCGAGAGAACAACAGCAGAAACAAGAAGGAAAAGCCAACTCCGATTCCGTCGCATCGTATTGTCGTTTTGATTTGTTTTATTCAAAACAACTTCCAGGCATGTATATGTTGTTTCTTTGCTCTTCAATCAAGTCCTATAAATATTTTTAAACATTATATGTTAAAGATTAATGAGGCAAAACGAAATTATGGCAGCAACATTTTCGAAAAATCTGCACAGGTCCTCGGAATTGGCTTATGTTTTGTTTGAGATGTTTCTTGTGATTTCAGGAGTTGTTTCGGTTCCAGGCTCCCAAGGCTGATTATAGGCATGATTTAGAGTATGTTATGGGGTTTTCGGTTCATGTGTTTCAGTCCATACACTCAAGAACGAAAGAATGACAGCAACTTTCCCTTAGGTGCAATAATGAGTCACGATTTTGGTCATTTGGGTGGTTAAGGTGTACGTTCTAATATTGGCTATTCTAGGGACTGTAGCCATGGTTATAACCCTCACTTACCATGTCTAGGACGTGACCAAGGTGTCCTTTCAAGGTTTGGTTCATGGTTCCCTCAAAATTTTTAAACAACACAAGTGCATATTTCGGTCTTTCCATTTCCTGTGTGAGTGTGTTTCGGTTTTGGGGTGTGGTTTGGTTTGTGGTTGGCTTCTAGCCCTTAGCCATGGTCCAAGCCATGCCTTAGGATGTTGTTAAGAGTTTTTGGGTGGTGGTTCAAGCCCTTGGTCATTAAATTTCAGAATTTCCCCTCAAATGCACAAGCTGCTCCTGCTGTAATTTGACAGCAACTTGCTGTTCGGTTCATGAGGTTGGTTTGAGTTCTTGGCTGGCTTTTAGCCCATGGCCTTGGACTGGACAGTACCTCAATAAGTTAGGAAAGTCATGTTTTTGGCCGTTTGTGATTCGGTTGAGTTTAAAGGTCGTACGAGAATTTACGGTGAAAGGTGCCAAGATGACTCTCGAAAGAGTGTTTTATGTTTTTGGATTCCTTTCACCCATTTTCGTGTTTTACAGTTATTATGCATATTTTTCAGTATGTTTGGGGTATTTTTAATCATGGTTAAACGTCGGTTTAATGTTGGTTTGGGTTGGTACGAAGCCATGGTTAAAAATCAAGTTGTTGGTCCGAATCGTCTCGTTTTTGGTTCTATTGTTAAGATTTTGTCAAGTAAAGATTTATTTCATGTGTCACATATTAGTAGTAAGTCGCAGCAAGCCTGGGAACGATCCAACTCATCCGGTAAAAATAAGGTTATAATTATATTACGTGCATAAAAATATAAAATGTTTATTTTTGAGATATATGCGATATGTCTTGTGGCCACCTTATGCTTATGGGTTTGGAAGTAGGTAGGAACAACCGAGGACCTCTCCGCCCGGTGACTTACGACCGGTTTATGATTATGTATGGGTACAGACATCCAGTCCATGGGCTGTGATTGATCTCTACCGCCCAGTATACTGTGGTTGTATCAGAGCCGACCTCTCTTAGTACGGTGTGGTTCGTGGACGAACCAAGCGGAAGCTGGTGGGCATGTGAGGCCCGGGGCCGAAGAGGGCGGGGGGTGATCGCCGGTGCCATCAGTTGTACGGACAATGAGCGGCTCCTGGCATGCTTCTAGGTGGAGGGAACATGAATGAACTGATCCCACATCGTAATGAGAGGGATTCCGAGACTGTTCTATGTAATGGATTGTACAGTTGAAGAGGGCTTAAAACATTTGATTGGTACTACTCATATCACGAAGGTGCATTTTCTTTTCAGTAGCTCATCACATAAGAACTCCAAAGTTAAGCGTGCTTGACTTGGGGAAATTTTTGGATGGGTGACCTCCTGGGAAGTTTTCCAGGGTTCGTGTGAGTGAGGACATAAGCACGCTGGAAAGACTCGTCTTGGTACAGTGAGGACAATCGTCGAATCTGGGGCGTTATCCCCACTTGTTTACATATTTTAATTTAAGCTTTAATTAAATATTAACCTAAAGTACTTATTTAATAACTTAGCTCTAATTAATTAATAAATCCTAAAACATTCTTTTTCTTTATATTAAATTATTCCTTGACTTAATTTAAATTTAGGAATATTTTTCTTATTATTAATCTTATATTTAATCTCCAAACTCCGGTCCGGCCTCGCGTATTTATCCTTAAAAGATAAAACTAAACATCTATTTTTTTTTAAATAAATAATCATGACTCAATAAATTTAAAAGAATGAATTTAAAATCTCATGCATAAAAATCATTTTAATTTAAATAACAGTAATTATGCATGGCTTATATGTAGTCTGATTTTCGGGACGTTACACCTAGCAAGCTAGGTCTCCCACCCGAGAAGCACAAGGAAAAGCGCAGGTTGTTGCTGTGGTGCAGGGAAGAGAGGGGCTCGGCCAGGGGGTATGGGCTGGGCTAGGTTAGGTCCTTAGGATCCTAAGAGGGTGCACAAAGTTCTGGGCTGGGGCTGGTGCGGTCTGGCTGGTTGCTGGTCGAGAAAGAACATGATGAAAGCATGGACAACAGGTTATACGAGGATGCTGCTGTGTTCTTCAGTTGGGGGCTGCTCGCGTCCAGGTGTTTGGGTCGGTCTGGGCGTGGTCTAGTCATGGTCTAGGGAAGGTTAGGGTCAGGTTGGGTCAAGTGTTTAACAGCTGGTAGTGTCCTAGAAGGAGGAGGAGTCCTATTGTGCCAAAACACTACACACGTACACATGCATGTAAATTGGGTGAGATTCCAGCAAGCTTTTGGTCGGGCCACGGGTTCTTTTTCGGGCTGGGCTTGGACAATATGGTCCCTAGATGGGTTGGCTAGGTTTTGGTTCAAGGCGGCTTGGGCGTGGCTCGAGAAAATTAGGAGATGGCTCGGTGTGTTCGATAAGGTGTCAAAAACGAAAATAATAAAGCTAAAATTAAAACCAAGAGTCCACGGGGGTGGCTCATGACTTGGAAGGGTAGAATAAATCTTAAAAATGCTATGTTTAAAATTTGGGATCAAAATAATGAGTTTTGGATTTATTCGGGATTTAATCGCCACACGAAACGCTAATTAACGAGTTAATTGAAAAGCCTAGTTTTATGCTTTATAAAATTATGAAAAATTAGGTTTAAACTTAAATAATTATTAAAAGTCTAAGTTTTTAATTTGGGAATTTTATATTAAGGTTTGGTTTAATTCGGGATTAAAACGTGTTAATACGTTTTATTTAAATATTAAATTAAAAGTTCTCGATTTAAGCTAAATAAAAATATGAAAAATTCATGTAGGCTTAAATAATTATTTGGGACATGTTAGAGTCATGAAATCAAGATAAAAGTCGAAATCGTAAAATGTCGAGTCTAGGGGTAAAACAGTCTTTTCACACCTAGAAATTAGTAAACGTCATGGCAGTGCCCTAAATGCTGTTTTTATGATATTATGATTGTTTTTAAATGCTTATAAAATGTTCATGATTAAATTATGATTTTTAAATGTTTAAGAGATTTTATGATTTAAGGAAGACATTTAAAAGACATGTTGCATGCTTGGTTTCAAAAACAAAATGTTATGTTATGCATGATTTTTATAAAGTGATGAGAATGTAAATGTTGAAGGAAGTGAAGTGATTGTGACTAATTCGTTAATGTTGGCGACGTCGTGGGGGTTATGGTCCCAGTGGGAGCCAGACGATCGTGTTTCCATCATTACGAATATGTGGTAACGGTTATGTGGTAACGGTTTTATGGTAACGGTAAGAATGGGAATATCGTGAGGGGAAAAGGCCCCAGAGGGAGCCCATTTATGGGAAAAAGCCCCAGAGAGAGCCCCGACGATCGTATTTCTGTTCGAAAAATGATAGGCCAGGGCCTAGTTGACCGGTGAGAGTGTTGCTGGTGTCTCCCGCCGCCCAGTACTGTGGTTACACGTAGATGGATCCATCGACCTTCATGTCATGATCAGGAAAGTCACAATTAACGATCTGAATTCAACAAAGGAAAAAGAAAAGGAAAAGGAAAAATGTTTATGATCATGAACAATGTTTTATGTCATGTCATGTTGAGGAAAAAGGAAAATGGTTGAGGTTTGTGAAATGCATGTCATGAAAATGTTTATGCTTAAGTTTATGCATCATGAAAATATTTATGAAAATGGTCATGTTTGAAGTTCATGCATCTTCATGAAAACGATATTTTAAGTATAAGTATTTTTCACTGTTAGATGTTGACTGTATTACGTATTACTCGTTATCAAGATTATGGTGTGTTGAGTCTTTAGACTCACTAGGTGTGATGGATGCAGGTGAGGTTGAGGGAGGTCTTGACGGATGATTTGACTGGACTGAAGGCGCACACAACCCGAGGACCAGCGCTTCTACTTTTTCCGCATTATGGTTTATGACTTATGATTTATGTTAGAACTTTTAAGACTAATTATTTATGCTTTTTGAGATATTTTTGAGAGATTTAGTATGAGCTATGCTTTTCAAACTTATTGATTTTTAGGTTTGGTACAATAGTTGACGATTTCATTTTATGGCTATTGCACTTGATTTTAAAATGCTAGATGGTTGGTATTTTATTTTAAAAGGGTAAAATATTTTAATATTTTCATATGAGAAAGGTACATGGCCGAAAAATTGAGTGTTTATAAAAAAAAATTTCTAGTACTTTTAAAGCAATAAAAAGGGCAGGACGTTTCAATACAAACACTGGATCATTTGTTCCCGTTGAGAGAATAAATTCAAGAAGTTGAATTTATATTATGATATAGTAAATTCAAGGAGTTGAATTTATGATAATTAAATTTTGGGAAAATAAATTCAATGAGTTGAATTTATAAAATTTGATAATTTAATTTATTAAACTCAAAAGTTGGGTTTATTAAATATTAAATTTTGGAGGTGAAAAAATTCAAATAGTTGAATTTATAATTTAAATAATAAATTCAAATGTTGAATTTATAATTGATTTAATTTATTAAGCTCAAAAATTGAGTTTATTAAACATTAAATTAAATATAGTGAGTAGTGTGTTTAAATGAGCTTGTAGGAGTACAAGTCCAACATACTAAATAATTAAAGTTCTTAATGGACCTTGATTAATTAAATAAACTAGTTGGACTAGCCCAATTAATTAATAAAGCCCATTAATGTTAATTATGAATATTGTGTCATGGCTTAATTATAAATAGGTGTAATCAAGTCATAACCCTAGCCTCTACACCTTAGAATTTTCGAAAATTCCTTCTCCTCCACCTCTAAAAATTCGGGCACTCCTCCTTGGGAAAAAGTTTGAGCCGTCTCTCAAACTTTGATCTCCAACGTTAAAACTTCTTCCAAATTTTCAAGTGCAATTTGGAAGAGGATCAAACCTTCTAGTCGTGGACCTGATTAGAAGAATAAAGAAAGGATTTTGAAGATCGTTCGTAGGGATTAATCAAGAGCTAGATCCGTCAATACCGGATTAGTTGGAGCCAAGTGATTAAATTCACAAAAGGTATAAAATTCTAACGCCCTATGAATGTTTATGATAAAACCATACGAGTGTCCAAAAATATTTTGAAGGTCAAAATAAAAAAAAAATTAAACTTCTTCGGCACGAGAAAGCCGAGATCCAACAGTGGTATCAGAGCCAAGGTTTTTCTAAATCGTATGGTTTTGATATTGAATAATTTATTTCTAGCCACACAAGAAAATTTTTCAAAAAATTATAGCACCATAAAAATTATATTTTTTCAGAAAACAAAAAAATAAAAATTGAACCAATTTTCAAAAATATCAATTTTGCTCAAAAGTTTCAAAAATCAGAAAATTGCACCCTAGGCCCAAACAATTCAAGTCCATCATCCGGCACGCTTCTCGAGACACTCTCGGATAGCTGCCTACGCTGCCCGCCAGCTGCCGAACGTTTCGGGCAGTGGCGGCGCACACGTCGTGCCGCCACTGCCCGAAACGTTCGGGCAGCGGGCGAGCAGCGCAGGCGCCTGCCCGGGAGTGTATCGGGAAGCGTGCTGGATGATGGGCTTGAATTGTTTGGGCCTAGGGTGCAATTTTCTGATTTTTCAAACTTTTGGGGAGAATTGATATTTTTGAAAATTGGTTCAATTTTTATTTTTGAAAAATTAATAATTTTCTTGTAAAATAAATAATTAGAATATGATTTTAATTATTTATTGTAAAATGAGTTGTACAAGAAATCAATTATTATTAATTTAATTGAAAATTAAATAAAAGAGTTTATTTAATTTATTAAATTTTTAATAATTGTGGTAGTTAGCGATAAAATTATTAGATATATGATTTATCAATTAATTAAATTTGTTTAATTAAATTGATGTTAATATTTGATATTAAATGCATGAAGGATGATCGAGAGCCTTGACCAATTATTAGAAATAGTGGGAGATTAAGACTAGAAGATGGTGGGCCCGATGAACAAGATGAAGACATGTAAAATATTGGAAGCTCTTGTAATAGTTGCATTTGCATCCCTGCATTTACCTAGGTTTTGGACCTAGATCCATGTATGGCTCACATGGATCTAATAGTGTTGGCGATCGATCATTTTTATTTATTGTTGAATGTCATATTATGATATATGCGATATATAGTAGTATGCATGTATGTATATTATTAAATAATATAGTTGCATGAATCCGGCAAACATACAAACTCGTGGCATGCGGTTTTTAAATTAAAATGATGAGATAATTTTAAAATTAAAATACCTCATTTTGAATAAGATTCAAAATTTATTTTAAACCGAAAAGTAAAAATTAAAAGAGTTTAATTTTTCCTTGCCTTCAATCAATCGTGGTTGCATGTTGATCGCTACCCGCGGACAGTGTCTGGCTCATATTATTGGGGAGGCCTGGACGTCGGAAAGCTGTGACTTCCACCGGACATATGACGTGAATTGAGTAGAACTGTAGAACCCAAAATCAGTACACGTAAAATACGTGCATTTATTTAAATTTAAAAAAATATATTTATTTAAGTTTAAAAGGAATTTTTAAATTATGGAGTATTTTATTCTATGACAATTAATATTTTAATTTTCCCTTAATTGTGGTGCAACTTTTGTAAATTTAGGAATATTTTATGTATTTGTTTTCAAGCCTCGAGTAGTCTAAATTTTATTTGGACTACACCATATATTGATTAATTAGTTTAAACCTAATCAATATATTTAAATTATTCCTAAATTACCCTCAATCTATTCCACTTGCCTCCAATTGCAAGACTTTGTCCAAGTCTTCTCCGGAAGAAAATTCATTCCCATCAATTCTCCTCCATTTCCCCTCATTTATTTCCCTTCTCTCCTCAAGTGTTCTTGAGCTCCATTTCCATCTATTATACCATTAGAGAATAGCAAGAAGCTCCAAATTTCTTCTTCGTGTCCGGATCGTCGAGATTTGCGAGATTTCCTACGTTTCAAGACCAAAGGCATGTATATTCTTTCGTTTTATGCATCGATCTCGTCATAGTAGATATTTTGATGTATATTATGCGTGAAAGTTTGATTATTATGAGCAAAGTTTGAGCGTTTATGCATTGAATCGATTTCTGAAACATTTTAGATCTCAGAAGACGTTTTTGCTGTCATTTCGGTTCCTGTGTAATTTTGGTTCGTTTTCTGAAAATATTTTCAACAGATAAAACGTAGATCTTTTTAATACCTTCGATTTGATATAAAATTCGTAATTTTCGGACAAGAAACGAGTGAGTTATAGTTGTTTTTGTGTGACTGCTCAGACCTACGATATTATGAAAATGATGTTCATCATGTTTTGAAATTTTTGAGTTGTAGGCTTTGTTGGGTATCGCTGGGCTTGTGCTACTGCATTTAGATATGTTATGGGATGTACTTAGGTGTTGTTTGGTGGTTCGTTTGGGTCGGGATTGGCTTGAGATGTAATAGAAGTCGTAGGAAGCGAAATGATGTCGAATTATGGGGTATTGTGGTATTGAAGTTGCTTGTCGATGTTTGGAGACGTTTGGGGTGTTTATACGGGTTTGAATCAACGTAATAGCATCCTAGGATGAGTCTCGAGGCGTTGGTTCATGGTCCTTAGGCTTGGGTTGGAAGAATGAATAATTAAGTTAGTGAACTTTCGTGAGTTTCCATGTCCAGAGGCTACCCGGACCCTTTTCCGGACCCCGACACGGAGTCCGTGTCCATTTTTCCTTCAAAAATTGAAATTTTCGTGTGTACCCGGACCTCTACCCGGACCTCTACACGGGGTCCGTGTACCCCCTTTTAAAAAAATAATAAAAAAAAAATTTTAAATTTTTTTTTAAATTATGAATATAAATATAGGATTTTGTTTTGTGGTTATGAATATAAAATAGAGGATTTGTTTAGGGATTCTAATTCATGGTTTACTATGATGATTAAACTAGGTCAAGTTTCGAGTGATCTAGAATGTCATAAGCTATTTATTTAATTCCGTGGTGAGCACGAATACCTACGTCTAAGCTATAAAAGATAAGTATTTGAACTCATGTTAGTATGTGCAGCAGTGGCCCCAAGCAAGATCCAACGAATCCCTCAACGCCAAGTAAGTATGTTAGACGTGCAAAAGAAAATATTTTAAGTTTTTGAGGTATGCTAAATGTCTTGTGACCAAATTATGAACGGGTTTGGAAGTCGGCGAACGTGGTCGAGGACCTCTCCACCCCGGTAAAGCATGACCGAGTTTAGATCAGGATTGGAAAGTGGTAAAGCATGACCAGGGACCAATCCACCAGTTAAAGCATGAACGGGAATCTCATGTATGTGGTGATGGATTTTCCCTGTCAGCCCAGTACTGTGGTTTAGTCTGATCAGGCATATTTATGTATGGGTCACTTGCTTTGAAACATGCATCTACGCAAAATGATGAAGTTTATAAATGTTCAAGTATGTACAAGTATGCAAGCATGTTAAGAAAAGTCTTATGATGATGGCACGTCTATGTTTATGTATGTATGCACAAGTTTCAAGTATGTTATGTTCAGGCTTTTAAGTATGCAAGTTCAAGTTTCAAGTACGTACGCTCTATTTTAAAGTTGCATGTGATTTTATTACGTATTACTCGTTACTCCTAGTTTATACATGTTGAGTCTTTAGACTCACTAGACTTGATCGATGAACGTGAGGATGCATTTGAGGAGACGAGGGGTGAGGATCAGTGACCTGGCTTGGACTGAGCGGGAGGCTAAATCCGAGGACCGCCCATGTTTTAAGATTTTATACATGTTCAATTATTATGAGTTTAAGGAGTAGTGTTTTCAATGTTTTAAACATTTACTTATCGCAACTTGTTGGTAGTTGTTTTATTATAAATATTTTAGACGAGCAATTATTTATTAACGAAGTTTGATAATTTCTACTTATTTAAGAAAATTTTTATTTTCCGCAAATTTAAAGTAGTTAAATAGTACGGTTCGTTACAAGAACTCCCATGACTTTGGCTCATATTGTTGGGGGAACTCATGGTGACCGTCCACTACAGTTCAATATTGATGGGTTGGTTTGACATATGAAAATAAATGACGTCATATTATTGGGTCCTTATTAAACGTGAGGCAAAACACACGGAGGTTGCATAGGGATGCAATTGGATTCTACCTTTTAGAAATTATAATTGGCTGATATTATTCGGGATTATAATTTGCTGATGGGACTCTTCGTGCCCACTAAGTAAATGCGATTTCTCTTTTTCATCAGAGGGTGGTGGAAATGTCAAAATAGTAGGAGTGAAATTTATAAAATGAAATCCATATTTTATATCTTAGGATTATTTTAAAATTATCAGTAATCATTATCGGTTTTCATTTTCAGTATATTTATGATGTCTACTCGAAACCTGCTTTCAATCATTCTCGATCAAAACAAATTGACTGGCCCTAACTATCATGAATGGTTTCGAAATTTAAAGAGTGTTCTGAACTCCGAAAGGATTGCGTATGTGCTTGATAAGAAGCCACCAAAGGAGGCGGCTCCTGAAATCAGTAGGACTGAATTAGCTAAGCTTGAGAAATGGTGGGACCATGATATTCAAGCTAAGAGCTACATGTTGGCTTCTATGTTGAATGAACTTCAGAGGAGGTTCGAGGAGGCGGTGAATGCTGCAGACATTCACCTTCATCTGAAAGAATTGTATGTTGTACAATCTCGTTCAAAGAGACATGCTACTGTGAAAGAACTCATGACTACACGCTTGCGAGATGGGACTTCGGTCCATGAGCATGGTGTTAGAATAATTGGGCTCATCCAGAAGTTGGTGGGGATTGACGTGGTTATTCCTAGTGAGCTCTCGAGTGATATTCTCTTGCTGTCTTTGCATGCCTCGTTCGATGGATTTGTGGTTAATTTTAATATGAACAAGCTTGAGTCCACCCTTGAAGAGTTGGTCAATATGCTTACTAATTATGAGGCCACAATTAAAAAGGAAAAGCATGTTCTTCTAGTGGGTTCTTCGTACGGTACGAAAAAGGGAGCCCCAATTAAAGGCAAGAAGCATTCTGCCCCTCCAAAGAAGAACAAGCCCGACAAAAAGCCATACAAGAAAACAAATCCGGGGCCCACAAAGCCTGACAAGTCAGAACAAGTCTGTTTTCATTGCAACAAAGCTGGACATTGGAGACGTAATTGCGAGGAGTATCTAGCCCATAAGCGTTCTGGCCATGGTATGTTTTATATTGAAGTTAATGTTTCTATTAATTCCTCTTCTTGGGTATTGGATACCGGATGTGGTTCTCATCTATCCAATGATTTGCAGGTGATGGGAAGAAGCATAAGGCTTAGAAATGGTGAGACCTTTCTAAGACTAGGAAATGGAGCAAGAGTTGCTGCCACTGCCATTGGAGACGTTACTTTAATTTTGGACAATAATTTTAAGTTGTTTTTTAGAGAAGTTCTTTTTGTTCCTGAATTGGTTAAAAACATTATTTCTATTTCTATACTTGATAGGGATGATTATTCTTGTGTTTTTGCTAAAGGTGTTTGCTATTTATACAAGAATGAATGTTTGATTGGAACCGGAGAATTAACAAACGATCTCTATAACTTAAAATTAAAAGATATTTCATTTAACAATATCCAAGCGCGTACGAAAACAACAACAAACAAAAGAAAAATAGAAGACCCAAATCCCGCACAAATATGGCACGCTAGACTATGTCATATTTCCCAAAGAAAGATGCACAAGCTAGTGGGAGAAGGCATGTTTGACTTGTCAGAAATAAATTCTCTACCAACTTGTGAGTTTTTCTAAAAGGAAAAATTACTAAAACTTCATTCAATGGAAACGTGGAACATGCACATGGTCTACTGGATTTGATCCACACGGGCGTTTGTGGCCCGCTAAGTATTATCACAAAATTTGGGCATTCCTACTTCATTACCTTTACTGATGACCATTCGAAGTATGGGTACGTTTATTTGATGAATCACAAATCTGAAGCATTTGAAAAGTTCAAAGAATTCAGATCTGAAGTAGAAAATCAGCTGGAAAGGAGTATTAAGGCACTTCGATCTGATCGAGGTGCAGAATACTTAAGTGCTGAATTTTTGGGTTATCTAAAAGAGAATGAGATTCTCTCACAGTGGACTCCACCAGCAACACCACAATTGAATGGTGTTTCTAAATGTCGAAATCGAACCTTGATTGACATGGTTCGATCCATGATGGGATTCACTGAATTGCCTACATCGTTTTGGGGCTTTGCGCTTGAAACTGCGGCAATGTTGTTGAATAATATCCATACTAAAGCAGTGGATAAAACACCATATGAGATATGGATGGGAAAAACTCCCAAATATTCTTACATTAGAATATGGGGATGTCATGCTTACGTGAAGCAGACAGTGAGAGACAAATTGCATAGTAGATCCACTTTGTGCTACTTTGTTGGATATCCAAAAAATTCTGTTGGATATTATTTCTATCATCCCAATTAAGCAAAAGTGTTTGTTTCAAGAAATGCCACCTTTTTGGAAAAGGAATTCTATTAGATAGAAAAAGCAAGATGATAGAACTTGAAGAAATTCAAGATACTCCCTCAACTATAGAAGTTGAACCCATTTCCCAAGAACCAGTAGTTGAAGTACAAGCTCCTACAAGGTCTGATAGGGTTATTAGACCACCTGCAAGATATACGCTTCTTCATGAACAAAGCCGTGATGAGCATTGTGTTGGATGTGATCCAATGAATTTCAAAGAAGCAATATCTGATACTGATTCAACCAAATGGCTTGAAGCCATGCAGTCTGAAATGGACTCTATATATTCAAACCAATTCTGGACATTGGTGGATCCACCTGAGGGAATCGTTCCCATAAGATGCAAATGGATCTACAAAAGAAAGCTTGGGGCGGATGGGAAGGTAGTGACCTTCAAAGCAAGACTGGTTGCAAAAGGTTATACTCAAAGGCAAAGTATTGACTATGAGGAAACTTTTTCACCAGTTGCTATGTTTAAGTCCATTAGAATACTACTGGCCATAGCAGCATGGTATGACTATGAGATATGAAAAATGGATGTAAAGACTGCATTCCTCAATGGAGACATCAAAGAAGAAATTTATATGTCTCAACTTGAGGGATATACATTAACTTCAGATATCAATATACGGTCTCATGCAGGCATCAAGGAGTTGGAACCTCAGATTTGATAGCACTATCAAAGAATTTGGTTTTGCTAAGAATCCTGAGGAACCGTGCGTGTACAAGAAAGTTAATAGGAGTGCAGTGACATTCCTGGTACTTTATGTTGATGATATCCTGCTCATTGGGAATGATGTAGGATTATTGCAATCAACTAAAGTATGGTTAGGAAGTAAATTCTCCATGAAAGACATGAGTGAAGCATCCTATATATTGGGAATACAAATCTATAGAGATAGATCAAAAAGGATGTTGGGGCTCACCCAAGCCACCTATATCGATACCATTATAAAGCGATTCTCTATGGAAGAGTCCAGGAGATGGTACTTACCAATGTGTCATGGTGTTACTCTATCTAAGACAATGCGTCCCAAAACTGATGAAGAGATAGAGATGATGACACGTATTCCATATGCGTCAGCCATTGGTAGTATCATGTATGGTATGATATCGATACGTCCCGATGTTGCTTACGCTCTGAGTGTTACAAGTAGATATCAGGAGAACCCTGGTCCACTACATTGGAAGGCCGTGAAAGATATTCTTAAGTACTTGAGAAGGACTAAGTACTTGTTCATGGTCTCTGGGGGTGGAGAATTAAAATTGGAAGGGTACACTAATTCTAGCTTCCAATGTGATGTAGATGATTCAAAATCGACCTCTGGTTTTGTGTACAGGCTTAATGGTGCGGCTGTCTCTTGGAAAAGTTCCAAGCAAGACACCGTTGCGGATTCCACCACTGAAGCTGAGTACATTGGTGCATCTGCTGCAGCCAAAGAGGCAGTTTGGATGAGGAATTTTGTCCAAGAGTTGGGCGTTATTCCTAATGGAGTTGATCCAATCCCGGTGTACTGCGACAAAACTGGTGCCGTTGCCCAAGCAAAGGATTCAAGGTCTAATCAGCGATCCAAACATGTACTGAGGAAGTTCCACATCATCCGGGAGATTGTGGGAAAAGGTGATATATCAGTCGAAAGAGTCCTCTCTGCAGATAATGTTGTTGATCCACTTACAAAGCCCTTGCCAGGACCATTGTTTGAAAAGCATCGCGAAGCAATGAGATTAAATTTTATGGGTAGTTGGCTCTAGGGCAAGTGGGAGATTGTTAAAGTATATGCCCTGCAAGGCAACTGTTGGCTAGGGATTTTATTGACTCAGTTATAATTAACAATCTTTATTTTAATTTAATTCATTATTTCATGGTTTATTATTTCTTTATATGTATACACATGTTATCAAACATAGATAAAGACCTTGATTATACTTTAATACAAATGAATCGTAATTCGATGTTGAAACTCGTTTGCAAACATTGTATGATCTAAATTCGTTCCTAGTTGATTCAGCCGCCTAAAACATGGATAAAGGTCGCTTGAGCTCGAGACTAGCATCTGTGATGTGTTCTGCGTTTCTTGGTAAGGACATATAGATGTCCAAACATGCAGATTGGTCATATGATGATTATACCGAACAACTCTCCCTCGGACTTTCCGAGTGGTTATCATTCAATGAGAGGATAAGTCCGTGTTTTTATGATTGTACACCATTAATCCTTACGATCCGGGACAACACTGAGACTCTATATGCTAGGGTTGTGCTTTGATTCGTTTACCGGCTCCAGGAGAGTCATCAGGTGGCGAGGTTGGGTACAATTGCGACACATATAGGAACCAGTGCATTGTAGTCGGGGATTCACCGCTCACCTGCGGATGTGGATATCCTGATATGAATCCACGTACGAATAAAAAGCAAACACGATTAAATATGAATCGCGCCCTCAATTTAATAACGAACAAGGAATTCGTGTTGTCCCGATCTTTTGAATCAAGTATGAGTTTGTGATATTCACCTCTAAGTTATAAAACTCAGCAACAAATATTCACGATTAAATAATTGAGAACAGACGAACCTTCAAATAACTTCTCCTTGACAATCCGTATGAAATCAATCAATAAACGCCACAAGAATAAATCCTTGATAAGTTTGATTTTTTATGAACATAAAGCGAAGCTTTGAAAAAGTTTGAGAGAAAATCTCAAAAGTTTGATAAACTATCAATAATAATGTATATTGTATGTTAATTTTCGTCCATAATATCTTTACATATCAAAAGAATATCACAAATCTAGTTACCAAAAGAATTAAAACTCTAAAGAAGGAAAAAAAATCTCGCCCAAACATGATGGACACGGACCCCGTGTAGAGGCCCGGAAGGGGGTCCGTGTAGACTCGGTCTTTGCGGAAAACATAGGACACGGACCCCGTGTACAGGTCCGTGCTCGGGTCCGTGTAGACTCTGGATTTCTTCATTCTCGGATGTAATGGACACGGACCCTGTGTACATGTCCGTGTAGTCTCGGCCGTTCAAAAAGATGCTTGAATAATATTCCTTTGACTCCCAACTTACTCACATGCATCATGAAGCCTTCCGCATTCTGCACCTCGCTCGTAAGTTCTTCTTCTTTGCTCATAAGCCCATGCGATGCATCCTTGAATTTTTTCATTCGCCTCCTCGTGATTGGTCCTCCCGACAACTCTAAAGGACCCCATGCTTCACTTGGGGCTTGACATACCATGATCGCATCATCCTCCCCTTCTTGAAAAGGATTTGTCCTCAAATCTTCGCTACCTACACAAAAACGAATCAGATTAGTAATAACAAAAATTATATGACCAACATGCTTACCTTCAGGCTCAAGTCTGTAGGTGTTATCGCCCACGTGCTCCTTCAATGCTTTGAGTCCTAACTCCATGGTTGCCTTCACTGTCAATGTTACAACCTCAACATACACCAAATGACGAGTGACACAAAGATCAGATTTCTCCCCTTCTTAGACCTAGTTAACACAATAATAAAATCCATACACGTGTACGACCATAGCTCACTAGGAATAACAATTATCTCATGCAATGAATATGGAATAAAAATTTATTCTCTTTACACATACATTCATCATGAATGGGGAGATTATCATATCCTATCATGTATCTTCCAAAACCATCACCAGCCAAATATGACTCATGCAAATAGGACACACTACATGTACTATCCATGCAATCATTTAATTCATCACAAGAATTTAGGTCTAATGCAAGTGAACTCTTGTAGCAAACAAATCCTACTAACTTAGTAACTCGTGAAAAATCAAAGTTCATAAAAAGTACATGCATTTCATCAATAGTCTCACATCCATAACAACCAAGGAATAAAGACAAACTGACACCCGGTCCCCTAACCACCAAACTTGCAACCCGCTCTACAATTTCTTGAAAACAAAGCAACACAAGTTTAAGGTAAGGAAGAAAGTCATACCTCATAGTTGTGGTGTTGGCAACTAAACTTACCTCATTGCGAGGGTACTTGTATTCTCGAGGCTCGGACTTTTGGGTTCTTTCTTTAATAAGACTCAGTGGTCTCCTTGGCATGACAACTCCAAAATCCTGCAAATAAGAAATAGCAATGCTCGGGATTGAACCGACTATATCATCACAATAACAATAAGCCACTTTGTACAAAGGTACATGAAAGGGTTTATGCAAGAATAAACATATCTCCATCTCACTATTTTGGGACATAAAATTCTTTTTCTTTTTCTTTTCTTTGGCATCTTCTTCTTGTTCTTTTTCTTTTATCTCATTCCTTTCTTCTCTTTTTATTTCTATGGTCATCTCACTCTTTTGTTCACTCTTTATTTCTACCATATCTTTTTCTTTTTCTAAGGTCATCTAACTTTTTTGAACACTCTTTTTTTCGGCCTCATCTCTTTTTTCTTTTTCAATTGGTCCTCCAACACATGTTTTGGGGACAATGGAAGCAATAAAATTGGTTTTGTGTTTAGGACAAATGACTGCCTATTCTTGAAACCATCATGAGTCACCTACCTATCGTATTGCCAAGACCTAGCCAACAATATGTGACAAGCATGCATTGGTACCACATCACACAATATTTCATCAACATACTCACCAATCGTAAAGGACACCACAACTTGCTTGTTCACTTTCACTTCTGCACAGTCATTCAACCATTGTAGCCTATATGGTTGAGGGTGTTTTAAAGTAGGCAAATTCAACTTCTCCACCATCTCACAACTAGCTACATTGGTACAACTCCCTCCATCTATAATAACATTACAAACCTTTTCGTTTACAAAGCATCTAGTATGAAACAAGTTCCCCCTCTGACTGTTCTCCTCCTCCCTGCATGGTCACTCATGATGCGCCTAGTCACCAACGCTTCACCCACAACCGCTTCATATCCCTCAACTGGATCCTCCAACTCAGGCATATTATCATCATCACAATCACTTTGAGATTCATAATCTCCATAAGTATTCATTATCATTACCCTCTTGTTAGGACATTGACTAGCAATATGACATAACCCTTGACACCTAAAACACTTAGTATCTCTAGATCGATTAAGAGAAGTTTCAGATTTACCTTGCACTCCTTGCTCAGGCGCCTCTTGTATGGTCTCAATCTTGGGCTTGGTCACCACCTTATTCTCCTCACGTTCCACCATATTTGATCGCCAAGAAGATGATGAACCCCCAGTTTGATTGGTGCGGCCAACTCCACGCCTCTTGAGTTGTTGCTCCACTTTTATGGCCATTTGTACCATCTCGTCTAAATCCAAGTAGTGCCTAAGCTCCACTTGATCCTGTACCTCCCTGTTCAAACCACAAAGAAAACGTGCCATGGTCGCCTCACTATCCTCCTCGATATTGGCCCTAATCATGATTACTTTCATTTCCTTATAGTAGTCCTCAACACTCTTTACTCCTTGCATCAAAGTTTGGAGCATGTTAAACATCTCCCTATAGTATTGATTGGATACAAATCTCTTCCTCATGACCCTCTTCATCGCATCCCAAGTTTCAATGGGTCTCTCATTATACCTCTTCCTAGTGGTCACTAATTGATTCCACCAAATGAGAGCATAGTCTAGGAATTCAACCACCGCCAACCTCACCTTCTTTTGTTCGGAGTAGTGGTGACATTCAAACACGAACTCTACCCTCTTTCCCCATTCTAAATATGCCTCCGGGTCAGACTGCTCATGGAACGAAGGAATTTTCATCTTAATGCTACCCATGTTACCATCCTCCCTATTCCCATCATATCTACCCCGTACAGCTTCTCTTTTTCCTCTCCCAAATCCTCTACCTCTTCCATTTCTAACCCAATTCTCATTTTGGCTCTCCTCGTCTCCTCCCAAATCATATTCTTCCTCTTCTTCTCCTCTACCCAAATCTTTTGACTTAGTTTTACCTCCACTAATACTAACTTCAAGCCTACTCATCCTATCATGTAATGGCTCCAACTCAACCCTCATCATTCGACTGAAATGCCAAACAACGCCTCCATTTGAACCTTAGACAACCCCGGGTTTGAACTATCTCCTACCTCCCTCTCCATTTAATTTCAAATTTGTACCTGCAAGAAAACGTTAGTAGAAAACAAAATATGTTCCTCACCCAAATGCTCACAATCACTCTAAAGAAAGTCGCTCGTCTCTCCTCTCTATTTTTTTTTTGCTCACAACAAATACTCACTAGTCACTCCAAAGAAATAACACTCGCACTCAAAGTGTTTCACTCGAATTTCATAGTATTATCGAAAGTGTGCTCAAGTTTTGTATTTGTATATCAAACAATCAAGTTCAGCTTGTGAACAATTGTGATCGACCCACTTGGACTGCGTAGACACGAAATTTGAAGATAGATATTTTTTTTTTTACTGTGAGAGGCAATTGAATACGATTCTCTAAAGGAAATAGAACAACATACTCAAAAAAAACAATGGTGAATTTTCGGATTTTTTTGTACTCTTTTTTTTTCCTCTTGCACAAGGATTGTACACTCAAAAGTCACCAAGAAAAGGAAATCGCAAATTTTTCGAGAATCACAGATTCACGAAAAAATACGAAGAACGATAAAACAAAATAGATCTGGATACGAACAAAGAGATAACACAGATCTGAAGATTTACGAACAAGATAACTTACTTGAATTCAATGAACCTAGGCTCTGATACCAAATGATATGAATCCACGTACGAATAAAAAGCAAACACGATTAAATATGAATCGCGCCCTCAATTTAATAACGAACAAGGAATTCGTATTGTCCCGATCTTTTGAATCAATTATGGGTTTGTGATATTCACCTCTAAGTTATAAAACTCATCAACAAATATTCACGATTAAACAATTGAGAACAGACGAACCTTCAAAGAACTTGTCCTTGACAATCCGTATGAAATCAATCGACAAACGCCACAAGAATAAATCCTTGATAAGTTTGATTTTTGATGAACACAAAGCGAAGCTTTGAAAATGTTTGAGAGAAAATCTCAAAAGTTTGATAAAATATCAATAATAATGTGTATTGTATGTTAATTTTCGTCCATAATATCTTTACATATCAAAAGGATATCACTAATCTAGTTACCAAAAGAATTAAAACTCTAAATAAGGAAAAAAAATCTCGCCCAAACGTAAAGGACACGGACCCCGTGTAGAGGTCCGGAAGGGGGTCCGTGTAGACTCGGTCTTTGCGGAAAACATAGGACACGGACCCTGTGTACAGGTCCGTGCTCGGGTCCGGGTAGACTCTGGATTTCTTCGTTCTCGGATGTAATGGACACGGACCCCGTGTACAGGTCCGTGTAGTCTCGGCCGTTCAAAAAGATGCTTGAATAATATTCCTTTGACTCCCAACTTACTCACATGCATCATGAAGCCTTCCGCACTCTGCACCTCGCTCATAAGTTCTTCTTCTTTGCTCATAAGCCCATGCGATGCATCCTTGAATTTCTTCATTCGCCTCCTCGTGATTGGTCCTCCCGACAACTCTAAAGAACCCCATGCTTCTCTTGGGGCTTGACATACCATGATCGCATCATATCCAATGTGATATGATGAAATTATAGTGCGTGGAATCTCTGGCTAGAGTATGAGATGTACGTTAGAAAAGGAGTTCTCCAACCGTACATGTGATGCCACTATTTATAGTTATCACATAGTTATTGAATTAATATGCAACCCTCGGTAAACCAATGTTTGCAGATTCGATCGGGATATATGAGATGAAGGGACCGTACTGTACGCTAATAATAATCGACTGGTTCTTGCAGGCACTATCAGTTATACCTAGGGAATCATGGGGCGATGCTACTAGATGCTTTTACCATGATTCGATGAGTTTAATTAGAAATATGATTTCTGACATTCTTAAGATCAATCGTTGATACATAGAATGTGGCAAATAAGGGTAAGCCCGTATAAAGGATTATGTCCTGAATCACAAGGAGTTGTGAACCCACGGCTAGCTGTATCCCTGAACCATTGAGGGTCACACAATCACTTGATCGTTTGTTCCCGTTGAGAGAATAAATTCAAGAAGTTGAATTTATATTATGATATAGTAAATTCAATGAGTTGAATTTATGATAATTAAATTTTGGGAGAATAAATTCAAGAAGTTGAATTTATAAAATCTGATAATTTAATTTATTAAACTCAAAAGTTGAGTTTATTAAATATTAAATTTTGGAGTTTCAAGTAGTTGAATTTATAATTTAAATAATAAATTCAAATGTTGAATTTATAATTGATTTAATTTATTAAGCTCAAAAGTTGAGTTTATTAAACATTAAATTAAATATAGTGAGTAGGGTGTTTAATTGGATTGTAGGAGTACAAGTCTAACGTACTAAATAATTAAAGTTCTTAATGGACCTTGATTAATTAATTAAACTAGTTGGACTAGCCTAATTAATTAATAAAGCTCATTAATGTTAATTATGAATATTAGGTCATGGCTTAATTATAAATAGGTGTAATCAAGCCATAACCCTAGCCTCCACACCTTGGAATTTTCGAAAATTCCCTCTCCTCCAACTCTAAAAATTCGGCACTCCTCCTTGGGAAAAAGTTTGAACCGTCTCTTAAACTTTGATCTCCAACGTTAAAACTTCTTCCAAATTTTCTAGTGCAATTTGGAAGATGATCAAACCTTCTAGTCGTGGACCTGATTAGAAGAATAAAGAAAGGATTTTGAAGATCGTTCGTAGGGATTAATCAAGAGCTAGATCCGTCAATACCGGATTAGTTGGAGCCAAGTGATTCAATTCACCAAAGGTATAAAATTCTAACGCCCTATGAATGTTTATGATAAAACCACACGAGTGTCCAAAAATATTTTGAACGTCAAAAAAAAAATTAAACTTCCGCTGCATTTTGAGCATGAGAAAGCCGAGATCCAACATTTGTACCTAAAACTTGCATGTCACCTATATTCCTGTACGACACAACAAAAAAATGAAACACATAATTATGCTAAAAAACTTGGAGTTCACGAGTCAGTTTAATAAAAAACATGAAATCTAAATACTTATCAAATCCCATCAATTTTAAACTTTTGCTAGTCCGGAGCAAAACTAAAATTGACGACGACTCAAGGAACAATGCAAGAAAATTAAATAACGGAAAAACTGAATCGAGTCTTGAGTTAGATTAATCGCAATGCCTCATAGATAAATAAAACAAGATCAAAGTTTTTAATTCAAGCAGTCAACACACCTTCTTAAGAGTTCTTTTGTGTGTGTGTCTAGCTACTTCCACTTAACCATCCCAACACCCTGATAGATTTATGCTACCATGAAGTTTACATACTCGTGAACTCCTAAAATTATTTTTCAGCCAACTTTCCACAAAGAAATTTTATCAATCACACTAATCAATAGGTATTTTGGGTGATTAGGGACAAACAAATTTCCAAGATATAACTGATCAATCAACCAGAATTTATTAAGGCAATGAGACGTGTGTGTGTGTGATATGATCAGGATCCATATTTCTTAAAAATGTTTTTCAAGAACCCATAGGCTTAATCTTTATGACCTTCTCTATTAGTACATTGGATGAAAGTGACTTCAAAGAATAGATAGGGATTTCAAATAAGAGAGCCAGTCAGATGCCATCCTTTTCACACTCACATTCGCTTTCAATTCCCTTTCATTGTACATCATTATTTTTTCTTCTTTCTTCATTTCACCTCCATCCCATTTTTTATTTTTTTTTTCAGGCATAATCTTCTTTTATCCTGTTCTTTCAACATTTTTTTCTGTCAATCAATGGATATTTTGAAAATATTATTCAGCGCATACTAACTTACTCGCTTGAGGTTCAGAAATAGTGTAAAGCTACGAGAAAGGTGGTTAATGTGGGGTTTTGAATTGATGAAAAATGGAGGTCAAACATGCATTTGCGTACATGCCATTCAATTTTTTCAATAAGCTCAAAGGGGTGATGAATAGGAATTAAACAATGTTATTTGGTGGCTAGAAAGGCTCAAATGGATCAAAATATTTACCTATATCACTCCTAGGTCACATATCACATGTATGTAGCCTCGAAGGGTACTCAGTTCTATGCTTCATTGATCAATGTGATCGACTGTATCTCAAAGCAAGAGTGGATAATATCAAGTACATATAACACACATAAAAATATGTGAAATATGCATATTTCATTCATTAAATAATTAGGCTCAAAAGAGTGGCAATGATCAAAATATATATATAAAAAAAAAGACTCAAACAATATCAAGAACTGCCTATATCACCTCAGTGTTTCAAAAATCTCAGCTAAATTTCATACAAGAATCAAATAAATTCTTCAAATTCACTTATCTATTCAGAATCACTTAATCCACATAAATTGTCTCTAGGAATTAGAAAATCAAGTGATTATGGTTTTAGGTGAATGAAGTTGTAAAAATTCAAAAATCGATGACAAAAAACACAAGAATTTAACACTTAAAACTAAGCATATTTTTTCAGATTTTTTTCCAATTTCATCATCGGCCACACGATTGGTCTTTTCACGACATTAACTCGAAATATTAAGCAAAATAAATTTTTTTCTAACAAAACAAAAGATTTTAAAAATCCCTATGGAAGGACTTTAGAACAATACGAAATCAACTTTACATAATCAACAATATATTATTTACATGATCAACTAAAAATTATCTCTACACCCCAAACTTAGATACATGCATTTTCTCAATATACAATAAATCAATAAAAACAGAGGAATCCACGTACCTATCTCAACGAGCGTCAGTGATTGTTGCCCTCATAAACATCGTGAGGTGTCCAAGTAGGTGGTGGAGGGGATGGAGTGCCATCAAGGCTGGTGTTGGGGAAACCTTGGGCTAATACAATTGAAAAATCTGTCATATAGGTCATGAATGCATGAACTTGTCGACGGTAGGCCTCCAACTGCTGTTACTGCAACTCCATGTTCCGATCCAAAGCAGAAAGCCACTCGCTGTTAGTTATGGTCATTGTGGAGGGTGATGGAGGTCTCTGTTGTGATGGGCCACTGCCTGATGCCCCCTCATGAGACTCCCTTGCTGGTCCTCCTCTATTAACTGACATCCTGTCAATGACCACAATCGGAACCCTCACCTTCAGAAGTTCCTCATTATCATCCCAAATAATTCCCGCATGCTGGCATAAGTCTGTAATTAAAAAAGAGTGTGGCATGCTGAAAGTGGTTTCATCTCGCACTGCATTCAAAATATAATTCTGAATAATCTGTCCTGCATCTATAGTCTTGTCGATGAATATATAGTACAGAATTGTTTCTTTATCTCGTGTCCCATAAGAGGTGTGACAGGATGGAATCGACCTTGAAGCCACAATCAAGAACCAGGATTGTGGCTCATATTTCAAGTCACGTGTTGCAAAGTTTTATTGGAAACCCTTCATCATTAAGCTTCCATCTTGCCAACACTCGCATTATTTCATTGTAATCCACCGTCCCCACAAGAAAAAGGCCATACACTCGTCATGCTCATAATCTGGCATACCATACTTCGTATTAATAGTGTGGGTGTAAAAATCCACCATTATTTCTCGCACCTTCACCTTAAAATCCTCTTGCCTAGCTTTAAAATTAGCATCAAATTACCTAACAACAGAAGCCACAACATCAACGGGTACAAATTAAATATTCCCTAACACTCTCTGGAAGCAATATTCAAATATAATTTGGGTGTGACATATCAATACCTTTCTATATCTGAATACTCTTCTAAATAAGTGCTATTTAGTTACTACTGGTAGTGTCCCCAAAATTTTCGACGAGCAAAGGCCGCCAATGAAGAAGAAGATTCATGCATTTGCCCTTTTTTTCCCCGGTTCCACTAGTTAAATGTTGTCTTCTCAACTAAAAAAATCACCCAAAAAATACCCCACCAATTCAAACCAGTCACAAAACAACGCTAGCACGATAACCTTCAATTCACCCAACAATCTCAAGCACTAGTCAACAATCGAGCTATTCATAAACAATTCCAAGCATATATTCATAAACAAAATCACCAATTACACCAAAATATTGCCAAATTTAGAAATTTATCGCCCTATGTATAAAGTCGACAATCTCAAATAAACTGGAAATACCTTGCACTTGGGGAGGAGGGAACTATGAAACCGTGCGGAAGAAGAGATGAAAATTGATTTATATCATTTTTAAGTGTTTTATTGTGTTCTTTTGAGTTTAATCATGCTTGTTTTGTTTATGTTGTGTGCATGTTTAGTTGTTCTTATTAAAAGCATAGTAATTGTTTCTCATGTATTTGGGTTGAATTGTAGGCAATTTGATCCAAAAACACGGGTGTAATAGTTGAAATTTGAGGAGTGGGTGCTAGCGCGGTTAAACTTACCCGCTCCAGCACGAATAAGAAAAAAAAAATGAATCGGCAAGCATAACACGGTGGGGCGGGCAATTATAGCTGCCTTAGCGTGCCTGAGTAAAACGGATGAAATACATCTTCGTCGATACCGTAAGGAAAAATTTGGTGTGCGATTTTTTCCAACTTTCTTGATGACTGATTATTTAAAAAAACCTAGCACACTTTTTGGAGGGGCATTCTCACTTTGGCAGCAGCAACAAGCACAAGGGGAGAAAAAGACGTCCGGAGTCGAGTAGGCAACCGAAGAACTCAAGATTTTCGTGTAATGTTTTTTTTATTCTTAATTTCTTTTAGTAATTAAAGATTAAGAATCCTTGTTTAATTAATTTTTTGAGATTATATTATATCGTTGAGTAGCTGAACTTCTTATTTGTTGGATTTAAGGGGATTCTTCCCCGAGATATTGTTTTATACAATTAAACATTCGACTTTGAGTTATGTTTGATTGTGTTATTAGTTTTTCTTTCAATTATTGAAGTCTCGCTAACTTTGATAACGTTTGATATTTTGAATGGAGTCGAAAGAATAGTTTGCATTATGAACAAGTAACACAACGCGTTGGTTTACAATTTGCAAAGACATATGAAATTGAATATACGCTGATAGCCATATTTAAATAGATCGAAAACTGGGGGATTCGATGAATCATGCATGCAACTCACCTTTAATAAATAGTTAAAGACTGTTGGAACATTTCATGTTCGCAATCTTGATTTTGATGTTAACAAAACTTGCTATTTTGTTTCTAATGATTTTACCTAAGTGCACAGAAACTGGAACCGATCAGGATTCGAACTGATCAGTTATCGAGATGCAAACTGAAAGCGCCAATTGATCGCCCAAACTGAACCAGTTCAACTGATTATCCAGCTGATAGACAGTTCAGCAGAAGACCTTCAGAAGCCCGACCAGCTGATGAAGAGCTCAACTGATGAAGAGCCCAGCTGAGTAGTTCAACTGAAGCAGTGAAATCAGTTCAGCTGACGAGCCAACTGATTTCACCACAGCGATTCAAGACAAGTTCAGAACATCAGTTAGGAGCTGATCAGTTTGCAAAACACGACAAACTTATCTAAATGGAATCCAGCTGTGCACAACATTATAAAAGCAATTGTACGATCAAAGTACAATGGTGAAAGTTGCAGCAGAGCTTAAAGCCAAGAACGAATTCAAACTGCAACGAACATATTTGATGAGTCTTGATGTACAGACACGAAGCCTCTTTAAATACAAGATCAAGACCATCCACAAATAAGTGTGTGGAAAAATATACAAGTGTGAAAATCAAGAGAGAAGGGCACGCTCAAAGCAATTCAGCTTACAAGAAGCAATCAGCCCAATTTGGGAGAACACTTCAAAGTGTTATGAGCTTAGGTTAAAACACAATTCTCTCAGTGTGTGAGAACACTTTCGTATTATATTCATAGATCAGTTCTTAAACACGCACACACAATCACTCACATATACAAAAAGTTGACCTTATTGAATAGCTGAGTGAGTCTTGCACAAATACATTAAACTTTTGTGTGTAGTCTTTGACACATAGACGTTAAACAAGTGTTGGCTGGAAGATGTTGCCTTCAGTCTAGGCTAGGAGTTTAGTTAGGCAGTAGGGTAAGTCCTAAGCTGAATGGGTTTGTACAGAGCTTTGTATAAATCAAAGTTTTCTAGTGGATCCTACCCGAGGTGGTAGAAGGGGTGACGTAGGAGTAGTTGAAGTCTCCGAACATCCATAAACATATCTTGTGTACTTAACTGTTTAACTATTGTTTTCAAACTGATTTGATCAGTTTGAGCTGTTATCTGTTCAGTTCTCACCATACTCAACTGATATATACAAGAACTGATCCCTCTTATATCAGTTAATCAGTTTACGCAAGTTAAAAGCTTTAAACTCATTAGATTTCTTAAAAAGGATTATTTCTAGTATTTTCCACTTGGTTTAAAACTAAACTCAATTTAATTCATCGCTGTTTACATTCTTAGAACACGAGCTATTGCAACCTAAAGAGAATATTGTGTTCGAAGAACCCTCGCAGGTGTCAAAACCGATCCATCAATTGGCATCAGAGCTAGATGTTCTAAGAAAGACATTTGAAAGCTGATATTTTAAAATTTGTTTCAAAATGTTACTTAAAACAGATTTCAAAATCTTCTTAAAAATTTTATAATAGCTTACCGTGGGAAGAGAGATGTAAGTTCCAGAAAATTCGAACTACGTAACCTGACTGCATGCAATCTAAGGTTTTATTTAGAGTATATGTTTGATGATTTTTATGCATTTAATGCATGATTATTGCATGGTTAATGTTTATTTCATGATTATTGTTAAGTTTCATGCATTAGAGTTTTAAGTTGCATTTCTCGCTCGAACGAGTAACGGAGATCGAAGATAATCAGAAAGAAAATTTTTATTGAATAATTAATTTTAATTATTTAATATAAGATGTATTTAAGAGAGAATTTCGAAAATGGGCCTTGGTTGGGTATTTTTACTCGTCGGGCCATATTTTAGTCCGGTACCATATTTTATCGAATCAGATGACTTTTTAAGGGTTCGGACAATATTTTAAAAAATATAGCGAAACAAAATATTTTTCGAGAGTGTGTTTGGACTTGATGGATTTATTTTAATGCTTAGTGGGCCCAAAACCCTTTTTAAATTCATTTAATTTGACTATGGCCCATTTATGCATGTATTTTCTATTTAAAACCCTACACCCTAAACCCTAACCCTAACCCTAGAGCACGGTTGCCCCCTCCCCTCCATCAGCAGCCATTTTCGAAGCAAAACCAGCAGCCTCCATCTATTTCTCCCTAGGTTTTCAAGAAAGCTTCTTCCCCGCCTTTCCGGTGCAAGCCCTACGCGCGTATTTTCAAGTTTTTGAAGGCACATCATGTATCTCTTTTTCTCATCATTTACACCATTTATATGTTTTTGTATATGTTTTGCACGAATTTTCGTTGATCTATCATATAACATCGTTTTTGCAAAGGTTTTGACATGAACATACATATATCTTGTGTACAACTCACGTTTTTCATGTCCTTGTGCAAAAGGCTGCTAGGTTAAGGCTTATAAGGGCTGTACACGAAGGCATTGAAGGTGTCTAGGGGCTCGAGTCTCGAGTTATCCGCAAAAGTAGAGAGGGCTGATCGTTTCTCCTTGAGCAGCTAGGGTTTTGGTTGGTCTAGTGCAAGAAAAGTGGAGGCACGGCCAAGGGGGACTAAACCAGGTCATGGTACGGTCCAGGAGGGTCCAAAAAAAGGCCTAGGGGAGGTCCTTACATGGCTGGTCTCGGGTTAAGTGGGGGTCGAGGCGCATGAAATGAGAAGGATCAAGTGTTGCTTGTTTTCGGGTACTCGTGTGTGGCTGATTACAAGGGCAGTAGGTGTGGGTTTGGTTGGTCCAGGAGTGAGTCCTCGGCTTGATCATGGTCTTAGGAGAGTTGGTTAAGGGCTGGACAAGATGGTTTTTGGTCTAGGATCGAATACGGGGTCGTGGGTACAACTAGAGCTTCGGTGTATGCATGCAGAAAATTCCAGCAACTTTCGGTTATTGTTTGAGGGTCATAAGGGGTCTGAAATATGTGGTTTATAGGCTGGTCATGTAGGTTCTAGTCATGGTTTGAGTTGAGAAAATTTTAGTTAAGTTTCGGGTTGATTCGGGTTAAAACCGGGACCCTAGTTCAAGTTTTGAAACGAATCGTATAAGTTTTGGAACGAGCTCGTGTTTATGTCTAATAAATTCTTACTATGATGTTTTGAGGTGTTTTAAGGAGTTTGGTGGGTTTCGTGTCGAAATTTTGACGTCCAGGGGTAAAATGGTCATTTAGGGTTTCTAGGGGCAAAATGGTCATTTTGCACCCGGGTCGAGTTTTTAGTCCTGACAGCGCCCTGCTAAAAAATTTATCATGTTTTTAAATGTTTAAGTATCATGTATACGACCTTTTATGGTAAATATAAAAAAATACATTGCATGCTTGGTTTTAAGGAAAATTGCGTATATGCATGTTTTTATAAGTGATGAAAATGATGATGTTTTTCAATGATGAGAGTTTGTTGTGACTGACAATATATGTAAACGATGAGGTGTAAGGCTAAGGCTCAGTGAATGGGTAATACTGTTGCTGATGTCCCCGCCACCGGGTACCACGGTTTTATATAGATGGATCCATCGAATAGAGCTGATACGAAAATCACAACTAACGAACTGAATTCGATTAAAAAAAATGAACAAGCATATGATGATATGATGAGATGTTTTGACACGTTATGCTTTTACGACATGTTTACGTTTACTCTTTTAAGTTCATGAAATGTATTTTTAGTACGGTACTTTTCACTGTTGCGTGTTATGTATATGTACTTTCTTTTAACATTACAGGTGTTTTGAGTCTTTAGACTCACTATGTGTGAATGATGCAGGTGAGCATGTTGATGAGGAGGCTGGAGGTGCCAAAGTCTGAGTAGGAGAGGCTGGATGTGCGCTTGTGAACCCGAGGACCATATATTTTCCGCACATCATGATTTGAGATAGGAGTGGAAATGAATATTTTTACTCATTCATCTTATTATGTAAAACAGCAGTATTTTCATCTGTTATTTGATTACTATTATTTGGAAGGTGAAATTTTCAGCAATGTTACATGCATGCATAATTTACGAATTTTCGAGAAATGAGCTCGAAATGAGCTTGTAAAAAAACATATTAGCATCATTTTTAAGCAGTAGATGTTTCAGTTGATATCAGAGCAAGAGTCCTGTATAGGGTTGTGTCACCGCCAGCTTCTACAGCTTAGTCTTTAAGCCTCAAGTCTGTAAGCTTTTATGTTTTAAATAGTTTATTGCTATCACCTGCATGATTGCATGTTATACATTTTACAGCGATTTACAGTACATGTTTAGATGCTTTCATGGTGTAAGGATTAAATGCTTCGAAACTAGATTAAATTGCATGATGGGTCACGTTTAGAATTTGGACTGTAGATATCATGCCTCCCAGACGCATCCCTAGCACAGACCATCATAACGATACTCTTGGAGGCGATAGAGGCTTTCCGCCACCACCACCGCCATTGGATGCAGCTACTCGAGTTCTCGAGGGCGTGGCTAGACTTCTGAAGCAGGCACAGCAGGCTCCTCGTCCTCAGATAGACATTTATGAGCAGTTTCGTCAGCTCAACCAGAAGGAGTTCAGGGGTACTACTGACCCCTTCCTAGCGGAGGGTTGTATTCGGTCTTTGGAGCTACACTTCTAGTACTTGCAGATGATGGATGGCGACCCGGTCAGGTGCGCCACTTATATGTTGAGAGATTGTTGGTAACTAAATTTCAGTGATTTTACAAAATAAGCATCGAATTTATTGGACTAACTGATCAAGCTACCAGGCTTCGCAAATCAACTATCATTTGCCTAACTGATGATTAATTAATATTAAAGGCAACTGATACCTACGCAACTGAATGATCAGTCGAAAACCTATTAGTTGATGTATTCAGTCAAAAAACACTCAAGCTATTATCCTTTAGCTAATCTCTCAGTTGTACACGTCATCAGTTGAGAACGACAACCGAAAAATAGTACAACAGACTGCAACTAGTAGTGGAACGCCGCATTTCAGAGATAGCAGTGTACTGAATGTAAGAGAATATTGACGTGGCAATCAACGGATATATGGATTCAAACGTTATTTAATATTACCGTTGAGAGGGAAGCCTATAAATAGGTGAAGAGGGCAGCTGAGAAGATAACACGAACAACTATTATATTCAAGCTTGCTGTTACTCTGCTAAAATCACCACTCGTATTCAAATATCAAAAGCTCACAATTATCAGATATATCAGTAGCAATCAAGGCGATATTTACGAGCTTGTTAGCACTTTGAAATCTTTGTTAGATTCATTCAGTCGTGTTATATTTCAGTCACGCACTGTAAAAGTTTTTGTGAACTAAGAGTTTCAGTTTTGGCAGTGTTAAGTCCAAACTGAAGTGGGTCAGTACAACTATTGTATTCGATCAAAGTCTTTTAGTGGATATCCTATCTTCGTGATAGAAGGGGTGACGTAGGAGTTATTATATTCTCCGAACATCCAGAAACAAATAGTGTGCATTTTATTTCAGTTACTATCAGTTATTCTATCTTTCAGTCAGTTTACTTCTGCAACTGTTTTTCAGTTAAACTGATTGTTATCGACTGACGAGATACCGAGTGTCAGTTTGTCACTAAACTGAACCAAATCTTCGAAAAGAATTTTTTTAATCCGTGAGTGTTTATTCAACCTCCCCTTTTAAACACTTATCATCCCCTTAACCGATCCTTTCAAGTGGTATCAGAGCAGTTGTATCTTGTCTCAGAATATTTCTACTCAAACTATTCATTATGTATTCCTTCAACAAAATCCCAATGTTTTCCAGAGAAGAGTTCGATGATTGGAAAATCAGGATGCAGGCTCACTTAGCTGCACAAGACGATGATATGTGGTACGTCATCACTGACGGACCAATGAAGATTCTGAAAGCCAACACAAGCAATCACCGATGGGGCACCTCATAGAATTGAAAAGCCCAGAGATGAATGGACTGCTGAGGACAAAAGAAAAGCAAATTTGGATAATGTGGAAAATGATATACTGTACAAAACACTGGATAAAATAACTTTCAGCAAGATCAAAATGTGTAAGATAGCTAAAGAGATTTGGGAAAAGCTGATCCATCTTTGTGAAGGAAATGAACAAACCAAAGAGAATAAACTTTCTGTTGTTGTTCAGAAGTTTGACAATATCAAGATGAGAACTGGAGAATCGATGCATGAGTATGATGAAAGAGTCAGCTGTATCATCAATTAACTTAATGCACTTGGAAAAGTGTATACCAACAAAGAAGTTGCCTTAAAAGTAATCAGAGGTCTTCCCAAGGAGTGGGACTGTGAGGCCCGGGGCGGAAGAGGGCAGGGGGTGATCGCCGGTGCCATGAGGTTGCACGGACAATGAGCGGCTCTTGGTAGGCTTCTAGGTGGAGGGAACATGAATGAACCAATCCCACATCAGAATGAGAGGGATTCCGAGACTGTTCAATGTAATGGACTGTACAGTTTAAGAGGGCTTAAAAGATTTGATTTGTACTACTCATATCACGAAGGTGCATCTTCTTTTCGGTAGCTCATCACATAAGAACTCCAAAGTTAAGCGTGCTTGACTTGGGGAAATTTTGGGAAGGGTGACCTCCTGGGAAGTTTCCAGGGTGCGTGTGAGTGAGGACATAAGAACGCTGGAAAGACTCGTCTTGATACAGTGAGGACAGTCGTCAAATCTGGGACGTTATAAGTGGTATCTGAGCCGACCTCTCTTAGTACGGTGTGGTTCGGGGACGAACCAAGCGGAAGCTGGTGGGCATGTGAGGCCCGGGGCCGAAGAGGGCCGAGGGGTGATCGCCGGTGCCATGAGGTTACACGGACAATGAGCGGCTCCTGACAGGCTTCTAGGTGGAGGGAATATGAATGAACCGATCCCACACCGTAATGAGAGGGATTCCGAGACTGTTCAATGTAATGAACTGTACAGTTGAAGAGAGCTTAAAAGATTTGATTTGTACTACTCATATCACGAAGGTGCATCTTCTTTTCGGTAGCTCATCACATAAGAACTCCAAAGTTAAGCGTGCCTGACTTGGGGAAATTTTGGGATGAGTGACCTCCTGGGAAGTTTCCCAGGTTGCTTGTGAGTGAGGACATAAGCACGCTGGAAAGACTCGTCTTGGTACAGTGAGGACAGTCGTCAAATCTGGGGCGTTACAGGGACGTTAAGACCATGGCAATGAGGGAGTCCAAGGATCTAAACAAGAGATTGAGCTTCATGACCATTTGCTTATCTGAAGGCCTATGAGTTTGAGCTGCAAACTCGAGAAGGAGAACCCTCTCCTCCAGCAGCCACAAGTGCCTTAGCTGCTGTCAGAACAGAACCAACTGGTTCAGTCGAGAAGGTTGCTGATCAACTGAGCAACGACGCTATGTCATTGTTCATCAAAAAATTTGGGTGATTTATGAGGAAAAATCAAGGGAACTTCCAGAAGCATTATCAGAGAAACAATTCTAAAGAGGAATCAAATGCTTGCTACAACTGTGGCAAACCCGGTCACTTCATTGCTGACTGTACCAAACCCAAGAAGGACAGTCAAGGCTCGACTGAAAGAAAGATGAAGTCATATGAGCATAAGAGGAGACTCAAGGATGATAAGAAGTTTTACAGGAAGAAGCATGAGGTGCTCTTAGCTAAAGAAAGTAAATTAAAATGGGCAGAAACTGACAGCGAAGAGTCAGAGCCAGAAACTTCATGCAGTTCCAGTGATGGTGAAGAGGAAGTGAAGTGTCTAATGGCTTGTGATACAGAAGTGGAGTCAAGCAGTCAACAGGTATTTGACTTTAGTTCAACTGATTTCACTAGAGAAGAACTCATTTCAACTCTTCATGACATGGTTAGTGAGTACCAAAAGCTTGCCTTATCTTTTGAAAAGGCCAGAGCAAAGCAAGCTGATCCAATAGACAATAAAACTAAAACTGATGAATCAGTTGATGAGTTGAGTCTAAAAAAGGAGATTGCTGAGCTCAATGCTGAAAGAAGCAGGAATCAATCAATGATTCAGAAGTTGATGCTTGAAAATTCAAAGCAAATTGAGCTTATTCAGGCTTGGAACAAATCATCTGCTGCATTAACTGATATACAGAACTCTCAGAAATCAGTTACTAATAAAACTGGTTTAGGGTTCAGTAATCAAGATGAAATGTCTTCCAATGATGCTCAACCAAAACTGAATATGGTCAAAGGGAAATACATTCACTTTGTCAAATCAGTTATGGTACAAGAACAACCTGAGCCAAGTAAACTGGTTGAACAGCCTACTGAAAGTACAAACAAGGCTAGAAGATATGATATTGGTTATAGCGCAAAAATTTTGACTGACTCACTCAGTCAGTCGTCAAAAAGATTCAGCAGAAATTATTCAAATGGCTACTCCAATTACTATAACAACAAGCCAGTTCAGAAAAGATATTGGCTGAACAATCAGTTGAACAAAGCTAAATCATATGTTGTCTCATCTGCACACTACACACCTAGCACACACAAATCAAGAAAGACCATCTGGAATACAGCAACTGGACAGTCAGTTAGACTGATCCAAGTCTGGATTCCTAAAAGACTAATCAGTGTAGGACCCAAATAAATAAGGGTACCAAAATCATATCTTGTGTGTGATTGTAGGTAACAGGTACAAGCAAAGAATCAATCTGGTACTTGGATGTGGATGCTCACGACACATGACGGGAGATGCAAATTTGTTATCTCAACTGATTGAGTACGCTGGACCAAACATCAGTTTCAGAGATAATTCCAAAGGTAAAACTTTGGGTAAGGGTAAGCTTATCCATGGTAACTTTATCATTAATGATGTTTTATTAGTTGAGAATCTCAAGTATAATTTGAATAGCATTAGTCAGTTATGCGATAATGGATTCTCAGTTCAGTTTGACAAACATTCTTGTTCAGTCAAAGATGCAACTGATGAGGTCATACTAACTGGCAAAAGGTGTGGAAACACTTATAAAGTAAGTTGGAATGATCAACCTTATGCACCAGTATGTTTTATTGCTTCAAAATCTTCTAAAAACTGGTTGTGGCATAAGAGATTAAACCACCTGAACTTTAAATCTATTGCATATCTGAGTAATCACGATCTTGTCACTGGTTTGCCCAAAATGGATTTTACCAAAGATAAAATTTGTTCAGCATGTCAGTTTGGTAAACAAGTTAAATCTTCTTTTAAAAACAAGGGCAGTAAATCTTCTTCGCGATGCTTAGAGATGTTACATATGAATCTATTCGGTCCAATACCAGTCATGAGCTTAGGGGGAATGAAATACACCTTGGTGGTTGTGGATGATTTTTCAAGATTTACTTGGGTCATTTTTTTAAAATCCAAAGACCAAACTGCTGCACAACTGATTAAGCATTTCAAAAAACTAGTAAATGAGAAATCAGTTGGAATTGATAGAATCAGATCCGATCGAGGAACTGAATTCATCAATCAAATTCTTTCAAATTTTTTAGAGAATGCTGGAATTAATCATGAGCTCTCAGCAGCTAGAATTCCTTAGCAAAATGGTGTAGTTGAGAGGAGAAATCGAAGCCTCAAAGAAGCTGCTAGAACAATGCTTGCTGATTCTGGCATTTCTCAAAGATTTTGGGCAGATGCAGTAAACACTACGTGTTACACTCAGAACAGATCGATGATTAATAAAAATCATTTGAAAACACCTTATGAGATCTGGCATGGACGAAAAAGTGTGGTTTCTTACTTCAAAATATTCGGCTGCAGATGTTTTATTCTTGATAATGGAAAAAATTATTTAAAAGCCTTTGATGCTAAATCTGCAGAGGGAATATTTCTGGGATATTCATCAGTCAGCAAAGCTTATAGAGTGTTTAACAAGAGCACACTAAATGTTGAAGAGTCTATACATGTTGTTTTTTATTAAACTGTACTAACTAACTGTAACGTCCTAAAAATTTGAAGGTCCGCGTGAGCCACATGCATGCAAGTTATTAAATTTCTTTCGTATTTTATTAAATTGTTTTAAAGCATTAAATGCATCTTTATTCCATAAAATTGTGTAATTCATGATTTATTTAAAGTTCATGCAATTTAGGGTTTTATTTTAAATTATGTGTTTAATTATTTTGTGCATTTTATGCATAATTCATGCATGAAATTTTAAAGGTTCATGCATTAAAGATTTTTAAGATGCATTTCGCGTTCGAACGAGGATCGGAGACTGGAGAATTTTCAGAAAAATTATTTTATTACATGAGTTATTTTTATAAATTAATTTAAAGCATTTTTAAGTGTATTTTTCGAAAATGAGAATTTTTGGTTATTTTTACACGCATGATTTTAATTTTTAACGGTACGCAAATTTTATCGAATCGGGGGACTTTTTAAGGGTTCGGCTAATATTTTCAAAATCTTTTCAACACGAAATATTTTTCGGGAGCGTGTTTGGATTTAATGGGCCTACTTTTTAGTTTATTGAGCTTAAAAAATCTTTTAAAATTTTAAAATACCATTTAGGGCCCATTATCTCATTAATTGACTATTTATTTATACCAAAGGAACCACTAAACCTAAGTCTAACTCCCACAGCCGACAGCCCCTCTTCTCTTCATTTTTTTAGTGGGTTTCAGCAGCCATTTTCATGGTTTTTATCAGCAAGCTTCGGCCATGGCTTGTGCCTGCAAAAGAAATTCCCCGACGCTTTCCCCGACGTCTGTTCTTCATCGTTATTGCGTAGGAATCATCAAAGGCACGCTTTTACTTTCGTTTTCTCATCACTTACGCCCTAAGTATGCTGTAATATATGTATATGTACGGTTGTTCATCGATCTCGTATGTGGCTGCGTTTTTGTGATGTTTTTGACATGAAACTTGCATCATGTGTTTTGTTACTCACGTTTATGGTGTTTCGCGTGCAAAGGGTTGCTGAGTGCTGTTAAGATCGAGGTTATGAAGTCTAAGGGCTGAAGTTGAGGTGTGATCTAGTTTGGTTGGAGATCGATCAAGAGATGTAGGTGTTGGCTTCGGGTTGGCGTTTTTGTGAGAACCGCGATCGGGGGGAGCTGCGGTTTGCATGGTGGAGCAGCCGTGGGTTAGGCTGGTTCATGAGGGTCCAGTCAAGGTCTAGGAGAGGTGGGTTAAGGGCTGGAACAGCTGGTCTCGGTCCAGGAGCATATCGAAGGGGGTTTAGTTGAAGAGAGCTCGGGTAGTTGTTCATGGAGAGGGTCGACCCTTTCCGTTTTTAGTTGCACAGCAGATGCTTCGTTTAGGCTTGGTTTAGGAGTTCATTAAGGACTAAATGGTGAGTCATAAAGGCTGGACATGTGGTGGTAGTTGGGTGGACCGAAGGAAATTAAGAAATGGAGCCATGTGTTGGGTTTAGGATGTTGCTTGTGGGGGTGGCCGAGAATTATTGAGTGAAGTGGGTTAGCCGTAGGTTAGAGAGCTAATTCTGAAGATTTTAGGGGCTGTTAGAGGGTATAGTAATTATGGTAAAAGTTTGAGAAATTTTGGGTTAAGTTTCGAGTCGATTCGGGATAAAAACCGGGACCCGGGTCTAAGTTTTAAAACGAATTAAACAAGCTGCGATTTTGGCTCAAGTTTACGTCTAGGAATGGTTTTAAATATGTTTTGGGACATTTTAAGGAGTTTGGTAAGCTTCGGGTCAATTTTTAGAGAACCAGGGTTGAAACGATAATTTTTGGGTTCCAGGGGCAAAATGGTCATTTTGCACCCGGGGTGAGATTTTGGTCTTGGCAGCGCCCTGAGCACAAATTATGATATCTTTAAATGTTCATGCATCACGTTTATGATTTTTACAAAATTATGATAAATACGATGCATGCTTGGTTTAAAAGAAAAATTATGTATATGCATACTTTTATTAAGTGATGAATATGATGACACGTTTTGAAGTAAGTTATTTAGTTGTGACTAACACGATGACACGATGATATGATTGGAGATATCGTGAGGGAAAAGACCCCAGAGGGAGCCCGTTCACGGGAGAAAGCTCCAGAGGGAGCCCGACGATCGTATTTCCATTGACATGATATGATAGGCCCGGGCTCAGTGGGCGGGTAATGCCGTCGCTAATGACCCTCGCCGCCGGGTACCGCGGTTACACGTAGATGGATCCATTGACTGACATGATGATACGAAAGTCACAGCTAATGAACGGAATTCAAATTAAGATTTTAAAACGTATATGTTGATACGATGATACATGCTGTTACCATGTTTTGACAGGTCACGGTTTCGCATACGATATGATAACATGATGAGACATGTTTTTGATACGTTACGATTTTACACGACACGCTTATGGTCATGTTTTTAAGTTCATGAAATGCATATTGATTATGCTATTTTTCACTGCTGTGTGCTGCGTATATGTACTTGTTATTACTGGTACATGTGTGTTGAGTCATTAGACTCACTAGGCGTGTGTGATGCAGGTGAGCATTTTGGGTAGGAGACAGGAGCTGCTGAACTCTGAGTAGGCAAACTTGGTGCAGTGACACGACCCAAGGACCACATGTTTTCTGCTTTATGATTTATGAGATATGAGATGATATGAACATTTTTATACGTTGATGCTTTTAAGAATTTTTATACGTTTACGTTTATGTTGATTTTGGATGACGTTAGTATTTTTTTTAAACTGCGTCATTCTTGTTGGTAAATAAATACGATTGTTTTAAATGCAATTTTATAATTGCAAGCAAAAAAAAAATATTTCCGCACTTTTAAAACGAGTAGACGTTTCAGTTGGTTTCAGAGCAAGAGTCCTGTATAGGGTTGTGCCACCGCCAGCTTCTGCCGCTCAGTCTTCAAGCCTCAAGTCTGTAGGCCTTTATGATTTAAATGTTTTAAATGTTTTTAATGCTATCACCTGCATGTTTACATGATATATGATTTACAGTACATGTTTATCTGTCGTTATGTTTTGAGATTATATGTTTCAATATTTTTATGCATATTACGACATGAGTTGAGAAATTATATGATTTTCTTGCATGCTGGCTTTGTGGTGGAATTGGACATGAATAAGATTTTTGCTATTGGGAATTAGGAGAGGTTAGAAATGATTTGGCTATATTAATTTTTGGTTAGTAGTATTGATGTTTTACTTGTGGGTCATAAGTTAAACTTGACAATTATGGATGCTTTTGGGGCATGTAGGTTTTCTAAGAAAAATATTGATGGTTCATGGTTACTAGTCGAATTAATTTTTGAGGATTTAATGTAACGAATAATGATTCGAAAACTACGACGATCTTTGGAAGTGTAGAACGTAGAATTTATTTAGGGTGCATGCTCTACCTAGTGGATTTAAGGATTGAATTGCATGAATTGAGAATCTTAAGGATCTAATTGTAATAACCAATAATTAGAGGACCTAAGTGCTAAAATAAAATTCTAAGGGACTATTTTCGAATTTAAAGAATTTTGGGATTTAATTCTGAGTTTCGAGAATTTAAAGGTTTAATGAGGCAAAGATGGGAAATTTTATGGGGACTAGAAATGCAAATTTCGTAGGGTTGTAGGGTCAAAATGGTAATTTTCGAGAATTTTAAGGGCCAAATTGCAAATTCCGAAATTTTAAGGATTAAATTCGAACTTGGAGGAACACTTGGGTTAAATCAATAATTTTTCAAAGTTATGAGAATTGATTTTTGGTTTAATAAACTTAAAATTGTTGAACTTTATGTTACGAGAAATCTATAAAGTGGAATTAGGAACGCCAAGAACTTATGGATAATTGTTGGACCTCAAAATTAAGGACAAATTGAATAATATTCGAGGAAAGTAAGAATTAATTTTGTAATTTTTATTAAATTTGGGGACTAAGTTAGCAGTAAGTGAGAATCGAATAGTTTAAATGACCGGAATTTTTATGATTTAGATTTGAAGGGATATTTAGAACCTTGAGATATCTGGGTTATAATGTTATAAGAAATGGTAATCAAGGAAATTGTATGATGAATCAATCTTGGGCTCGAAAATATAAGCGTTATGTTGTGGAAAATTAAGAAATTAAAGTGATGACAATTTAAGGTGAAGTTGATAAGTTAGTTAAGTTATAAGAGTAGACATTGAGTTAACAAAATTTTGGGAACTTAAGATCTTAAGAGTTAAATTTATACCTTTGTTGGGGTTATGTTTTTCTAGAAAGTTGAGTATGATGGATGGTTATGTTACTTGATAAACGCATGTAAGAATTGAGGTAGACAGCTTGTCTTGATAATTTTTTTTGGTAAATCATTAAGAAACTTGGGAATGAGTGAATACATGTGTTGGAATTGTTCTATCTAATACTACTTGGGTTGAGTAAGCTTGAATTTCAAGTTTATGAGATAAGTGTTTATATGGAAATTTTGGGTGAAATGAAAACAAAGGGGAATTAGTTGTGTTCAGCATAGGTTACCAATGGACGAATATTAAGATTCTCAGCGAGTAAGAAATCTAAAATTTTGATACAGATATTCTAGAATTTTATGGGTTGTAAGTGAAGTTTATTTATTATAATTAGTTCAGCATTAACATGGGATAACTTAGTAAGTTTTATACGCTAGAAGTAATTAAATATTGAGGATACGTAAGTATGCGAAATTCGTTCCAACGAGGAAAGCCAAGGGTCTTAAACATCAACTAAATTGTAATTGGGAAGAAAATAGTTTAAGCATGTGATTGATGCTAGAAGGGTTTTATTAATTAGGTAGAAGATCGATAGTGTATATTTGGGTTTTATGGATTAACGTTACTCGAATTTAAGATTTGCAACAATTTAATATTTGGGATGTACTTGTAAATAGTAAGTTGCGTAAGTTTGGTGCCGTAAGATAAAGATTCGATTCAAGAATCTTAGGCTAATTTTGTTACGGAGTTGACATAAGGTTTAATTTTTAAGTGTATCACCGATGATAGAAGTTGATCAGTAGAGTTTGGTACTAAGATTTCTTAAGTTGAACAGCATAAATGACAATGTAATAGGTTGATAAACATTATGGGTATAATATAAGAAAAGTTAGACGCAATAAAATTCGGACTGCCATTTCTAATACTGGGAAGTTTGAGAAAAGTTGAAATTCGAGGTATTAGTAGAATAGAACTAAGTCACCATAAGTTGTTTTAAGTTGCGATTCGCAAACGAGAATTTTGGTAGGCAAATTTATTAAGGATTTAGGAGACGTAAGGACAAATTAACGCTTATTTTATCAGAGTAGCGCAGAGGAAGCGCGAATTATTGGGATATTAGAATTAAGAGTCTATATTTTTTTAATTTTTTTTATTTTTTATTTTTGACTATCAAGGATAAGCGAATTTTGGGGACGAAATTCAATTTAAGGGGGGAAGATTGTAACGTCCTAAAAATTTGAAAGTCCGCGTGAGCCACATGCATGCAAGTTATTAAATTTCTTTCGTATTTTATTAAATTGTTTTAAAGCATTAAATGCATCTTTATTCCATGAAATTGTGTAATTCATGATTTATTTAAAGTTCATGCAATCTAGGGTTTTATTTTAAATTACGTAATTAATTATTTTGTGCATTTTATGCATAATTCATGCATGAAATTTTAAAGGTTCATGCATTAAAGATTTTTAAGTTGCATTTCGCGTTCGAACGAGGATCGGAGACTGGAGAATTTTCAGAAAAATTATTTTATTACATGAGTTATTTTTATAAATTAATTTAAAGCATTTTTAAGTGTATTTTTCGAAAATGAGAATTTTTGGTTATTTTTACCCGCATGATTTTAATTTTTAACGGTACGCAAATTTTATCGAATCGGGGGACTTTTTAAGGGTTCGGCTAATATTTTCAAAATCTTTTCAACACGAAATATTTTTCGGGAGCGTGTTTGGATTTAATGGGCCTACTTTTTAGTTTATTGAGCTTAAAAAATCTTTTTAAAATTTTAAAATACCATTTAGGGCCCATTATCTCACTAATTGACTATTTATTTATACCAAAGGAACCACTAAACCTAAGTCTAACTCCCACAGCCGACAGCCCCTCTTCTCTTCATTTTTTTAGTGGGTTTCAGCAGCCATTTTCATGGTTTTTATCAGCAAGCTTCGGCCATGGCTTGTGCTTGCAAAAGAAATTCCCCGACGCTTTCCCCGACGTCTGTTCTTCATCGTTCTGGCGTATGAATCATCAAAGGCACGCTTTTACTTTCGTTTTCTCATCACTTACGCCCTAAGTATGCTGTAATATATGTATATGTACGGTTGTTCATCGATCTCGTATGTGGCTGCGTTTTTGTGATGTTTTTGACATGAAACTTGCATCATGTGTTTTGTTACTCACGTTTATGGTGTTTCGCGTGCAAAGGGTTGCTGAGTGCTGTTAAGATCGAGGTTATGAAGTCTAAGGGCTGAAGTTGAGGTGTGATCTAGTTTGGTTGGAGATCGATCAAGAGATGTAGGTGTTGGCTTCGGGTTGGCGTTTTTGTGAGAACCGCGATCGGGGGGAGCTGCGGTTTGCATGGTGGAGCAGCCGTGGGTTAGGCTGGTTCATGAGGGTCCAGTCAAGGTCTAGGAGAGGTGGGTTAAGGGCTGGAACAGCTGGTCTCGGTCCAGGAGCATATCGAAGGGGGTTTAGTTGAAGAGAGCTCGGGTAGTTGTTCATGGAGAGGGTCGACCCTTTCCGTTTTTAGTTGCACAGCAGATGCTTCGTTTAGGCTTGGTTTAGGAGTTCATTAAGGACTAAATGGTGAGTCATAAAGGCTGTTCATGTGGTGGTAGTTGGGTGGACCGAAGGAAATTAAGAAATGGAGCCATGTGTTGGGTTTAGGATGTTGCTTGTGGGGGTGGCCGAGAATTATTGAGTGAAGTGGGTTAGCCGTAGGTTAGAGAGCTAATTCTGAAGATTTTAGGGGCTGTTAGAGGGTATAGTAATTATGGTAAAAGTTTGAGAAATTTTGGGTTAAGTTTCGAGTCGATTCGGGATAAAAACCGGGACTCGGGTCTAAGTTTTAAAACGAATTAAACAAGCTGCGATTTTGGCTCAAGTTTACGTCTAGGAATGGTTTTAAATATGTTTTGGGACATTTTAAGGAGTTTGGTAAGCTTCGGGTCAATTTTTAGAGAACCAGGGTTGAAACGATAATTTTTGGGTTCCAGGGGCAAAATGGTCATTTTGCACCCGGGGTGAGATTTTGGTCTTGGCAGCGCCCTGAGCACAAATTATGATATCTTTAAATGTTCATGCATCACGTTTATGATTTTTACAAAATTATGATAAATACGATGCATGCTTGGTTTAAAAGAAAAATTATGTATATGCATACTTTTATTAAGTGATGAATATGATGACACGTTTTGAAGTAAGTTATTTAGTTGTGACTAACACGATGACACGATGATATGATTGGAGATATCGTGAGGGAAAAGACCCCAGAGGGAGCCCGTTCACGGGAGAAAGCTCCAGAGGGAGCCCGACGATCGTATTTCCATTGACATGATATGATAGGCCCGGGCTCAGTGGGCGGGTAATGCCGTCGCTAATGACCCTCGCCGCCGGGTACCGCGGTTACACGTAGATGGATCCATTGACTGACATGATGATACGAAAGTCACAGCTAATGAACGGAATTCAAATTAAGATTTTAAAACGTATATGTTGATACGATGATACATGCTGTTACCATGTTTTGACAGGTCACGGTTTCGCATACGATATGATAACATGATGAGACATGTTTTTGATACGTTACGATTTTACACGACACGCTTATGGTCATGTTTTTAAGTTCATGAAATGTATATTGATTATGCTATTTTTCACTGCTGTGTGCTGCGTATATGTACTTGTTATTACTGGTACAGGTGTGTTGAGTCATTAGACTCACTAGGCGTGTGTGATGCAGGTGAGCATTTTGGGTAGGAGACAGGAGGTGCTGAACTCTGAGTAGGCAAACCTGGTGCAATGACACGACCCGAGGACCACATGTTTTCCGCTTTATGATTTATGAGATATGAGATGATATGAACATTTTTATACGTTGATGATTTTAATAATTTTTATACGTTTACGTTTATGTTGATTTTGGATGAGGTTAGTATTTTTTTTAAACTGCGTCATTCTTGTTGGTAAATAAATACGATTATTTTAAATGCAATTTTATAATTGCAAGCAAAAAAAAAATATATCTGCACTTTTAAAACGAGTAGACGTTTCACTAACAAGCCAACTGATCAAGTTGAGCTAGTGGATAGATTTACAGATATCAGTTTGGAGGATGATCATGAAGAAGAAAATCACATCAATCGAAACATCCTTCAAACACCAGAACCTGAAATTGTGGATCAATCAGTTGAACTGGAAGCTGTTCCTGATAATCATTTGGCCGAGCATATTGAGGATATTCAGTTACCAACTGATGCAGCAGCAACTGAAACTGAAGAAAACACCCAGTTGCAAACTGAAGCAGTTGCTGACTTGGATACAACAAATGCTGAATACAGATGGAAGAATTCACATCCTCCAGAATTGGTAATAGGTAATCCATCTGATCCGGTGAGAACTAGAAATCAGATGCTCAATTTATTTATTCATTCAGCTTTTGTATCGCAACTAGAACCGAAGAAAACTGATGAAGCTCTTGCTGATCCAAACTAGACAAATGCAATGCAAGAGGAGCTGAATCAGTTTACCCAAAACAACGTATGGAACCTAGTTCCAAGACCTATTTCAAAAACTGTTATAGGTGGTGTACAGGAATAAACTGAACGAAGATGGTTCAGTTGTGCGCAACAAGGCGAGACTGGTAGCACAAGGGTACATGCAAGAAGAAGGATTGATTATGATGAAACATATGCACCAGTTGCAAGACTGGAAGCTATAAGAATATTCCTCGCCTATACTTCATTCAAGAATTTCAAATTCTACCAGATGGATGTAAAGAGTGCTTCCCTAAATGGTCAGTTGCAAGAGGAAGTCTACGTTGAACAACCTCCAGGTTTCATCAATCACCTTTTTCTTGATCATGTCTACCATTTGAACAAAGCCTTATATGGACTTAAACAAGCTCCAAGAGCTTGGTATGAAACTCTTTCAAAATTTCTAATTGATCACGATTTTTCTGTTGGATCAGCTGATAAGACATTGTTCAAATTTTTCAAGAATGATCACATTTTACTCGTTCAAATTTATGTTGATGACATCATATTTGGGTCAACTAACCCCAAATTATGCGAGAAATTTGCTAAGTTGATGCATGATAAATTTGAAATGAGCATGATGGGTGAACTGACATTTTTTCTTGGACTGCAAGTGAAGCAACTGGAGACATGCACTTTTATCAGTCAGACTAAATATACAAAGGAGTTGCTGAAGAAATTTGGCATGGAATCATGTTCGGCTGCAAGTACTCCCATGAGCTCATCAGTTAAACTAGACACTGATCAAGGGGGAATATCAGTTGAGGCGACACTTTACAGAGGTTTAATAGGTTTATATTGTACCTAACTGCTAGTCGTCCTGATATTGTATTTGTTGTCTGTATGTGTGCCAGATTTCAAGCAAACCCTAAGCAATCACATTTTTCTGCTGCCAAACGTATTTTAAAATATTTGAAAGGCACTCAAAATGTTGGGTTATGGTATTCTAAAGACTCCTCTATCAATCTAGTTGGCTATTCAGATGCAGATTATGCAGGATGTAAGCTTGATCGAAAAATTACAAGTGGATCATGTCAGTTTCTAGGAGACAGACTGATCTCTTGGTTCAGCAAGAAGCAGACCTCTATTGCTACTTCCACAACTGAAGCAGAATATCTTGCTGCTGGAACTTGCTGTGCTCAAATGCTCTTGATTCAGCAACAACTGAGAGACTATGGAGTCATTGCCAAATAATCGCCCATATTTTGTGACAATACCAGCACGATTGCTATTACCTACAATCCTGTTATTCACTCTAGGACCAAGCACATAGATGTCAGGCACCACTTTATCAGAGATCATGCCTTGAAGAAAGACATAAGACTGGAATATGTCTCAACTGAACAACAAGCAGCTGACATCTTCACCAAACCGTTGCCCGAGACTAAGTTTTCTCACTTTCGCAATATACTTGGATTAATTGATTTATCATAATCAGTTTTATTGCTAATATGTCAGTTGTCAATTAATTTGTGTTATACATCAGTTCTTAATTTCTAACTGATGTCAGTTTGTTATTTATCAGTTATTTTGTTTAGTTCGTGATTTATTTATCAACTGATGAGATTAACTCTTGCAGGAAATAAAAAACACAGATAAACTAGACAATCGTTTTATTCATCTAAAGAAATTATTACGGAGTACATCAAAATATTTTTCTTCAACAAAAGACCTCCACTTAGTCAACCAACGGGTTAAATCTCTGGTGGAAGTCTTGAGGAAGCTATCTGAGTCAGCTATACGCTCTAGGATCCTCCTTTCCTTCTGGAGCATTAGCTGGTAGACATTCATCTTCGAAGAGGTCCACCGTATCAGCAACGCGCAAGCGTTCTCGATATTTCCTTATCTTTGCCAGCAGTCTGGGGGTGGTAGCTTCTCCACACTCATACAGGAACTGGAGCCCTTGAAGCTCCTCCTAGTATCGAAGGATTTCGTGGAAGACTTCATCTTCCATAGCAGCCTTTCGTTCCTCCAAAGCTGCATCCATAAAAGCCTTAGCCATATCTGGAGTCTTCGAGCTACCTGCACTTGCCATTTTAGCTTTTGATTGTTATTTGCTGATATGATTGAAACTAACCAAGCTATTCTTATTTATAGCCCAGGGTCAAGGAAGATGAAAGGACAAAGTCATTAGGGCAGACGATTAACCTGCTAAGCATTAGATTTTATTTGAATCATCTTGCTTAAATTCTCGTAATCTTTATATGTATTTATTAAGGGGGAATATTGGTTTAAAAGGTTAACTGAGAAGACAGCAGTTAGTAAATCTTCAACTTAAAAGACACAGTTTTACAACTGATCGTTCAGTTGATTATTTCACTAATCTTCTCACATAAGTTAACACTTTAACCATTTTTAATTTCAAAATTAGTGACGTGACTGATTATCAAGGCATTAAATGCTGTCTTTCAACAAATAGTAGGTTGAAACGTGGATCCTTATAGTCCATGTATTCTCAAAACACGCTTTCACCACACGAACACACGTACACACGTCTTTTATTCAAAATTTCAAGGAATAACACGTGTCCAAGTATTTGAACAGTCACGTACATAAGTACTTTGCTCGCTCCATTTCAGTTTTTCTTCCTTACGCTTACCTAACACTCTCAGAGCAAAAGCAAATTCAAGCTTTCTTTTTCACAGGAAATCATTTAGTTCTAATGGCAAATCAAATTCCCGCTCACATGTTGAATGCAATAGCTATCAATTTTGAATCAGTTTTATCAGTTGGAGAAGGCGATATCAAAAATGTCTTTATGAAGCTAGAATCAGCTGGGCTGAGGACATTTTTGGGGCAATCTTCACAGGAGATCTACCCAAAGGAACTTCAAGATTTCTACTCTGACGGAAATATCAATTCTGATGGAAGCATCATCACTACTGTCAATAGTCAGTTATTGATCATTTCTGAAGAATCATTTGGAAAAATGTTCTTATTGCCTTCTGATGGGCTGGCCAACCTTGCTGAAGTTAAGACATCTGATATTGAAGAGATGCAAACTCTTCTTTCTGCTGATGGACGGAAAATCAAAGTTTTCGATCCAAAGAAGGAACTGAAACACGAGGTTCAGTTGCTAGCTGATATTGTAGTCAAGGGGCTATTAGCAAAACCAGGATCATTTGCTGCACTGACCTTGGAGAAATTTCAAGCCAGCACTGTCATTATGTCTGGTCATAGGCTGAATTGGAAGCACCTTATCTTCAATATCTTGAAGAATATGTTTCAATCCACTAAGCAGTCCAAAGGATTTGCAGTGCAATTGAGCTATTTGATGAAAGTCAAAGGATTGATGGCTGATGACTCAGAGAGATCATCAAAATTCAAAGTCTTCCACGCCAAGAATGTTCAGCAACCCAAAACTAAACTGGACATCTCTCCCGTTCAGTTTGTTAAGATCAAAAAGGAGATTGGGACACAGCAAGATGCTCCCAAGTCAGTCAAAAAGGGAAGAACTATGGCTCAAGTGAAAACAATCAAGAGAAAACTGATTATCAGTAAATCAGATTCTGAGGAAACACCTTTTCAGATGATTACCAAGAAACAAAGGACTCAGAAAACCAAGCCAGTAGCAATATTGGCATCTTTCCCAGCTGATAGATTGAAGCCATCAGACGCTCAACAGCCTATTCAGGCTATTCTTTTAAAAGCCATTCCAGCTGATGTTTCAGCCAAAGATCAGTTACCCGAACCAACTGATCCATCCAAAAAGGCCATCAGTACAACTGGTAAAAAGAAGGAATCAGCAAGAGTTTCAGCTCCACTGATCAATATCAATCGACCAACTATCCTTGCTCCTGCTCGACCAAAAGGAATCATAATTCAGGAACAAGTGGACGCTACTCATTCTGGATTGAACATCTCACACATCTTATCTGATGAGAAAGGGAAGGGCAAGTTGATCGAAAAGCCCAGGCCATCGAATGCAATTCAGACTCACATTGACCTCATATGGGAACAGGTCAACGCCTTTGCTGAATCAAAACTGAAATTTTATAATGCTTGGAAGAGTTTCAGAACTCACACTTTTGCCAAACAGTTGAAAAAGAAGTCTAAACTGAATACATTCATCAAACTGGAGGCAACTGTTCTTAAAATGGTCAAAGCTGCTACAATTGTTCAGGCATTGAGGAGAAAGAATTATTTCTTTGATCAAATAAGGGCCAAGAAGTTGGACCAACTGATTCAGAAGCTCAAAAGCAATTACATTCCTACAAGTCCAACTGTTTATAATGATCGAGCTGTGCTCTCTCAGTTGGACTCAGATCTTATTGCTCTGCAATCGCAGATAAAGTTTTGGGAAATAGATCAGGAATTAATCAATTATGAAGGCACTTCAGAAGAAGAAGAAGACGAATCGTTATCACAACCCAAAGAGCCATCCCCGAAACAAGCTACTGCTACAACAGTAGAGCCAATTCAGGATGTGCCACCATCTTCTTCTGCTGATCCTCAACTTTACTCGGAAGCTGACTTGACACTTGCCGATATTGATGAAATCATTCAGTCAGTCGCCTGAGAACTTCAAACAAATGTGCCTTCAACTGAATCAGTTGATCTCACACAAGATGAAACAGCTACAGATGTTCAAACTGATGTGCCCATTCCCTCAACTGCTGAGCCTAATGTTGAAAATATTGTAACTGAGGAGGCTCACAGTTTCTTGTTGACGAAACACAACAAGTTTCAGTTGACCATCAAGCAGAACCACAAGTCACTGATCTGCCGACTGACACTCCCACAGATCCTCAAATTATTCAGCAGGACAATACATCTGCCGCTCCAAATCAATCTTCTTCTTCTCCTATTCAACAGGAAGACGTTCCAGAGCTGACCCATGCTGAGACTGTCATACATGACCAAACTTTGGTGATATTTGATCAATCTACCAAGGAACAAGAACCAGGGCCGTCTGGACATGTATCTCCTCATTCTTCATTAGAAATGGATTTATTCCTTGAAGAAATTTAGGACATTCAGCTAAATATATCAAAGATAATGCAAGAAATAAAGGATATTCAAAGAACTCAGCTTGCTCACTCTCTAAAGCTAGACTCCTCCAAAGAATTCAACTCAGGAAAACTGAAATCTATTCAAACAGCTGTGACCTCCATCTCTTTTGCGATCGACAAGCTTAAAAAGAACAGAGGCTTAGCTGAGAGTCTATCTTTTACTCAAGACTCAATCAGCAAGCGAGTAGAATCTATGGAGGCATCTGTCTCAAAAAAAATCGACTTGCTGCAAACCACTGTGTTGACTGCCGTAAAAGATATTGCAGCTGATGTTAGGATTCTATATCTCAAAGTCGATGTGCTTGACAAAAAAAGGGAAGCAGATAGATTAATGAAAGAATAAGAGAGGATACAACTGAAGAGACAGTTATTAGCTGAAGATTATTTGTTTTTTTTGTACGAATCTGTACATTAGAAAAATTATTTTATCTACAATGATTCAAGGCATTCATTTACTTCAACTGATCAGTTTATTAAAATTCCAAGTTTTGTCAATCATCAAAAAGGGAGAAATTGTTGGAAACTAAATTTCAGTGATTTGACAAACTAAGCATCGAATTTATTGGACTAACTGATCAAGCTACCAGGCTTCGCAAATCAACTATCATTTGCCTAACTGATGATTAATTGATATTAAAGGCAACTGATACCTACGCAACTGACTTATCAGTCGAAAACCTATCAGTTGATATATTCAGTCAAAAAACATCCAAGCTATTATCCTTCAGCTGATCTCTCAGTTGTACACGTCATCAGTTGAGAACGACAACCGACAAATAGTACAACAGACTGCAACTAGTAGTGGAACGTCGCATTTCAGAGATTGCAGTGTACGAATGTCAGAGAATATTGACGTGGCAATCAACGGATATATGGATTCAAACGTTATTTAATATTACCGTTGAGAGGGAAGCCTATAAATAGGTGAAGAGGGCAGCTGAGAAGATAACACGAACAACTATTCTATTCAAGCTTGTTGTTACTCTGCAAAAATCACCACTCGTATTCAAATATCAAAAGCTCACACTTATCAGATATATCAGTAGCAATCAAGGCGATATTTACGAGCTTGTTAGCACTTTAAAATCTTTGTTAGATTCATTCAGTCGTGTTATATTTAAGTCACGCACTGTAAAAGTTTTTGTGAACTAACAGTTTCAGTTTTGGCAGTGTTAAGTCCAAACTGAAGTCGGGTCAGTACAACTATTGTATTCGATCAAATTCTTTTAGTGTATATCCTATCTTCGTGATAGAAGGGGTGACGTACGAGTTATTCTATTCTCCGAACATCCATAAACAAATAGTGTGCATTTTATTTCAGTTACTATCAGTTATTCTATCTTTCAGTCAGTTTACTTCTGCAACTGTTTTTCAGTTAAACTGATTGTTATCGACTGATGAGATACCGAGTGTCAGTTTGTCACTAAACTGAACCATATCTTCGAAAAGAATTTTTTTAATCCGTGAGTGTTTATTCAACCCCCCTTTCTAAACACTTATCATCCCCTTAACCGATCCTTTCAGAGATGATGCATCCCTTTGGTGGGAGGGAGTAGCTCATGTGATGAATTTTGCTACCCTCAGTTGGGATCAGTTCAAGGAGGTGTTCTATGGCAAGTATTTTCCAGCAGACTTCAAAGGGCCGCCTGGCGAGAGAGTTTATGAGTCTCCGCCAAGAGGAATCGACTGTGGCCGACTTTATCCGGAAGTTTGACAGGGGCTGCCATTTTGTGCCCCTAATTGCGAGAGATGCCGCCAAGAAGCTGAGGCATTTTATGGATGGCTTGCGACCCATGTTGCGCCAGGAAGTTATGCTGATGAGACCGGCGAGTTATGGTGAGGCCACCGCTTGTGCCTTTCAGGCTGATCAGGTCCTGAGGGACATTGATTTTGAGATTCAGAGGAAGATATCATAGGTCCAGTCCAGCTCCTAGCCATAGAAGAGAGTTCACGGGGCCACCACAGGTACCAGGGGCTCCGAAGCCAGCAAAAGGGCAGCCATGTAAGCAGTGCAATCGGTTTCACCTCGGAAAATGTTTATTAAGAACCTACAAATGTTTCATATGCAAGCAAGAGGTTCACAAGGCAACATATTGCCCTAGGAACAAGGGCCCCACTACTGGCAGATCATATGTGATGCATGTCGAGGAGGCAGAGGCTGAGCCCGACTCTACTTTGATCACCAGTTTTTATGCTTAAGTTTTATGTATTTACCACCTTGATTGCATTCAGTGATATGATTATTATGTGAATTATTTTGGGATTCAGAACCTAAAATAAATTAGGATGCATGCTCTACCTAGTTGGATTTAAGGGTTTGAATTGCATGAATTGAGAATTTTAAGGACCTAATTGTAATAACCAATAATATGAGGACCTAAGTGCAAAAAACAAAATTTTAAGGGCTGGTTTCGAATTTTTGGAATTTTAGGTACTGAATTGTTAATTTTTGAAAATTTTAAGACTTAATGGGGCAAAAATTCAAAAATTATGTGGGACAAATTGCAATTTCGAGTTATTACAGGGCCGAAATGTAATTTTCGAAAAATTTAAGGGCCAAATTGTAATTTTCTCTGCTTGACATGTTGACATGTCAAACACTTGGTCACAAAACGCAGAATATCATGCTTCACGTCCTGGCCACGAATATAACAATTGAAGATCTTTGTACATCTTCATGTTTCCAGGATAAATGGAATATGGCGAGTCATGAGCTTCCTTCATAATGAGCTCCCTCAAAGAGTCGTCCCTAGGAACCCATAAATGATCTCGATAACAAACTATACCATCCACCTCAGAATACAACTTCCGGCCCTTGGCTTCATCTCTGACTCTCCTCTTTTGCAATTGCTCATCAGTGGATTGTCCCTCACGGATTTTATCTCTCAAAGTCGATTGTGCTGTCAAGGTGGCAAGATTAGGGGCTTCGCCTCTAGCATACACTGTAAGCTCAAACCGCTGCATCTCGGACTGTAGTGGTATTTGAAGAGATAATTGAGTAATAACTGCTGCCTTTCGACTCAATGCATCTGCCACTACATTAGCTTTTCCCGTATGGTAGCTAATCTCACAGTCGTAGTATTTCACCAACTCAAGCCATCTTCGTTGTCGCATATTCAACTCTTTTTAGGTGAAGAAGTATTTCAAACTTTTATGGTCAGTGAAAATCCTGTACTTCTCCCCAAATAAGTAATGTCTTCAAATCTTCAATGCAAATACTACCGCTGCAAGCTCAAGATCATGAGTGGGGTAGTATTTCTCGTGAACTTTTAACTGTCTCGACGCATAAGCTATAACTCGGTAATTTTGCATCAGAATCGCATCCAACCCAATTTTAGAAGCATCGGTATACATAACATGCTCTCCTTGCCCCGATGGCATAGATAACACTGGCACAGAAATCAAGGATTGCTTCAATTTGTCAAAGCTATCTTGGCACTCGGATCCCCATACAAACTTTGCATTCTTCTTTGTCAAGGCGTTCATGGGTACCAAAATAGATGAGAATCCCTGAATAAACTTCCGATAATAGTCAGCTAGTCCCAAGAAGCTTCAAATCTCGGTTACACTCTTTGGTACTAGCCATTCTTTCACCGCCTCTACTTTACTCGGATCAACTTCCACTCCATCACAAGAAATGATGTGGCCTAAGAATGCAATTCTATCAAGCCAAAACACGCACTTGCTAAATTTTGCAAACAACTTCCTATCTTGCAGTACTTGCAGTGCTTTCCTCAAATGCCGACTATGCTCCTCTTTATTCTTCGAATAGATCAAAATATCTTCAATGAAGACTATGACGAATTGATCCTGATACGGCTGAAATACGCGATTCATGAGATCCATGAATATCGCTGGCGCATTGGTCAACCCAAATGGCATGACCATAAACTCGTAGTGCCCATATCTAGTCCTAAACGATGTCTACTGAACATCGAACTCTTTCACTCTCAACTGATGGTATCCAGAACGAAGATCAATCTTCAAGAATATCGATGCTCCTTGCAATTGGTCAAATTCTTTAATTCTTGGTAGAGGATACTTATTCTTGATAGTGACTCTATTAAGCTCTCGGTAATCAACACAGAGTCGCATACTACCATCCTTCTTCTTCACAAACAATACCGGCACACCCCATGGAGAATAACTAGGGCGAATAAAACCCTTGTCTTGAAATTCTTGAATTTGATCTTTTAGTTCTTTCATTTCAGCGGGTGCTAGATGATAACGTGCTTTAGATATAGGTACAGTACCCGACGTAAACTCAATAGAAAATTTCACCTCACGATCAAGTGGAATGCCAGAAACGTCCTCAAGAAAGACACTAGAAAAGTCTCTGACAATCTCAACATCCTCCAACTTCTGACTGATAGGAGAACGTGCGGTAGTCACACATGCTAGAAAAGCTTGGCATCCGCGTATCATAAGCTTTCTTGCATATAGACAAGAGATAATGTGCGGCATTTGCTTGTTCCTCGCCGCGTTAAAAGACAAGAGATTTACCACTAGGTGGTCGAATATACATTGATCGCTGACGAAAATATATCTAAGCTCCATTTACAGATAACCAATCCATACCGAGAATGATGTCAAATTCAGGCATAGGGAGTACAATAAGATCCGCCCGAACCACATCTATAAATAAACGAAGCTCTATATTCTTCACAATTCTAGACGTGAACATTTGGTCACTGGAAGAAATAGAAACTTTGAAACCCAATCCCAGATCCTCAGGAATAATATTCAGTCGCTTAACAAAGGTCTCGGATATGAAAGAGTGTGTAGCTCTCGAATTTAGCAGAGTATAGGTAGCTACACCTAGAATGAATATCATCCATGCGGCGAAAATGTTTTAGATTATGCGTGTTGAAGTTTAAGGAATTTGTATCATTTATTTCCCAAAATTTCATGAAGAAGACTGATTAGATCCTAATGTTCCTAGTAAAATTCATAATTTATCCCTTGTAATTTCTGATTAATTGCATTTTGATCCTTCAATTATTCGAATTTTGCATTTTAGTCCCCAGAAATTTTCAAAAATTACAAATCGACCCTTTACATTTTCGGAATTTATGATTTTGGTCCTTAAATTTTGAAAATTACACTTTGGTTCTTTAATTTTCGTAAATTACATTTCGATCCCTGAACTTTTTCGAATATTTCATTTTGGTCCTTAAACTTTCGGAAATCACAATTTAGCCCCTACATTTTTGTTAACTGCATTTCAGTCCTTATATTTTCAAAAATTTGCATTTCGATCTTTAGGTTTTTGAGAATTTGCATATGGGTCCTTAAAATTTTTGAAAATTACATATTAGTCCTCTTAAATTTCAAAAATACTCTATCATGCACAAAGTCTTGATTTTTCCTACAATTTCCAATTGTCATTCCTTAATTCCAACTAAGGTAGGACATACAACCTAATTTCCACTAGGTTAATCTTGATCCCAATTCAATTTTAATAACCAATTTAACATTTAATGCAATAAAAACAATATAAAAATGTTAAATAACTAGGTTACCGGTGATAAACGTCGTGTCTGGCTCCTCTTCAGCTTCCTCCGCATGCATAACATAAGCTCTGCCCACAGTAGGTGCATTCTTCTTTGGGCAATCAGCAGCCTTATGCCCCTCCTCCTTTCATATGAAGCATATAAAAGATCCCCACATGCAATTTCGTAGTGTAAGCGATTGCACTACTTGCATGGTTGCCTTTCTGCAGGTTTTGGTGCTCCAGGAAGTGGTGGCTTTGGTGGTCCTTGCTTCTTGACTTGACCTTGGGGCTTTTGCTGCCCTTGAGGTCTAGAAGGCCCATGTATGGTTTCTTATTCGGCTGATTGTTCTGTTGGTGTTGATGTCTTTTGCACTGCATGTCAAGATCAATCTCTTTCAAAGCTTGCTCGGCTTGAAATGCATATGCACTGGCAGCAGCATAATCTAAGGGACACATCATCATCACGTCACGATGTATAGTAGGTTGTAGACCATTTATCAAGTTCCTCATCTTCTCACTAGCGTCGTAGACCAGCTAAAAAGTTCCTCATCTTCTCACTAGCGTCCCTAGCAATAAGGGGTAAAAAGTGACAACCCCTATAAAACTTCGTCACAAACTCACCCACAGAAGTATCTCCCTGACGGAGAGTCATAAATTTCATCTTCAATCGCCCTCAGAAATCAGCAGTAAAATACTTCTCATAGAATATCTCCTTGAATCGAGTTCACGTAAGAGTAGCGATGTCAATATCATGCTCTCTCCTTCCCACCATAAAGTAGAATCATCCCTAAACACGTAAGTGGCACATCTTACATGGTCAGCATCTCTCATAATCAAGTAGCGAAAGTGCACCTCGAGTGCACGAATCCAAGCCTCAGCAGCAAAGGGGTCGGTGGTGTCATAAAATTTCTTCTGCGCTAGCCTCCGGAACTGATCATAAAAATCGTGTTGTGGCCTAGGAGCCTACTGAAACTGCTCATAAAAACGTGCCATGCTATTGGAAACTAAATTTCTGTTGTTTGACAAACCAATTGCTTAAATCGATTGGATTAACTGATCAAGAAATTTGAAAGTAACTGAACAAATAATCAAAACTGACAGTTGCCTAATTGAAGATTAATTTGCAAATTTATAAAGGCAACTGAACCAGCTGAACTGATTTTACGCATACAACTGACTGATCAGTTGCTACATTCAGTTGTGAGCTTATCAGCCGATCCTTCAGCTGTACACGTCATCAGTTAACGAAAAGGACTTCCAATCGACAACAGAACAAGCAGACTGTAACAAATAGTGGGAACACCGCAAAGCTACAGTGTACGAATGTAAGAAGAATATTGACGTGTCAAATAACGGATATAAAGATTCAAATTACATTGATTATTACCGTTGAAGACAACCCTATAAATAGCAGAGAATGGCAGTTGAAAACCACCCTAATAATCAACGAGTTACTATTCTATCAATCTTGCTGTTACTCTGCTGAAATTCTTGCTCATATCAAAAGAATTAGAAGATTACACATATCAGATTTATTTGTAGCATTCTAGGCTACTTTTCGAGCTTTCTAGCACAAATTGTTTTGTTGTATATTCGATCTTTAAAAGAGATCAGTTGTGCTAAGTCCAGTTGAGTACTGTGAAACATTTTGTAAACTAAGAGTTTCAGTTTTGACATTGTTAAGTCCAAACTGAAGTGGGTCTGTACAAGTGTTTGTATCGATCATTGTCTTTTAGTGGATATCCTATCCTTGTGATAGAAGGGGTGATGTAGGAGTGATTGAAATCACCGAACATCCATAAAATCTCATGTATTCTCATTTCAGTTTTATTCTATCTATCAGTCAGTTTATTTCCGTACTTTATTGTTAACTGATTAATATCGACTGACAAGATTTCGAGTTTCAGTTTGTCGCTAAACTGACTCAACTTTCGAAAAGATTCAAAAAATCATGAGTGATTATTCAACCCCTCTTCTAAACACTCTTTCACCAGTTAATCGATCATATCAAGTGGTATTAGAGCAGTTGAATCTCGTCTTAGAATATTCTTATCCACAAACTGATCAACATGTCTTCATTCAATAAAATACCAATGTTTTGCAGAAAAGATTTTGATGACTGAAAAATCAGAATGCAGGCTCATTTAGCTGAACAAGACGACGACATATGGTATGTCATTACTGAAGGTCCCATGAAAATCTTAAAAGCAAATACAGCAGTTTCAATAACTGATGGGGCACCTCATCGCATTGAGAAGCCCAGAGAGGAATTGACAACTGAGGATAAAAGGAAAGCCAACCTTGACAATGTGTCTAAGGACTTCTTTTATAAAACGCTGGATAAAGTCACTTTCAGCAAAATCAAAATGTGCAAAACTGCTAAAGAGTTGTGGAAGAAACTGATTCAGCTTTGTGAAGTAAACGAGAAAACCAAGGAAAACAAGCATCAGTTGTTGTTCAGAAATTTGATAATATCAAGATAAAGGTTGGAGAATCGATGCACAAATATGATGAGAGGGTCAGTGGTATTATAAATGAGCTGAATGCACTTGGAAAGGTGTATTCAAATAAAAAAAAAATAGCACTGAAGGTGGTTAGAGGTCTTCCCAAAGAGTGGGATGTCAAGACTATGGCTATGCGTGAATCAAAGGACCTTAACAAGGTTGAACTTCACGATTTGTTTGCTGATCTAAAGGCATACAAATTTGAACTACGAACCAGAGAAGGAGAACCTTCTACATCAAATGTCACAACTGCTTTAGCTGTTGTCAAGCTGGAACCAACTGGTTCAGCTTAAAATCTACTGATCAGCTGAGCGATGATGTAATGTCTTTGTTTGTCAAGAAGTTTGGAAGGTTTATGAGGAGAAACCAAGGAAACTTCCAGAAGAAGTATCAGAAAAATCACTCCAAAGAAGGACCTTATACTTGCTACAACTCTGGCAAGACTGGCCATTTCATTGCCGACCGTCCCAAGCCAAATAAGGACAGTCGATGATCAACTGAAAATGAAAAGAAGCCCTATGAGTACAGAAGAAGAACCAAGGATGACAAGAAATCTCTTAGAAAGAAACATGAGGTGCTTCTAGCTGAGGAGTGTAAGTCAAAGTGGGCAGAAACTGACAGTGAGGAGTCAGAACCAGAAATCCCAATCAGTTCAAGTAATGATGAAGAAGAAATCAGGTGCTTAATGGCAGATGATGCCGAACTAAAGTCAACAAGTGAACATGTATTTGACTTCAGCTCTACTGATTTCACTAGTGAGGAACTCGTTACCACATTGCATGACATGGTAAATGTGTATCACAAACTTGCTCGATCATTGGAGAAGATCAGAGCTGAGAAAAATGATCCCAATAATGACAAAACTGAAACTGATGAGTCAGTTGAAGTGTTGAATTTAAAAAAGGAGATTGAAAAGCAGAAAACAATTGATTGAGAACCAAGCTTTGATATATCAGTTAAAAACTGAGATTTCAAAACATACTGAACTAATTCAACCTTGGAACAAGTCTTCAATTGCATTAACTGAAATGTAGAATTTACAAAAATAAGTTGATGATAAAACTGGTTTAGGCTTTAACAGTCATGTTGAAAATTCAGCAAGTGATACACAGCCAAAGTTGAATAAAAACAAAGGAAAGCACATTACCTTTGTTAAATAAACTATGGTAAATGAATTTTCAAAACCAAGTAAACCACCTGTTCAATCGACTGAAAGTAAGAACAGAGCCAAACGGTATGGAATTTGATATAGTTCTGAGAGTTCAACTGATTCAAGAAACTGGTCACTTAAACGATTCAGTTACAAAAATCAGCACTCAAGGAATGACTATTACAATTACTACAACTGTAAGCCAGTTCAGAAACTGTATCAAAAGAACAGTCAGTTGAAAAAGGGTATAAATCATAATGTTTCTTCCTCACACCACACACTTAACACCCACAAGACGAGAAAAACTATTTGAAACACAATAACTGGAAAGTCAGTTAGACTGATCCAAGTTTGGGTTCCTAAAGGACTAATTAGTTCAGGACCCAAATAAATATGGGTACCAAGATCATATACTGTGTGTGATTGTATATGACAGGTACAAATAAAGAATCCACCTGGTATCTAGACAGTGGATGCTCACGAAATATGATAGGGGATGCAAATCTGCTATCTCAACTGATCAAATACAATGGACCAAACATCAGTTTTGGAGACAACTTCAAAGGTAAAACTGTGGATAAGGGTAAGCTTATCCATGGTAACTTTACTGTCAAAGATGTTTTATTAGTTGAGAATTTGAAGTATAACCTGATTAGTATCAGTTAATTATGCGACAATGATTTCTCAGTTCAGTTCGATAAACACACTTGTTCAGTTAGAGACTCAACTGATGAGGTCATCCTAACTGGCAATCGTTGTGAAAATACTTACAAAGTCAGTTGGACTGATCAACCTTATGCACCAGTTTGTTTCATTGCTTCCAAATCTTCTAAAAACATGTTGTGGCATAAGAGGTTGAACGACTTAAACTTTAAATCTATTGCCTATTTGAGTAACCATGATTTTGTAATTGGTTTCCCCAAAATAGATTTTTCAAAAGATAAAATTTGTTCAGCATGTCAGTTTGGTAAGCAAATAAGATCTTCATTCAAAAATAGAGGTTGTAAATCGTCCTCCCGATGCTTAGAACTGTTACATATGGATCTTTTTGGTCCAATACCAGTCATGAGTTTAGGGAGAATGAAATACACCTTAGTAGTCGGGGATGATTTTTCAATATTTACTTGGGTTATTTTTCTCAAATCCAAAGACCAAACTACTGCACAACTGATTAAGCTTTTCTAAAGACTTTTAAATGAAAAATCAGTTGGGATTGATCGAATAAGGTCTGATAGAGGGACTAAATTCATCAATCAAAATCTTTCAACATTTTTAGAAAATACTGGAATCAAGCATGAGCTCTCAGCAGCTAGAACTCCTCAGCAAAATGGTGTAGCTGAGAGAAGAAATCGGACCCTTAAAAAAGCTGCTAGAAAAATGCTTGTTGATTCTGGTATTTCTCAAAGGTTTTGGGCAGAAGCAGTAAACACTGCATGTTACACTCAGAACAGATCAATGATTAATAAGAATCATTTGAAAACACCTTATGAGATCTGACATTGATGCAAAAGTCTGGTTTCCTATTTCAAAATATTCGGCTGCAGATGTTTCATTGTTAAAAATGGCAAAAATAATTTAAAATCCTTTGATGATAAATATGTAGAGGGAATATTTATTGGATATTCTTCTGTGAGTAAAGCTTATAGAATTTTTAATAAAAGCTCTTTAAATGTTGAAGAATCAATACATGTTGTATTTGATGAAACTGTGCTAACTGATAAGCCAACTGATCCAGTTGAGCTAGTTGATCGATTTACAGATATCAGTTTGGAGGATGATAATGAAGAAGAGAATCATATCAATCGAAACATCCTTCAAACACCTGAACCAGAAGTACTAGATCAATCTGTTGAACAGGAAGTTGTTCCTGATAATCAGTTGGTGGAGCCTATTGATAATATTCAGTTACCAACTGATAAAGCTCAAACTGAAATTGAAGAAAACATTCAGTTACCAACTGAAGCAGTTGCTGATATGGACGCAACAAATACTGAGCTAAGATGGAAGAAATCACATCCTCCAGAATTAGTGATAGGTGATCCATCTGATCCGGTAAGAACTAGAAACCAAATTCTTAACTTATTTATTCATTCAGCTTTTGTTTCACAACTGGAACCGAAGAAAACTGATGAAGCTCTTGCTGATCCCAACTGGATAAATTCAATGCAAGAAGAGCTCAATCAGTTTACCCATAACAATATCTGGAACTCAATTTCAAGACCAGTTTGTAAAACTGTTATAGGTACAAAAATGGTATTCAGAAACAAACTGAACGAAGATGGTTCAGTTGCACGCAACAAAGCAAGACTTGTGGCACAAGGATACATACAAGAAGAAGGAATTGATTACGATGAAAAATATGCACCAATTGCAAGACTGGAAGCAATCAGAATTTTCTTTTGCTATGCATCATTCAAGAATTTTAAAGTCTACCAAATGGACGTGAAAAGTGTCTTTCTGAATGGTCAGTTGCAGGAAGAAGTTTATGTTGAACAACCACCAGGTTTTATCAATCACTCCTTTCCTGATCATGTCTATCATCCGAACAAAGCTTTGTATGGTCTCAAACAAGCTCCAAGAGATTGGTATGAGACACTTTCTAAATTCCTACTTGATCAGATCTTACTGTTGGATCAGTTGATAAGACTTTGTTCAAATTCTCTAAGAATGATCATATTTTACTTGTGAAAATTTATCTTGATGATATTATTTTTGGGTCAACTAACCCCAAATTATGTGAGAAGTTTGCCAAGTTAATGCAGGACAAATTCGAGATGATTATAATGGGTGAACTGACATTTTTCCTCAATTTGCAAGTAAAGCTACTGGAAACTGGTATTTTTATCAGTCAGATCAAATATACGAAGGAATTGCTTAAGAAATTTGGGATGGAAACATGTTCAGCTGCAAATACTCACATGAGTTCATCAGTTAAACTTGACAACGATCAAGGGGGAATATCAGTTGAGACGACAATCTACAGAGGTTTAATAGGTTCTTTATTGTACCTAACTGCTAGTCGTCTTGATATTGTATTTGCTATTTGTATGTGTGCTAGATTTTAGGCAAATCCAAAGAAATCGCATTTTTCAGCTGCCAAACGTATTTTAAAATATCTTAAAGGCACACAAAATGTGGGATTATGGTATGCTAAAGACTCTTCTTTCAATTTAGTTGGATATTCAGATGCAGATTATGCTGGATGTAAGCTAGATCGTAAAAGCACCAGTGGATCTTGTCAGTTTCTAGGAGACAGACTGATCTCATGGTTCAGCAAGAAGCAAACATCCATAGCTACTTCCACAAGTGAAGAAAAATATTTTGCTGCTGGAAGCTGCTGTGCCCAACTGCTCTGGATTCAGCAATAACTGAAAGATTATGGAGTCGATGCAAAAGAATCTCCTATATTTTGTGACAATACAAGCCCAATTGTGATCACATACAATCTAGTTCTTCACTCAAGAACCAAGCACATTGATGTCAGGCATCACTTCATCAGAGATCATGCTCTGAAGAAAGCAATCAGACTAGAATATGTGCCAACTGAACAACAAGCTACTGACATCTTCACCAAACATTTACCAGAGACTAAGTTTTCTCACTTTCACAATATTCTTGGTTTAATTGACTTGCCGTAATTATATTAGTTTATTGTTGATATGTCAGTTGCTGTTTATTCAGTTAAGTTAGCTATTTATCAACTGATGTCAGTTAATCATTTATCAATTACCTAATTCAGTTAGTTCTTTGTTTATCAACTGATGTCAGTTAGTTTTGCAGATAAGAAAAGAAACAACATCATTGAATCGTACCAAATTTTATTGCTGATAAAATCGAAACCAAGTTACACGATCCATGTGTAGTGCAGTGGCATCTTGCCAAACAGTCAACCAGTTAATCAAATCATGACTCCTAATAATCCTGAAGGTTTATGTAGTAGAAATACTTTCAAGCAAGAACCACTCCTTCCTGAGCATCATATGGATCAGCACATCATCCTTAACAAGCTCGGAAATATGATCGACATCAGCAAGTCTCTTATACTTCCTGGCAATTGATCTCGGCTTTGCAGTAGCAGGAAATTCACCACTGTGAATTGATTGGAGTTCATGAGTTGTGATCCAAACGGACATAACTTCTGAAAAGACGTATTGTTCAACAGCCCTCTTAAATCTTTCAAAACGATGAGGAGTCCATGAAGGATGAGGGACGTGGGAACTGCTTTCACAATCCATCGAAGTTTAAAATGTTATTTTCAAATAACAAATGGTCTGATTTATAGACAGCTATTAAAGAGACAGGAGGAAGACGAAGAGCATCAGTTACCAAATAGATTTAACTGATCCAGACTAAGTTTCTCTTACCCTTCTTTTAAATTTTATGCATTTGTTGAGGGGGAATATCGAATAAATGGTTAACTGAGAAGACAAGAGTCAGTTGGTCCTTAACTAAAATGATTCAGCTCATAACTTGTCACTCAGTTGCTGATCTAACTGATCTTCTCCAATAAGTTAACTGATTAATCGAATAATATTCTATATTAAATGATGACTGATTGTTTACGCATTTAATTGCTGTCTTTCAATGAATAGTGTTTTAAAACGTGTACGCACGTGATCCATTTATGTTCTATACACGTTTCATCACACATACACATGCTTTTATTCAAATTTTCTTGGACTGACACGTGTCCAAATTTGAACCGTCACATACATATGTACTATACCCCGCTCCATTTTATTTTTTCTTTCTTACACGTACATCAGCTTCGGAGCAAACCACTACTCAAATCTTATTCTCTTTCGCAGTTTATAATTCACTCAAATGGCTAACCAAGTTCCTGCTCACATTCCCAATGCTATGGCTATTGATTTTGATTCAGTCTTGACTGTGAAGGATGAAGGAGTCAAGAATATCTTTCTCAAACTGGAAGCAGCCGAGCTGAAGGGATTTCTGGGAAAATTTTGCAAAGAAATTTATCTGAATGAGATTCAAGACTTCTACGCTAATGAATACATCACTACTGATGGCTAGATCGCTACTACTGTCAATACTCAGTTGCTGATTATTGATGAAGACTTCTTCAGCGATCTATTTCAGTTGCCTACTGATGGGCTTACATATATCACTGAAGTGAAGGCACCTGATGTTGAAGCAATGCAAACCCTTCTTTCTGCAGATGGTCGGAATATCAAGGTTTTCGATCCCAAGAAGGAGCTGAAGCCAGAGGTACAGTTGCTGGCTGATATCGTAGCCAAGGGGCTATTGGCTAAGGCAGGATCCTTTGCTACCCTAACTCTGGAAAAATTTCAAGCCATGACTGCAATTATGGCTGACAAGAAGATGAACTGGAAGAACATTAATTTCAATATTTTGAAGAATATGTTTCAATCAACCAATCAATCCAATGGATATACAGTGCAACTCAGCTATATGTTGAAGGTGAAGGGGTTAGTGGGTGATGATGCTGAGAAATTATCCAAGTTTAAAGTTTTCAATGCTAAGAATGTCCAGTTACCGAAGCTCAAATTGGACATGTCTCCTGAGCAGTTTTGAAGGTAAAGAAAGAGATTGGGATGCAGGAGGCTCCCAAGTCAGTTAAGAAGGCTAAGACAACAGTCCAGAAGAACACAATCAAACGTAAAATGATTGTCTCTGAGTCTGATTCTGAGAAGACTCCTCCACCCAAAATCACCAAGAAACCTCGCACTTTTAAGACTAAGCAAGCAGTTGCTGTCAGCACCATTCCTACTGAACGACTAACACCATCAGGATCCCAACAGCCTATTCAGGCTATACCTCTGCAAGCCATTCCAACTGAATCTTCAGCTGAGGTTTAGTTACCTCAATCTGCTGCTCAACTAAAGAAGTAGATCACCAAATCTGGTGATGAGAGAAATAAGCTCAAATCAAGGCTCCATTGATCATCATTACTGGCCATACTCCTCTACCGATTGCTAGATCAAAAGGAGTAGTGATCAGGGAGAGAATCGATGCGACTACTTCAGGGCTAGGCATCCCTCATGCCCGAACTGATTCAAAAGGCAAAGGTAAAATGCAAAAAGAGCCAAGGCCATCAAATTCAATCCAAACTCACATTGATCTAATATGGAAAGAGATCAATGAGTTTTCATTGACAAAGCTGAAAGCCTATGATTATTGGCTTAAATTCAGAACTCAAGTTTTTGCTACGCAGCTTTTGAAGAAATCATTTCCGGAGAAATTCATAAAACTGGAGAAGGTTGTGCTCAAAATGGTCAAAGCTTCTTCAATTGTTAAAGCTCTGGAACGGAAGAAATACTTCTTTGACAAGGTGCGTGAGAAGAAGCTACAAAAAATGCTTGTTCAGTTGTGACTCAATTTTTATCCTACCAGTTTAACCGCATTCAATGATAAAGCTATTTATGACCAACTGGACTCAGATCTTCTCTCGCTCCAGTTGGAAATCAAGAGCTGACTCTACCAGTAGATTCCCAAAATCTGTCAACTCAAGAGCCAGCTGATCAATCAGCTCAACATCAGGAGCAGTCCAAAGAACCAGTTGATGAGTCTTCCAAGCAAGCAACTGCTTCAATTTCCAAGGATGCACAACCATCCTCAAATGCTGAACTACAACTCTATTCAGATGCTAAATTATCACTAGCAAATGTTGATGAAGTGATAAAATCAGTTGCCATTAACATTCAGCTACAATCAACAAAAGCAGTTGAGGAGATTTTTGGAACTGAAGAACCAGTCGAACAAACAGAAGAACCAACTGTACAGACTTTATCTCAATCTGAAGAGCCATTACAGTCAGCTGACAAGACTGAACAGGAAGTTGTCGAAGAAACTGACATGGCTCAGCTGGACTCGGCACAAACTGAAGGAGTGCCAACTGAAGAACTAGTTAATATTTCAGTTGTTCAACCAACTAAAGAACTAGATTCTCAACCAACCGATTCTCATACAAGAGAGCCAATTGTTACATCTGTTGATCCAAACCTTTCCTCTCCTCAACATCTTCAACATGAAGCCTTACCAGAACATGATTCGGAAATGGTGACATTTGAAATAGATACAACTGACAGGGCACTGATCATCTTTGATGAACAGAACAGAGAACATGAACCAGATACTTCTGAATCCATGTCTCATGGCATCTCGATAACAACTGAATCCTTTTTCGAAGAAATTCAGGCAATCCAGACCAATCTTGTCGGCATAGTGTCTTCCATTTCAGATATCAAGTCAACTCAATTCTTGCACACTATGAGGTTTGATTCTATAAAGGACAATACCAAGGGAAAATTGCAGCAAATTCAAAAGGACGTCACTGCCTTATTCCTTAAAATGGACGAACTTCGGAAACACAGAGTGTCAGCTGAAGCTCATTTCTAGACTCAAGCTTTGGTTACAAGATGCCTTGACTTTCTGGAAAGCACTATGTCCAAAAGAATAGATTTACGGCAAGATATTCTATGCAGTGTCAAATCTCAACTCAGATGTGCGGACTTTATCGAAAAGGTTAATGAGTTTGACAAAAAGGGGGAAGAACAAGAACAAGGAGGAAAGGATCAGCCAGAAAAATCTTCGAAGATCATCAAGAAGAAATAGAAGATTATTTTAATGTTTCTTGAAGATTATTTCTTTCTTTCATTCTTTGTACGAATCTGTATATTGAAAGGATTATTTTATCTACAAAGAATTCGAAGATTATTTTTTGTGAAGTTCAATTGATCAGTTCATGTATTCCAAGTTTTGTCAAATATCAAAAAGAGGGAAATTGTTAGAAACTGAATTTCGGTTGTTTGACAAATCAATTTCTTAAATCGATTGGATTAACTGATCAAGAAGTTTGAAAATAAGTGAACAAATAATCAAACTGACAGTTGCCTAACTGAAGATTAAGGCACAGATTTTTAAAGGTAACTGAACCAGCTGAACTGATCTTACGCAGACAACTGATTGATTAATTGGAAACTGATCAGTTGCTACATTCAGTTGTGAGCTTATCAGCTATTGCTTATCGGCCGATCCTTCAGCTGTACACATCATCAGTTAACGAAAAGGACTTCCAAACGAAAAAAGTACAAGCAGACTGCAACAAATAGTAGGAATGCCGCAAAGCTACAGTGTACGAATGTCAGAAGAATATTGACGTGGCAAACAATGGATATAAAGATTCAAATTACATTGATTATTACCGTTGAAGAGAAGTCTAAAAATAGTAGAGAAGGGCAGTTGAAAACCGCCCTAACAATCAACGAGCTACTATTCTATCAATCTTGCTGTTACTCTGCAGAAATTCTCGCTCATATCAAAAGAATTAGAAGCTCACACATATCAGATTTATTCGTAGCATTCTAGGCTACTTTTCAAGCTTTCTAGCACAAACTTTTTTGTTGTATATTCGATCTTTAAAAGAGATCAGTTGTGATAAGTCCAGTTGAGTACTGTGAAACATTTTGTAAACTAAGAGTTCCAGTTTCGGCATTGTTAACTCCAAATTGAAGTGGGTCTGTACAAGTGTTTGTATCGATCATTGTCTTTTAATGGATATCCTATCCTTGTGATAGAAGGGGTGATGTAGGAATGATTGAAATCTCCGAACATCCATAAAATCTCGTGTATTCTCATTTCAGTTTTATTCTATCTATCAGTCAGTTTATTTCCGCACTTTATTGTTAACTGATTGATATCGACTGACAAGATTTCAAGTTTCAGCTTGTCGGTAAACTGACTCATCTTTCGAAAAGATTCAGAAAATTGTGAGTGTTTATTCAACCCCCCTTCTAAACACTCTTTCACTAGTTAATCGATCCTATCACATGCCCTCCAATGCACGCGTAGCAGCATCCCCATTAGGAGGTGGGGGTGCATTAACATGATGATTCTCAACAGTCTCTGCCTGCCTATTAGTACTAGGTGCGCATCTAGGAGGTATTATATCTGAACGTTTTTCAAATTCTAAACGTAACCTATATGCATTTTAAATCTAAATTTTCTAATCATGCATCACATTCTAATCCATTTAGCAATTTAAGCATATAAAATATATATATTCTCAAAAAACTACTAAACATGTGACATAAACATATAATTAATGTAATCATGCAGGTAACATCATATAAATCATATGAAGCATATAAACTTACAAATTTGAGGCTTGATAACTGAGCTTCCCGGCACTGATGGTGGCACAACCCATTACAGGAACATTGCTCTGATACCAACTGAAACGTCCACTACTCGTTTTCTTAAAAAATAAAGATTCGGCCGAAATAATACATATACATATATATACTTTAAAATATGAGTTGTACAATTTTAAAAATCAAACAACCAACTATATTTGAAAACCAACGGAAATAGTTTTAGATCATAAAATCGTCAAACGTTTTCAACTCCTAACTTAGCAATGTTGCTAAAACTAACAACCTCTCAAAAACCACTCAAAATCATAATCAATGTCGTAAAAATATCTTTAACATAAACTTAAAATCCTAAATCATAAGAATAATTAATAAGTGCGGAAGAACAAACGCTGGTCCTCTGGTTATGTGCACCTTCAGTCCAGTCAGATCAACCATCAAGACCTCCGTTATCATTATTATCATATCACATGCATCAATCACACCTAGTGAGTCTATACAATCAGCAAACCATATTCTTGATAACAAATAATACATATATAGATCACATGCAACAGTGAAAATACTTTAACGTAAAATAACATTTCATGATCATGCATAAACTTAAACTTAAATATCATTTTTCTTTTAAACCAAGCATACAACATATCTTTTAACGTTAATGTTTCATCAAAAAATTCTACAAACTAAAATACTCATATTAACATATAAAACAGCATTCAGAGCACTGCCATGGCGTTTACTATTTTCTAGATGTAAAATGACAGTTTTACCGCTGAAAGTAAAATTCCGCAATTTTGACATTTTCTTATTTCCGCTAAATCTAGACCATCCCACATAATTATTTAATCCTACATAAATTTTCTCATATTTTTATTTAGCTTACATACGAGGCTTTCTAATTATTTCTTAATTATTAATTCGTAGAGCGTTTAATTCCCGAATTAATTCAAATTTTAATATAAAATTTTTAAATTTTAAACATAGAGTTTTTATATTTAATTAGCCATCGTGAACCATGATTCGACCCCCGTTTAACCACGGCTCAACCCTTAACCATTGAACCCAAATTTTCGCACCAAGCACTAAACCCTCGAGCAATGTCATGTTTTCCACGAGCCATGCCCAAAGCACCCTGAGCCACCTTTGAACCAGACCTTCCTGGACCCTCATGAACCCACTGGACCCCTAGGACTTGACCCTAGCCCAACCGAAGCCTCCTACACCAGCAGCAAGCAATCGACCGAGAAGCATTATTGCACTTGGACTCTTCGAACTCGCCTAGGACTCTAACCACCGAGCTAGTCCCCTAAATCAGACCTTTGTGCACCCTCTCAGGACCCTAAAGACCTAGCATAGCCTAGCCCAGCCCTAAGCCCCCTGGCCGAGCCAACCCTCCAGAGTCCTAGCTCGCATGGACTCCTCCCCAGCCATTGTGCGTGATTCCTGGCATGGCTAGGACCTCTCTTCTGACCCAACCATGTCCCAACCCAGCCCTGGTCGCACCCAAGCCGAGCCACGCACCATGGGTCCCTTTAAAACTGAATTTGATAAACACAAGCAATTTCGATTCCATCTTTATTATTCTTCATGTGCAGCATATTAAGTGCAACCTAGGACTCTTTAAAGCGTGTAAAAACAACACATAACAATTCCTAATCATGGCATCCCCTTCATGTAAGTATAAACCATGTTTTGATGCAATAATTCATGAGTTTTTTGACATATGGAAGCATAAAAGAAAATAAATAAGAAGTGTAACTTTTTTTCATGAAGAACATAATTAAATACATATTATGGTGTGATGGATGAGTAAAATAAAGAATATGGAGTGCCTTCGCGTGTTTAACGCACGAAAATCCGTTGACGAAGCGAAGAACGGCGACGAGAAAACCTTGGCTGAATTCCTCGAGAATTTCGAAGATTTCCTTGCAAAACTTTCGAGTGTATGCCGTGTGATATGATGCTTGGAGTCTTGTAAATTATTTATGGGTAGGGGCCGTGTAGTATATAAAAGATGGGTAGGGTTTTTGGGCTTTTAATTTTGCTAAAAAAATAAGTGTACAACCTTGGGTCCATTAGAAAACTATACAAGGCCCAGTAAGCCAATGGTGCATTTAAAAATTATTTCGTTTAAGAAAGTTCGTCAAATTATTAGCCGAGGTGTTAAAAAGTTTGTATTTTTGTTGAAAATCGAATACCGACAAAAATTACGTCTCGATGTATAAAATCACCTCGAAACTCCTTATTTTCAAAAATAAGAAAAGGAATCAACCTTATTTTAAATAATTAAAAACAATTATTTAATAAAATAATTTTCTATTTATCAGCCATCGTTCTCCGTTTCTCGATCGCAACTCGAATAACCTTTAAAAATACATTTTAATGCATTCAAGTAGAAAACTACTTAAAAATCACATAAACAGATCAACATAATCAATTTAGCAATTAAAATCAATTAATTAGCTATTTTTCATATTCCCTAGATTTGCTTGCAGTTGGATTACGTCGTCTTAATTTTGGACCTTACACATGGGCCAGTGTTTATGGGGTTATGGCAAATGTTTCAAGTGTGGAGCCAGTGATCATATGCTGATGAACTGCTCGCAGTGGAGCGAACCTACCCAGGGGAGAGTGTTCGCCATGCATGCTGAGGAGGCGAACCCAGAGACGACTCTACTTAATGGTAACCTATCTAATTCATCACAGTATTTATTTTTGGTCACGCATGCTTCGAATTTTTTCTTGGGATATTAGTATTTTTTTCGTATTTTGGAAACTTTGGATAGAAATTTTAAACTATGCATGAGGTTAAGATTAGTATTTTGAGGTATAAGTTTATGTGTTGTGCTAACGTCCTTCAGGAAACATTTTGATAAAGAAAGTGGCCATGAAGGCTTTGTTAGATTCCGGGACCACTCACTCTTTTATCTCGAAGACGTTCGTTAATTATTTGAATGTCAAATCCATTGGACTCGACGTGAACTACTCTGTGACAGTCCCATCAGAAGAAGAGTTATTAGCTACTAGCGTGGCCGGAGATATCGATCTTGAAATTTAGGGCCACCTAGTTTACGCCGATCTGATTGTGATGCCAATGCCAGAGTTTGATGTCATATTGGATGGACTGGCTGATGAAGAACATAGTTCTAATTGATTTTCAGAAAAGATCATTGTTGGTAAGACCGTTGGGCATGGAACAATTTCTTTTTGAGCCAGACAGGTAGAAAAATTTCCCTTGCATGATCTCTTTCATGCAGGCACGGAGACATATGCATAAGGGGTGTCAGGTATTTCTGGCCAGTATTATTTCAGCACCTGATGCACCCACTCCATCGATATCTAATGTACCAGTTGTCAGAGATTTTCCTGATGTCTTCCCGACGACGTCACATGCCTTCCACTAGAGAGAGAGGTGGAGTTCGCCATTGACCTCGTGCTAGGAACTTTGCCAATCTCTAAGGTACCACACCGTTTGGCTCAAGCAGAGATGTTAGAGCTCAAACGGAAAATTCATGAGCTCCTAGACAAAGAATTCATCTGCCCTAGTTTCTCACCATGGAGCACACCAGTGCTCTTCGTAAAGAAGAAAGATGGGAGCATGAGGTTGTGTAGCAATTACCGAGGATTGAACAAGGTAACGATCAAGAAAAATTACTCATTACCAAGGATCGAGGACTTATTCGATCAGTTGCAGGGAGCTACAGTGTTCTCTAAGATAGATCTATGTTCTGGGTATCATCAAGTGAAGGTAAAGGATGCAGATGTTCATAAGACAGCCTTCAGAACTAGATATTGGCCTTATGAGTTCTTAGTGATGCCATTTCGACTGATGAATGCTCCAGCGATTTTTATGGACCTAATGCATCGAGTATTTTAGCCCTACCTAGATCCGTTTGTCATATTATTCATTGACGATATTCTTATATACTTGAAGAGCCATGAGGAGCGTAGGCAGCATATGGGTACAGTTTTGCAAGTCTTGTAGAGTCGCAAGTTGTTTGCAAAATTCAGTAAGTGTGAATTCTGGTTGGAGAAAGTAGCATTTTAGGAGATATTATATCTAGCAATGGTATTGAGGTGGATCCAGCTAAAGTGACCGCAGTAAAAGAATGGGTTGAGCCGAAGAACGCGTCAGAGATTCGTAGTTTCTTAGGCTTGGCAGGCTACTACATGAAATTTATTCAAGGATTTTTCTCGATTGCAGTGCCACTCACTTCATTGACTAAGAAGAATGTTAAATTTGTATGGAATGAAGAATGTCAGAAGAGCTTCGATACATTGAAGCAAGCTCTTGTTACAACGCCAGTTTTGGCCATACTATCAGGGCAATACAATTTTGTGTTATACACCGATGCTTCTAAGCTCGGTTTAGGCGCATTATTTATGCATCATGGTCAGGTTATAGCTTATGCTTCCAAACAGTTGAAGGTGCATGAGAAAAACTACCCAAATCATGATCTCGAGTTAGCTGTCGTTGTCTTTGCGTTCAAGATATGGAGACACTATTTGTACGACGAAAAATGCCAGATATTCACTGATCACAAGAGTCTCAAGTATTTTTTCACGCAGAAAGAACTAAGTATGAGGCAAAGATGGTGGTTGAAGTTAGTAAAAAACTACGATTGTGAAATTAGCTATCATCTAGGGAAAGCTAATGTTGTGGCAGGTGCTTTGAGAAGGAAAGTAGCAGTCGTAGCACAGCTGTCAGCACAGAGATCTCTTCAGGCAGACATTCAGAGGTTTGTCTTAGAAGTTTATCCTAAAGGCAGAGCTCCCACGTTGTCTAATCTGACAGTCCAGTCTTCATTGCTAGACCGAATCCGTGGAGGTCAGTCTTCAGATGAAAAGTTACAGAAATGGAGGCTAAAGGATGAAGCCAAGGGCAGTGTACTCTACACAGTGTCTGATGGTATTGTGAAGTACAGCGGAAGGATGTGGTTTCCTAGTGTTGATTCGATTAGAGAGTATATTTTGATAGAGGCACATACATCTCCATATTTCATCCATCCAGGAGGTACCAATATACACAAGGATTTACAGATGTTGTATTGGTAGCCAGGGATGAAGCGAGACATTTCCCCGATTCGTATCTGAGTGTCTCACTTGTCAGCAAGTGAATTCAGAGCATCAGAGGCAAGCAGGAATTCTTAAGCCGCTCCCTATTCCCGAGTGGAAATGGGAGAATATTGCAATGGATTTCATCATTGGATTTTCAAGATCAGTCAGGGGATTGATGAAACTTAAAATTAATAATTTATTATATGTTAAAACCTATATTTTAAAACTTAATATTCATTAAAATTATAAAATTATGTTATTTTAATATTTTTTATATTTAATTGTCTTACTAAATATGTTTTATTTTCAGGTTTTCTATGTGTCGGTAAAATAATGATAACTCAAGCTACAAAATTCAAATGGAGGTGATTCAAATATGTTTGGAATCCTTGAGAAATTATCTACAACTTTGCAGAAGACATGAATGCCTAAAAAGTTAATTAAGATGATCAAATTGTGCAAATATCAAAAAGAGGACAAATTTACTTTTACTATGAGTAGCATTTAGTAAATAAATCATAACTATTCAAATATTTAACCAAATGAGGTGAACCAAAAGAACAAGTTCATCTACAGACAATTCCCCACATGTTTGCTGTTTTGAGCAAAGTCCAATTCGGAGATTAAGGTCGTGGTGCCTTTGAATGGACATTTAGTGGAATATCTTTCAATTTTAAGTTATAGAGATCGTTTTCAAGTTCACCAGTACCAATCAAACATTCATTCTTGTAAATATTGCAAACACATTTGCTAAAAAAACAAAAATATCCATCTTTATCAACATAGAAATGGAAACAATATTTTTTCATCAAATCAGGTACAAACAAAACATCTCTTAAAAATTAACTTAAAATTATTGTTCAACAATAAGTAAACATCTTCAACAGCCTCGGCAGCAACTCTTGCCCCATCGCCCATCCTTAAGAAGGTCTCACCTCCCCTTAGTCTCCTACTTCTTCCCATCACCTGCAAATCATTACAGAGATGTGAGCCACAGCCGGTATCCAATACCCAAGAAGTAGAGTTAATTGAAATGTTTACTTCAATGTAGAACATACCATTTTCAGAACTTTTCTGAGCAAGATATTCTTTGCAATTACGCCTCCAATGTCCAGGCTTCTTGCAGTGATGACAAACATCACTAGTCTTGTCAGCCTTAACTGGTGTGGCTGCCACGACGGGATTCGGAGATTGCCTCAACAAGGGCACGTTCTTCTTGGGACGTTGGGAAGAACGCTTCTTTTCCTTCCCATGTAGATCAATCTTCGTACCAGATGAAGAACCCACATAAAGAACCAACTTCTCTTTCTTGATGGTGGATTCAAACGTAACAAGCATGTTAACCAACTCTTCAAGGGTCGGCTCTAGCTTGTTCATGTTGAAATTCACCACAAAAGGATCAAATGAGCTAGGCAACGATAAGAGCAACACGTCGGTGGTCAACTCCGAAGGCAACATCAGATCCATGCCAACGAGCTTGTCCACGAGCCCAATCAACTTCAGGCCATGCTCATGGACCGAGGCCCCATCTTGCATGCGAAAAGTGATCAGCTCCTTGACGGTAGCATGCCTAAGAGGCCGTGTTTGCTCACCAAAGAGCTCCTTGAGATGCAAATGAATGTGAGCAGCACTCTTTGCATCCTCAAAACGCCTCTGTAGCTCATCATTCATAGAAGCCTGCATATAACACCTGGCTTTCAAGTCATGGTCACACCATTCCTTGTAAGTCTGCAATTCCTTAGGAGTGCAGTCAGTCGGAGCCTCAACAGGGGGTGACTAAGTCAGTGTATATACTATCCTTTCCGAATTCAAGACAATTTTTAGGTTTCTTAGCCAATTGAGGTAGTTAGGTCCGGTTAATACGTGTTTGTCGAGTATTGCAGATAGCGGATTGCGAATCGAAGACATTGTCAAAAATTGTACTGAAAAGTATAACAGATAAATGTTAATGACTATTTTAAAATATTTATTAAGATATAAAGTATGGACTTTTACTTTATAAATGTTTACTCCCACTGTTTTGACATCTTTCACTACCCTCTAATGAAAACGAGAAACTCCTTTCCTCAATAGGTACGCAAGGTCCAATTAGCGAATCATGATCCCGAATAATATCAGCCAATCACAATTCCTAAAAGGTAGTTTCCAATTGCATCTCAATGCAACCCTCTACGTAAACTTTTGTCTCACGTTTGATTAGGACCCAATAATATGACGTCGTTCATCTTTACGTGTCAAGCATTACCCATCGATGTTGAACCTTAATGGACGGTCGCCATGAGTTCCCTCAATAATATGAGCCGAAATCATGGGAGTTCCACGTAGTTCACATCACCATGTCAATGGATGTCACAGCTTTCCGGCACGAAGGGCCCCCCCAATAATATGAGCCGAGCCCCGAGCACGGGTAGCGTTCATCATGCACCCATTGTCGATGGAAGACATGGAAATTATAAACAAATTTATAATTCTCCTTTTCGGGCTTGATATTAATTTTGAATCTTATTCAAAATGAGGGTTTTTAATTTTGAAAGGCCTCATCATTAATTTTATTTAAAAGCTCGCCATGTTTGATTGTATGTTTGCCGGATTCATGCAACTTTGTTATTATCATAATAATAATGCACATACTCATTATTTATAGCATATCATGCATATATTATAAACAGTAAACAAAACAAGGATGATCAATCGCCCCAAAACTAATGGCCCGTGTGAGCTAAGCACGGGCCTAGGTCCAATCCTAGGAAAATGCATGGGATGCAAATGCAACTATTACATAAGCTTCCAATATTTACATGTCTTCGATCTTCATAATCATCAAGGCCACCATCTTCCAATCTTGATCTTCCACTATATTAATATTTACAAATAAATATCCATGGCAAATAGGGATACATCTCATGGGGTGGGAACGGGCCATAAACCAAGCCCACTTTAAATTTGATAATTATTACAATCATTCAACACAAAATATCCTAGCATACACCTAGCAAATTGGGCTTGGGTTTTTGATCATCCTTCATGCATAATATCACATATCATACACCATCAATTAATTATCACAATAATTAATTGATCCAATATTATATATCTTGATCCAATCACTAACCGCCACGATTATAAACTAAATTAACAAAGTATACAAACACCTTTGTCTACTTTCTAATTAATTTATTTATAACCGAATTTCTTGTAAATCACCATTTACTATAAATAATTAAAGTCCAACTTAAATTATTTATTTCATGAGAAAATATTTGCAACTTTTATAAATTTAAATTTAAGGGCCCAAAAAATCATTTTTCACCAAAAACATTTTGGCCCATTTAAATTTCACAAATATGTTAGCCATCCAATGGCCCAACAACTTAAGGCCCATGACACTTTGATATTTCAAAACACCTTTTGAAAACCCTAGTCGTCATCGCCGTCGCCGGAGATCCGTCGCCGGATTCGGCCAACATGCAAAAAAAATTTTTTTTTATTTTATTTTCGAAGGGGGGCTGCTCGGGGCTGCCCTTGCTGCCCGTTTCGGGCAGCCCCTCGGGAAGCCCAAGCTGCCCAAAATGGGCAGCAACTTGCTGCCCCAAAATCCCCCAAAAACGGCCTTGATTTTGTTGCAAAAATTCATCTCATGCGATTAGAAATCGACCTCAATATAATATCTTGTATAAGCTACACAAAATAGTATCCTTAGCTCATGATACCACTTGAAAGAGGATCGATTTTAGGTGTTCAAATACGCAACGGAAGTTCAAAATTTTATTTTCAAGAAGAGAAAACCGAACACCTCTACTAAGATGTGTAGCAAATACAAAAGCACAAAATATGACATTCATAGTGTGTTTAGAAGATATACCTATCAATCACAATGGATTGATGTCGGCTCCAACTTAGTTGATATACAACTAAGCTCTTGATGGCAAGACAATCTTCAAGCTCTCCTTGCTCCAAAATTAGGCCCACCACCAACTAGCTAGAACCCCTCTTATTTTGCACTAGAAAAATAAGAGGATTTTTCAAAGAGAAGTGTAGGATTTCCTCAACAATTGAAGAAAGAAAAATTGGGAGAATTTAGGTTGTAATTTTCGGCCACTATTCATCATGGGAGAGAAGGGGAATATTTTTCTTGGTTGTGTGAAAAGTTAAAAGTAAGCATGTGCATGCCATGCCTTGGATATTGAAAAAGTAGCCTCCCAACTCTTCACCTCCCTTGCATGCTTTTCTACTTGGGCTTGTAACAATTACAAGGCCCATGGACTTTTATTTTAAATGTCTCAAACACACATTTGAGTCCATTTAAAACTTTACTTGATTTTACTCAAGCCCACTAGTTTAATAATTATTTTTAATTGGGCTCTACAAGGCCCAATGTTATTTAATTAATTCAACACTTGAATTAATTTAATTATTTGGACTCTACTAAGCCCACTAGTGTTTAATTAATTCAACACTTGAATTAATTTAATTTAGTCCATAATAATGTTCATGAAAATCACAATTTTCAAATACATTACTCGTTTGGCCAACTTTTAATTTAGGAACACTTCCTCAAATTAAAAGTTATATTCTCCTTATAGAAGTCATACTTCTATTTTTATTTACGCTTATAAACTCCTTTATAAGCCGTTCAACACATTGAACTATTTTAACTTCTCAACGGGAACTAGAAAGCTAGCACTTGTGTGGCCCTCAATGGTTCATTGATACAGCTAGCCGTGGGTTCACATCTCCATGTGATTTGGACTAAACATGTCCGTATATGAGCATACCCCAATTCCTCCATTCTTACTTATCAACTCCTTGATAACAAGAACGTCAAAACTCAAGTCTGATAGTACCCAACCAATCATGTTAAACGCCTAGCAGCATCGCTTACATGATTCCCTAGGTATCAAATGATATTGTCTGCAAGAACCATTCAATTATGGTTAGCGTACAGTACGGTCCCTTCAACTCATATATCCCGACCGATTCGACAACCATTGGTTTATCGAGAGTTGTCAATGAATCGATACTATGTGTCATGTCGTAGTTGCATCGATGGTGTAATCTATGAAACCCCTTTCATAATTACCACCATACTCTGATCAGAGATTTCAAACTACATATACATGAGATCACAAAGGATATCCATACCCGAAGGTAAGCGGTGAATCCCCGACTATAATGCATCGACTCCTATATGTTTCGACAAAACACCCAACCTTGCCACCTGATGACCCCATGAGAGTCGGTAAACCAGTCAAAGTGTAATGCTAGCACATAGAGTCTCAATGTTGTCCCGGGTCATAAGGACTAATGGTGTACAACCATAAACTAGGACGTTTCCACTCGATAAGTGAGAACCACTTGGAAAGTCCTTTATGGAGGGTTGTTCAGTGCACTATACCAGGAGCACCTATCTGCATGCTTTGACATCACAATGTCCCCTACCAATGAAACATGGTACTCACATCGCAGATACTAGTCTCAAACTCGAGCGGCCTATGTCCTTCTTAGCGGCGGCTGAATCGACTAGGAACTGTTTAGAATATACAGTTTTCCAAATATGAGTTTCATGATACTCATCATATGAGCATCTCATATTCTTTCTACTATTTGTATATTCAAGGACTTTATCTATGCAACTAGCATGGGTATACAGATAAAGATGTGCCAAAAAAATAATTTCAAATATTATTAAAATAAAGATTGTTTATACATAGAGTTTCATTGTGAACACTCGGCCAACACTTGGCTCGACGGGCACCTACTCTAACAATACCCTGATTGAAGATCTATCTTAGAGAACACCGTGGCTCCCTACAACTGATCAAACAAGTCTTCGATCCTAGGAAGTGGGTACTTGTTCTTTATCGTTACCTTGTTCAACTCCCAGTAATAGATGCACAGTCTCATGCTCCCATCTTTCTTTTTTACAAAAAGCATTGGTGCGCCCCACGGCGAGAAACTGGGGCGGATGAATTCCTTGTCCAGAAGCTCCTATATCTGCTGCTTGAGTTCTAACATCTCAGCTGGAGCTAATCGGTATGGTGCCTTAGAGATTGGCACTGTACCTGGCATAAGATCGATTGCGAACTCCACCTCTCTCTCTGGTGGAAGACCTGTGACGTCGTCAGGAAAGACGTCTGGGAAGTCTCTGACTACTGGCACATCTGATAGTTACGGAGAGGGTGCTTCAGGTGCTGAAATGATGCTGGCCAAGAAAGCCTGACACCCCTTGGAGATAAGTTTCCGCGCCTGCATGCAAGAGATCATGCGCGGAAAACTTCCCCACCTGTCTGGCTCAAATAGAAACTGCTCCATTCCCATCGGTCTGACCAACACTGATCTCTTTTGAAAGTCAATCAGAACTCTGTTCTTTGTCAACCAGTCCATACCCAAGATAATGTCAAACTCTGGCATCGGCAATATTATCACGTCTGCATACACCAGGTGGCCCTGCAGTTCTAGATCAATGTCTCTGACCACGCTGGTAGCTACCAGTTCTTCCCCTGATGGGACTGTCACCGAATAATTCACATCAAGGCCGATGGACTTGATGTCCAAATGATTAGCAAATGTCTCCGAGATGAATGAATGAGCGGCCCCTGAATCTATCAGGGCCTTCGTGGATAACCTCTTGATGAAAATGTTTCCTGAGGGACGTTAGCACAACACAAAACTTATACCCCACTATTCTAACATTAACCTCAACATAGCAGAAAATTAATATCCCAAGTCACACAAAAATATCACTATCACACTAATAATCCCAAATAAAATTTCAACATGCAAGGCACGAATTTAAACCTGTACCGAATTAAACAAGTTACCGGTTAACAGTGTAGTATCTGGGTTTGCCTCCGGTGCATGCATGGCAAACACTCTGCCCTGGGTTGGATGCTTCCACTGTGGGCATTCCTTTAGCATGTGGTCACTAGCTCCACACTTGAAACACTTGTATGTCCCATACAAACACTGCCCTGGATGCTGGCGGTTGCATTTAGGACACACTGGGAAAGTACCAGGCTTCTGAGGCGCCACCTACTGCTGAATTGGACCCTTGCCCTTCGGCGGTCCATGATAAGGCTTCTTCCCCGGCGGCCCCTGATACGATTTCTTAAACTGGGGTCTCTGGTGTTGCTGTTGCTGGTGTTGCAGTGGTGCCTGATAGGGCCTCTTGCCCTGCCTGTCCAACTCGATATCCTTCTGATCCTGCTCTGCCGCCAATGCTCTAGATACGGCGACTGCATAAGTAGTAGGACCTGCAACTCGGACATCACGGCGCAAAATCGGCCGCAATCCATCCATGAAATGCCTCAGCTTACTCTGGGCATCATTAGCTATCAGGGGTACAAAGTGACAACCCCTCTCGAACTTCCTTACGAACTCCGCCACGCTGCTATCCCCTTGACGCAACGTCATGAACTCTCTGGTTAGGCGAGAGCGTACTTCCTCAGTGAAGTACTTCGAGTAGAAAACCTCTTTGAACCCATTCCAAGGCAATACCTGCAAGTTGACTGCCACTGACGCACTCTCCCACCATAGTCTGGCATCCCCTGTCAGAAGGAACGTGGCACACCTGACCCTGTCTGCATCAGCCAGTTCCATGAAGTCGAAGATTACTTCGATGGACTTAATCCATCCTTCAGCTACCAACGGGTCAGTGGTACCCAAAAACTCATTTGGGCTCATACGTCTGAACCTCTCGTAAACTGCTTCCGGTCTGGGCCTCTCCCCCGCATCTACTGCAGTCTGGTTCCTCGCAAACTGTGCGAAGAACTGCGTCATACCTGCAAGCATCTGAGCTTGCATATCCGGAGGTGGAGGTGGAGGATTAGCCCCCTCCTCATTTCGGGCCTCTCTGTCCTCTTCCCTTGCTTCTCGGTTAATCAAGCGTCTAGAAGGCATACTGTTCAAATAAATTACCTAACACGTAAGCCCCACATGCATGAACATGATATAAACAACATAAGATTCACGTACTTGAACTTTAAAATATGCACTTGCTGAAATCAGAACTCAATGCTTAATACATAACTCAAAATTGAAACTTTAAAACTTACAGACCTGAGGTGTGACTTCGTGAGCTTCTTGCGGCTGGCAGTAGGCGTAACCCTTTACAAGAACCTGGCTTTGATACCAACTGTAACGCCCCAGATTTGACGACTATCCTCACTGTACCAAGATAAATCTTTCCAGCGTGCTTATGTCCTCACTCACACGCACCCTGGAAAACTTCCCAGGAGGTCACCCATCCCAAAATTGCCCCAAGTCAAGCACGCTTAACTTTAAAGTTCTTATATGATGAGCTACCGAAAATAAGATGCACCTTCGTGATATGAGTAGTACCAATCAAATCTTTTAAGCCTTCTTCAACTGTACAGTCCATTACATTGAACAGTCTCGGAATCCCTCTCATTCCCGTGTGGGATCGGTTCATTCATGTTCCCTCCACCTAAAAGCCTGCCAGGAACCGCTCATTGTCCGTGCAACCTCATGGCACCGAAGATCACCCCCCGCCCTCTTCGGTCCTGGGCCTCACATGCCCACCAGCTTCCGTTTGGTTCGTCCCCGAACCACACCGTAATAAGAGAGGTCGGCTCTGATACCAACTGTAACGTACCGTACTTTTACTACTAAAAATTTGCGGAAAAATTTAAAAATTTCTTAATTGACACATGATCATTCAAAATTCGAATAAAAGAAACAAACTGTACGTCTCACAAGTTGTTGCATCAAAAGATTTAAAATTTGAAGTTTGAAAAAAGTATAAAATGTTTCATGAAAACTAAAACTTGGCGGTCCTCGGGTCTAGCCTCCTACTCAGCCCAAGCCTGCCCCTTGGTCACCACCTCCAACCTCCTCATAAACATCCTCACCTGCATCGATCAAGTCTAGTGAGTCTAAAGACTCAACACGTATAAACTGGGAATAACGAATAATACATAATAAACAACATGCAGTTTAAAAATAGAACATACATACTTGAAACTTGAACTTGAAGTAAAATTGAGCATTCATACATATCATAGACGTGCCATAATGTTTTTACTTTCATAAACATGCTTGCATACTTGTACATACATAAACATACATGAACTTCATTATTTTGCGTAGAGATATGTTTCAATGCAAGTGACCCATAACATAATCGACTGATCAGACTAAACAACAGTACTGGGATGACAGGGACGAACCCACTGCCACATACATGAGATCCCCGTTCATGCTTTAACGGGTGGATTGGTCCCCGTTCATGCTTTAACGCTTTCCAATCCTGATCTAAACCCGTTCATGCTTTAACGGGGTGGGTTGGTCTCCGTTCATGATTTAACGCTTTCCAATCCCATATATGGTGCACACGGACCCTGTGCATGGGTCCGGGTAAGGGTGCGTGTAGGATCGCAAAAAGGAACACTCGGAAGAAGCAAGGACACGGACCCCGTGCCCAGGTCCGGCTCCGGGTCTGTGTAGACTCGGTAAACTTTGTCGTGCAGAAGAGGGAAGACACGGACCCCGTGCCCTGGTCCGTGTGGGGGTCCGTGTAGTCTCGGTCAAAAATGGCACCAAGAAGAAATAAAGGCACGGACCCCGTGATCGGGTCCGTGTAGGGGTCCGGCTAGGCACTGTATGACGAACCTGCGTGAAAAACTTAACATGACATTTCTTTCTTCCAACCAACAAATGGACTAAAAATCGACACCCCGAGACACATCCTAGGACCCTATAGTACTGAATCAAACCTTTACAAATACTCCAAGACGACTACGCATCCCAAATGATGCAACAAAACCGTGAACATGACAATTGACGAACAAAACACAACGTAGTACTTTTAATGCACTGAAGTGCCTACCACACGAAATGACAACCCAAAAATCATTCCAACATCAAACTAAACGTACTTAGATGCAGCAACGATCACCCGTCCATCCCCAACGAAGCCTGCAACAAATAAACTTCGAGAACGCATCAACATCGTAATTTTTGAAATGCAGTTTGAGCAGTCCCACGAAAAATAGCATAACTCACTCAATTTTAATCCAAATAATTCAAATTTAATGTCAAATCGAAGGTAACGAAAAGTTTAACAATTTTTGTGTTGAAAGTTTTCTCAATAACACGACCGAGAACTCGCAGTATTTAAAAGTACAGCAAAGACGAAATTTTAGATCTAAAAATGGTTTCAAAAGCGTTCTAAACATAATTGCCCAAACTCCTACGCATCGCACATGAATTTTTACACATAAATGTCAACACACGCATAATATGACGATATCGATGCAGCAATAACAGTATATACGTGCCTTTTGATAATTTGAAACACCGTAACGACGATACCGAAGCGGAGACGGAGTGAGGGTCGATCCGGGACGAACGTGGCGCTAAAATCTTGCAACGAAATTAAAGAAAAGTTGCTGGAAAGTTCGAAGGGGAGGGGCGGCCGCTTCCTAGATGAAGAACCCGAGGTTTGCACTCTCAAAATAATAAAAAATCTGAATGTGAAGTGAGTGTGTGTGTTTAGTCGTGTACAGGTGTGTGTAAAAGTGTGTGTGTGCTTGTGTTTTAGTAAATTAGGGAGAGTAAAATTTGCTTAATTAATAATTAGCAACTAATTTAAAATACTAACTCTTCCTTAACTTTAACACAATCTCTAATTAAAAATAAAGAGGTACATGTGCTAGACTTTAAAAGTTTTTAAATCGCTAATTACATGAATAAGACTTTAAAATACTAAAACTTAGTAAATCCTTTAAAATGCCCCATCCTCAATCTTAAAATAAAAATACCATGTTTTAAATTGCCAAAATCGTCACCGGTCTTTTCCTCGATACCGCCTCGAATAATCGCCTGAAGCATGAAACTCGAAAAACATTTTAACGTGCATCACATAAACATAATTAATTTAAAATAATGCATTTAAATAAATCATGCATGGCTAAAACTCAATTTAACTTAAATAAATGCTTTAATAATTAAATAAATGCAAGGGTTATACGTGTACTGAATTTGGGCACGACACAAGTTTTGATATGTGCCAGATAATTCCTAACAATCTGTGTTTTTGGGTCAGTAATTAGTGAAAGGGGATGTGAGAGAAGGAAATTTACACCACCATGTTGATTGAAGTCTGTTGTAGCTTTGGAAATTAAACTGTTGAATTGCATTATTAGGATCAAGCACTTTCCACTAGGCCAAAAGCTATAACTTTATTTCCTTATACTTGTGGCAGTACAAAGTGCACCTACTTGGGTGCTAATGGGTCGGGTTGTTAGGTCCATGAGTCCGGGAAGGTGTGTGTCTATGTGCTGGTGCTATCTCATATCCCTTAGAGATCAGTCTTACTCTTTTCCTACCGTCGGCTCATCCCTAGTAGAGAGTATTATCCGTTAGGATCTGGTGTCAGCCTTTTACAGCCCACTTAGCCAACCAGATCAAGCGACGTAACGTCATCAGCTTGACGCATTAGAACATCACAGGAGGTCACCCATCCCAGTACTACTCTTATTCATGCACGTTTAATCCAACATTTATCATTTTACTCCTCTCTTTTTACCTATTTCATCTTGTCCAAGGTAACCCTGACTCAAGTTTTGATATGTGCCAGATAATTCCTAACCATCTGTGTTTTTGGGTCAGTAATTAGTGAAAATGGATGTGAGAGAAGGAAATTTACACCACCATTTTGATTGAAGTCTGTTGTAGCTTTGGAAATTAAACTGTTGAATTGCGTTGTTAGGATCAAGCGCTTTCCACTAGGACAAAAGCTATAGCTGTTAGCCAAGGCGCAAGTTTATTTTCTTATACTTGTGGCAGTACAAAGTGCACCTACTTGGGTGCTAATGGGTCGGGTTATTAGACCCATGAGTCCGGAGAGGTTTGTGTCTATGTGCTGGTGCTGATTCATATCCCTTAGAGATCAGTCTTACCCTTTTCCTACCGTCGGTCCGTCCCCAGTAGAGAGTATTACCCGTTAAGAACTGGTGTCCCTCTTTTATATCTCACTTAGCCAACTAGATCAAGCGACGTAACGTCATCAGCTTGACGCATTAGAACTTCAAAGAAGGTCACCCATCCCAGTACTACTCTCACTCATGCACGTTTAATCCAACATCTTCATTTGAGGTCACCCATCCCAGTACTACTTTCACTTCCCTCCCTAGCATGCCTAAGAAAAGAAATACGAGAAAGGCGTGCTGGGCGGGGGAATTTTCTGCCCTAGCGTGCACAAGAAAAGAAACAAAGAGGATTTGCATTCAAGGTATGCTAGGGCGGATGTTTTTGCTCGTCCTAGTGTGTGCGAGAAAAAGATTTGTGAGATAAGCACGTTGGGGCGAGAAATTCCATCAACCCCAGCGCGATTAAGAAGGAAAAAATATGCATCGATTTATTTCCATGTTTTCTGGATGTTGCCTACATAGAAAAGCCTAGCGCACATTTTTTTTAAAGAGGAGATCGGTTTTTATCAGCAAGGGGAGCAACCACACGCAAGGAGAGAAGAATCGGATTCGAGGCAACTTAAAAAAATTCGGGATTTTCGAGCAGCATGTATTCCCTTAATCTACTATTCTATTATTTTTAGTTTAAGAACTTTCATTTCATTATTGTGTTGCATATTTTAGCATGAATTCTAGTAGCTAAAATCATTATTTGTTGAGATTCAAGAGGATCCAACCACGTAACGTAGTTTGAATTAAGTAAATAAACGAATTTTATTTCATTCTTGATTATATTATTGCTTTTACTTGAATTATTGAAGTCTAGCTAATTTTGATAATATTTTATATTGTGAATGAGTTTGATAGAATAATTTTTAATAAGAACAAGTAATATAATCCGTGGATTTACAATTGACATAGACATATGAAATTGAATACACGTTGATAGTCATATTCCAATAGATCAAAAGTTAGGGATTCCATAAATCGTGCATGAAATTCATAGTTGATAAATAATTAAAGACATTTAATTATTTTATTGTGTCGAATTAGTTTAACATAGCTTGAGAAAAAGTGTTTATTATTTAGCGAATCATGTCAAAGACAATGAACAATAGTTGAGATATATTATTGAAATAACAAAGGGTAGGTGAACCGAGATTCCTACAAAATTCACTTCCTATTTGATTTTAAATATTCATTTTACCTTGCTTGTTTAACCTTTGGACTATTTATTTATTTAAATTATAGTATTTAACAAATCAATTTAAAACATCGTTTGCTAAAGAATATATAATTGAAAGTAAGATTTGTGTAATATAGTCTCGGTGGAACGATATCCATATTTTTATATTTTATACTACTACTTGCATAGTGCACTTGCAATCACTTTGTGCTTGAGCTTTTCAATAATTTTGATCGGGGATTTATAATTCAAGAAAAGATCGATCAAGTATCTAGTTGCTATTAGTTGTTGTGTCCAGTTGCTTTGGGTTCAACACAAACTTAGAGATTATGGCATCCGATCCTCTAAATCTCCAATTTTTTTTGACAACACAAGTGTAACTACCAACACTTATAATCCAGTTCTATACTTTTGAACCAATCTTATTGATATAAGACATTACTTTATCCGAGATCATGTGATGAAGTAAGATATCAGGGTGGAGTACATTTCCACAGTGAAGCAAACAACTGATATCTTTTGTGAGGCCCGATTATTATAATTACATGAGAGAGTGATACAGATTTTAGAAGATTTACTGCGTGCATGTGTGATCGATTTCCATGGGAGTTGGGAATTGAAGCTACCTCTAGTGGATTTCACCTATAACAACAGCTTTCAATCGTCAATAGGTATGGCTCCTTATGAGACATTATATGGGAGAAGGTGTAGATCACCTATTCATTGGGACGAGGTTGGCGAGAGATCAGAACTTTGTCATGAGATTTCTCAGAAAACTGCAAATTTAGTAGTTAAAATCCAAGATAGGATAAAGACCGCGCAGAGTCGTCAAAAGGGTTATGCTGATAAAAGTATGAAAGACCTCGAATTTTCCGTGGGAGACCATGTCTTTGTTAAGATAGCACCTATGAAGGGTGTCATGAGATTCGGAAAGAGAGGAAAATTGAGTCTGAGATTCATAGGACTGTGCAAAATCTTTGACAAAGTGGAAACGTTAGCTTATCGCGTAGCTCTACCGTCGAATCCGACAGGAATGCACAATGTGTCCCATGTATCCATGGTGAGGAAGTACATGGTGAATCGTTCACATGTATTGAACTTTGAACTGTTACAGCTTTCACTAAACTTGTCGTACGAGGAAAGAACTATTCAGATTCTAAACAGACAGGAGAGAAGCTTACGGAACAAAGTCGTTAAGTTGGTCAAGGTCAAGTGGCTGAATTATTACGAGGAGGAAGCTACTTGGGAAACCGAATCAGAGATAAGGAGTCGTTATCCAGACTTGTTTGGTAAGTCTTAATTTCATGGACAAAATTTTGTTAAGGAGGAGGAATTGTAGTGGCCAAATAAAAAACAAGTATACGTAAGCCACATGCATAATTTAATAAAATAATTAATTTAAATGAATTAAATGATCCATTCAACATGTTTAATTTATTTCAAATATTTATATATTTATTTATTGAGTTGAGTTTTTCAGGAGAATATTCGATGTTTGGCCAGAGACGGGAGACCGGAGACGATTAAGGTGTAACAATTAAATGTCATTTTTTATTTTAAGCCAAAAAATTAGTTTATTTAAATGATTTTTGATTTTAGTATTTTAAAGTCAAATTTAAATTTTTTAGGTGAATTAAAAAATATAAAGCATCATATTAGCAAATATCAAAAGTAGGATATTTAATTCTTGAGCATGGTGTTTGATATTTTATTAATTATTTGATGTTTTAATAAAATTTTTATGTTAGCACTTCATTAAATTTGCAAATTTTTAAAAAAACAGAGCAAAGAAGGATAAACGCACGCGCACACACGCGGGCACACACTAGAAACCTAGGGTTTTTGGCTCCGTAGCAGCCACCACCACTTCTCCACTCCTACATCCATACTTCGGTGAGATGTTTGCAAGTTTTGTCAAGGAAAAATGTATAGCGATTGTTCCCTATTCATACTCCACGTTTCCTCACGTCGGTGATCGTTTATTCGAGCGTTTATATGCAAAGGTATGTTCTAAACCTTTTCTTGACGCATCAATCTTGTTATATATTGTTATTTGTTGATATTTATGCATGAAAAACGTTTTTATTTATATGAAAAACTTCAATCAAAACATGTATTGCATGCTGAAATTTTTCTGCACAAGATCCTTCAAGATATCATGAGTTTTTGATGTGTAGGCTTAGTGTGGATCATCTAGGCTGTTGCTGCCATGTAATGGGATGTATTAGGATGTATTTATATGTCATTCTTCAGTCCTTGAAGGGATGGAAGTGTTCTATTCATGCAATGAATATGCGGAGCGCATCTGTCGCACCGGCGCACGTGTGGCGGCTGTTTTATATGTTTGGCTAGTTGGGGCAGGTTTGGGCTGGGCTTGGGTTCATGGCTAGGGTCTGGATCATGTTTTATGGTGTTAAGGTGGGTCTGTTCTTGGTCGTTTATGGGCTTCTCAGGGAGGAACGTCGCTGGAGACAAAAATGGGCAGCCTGCGTACATGAAGGCGTGCAAGGTGCTGTGATGGCCGGATTGTTCCACGGCGTCCACGAGCGATCTGACCTGATAAGGACTACATCAGTGGCTTGGTTAGGGTCTAAGGTAATGGTCTAGGGCTTGGTTAAGGGTTAGTTCGAGGCGTGGCATGTCTGGAGCCGTATAGAACTCAAACGTGTCAAAAAAGAACCAAATGGAGCCTAGAGTTGCTTGTCTTGTTTCGAGATGATTTGGGTCTGTTCTAGAGGTGATTCTAAGGCTATGGACAGCGTGTTAGGTTGTTGTTCAAGGTTGAGTCGAGTCCCGAGTTGTGGGGGTAAGTCATAAGTCGTTTTATTTAATTTGGGAGTCGTACAAGTAAGATGCAAGTTTATGGGAGGTTGTGAATTTTAAGTTATAAGTGGTGGCAGCGTCTCCAGGTGTCGATCCAACAAGATCCACGGCATTCTTAAATAAGTATAACGCGCAAAAATATTATTTTTGAGGTATGTAAGTAGTCTTGTGGCCAAATTATGCATGTATGGGTCTAGAAGCCAGAGAACATGTCTGAAGACCTTTCCAACTTATCTTATGACAATCTTATAATTGGTAATGAATATCCAGTCCAAAGGCTGTGGTGATCCTTTCCGGCCAAGCGTTGTGGTGTTAGTTTGATCAAACGAATTATGTTGATGTGCCACATTTCAATGAGTAGAACTCTATGCAAAATGATTATGTTTATGTTATGTCAAGCACGGAGCATGTTTATGCAATTATTTATGCATGGAAGTCATGTCATATTTATTTATGGCTAAGTTATTTTAATAATCAATTATGTTTAAATCGCATGATTTTCTTTTATTATATAGTATTTGCTACACACGGTTTACGCATGTTGAGTCTTTAGATCAATAGAATTGATTGATACAGATGACATTGTTGAGGAGGTTGGAGGTGATGACCAGTGAGCAAGCTCGGACCATAGGCAATGCACGCCCGATGGCATTGCAGTTTAGGAATTTTATGCGTGTTAAAACTGATTTAGTACTCTAATTTATTTTATTTACTCATGGTTGGGAACAAATTATTTTTGTTGGTTCGTTGGGAATATTATTATGGATGTTGACGTAGATTTTTTTATTCCTCAAATAATCATTATTTCAATTGATTTTTTTAGTTTCAAATTTTAGTGTTATTTATTGGATATTTTAAAAAATGATGTGTAGGTATTTATTGAGTTTAAATGTTAAGAATTATGGATTTAAATAAATAGAAAAAATTTTATTTTCTGTATATTTTAAATAATAAAAATAGTACGATTCGTTTCAATATTGATCATATGTTACGAGGCCGCCCACTTTAATATATTGTTCAAAACAACACCTATTGCTCCCCTTCGAATTTACAAGCCTGAATTTAAAATGAAGCTGTAACGTCCCGAAAATTTGAAGGTTCACGTGAACCACATGCATTTAAGTTGCCAAATTTCTTATATATTTTACTAAATTTTTTTAATGCATTAAATGCATGTTTATTGCATAAATATGTGTTTTAATTCATGGGTTATTAAAGTTTCATGCATCAGGGTTTTAAGTTGCATTTCGTCATCGAACGAATAACGGAGACCGGGGATAATTAAAAAAAATATTTTTATTAGAGAGGATTTAGAAATTTGGGCCTTGGTAGGTATTCTTACTCGTCGGGTCATATTTTTAATCGATACGCAAAATTTAGCGAGACGGAGGACTTTTTGAGGGTTCGGACAATATTTTCTAGAACTTATTTAAACGAAATATTTTTTGGGTGTGATATTGGGCTTGATGAGTTTGTTTTAATGCTTAATGGGCTCAAAACTCTTTTAACCATTTTAATTTTAATTAAGGGCCATTAGTACATTATATTTTGATTTAATTACATCATTAAGCAAACCCTAAACCTAAACTAAACCAAGCAGCCGCCCCTCCCCTCCATTAGCAGCCATTTCGAAGCAAAAACCAGCAGCAACTCACGAAATCCTCCATAGCTTTCAAGAAAATTCTTCCTCGCCTCTATGGTGCAAGTCTTACGCGCATACCTTCGAGTATTTTAGCACAAAAACGTTAAGGCACCCCTTGTATCATTATTTTTCTCATCACTCAATGCTATGTATGCTGATATATATGTATTTTCATGAGGAACTCTTCAATTTACCATGTGGCATCGTTTTTGCAAAGGTTTGACACGAAATATACATTCTCTTATTTCATACTCACGTTTTTGTGATTCTTGTGCAATGGGGCTGCCATCCTGGGTTGCTAGGGAGCTGATAATATCGAGAAGGAAGAGGGTTGAGTGCTAGAGTCGAAGCTTGGTTGGTTTAGGTGAGGTCTGATTGGTTTGGGTTGAAAAACCAAGGGGCTAGACGACTAGATCGAGAGGTTGTGGTGCGCCAGCTGTGCAAGGGTCATCCCTAGCCCTTGACCAGACCCTAGTGGGTCTAATCTGTGGTCTAGGATGGCTCGAACATGGCTGGACTTATGGAAGAGTCCAATTGAGTGAATGGTGCTAGGGTTGTTCTCGGTTGGTGCATTGTTGGTGGCTAGCAGTCGTTTGCATCTTCCAGCGTGCATGGGTGTAATGCCCGGAATTTTTATCTGTTAATCTGCGAAATGATTTATTGTGAATTGATATGATTAGGAGAGGATTAATCGGGACACGATTTGATTCAGCATGTGAGGTAGAATGTGCGAGGACAGTGCCTCTCGCGCACATGCGCGACATGATGCGCGCACATGCGCGAGGAAGGCAGAGGACCTCGCGCATATGCGCGAGATAGGGCGCGCATACGCGCGAGGAGGTGTATTGGCAAACACCATGTCCAGAGAACCTCGTGCATATGCGCGGAAGTGGTGCGCGCATATGCGCGAGTCATCCGAGAAGCCAAGTAAAATGCCAGAGGACCTCGCGCATATGCGCGGAAGAGGGACGCGCATATGCGCGAGCTACCGTGAGACAGACGCGCCGAGACATATTGTCTCGCGCATATGCGCCGAGGAGGGTCGCGCATATGGGCGAGACGTGCTGCGCAAAGAAATGAGCCACCTAGCTTAAAAACATGCAGGATATATATAAACATATACAAAAATTCAATCCTCAGAAAGAAAAAGGAAGAAACGAAGAAAGGGAAGCACGAGAAAGAATTGAAGAATTCTTACGCCGTTAGATTTCGATCCGCCCGTCTGATTTTGAATCCGACTTCAGTACTGTGTTCCTATCGACGCAGGCTACAACTGGACGTAAGTTTTGTTACGTTTTGATATGTCTTGGAATTATGATATTGTCAGAATCGGATGTGGTTCATATATGATGTTCTTGACATGTTAGACATCGTAGAGCCGAAGAAAGATTGAAAAACAGACTTGTTATAGAATTTTTATGAATTTCAGAGTTGAATTGGGTTGAGATACGATATCAGATGTGTATCGTTGTTGACCATAAGTTGCAGGAATTGATATGTATCGATTTGTACTGCTGGGTATATTGAGATTGTACAGTTATGCTTTTGAAACAGAATTTGATTGAGTTCTGATTATACCCAGTATTGATTGAAAAAGGTATTGATATTGTATTCCTCGTTATTGTCATTGCCAGATTGAGTATTGACAGGCATTGAATCCTAGACTTCGACAGAGTCAGATTGATATAAAGAAAGGTATAAATAAATGTTGATTCGGGATTGCACAACTCAAGTTAGATTCGACTTGAGTTTCCCAAAATCACATACTGAATGATTATTGCATTTGATATTTGCAATGCTTGATATTGATATGCTTATTCTATTGATTATAGCAAAGCATGAGTCAGAGTTGGGCAGACCCGCCTAGTCTTTGGCAGAACCGCCATGGCGGAACCGCCAAGTCACTGGACTTTTGGATATATATCGATAGACTGAGGAGAAGACCGACTCCTACTGCAGATCTTCAATATAGACAGCCAAAGTCTGGGACTAAGAACGTACCACCATCTAGCTGGGGTAAAGTAGATTGGAGAACGTTGCGTTCTTATTCAGATCAGGATCCGTAGATTAGGATGAGTCGAGTCAGAGTCTAGGAGTCACAGAGTGTGATTCAGATATTGCATTGATACATGTTTTTCATATTTGATACATGTTATTGATATGTGTTTCATGCTTTTATATATGCTTTTATATGGCTGCATGTTTACATTGTTTATACTGGGATATATATCTCACCGGAGTTATCCGACTGTTGTCGTGTTTGTATGTGTGCATGACAACAGGTGGGACAGGTTCAGGGTCGAGGAGATGAAGAGAGATCGTGATTAGAGTAGAGACTACGGACTTTGATTAGAGATAGGGTTTAAACACTTGATTTATAGTCGTTAAACCTTAGTTTGAATGATTGTATATAGTACAAGACTTGTACTTTAAAATACTGGCATGTATATTAGAATGTATTCCATTACGTTCCGTATTTCATATTGTAAAAAAAAAAATTTAGACCATGTTTATTATAATTGATTAAATTGTCCCAAATGATGATTAAGAGCGTGATTAGCGTCCGGGTCCCCACAATGGGGCTGTGAGCTTGGGTTAGGTTGGTCCAAGAGGGTCCTAAGGTGGGCTAGTAAGGGTTGGTTCAAGGCTTGTTCGAGCTGGTAGGGCCTAGGGTAGAACGTTTGCAAGTTTAGTGTACTAGGGTTGAAGTTTGTAATAGGCTGGAAATTTCCCGCAAACTTTGGGAGTGGTTCGTAGGTCATAAGTGGTCTGGAATGAGTAGTTTAGAGGCTGGTCATGTAGGTTCGAGTCATGGTTTGTGTTACCAAAAATTAGGTTAAGTTTCGGGTTGATTCAGGTTAAAACCGGGACCCCGATCCAAGATTTAAAATGAATTGTTTAAGTTTTGTAACAGGCTTGAGTTTGCATTTAAGAAATGCTTATTTATATGTTTTGAGGTGTTTCGAGTTTGGTAGGCTTCGGGTCGAAATTTTGAGGTCCAGAGTTACAATGGTCAATTAGGTTTTCCAGAGGCAAAATGGTCATTTTGCACCCCGGTCGAGTTAGTAGTCCTGGCAGCTCCCTAAACACATTTTGACATGTTTTAAATGTTTATGTTATGACGTTTATGACTTTTTATGAAAAATACGTTGCATGCTTGATTTTAAGGAAAATTACGTATATGCATGATTTTGATAACTGATGAACATGATGACATGTTTTGAACGATGGGAGTTGGTTGTGACTAACTTGTATATGTATACAATGATATGTAAGGCCAAGGCTCAGTGGATAGGTAATATTTTCAATGATGTCCCCGCTACCGGGTACCACAGTTATACGTAGATGGATCCATCGAATAGAGCTGATACGATAGAGCTTATACGAAAGTCACAACTAACGAACTGAATTCAATCAAGTAAATATATATGTATATGATGATTATGATGAGACATGTTTTGACACGTTATGTTTTTTATACGATATGTTTACGTTTACACTTTTAAGATCATGAAATGTATGTTGATTACAGTATTTTTCACTATTGCATGTTATGTATATGTACTCGTTATAACGTTACAGGTGTGTTGAGTCTTTAGACTCACGAGATGTGAATGATGCAGGTGAGCATATTGATCAGGAGATTGTAGGTGCCTAAGACTGAGTAGGCAGAGTTTGGATGTACGCACACGAACCCTGATGATCGTATTTTCCGCACATCATGTTTATGAGATAGGAGTGAATTGGATATTTTTATACACTTTTGTTTTATATGATGATGGTTGTTAAGATTTTAGCATGCTTCGCTTTTGAATTATTTTTCTCAACAGTGCAAGGTTTGATGTTCGTCATATTTTTAACTGCAGTGTTTTTACTGATAGTTGAATATTTTTATTTTTATAATATTAAATTTTAAGCTTTTATCGCATGCATGCTTAAAGATGTATATTTTCGAAAATGAGTTCAAAAAAATTTCTAGTAGTATTTTAAGTAGTAGACGTTTCAGTTGTTATCAGAGCAAGGGTCTGTATATGGTTGTGCTACCACCAGCTTCTGCAGCTCAGTCTTCAAGACTCAAGTCTGTAAGTTTGTATGATTTTAAATTTTTTAAATTATTTAATGCTATCACATGCATGTTTACGTGATACATGTTTTCAACGATTTTCAGTAACATGTCTAGCTGTTTTTATGATTTGAAGAGCATATGTTTTGAAAACTAGATTGGATTGCATGTTGGTTACGTTTGAAATTGGACATGTCGAAGAATTCGAATATTGGGCATTAGGATAGGTTGAAAATGATTCGACTATAATTTGGTTAGTAGTATTGATGTTCTACTTATGGGTCATAAGTTAATCTCGATGATTAGGAATGCTTTTGGGGCATAAAGATTTTCTAAGAAAATACTGATGATTTGTGGTTGCTAGTTGAGATAAATTTTGAGGATTTCATATAAGGAATAATGATTCGAAAAATACGACGATCTTAATAAGTATGAAAAAGTATAATTTGGGATTTTAGGTATGGATGGAAACGTGGATTAATAAGCTTAAGATGACTGAACTTTATGTTACGAAAAACCTATAAAATGAAATTGAGAACGCAAAAAACTTATGGTTAATTGTGGAATTTTCGAATTTAGGGCCCAATTGGATAATTTTCAAGGAAATTTGGAATATATCTGGCAATGGGTAAGAAATTTGGGGACTGATTTAGCAATAAGTGAGAATTGAATAGTTTAAGTGATAGAAATTTTCGCTAATTTAGGCTTGAAGCGATATTTAGAACCTTGAGATATATGGAAAATAATGTTGTAAGGATTGGTAATCAAGGGTACTGTAGGATGAATCAATATTTGGCTTGAAATATTTAAAGCGTAAGCGAAATAATGATGTGGTAAATTAAGAATTTAAAGTGATAACAATTTGAGGTAAAGAAGATCAATTAGTTAAGTTATAAGAATAGACATTAAGTTAACTTACTTTTGGGAACTTAAGGGTTGTTGTAGCATAAGTTTTAATCACGATCTTAAGAGTTGAAATTATACTTTTGCTAGGGTTAAATTTTTCTAGAAAGTTGGGCATGACTGAGGGTTAGGTTATTTGATAGAAGCAAGTAATAAGTGAGTTAGATACCTTGTCTTGAGGAATTTTTGAAGGTCATTACGAAACTTAGGATTAAGTGGATATGAGTGTTTGAATTAGGTTATCTAAGACTACTTAAGTTGTGTAAGCTTGAATTTCAAGTTTATGAAATAGGTGTTTATACGCAAATTTTGGATGAAATAAAAACAAAAGGGAGTTAGTTGTGTTCAACATATGTTACCAATGAACGAATATTAAGATTTTTATCGAATTAAGAAAATCTAAAACCTTGATATGAGGATTCTAGAACTCTATGGGTTATAAATGAATTTAATTTATTAGAGTCGGTCCATCATTATCAGATGAGAACTTATTAAGTTTTATACTCTAGTATTACTTAAGCATTAAGGATACGTAAGAATGCGACATTTGTTCCAATGAGGATGGTCCAAAGGTCTTAGGCCTCAACAATATTGTAATTGGGAAGAAAATAGTTTAAGCATGTAATTCAAGCTAGAAGGAATTTATTATATAGGTTGAAGATCGATATTGTATATTTCGGTTTTATGGATTAACACTACTCGAGCTTTAAGATTTGCGACAATTTAATATTTGGGATGTACTTGTAAATAGTTAAGTTACGTAAGTTTGGTGCCATAAGATAAAAATTCGATTTAAGGATCTTAGGCTAATATTATTATGGGGTTGAGATCAGAATTAACTTTTAAGTGTATTACAGGGGATAGCCGATTAGTAAATTTTGGTGTTAAGTTTCTTAAGTCGAACTGCATAAACGATAATGTAATAGGTTGATGAACATTATGGGTATTGTATAAGCAAAGTAAAATGCGATAAGTTTGGACATTCATTTCTAGTATGAGGAATTGCGAAAAAGGTCAAATTCGAGGTCATAGTAGAATAGAACTAAGTCATCATAAGTTGTTTTTGTAACATACCGTATTTTTAAACTAACTGAAATTTTGCGGAAAAAAAATTTCTTAAATAAATAATAATCTTTCAAATTACGTTAAAAATAAACTGCTCGTCTAAAAATATTTGAAATAAAAACTATTATTATTACAAAAAAAATTTCAAAAAGTATTCGTTTAAACATCGTAAACAATCTCATGAAAATCATAGTATTTGAAACATGCATAAAGTTCTTAAAAACATAGGCGATCCTCGAGTTTAGCCTCCGCGCAGTCCGAGCCGGCTCATTGGTCCCCACCCCTCGTCTCCTCGTACTCATCCTCAGCTGCATCTATCAAGTCTAGTGAGTCTAAAGACTCAACATGTATAAACTGAGAATAACAAGTAATACGTAAATAAATCCACAAGCATCTTAAAAATAACTCATACATACTTAAATCTGAACGTACTTATATAAACATAGACGTGCCACCATATCGTAAAACTTTTAATAAACATACTTGCATCATACATATGGGAACATACATAAACATCATCATTTTACGTAGAGATATATTTCAAAGCAAGTGACTCACACATAAATGCGCCTGATCAGACTAAACCACAGTAGTAGGCTGGCAGGGATGTCCACTACTACATGCATGAGATCTCTGGTCATGCTTTACCGGGTAGATTGCTCCCTGGTCATGTTTTACCGCTTTCTAATCCTGATCTAAACCCGGTCATGCTTTACCAGGGTGGAGAAGTCCTCGGCCACGTTCACCGACTTCCAAACCCGTTCATGATTTGTCACAAGACATTTAGCATACCTCAAAAGCATAAAAATATTTTCTTTGCACGTCGTACATACTTAAAAAGCGTCGAGGGCTTCTTGGAATGCCCGGACCTGCTGCCCTAACCAAAGCAGCAAAGATTCAGGAGATCCCAACGAAGCCTGCAACCAAAACTTGAGAAAACATGAAGAACATGCACAAATTTTCACATGTTGAACGAGTTTACAAAAAAATCATATCTCTCTCATTTCTTATCATAAAATTAAGAATTTACTGTCAAATCAAAGATAACACAGAGAACTACAACTCATATGTTGAAAATATTTCCTGAAAATCAACCTATAAGTCGCAGAATTCGAAATAACAGAGGGTGACGGATTTTGTGACACAGAAATTTCACAGCTTGAGCAGTCCCATGAAAATAATCATAACCTACTCGTTTCTTGTCCAACAAATACGAATTTACTGTCAAATCGAAGGTATCAAAAAGTTATATGTTTTATATGTTTAAAGTTTTTCCAGAAAATCGACAAAAAATTCACAGTATTCGAAATACAACAGACTCAATTTTTGAGACCCAAAATTTTGATCCAAAATCGTTTCAAACATTTTTGCTCAAACTTTTGCATAACCTACACATGTTTTTCATACAATATACATCAAAATAATCACTATGACAAGATCGATGCGAAAACGAAAAATATACATGCCTTTTCTTTGTGTCTAAACGCTCGAAGATAACGAATACCGACGCGGTAGATCACGGGGGATGATCGGGAGACGATTGCTTCATGTTTTCTTGCCCGAAAAGGATCGCAAATCTTCAGAAATTTAGAAATGAAAAGGTGGCTGCTGAAAGAACTTAGAGCCCTAGCCTTTTCTAAGAGAAATGAAAAGGAATGCAATGAAATAGGTGTGTGTGTGCGCGCATAGGCCAAGTGTGTGTATATGTGTATGTGTGTGTGAGAGTAACATGTGTGTGTTAGTGGGTTAGTGGGTTAGGGGGCAGGGCATTAAAGGGTTTAATTGGGATATTAAAATACTAATAATCAATTAGTATACTAAATAAAATACTAATTCCCTACTAAAATAATAGCATCCCTAAATTTGAATTAAAATACACATGTGTTAAACCTTAAAAGTTTAAAATCTTAAAATCACTTAATAAATTAAATTAGGCTTTAAAATACTAAAAACTTAATAAATCATTTTAAAATGACACTTTCTTGACTTGAAATAAAATACCACATTTTAAAATCGTCTAAATCGTCGTCGGTCTCCTTTCCTCGATCTCGCATCGAATATTCGCCTGAAACATGAAATTGAGAAAACATTTTAACGTGCATCAAATAGACATATAATAATTTAAAATAATGCAAATCATTAATCGTGTATTGCCAAAAATCATTTTATAAATAAATAAATAAATAATTTAGCAATTTAAATAAATGCACGAGTTTTACGTGTACTGATCTTAGGTTCTACAGTTTTAAGTTGGGATTTCGCAAATGAGAATTTTGGTAGGCAAATTAATTAGGATTGAGGAGACAGAAGGACATCTTAACACTTATTTTATCAGAGTAGCGAAGCGGAAGCATGGACTATTGGGATACTAGAATTAAAAGTATAAATTTTTTATTATCGAGGAAAAGCGAATTTCGGGGACGAAATTCATTTTAAGGGGGATAGATTGTAATGTCCCGAAAATTTGAAGGTCCACGTGAACCACATGCATGCAAGTTACCAAATTCCTTATGTATTTTATTAAATTGTTTTAATGCATTAAATGCATATTTATTGCATAAATATGTGTTTTAATTAATGGGTTATTAAAGTTTCATGTATTAGAGTTTTAAGTTGCATTTCGTGCTCGAACGAATAACGGAGACCGGTGATAATCAAGAAAAATATTTTTATTAAATAATTAATTTTAATGATTTAAAATGAGGTTTAATTTAGGGAGGATTTCAAAAATTGGGCCTTGGTGGGTATTTTTACCCACCAGCTCATATTTTTAATCGGTACGCAAAATTTAGCGAGACGAGGGACTTTTTGAAGGTTCGGTCAATATTTTCTAAAACGTATTTAAAAAAAATATTTTTCAAGAATGATATTGGGATTGATAGGTTTGTTTTAATGTTTTATGGGTTCAAAACCCTTTTAACCCTTTTAATTTTAATTAAAGGCTCGTTAGTGCATTATATTTTGATTTAATTACATCATGAAGCAAACCCTAAGCCTAAACTAAACCTATCAGCCACCCCTCCCCTCCATCATCAGCCATTTTGAAACAAAAACCAACAGCAACTCACAAAATCCTCCATAGCTTTCAAGAAAATTCTTCCCCGCCTCTCTGGTGCAAGTCCTACGCGCATACCTTCGAGTTTTTTAGCACAAAAAAGTTAAGGCACTTTTTGTATCATTATTTTTCTCATCATTCATGCTATGTATCCTAATATATATGTATTTCCATGAGAAAATCTTCGTTTTACCTTGTGGCATCGTTTTTGCAAAGGTTTGAGACGAAATATGCATTCTCTTGTTTCATACTCACGTTTTTGTGATTCTTGTGCAAGGGGCTGCCATCTTGGGTTTCTAGGGAGCTGATAATGTCAAGAAGGAAGAGGGTTGAGTGCTGGAGTCAAAGCTTGGTTGATTTAGGTGAGGGCCGATTGGTTTGGGTGGAAAAACATAGCGGCTAGGCGACAAGATCGAGAGGTTGTGGTGGCTTTGCAAGGGTCGTCCCTAGCCCTGGACCAGACCCTGGTGGGTCTGCTCCATGGCCTAGGATGGCTCGAACATGGCAGGAGTTAAGGAAGAGGCCGATTGAACGAATGGTGGTAGGGTTGTTCTCGGTTGGTGCATTGTTGGTGGCTTGCAGTCGTTTGCGTCTTGCAGCTTGCATGGGGCTGTGAGATTTGGTTAGGTCGGCCCATGATGGTCCTAAGATGTGCTAGGAAGGGTTGGTCCAAGGTTGGTTCGATCTGGTAGGGCCTAGGGTCGAAGGTTTGCAAGTTTAGCGTACTAGGGTTGAACTTCGTAACAAGCTGGAAATATCCAGCAGCCTTTGGGCATGTTTCGTAGGTCCATAAGTGGTCTCAAACGAGTGTTTTAGAGGCTGGTCATGTAGGTTCGAGTTGGGAAAAATTTGGTTAAGTTTCGGGTTGATACGGGTTAAAACCGGGATCCCGGTCCAAGTTTTAAAACAAATTGTTTAGGTTTTGATACAGGCTCGATTTTACGTCTAAGAAATGCTTATTTATATGTTTTGATATGTTTCAAGGAGTTTGGTCGGCTTCGGGTCGAAACTTTGAGGTCCAGGGTAAAATGGTCAATTAAGGTTTCAAGGGGAAAAATGATCATTTTGCACCCCGGTCGAGTTAGCAGTCTTGACAGCGTCCTAAACATGTTTTGACATATTTTAAATGTTTATGTTATCACGTTTATGAACTTTTATGAAAAATACGTTCATGCTTGATTTTAAGAAAAATTACGTATAAATGTTTGAGGTCCAGGGGGGTAAAATGATCAATTAGAATTTCAAGGGAAAAAATGGTCATTTTGCACCCCGGTCGAGTTAGCAGTCCTGGCAACATCCTAAACACGTTTTGACATGTTTTAAATGTTTATGTTATCACGTTTATGACTTTTTATGAAAAATACGTTGCATGCTTGATTTTAAGGAAAATTACGTATATGCATGATTTTGATAAGTGATGAATATAATGACATGTTTTGAAGGATGAGAGTTGGTTGTGACTAAAAATTATATGTATACGATGATATATAAGACCAAGGCTCAGTAGATGGATGATATTGTCGCTGATCTCCCCGCCGCCGAGTACCACTGTTATACGTAGATGGATCCATCGAATAGAACTGATACGATAGAGCTGATACGAAAGTCACAACTAAGTAACTGAATTCAATCAAGAAAATGTATATGTATATGGTGATTATGATGAGACATGTTTTAACACGTTATGCTATTATACGATATGTTTATGTTTACGGTTTTAAGATCATGAAATGTATGTTAATTAAAGTACTTTTCACTGTTGCATGTTATGTATAAGTACTCGTTATAATGTTACAGGTGTATTGAGTCTTTAGGCTCATTATGTGTGAATGATGCAGGTAAGCATATTGATCAAGAGATTGGAGGTGCCGAAGACTGAGTAGTAGGTAGAGTCGGGATGTGTGAACGCGAACCCGAGGACCGTATTTCTTCACATCATGTTTATGATATAGAAGTGAATTGGATATTTTTATACACTTTTGTTTTATATGATGATAGTTGTTAAGATTTTTTCATGCTTCGCTTTTGAATTATTTTACTTGACAGTCTAGGTTTTGACGTTCGTCATATTTTTAACTGCAGTGTTTTTACTGATAGTTGAATACTTTTATTTTTAAAATATGAAATTATCAGCTTTTATCGCATGCATGCTAAAAATGTATATTTTCGAAAATGAGTTAAAAAAATTTCTTGTAGTATTTTAAGTAGTAGACGTTTCAGAAGCTGCAAGTTTCTTACGTTGGTTTACTCTAATCCAGTCGAGGTGGCTTGCTTTCCTCTCCCTTCCGTGTCGCGGAAGTGTGAATCAAAATGATTAGATATTAGATGAAGGACCTAGACAATGAAAGGACAATGAAAGGGAATCATTTGCTCTCTTATATTCAATAGGCGAGGTAGTAGCGGATTCATCTCAAACCCACGAGATACCTCTCAACTACTTTGATCATTTCCAAGCACCTCATGGTACTCTCGGCATCTGAAGATTCGATCATTTCTCTAAGGAGACGACCTTCCCCCAATTCCCTTTCATTGAATTATCTCCCCTATATGCGGCACCTCGTTAGCACTTTGCACTTAATTGCCCAAGAATCACAGGTTTTCACTTAAATCGTCCAGTAATGAATTGACTACCTTATGGCCAGAATTGTGAAAGTGGCTTAGAGTATATTATTTGGTGATTTCATTCATGGGATTTGAAGAGAGAGAGAACAAGGGTGGAATCTGATTTTCATCGATAATGTTTTTTTATTAATTCTTTTTAACTTCATGTCGTAATTCATTCTCAAAAGTCAAATCTCATCTTGTTCTAAAAAAAGATCGAATCTCATTTAATCTTATGCATATAAATAATATTATAATGTCGGGCAATTCTATCTTCTTCCATTACAACTTCATTTCATATTTATTCTTTGGATAAATTTTATCTGACATTGAATACATAATTCATACTAGTGAATTAAAATAGCATTGACAAGCTCAAAATGATGTGAATAGAGCCAAATTTGGAAATTCGTACTTTAATTTTGTCCTGCCAATTATTTTTAGACATAAAATTGTTGATTTTTAATTTTAATTGTATATATATATTTATATATAGAAAACAATTTTAAGGTTTGTTAGCTTCACACCTCATTTAAGATATTTAACCATGAAAAACATATTTTACAAATTGCATTTCAAAATTGATAACGAGTATCACGTATTCACTATAAAACTTTGATTATTTTTGTAATGGTAAGCTTGAATAATATAATTTCTTCAATAAATTCTAAAGACTTAAAATAGTAAAAATAACGTAATAAATTAGAGAGCAATTGCTTATATTTCAATTATTAAATATTTATAGTATGTAACTGGCTATAATAACTAGTGCAATAGTTCAAATCCTGTAATTGATTATGAAATGCTATTTCATAAATTAATGTAAGAGATAATATATTAATTATATTTAAAATATATTTCAATCATTAATCATACTTTGCAAGAATATGAACAAATAATAAAATGAAATCAACATCATATTTCAACCCGTGTATTCATGTGAGACGTAAATGGAGGATAGAACAAAATTTAACCAACCCTCACGACATGTTTTAAACCATAGACAAGAGGCAAAGTCTATTGTATCCATTCTCACATCAAGCAAATGGGGCACTATTTCACTTACAATTCTTATAGACATATCTGAATGCATAGTGCGGTAATATGTGTATTTACAAGCCATAGAAGGGACTTAGCAGCGATTTTCACCCGATGGCACTCTTATGTCTGCCCAGTTTTCCCCACCACTCCACACTGCATGTTCAGAACAAAATGCTGCCTGGTAAGAGAAATCAGTGGCAAAAATACCAAACATGATCATCATACTATTGAAACGTAGATGAAAAACCTTTGGATGGCTGCTTGATCCATGGACCGTTCATTACTGTTAGAATGCTGCAAGTATCACCGTAGTCTAGATTTGGTAGTAATTTTGGAGTGAGCAAGAAGCACCTGGCCAAATCAGACAATATCAAACAATTTTACAGTAGTTTGTGCTGCCAGATCAAGCAATCATTCTCATGAAAAAGTTCAGTGAAGAAGGCAAACAAAAACTAACAATTTCAAAATAAAACAAATGAAAATTTTGGGTAAAAATTCAATTGGGGAGGGCTACGTAGCAGTATCTTCTGGTGGATCGACCTCGGGTAAATCTAGGTTAGTTGATAAACAGATGTTAGTGTCAGTATCTTCGTTACAACAATACCATGTGAACACTTACTAACATACTTTCCCTTAACAACAAAAAATTTTACACACTTGGGAAGTTCAAAACGAAGTGCTGCCCCAAGTTTGATGAGGGCAGTTTTTTGTGCTAAATGATGGTGGCAAAAATAAACAATTACCAAAGAATTAAAAAAACAATATCTTACTGCGGTGTATTTGGCTGGCTAGCAGCTCGGACCAACTGCTGAAACATGTTTCTCTCATTTATGGGGTCCATGCCTAGGAGAAAATGAGAAAATATTGATTCTCAGTCCCATTTAACAAGTACATGCGCCATTAAAAACTTGAGAATCATAAACTCATACCAACCTTGATTTATTTCATCAACTACCCTAAATGGGCAGTTAGTCAGGTCTTGTAAAGAGACAAGGTAGAGAATGGTTGAAACTGAGCGTTCCTGTAAGGGTGTAAATAACTAAGTTCCCTCAGATAAGAGGGCCAAGAATATTTTAAAAAACTATCAAATGTCATACCCCTCCAGATTGGTGATGAGCACTTAAAACCTGAAGTTGTCCTGCTTGCCTGATTATCATTTTGAAATCATATGAATAGCAGACAATAAAGATATATTAATACAAAAAATAAGCTAAAGATAATATGTAAGACTATTACCACTGTTTTCAGTGTATGAATTTTCTTTGCAAAAAACTGTATGCCTATGTGTATCAAATTAATACATTCTTTTTTTATATATGGAAAAAGATATTTCATTATTCACTCACGACAAAATACTATACAAGACCCTAGCTATATCAATAATACACAAGAGCTCAATCTCTCAATAAATTAGAGATTTTGACATTCTAAAAGTCTACATGAAATCTAATCCAAGTATATATTTTGATCTTGATCTTTTCCGAGCACTCTTCCCTCGTATCTTCAACGTTGTCGAAAAATTATTCTATATCTCTCTATCCACATAGACCAACATATGACATGAACCACATTCCTTACTAGTTCAAATGAATAATATCCATCAAGACTGACATCAGCAGAAATTCTCCACAAGTTGTATACATATAAAATGAAACATTTTCTGTGAATACGAGAATTGTTTTTAAAAAGAAAGGAAAAAAGGGTAAATTCGATTACCTGAACTTTACTTTTATAAGGATCCCATAATTATTAAAATCCATATCATGTTCATCTGAAGAAATAGCAATCAATACATAAATCTTATTGTTCAAAAAAAACAAAAGATATAAAAAATGAATTCAAGAAAAATACCCAATGACACTTCTCCTGCGACAGCCATTTCCTGGAAATTGCGACTAAAAGTTTCATTAATACGAGCCACCAGACTTCTCAACGTTGGGAGCCAGCTTTCCTGCAGACAAACAAAAATCAGAATAAACCGAGGATCTCATACAGTGTGAAAAGTGTACTGCAAACAATAAGGAAACCAACAAGTGTGCCTTCTCCTTCTCTTCTAAATTCCTATAATCATATTCAAGGTACAGTGACCACGAAATGAAGATTGATAAATACACACATTCACAATAAAAAGGATATGCTAAAGTTAGGAATACTGGTACAACAGTTGCATTGACGATCTGTTAACCTTCAAAGAATTGATTTCAGCAACTAGGACTTTTAATTCCTTTTCATCTGATTCTTGTTTATCTGTAAGCTCTTTTATCTGCAGAATATAGATTTTCCACATGAGCACTATAAAGAAAAGTCCGTTATCTTGATAATTGAAACATACTTTTTTTTGACGGCTCTCATATTCTTCCAAAATGTTGTGATTAAGGAAAAGAATTGAATTGGCTTGAGCTATAGTATCTTGAATAGCAGCCTCCAGCTCTTCAATGGTAGTAGGCATCTGCAAGAATATTTCCCAGTAAGCATTAACAAACTAACTTCATAAATGAAGCACACAGTGTCAGAAATGAAGATTGTTTATAGTTGCTAATTAACCTCCACAAATTAAAATATATCTTCACATATTTACGATAAATACATCCCATCTTTGCACAGATAAAAGGCTACGGTTTCGAATAAAACTGGGAACTTTCTACAAGGTCATCAAAATTCTGATGACATTGCATTCACTTGTCCAGTACATACATTTCATGTTGAAGATCCGATAAGAATTCTATAAGAATCTGATAAGATCATATCGGATAAGTTGTTTTATGTTTAAATCTTTTATCCTTTGGTTGTAATATAAATATTTGGATAGATTAGGTTGTTAGCGTTAGGTTTTCTGCATTCTATAAGTATAGCATTGTATTCAAATTTTATTTTAAGTGAAATAAGAGATTCTCCCCTCCACATTCTCTTCATAAATCTCACATGGTATCAGAGCTAGCGGCGCACTTCTGAATCCACAACTCCGGCACCCACTCCACAACTCGTGAGCAATGCATCGGCCCTCTCAATCACCTTTCTTGCCATTAAGTTTATGGCAATTTCTTGCCTTGGTCATAGTCCGTAGTCATGTACATATGCGGCCGAGGAAGAGAAGACTTCCTCACGGGTTCCGCAACACGTCCCGAATCCACCGATCCAAACTACAAGACGTGGAAGGCTGAAAACAACCAAGTCATGGTGTGGTTAATTAATTCAATGATCCATGAGATTGGGGAAAATTTCCTTCTTTATCCTTCTGCCTCGGAGATTTAAGACGTTGCCCGTGAATCCTACTCCTGCAGCAACAATACGGCTGAGCTCTTTGCAATTGAATCGGCCATACACGATCTCCGACAAGAAGACTCCACAGTGACCGAGTATTTCTCTGCTCTTACTCGCAATTGGCAAATCATCGACCTGACCGAGACGCGTGATTGGAAATGCTCCAAAGACGAGAAGCTGTTCAGATCAGTTATCGAAAACAAACGAGTCTTCAAGTTCCTCAGGGGCCTCAATAATAACTTCGATGACGTCCGAGGCAGAATCCTTGGCACAAAGCCACCGCCTAACCTCAAAGTTGATCCACCTGAAGCAAAGGATTGAAAACCAGCAGCATACCTTCCATATCGAGATCGTGATCCAGATCTGTATACGAGGCTATACCAGAGCAAGGACCAATTCTCTGTGGTACGACAGGAGGAAAGTCGACGCAAAGTGATGTTGGGCTCATCACTACAATCATCTGATAGCTCTGTCCTTGTCGTTCAACGCCAAAATAACTCATCACCAATTGCAAATATTCACATCATACAGCCCCTTACGGGTTTCTCAATCAGTTCGAGTAGCAGATGGTTCTTGTACAAGAGTACTTGGTTCGGGTTCAATTTGGTTATCCCCAGAATTATGCTTACATAACGTATTATTCGTTCCCGCACTTCATTGTAATATGTTGTCCGTTGGTGCCTTGAATAAGAACTTGCATTGCTCTGCAATTTTTTGCACTGACTCGTGTGTTTTTCAGGACCTGGAATCGGGGAGGACGATTGGCAATGCTGAGTGTTATGCAGGTCTCTAACTATTAAAGATGAAGTCGCCCTTAGAGTCCCTATCTTCCAACTGCCTCTGGCCATCATACTTCCGCAGTCCAATCCTTTAGAGATAACAAATTTTTGATATGGCACTATCGTCTAGGTCATCCAAATTTTTTGTATCTCAAGAAACTATTTCCATCATTAGTGAATAACAACACTTCCCATTTACCTCATTGTGATGTTTGTCAATTTTCAAAATATACTCGCACATCGTTCAAACCACAAACATATACCATCAAAACCCTTTTCACTAATACATAGCGATATTTGGGGTCTTTCTTGTGTCAAAAACATTATGGGTACTCGATGGTTCTTATTATTTGTTGACGATCATACTCGTCTATCTTGGGTTTTCTCATGAAAGACAAGAGTGAGGCGTCTACAATTTTTAAAACATTCTCCGCTATGATACATACACAATTCTCAACTGATATCCAAATTTTACGAACTGATCGGGCTCGGGACTTCTTTAACACAGCTCTTTGAGACTGCCTAACCACTCGGGGAATAATTCATCAAAGCTCTTGCGTTGATACCCCTCAACAAAATGGTGTCGCAGAACGGAAAAATCGCCATCTCCTTGAGGTGGCTCATTCTTTATTGTTCACACATAATGTTCCTCATCATTTCTGGGGTGAGGCTGTCCTCACAGCCACGTACCTCATACATCGAATACCTTCTAGAGTTCTTAAGTTCCAAACACCTATTCAATCTCTCCTTTCCAAACACCTATGCAATCTCTCCTCAGTATCTATCCTAACTCATACTTACTGCACAATATTCCATTGCGTGTCTTTGGGTGTGCATCGTTTGTGCATATTCAATCCCAACATAGAAGCAAACTTGACCCGTATTCAATTAAATGCATCTTCCTAGGGTATTCATCCAATCAAAAGGGGTACAAGTGTTATTCCTTGACCAGAAAAAAATTCTACAATACCATGGATGTCACCTTCAATGAGTCTGAACCATTCTTTCCATCTTCCTCAGCTCAGAGGAGCAGGTGATTAATGACCTCTAGATCCTATACACCCACATCAAATACATCTTGGATCTAGACCCAATAAACACTATCCCACCAAATCATTCCCAAATTCTCCCTTTTGATCATGTTTATACACGTAGGAAGTCTCCTCAAGGCCAAACACACAATCAGCAAACCAAGAACACTCCCTCAATCCCAGATCCTCTGGAAAACAATCAAGGTACGCCAATCTCCAACTCACAATGATATTGATGATAGACCAATTGCATTAAGAAAAGGAATCAGATCGTGCACCCAACATCCTATAAGTAATTTTGTCTCCCTTGATCTATTGTCTCCTGCATATCGAGCTTTTATTGTGAATTTAGAACGGCTTTTGACGAAATACATGCTCTTGAGAAGAAAAACACTTGGCAGATCAGGGAACTTCCTTCTGGAAAACGAACTGTTGGTTGCAAGTGGATTTTCACAATCAAACATAAGGCTGATGGGAGCGTTGAACGATATAAAACAAGATTAGTAGCAAAGGGTTTACTCAGACATATGGGATTGATTATCAAGAGACATTTGCACCTGTCGCCATGCTAAATACGGTTTGTATACTCCTATCTATTGCTGCAAATCTAGACTGGCCCCTATATCAACTTGATGTCAAAAATGCCTTCTTAAATGGGGATCTGGAAGAGGAGATTTACATGTGTATTCCACCTGGATTTGAATCCAAGACAACGGCCAATAAAGTCTATTGGTTAAAGAAATCTCTTTATGATTTAATGCAGTCTCCCATAACTTGGTTCCACAAGTTCACGAAAGTTTTGAAAGAAAGTGGATAAACACAGTGCCAATCAGATCACACTATGTTTGTCAAGCATTCCAACCCAGACAGGATTTCTGTTATCAAGGTATATGTTGACGACATTATAATTACTGGGAACCGTGAAGAAGACATCACTCAAGTCAAGCAACTACTCTCAAATGAATTCGAGATGAAGGGTCTAGGGCAGTTGAAATATTTCTTGGGAAAGGAAGTGGCCAGATCAAAGCATGGAATTTTTATTTCTCGGAGAAAATATGTCCTTGACCTTTTGAAAGAGATTGGGATGTCGGGATGCAAGCTTGTTGATACTCCTATAGATCCAAATATAAAACTTGGAAAGAATGAGGAAAGTCCAATGATCGACAAAGGACGATAGCAAAGAATAGTGGGCAAACTGATATACCTATCTCACACAAGACCTGACATTGGATTTGTTGTAAGTGTTGTTAGCCAATTCATGAACAATCTAACTGAAGAACATATTGATGCCGTTTTTTGTATATTGAAGTACCTCCAAGGATCCCCTGGAAAGGGACTATGCTTCCAGAAGACAGCTTTAAGAAACATACAGGTATACAGTGACACTGATTGGGTAAGATCTTCGACTGACAGATGATTCACATCTGGGTATTGCTCATTTGTATTGGGTAACCTTGTAACATGGCGGAGCAAGAAACAACCTGTGGTAGCAAGAAGCAGTGCAGAAGCCGAGTTTCGATCCTTGGCCAATTGTACATACGAAGGGATATGGATACGAAGGTTATTGGCAGAACTGAAAGTAGAGGGGCATCAAGTAGTAGAACTGAAGAGTGACAACCAAGCGGCGATATATTGCCAAGAATCCAGTCTGTGAAAATCTGTTACGTCCCTAGCCACGCACAAGTTGCAGATATTCTAACTAAGGCCTTATACCGACCAATCTTTGAAAGCTTGGTATCCAAGTTGGGCATTATCAACAAATACACGCCAACTTGAGAGGGAGTGTTGAAGATCCGATAAGAATTCTATAAGAATCTGATAAGATCATATCGGATAAGTTGTTTTAAGTTTAAATCTTTTATCCTTTGGTTGTAATTTAAATATTAGGATAGATTAGGTTGTTAGCCTTAGGCTTTCTGCATTCTTTAAGTATAGCACTGTATTCAGATTTTATTTGAAGTGAAATAAGAGATTCTCACCTCCACATTCTCTTCATAAATCTCACATTTCACATAGAAGTTTGAAAAATTGGCCAATTTAATTCTTTATAGAGAGCATTTCTCAGTTCTTAGATATTTAAAATCTTGGATATTCCGATTAAAAGTGAGAAATTTCATAGCTTCCAATAATATCTCACACATTGCTCACAAGAAGGAAGTGTAGACAGCAGTATCCAAATGCACTATGGCCTGTGTGGCATTTGATTTGAGATTTAATTTCTGGAATGATGCAATATACAGGATTTATTTGCTAATTCATACCCTTGCAAAAAACAGTTATGACATGCTGAACTGGTGGCTTCTAACAAGTCACCAGACCATTTGCACACTTAAGAAGTCTAACCTGAAGAATTTGAAAAGAAACTTCCATGCTTTTAAAATTTACTCTGAAGATGACATTCCAAAATTTCTTCGACGGTTAATTCAAATATTCAAGCAAATAAAAAGTTATGATCATCAGGATTTTCAATCAGGTAAAGTATCAAATCATTTCATCAACAAAACTTAGTATTTGACACAAGTATGTGCATTCTAGACTTTAGATTCCTTGTTCATTTTGCAGATCTTCAAATTTCAAGTATCTAGCACTACTTCAGGTTGACTTGGCTGATTAGTAATATGTATAATTTTCCATCTCAAGAACAATCCCAAAAATATATGTTCAATAGCCCCCAATATTGCTCTTTCTTTCGTTTACAACTTGTAATTATTTTGTAACAAAGAATCCCTCAATGTATAAATAATTTAAGAAAATTTCTCGTTTTTTCAACAAGGTCAAGTCATTACCCATAATGGATACCGTAGTCTCATTTTTATTTTCTAATTTTAACAGATGATACTTTTAGGCGCAACCAACATTCACCCTGCCTGCATGCCCAAGAAGTATTCATCACAATTTACGACTATTTTCAGTGATATCCATATATCATAGAAAAAACACATTTGTCTTCAACCTACTCTCATTATTTTTGGTTTTTTCATAAATCACAACGCATCTTGTTGTAAATAATGATTTTTATCAGTCACATCAATCCTCAAGAACAATATCCAAAGTCCATCTCAAAATTTATAAGTCAAATCTCACAAAAAATTCTTGAGCGTGAAATTAGAAAAATGAAGAGGCAAAAAATCACAACATTCCTCCTCAGCTTCTACAATAATAATTATCAAGCATGTTACGAACATATATTCTAGTACAAACCTCCAGAAAAGCATGCTCAAGCTCAGGAGTAATCATGGCAACTGATTCGGCATACTTCTTGGATCCTAACAGTTGTTTTTGGCAATCTTCTTTTACATCCTTACCTAATCCACAGAAAGCAAAAACTGAAAGGCAATGGAATATTCGAACACTAAACTCATGTTACATCAAAATATATGACAGAAAACATTGTTCAGAGGCAAGATCGGTAGGCCAAATTTGATTTTATTCATGAATCAATTGGTCATGGCCTTTTTTTGAAGTCTCTATACTCAATCATAATGGTGGAGACAAATATTGATTGTCCCGTTTGCGTATAAATCATCATTGTAGTTAGGTTTCATTTATTAGCGTATTCCAAATATTAAGGAGTCCACTTTGGTATCATATCGATTAATCTCTGGAATAACCAACAAAAATAAAATACAAATATTTTTCTGGACTGTTGCAGGAAAACTGGCAAAGAAACGAATATCTTATATCCAACAACTAACTGACTAAGCATGGGACTATTGGTTAGAGAGATGTGCTTATCATATTTCTTCCATTGTTTCACGCTTTCTTTGGTTTAAAATGGTGGCCTTGATCCTTGAAGCTAGGAACTCCCTTCAACCTCAGTAATATAAAAAAAATCTATCAACATAAACAAAATGTCAAAATAATGCAACCAATTTCTCATGACTTTCGTATACAATAACAGCCCTTACACAGAACTGATGAAAACCTCCATTTTTATCTCTCAAGGCCAAAAAAAAAAAAAGCTGACCCCAATAAAAAGCAAATGCCTTTTAAGCCGAAACTCTTGGCCAATTAATTCCATCTTCCCTTTCGAATCATCCCTAGCCAAAACCTAGGCATTTATTAAACATAGATCACAACCATCATCTTCCTCGACCCTTTATGCCAGTACGCCTCCACCTACAGCTCCAATGGATTAGTTGGCCTCCAAAAACTTGATCATGCCCATGCAATATTAGAACTCATAATGTGCTTACGACTCCTGGGATTGGTGAATTATTTTTCTCTTTCAACGACGGTTGTTAGAACACTTATGATTTGGTGATTTAACAAGGCTGCTGATCAAATGGATAACTATAGAGCCTAGCCAAACTGAATTCAAGAAGGAAATTGATTATTTCTATGTAATTGTTATCGAATTATTCGATGGCAAAAGGTCACTGATAAAAGTCGAGTTGATAAAAAGGTCGCTGACAGAAGCCGAGCTGATCAAAGGACAACTAATAGAACAGTATGACTCGGTGGATCAGTTAGTCTAAACAACGGCATTCCTTGAAAATATGTTGATCATTCCTGAAGATCAAAGCCCAGCAGATGATTGGATAAGATCTCACGTATTAGCTTTTTTATTCCCTTGAATATCAGATTCCTATACGCACTACCCGAAGTGTATTATTTATCATAAAGGACGATGATATGGCACAACGACGTCTGTATTTGTAACGGATTTCTAGATTCAAAAAGACGACCGTGGCAAGCGATGCTTAAGAACTCTCATGGCTTCAACATTTATATCTGTCTAAGAAAACTTCTTCGAGTTCAAAGAAATTTTTGAGAGCCAAACTGATCATAGCGAGCGCATGCTGATACTTTGCAATATGATCATTAAGGATCAATCCGTGCTTAGAATTATTTTGAGAAATCATTGTAATTAAGAGTAAGAAGTCTTACTGCTCAAATTGTTTAAGCTTATGAGATACTAAGGGTTTCAATTAGACATTGTAGTAAGTCCTTCTGAAGTGGGCAGTTGCAAGTCTTGTAATTGTCAAAGTTTTAGTAAAATCCTTCAGCAAGGAAAAAGGTAACGTACGAATAATTCAAATTTTCGAACATCCAGAAACAAATTTGTGTTATTTACATTTCAGTTAGCCTGTTTTTGTTCAATATTTGATAGCCTAACTATTCTTACTATAAGCCATTTTATGTGTTCAATCCTTATCAATGAGTCTTGTTCTGCGCATAATCAACTGCAGGTTTATTGATACATTCCAGATGAGAAATACATTTCAGTGTTAACCAAATCGAAATATTTCCAGAATTTGTTGATAGTATTTATTCACTCCCCTCTAAATCAATCTTTGTTCCTAAAAACTTGAATAAAAGCCGGTTAATTCGTCTCTGGACGCTAAATTCAAAATGGCCTCCTTCAGTAAGATTTTCATGTTCTCCAAAGAGGATTTTGACAATTGGAAAATCCGGATGCAGTCTAATTTAGCTGCACAAGATGATGATGTGTGGTATGTCATCACAAATGGACCAATGAAAATTATGAAGGCCGATACAAATGTTGTAATTTAAGGCGGTGCACCTCAAATTAGTAAAAAGCCACGAATGGAGTGGACTTGTGAAGACAAGAGAAGGCCAACTTTGACAATGTGGCTTAGGACATTCTATACAAGATATTAGAAAGATATGCCTTCAACAAAAACAAGTTAAATACTACTGCTAAAGACATCTAGGAGCAACTGATCTAGTTGTGCGAGGGCAATGACCAAACAAAGGAAAACAAATTGTCTCGCTAAACAGAGTTTGATGGCATCAAGATAAAGGTAGGAGAGTCTACGCCAAACTTCAATGAACGAGTTAGCAACATTATAATCGAGTTGGCTGCTCTTGGCCTAGAGTATGCCAATTCTGAGATAGCCTTAAAGGTGATGAAGATAATCCCAAGAGAATAGGATGTCAAAACAATGGTCATGCGTGTATAAAAAAACTTAACAAGCTTAAACTGCACGATTTGTTTGCAGACCTTAAAGCATATGAATTTGAACTTGAGGCAAGAACTGATGGTGAATCAACAGCCAAACTAACGAAGGCTCTGGCTACTACATCAATTGGTCAGTCGGTCGGTCTCGAAAGAAAAGACAACCGAACAGTGAAGCAATTTCATTGTTTGTGAAGAAATTTGGCAAATTCTTGAGGAAAAATTAGGGCAATTTCCAAAGCCCAAGCAGACGCAATCACCACAAGAAGGAGTCCACCATAGCCGACTATCCCAAACCGAATAAGGATGAAAGAAATACAATTGACAAATAAGGTCGATTTCATGAAAAGAAGAAGAGATCAAGGATGACAAGTGGTCATTCAAGAAGAGAAGTACTGGTAGCCGAGGACAGTAGGATCAAGTGGGCAGATTCCGATTCTGACTCATCCGAGTCAGAACATTCCACCAGTGGAATTGATGAAGATGAGTTGCAATGCCTCATGGTGGATGTCGAGTTGGAATTCACCTGTAAAGAGGTATTTGATTTTAGCTCAGCTAATTTTAAACGAGATGATCTCATCACTGCACTTCATTATATGGTAAATAAGTACAAGAGACTTTCTCAATCATTCAAGGAAGTCAAAACAAAGCAAACAAGCCCAACTAACGGTGATACAGAGCCTAACAGGGAACAGTCAGGAGAACAGTTTTGTCTTAAGGCAAAGACTGCCAAGCTCAAAACTAAGAATGAGCGAGTACAGGTTGAGCATGAGCAGTTAATTTCTAAGAATACGAAATCGACTGAAATGATCAAATTCTGGAACAAGTCATCAGTCAGTCTAGAGGAGATGCAAAAGCTACAAAAACCATCAAGTGATAGGAATGTTCTTGGTTTTAGTAGCAATGAATGCACCCCTGAGTCAAGTACTAAATCGAAACTGAACATATACAAAAAAAAATACATTCACTTTGTTAAGTCCAGTACGATATATGAACATATAGAGCCAACTGTTTAAATTGAAAAACCTATTAAACAGATGAACAAGGACAGAAAGTTTGGTATTAGTTACGAACCTGAAAGTCCTAATGCTAAGCCTAACTGGTTTGGTAACAGATTCAGCTCGGCAAGGCATAACTTAATAAGAGGTAAACCTTATCGATACTACAACTGCAAGCCTATTCAGAAAATATATAGGCAGACCAAAGATGACAGAAAGATGAGACAACATTTTGTTTCAAGCACACATAGCATCACATACAAATATTTCTGCAAAATCCTTTTTAACAAACAAAGTGATCGGCCAGTCAGGCTGATCCAAGTGTGAGTTCGTAAGGGACTAATTTCGTTTGGACCCAAATAAGATTGGGTACCGGTTGATTTAATTTTTTTATTGCAAATTAATAAACAAAAAAGACTGAAAAATTCGGTCCGGTAATGGACAGTGGATGTTTGAGGCACGTAATTGGCCAAGCCCAATTGTTGACTGATCTAATCAAATGTGAACGACCCAAAATCACTTTCGGTGATAATGCGAAGGGTAAGACTGTGGGTAAGGGTAAAATTACTCACGGAAATACAGTGATTAACGATCTACTTAATTAAGGATGTTGATAATTGAACTTTGTTAACTATTGTTAGAAACGATAATATTTATAAAATTGATTGGAACAGTGATTATTTAGCCTCACCGACTTGTTTTGTTGTTATTAATAATGATAAAAGTGGCTATAGAATAAGAGATTGAATCATCTTAACTTCAGATAAATTAATAACTTGCGTAAATTGAACCTTGCTGATGGATTGTCTGGTATAGAATTTGACAAGAATCATGTATGGTCTGCATGTTAGTTAGGTAAACAAATCTGATCTCGCTTTAAAAATAAAGGTAGCAAACTAACAAACAGATGTCTTGAACTACTGCACATGGATTTATTTAGACCGGTACATGTAATCAATTTAGGGGAATGAGAATCAGGATATATACAATTGTAAGTGTTGATGATTTTTCTCGATTCACTAGAGTTATATTTCTTAATGGTAAAAATCATACTAGTACTCAAATGATAAAATTTCTTAAGCATATTCAAAAAGAGAAATCAGCCTCAATAATCAGGATCAGACGTGATCGAGGTATTGAGTTTACTAACAAAACTTTGGATGCTCATATATCAGAACAGGGAATTCAGCGTGAGTATTCCGCAGCAAGAACACCTTAACAAAATAGAGTTGTTGAAAGAAGGAACAAAACTCTGAAGAAAGTTTCCACGACAATGCTTGCTAACTCTGGTGTTTCACAAAGATTTTGAGCATAAGCAATTAACACTGCATGCTACAAACAGAACCGATCCATGATCAACAAGAAGGCCGGTGAAACTCCATACGAAATATGTAATGGGAGTAAGCCTAATCTTTCTTATTTTCGGGTATTTCGTTGTAAATGTTATATTCATAATAATGACAAAACTCATCTCCCTGCATTTGATGCCAAATCTGATGTTGGTATATTTCTTGGTTACTCAGGCATCAGCAAGGCTTATCGGGTATTTAATAAGAAATCAATAAATGTTGAAGAGACAATTCATGTTGTTTTTTATGAAACCGAACTGATTGATGATCAAACTAACCTGGCTGATATGAGCAATCAGATGAAAGTTATTGATTTGGCAGATGACAGCAAAGATGAAATCAATGTAAACAAGAGGATTCTTGTCAGCTAGACAAAGAAATGAAGAACAGTCGAACCAGACTGATCTGAACTAAGCTAACTTAAACCAGACTGATGATATCGAAGCTGGTGATAATCAAGTTGATAAGAACTAGACTGAGGAAAACCTAACTGATCCTACTCCAAACAATGCTGATGACAATCCACTTGGGCCATATTACAAATGGAATAAGACTCATCCACCTTCGCTGGTGATCGGTAACCCTTCAGCACCAATTAGAACTAGACAACAAATGATTAATGAATTCTTGCATGCTGCTTTCATTTTGCAATTAGAAACTAAAAAGATAGATGAAACTTTATTATACAACAGTTGGATTGAAGCTATGTAGAATGAATTGACTCAGTTTGATAGAAACAAGGTATGGTATCTAGTTCCTAGAACTTCTCATCAGTCAGTCATAGGAACCCGATGGGTTTTTAGAAATATATTGAATGAAGATGGACTTATAATCAGAAACAAAGCAAGATTAGTAGCACAAGACTTCAGACAAGACATGGAACTGATTTTTATGACACATTTGCACCAGTAAACAGGCTAGAGGCTATCGAATTTTTCTTGCTTATGTTTCTTATAAAAAATTTAAAGCATTTCTACTTTCCTGAACGGGCTGTTAAAAGAAGAAGTATACGTAGAACAGCCTCCGGGTTTCATACTTTGCCTGATCATGTGTTTAGATTAAATAAAGTCTCGTATGGATTAAAACAAGCTCCTTGTGCCTGGTATGACACTCTGTCACAATTTTTACTAGATCATGATTTCACAATCGGCTATGTGGATAAAACTTTATTCACATTTGTTAAAAATGAATACATTGATAGTCCACATTTATGTTGACATCATTTTTGGACCAACTAACTCAAAATTATGTGAGAAGTTTGTCAAGCTGATGTAGGATAATTTTGATATAAGCATAATGGGTTAACAGACATTCTTCCTGGGCTTATAAGTTAAACAACTAGACTCTGGAATCTATATTAATCAAGTCGAATACAGTAAAGAGTTGCTGAAAAGGTTTGGAATGGAGACTTTCTCTGCTGTTGCAACTCCAATGAGCTCATCAGTTAAGCACTTGAGCTTAATAAAGAAAAAGGGGGAATATCGGTTGAGGTAACAATGTATCAAGAATTAATATGGTTTTTGTTATACTTGACTGCTAGCCGACCTGATATTATGCTTCAAGTGTATATTTGTGCACGCTTTAAATCTGAACCTAAGAAATCACATTACCTAGCTGCTAAAAGGATTTTGAAATATTTGAAGGGTGCTAAAAGGGTAGGACTCTGTTATCCTAAGGACTCATCTTTCAATTTAGTTGGTTTTTCAGATGAAGATTATACAGGATGCAAATTGGATAGATGAGTACGAGACTTGTAAGTTCATTGAAGACCGACTGATATCTTGGTTTGGCAAGAATCAAACATCAATTGTCACCTCAACTGTTGAAACTTAATACCTAGCTGCTGGAAGTTGTTATGCCCAACTGTTGTGGATTCAACAACTCCTCAAAGATTGGCATTGATACAACTGAATCACTAATCTTCCGCGACAACACAAGTGCAGTCGCAATCACTTCACAATCCAATCTTGCACTATCGGACCAAGCATATCGACATTCGTCATAATTTTATCCGAGATCATGTGTTGAAGAAGAATATTCAATTGGAATGTCTCTACTGAACAACAAACGACATTTTGACCAAACCACTCACCGAGGCTAAGTTTAATTATTTTAGAAATATTTAGGCCTGATTGATTTGTCTTAGAATGCTTGTTTTAAGGACGAACTGATTCAGTAAGCCTTACTGATGAGACATACTATCAGTTAAATTTAGAGACTAAATGATCCATCAGTACTCCTAGCCTAACTGATTTCATCGTTTAGTACCAGCTAAGCTGATTCATTTATTCCTTAATTAATCAATTGAAGCCAACCGATCATTTAAATTCTTTATAAATCGCAGTTATTTAAGCTTGAATTCTTCAAAAAAATTAATTCGGTGATTGGTTCATACAACGTACAAATGTTTTGAAATTTTTAAAGTTTTTAAGTGCTAGCGTGACACGTGTCCTGACTGTGTGCATTCATATATCAGTTACCTTTTTGAAATTAATTTCACAGCATTTTAAATTTCTGTGCGAACTTTCGAATTCTTTACTTCTTATTCTTGAATCTTCGAACACATACTTTTTCTTCAAGATTTTCATTTGCAGAAATGACTACTGCTTCCTAACTCTCGAATGCTTATGTGGTGTATTTTGAATCCATTTATTCTTTGGTGGTGTTCCTCTCGGTGAACAAGTTATACTCAATAAGTTCAAGACCCTGAACGCCAGAATGTCATTGCTCTGAGGCCTAAGGGACAAGCTCTGGATATATGTCCCTCAGTCCTGCTGAAAGTTAAGAAGAAGATAGGGGAAAAAAAGCTGCAAGAAAGCCGCTAAGAGCTACAAGGCTCAGGCACCAAGACTAGGAGGAAATTGGTGCTTCAATCCAGTGGCTCGGAAGTTGTCAATCCTCATATTGCCAAGAAGCCTAGGACCGCCAAAACCAAAGCAGTTTCAAGTCCAATGATGCCTAAACCGATCGCAGATATACCAGTTTCTCAAATACAGGGAGATCTAGGTGGTGTCATTGCTAAGGCAACTAATGTGAAGGTTGTTGATAAACTCGTGGCTTCCAAAGCCAAAGCTTCAACTATCTCAGCACCTTCAAGAGTTATTTCTTTCCCAGTTGCTCCATTAACTCCTCGTCCTAAAGGAGTTGTAATCCATTCAAAGATCCCATCCAGTCCACTCGCTCAGGACTGAAATCAAAGTTTTCAACTTCGGCCAAAGGAAAAGAGCTGATGGTCAATGAATCTGAGCCTATATATGTCGTGGAACCTCAGATAAACTTGTTGACCGATGAAGTCAATGAGTATGCATCAGAAGAAATTGACATTTTTTATTATTAAGTGAAATTCAGAACTGTCAATCATTTTTAACCTAATTGAAAAAGAAAAATGCTTTGGACAAGGCAATTCATCTGGAGAAAAAATTTTTGAAGCTTATCAACACATAAGACATTGAAGAAGCACTTCAGAGGAAATCTTACTTGATGGATCTCATGAAGATCAAGAGACTGACTGAGAGAAGGCAAAACTATGATCTCTCATGCCCTACCGCTTTTGATGACATTGCTGTCATGAATCAGTTAGATATGGATTTTTTGTGCATCCAGATGAAAGTTAAAGCGTGAGAAAAATAGCATGAATTGAAATATGTTGATAGAGAAACAGTTCAGATTCTCTCCTCCTCAGCCCCTGGACCTAATCTCAGAGGTTCCTATTGTTACAATTGATGAGACTTCATCTGCCCCTGCTTCTCCAAGTACTTCAATCCTTGAACCAGAAATCATGCAATCTCCACCCAAAGCTTCACTACCACCTACCTTGCAATCAAAAGTTGCAATGTCTCCACATCTTAGGGTGCATCAATTGCACAACAGCAGAAGGATACTACCAATGATGATGATGTACCTCTAAGCAATCTTCTATCTCTCTCTTCCGTGGTTTACAAAATTGGATGAACCCAAGGCTGTTGAGGATGTGTTGATTCCAGAAGAAGAAGTCATCTTATCTAAAGATGAATTGTTGGATGAAGCAATGGGTGAGACAGTAATTGATGACGCAGTGACTGGAGAAGCCGTTGAAGAAGATATTGTTGGAGTGCTGCTTAAGTTTGTGGAGACAGTACCACAACTTGTGTTAGATGTACCAGCAGTCCCTCTAGAAGAAACAGTTGTGGCTGACGAAGTTGTGGCTATGCAAATCAACCAAGCTGAGCATCTATCATTCAAGTTTCTGTGCCAGAAGTCTCCGATGCTCTGCAATCCAATCAAAATGATACTGAAGTTTTTGTGTCAGTCAGGCTGACCAAGCAGTGCTCTTGTTAGAACAGGCAGGTCTTCGGATAGTCAGAGCCTAACCGAACTGAATTCAAGAAGAAAACTGATTATTCTTGCGTAACTGTTAGCGAATTATTCGATGGCAAAGGGTCGCTGGCAGAAGCCGAGCTGATATAAAAGGTCGCTGACAGAAGCCGAGCTGATCAAATGACAACTGATAGAACAAATGCCTCGGTGGATCAGTTAGTCTAAACAACGGACATTCCCTGAACATCTATTGATCATTCCTGAAGATCAACGCCCAGCTAATTAAGGACGATGACACGGCACAACGACGTCTGTATTTCTAACGGATTTCCAAATTCAAAAAGACGACTGTTGCAAGTGATTCTTATAAATAGATGAGTCATGCATGCTTAAGAACTCTCATGGCTTCGACATTTCTATCGGTCTAAGAAAAATTATTCGAGTTTAAAGAAATTTTTGAGAGTCAAACTGGTCATAGCAAGCACACTCCGATATTTTGTAACATGATCATTAAAGATCAATTTGTGCTTAGAATTTCTTTTGAAAAATAATTGAAATTACGAGTCTTATTGCTCAAACTGTTTAAGTTTCTGAAATACTACGAGTTTCAGTGAGGCACTGAGGTAGTGTGGTAAGTCCTGCTAAAGTGGGCAGTTGTAAAGTGTTATAATTGTCAAAGTCTTAGTGAAATCATTCCACAAAGAAGAACGGGTGACATAGGATTAATTCATGTCTCCGAACATCCAGAAACAAAATTGTGTTATTCACATTTCAGTTAGCCTGTTTTGTTCAATATTTGATAGCCTAACTGTTGTTATCATAAGCCATCTTATGTGTTCGATCCTTATCACCGAGTCTTTTTCGCGCAGTAATCAACTGCAGGTTTATTGATACCGACGAGAATTACATTTCAGTGTTGTTAACCCCGTCAAAATATTTCCAGAATTTGTTGAGACTATTTATTCACCCCCTCTAAATAAATCTTCGACGGTGAACTACGAGAAGGGATGCCAACAAGTGGATGACAAAATTGTGAGAGCGCTCAAAATACTGACATTATGGTAGGTTGCAGAGAGTAACAACGACCAAAATGGGAGTAAAAGTGGCTCAAAAGTTTCAGGTATGCAAAAAATGCAGTTAACAATGGTACAGTTATGTCACTGAAGAGCGTGAAGAGCAAAAAATGTGATTCGTAGAATGAAAAGGAAAAAGAGACAACAGGTAAAAGCATTGACACTCTATCTATATTCTAATAAGGAACTTCTGCAGCTTAGGGACCTACATTGACAGTAATTCACAAAATTATGGTTTAAGCACTTTCTGCTTTTTCCTTTTTCTTAAATTTTTTATTTTAAATTAATCACACTTTTTATATAAGGAGATTACTACGAACACAAGTTATTTGATTAGTTAAGCCTAATAGGACATTTTTAATTTAAATCAACCACCACAAAGAGAAATTTTCTCAACTCTCAAAAATAACAAGATGTCAAAATAAGAACCTTTAGATATATATGTTGGCATATGGATGATGGAATCACACATTTAGGATTGGAATTGTTAATAATCAAACTCAGAAACTTACAGCGATCAAAATATAAAGAAGCTTGTAAGGCAAACTTTTCCTGTTGCTTTGCATTGAATTCCATCTCCTTAACCTGTAAAAAGTGATAAAAAAAAATATATCCAAACAGAACTACATTGAGAGAGTTACTTAATAAAATACATGAAGATTTAGAGAGAAATTCTCAAATGGTGATCATGCATGCAAACTTTGATTTAGTTGGCTGAAATCCACTGTCATCACACAAGAACCGACAAAATAAAGATGGTAGAATTATTTTCTTCATAAAAACATACTGAAACAAAGGCACACACCATCAATTCATGAATGAAATTGGTAATAGCCCAAATGAAATTAGATTCACACTGGAATATGTATCTAGGGAACTCAGGAATGGCAATAATCGGGAGAGGAAAAAATAGACAGATTGTAATGAGTAGAGGTGAAGAACCAAAAACAAGAAGAAAGATTTAAGCAGAAACAGTAGCTCCAACGGTAATCACTACTAACATATGAAAAATATTTTTTTATTAAAAAAAAATATTAGCATAACTGAATTAGAAATAAAAGTTAACAGATCACTTTGTTCATGTATTTGTTCTATGTTACGTGCCTCGATACTTAATGGGCCTAATATGGGCCCTCATATAAAGGACTTAGGCCCAAGAGTTCCCAAGGTCTTGGAAGAATCTAGACATGGGGGAGAGCGGAATAAAACGTGAAGTAGGGGGAGGACTGGGGGATTCATTCGGTTATTTCCTTGAGAGTTATGTAATTCGCATTGCTAGGGGAGAGCAAGAGCTCCTTTACAGAGTTAATACTCTCGGTTTACATTTTATATTTTATAAATATATAAACTTACATTTCAGTATTCAGAATTATATTTCAGCCATGAAATCGGGGTTTGCATATAGTGCTGAACAAATCTGAGTAAATCAGTAAGGTTACCCAAATAACTATTATGGAGCATTCCTCATAACAAGTCCTAGTAGTCATCAGGTCATTTACTTGATAAAGGTGGTGGCAAGTTCTGGCTGGATATGCATACTCATGTGTTTTCTTTTAAGACTTCTTTACGGATTTATTTTTCAAGAGGATATCTCTGGTAAAAAGAAATCCTACACAAGCAGAAAAGTCCTCGAACACTCAATTTCACAACTAAGAAAGTTTTTGGTAGTACGCTTTAAGACTGCTATTGTTTTCGCGTGAACTGGAAAAAAAGTAAAAAAGCATAACCAAATAAACAGCTTGATCCAAAAATGTAAACTAAACTGTTGCTAAGTCTGTTATGATAATTATTAGTAATTCTTAGTTTATCCTTCTTCGTTTAAAATAGAGATTAGGTTGTCATATTATCTTTTAAGATGCAGAAATCTTCTACATATCTTGGAGACATCAGATTGTCATTTTCAAGATTCTAAGTATTGAATAAAATAAAGTATGTTCAGCAGTGCATCTCGTCTTCTTCCTGATTGTTAGCTTTTATAAACTTAATAACATCAATTTTTATTAGCTGACAAAACATACGGAAATTGACCATTTCTAATAAATAACAACATTTAGAACTTATGCTTGCATTACTTTTAATAATTATCGACCCGTTTCCAGAGAAGGATATAACATAATTAGGCATGTATAATCTCAATGACAAGAATAAGTAGAGAGTACCATTGCTTCAAGTTCAATGGAATCCAAGTAATTTTCAGCAAAACTTCTTCTGTAAGCTACAGCCTCAATAAGTAAATCCTGCCGAGCCAAGTCGTGCGGACCAGGGACGGGACGATGGGGAGTTAAAACCAACACTGATATTGTTGTTCAATCTTTTTATGGAACAAAAGGAATTTAAAATAATGATAACTTACCTTTATCTCTATAGTACACTGAAACCGCTGAATTTTCAATTCTTTAACCTGAGAAATCAGTTTCTCAACAGCAGTATCTGGGTGATCTTCCTTTTCTATGGTCTGCAACTTTGTTCTTCTTTGATCTAAAAATAGAAATTGATCTTAATGCGACGAACGTAAAACATCATATTAGCTTTCTGCACAGAAATATGTTTATCCAAAAACTCAGAATGCATCTGGAACGAGTTCAAATCCATTTTACTTAATTAGATTATTTTGATTAAGGAGAATTTCAAATTCATTCCACTCTTGCATTTGTAAGAATCATGAATTTTAAATTCACCTAAATTGGTAGAACTTGAAATTCATTCTCTAAATCAAATTCCTTCACCCAAATGCAAGCTCGATTTTATAACTTACTGACAAGGAGTTCTATCTCCCTTCGTTTTTTCTTCTTGCTTTGCATCATGTTCACAATCTCCTCCTGAAAGATCGACCTCAAGCAGTTACATACACATGAATATATATTTCGAATTTCAGGCCATACTTGGTAATAATATCCTACTTGAGTAACAATGTACAGTATTAAGATAAAAGTTCATAAATATATAACATCAACAACAACAAAACTATTATCTGTTCTGTAAGGAAAAGAAAGTTGAATTATTGTCTCAGAAAATGAACAGTAAACTTTATATGCAGCATATAACACCATGAAACAAATCTACTACATGCTAATATAAATTAGTAATGATGCGAGATTTACGGCGAGTTTGATTACAGAAGTTGTAGCTTAAAAAAACACTTAAATACTGTAAGGCCCGAGATGTTATTAATTTTATGAGACCCCGAAAAGAAAATATTATTGATGGCATTTTTGTAATTAAGTGGAAAAATACTTGATTTAAATTTGATGGCAATTTTGTAATTAAGTGGAAAAATACTTGATTTAAATTTGATGGCAATTTCGTAATTATTGGGGGGCCGATTTGCAAATAGTGAAAAGTTGAGGGATTAAAGTGCAAATATGGAAAGTTGAGTGGGACACTTGTCACCACTAGACAACTTGATATATATAAATGGTCTTCATTCTTCAAGCCTTCAGCAAGAAACAAGCGAGAGTTCCATGGAAATCCTTAAATTCCTTGCATCTTAGAAAATTGATTTTGCGAGTACCGGTGATCCGATTTTTAATCCGAGCACAGTTGTGAGTTCCCCTCGTCAAGAGCTACACAAGGACGTAAGTTTTATTAAGTTTTATCTTGATTCAAAAATATGATGTTGGAGAAATTGTGATTTGATCATTATTATGTGTTCTGGGAATACTAGACATTGCATAATCGAAGTCAGATCAAAGAACAGACTGATTATGAAATTGTTATGATTTTCTGATTATACCGATTGAAAATGGGACAGATTTGGATTATGAATTGATTATGGATTATATCAGATATGGGTTATGATTTGTAATTAATATCTGGTGATATTGTATTGACGGGAATATCGGAATTGTGCCGTTATGCCGTTGGTTTTGAATTAAATCCAGATTAATCAGATTCAGTGTTGAATTGAGAATGGAATATTGATATTATGATTCTCGATATGTCGTTTCAGATTTACAGAGACAGTCTTGAGTTCAGAACTGATATTGCTTAAGACTGAGACTACAAACGAAAGGTATAATTCATGTGACTTTGGGGAGACACAACTCAAATGAGATTCAATTTGAGTTCCCAACAAAATCACATACTAGAATTGTTGTTTATCTTTTGATATGATTATGATTTGTTTATAGATTTATATTCAAATCTTTTGATATGATTATGCTTTGTTTATTGATTTATATTCAAGCATTTAAGATAGGAGAGTCATTGGCAGATTTGTCAAACTTCTAGACGTTCAGTGTATCGACGCATAGGAGCAGACTTCCTCCGATTGTAGACATTCGATACAGACATGACCGAAGTCTAGGAATAAGACGTACCGTCACCCCGATTGGGAGGGTAGGTGACAGACAGTGACGTCTTATTCACACCGGGATCCCTAGAGTTAGAGTTGAGTCGAGTCAAGACAGGATTTGATTGAATTGCATGCTTATATGATTGGTTTCATAGACTATGGAACTTATTGCTTTTGATTTGATTCATGATAGTATGCTTCATGATTTATTTTGTGTATATGCATGCATAACATGTTTTATACTGGGATTTGTTCTCACCGGAGTTTCCGGCTGTTGTTATGCCTGTATGTGTGCATAACAACAGGTGGGGCAGGATCAGGGTCACGACAGAGATGAGATCGAAATAGAGTGGTGACTTCGAGCGCAGAAGATTTCTAGTGGTTTTTACTAGACTTGTACTACGTGTGAATTGTAGTTTGTATTAAACACTAGTTTGTATGAATTTACTAGACCGAGTCATGTATTTATGTTTGTTGTAATAACATAGAAATAGATCTTGTGCATGTGAAAATAAAGTAAATTGCTTATGTATTGATTTTATACATTTGAATTTAGATAAAAAAAAACAAACAAAATTTTGACCCACATTTTTTTGAATAAAGATCCGATTAATCCCGAAAAGAATTGAGTTAGAGCCCGGGTCCCCACAAATACATTCAGCTTTTTAAAGTGTTTTTTAATTAAAAAGTAAAAACGGTTTTTGAGTTTGAATAAATGTTGAGAAGTGATTTTTTGTTTTCAAATAGAAAAAGAAGTAGAAGTCCAAAAGCCAAAAATTTCTAAACAAGTGTTTTTCTAAAAGAATTTTTGTAATCGAACAATAAAGTTTTAAAAAGAAAACAAAAAAGTGCTTTTAGTACATTGGACTCTCTAACCAAACGGACTCTTACTATTATATTATAGTAAGAGGATATTCTCTCATATTTTTAGGGATTTGAATAAAGGTTTTCTGCCTATTTATTTTGTACACTCTATTGAAAAATATATGAAATAATATTTTATCATCTCTCCAATGCTACTTTAATATTTTCTACATGGTGTCACAGACTGCTAGTCAGTCGTGAATTTCAAGTGGCCATGGTCGTCGCGGGTCTAAATAGCGGTGGCGATGGAAGTTCCAACATTGGCAGTGGCAGCGGCAGCGGGGGCTCCAACAGCAGCGGAGGTTCTGCCCATCCTGGTGTGACAGCGTCCCAGCCCTCAAATCGTTCTCTCTCCTAGTAACGATTCATAAACTTAATGGGAAGAATTATCTTGAGTGGGGTCAATCCATTCGACAAGTGATAGATGGAAAAGGGGAGCTAGGTTACCTGAATGGAGAATGGCGTTGAAGTAGACAAGGGGAGATATCACAGATTGGTTGGGAAACTAAGCTACCTATCTCACACTAGACCAGATATTGCCTTCGTTGTGAAGTTGGTAAGTCAGTTCAAGCATGCACCGTGTAAAGAGAATCTGGAAGTAGTACATCGAATTCTTCAGCATCTAAAAGGAACACCAGGCAAAGGACTTCTTAAAGAAGAACTAAGACAAGGAAAGCTGAGGTATATACTGAGGCTGACCGGGCTGGCTTAACCAGTGATCGGAGATCAACATCTGGCTACAACACCATTATGTGAGGGTAACCTAGTGATGTGGAGAAGCAAGAAACAGAATGTTGTTGCAAGAAGCGATGCAGAAGCTGAATTTAGATCTATGACTCAAGGAGCAAGTGAGGCTCTCTGGATAAAAAGAGTCGTGAATGATTTAAAGAGATTGATCAAATTCCCAATGAGACTATAATGTGATAACAATGTTGCCATCAGTACTGTCCATAATCCAGTTCTATGAGAGATAACTAAGCATATTGAGATTGATAAAAATTTCATAAAGAGAAGATTGAAGGATGAATAATCTGCACTCCTTCTGTTCCCAATACTTTACAGGTTGCAGATATTCTAACCTAAGGCAAATAAAGACAGTGTTTTGAAGACCTAGTTAACAAGTTGGGTATGATAGATATTTTGCACCAAATTGAGAGAGAATGTCGATGTGCTCTCTTTTATGTTCAGTACACTGAAATTTGATTTGATTTGATTTAGGCAATCTATTACATTATAGAAAGTTAGGATATTCTCTCATATTTTTAGGGATTGGATTAGAGGTTCTCTGTCGATTTATTTTGTACACTCTATCGAGAAATATGTGAAATAATGTTTTCTCCTATATATATATATATATATGTCGACGCAATATTCTGAGTAATCCCCCTCCAGTACACATCCCCACAACCCTATGCTTGGCTACCGTAAAAACTGAAGAAAAAATGCAAAATTTCAGATTGTACCTGATATTTTTTGTCCAGGGAAATCAAGCAAATTATGTTATTCAGCAGCGAAATTCAACTTAAAAACAGTGCTACCATGTTTAAGGCCTTAATTCAGATTCCACAATTTTGGCTTACACGTTCTCGCTGAAATCCAGCTGCTTCATCTTCCTTTTCTCTTAGGGCAGTCTGAAGATCTTTCAAATTTGCTTCAATAGTAAAAATGGCCTCCTCATGCTGCATTTGCCTCGATCTGAAAGTTTCAATTTCCCCAACATCCAAATCTGAAACGGAAAGTGAAACATAAAGAATGCTGATTCTTAATAGGCATGCTCATATTTTCAGAAATATTTTGGAAAACCAACTCCTTTTTAATCGAACTTAACTTTCTTAGGATATTGTTAATTACAATGGCTTATCTCCAAATTAATATCATTGCAGACTATATCATTTTCAACTTAGAACATTGTGCACATGGTGTTATAATCTTTACAAAACAAGATCATGTTCCAAAGACATTAATTTTACGAAAAGAGAATTACTAGGTTGCAAAATCCCAGAACATACTGCATAAAAGAAGTTGAGAACGATCCACTGAGCCCACACTTGCAGAAACATGACTTCCATAACGGGATTGGGACCAACGATAATGATTTTCCGGGGTCCACACATCCATAATACCCAACCTAAGGACCCGATCAGCTTTCTCATCAGTTTCTTTAGAACCAATATACTGATAAAACACAAAAATTTCAGTGGAAAACAAATATAAATCTCAGCGTAGATCTTCTAGATAGACTATCCTAATTTCAGTCTATGATGCTAGTCAAAGTGTATATGAACACACAAAATCCGGTAAACGAAAAAGCATACTGAATTATCCAACCCAAATTGGCTGATCAAAACTTCTTTAACTGCACATGGAGCCTCAAATACTTGGTCAAGCCGGGAAGATATGCCAAGTGCATGCATCTGCTTAATTCAGTGAAACAAAAGAACAAATCATGCATGAACAAAAGTAAAATGCTGAATTTCAACGTAATTATGTTAATACCTCATCAGTCAATTCAAAGGGCTCCCGATAGCGACCTTCATTTGTTACATGATTAATAATTGGGACATCAAAGGACCTCAAGTTTCTAAACAGTAAATCGCGGTCCTCAGAATCCTGAGTGATAAATGCCTGAAATGCAGCACCAATCAGGAGAATGCAATAGATACATGAACTACAAGCCCACAAGTATAAAGACATGGCATTAAGATTTAAGACGAGAATGAAGTAAGACTTTGCAATTCATTAATGGTGGAGCTAAAAAGGTCTGAAGCAGTGCAGACGAAATGTAAAATGCAAATAATCAATTTTATGCACAGCCACTGTAGTTTGTTGATATGCTTCATTTTGGCAGCAGGAGCTCTAAATTACTGGTATCTGCAGTGGCACCATCTATATGTTTAATGATCATAAATGTTATCCAGGTAATAATATTTGTATCATTTTCATTACCCTTGTTTCTATTCCACCATAAGATAGTCTTTGGTACCTCTCTTAAATGGCAAGCGTTGTACCTTGAATATGGTAGAAATCACTACACAGGAATTGCTATAACTGACATGAATATCCATCAAGGTACCACTCTAGTATGTGTGTTTCACTGGATTGATGAGTAAAACTTTATATGCCATCAATTAACTGACTTTGGAATTAAATACCAGAAAAGATAGTTGAGTGCATCGCATTAAACACAGATGAAAGAAAGTGAATCCTGCCAACAGCGGTAAAGCTGAAAATACCTTCCATATATAATGGGCAACATGACCCTCCAAATAGTCTGCATGAAACCTATTGGAGACATTAACCTGAAATAGCAGTCCTAATGCAATCAAAGATATAGTAAACGCAATATCTAGATTATTAACAACCATCTCAGCTTTCAATTCATGCACCTCAAGCAATACAGGACCATAGACTTCTTTCTTGAACTCGCTACGGTGCTCCTGGACCCATTTATAAGCCTGAAATATCCTTTCAGCGCCAGATCTGTGCAATGCTTGCAGGCGCTTAGTGTTGACATTATCCAGTTCTCTCAACCTTTTAAGTCATACAAGGTAAGAAAACAAGAAAAAAATTTGCATGTTCAAATCGAGTAATAAGTGTTGAAGACTAGATAAGCACTTATCTATAATGTAGATAATTGATTTGAATTTAGAGTTAGCGTAGATAAGATTGTTTCTAGATTAGCCGATTAGTTTGATAAGATAGGATTTGTATATATTCTGTGATTGTATTTTCCATTATCATTCATTCATTGAAATAAAAGGATTTCTCCTCCAGTGTATATCTCCACCAGTGACAATAATAAGCATTGATGATATCGACCTTTCCATACACTGCCTGAGATTTCCTCTATGGAAGTTCAGGTGTTTCTCTTTTTCACTTTTATCAACTCTTATCTCCTTTGCAATTTCTTCCAGCTCCATAATCCGAGCACCCAATTGTTCCTGAATGTAGCAGGCATAAACAAGTTCAAGAAAGGAAACGAACAGCTGCTAGAAAGATTTTTATCTTTTGCACAAACAATTTCACTAATTAGTTCATAATATGAGAATTTGAACTGACAGTTTGACACTTTGAATCATACGTAATATAAATGGTTGAACAAACCAGTTGATGCTTTGGAGGTTCATAAGGAGGAAGATTCGCTAGCTCTGCTTCTGCAACTGTAAGATCTTCCTTAGCTTTAGAGATTCTTTGTTGACGAGATACTTCTTGGAGCCTCAAATCTTCCACTTCTTTATACTTACTGCGAATTAGAACTCCCTAAAATTGTAAGAGAAACGTGGGAGTAAAAACAACTACTATATCAAGATAATCAAAACTAATGCAGGCAAAAGAGAAAAGTGGCAAACATATACCAAATGATTATCATGCTCCAAACGTTGCATGCGCTTTCTCATGTTTCCCTCTAACAAACCATTCATCTTCTTACATTTACCCTCCTGTATTATTTTCTCTCCCTTTTTTCTCCTGAAATAAGAAGTTTAAACCAGCTAAAGTAAACAAGATGAAGTACATATGTCGATAACAGATTGGGACTAAATCAAGAACTGAGACATTAACTAAATGATTAATTGAGAAAACCACCAAAAGCTCATGTAACAAATTTTGTTCGTTTATCAGACAAACATAATGTAATTAACGAATTCTTGAAATTGGTTAGATACGCAAAGAAACAACAGATTATTGAAATATACCAAGCTACTCAAGTTCAACTGCTTATTGGATTGAAGCCTAGTTAAAATAAACTGAAATTGAGGGCGATTTCTATTCGATTTTTATGGTATAAAGCACTTAAAGTTAAAGCATATTCCTTTCTGTCAACGAGAAGGGCTCAAACTTAGCGAGTGAGGGATGACCTGTGATTTTAGCCTAGGTCATTACCTCAAACAAAGTTTATGATTATAAAGGTTGTTACAAAGAGAAGATCCAAACAGAAATAAGAGTGTATTAACTTGGAAAAGACCAGTTAAAGACTTACTCAATAGGTTCTCTGAGTTCGCTCAAAGCCTTCGCAGCTTCATCTAGTTTTAGCTTTGCCTCCTGTTCCTGTTTCTTGGCTTCCATGTACTCCGCCCTTTTCATATCATACTTCAGCCATGGTACTTTTTTCTCCATGGACTCAGACTGAAAATACATGAGAGGTCCATCAGATGATCCTTCCACTAACTATCAGAAAAGCAAATGCAGAATATTAACCATAGCTAAGAGTTCTTCTCTTTGACGAACTCGTTCAACATCTTTTTCTAGTTCAGCATTTAGAGACTTTAGCTGGTTAAGAGATCCTTTATTGCTTTCAAGGGCCTATGATTGATAAAAGTTCCATAGAAATTATTCCCATCTCCAAATAGGTATAATGATGAAAACACGCAATGTAAATGAAACAATTACTAACACGTTCAAATCTTTTGATTTCATGGCTCTTCGTAATCAGACTGTGATGCTGAACGGGTAATCGAGGATCACCAACAGCTTTCTCGGTCTCCTCAAGGAGTTGCACTGGAGTTAACTTCGCAAACTCACAAACCCTGTCTTGTGGTAGAAACTAACATCCATTTCCAAAGAAATAGGGCCAATTTGTTCAGATTCAAACTTTTAAAAACTAAATATATAAATAATCACAAGTTAGCTATATGTCATCATATCCTTATGCACAAAAGCAAGCTATGCATGCAAGTACACTTTGTATATGGCATATTTAGCTTACGTACACTTTTAGATTATACAAACACATTCATTTTACATAATTATTAGAGAATTCTTACATCAGAAATTACCTCCACGATAAATCAGGTTTTTTTTTGTGAATCGCTAAATAAAATTTGTTGATTTCTGAGCAATTTGGATAGGAGCGAGGATGAAAATACTTTTTATCCCTACATTTTACAACTAAATAATTGTGGCAGTTCCCATATCTCACAACAAATTTCCCCTTGAACACTAACAAACTAGTCAAATGTGTGAATGATTATGGGTTGAAATTGGGTAACTGACCGTCCTATTTCATCCTAGATTCATTCATGCTCAATTTCTGCCTCAATTCCCCTCGTTTTTCCTAAATCCTTCCAATTTCATAATCCAAATCTCAAATTCATCACAGATTAGGTTGGATAAGAAGGGGGATGACAATATTTTGAAGTTCTGCAGGGATTTATTGACTCATTAAAAAAAACCACAGCCAAAAATATTTTTCCACAATACAAAGGTCAAAGATGAACTACAAAGAATTAAGAACTCACTTGAGTTAAATTGTTAACTTGGATATTGAATCTTTGAATTACTTCCATGATCTCCTTTTTTGTCACGACTTTGCCTAAAGAAATAGATATAAAGATATTGTACTCGAATATCAATCAAACAATTGACAGGTGATAGCTAAAGTTTAAAGGTATTACAAATAAAACCCAAATACAATTTCAAACAAATTTAATACATATAGATATATCCATAACAAGATGAAGAGACGTCACTAGATAACATTAATCCAAAAAAACATATTTGAATTTCCATTCATCAAATTAAGAGATCCACCGAAGGCAACAAGTAACAATACCTTCAGCAAAATTGTTGCATGGTTCTACATAATCACACTTTAGCTGATTGCAGCTCCTCGGACAGAAGAATATTTTAGATGGTCAAGGCACTTAAATTTAAACAACCCGAGATACATCTTTGTTAGTATATTCATGCGCTTAAAGAATACACAAACCTGATATTGGGGAATTTGATATTTGAATGTTTAGAATAAAAATCAATATATCATATTCACCTAAAATAACACATTTCATTTGGCTTCTCAAATTACTTGAATCCATGAAACTGGCACACATCCCAAAACTATCTCCCAAACCCATTAAAGGAAATATATGGAGCTTCCTTGCAAAAGGTTGTATCACCCTTAATTGTTGGATACACTGTAGACAAGTCAAGCCATTACCTAGTTTAAATAAACTAGCTTGCGAGGATAAAGTTCCTCAAGCATAAAAACTTGGGTTTCTATATCATCTAAGCTATCATATTCAGAGCAATTGATAAAGCAATTTTCCTAGTAAAAAAAATTAAACATTACCATTGAACAGCCACTCAGATTTGTTACAAGAGTCTATTTTCCTCGTGATGGTGATTTGTTCATCCTCGCTCTCTCCTCTCAAAGAAATCTTGATGTATCCGGATTCCTCTCCACGCTTCACAAAAGCTCCAACACTGGTAGCCCTACCTAGAAGCTGCACGGAATAAGAAGTGGTTTCTCAAAAGTACTTACATCAAAAAAATAACAAAAAGCAGAAAATCTGCCTCATTCAACCTGTGGTTCGCCACATAGTCCAAGTGAAATGGCACAAACAAGAGAACTTTTGCCAGATCCATTTGGCCCAATGACCAGATTCAAACGTGATCCAGGCTTGCAAGTTAGCGTATTGAAGGTCATAAAGTTACAAAGCTCGATTTTGGTTATATTTCCAGGCATGTAACCATCGTCCCCTCTGCAAACAAATGGGAATGAAACAATGTTGCAGAACCTAAAATAAGATACTTGAGATAAAGTGTGAATGTTTCAGTCTTTTTGCTGAAAAAATAAAAGAGAAACATTTAGCATTCTTTCTTTGAATACAAACATCAACAAGAAAATTCTCTCATCTATATTATTATTTTATTAAAGTTGAGGACATTATAATAACCATATAGAAGGACACCATTTTTTTTCCCAATTTTATTCTTACATGATAATAATATTCCGTTTTTATTTTTTATATTTTTTAAAAAAAAATTAACACGATATTGTAAGTGAAAATGATCCAGTAAAAACTTCCAGACTACCATCTTCGTTCCTAATTTAAATATCTGCCTCCCCTTGATAAACAAAGGAAAAATTTCGGGTACAGAAAAAGAAGAAAACCAACCGAAACAAGTTCATCCATTCCCAGGAAAAAAATTCTACATCAAAAGCTGCACCTTTGATTCCATTAACATAATTACTCAGAAAGGTTCGTGAAAAGGAGACATCTTTCAACACGTGAAACAGCGAGAAGTAATGAAAAAAAACCAGCAAAAAAGATTGGGACAAACCTCGAAATCTTGTGTCTTTTGGCGTTGGGCTCGGCAGCCATGGAATGGAGAATACAATGAATTTTGTTTCGAAGAGAAATCAGTTTCCGAATGCTGAGTGTGAACTAGGGTTTCACGTGTGCACGGGAGACGGAAGAAGGTTGTGGCAACTGGCGAGGGATTCCGTCAGACTTTGGCGCCAAGAACCATACAGTACGGAGTTCCCAGGGGAAAATTTCATGTAAGGGGTGTCACCGCCAACGCAACATATTTGTCTCCAAAAAATTCAGGTTTGGATGAGAAGTTTTCGGACGGGTTAGACCCAAAATCTGATCTTAAATCTAGGAGGATCGTTCGTGAGCTATTCGAAGCTCGATTGGATAAAAGTTCGTTTAAGCTCGTTTCATGAGGCTCGTTAAGATAAACAAATCAAACTCAAGCTTTACAATATTCGGCTCGTTAGCTCGTGAACATGTCTGTTAGTAAATTTATGTTTATAAAATATTTTAAACATGATATATCTAAACAAATGTTTGCAAAATGGTAAGTTCATTTAGCTATTTTTGATTTTGAAATTATTTAAAAAATGTGAAGATAATCATCTACCTGATTTTTTAACTCGTGAATACTTATCATGATTTCAGGTATGAATCAAAGGGATAGAGGTGATTATTCCTCTTATAGAGGAGGAGGTGGTAGGGGAAAACCCCTAATGTTATTGCTCAACATGAAAAACAGAGACTTATAGCTCAAAACATTGCTAGCTCATCAGCTAGTAATATCATTGATCAAAATGATCTATTATATAATGATTTTCAAGAATACTTGTAACAAAAACAGAGAAATAATACAGATTCTCAGACATCATATGCCAATATTGCCAAAGATGATGAAGGAGATTCGGCTCTATATATAAAGACTAAATATCGCGATCTTATTCTTCTTATAGAAGAAAAAAATATTCAATGAGAACAACTTCATGGACTATCATGGAAAGATATCTAACCAATACATTATATGTAAAAATGATTCTTATAAACAAATATGACTTTCTGAGAATCTTATATTATTTACCAAAAGTGTTGAAATTACTCATTTTTCAGTAATACTCAACAAAAGAGAAGTTATAACTTTTCAAAATTTAGTATAAAGAAAATTATATCTATTGAAAAATGGGGAATATCTCTATTAGCGGAAAAATAATTTATTCTCAGAATAATCAAATGAGTTCTCAATTCAATTTTTGGGATTATATTGAGAGTTTTAATAAAACTCTATTTTATGAAAAAAGAAAACATAGTTGGTTTTTAAAAATCTACGAAAATGTTTTTTATTATCCAATTTCTAACTGGTTTTTGATATGGTGGAAAATCTTTGGTCCATCAACAAAAATTTTACCATATGTTTTTATAAAACCAATGAATACTTGGTTAAATTTTTCTCTAAGTATTAAAAATTTATTTTCAGAACAATGGATAGATGGGAAGACTTTATGTCTATTCTTCATGAAATTTGGTATTCCATGGATCTGGAGATGACAACCTGAATTTGGTTATACTGATGAAAAAATTCCCTGTTCATGGAGGTTAGTTCTACAAAATTTTGGGATAAATTACTAAAAGATGATCATAAACAGGAAAGCCCTATGGCTTTGAAACTCTTCAACATATGGAAGAAAAAATTTTATCTTATCAAAAAGATCATGAAAACAACAAGAAAATGAACATGATTCTATGAGTCCTTTCAAGATTATTACTCAAAAATATTCTGAAATGTATTCCAAGGAAAAAATTATTGATGTTTATATTGAAGAAATAAATAAAGATCTTTATAAGAATTTTGGATATTCAGACTTCAAATCAGATAAATCCATGGCGTTTGAATCAATGATAATATATTTATCAATCTGATGCAAATGCATGATGCTCAAGACCCAGAGTAAATATTCCAGATTTCTCCGATATTAATAATGTAACGTCCCGAAAATTTGACACGCAAGTTACCAATTTCTTATGGATTTAAATTAAATTATTTTAATGCATTAAATGCATGTTTATTTCATGAATTTGTGTTTTAATTCATGGTTTACTTAAAGTTTCATGCATTACAATTTTAAGTTGCATTTCGCGCTCGAACGAGGAACGGAGACCGGAGATATTCAGGAAAAATATTTTTATTGAATAATTATTTTTAATTATTTAATATGAGGTGTTTTTAAGTATGTTTTTTGAAAATGAGCCTTGGTTGGGTATTTTTACCCGTCGGGTTATATTTTTAGTCAGTACGTAAGTTTTAGCGATTCAGATGACTTTTTGAGGGCTCGGACAATATTTTCAAAAACGTATCTAAAAGAAATATTTTTTTAGAGTGTTATTGGGTTTGTTTTAATGCTTAATGGGCTCAAAACCCTTTAAAACCATTTAATTTTTAATTAGGGTTCATTAGTGCTTAACTATATCTTTTAATAACCCTCATTAGCAACCCTAAACACCCCTTAACCTTCAGCAGCCGCCCACCCCATTTCCAGCAGACTCTCCTTCAGATTTTACAGTAGAAAATTGCTGCCCATCGGTTTTCCTCCATAGATTTCAAGCAATCTTCCTCCCTGCTCCTCCGGTGCTTATACGACGCGTATCTTCGAGTTTTCAAGCGTATATTCGTTAAGTCACGCCATGTATCTCATTTCTTATCATTTACACCATGATTATAGGCTGTTGTTTACATTTTTTCATGAATTTTCGTTGGTCCCTCTTTTAGCATCGTTCTTGTAAAGGTTTTGACACGTAAATGTGTTTATTTTGTGTGCAATTCACGTTTTCTTGACTTCTTGTGTAAGGGGCTGCCGGTTTGAGGTGTTAGGGGGTTGTATACGTTGAGAGTTAAGGTGTCAAGGGGTTGGAGTCACGAGTTAGTCACGTTTAAACGAGAGATATATGATTTTTATCGTAAAACCGCACAAGCTGTGAAATTTATGTGTCACAAAACCCGTCACCGTCTGTTATTTCAAATGCTGCGACTTATAAGTTGGCTTTCTGGAACTGTGTTCAACATATGATTTATAGCACTTTGTGTTATCTTCGATTCGATAGTAAATTCGTAATTTTCTGATACGAAACGAGGGAGATATGATTTTTATCGTAAAACCGCACAAGCTGTGAAATTTCTGTGTCACAAAACCTGTCACCCTCTGTTATTTCAAATTATGTGACTTATAGGTTCGTTTTCTGGAAATGTATTCAACATATGATTTATATCCTCTGTGTTATATTTGATTCGATAGTAAATTCGCAAATTTTTGATAAGAAATGAGGGAGATATGATTTTTATCGTAAAATCGCACAAGCTGTGAAATTTCTGTGTCACAAAACCCGTCACCTCTGTTATTTCGAATTCTGCGACTTATAGGTTTGGTTTTTTGGAAATGTGTTCAACATATGATTTATATCACTCCGTGTTGTATTCGATTTGATAGCAAATTCGTAATTTTCTAATAAGAAACGAGGAGAGATGTGATTTTTAACGTAAAACTGCACAAGTTATGAAATTTCTGTGTCACAAAACCCGTCACCCTCTGTTATTTCGAATTCTCCGACTTATAGGTTGGTGTTCTGGAAATATGTTCAACATATGATTTGTAGCACTCTGTGTTATCTTCATTGGATAACAAATTCGTAATTTTATGATAAGAAACAAGGGAGATATGATTTTTTCCGTAAACTCGCTCAAGCTGTGAAAATTTGTGCATGTTTTTCATGTTTTCTCAAGTTTCAAGGATAGGCTCGGCCAAGGAGGGCTGAACTAGGCCATGGTGTGGTCTAGTAGGGTCCAGATGTGGGCTAGGAAGAGTTGGTTCAGGTCCGGTCCCCATTGGTTTTGTCTAGGGTCGAGAATTCGAGGGTTTAGTGCATTAGGGTTCGGCTCGCTTTGGTGCAGAAAAATCCAGCAACTTTCAGGTGCTCTTCGAAGGTCTTAAGTGGGCTGTGGTTTAATGGCTGGTATGGTATGATTGAGGCATGGTTTAAGCTTGGAGAGATTTGGTTAAGTTTCGGGTTGATTCGGGTTAAAACCGGGACCCCGGTCCAAGTTTTAAAACGAATCGATTAAGTTTTGATACGAGCTTGAGTTTACGTCTAAGAAATGCTTATAAATATGTTTTGGGATGTTCTAAGGAGTTTGGTAAGCTTCGGGTCAAAATTTTGAGTCCAGAGGTAAAATGGTCATTTTGGGTTTCCAGGAGCAAAATGGTCATTTTGCACCGGAGTCGTGTTTTTAGTCCTGGTAGCGACCTGATCACAATTTTATCATGTTTTTAAATGTTTATGCATCATGTATATGATTTTTAAGTAATTATGAAAATTACATTTCATGCTTGGTTTTAAGGAAAATTTACGTATATGCATGTTTTTATTAAGTAATGAACATGATGACACGTTTTGAAGGATGAGAGTTGGTTGTAACTAACACGATTATATAAGATATTATGAGCTGAGGCCAGGGCTCAGTGGACGGGTAATGTTGTCAATGATGTCCCCGCCGTCGGGTACCACGGTTATATTAGATGGATCCATCGAATAGAGCTGATACGAAGGTTACAACTAATGAACTGAATTCAATTAAAGAAAATGTATACGTATATGATGATATGATGATGATGCAAACGTGGTTGGTCAAGCACCAAAGAAGGCATGAGAGTCGTTGGAGTTGCCCGAAGGACCTATAACGAGGGGACATAGCGAGAAGTTTAAAGAAGCACTTCAAGGATTCATGGTGAGCTACCAAGGAAGTTCAACAAATGGGGTGTCTAAATTAGAGGAGCTTGGGGAACATGGAAACAATGATGGAAGCGTTTGGAATGTAATTCAAGTGCTAAATGATCATGAGGACAGCAGCACGAGCTTGAAGCGGCGCAGCCGCGCGCGCGCATGCGCGCCTGAACCGGCGCGGCCGCACCACCGTGCATAAACACGCGCATCGGCGCGCTCCGGGCTGGACAAAGGCAGAATCGTGCGCGCCATGGCGCGAGATCACGCGCTACCGCACGCAGTTCCGTGTATAACTTTGTTGCCAACTCTTTTGATGACTTTTTACACTACTTTTTCTTATTTTATTGAATATATATGCATTGTATCAACCCATGAATGAGACATTCAGACTTTTAAACACATTATTGGAGATTTCTCTCAATATTCAAGGCTATTTTAGCTTTGTTCTTCAAAAAAAATCAAACTTATCAAATATTGCATCTTTGTGGCGTTTGTCAATTGTTTTCGCACGGATTGTAAAAAACAAGTTCTTTGAAGGTTCGTATGAAATTCGATTGTTATTATCGTTGATATTTGTTGCTAAGTGTTAATCGCTTAGAGGTGAATATCACAAATCGTTGCTTGTTTCAAAAAGATCAGGACAACATAATCGATCCTTGTTCGTTATTGAATTGAGGGTGCGATTCGATTTTAATCGTGTTTGCTTCTCATTCATACGAGGATTCGTATCAGATGAGACATGCTTTGACACATTATGCTATTATATGACATGTTTACGTTTATTCTTTTAAGATCATGAAATGTATATTTATTACAGTATTTTTCACTGTTGCATGTTATGTATATGTATTTTCTATTAACGTTACAGGAGTGTTGAGTCTTTAGACTCACTAGGTGTGAATGATGCAGGTGAGCACATTGATGAGGAGACTGGAGGTGCCGACGACTGAGTAGGCGAAGTTGACTGTGCGCACGCAAACCCGAGGACCTTGTATTTTTCCGCAAATATATGATTTTATGGGAAAACGTTTAAATGGTTGACGATGTTATTGTATTAAGGGTTTTGACAGATTTTAGTATGCTTTTTGTTTTACTCTCTAAATGGCAAATGTTTAGGTGTGTTGTTTTTTTCATAATTTTAACTGCAGTTATTTTATTCGGCAGTGGGATGATTTTATAGAATGCGTGTTTCAAATTGTTTTGGAATTTGTAGGCATGGTTTCGGTCATTGCATTTTTTTTTTTAAAAAAAGTTTAAGTAGAATTTTAAAATGAGCAGATGTCACAAATAATATATTTGAAAAATTAAAAAAATTTCATTAAATAACAATATCAAGGATGATTCAAATATTATATCATTGTTTGTAATAAGTATATATCATTATGTACTTTTTACTGATGATCATGTTACAATTTGCTTTTATAAAGCATTTTATTATTTATATTTTTAGTTAGAATCCGGGGTTTCATGTCCGGCTCTTCCCTCTATATATAGGTTTGATTGTGTCATTAGAGAGGCATGATCGAGTTTGCTCCCATTTTTTCTCTCTATAAAAACCCTTCTTCAAATTGTTGAATAAAAGCTTCAAGCCCTTGGTGTACAAACTTGTAAGTTTAATTTCTGTTTTTAATTTTTAATTTTTAATTTTAATTTTTAAATAAAAATTTATATTTCATATTAGCCTAAATGACAGGATAAATTATTTGTACTAAATCATGCCTTACTATGATATGGTTTATATTTGTTTGAATTAATATAAGATAACAAAAAACTTATTTAAAATTTTGAATTCTAAGAATTAATATAAGGTTTTTGGTTAAAACATAAGGTAAAAGATGAACCAGAAGATGGTAAACACAAGGTTCGAGTTTAACCAAGAAATTATAAACTCATGTTGTAGTCCTTTAGCCTGCTTAGCCGAGAAATGACGTTTAAGGTGTTTGTGGGTGATTTTTATGAATTTATGTTTTTGAGGTGGGCCTCGGTATGATATGAGGCTTGAAATAAAATTGAATTAATAAAAGAAGGTATTTAAGTCATAGAATAATGATTAATATAAGGTTCACATGTAGGAATTTTACAAAAATAAAAATTTTACAAAGTATATAAACAACAAAGAATTTTACCGAGTCCCACATCAAAACCATAAATTCAAAAAAATCACTCACAAACGCCTTAAACTCAATTTGACTAACAATTTTTTTAAACATATCTAAATATTTAAAATGTGTTTAATAGCATTTGAAAATACTAAAATATCATAAATATAAATGACGATAAAATAGATATAAGAATGAAAAATATCATTCATAATTTGTTGAAATCAGAATGAACATTTTTAAAATCAAATGACATAATTTTCCATTCATAATGTCCTATTAGTACATTAAAAGCGGTTTTATATCTATCAGATTCTTTTATTTGAATTTGCCAGAATCCTATTTTAAATCAAAATTTGAAAATATAATTGCATGGACAAGTCTATCTAATAAATCTTTTTTATTAGGAATAGGACGTCTTGTTTATTTTAAAACTTTATTAAGAGGTTTATAATTTATGATAAATCTGGGAACACCTCTTTCTTGTTCAGAATACTTATTAACATAAAAAGCATTCCATACCAAGGAGATTGAGACGGTGTGATTAACTCTTTATCTAATAAAGAATTAATTATTTTTACATAATTCTAAATATTCAGAATTCATTTGACAAGGACGAGCCTTAGTAGGAATATTTCTTTCCTCAAAATTATATTCATATGAAAGAGAAATAATATGTTTCTTACGATCCCAAAAAGCTATTTGGAAGATCATTACATATTTTTAATGAGAATTTATTATAAATAAATTTAATTTTTTCCTGTAATTTAGGATTTTATAACATATCATCAATAATTAAGATTTTTATTCCTTCTTTTAAAAAATTAATCTGAAAAGTTTTTCTTTCATTTAAAATTTTATGAACAAGTTTAGTTATAAACTAAAAAGAAATAGGGTTACCTTGAAAGGTTCCAATAATACATGTTTCATCAACATAAGTTAAATGATATATTTGATAAATAAAAGGAAGTCCAATTATAAGTTAGAAATATCTTTTGCTAATAAAAAAATGGTTAAAATACAGTTTTTATCTTTACAAATATATGCTTTTGATAATTTTTAATTTATTTCTAGAGGTTTTCTTCCGGCATGAGAAAGAGAATAAGTATTTTTATGAAAATATTTAGTAGTAATTAATCCTTCCTGTATAACATTTAAATATGTATCACTATCAATCATAGCAATAAAATTTTTCTTATAAGAATTATCAATTAATAAGGTAATATTGGTATACAATTTTTGAGATATAATCATACTTAAAACAGATAAATGTCTTTTTTTATTTCGATCAGAAGATGATATATCTTGAAAATTATCAAAACCTTCATAACTAAATACCAAATCTTCTTTGTTATTTTCAATAACAGAAATACGATAATTTAAATTATTATTTTCTTATTGTAAAAATTTTATTTGTTCTTTGAGATTATTAATTTCTTTAACAAAATATTGTATAGTTACTCGATTTTGGTTACTATATTTTTTCTGTAAAATATTTTTACCTTCTTTCATATAATAAACTTGTTCATATTTATTAATAATATTATTGCTACTGGTTGAAGCATTATTCTCCATTTGATCTATAATATTAGATTTTAAAATTGGATCCTTAATCATTTAAGAATCCGATTAATTAAATCGAGTTTGGTTTTCAAACCAAGCGAAAGACACTCGAAATAATCCTTCGTAGAAATCGATTAAAGATTTTGTAAAGCATTTAAAATATATTCAAGTTGAATGAGTAAAAATATTTTAGTTGAATCATTTTATCAAACACTTGGTATGCAATATTTTGGTATTTGAAGAACACATAAAATACTTCAACAATGCATCTTTAAAACAATGAAAATGATAACTAGATGCAATAAATAAATAAACACAAATTTGTTTATGGATATTCGGAGATTAACAACTCCTACGTCACTCTTTCTTCCCCTTGGGAATGAACCACTAGAAAACTTTGATTTATACAACACTTTGTACAAACCCATTTCAACTTAGGACTTATCTCTTGCCTAATTGAAACTCCTAGCACACTCTCGATTGTAGGCCGCAACATCACAATCCACATAATGTTTAACGTCTCTTATGGCAAGACTACAAACACAATCTTTAATGTCTTTGTGCAAAAACTTACTCAACTAAACTTTGAAGTTCAAATCCCTTGTCTATGTGTGAGTGATTGTGTGTGAGAAATTTATCATTTAAAGTGTACATCTCAAATGTATCCTCACACAAGGGCTTGTGCGCTCAACTAGCAGATTTCTTCATGCTAACTGCCCATGCTTTGAATCCCCTTCCAAAACTCTTGTTTGATCTTCAAGATGTTTTATTTATATGCCTCAACAATAATATATACGTTAGACACAAGAATATGACCATTTGAAAAGTTTCTGTACTGTTTCTGAAATTTTAACAGTCAAATTCGACTTGCTGGACAATTTCCTGAGCTTAAACTGGTCATTCAACGGTTGGTTAACGGTTCAAACTGGTCAATGGTTGAAAACTAGTCAGCGGTTGAAACTGGTCAGCGGTTCAATCTGGTCAGCATCTCAACCGCAGCTCAACCGGTGAGCTGCACAGAACTAGTAGTTTCATTGCCATTTATCAGCATCTTAAGCTTCTATTCAGACTTTGAATTCTGAAGATGTTTTATAGATCATCGTCTTATCTTTTCAACGCATACTGAATCGGTTCATTCCAATAAGTGAGCTGAAAGATATGACCAAAATACCGCAACTGCTCATACCCAACTGATTGCTGTTTTCGTGCAATCAGTTTCGTCATTCAATAACCAGTTTGGCCTAGATACCATTCGATTTTGCCCAACTGAAGGGACATACGGCTTGTTCCAAATTGAGTTTTCTGATCAGGAAAGTTAGCAGATTGTCATTTCAATTATCCAGCTGAGAGATATGGGCAAAATACTAACGCTGCTCGTTTTGAACCGTTTGCGGAATCCGAAATTTCTTGTCTGAACTTCAATCGGCGGTTTGACCTAGATAACATTCGAACTGGTCCGACTGGCCTGAGATATGACTGGAAGATAATTGAGTTGGCTTTCCAACCATTTTTGCCTTAGGTCATTTCGATCTTTGTTTTGTAAGATATGCTCAAAATACTGCACCTCGCCAGAATTCAACTGTTTGCGAAATTGAAGTTCTAGCTCCTAATTTGATGTATCAAATTCACACTTGAGTAAATATGTTAGAAACACAATAAAAAATTTTGTTATCATCAAAATCAAGATTGCTACTGTTTCTGCAACCAACAATCTCCCCCTTTTTGATGATCACAAAACTTGGTTAAAACAAATTTTATCTAACATATTTCTCCTCCTTTTTGTGTGAACCAAAAAGATTGATTTTAAAAAAAAATTAAGCACAAAATTTGAAATTCAAACTCCCCATTAAAATTATAATTAGTTATCCCCCTACATTTTTGAAAGTTCGAAATTGATAAAAATTAGAGGGATGACTAACCAATGAAAATATTTTCAAATTATGATATTTAAAAATATGAAATGCAAAAATTATCCAACATATGAATACATGAATCAATCATCTAGCTTCAACAAGAATAAGCAACTCAAACTCATTTCAAACAATTACAAAATCAAGAAATGTTTGCCAATTCAATATACATAAAAATCGAAGAGTCCCTTATTGTCATTAAGAACAATCAACATATGTAAGGGAATTGCTAACCAAGCTAGCATAATAGAGAATATCTCATCGGCATTTTACTCGAAGAATAAATAAAACTTGGAGAGAAGGTACCGAGTTTTCTTGAAGAAGTGTGATTGAAATTTGAATGAGATTACCTTTTTCTTGATGAGTGCAACATCCTTGAGCCTTTTTTTTGACAAAAACATCAACTTTGGCCCATGCCCTGTTTTCTGCCGCAACACACATGGTCTGTATTTGATGAATAAACTGATTTTACTCAATCATGACCTGGCTGAAAATTTTATACCGTTACGAACCTCTATGAGCCTAGTATCCAACGCAAAAAGCGGTTTGTCATTTGGACACCCGAGCAAAGACTTATGCATTTTTTCCCAAGGTTGTTGCAAGCTGTCCGAAAATTCAACTTGTACACATATGTTAGAAAAATCTGGAAATTAAATTTTAAGCATAAAATTCGGTTTAAATGTTCTTTCAAGAACAACCTGCTCTGATACCACTTGTTGGGATCGAGAAAGAGTTTAGAGGGGGGTGGGGTGAAGGAACTCTTTCAAATTTTTGCTTTTAAAAGCTACAATAGCTAGTTCTTGAAAATTTGAACACCGATGAAATAAATCGAGTTTGGTTTTTGGTGGTTCTTCAATTAGAATATTCTTTCCCTTTTCTGTTGGATGGAGGATCGGAACTCCAGAGAGGGAAGATTCAATGTTCGATTCAGCAATCTGAATACCTTTGAGCTTTGTGGTGGAGATTTCAGGCATTGGAGGAGGGCTGCCAATGGTGCAGAAAGATGCTTAATCATCTTGATCTTTGTTGGTTTGGGCTTGTCAGACCGTTTCTTCTTGAAGATTTGGGAAACATGAATGTCGTCCCTGAATTCATCATCGGAGCTAGATTTTAGGACCAGCTTCCTCTTGGTTTCTTTGGAGTTGAAACAGTCTTCTTTTGTTTCTTTTGTTTCAAAAATTCTACCTCAGTATCTGTTTTGAAGGAGACTATCTCCTCATAAGTTGGTCGATTCTTCTTGATAAAATTTTCAACCGTTGGCCAATTGAATAACTTGGTCTTTCCAACTTCAGCCATATCTACCGGTTGAACCCCTGCATCAATCAACATATGGCAGATTTGAACCGCAAAGCCTTGAGATTGGTTTTCTTTCTTTATCATAGCCACCAATGTCTTGAACAGAACATCAGACCAGTTGATCTGCAGATTTGATGAAATGGTGGACATGGCAAGAAATTTTTCCAAAGTTATTTTGTCATATGCACTAGCCTTGGCAAGAACTCCTTTAGCCACAAAATCATCCAACAGTCTGAATTCGATCTTCAGATCACGTTTATGACATGTTGGAGAAGAAATCGGAGAATCAGTGATGGAAAAATTGCTTCTCCAAAGTTCAATATTGCCCTTTGAAAGTGTGGAGAAATCAGTAATTCCAGCGGCCGGTAGGTTGAACAAATCAGCAAACATCTTCTGGGTGAGTTGAAGATTTGTTCCTTGAACATCACATACAATTTCTCCGTTCTTCATGTATGCAGAATCGAAGAACTCCTTCAATAGAGTCTCGGAGTATTTGTCACTGCAACCTAGAAAGAAACGAAGCCCAGAAGATTCAAGCATATGAAACATGACTTGCATCGGCTTGTTTGTCATAATAAGTACTCACGCGAAATTGACAACAATTGTATTGTGAGCAATTGAGGCAGCCATAATTGTGTTTTGAAGAAGAGAAATCGAAGTAAACACCTGTAAATAGAGCTCAAACACAATTTTCTCAGAAAAAAAATTTTGTATGTTAGTAGCAAGGTACAGATGAGGACGATGCAAAATCTGAGTATGGATTTTCGATTCAGAGAGTCACAAAACAGTCCACGTGGAGGACTATCAGTGGAGGGATTTTTTTAAAATTTTGAAAATTTTTAGACGCTGTAAAATGATTAATTTCAAATTTCAAAGAGATAACCGCCACATCAAATAGGGCAGACAAAGATTCTGAGTCATTTTTATGAAATGACGTGGAAATATCGTGCCAAAAAAAAAAAAAACTGAACCAGTTGGATGATATGATTAGAGAGGAAACGGTTGAAAATCCCATTAATTTATCGACTAAACCAATATTTCCCCTAAACATGTGCGTAAAAAATATTCTTGGGAGATGAACCGACGGTAGTTTGACAGAAAACTCTTCATATCCTTATGTCAGTCATAATGAAGGCGACTCTTCGTATGGTTCTTATCTATAAATACAAGTAGAAGGGTTAGCCACAAAATTACTTGAAACACAATACAGGTAAAGCAAGATGGATAAGGGAAGCAGTTCAAGCCAGCCGGATCTAGCTGAGAAGTTCATGGTGTCAATAGTTGAGGTCCGAAAAGCTGCTATGGAGGACAACGTCTTGGAGAGGATGTTGTCAACCTGGACGAAGGTCCAGGAACTCCAGTCCTCCCTTGGGGGAAGACTTGTTGCTACCTCCAAAGGGGTGGCAACACTGAAGAAGTATTAGCGGCGCCTCCGCGTTGCTGATTCTTCAGACATCTTCTCTAAGGAAGGTGTCTACCTCCTCATGCTCTTAAAAGAGCACAGGACTCTGAGACGGATTTCTGTCTCAGAAGACTTTATGCGCACCTCCATCGGAGGGCTGACCACCTGGTTGGCTTTCTGGAGGAGGGTGGTTAAGAAGGAAATAGCTGCTGTACGCTCCCATCTTCATTAATGAAACTATTTTTATGTTTTACTGTTGTCTATCTCTTTTTATTTCCTGCATTACAATCAACAAAAATAAATCATATCAAGATAAATCGATTAAGCCAAGCGTATTTCGGAAATATGAAAACTTAGCCTTTGGTAACGATTTCGTGAATATATCAGCTGCTTGTTGATCCGTATGAACATATTCAAGCCGAATTTCTTTCTTCATGACATGATCTCGGATGAAATGGTGTCTGATGTCAATGTGTTGTGCATAACAGGATTATATGTGATTGCTATTGCACTGGTGTTGTCGCAGAAAATAGGAGATTCAGTAGCTTGAATGCCATAGTCTTTCAATTTCTGTTGTATCCATATCATTTGAGCACAACAACTTTCAGCCGCAAGGTATTCCGCTTCAGCGGTTGATGTGGAAATGGATGTTTGTTTCTTGCTAAACCACGATGTCAGTCTATCACCCAAAAACTGACATGAACCGCTTGTACTTTTCCTGTCGATCTTGCAACTGACATAGTCTGCGTCTGAATATCCTACAAGATGAAGACTGGAATCTTTTGGGTACCAAAGTCCCACATTAATATGTTTAACGGCAGTAAATTGAGATTTCAAGGGATTTGCTTGAAATCGTGCGCATAAACAGACAGAAAACATAATATCTGGTCGGCTAGCGGTTAAATATAATAGTGAACCAATTAATCCTCTATACATCTTTGTGTCCACTGAGATTCCCCCTTTCATTTTTGTTCAGTTTGATTGATGAGATCATTGGTGTAGTAGCTTGAGAGCAATTTTTCATTCCAAACTTTTTCAGCATATCTTTTGTATATTTGGCTTGGTTAATGAAGATACCATTCTTTGACAGCTTGACTTGCAGCCCCAAAAAGAAGTTTAGTTCTCCCATCATGTTCATTTCAAACTGTTCCTGCATTATCTTAGAGAATCTCTCACACAATTTAGGATTAGTTGATCCAAATATTATGTCGTCCACATATATTTGTACAAAAATCGAGTTACCATCTTTTGAGAATTTAAACAAAGTTTTGTCAACCGTTCCAATTGAGAAGCCATGCTCAAGAAATAATTTAGTAAACATGTCGTACCATGCTCTTGGGGCTTGTTTTACTCCATACAATGCCTTATCTAATTTATAAACATAATCAGGATGAATGCGATTAATAAATCCAGGTGGTTGCTCTACATATACTTCCTCGCTTAGCAAACCATTTAAGAAGGTATGCCCACGGGCATCTGAATGCTACTCCCGGACCCTTTGGAAGTAAAAGATGGAACCTGTTGTGATCCTCCCCAAAGCAAACTAGCCTCAATATTCTTTGCTTTCTCTACCGCTTCTGCATAAGTAGTTGGTGCTCCAGTCATAACCAACGTATGTATCGTCCGATTCAGTCCTTGCATGAAACGCGAAAGCTTGGATCGATCACTATTTGATACATGAGGTACATAAGCTAGTATAGCAGAAAATCGAGAGGCGTACTCTCCCACTGACATATTTCCCTGAACTAACTGATTGAACTCGGCTTCCTTAGCAGAATAATAATATGGAGGCGAGTATTCTTGAATAAAATGAGTACGGAATACCTCCCATGAAATTATCTGACCAGATTCTCGGATTGCTTCCTCTGTGGCTTCCCACCACAGTTGTGCTCGATCTTTGAGTTGGTAAACAGCTAACTTGAGTCTCAGTTCTGGAGTGTACTCCACCAAATTAAATAAATAATTCATACTCTTCAGCCATGCCGTTGCTTTTTCACCACCTTCATTTCCAAAGAATTTTGGAGGACGCATATCTTGGAATTTAGCAATCACTAACTCCATTTCTCTCATTCTTTGGGTCAGCTGCTGAACTTCGCGATCCATTTCAACATTTCTTGCAACCTGCCTTTCCGGACGAATTGGTGGCTCCTGCTCTACTTCTACCTCTATATTCACATTTTGATTTGCCCTTCCTCTAGGGCGGCCACGTCTACCTCTGTCAATACCCTCAGTATTCCCTATGTTCTGAGCTTCAGACTCTTGGATAACTTCTTTTCCTTTTCTGCCTCTTCCTCCCGGTGCCATTCTACAAGACACAAGGATTAATCCACAAGCAGAAAAAATAATAGTAAGCACTGAAGGGTTTCAAGGAAATTTAAAACTTACTCCACTAGGTACAAATAAACGAAGCGTCAAACTTACTTCACTACTAGCTCTATCTCAGCTAAGTTAAATAATCATAGCATGCAAATCAAATAAAGAGCAAGTAGTAAATCAAATACGCAATCAATTTATTTGTGTCTAAACTCGAGTGTCCTAGACTCTAATTCGAGCATACCCCAGTTACGCTCTGATACCAACTGTGAGGGCCCGTGCTCTTGATTAATTTTTAATTATCAAACAACAGGATTTATTAGCGTAAACAGCGAAAACGAGTAAAAATTTTCCATTTTGGGCCTACAGAAATTTCGGCATGACCTCCCCGTAAATCGGACATACCAAAAATTCCAAAACAACACAACAAAACATTTATACTCGAAAATAGAGTCCAATAAAACAAACAGAATACCAATTGCACATAGAGCCAGCTAGGCTCGATCACACCAAATAATATCCAACACTCAAAATACAACCATACAAATACACGAGACATCTCCTCGGCAAATGACTCAATATAAATAGTATATCTAGGGACTCCCAACTCAAACCGACTCACTGGGCTCCACTGGCAGACGCTTCGCCAGCTGCATCAGAACCACCTATATAACCTGCTATGGAATCACAAAACAAACCACAGCAGCCCCGAGGGACAGGGGTCAAACCCCAGTACGAAGATCAAATAAATTACAGCATAAATAAATGACATGTAATAAAATCAATGCAATGCAATGCATGTAGGGTACCAATAATCTCGGATATCAAACTGGATCCAAAGAAACGAAAGCAACAACTGTGGCCACATGTGCCAGGGGTGTGACGTGTCAAATACGCCCTCGGCCCTGCACATCTGCGTCAGGGGTGTCAGTCTGCAGAACTGCTCGGCCCTTCCGCTAGTCATCAGAGGTGTGACGCTTAAACATCCTCGGCTCTGATGTCTAAATAACTCATCCAAGAGTAAACAGAGATCTCGGAAACAACGGAGTCATGGCTCGATATGAATGCGTGCTCAACAATGCATATAAATCCATATATTATTCCAATATATTTAAAAATTCAGATTTATTTAAAAAAATTTTGAGGAATAATCTTGAAATACATCCAAACAGCACAAAGATCACATAAACACATACTTTTCATAAAATCACATCAATTTAATTACACGTCGTTATAGACGCTGTAAGGAATCGATCAATCCGTACCTTAACCTTCAAATTAAATTACCACAATAGTTTATAAACTCCTCGGTGCTTCCTGGCTACTAAAACCTGTGGCAAATAATTAATTACCATCAAATAAATATTCAACTCTTAGCCAAAAACAATTTTACTAATTCCAGCTTGGACCTAAGCTCGGTTGTAAGGCCATAAATCAACCAAAACTTAACCAAAACATACTTATCATACATGGTTTGAATCCTAACTCAAAATGCCATATTTCAACAGAAGACTTCAACATGAAATTCAATCATCTCGACACTGAAAAACGCCCAAAACCAGCAACCATGAGATGCAAGGTCTGTGACAGATTTAGTTTCGACACTTAGAAGTATAAAATTCATATCTAACTCATTATTGAATCAAATCAATATCCGCTAATTGGAAATGTAAGACAACTCAAATATCTAAGTTTTCCTAGAAGAAACCATTTCCAGAATCCTAACAGAATAATCCCAGAATTAACAAGAAGGCGCTACTACATGCACACTTCGCGGACAGAAGTCTGTACTGAGCAGTTCCGGCAAAAACAGCATAACGACCTCAATTCTTAATGAATTTTAATGAATCATATATCAATACGAAGACAACGCATAGCTCTACAACTCTCTTTTGAATCACAAGTCCAAAATCCGAGAGCATAAATGTCATAAACTCGAATTACAGAAGCTAATCTGCACAGCTCCAACACAGCCTTCCATTTTGACACAGTTTGGTAAAAAAAATCATATCAAATCCGTTTTTAATTGGAATTCCATTTCTTCAGTGGCTACAGAAAGCTTAGACATAGAGCTATAAGTTCTTTATGATCCACAAGTCAAGAATCTTAGAGCACAACACACCAAAAACCCAAAAAACAGAACTCAAAAACCTGCAACTCGAAAAAAACAGCAACTAACTTCTTCCATGGACAAACTTTTAAAACCTAGGCTTAGGGATTACCTTCAAAAGCTTCCTTTGAACTGAAATAGAGTTAGAATTGACCTCTTCACACTCTAAAGAACCAAGAACAATGACAAGCAAGAGGCTGGAAAATTAACGAAGCAACAGCTCGATAGCTAGAGGAGATGCAAGAAGAGAAGGAAATGGATGCTTGTAGAAGAAACGAGAGATTTAAAGGAAGAAATGGATTGGGCTTGGGGCAAATGGGCTTCCTATAACACATATCTATATACATGAATTCAATTATTTAGCCCAATTGCTAGAATGTGACCCGATCCAAAAATTACAACTCTCGCGTGCTATTAAATTCCGATATGCATTTTAATATCGTCTATAATTCCGATATTTTCTAATACATATTTTTAACACACAAATATAATTATTTGGCGTAATTATTTTAATTTAGCACTTTAAAATAATTATTTCTAATTCTTGCCAAATACTGAATAATTAAATTCGGGTTTTCACATTCTCCCCTCCTAATAAAAGATTTCGTCCTCGAAATCTAACATACAAAACACTAGTACACAAAGTGGTTAAAACATTTACCACTGATAATACATAGGAAAATCTGAGTACATGGAGTTATTCATCATATTTTTAAACAAGTGAGGCCACTCTTGACGCATTCGAGCCTCTAACTCCCATGTAGCTTCTTCTATCCCATGTCTACTCCACTGCACCAAAACCAAAGTAATCGTCTTGTTCCTGAGTTGCTTCTCTTTGCGATCAAGAATTTGAACCGGCTGCTCAACATAACTTAGGGAACTACCTAACTCCACATCCTCGGTACTCAAAACATGAGATGGATCTGGCTCGTACTTCCGCAGCATCGATACATGAAACACATCGTGTATCGCAGACAAACTCTGCGGCAAGTCCAAACGATAAGCCAAAGTGCCAATCCTCTCAATAATCCCATACGGACCAATATAACGTGGAACTAACTTCCCTTTACGTCCAAATCTCATAGTACCACGAAACGGTGATACTTTCAAGAAAACATAATCACCAAACTGGAACTCTAAAGGCCGACGCCTTTTATTAGCATAAGTTGGTTGACGATCCTAGGCTGCTTTCATTCTTTTTCTGATCAATTCAACTTTATCTTTCATTTTTTGTACAAACTCTGGTTTAGACATCTGTCGTTCTCCTACATCTTCCCAACAAATCGGAGATCTGCACTTTCCGTCATATAAAGCTTCAAATGGTGCCATACCGATCGTTGTCTGAAAACTATTGTTGTAAGAGAATTCGACCAAAGACAATGATTCTTGCCAACCACCTCTGAAATCCATTACAACTGCTCGTAACATATCCTCTAGAGTTTGGATGGTTCTTTCTGACTGACCATCTTTTTGGGGATGATAAGCAGTGCTCATGGCCAACTTTGAACCCAAAGCTGATTGCAAACTACTCCAAAATTTTGAAGTAAACCTTGGATCGCGGTCTGATACTATGGCTATTGGCACACCATGCAATCTCACCACATAATCAATATACAATTTCGCCATTTTCTTGTAAGTACAAGTACGGTCATATGGAATAAAATGGGCTGAGCATCGATGGTGTAATCTATGAAACCCCTTTCATAATTACCACCATACTCTGATCAGAGATTTCAACCTACACATACATGAGAACACATAGGATATCCATACCCGAAGGTAAGCGGTGAATCCCCGACTACAATGCATCGACTCCTATGTGTTTCGACAGAACACCCAACCTTGCCACCTGATGACCCCTTGAGAGTCGGTAAACAAGTCAAAGTGTAATTCTAGCACATAGAGTCTCAATGTTGTCCCGGGTCATAAGGACTAATGGTGAACAACCATAAACTAGGACGTTTCCACACGATAAGTGAGAACCACTTGGAAAGTCCTTTATGGAGGGTTGTTCAGTGCACTCTACCAAGAGCACCTATCTGCATGCTCGGACATCACAATGTCCCCTACCAATGAAACATGGTACTCACATCGCAGATACTAGTCTCAAACTCTAGCGGCCTATATCCTTCTTAGCGGCGGCTGAATCAACTAGGAACTGTTTAGAATATACAGTATTCCAAATATGAGTTTCATGATACTCATCGTATGAGCATCTCATATTCTTTCTACTATTTGTATATTCAAGGTCATTATCTATGCAACTAGCATGGGTATACAGATAAAGATTTGCCAAAACAATAATTTCAAATATTATTAAAATAAAGATTGCTTATACATAGAGTTTCATTGTGAACACTCGGCCAACACTTGGCTCGACGGGACACCTACTGTAACATATTTCTGGGTCACATTATATCCGGATATGGTATTTTTGTTGATCCCAGTAAGGTTGAAGCCTTGATTTCTTGGCCAAGACCGACTTCTGTGCCAGAAATTCGCAGTTTTATGGGTTTGGCAGGATATTATCGACGCTTTATTAAAGATTTCTCCAGCATTGCCAAACCGATTACACAGTTGACTCAGAAAAATGCTCCATTTGTTTGGTCTGAGGAATGTGAGACCAGTTTTCATAAACTAAAGAAAAGACTGACCATTGCACCGATATTGACTATTCCATCAGGTACTGGTGATTTTGTGGTTTATTGTGATGCATCCCATCGAGGATTGGGTTGCATTCTGATGCAATGAGGGCATGTTATTGCTTATGCATCGAGACAGCTGAAACCACATGAAACTCGTGATCCAATTCATGATCTTGAATTGGCAGCCATCGTCTTTGCATTGAAGATATGACGACATTATCTGTACGGTGAGAAGTTTGAGATTTATTCTAATCATAAGAGCCTGAAATATCTGTTTTCACAATCAGAATTAAATATGAGGCAGCGAAGATGGCTTGATTTGTTAAAGGATTTCGATTGTGAAATCAAATATTATCCAGGAAAATCCAATGCAGCAGCTGATGCACTTAGTCGAAAGGTATGTTCTCTGTCCTTATCGACTATGGGTGTTTCGAATTTGATTAAAGACTGCTGTTTGTCTGGATTAGCTTTTGAAACAGATTGTCAACCTCTGAGATTGTGTACAATTCGAGCTGAACCAGAATTGATATTGAGAATCAAAGAGGCACAGAAAGTTGATCAGAACGTACAGAATTCGATTTCTATGGTCAGAGCTGGACATCAATCGGAGTATCATGTTCGTGACGGTATTTTGTATGTGAGTAATCGTATTATTGTGCCAAAAGTTTCAGAATTGAGACACCAAATACTAACAGAAGCGCACAACAGTCGTTTTAGCGTTCATCCTTGTGGCAGGAGAATGTATAATGATTTGAAGACCCAGTATTGGTGGAAACAGATGAAATATGATGTTACCGAATTTGTAGCCAAGTGTCTGAATTACCAACAGGTGAAAGCTGAGAGGAAGAAACCAGGAGGATTGTTACAGATTTTGTCCATTCCTGAATGGAAATGGGATCACATTTCCATGGATTTTGTGACACACTTACCGAGATCTTCCAGAGGTTATGATGCGATTTGGGTCGTGATTGATCGATTGACCAAATCTGCATGCTTTATTCCATAAAAAATGACATACAGATATGATCATATGGCCGATATTTATGTCAGTGAGGTGGTCAGATTGCACGGAGTGCCGAAGTCGATTGTTTCAGACCGTGATCCTCGGTTTACTTCGCTCTTCTGACAGAGTTTACAGCAGGCTCTAGGTACGAAGTTACATCTAAGTACCGCATATCATCCACAGACTGACGGACAGTCAGAGCGGACGATTCAGACATTGGAAGATATGATGAGAGCTGTAGTGCTTGATTTTAGCACTAATTGGCAAGATGCCTTGCCTCTTTGCGAGTTTTCGTACAACAATAGCTATCAGACAAGTATTGAGATGGCTCCATTCGAAGCGTTGTACGGAAAGAAATGTAGATCCCCTCTTTATTGGGATGATATCTCTGAGATTCCGGAGACTGGACCTGATATGATCAGAGATATGACTGAAAAAGTGAAACTGATTCAGAAAAGAATGAAGGAAGCACAGGACCGACAAGCCAAATATGCCAATGTTTGACGACGACCGTTGGTATTTGAGACTGAAAATCGAGTATTTTTGAAAATTTCACCTTTCCGAGGAGTTGTCAGATTTGGTAAGAAAGGGAAATTGTCTCCACGATACGTTGGTTCATATGAAATTCTCGAAAAGATAAGAGATTGTGCCTATCGACTCGCATTACCGCCTTCATTATCAGAAATACATGATGTCTTCCATGTATCTATGCTGCGGAAGTATCTCCCCGACGAATCTCATATTATGCAGCCAGACGAGACCGAGCTGGATACGACATTGAGTTATGTCGAGAAACCGATTCGGATTATCGATCGTAAAGAAAAAGAGCTCAGAACAAAAACAATTCCGCTTGTGAAAGTTCAATGGACTCGTCATGGCATTGAAGAAGCTACTTGGGAGACTGAATCAGACATGAGACAGGAATTCCCAGCATTATTTCACTGATGTAAGTTTCTATTCAGTTTCTATTACATGCCTTCTTATTGATATGATTAATTGCCTGTGATTTCGAGGACGAAATCATATCTTAGGGGGGGAGAAATGTAATGCCCGGAATTCGCTACGTTATTAATCTAAAATGAATTGTTAATTAATTGAGGTGATTATGAGAGGATTAATCGGGACACAGTCTGAAATCAGCATGAAAAGAGTTATGTGCGAGGATGAGCTCTCGCGCATATGCGCGACCCAGCCGGGCGCATATGCGCGAGGTGTCCAGAGAACCTTGCGCATATGCGCGACATGGATCCGCGCATGTGGGCGAGGGTACCCGAGAGTTGGGCAAAATGAACTCTGTCAATTGTACATCATTGGCTTGCTCTCTACGGATCCTGTCTGTCAATGTAGCCCAAATGACCAACGCTGAAAAGCGAGCAATGGTTCCCGGTACTACTAAAGCTATCTTTTCTCTTTGCAAGTCTAACAACAACGGCTTCTGAATCAAAGAACTCAAAGAAAAACTTGACTTACGGCTCAAAGCATCTGCTACAACATTCGCTCTCCCTGGGTGGTAACTAATCGTCACATCATAATCTTTGACAAGCTCTAACCACCTCCTCTGTCGCATATTGAGTTCTTTCTGAGAAAACAAATACTTCAAACTCTTGTGGTCCGTGAAAATTTCACACTTTTTGCCATATAAATAATGTCTCCAGATTTTCAAGGCGAAAACCACTGCTGCTAGCTCCAAATCATGCGTAGGATAATTCTTCTCGTAGTCCTTCAACTGGCGAGAAGCATAAGCTATAACTTTCCCACGCTGCATCAACACTGCACCAAGACCCTTCTTCGACGCATCGGTATAAACAACAAAGTCCTCTGAACCATTGGGCGAAGAAAGTATAGGAGCTGACGTCAACTTATCTTTCAACTCTTGAAATGAACTTTGGCAATCATTGGACCACTCAAACTTCACAGTCTTCCTCGTCAGATTGGTTAACGGCAGGGCAATCTTGGAAAAATCTGAAATGTAACGACGATAATAACCCGCCAAACCAAGAAAACTGTGTACCTCTGATACAGTGGTAGGAATAGACCACTTCTGAATCGCCTCAATCTTTACTGGGTCAACAGCTATACCATCCTTCGAGACAACATGGCCTAAGAAAGAAATCTGCTCTAACCAGAACTCACATTTCTTTAACTTAGCATACAACCTCTTCTCTCTCAACAACTGAAGAACAACTCTGAGGTGCTCTGCATGAAGCTCTCTGTTCTTGGAATAGATCAAAATGTCATCGATGAAAACAATGACAAAGCTATCCAAATACGGCTTGAACACCCGGTTCATCAGATCCATAAAGACTGAAGGAGCATTAGTCAGACCAAACGACATAACCAGAAATTCATAATGACCGTACCTGGTCCGGAACGCCGTCTTAGGGATATCAGACTCCCTAACTTTCAACTGATAATAGCCAGATCGAAGATCAATCTTCGAAAACACTGTAGCCCCTTGCAATTGGTCAAAAAGATCGTCTATCCGTGGCAACAGATACTTATTCTTAATCGTCACTTTGTTGATTTCTCTATAATCAATGCATAACCGCAAAGACCCATCTTTCTTTTTAACAAAAAGAACCAGAGCTCCCCAAGGCGAAGAACTCGGCCGAATGAAACCTTTATCAAAAAGATCCTGCAACTGCGCCTTCAACTCTTTCATCTCTGTAGGGGCCATTCTATACGGAGCCTTAGAAATAGGAACCGTACCTGGAACTAGATCAATCACAAACTCCACATCTCTGTCCGGCGTTAAACCCGACACATCATCCTCAAAAACATCAGAGAACTCTCTCACCACATCAATATCATCAATATTCAATTTCACAATTCCATCCATATCAACAATCGAAACCAAAAACCCATCACAACCTCTAAACAACAACTTCTTAGCCTCAAGACACGAAATAAAAGGAAGGACCAGCGAAGTACCTGCACTGGCAAGAATACCTTCCTTATTTGCATCATCTGCAAATTTTACCATCTTGGCAACACAATCAATCACTGCACGGTAAGTTGATAGCCAATCCATGCCAAGTACAATATCAAACGCAACCATCGGAATAACAATCAAATCAGCATAAACCACCCGCTCATCGATTTGAACAGAACATGAATACACAATAGACGTTGGGCACAACACATCTCCCGAAGGCAATACAACATTAAACTGGAGGGGAATAACAGAAGGAACTATACCCAAAGATCTCAAAAATAATTCAGACATAAAAGAATGAGTAGCACCTGTATCAATCAATGTCGTAGCTACTCTGCCTGAAATTAAAATAGTACTAGAGATCACGGAAGAATCAGGATTTATACTTTCCTTCATCATAGTGAAGATGCGACCCTGCAACTTCTCTTTACCCGATCCTCTCGGACAATCTTTGGCAATATGGCCTGCAGTGCCACATCGGTAGCAAGTATAAGAACCAAACCTGCACTCTCCCCTGTGATGCCTACTGCACTTGGGGCACAAGGGCCTCTCTGGATCAAATGGAACTGCTGGTGGTTTAGGACTCGACTCAAACTTGCCTTTTCCTTTGAAACGATCCTTTCCTCTTTGATTCGAACCCTGGCCTCTTTGAGCAATGGCCTGCTGTCTCGCATGTCTCTCTCTTGCAATATCTTTCTCATCTTGCTCGGCCAACAAAGCCTTAGCCACAATCTCTTTGAATGTCCCCGCCTTCGACATATTGATGTCCCTTCTGATCTCTGCTCTAAGGCCTCTAATGAAATGAGCACCCTTGTCTTTGTCATTGGAGGCAATATACGGGGAAAAGAGACAGCCCTCTTCGAACTTCAGAATATACTCATCGACATTCATACCTCCTTGACGAAGCTCCAAAAACTCAGTCACCTTTCGAGCTCGAAGTGCATCAGAGAAGTACTTGTCATAGAAAAGATCAGTGAACTCCTGCCACTTCAATGCCGGTACATCCACATTTACCTTGGTAGCATTCCACCAAATGCGTGCAGCTTTGACTAACATGAACACTGCACAACTGATTCTGTCCTTGTCTTCAAAGTTTAGATGATCAAAAATAGCCTCAAGTGCCTTGATCCACTCTACTGCCACCAATGGATCAGTGCTTCCTGCAAACTCAGGCGGATCCATTCTCTTGAAAGCAGTAAATATCCCATCGGTTCCAACTGCTTGAGCCGCTTGGCCTCTCCCTTGTCCTCTACCTTGGCCTGTACCTTGCAGACGGAGCAACTGCTGGATCTGCACACTATGGACCTTGGCCTGCTCTTTCAATTACTTGTCGAACTCATCGACAACTCTAGATGAAGAACTATCCTCACCCTCTGAAGCCTTTCTCTTAGGAGGCATAACTCCTACAATGTGCTCACACAATACATATCAATAGATAACAATGAATAGATGTAGAAGAAGACATACCCGGACCGTTGAAAGTAGACGAAGTCATATGCATTGGTCCGAAGAACGGTGCTCTGATACCACTAAATGTAACACCTCTGACCGATTTTAATAAAATAACAGCGGAATGAATTTAAAATTTTTCTTGAAGGGAGGAAGGATTAAAATTTCATGACATAAAAACATTTACAAACAAATGTATATACATGATCAATGAAATGATACAACCAAAATACAAAATATCATTTTTATGATCATGTCCAAAATTCTAGCAAAATACTCTTCTTCCTTCCCTCTCTTATGCATATGACCCCGGTTCCAATCAACGTCCTGGTACGTCACTCTTATTTGCATCACATGAATAACTGAAATGAGTATAAAACTCAGCAAGTGGAACTCTTACATAGCAATGGATACATAGCATAATCTGAAAATCATGACTTTGAAAACATTAAATACCATCAACTCTAGAAACATGAATAACATAGCAAAACATGAACAATAAGATGATATTTCTCTTTTCTCTGTTGGATTGATATCTATATAGTATCTCTGGCTCTGTACCTATATCCCATCGATATAAATCGATAACTCTGAGGGATATAAGCCTATGGTCGTTGATCAACTAATTGCATGCAATCTCTGACTATGTATCTATCAATCCATAAAACATTTGAACTCTCTCTTGGGCATTTTAACAAACACTTCGCATACTCTATCTCTTGTATTCCCTTTTACACAATTGAGATATTCAATTGCCTCTAATATACAACAAGATATATCTATACATAATATGAATCAAATGGAAGGGAATAACATGTTAAAACATTGAAACACAATATATATACTATCATGTGAGCACAAGAAATGAAATTCCACTTACAACCCTTGGAGCAATTGATTCTAATCTCTTGGTACAAAACCTACAACAATAAACCATGAATAACACCATCAATAACTCAATAATCCAACAACAATACCATAAAGCCATAAAACCAACACCATCAACAACCCATGATTTCTCCCAACACCAAAACCAAGAATAAACTAAACCAAAAGCTTACCTTAGCCTCCTTGAACTCAAAACTATCTTGATCTAACCACAATAATCCAACTAGGAGCTTGAATCAAAGAAAGGGAAGAAAGAAAAGTAGAAACCCTAGGTCTCCTTGAGCTGCAAACCGAGAAGAATGAGGAAAGAATGAGAAAAGGAGAACCAATCCATGCCTTATATCAATAAAAATCTCAAAAACACGCTTCTACTTTGCATCGACCGCGGGTGCGCTACCTACCTTACCGCGGGTGCGGTATGCTCTCGGCAACTCGTCCAAAAATCCCAAAAAGATGACCGCGGGTGCGCTCCGCCACTCTGCACATAGCCACGTTAAAGATCGCTTTCGAAATGCCTATTCCCTTCATAATTTGGAAAAGTGGTAAACTACAAAGTCTATGTCGTTTCTTGAATCTCTCCAAATTTCAGATCATTTGGAGGTCTGAATAAAAAGTTATGCTAAATCTCCCAACATGTGTCACTGAAGGAACGACGAAACACACGACACACTTCGGGGCACTTTTGGCTTACCTTCCACAATGATTTGAACAAAACTCAAAATAAGAAAGTTATAGCCTTATGTCTTATCTTTCTAATGAAAGTAGCCTCACCTCATTTGGATCAATATAAAAATTATCATGAATTTAATCGTAACGCCGCTACAATAACACTACACAACATCTATAATCAACCATGCTATAAATCATAAATCGACATTCTTAACATCCAAACTATACTTAAACTTGACCAAATATTCAATAAACAGATGAAATCTTAAACTGTACCGATCACCAAGCTTGGATATTACAATTAGCTCAATTGGTACCAGGATTGTGCTAAGTACCTATATATCCATGTGGTCTTAGGTTCGATCCTGGGGAGGTACAAACTCCAGTGCATGGGCTAGAGTAGCTTATGAGTAACGATGCCTATGGAAAGCCCGTGAGGGAAGAGTCTAGAGTTCTATAGAGAGCCCATAGTCAGAGCCCAAGATCGGGATAGCCTTGGGTCGTTACATTAAAAGGCGCCTTTTATTGTAACAACCCATTACAGGCCCAGTGGACCGCCCATACGGCCAACTACCCCGATCGACCCAAGGCTATCTCGATCTTGGGCTCTGCTCTATGGGCCTTGGCCCATCTATGGAACTCTTCCCTCACGGGCTTTCCATAGGCGTCGTACGGGTTACTCATAGAACACTTCAGCCCATGCACTGAAGCTTATGCCTTCCCAGGATCGAACCTAAGACCACATGGTTATATAGGTACTTAGCACAATCCTGGTACCAATTGAGCTCAATTGGTACCAGGATTGTGCTAAGTACCTATATATCCATGTGGTCTTAGGTTCGATCCTGGGGAGGTACAAACTCCAGTGCATGGGCTGGAGTAGCTTATGAGTAACGATGCCTATGGAAAGCCCGTGAGGGAAGAGTCTAGAGTTCCAGAGAGAGCCCATAGTCAGAGCCCAAGATCGGGATAGCCTTGGGTCGTTACATGCGCGACCTAAAGACGCGCACATGCGCGAAATGTCCCGAGAAGTTGGCGCATATGCGTCGGATAGAGGCGCGCATATGCGCGAGTTGCATTGCACGAGACAGTAGGTCTCGCGCATATGCGCGACGATGGGGCGCTGCATATGCGCAAGCTGCCGTGATGTTACGCGCCGAGACTTTGTGTCTCGCGCATATGCGCCGATGCTGGTCGCGCATATGCGCGAGACGTGCAGTACGCACAATGCTCTACTTGCCTTACATGAAACGTATATATGTATATATATATAGCAAGCACGAATTGTTCCTCAGATTTCAAAGAAATGGAGCGAAGCTTTGAGAAGAAATATCCTTACGCCTTTCTATTTCGATCCGTCCGTTAGATTTTGAATCCGAATTCAGTACCGAGTTCCTAGCGACGATAGCTACAACTGGACGTAAGTTTTGTTACGTTTAGATATGATTTGAAATTATGATTTTGTCAGAATTGAATAGGAATCATATATGGTGTTTCTGATACAGTGGAAATCGTATATTTGAAGTCAGATTGAAGAACAGACTGTTTATGTAATTGTTATGATTTTCAGAGTTGATTTGATTAAGATTCAATATCAGAGTTGTATTGTTAATGATTATAAGTTGTACCGATATATAAGTTGTACCGATATTGATTATGAATTCTGGTATTATATCTGTGATGTCAAGACTGACGGGGTTATCGAGACTGTATTGTTATACTGTCGAAACATCAGTGGATTGATATTGATCAGATTTAGTAGTGACTTCGATTATATTGTGATATCGTCGATATGGATTAGATTGTATCGTGATTTGATATTGATCGGATTATGTTTGATTTGAATATTGATCAGACTAGATTTTGAATTGAGTTGCATATTGAGATTGTGCCTATGCGATATTGTATTTCAGATTGATATGGACAGATTTGACTTCGATACTTCGACTTCGTCAGACCGCGAAGACAAATGTATAAATTTATGTTGATGTGGGATTGCACAACTCGAGTCCGATTGACTTGAGTTTCCCAAAATCACATACTTTACTTTATTGCATCGATATTTGCAATTGTATGAGGTTGATACCTTTGATTTATTGATTTATGTATTGAGTCATTAAGCGGATACGCCTAAATTGTGAATGAGTAATCTTGTGACAGTAGTGTCGGATAGTGATGGAATCGTCATTGGTACATTGCACATTGTCACAGGATAGGATATTGGTGAAAATGCCAAAGTCTGTGACGGTTAGGTCAAGACACCGGACGTTTGGCTATATCGGAGTGGATAAAATTGGAGTTTCTTCTATTACTGGTGTTCGATATGGAAAGAGCCAAAGTCCGTGAATAAGAACATACTACCACCCCGATCGGGAGTGTAGGTGGGTGTATGTTCTTATTCCGATCGGGATCCCTAGATTAGGACTGAGTTGAGTCTGAGTCTGAGAATCACGGAGAGTGATTCATTGCTTGATATGAAATTATGTTCCTGATGATGGTATATGTTTAGAATATAATTTATTCTTGATATTGATTCATGTTTAGGATTATAATACATGTGATGAATATTTGATTAATGTTCTGATTTTGATACATGTTATGAATGTTTATTTCATGATTTTATATTGTTATATGAAAGGCATGTATACATGATTTATACTGGGAATATAATTCTCCGGCTGTTGTCTTGTTTGTATGTGTGCATGACAACAGGTGGGACATGATCAGGGACAAGAAGAGAGAGATCATGATTAGAGTGGAGACTACGGACTTGGATTAAAGATAGGGTTGAACACTTGATAATTAGTTGTTAAACCTTAGTTTTATTGAATGTAGATTGTACAGGACTTGTACTTTATTTATACGAATCTGTATATTAGTTAGATTCCATTACGTTCCGCAATTAAAGAAATTTTTTTTATGACCCAAATTACTTGAATTAATAAATTGATCCTAATGATGATTAAGAATTGAATTAGCGTTCAGGTCCCCACAACAGGTGGTATCAGAGCAATAGGTCCAGAATGGTAGGTTCTTGAGATTGAGATAGAAGCTAGTGAGCGGGGTAGATTGAGTTTTCTTTCCTTGCATGTGATTGCTAGCATGTAATTTATTATAATGTTGAATTATATTGTGTATGCTAACATGATATTATGTTTTATTGCTTTTGAAACTACATGTTACCTGAATATCTGAGTTGATTTGGTAATGTGTATTATTTGGAAATGAGTCAGAACCAATTCTTGATCAGAGGTAAGCTGATCGGAAAGAGATTGAGACGGATTTGTCTCATGTGATTGCTAACTCTTGTGATTATCAGATATACCTCCGAGAAAAATTCGAGAATCGGGTAGTACTTCGAGTAATCAGATAGATGTGTCAGAAACTCCGATGGAAACAATGATGACGAGGTTTCAGTCGTTTCAACCGCCGATTCTGAAGGGTACCTATACGCCAGTCGATTGTGAGAATTGGTTAGAGGATATAGAAATGCTATTTGAATTCCTTGGTTTCACAGATGATTGTAGAGTTAAACTGATTGGGCACCAGTTACGGGAATTCGCAAGGAGTTGGTGGCTGGTAACCAAAGAAACCTTAGAACAGCGTGGTCCAGTGATTACGTGGAAAGTTTTTAAAGTTGAATTCTATCAAAGATTCTTCCCCATATCATACCGACAAGGTAAAGGTGCAGAGTTTGCAAATCTGAGACAGGGTCAGTTGAATGTTGACGAGTATTTGGCCCAGTTCTTCACCTTGCTACGTTTTGCTCCTCACGTGGTTGGGAATGATGAAGCTGTGACTGATCAGTTTGTTAAGGGATTGAATCCTGAGATATTGACATTAGTAAATACAGGACGACCCTATAGTTTTGTTGATGCTCTGAGTAGGGCCAAGAGAGCCGAAGCCAGTCTGACAAGACAGAAAGGAGCTTCGTTTGCGCCTCTAGCATCGAGACCACAGTAACCACCTCTCGAACCTGAGACTGTTAGTAGTAGTGGTGAAAAGAAAGACTATTTGAAAGCTCGAAAGAAGCAGTTTAAAAATTTAGGCAGCAGTCTTTCTAGCTCCAGTAGTTCGAGTCAGAGTTATATCGGAGTGTATTGCAGCACCTGCGGAGGGAGACATCCCACTGAGCAATGCCAAGGAGTATTTGGTAGTTTCCGTATCTGCCGACAGTCAGGATATTTTGCAAGAGTATGTCTACAGAGAGGTTCCCGAAGATTCCAGGGAGCAGAGGCATCTGGTGGTAGTGACCGAGGAACAGATTCAGGATGCACTTGATGATGTAGTGACAGGTATCTGTTCTTTTATGATTTTGTTCCATATGTATTGGGAGATTCTCGTACATCTTATACATGATTCTGTATGAATTGTATTGACATATGCTTTATTCGGTTGGGTCTGTATATACTGTAGTATTGATTTCTTTATCTTTTAGGGGAAAGATTGATACCAGTGAATTCTGTAAATATTTTATACTGCAGTGAAGTGAGAATGAGATTGAGTTATATTGTGTTGTACTTGTGTGGTCTGATTTTGACTGCATTATTGATATTGATGTATTGACAAGTACAGAACTATTATAGATTTTTGGCTGGAGTAATTCCTTATGTATTCAATGGATTACTGAAACTAAGCGTATCATGGATTGATTTGCCAGTAGCAGGAGAATTGCTAAAGTCTTCCTAGCTGAGATTCCAGGTTTGCCTTATATCAGGGAGAATGATTTCAGCCTTGATTTGATACCAAGTACTGTTCTTATTGTTAGAATTTCATACAGAATGATGTTGACTGAATTGGAAGAATTGAAATATCAGTTAGAAGAATTACTGCCGGAGAGTTAGAGTTAGATCTGATTGTGTGTTTCTCTGTAAAATACTTCAGTTTTATTTATCAGTTCAGTTATGGGTGGATGAATCCGGTGTTCAGAGGTATTCTGATGATTTTATGCTCGATATAGTTATGATATTTTGATTTCTTGCAGCATATGACCGACTGAATCGACTCTTTTGTAGTGAATATTCTGAGAATTGGAAAGTTGTATGTAGGAATTGTTGAATTGTGAATCTGGATTTAGACAGATTGTATTCATAGCCTGTTATATCTGAAGATGATGTATCTGTTGATCTATGCAGAATGAAGCCGGGATCAGTGGCTGAGATTGATATCAGTGTCAGATATTTATGGTTGTATGAATCTAGCCGGATATTATATACGATTGTTGTATTGAATATTCTTGAGGCTTTTTATCTTTTAACTCAGTAGTTGATATAGATTACATATCGTTGAGATTCTATACGGCGTGAGTTAAACCAAAGCTGATTTCGGGAACTAAAGCAGTTCAGAAGTCTGATCAGAATGTTTAGACCTTGATTTCAATGATCAGAGTAGAGGATCGATCAGAATATCAGGTATGTGATACTGTATGGCATATGAATAACTGATTTGTGGTGTCAGATGTGTTGGATTTGGAAACGATAGGTATGATCAGAAGTGCGCCATCTTTGATTCAACATTTATTCTGATGATAGAAAAATGTATAATGACTTGAAGTGACTGATGTTAGGGAAACAGATGAGGTCAATTGTGGCAGAATTTACTGCAATGTCTATATTGTCCATCAATAGGAGAGGAACCAGGAGATTGGTTATATAAATTATTGATTCCTGAATAGAGATGGAGTATATTTCTATGGATTTTGTGATGGAACTATCGCAATATTTCCAAGATTTTGATGTGACATGATTGTGATTGACAGATAGTTCGAATCTGTATATGTTATTCTGTACAGGAAGATGTACAGACATGATCAGAACGACTGAGTTGTATGTCAGAAAAGTGGGCAAATTGCACTGAATGCCAAAGTTGATTTTATCATATCCCCGATTTTCGGATTATTTTGTACTTTTGGCAGAATATACAACAAGATCTTTCACATAGCGTTTATAAATCAACAGATAGTCGGAGCGAACTATCCTGATTCTGAAGAATATCCAGGAACTATAGTGCTGGATGTTAGCACTAGTTGACATGATTTATTGTCACTTGTAAATTATCGTATAACGATAGTTATCAGATGGGTATCGAGATAGCATCATTCGAGGCATTGTACAGTGAAAACTGCAGATTTGCTTCGTATGGGGATTATATCTCGGTGATACCTAAGATTGGATTTGATGGAATCAAAGATATGAAAAAGAAATTGCAATTGATTCAGAAGAGAATAAAGACAGCTCAGAATAAATAGACTGAATATGTCAACGTCGGATGATGACTGTTGATATTTGAGGTTGAAGATTGAATATAACCCTGATTAAAATTATCGGATTGATAGGAGATGATGTTGATTTGTTATGAGCTGTTGATTGGTATATACGGATGTTGTATAGCCAGTATTGTGAGATTGATTCTATCCTCAGTTATTCGAGTGATATTATGAGATTATACTTCTTGAAGTATTATGAAAGGGGATCGGTTACGGTGACCGGAAGCGCAACGGAAGTTTAAAAATCGAATTTTTACAAGAAAATTTCGGCCACCTCTTTGTTTATGTAGCAAATACAATAAAACACCAATATCATACATAGGGTGTTGAGAAAATCGTTATCTATCAACCTCTTGAGGTTGATGATGGCACCAACCAAGTTGTAAACAACTTGGCTCTTCAAGGATGAGTTGATCTACAAGCTTCCTCCTTTCATTCAAAATCAAGCCCACCACTTGCAAGCTAGAACCCTTCTTATTTTGAACTAGAAAAATAAGAAGATTTTTCAAAGAGAAGTGTGTATTTTTCTTCAACAATTGAAGAACACAATGAGAGAAAAATTTGAGAAAATTGCTCCTTGAATTTTCGGCCAACACATGAAAAATGAGAGGGGGAAGACTTGTCTTGGGTGTGGGAAAAGTTGATCCAAAAAGTTGCATGCCATGCAATATTTTAATCAAAAGTATTCACACCCCTTCACCTCCCAAGCATGCAAAACTTAGTGGGCTTGTAACATTTACAAAGGGCCCATGGACTTTTTAATTGTCTCAAACATATTTGAGCCCAATTAAACTTTACTTGATTTTACTCAAGCCCACTAGTTAAATAATTATTTTCAATTGGGCTCTACAAGGCCCAATGTTATTTAATTAATTCAACACTTGAATTTATTTAATTATTTGGACTCTACTAGGCCCACTAGTGTATTATTAATTCAACACTTGAATTAATTTAATTTAGTCCATAATAATGTTTATGAAAATCACAATTTTCAAATACATTATTTATTTGGCCTATTTTTAATTTAGGAACACATTCATAAATTAAAAATTATATTTCTCTCATAGAAGTCATACTTCTATTTTTCTCAACGCTTATAAACTCATTTATAAGCCGTTCAACACATTGAACTATTTTTACTTCTCAACGGGATCTAGAAAGCTAGTACTTGTGTGGCCCTCAATGGTTCATTGATACAACTAGCCGTGGGTTCACATCTCCATGTGATTCGGACTAAACATGTCCTTATATGAGCATACCCCAATTGCTCCATTCTTACTTATCAACTCCTTGATAACAAGAACGTCAGAACTCAAGTCTGATAGTACCCAACCAATGATGTTAAACGCCTAGCAGCATCGCTTACATGATTCACTAGGTATCAAATGATAGTGCCTGCAAGAACCATTCAATTATGGTTAGCGTACAGTACGGTCCCTTCAACTCATATATCCCGACCGATTCGACAACCATTGGTTTATCGAGAGTTGTCAATGAATCGATACTATGTGTCATGTCGTAGTTGCATCGATGGTGTAATCTATGAAACCCCTTTCATAATTACCACCATACTCTGATCAGAGATTTCAACCTACACATACATGAGAACACATAGGATATCCATACCCGAAGGTAAGCGGTGAATCCCCGACTACAATGCATCGACTCCTATGTGTTTCGACAGAACACCCAACCTTGCCACCTGATGACCCCTTGAGAGTCGGTAAACAAGTCAAAGTGTAATTCTAGCACATAGAGTCTCAATGTTGTCCCGGGTCATAAGGACTAATGGTGAACAACCATAAACTAGGACGTTTCCACACGATAAGTGAGAACCACTTGGAAAGTCCTTTATGGAGGGTTGTTCAGTGCACTCTACCAGGAGCACCTATCTGCATGCTCGGACATCACAATGTCCCCTACCAATGAAACATGGTACTCACATCGCAGATACTAGTCTCGAACTCTAGCGGCCTATATCCTTCTTAGCGGTGGGTGAATCAACTAGGAACTGTTTAGAATATACAGTATTCCAAATATGAGTTTCATGATACTCATCGTATGAGCATCTCATATTCTTTCTACTATTTGTATATTCAAGGTCATTATCTATGCAACTAGCATGGGTATACAGATACAGATTTGCCAAAACAATAATTTCAAATATTATTAAAATAAAGATTGCTTATACATAGAGTTTCATTGGTTCACTCGGCCAGCACTTGGCTCGACGGGCACCTACTCTAACAATCTTCCATTTGCACTAGAGCCAACTTTCCATATGCTTCAAACCCATTGATTCGCGATGCATCTCGAATAATGGTCCAGGTAAAGGCTTAGCTAGTGGATCAGCAACATTATCTGCGGAGCCGACTATGTAAATCGAGACTTCTCCTCTTTCCACAATCTCTCGGAGGATGTGGTACTTTCTCAATACGTGTTTGGACTTCTGATGAGACCTCGGCTCCTTTGCTTGAGCTAAAGCTCCCGTGTTGTCACACAACACCGGGAGAGGAGCAACTCCATTAGGAATGACGTCCAACTCTTAGACGAAATTCCTTATCCAAACAGCCTCCCTTGCTGCATCTGATGCAGCAATGTATTCGGCCTCTGTGCTGGAATCCGCAGTATTGTCTTTCTTGGAACTCTTCCAAGAGACAGCAGCACCATTGAGCACGAATACAAACCCAGAGGTTGACTTCGAGTCATCGATATCGCTTTGGAAGCTAAAGTCGGTATAGCCTTCCAATTTCAGTTCTCCACCCCATAGACCAAGAACAATTTATTGGTCCTTCTCAACTACTTGAGGATGTCTTTCACAGCTTTCCAGTGTGGAAGACCAGGGTTCGATTGATATCTACTCACTACACTTAGTGCGAAAGCCACGTCAGGACGTGTAGATATCATCCCATACATGATGCTACCAATCGCAGATGCATAAGGAATGCTTGTCATCGCCGCTATCTCTGCATCAGTCTTGGGAGACATAGACTTGGATAGGGACACGCCATGACACATTGGTAGATGTCCTCTCTTGGACTCATCCATCGAGATCCGCTTCATGATGGTATCAATGTATGTGGATTGGGTGAGACCAAGCAATCTTCTTGATCTATCTCTATAGATCTGTATTCCCAATACAAAAGATGCTTCACCCAAGTCCTGTATCGAGAACTTACTTGCTAATCATATCTTAGTTGATTGCAACATTCCTACATCATTCCCAATGATTAGAATGTCATCAACATAAAACACCAGGAATGTCACAACACTCTCACTGATCTTCTTATACACACAGGGTTCCTCAGGATTCTTAGTAAAACCAAACTCTTTGATTGTACTATCGAATCTGAGGTTCCAACTCCTAGATGCTTGCTTTAGACCATAAATAGATCTTTGAAGTTTGCATACCATATGCTCACTTCCGATAGATGTAAACCCTTCGGGTTGAGACATGTAAATCTCTTCCTTAATATCCCCATTAAGAAAGGCTGTCTTAACATCCATCTGCCATATCTCATAGTCATACCATGCAGCTATGGCTAGCAAAATCCTTATGGACTTGAACATTGCAACTGGAGAAAAGGTTTCCTCAAAGTCAACTCCTTGTCTTTGAGTATATCCTTTTGCCACCAATCGCGCCTTGAAGGTCAATACCTTCCCATCCGCCCCAAGTTTCCTCTTGTAAATCCATTTACACCCTATGGGAATAATTCCCTCAGGTGGATCCACGAGATTCCACACTTGGTTCGAATGCATGGAATTCATCTCAGATTCCATCGCTTCAAGCCACTTGGATGAATCGACATCAGATAATGCTTCCTTGAAGGTCCTTGGATCACATCCATGGTTAGGCTCATCATGGCCCTCTTCAAGAAGCAGACCATACCTCATAGGTGGTCTCGAGACTCTCTCGGATCTTCTAGGAGCTTGTATCTCCTCACTTAGCTCATTGGGTGTGGGTTCTACAACTGTGGGTGTCTCTCGAACCTCTTCGAGTTCTATCATCTCGCCTTTTCTATCCAATAGAAATTCCTTTTCCAAAAAGGTTGCATTCCTAGAAACAAACACCTTTGTTTCTTGGGGATGATAGAAATAATATCCAACAGAATTCCTTGGATATCCCACAAAGTAGCATAAAATGGATCGACTATCCAATTTATTTCCCACTGCCTGCTTCACATAAGCAGGACACCCCCATATTCTATGATAAGAATACTTGGGAGGCTTACCCATCCATATCTCATATGGAGTCTTGTCAACTGCCTGCTTCACATAAGCTTGTATCTCCTCTCTTGGCTCTTCGGGTGTGGGTTCTACAATTGTGGGTGTCTCTCGAACCTCTTCGAGTTCTATCATCTCGGCTTTTCTATCTAATAGAAATTCCTTTTCCAAAAAGGTCACATTCCTAGAAACAAACACCTTAGTTTCTTGGGGATAATAGAAGTAGTATCCAATCGAATTCTTTGGATATCCCACAAAGTAACATAAAATGGATCGACTATCCAATTTATCTCCCACTACCTGCTTCACATAAGCAGGGCTCCCCATATTCTAGGATAAAAATATTTGGGAGGCTTACCCATCCATATCTCATATGGTGTCTGCCTTTGAATGGACATTTAGTGGAATATCTTTCAATTTTAAGTTTTAGAGATCGTTTTCAAGTTTTCCAGTACCAATTAAACATTCATTCTTGTAAATGTTGCAAACACCTTTGCTAAATAAACAAAAATATCCATCTTTATCAACATAGAAATGGAAACAATGTTTTTCACCAAATCCGGTACAAACAAAACATCTCTTAAAATTAACTTAAAATCATTGTTCATAAGCAAGTAAACATCTCCAATAGCTTTGGCAGCAACTCTTGCTCCATTGCCCATCCTCTAGAAGGTCACACCTTCCTTAAGCTTTTTAATTCTTCCCATCACCTGCAAATCATTACAGAGATGTGAGCCACATCCGGTATCCAATACCCAAGAAGTAGAGTTAATGTATAACTTCGATATAGAACATACCGTTTCCAGAACTCTTATGGGCCAGATATTCCTTGCAATTTCGCCTCCAATGTCCAGGCTTCTTGCAGTGATGACAAACATCACTAGTCTTGTCAGCCTTAACTGGTGTGGCTGCCACAACGGGATTCGGAGATTGCCTCAACAAGGGCACGTTCTTCTTGGGACGTTGGAAAGAACACTTCTTTCCCTTCCCATGTGGATCAATCTTCGTACCAGATGAAGAACCCATATAAAGAACCAACTTCTCTTTCTTGATGGTTGATTCAAACGTAACAAGCATATTCACCAACTCCTCAAGGGTCGGCTCCATCTTGTTCATGTTGAAGTTCACCACAAAAGGATCAAATGAGCTAGGCAATGATAACAACAACACGTCGGTGGTCAACTCCGAAGGCAAGATCAGATCCATGCCAACGAGCTTGTCCACGAGCCCAATCAACTTCAGGCCATGCTCATGGACCGAGGCATCATCTCGCATGCGCAAAGTGATCAGCTCCTTGACGGTAGCATGCCTAAGAGGCCGTGTTTGCTCACCAAAGAACTCCTTGAGATGCAAATGAATGTCAGCAGCACTCTTTGCATCCTCAAAACGCCTCTGTAGCTCATCATTCATAGAAGTCAGCATATAACACCTGGCTATCAAGTCATGGTCACACCATTCCTTGTAAGTCTGCAATTCCTCAGGGGTGCAGTCAGTCGGAGCCTCAACAGGGGGCGACTCAGTCAGTGTATATGCTACCCTTTCCGAATTCAAGACGATTTTCAGGTTTCTTAGCCAAGTGAGGTAATTAGGTCCAGTTAATATGTGTTTGTCGAGTATTACGGATATCGGATTGCGAATCGAAGACATTGTCAATTTGTACTGAAAAGTAAAAACAGATAAATGTTGATGACTATTTTAAAATATTTAGTAAGATATGAAGTTTGGACTTTTACTTCATAAATATTTGCTCCCACTGTTTTGACATTTTCACTACCCTCTAGTGAAAACGGGAAACTCCTTTCCTCAGTAGGTACGTAAGGTCCAATTAGCGAATCATGATCCCGAATAATATCAGCCAATCATAATTCCTAAAAGGTAGTTTCCAATTGCATCACAATGCAACCCTCTACGTAAACTTTTGTCTCACGTTTGATTAGGACCCAATAATATGACGTCGTTCATCTTCACGTGTCAAGCCTTACCCATCGATGTTGAACCTTAATGGACGGTCGCCATGAGTTCCCTCAATAATATGAGTCGAAATCATGGGAGTTCCACGTAGTTCATATCACCATGTCAATGGATGTCACAGCTTTCCGGCACCCAGAGCTCCCCCAATAATATGAGCCGAGCCCCGAGTACGGGTAGCGTTCATCATGCACCCATTGTCGATGGAAGACAAGGAAATTATAAACAAATTTATAATTCCCCTTTTCGGGCTTGATATTAGTTTTGAATCTTATTCAAAATGAGGGTTTTTAATTTTGAAAAGTCTCATCATTAATTTTATTTAAAAGCTCGCCATGTTTGGTCGTATGTTTGCCGGATTCATGCAAATTTGTTATTATCATAATAATAACGCACATACTCATTATTTATAACATATCATGCATATATTATAAACAGTAAACAAAACAAGGATGATCAATCGCCCCAATACTAATGGCCCGTGTGAGCTAAACACGGGCCTAGGTCCAATCCTATGGAAATGCATGGGATGCAAATGCAACTATTACATAAGCTTCCAATATTTACATGTCTTCGATCTTCATAATCATCATGGCCACCATCTTCCAATCTTGATCATCCACTATACTAATATTTACAAATAAATATCCATGGCAAATAGGGATACATCTCATGGGGGTGGGAACGGGCCATAAACCAAGCCCACTTTATAAATTGATAATTATTACAATCATTCAACACAAAATATCCTAGCATACACCTAGCAAATTGGGCTTGGGCTTTTGATCATCCTTCATGCATAATATCACATATCATACACTATCAATTAATTATCACAAACGATTATAAACTAAATTAACAAAGTATACAAACACCTTTGTCTACTTTCAAATTAATTTATTTATAACCGAATTTCTTGTAAATCACCATTTACTATAAATATTTAAAGTCCAACTTAAAATATTTAATTCATAAGAAAATATTTGCAACTTTTATAATTCTAAACTTAAGGGCCCAAAAACTTATTTTTCACAAAAAACATTTTGGCCCATTTAAAATTCACAAATATGTTAGCCATCTAATGGCCCAACAACATCAAGGCCCATGACACTTTGATAATCCAAAACACTTTTGGAAACCCTAGTCGTCATCACCGTCGCCGGATTCCAGCCAACTTAAATTTTTTTTTTATTAAAATCATAGGGCTGTTTGGGCAGCCCCTTGGGCTGCAAGGGGCTGCCCTTGCTGCCCGTTTTGGGCAGCCCCTCGAGCAGCCCAAGCTGCCCGAAATGGGCAGCAACTTGCTGCCCAAAAGTCCCCCGAAACCGGCCTTGATTCGATGCAAAATATTAGTCTCATGCGGTTAGAAATCAATCTCAATATAATATCTTGTAATTGCTACACAAAATTGTAACCATAGCTCGGACCTGAAATGGCCGAAGAATGAATAATATACGGTAAGGATTTTCGATTTAATGTTCCTTTGATATCCGTATTATTTATGCCTCGATGATTATCGAAAGGAATGGAGTAATTCCTTATGTATTCAATGGATTACTGAAACTAAGCGTATCATGGATTGATTTGCCAGTAGCAGGAGAACTTCTAAAGTCTTCCTAGCTGAGATTCCAGGTTTGCCTTATATCAGGGAGAATGATTTCAGTCTTGATTTGATACCTGGTACTGTTCTTATTGTTAGAATTCCATACAGAATGATGTTGACTGAATTGGAAGAATTGAAATATCAGTTAGAAGAAATACTGCCGGAGAGTTAGAGTTAGATCTGATTGTGTGTTTTTCTGTAAAATACTTCAGTTTTATTTATCAGTTCAGTTATGGGTGGATGAATCCGGTGTTCAGAGGTATTCTGATGATTTTATGCTCGATATAGTTATGATATTTTGATTTCTTGCAGCATATGACCGACTGAATCGACTCTTTTGTAGTGAATATTCTGAGAATTGGAAAGTTGTATGTAGGAATTGTTGAATTGTGAATCTGGATTTAGACAGATTGTATTCATAGCCTGTTATATCTGAAGATGATGTATCTGTTGATCTATGCAGAATGAAGCCGGGATCAGTGGCTGAGATTGATATCAGTGTCAGATATTTATGGTTGTATGAATCTAGCCGGATATTATATACGATTGTTGTATTGAATATTCTTGAGGCTTTTTATCTTTTAACTCAGTAGTTGATATAGATTACATATCGTTGAGATTCTATACGGCGTGAGTTAAACCAAAGCTGATTTCGGGAATTAAAGCAGTTCAGAAGTCTGATCAGAATGTTTAGACCTTGATTTCAATGATCAGAGTAGAGGATCGATCAGAATATCAGGTATGTGATACTGTATGGCATATGAATAACTGATTTGTGGTGTCAGATGTGTTGGATTTGGAAACGATAGGTATGATCAGAAGTGCGCCATCTTTGATTCAACATTTATTCTGATGATAGAAAAATGTATAATGACTTGAAGTGACTGATGTTAGGGAAACAGATGAGGTCAATTGTGGCAGAATTTACTGCAATGTCTATATTGTCCATCAATAGGAGAGGAACCAGGAGATTGGTTATATAAATTATTGATTCCTGAATAGAGATGGAGTACATTTCTATGGATTTTGTGATGGAACTATCGCAATATTTCCAAGATTTTGATGTGACATGATTGTGATTGACAGATGGTTCGAATCTGTATATGTTATTTTGTACAGGAAGATGTACAGACATGATCAGAACGACTGAGTTGTATGTCAGAAAAGTGGGCAAATTGCACTGAATGCCAAAGTTGATTTTATCATATCCCCGATTTTCGGATTATTTTGTACTTTTGGCAGGATATACAACAAGATCTTTCACCTACGTTTATAAATCAACAGATAGTCGGAGCGAACTATCCTGATTCTGAAGAATATCCAGGAACTATAGTGCTGGATGATAGCACTAGTTGACATGATTTATTGTCACTTGTAAATTATCGTATAACGATAGTTATCAGATGGGTATCGAGATAGCATCATTCGAGGCATTGTACAGTGAAAACCGCAGATTTGCTTCGTATGGGGATTATATCTCGGTGATACCTAAGATTGGATTTGATGGAATCAAAGATATGAAAAAGAAATTGCAATTGATTCAGAAGATAATAAAGACAGCTCAGAATAAATAGACTGAATATGTCAACGTCGGATGATGACTGTTGATATTTGAGGTTGAAGATTGAATATAACCCTGATTAAAATTATCGGATTGATAGGAGATGATGTTGATTTGTTATGAGCTGTTGATTGGTATATACGGATGTTGTATAGCCAGTATTGTGAGATTGATTCTATCCTCAGTTATTCGAGTGATATTATGAGATTATACTTCTTGAAGCATTATGAAAGGGGATCGATTACGGTGACCGGAAGCGTAACGGAAGTTTAAAAATCGAATTTTTACAAGAAAATTTCGGCCACCTCTTTATTTGTGTAACAAATACAATAAAACACCAATATCATACATAGGGTGTTGAGAAAATCGTTACCTATCAACCTCTTGAGGTTGATGATGGCACCAACCAAGTTGTAAACAACTTGGCTCTTCAAGGATGAGTTGATCTACAAGCTTCCTCCTTTCCTTCAAAATCAAGCCCACCACTTGCAAGCTTGAACCCTTCTTATTTTGCACTAGAAAAATAAGAAGATTTTTCAAAGAGAAGTGTGTATTTTTCTTCAACAATTGAAGAACACAATGAGAGAAAAATTTGAGAGAATTGCTCCTTGAATTTTCGGCCAACACATGAAAAATGAGAGGGGGAAGACTTGTCTTGGGTGTGGGAAAAGTTGATCCAAAAAGTTGCATGCCATGCAATATTTTATTCAAAAGTATTCACTCCCCTTCACCTCTCAAGCATGCAAAACCTAGTGGGCTTGTAACATTTACAAAGGGCCCATGGACTTTTTAATTGTCTCAAACATATTTGAGCCCAATTAAACTTTACTTGATTTTACTCAAGCCCACTAGTTAAATAATTATTTCCAATTGGGCTCTACAAGGCCCAATGTTATTTAATTAATTCAACACTTGAATTAATTTAATTATTTGGACTCTACTAGGCCCACTAGTGTTTTATTAATTCAACACTTGAATTAATTTAATTTAGTGCATAATAATGTTTATGAAAATCACAATTTTCAAATACATTATTTACTTGGCCTATTTTTAATTTAGGAACATATTCATTAATTAAAAATTACATTTCTCTCATAGAAGTCATACTTCTATTTTTCTCAACGCTTATAAACTCATTTATAAGCCGTTCAACACATTGAAACTATTTTTACTTCTCAACGGGATCTAGAAAGCTAGTACTTGTGTGGCCCTCAATGGTTCATTGATACAACTATCCGTGGGTTCACATCTCCATGTGATTCGGACTAAACATGTCTTTATATGAGCATACCCCAATTGCTCCATTCTTACTTATCAACTCCTTGATAACAAGAACGTCAGAACTCAAGTCTGATAGTACCCAACCAATCATGTTAAACGCCTAGCAGCATCGCTTACATGATTCCCTAGGTATCAAATGATAGTGCCTGCAAGAACCATTCATTTATGGTTAGCGTACAATACGGTCCCTTCAACTCATATATCCCGACCGATTCGACAACCATTGGTTTATCGAGAGTTGTCAATGAATCGATACTATGTGTCATGTCGTAGTTGCATCGATGGTGTAATCTGTGAAACCCCTTTCATAATTACCAACATACTCTGATCAGAGATTTCAACCTACACATACATGAGAACACATAGGATATCCATACCCGAAGGTAAGCGGTGAATCCCCGGCTACAATGCATCGACTCCTACGTGTTTCGATAGAACACCCAACCTTGCCACCTGATGACCCCTTGAGAGTCGGTAAACAAGTCAAAGTGTAATTCTAGCACATAGAGTCTCAATGTTGTCCCGGGTCATAAGGACTAATGGTGTACAACCATAAACTAGGACGTTTCCACTCGATATGTGAGAACCACTTGGAAAGTCCTTTATGGAGGGTTGTTCAGTGCACTCTACCAGGAGCACCTATCTGCATGCTCGGACATCACAATGTGTGGGGACCCGGACGCTAATCATCTTCTTAATCATAATTGAGACTAATTAATCAATTATAAAACAGGGTCTAATTTTTTTTTTAAAATGCGGAACGTAGTTAAATAAAACATATATACATCTCAGTATAAAAGTACAAGTCCTGTACTACATACATTTATTCAACTAAGGTTTAACAGCTAATATCAAGTGTCCAACCCTATCTCTAATCCAAGTCCGGAGCCTCCACTCTAATCACGATCTTTCCTCATCTCCTCGACCCTGAACCTGTCCCACCTGTTGTCATGCACACATACAAAACAAGACAACAGCCGGATAACTCCGGTGAGAATAAATCCCAGTATAAACAATGTAAACATGCAATCATATAAAAACATATACAAAAGCATATAACAAATATCATTCACATGCAGCCAATCAACAAACATGAATGATATAAAACTGTAAATCAACTAGTCATCACAGACTCGACTCAAACAATGTGTCGTCTCAGACTCGACTCAACTCTAACCTAGGGATCCCAATGTATGGATATTGATAATTGTATCGAATCTCAGTCGATAGGAATGAATCCACCCTAAACGGCATCGATATAATTCATATATCCAGTGTCTGGGCGAAACAGCCGCAGAATGGACGAATCAGTCAAGAATTAAGCGAATCAGTCATAATTAGACGAATCAGTAAGTAATTAAGCGAATCAGCCAAAGTTTAGACGAATCAGTCGATAACTAGACGAATCAGCCAATAACCAGACGAATCAGCCGGTGACTAGGCGAACAGCCAATGACTAAACAATCAGTAGTCAATACATGCAGTGGCTATAAATCAATAGACTACAAACATCAATCTCATCAATTAGAAATATCAATGCAATAAACTAAGTATGTGATTTAGGGAAACTCGAGTCAAACCTCACTCGAGTTGTGCAATCCCAACTCAACATTAATTTATACCTTTCTTTCTGATACTCTGACTCTGTTGAAGTCTCGAACTCAAAGCCTGTCAATACTCAATCTGACAATAACAATATCGAGGGTACGGTATCAATACACCACTCAAACAATACTGGATATAATCAGAATTCAATCAAATTCTGTTTCAACAATATAACGTCATAGTCTCAATATATCCAGTAATATCATCTCAGTCAGATATCAATTCTAACATCTAATAATCGGTAATAATTCAATTCTCATATCAAATCGATTCCAAAACAACTCCGAAAATCATAACAATTCCATATGGTATTTATTCTTCAGTCTGGTTTCGATTATACGATGTCTAACATGACCAGAACATCATATAAGAATCGTATCAGATTCTGACAATACCATAATTTCAAATCAACGTAGTAAAAATTACGTCCAGTTGTAGCCTACGTCGATAGGAACTCAATACTGAAGTCGGATTCCAAATCAGATAGACGGATTTCTCACAAAAGACGTAAGGATTTCTAACAATTCTCTGAAGCCCCTTCCTCGATTTAGCTGATTCTGAGGGACAAAATCATTTTTGATATATATGTATTGCATGTGAAGGGCAAATGGCTCACCATACGAGCAACACGTCTCGCGCATATGCGCGACCCTCTTCGGCGCATATGCGCGAGACATAATGTCTCGGCGCGTATCATGCACAGCGCCTCGCGCATATGCGCGCCATCAATCGGTGCATATGCGCGAGGTCCTTCAAATTTCTTCACAACTCTCGGGTTACCTCGCGCACATGCGCGGATTCGTGTCGCGCATATGCGCGAGGTTCTATGCACTCGTCGCGCATATGCGCGCATCTGTGCCGTGCATATGCGCGAGGCTACTATTCCTCGCACATTTCCATGCATTTTCTCGTCTTTCCCGGTCCGATCCTTTCCATCTATAATCACATCAATTAATCACCGAATCATTTCGGATTATCATAATCAAAATCTCGGGCATTACATTTCTCCCCCCCTAAGATCTGATTTCTTCCCCGAAATCACAATCAATCAACTCGGGTATCACAGGTAATCATATCAGATACCAATTCAGATACAAGAAGGAGATCTATACAATAGTTAAGAAGAAAACTCACCTCGATGAAGTGATTTCTAGAATCTTTCTCTCATCTCAGATTTTCTTTTCCAACTAGTGTTTTTTTTCAATATCATAACGATTTCATTGAATTCTCACAAACGGAATAGTCTTCGTTCTAAATCATCTTTCTTTTACTGATTCTTATTTCAATCTGGAATAACGCTTCAAGAAGTATAATCTCATAATACCACTTGAATAACTGATGATAGAATCAGTCTCACAATACTGGCTATACAATATTCATATATACCAATTTACACCTCATAATACCTCGATACTATCATCTCCTATCAATCTGATAATTTAAATCAGGATTATATTCAATTTCCAACTTAAATTATCAACACTTATCATCCGACGTTGACATATTCAGTCTATTTATTCTGAGCTGTCTTCATTCTCTTCTGAATCAGTTTCACTTTTTCAATCATATCTCTGATCATGCCAGGTCCAATCTCAGGAACCTCAGAGATATCATCCCAATAAAGAGGGGATCAACATTTCATTCCGTACAACGCTTCGAAAGAAGTCATTTCACTACTCGTCTGATAGCTGTGGTTGTACGATAATTCATACATGACAATAAATCATGTCAACTAGTGCTAAAATCCAGCACTACAGTTCTTGGATATTCTCCAGTATCCGGATAGTTTGCTCCGACTATCCGTCAATCTATAGACAGTAGGTGAAGGAGTTTATAATATATTCTGCCAAAAATACAAAATCAACCGAAAATCATGGTATGATATAGTCAATTTTGGCATTCAATGCAGTCTAATCACTCTTATGACATAACTCTTGATCGTCTGATCTTATCTGTACATTATCCTGTACACCTAATATTTGCAGATTCAAGCATTCTATCAACACCTTTTCAGCTATCAAAATGCATACCGCATAGATTATTGCACACTATCTGGCAATATTTATCATTTTAAATTCGGAACATCTGGAACAACAGATTGGTTATTCATATACAATACAGTATTACTTACCTGATTCAAACATGGATTCAAAACAACAGCAAGCTTCAATCAGATTCAAAACATCACTCATCGGTACTGATCTGCTAAACTCATAAACCGCAAATGTTTGACACTGATATCCACCTTGGCCAACTAATTCCGGTTTAATTCTGCTAAATTCAACAAATACATCATCTTCAGATATAACATACTCTGAATGCAATCTGTCTCAATCAGGATTCACCATTTCACAATTTCTGATATCAAGTCAAGGTTAAAATCAATCTCTCTGACTGAAATCAAATCTAAAGTCTTATCTGGGGAAAACCTCAATAACTTTCATATCATTGGTAAATCAGCCAATGATAGATTCAACTTCAGTAAATCAACTGAATACATAAGGAGTCCCTCTGTTCCTTTCTATAATAATCGAGTTATAGATAGTACGAATCATCAAAGGAATTCTCAATCTAGAATCCTTATCGTACACTATTCATCCCTTGGCCATCTCAGGTCCGATTCTCACCATCTTCTGGAACTAATCTAGGGCAGCTCTGTACTTGGTCAGATACTAGTCTCGAACTCTAGCGGCCTATATCCTTCTTAGCGGCGGCTGAATCGACTAGGAACTGTTTAGAATATACAGTATTCCAAATATGAGTTTCATGATACTCATCATATGAGCATCTCATATTCTTTCTACTATTTGTATATTCAAGGGCTTTATCTATGCAACTAGCATGGGTATATAGATAAAGATATGCCAAAACAATAATTTCAAATATTATTAAAATAAATATTGCTTATACATAGAGTTTCATTGTGAACACTCGGCCAACACTTGGCTCGACGGGCACCTAATCTAACACATTATCCCAGATTGAAATCAGAATCAGCAGACGAAAGATGATTCAGGATAAAACTATTCCGTTGTTGGAAGTTCAAAGGGATTGTTAGGGCATCAAGAAAGCTGTTTGAGAAACAGAGTCTGAGATGAAATAAAGATTCTAGCATCGTTTCCTTGAGGTCAGTTTTCTTTTAGCTTATGTATATACCTCCTTTGGTATCTGATTGGATATTTGACTTGATTGCCTATGATTTCGGGGACGAAATCGTATCTTAGGGGGGGAGAAATGTAAGGCCCGAGAAATTTATCCTGTTAATACGAAATGATTTGGGATAATTGATGTAAGGCCCGAGAATTCGGTTATCATAATCAGACTTGTTTTGTTGATAATTAAGTTGATTGTATACGCACTGTATTGGACCGGAAGAGACGAAAAAGTAGATGCAAATTTTGGTGTGAGATGAGCTCGGTGCATATGCGCCACCAGATCGGCGCATATGCGCGAAAACTACAGAAGCATCGGCGCACATGCGCGAGATAAGGCGCGCATATGCGTGACCCATCCAGAAACTTTGGCGCATATGCGCGAGATAAAGCGCGCATATGCGCGAGTGGTTAAAAGCCGAGACCCGTAGGTCTCGCGCATATGCGCGGATTGTGTCGCGCATATGCGCGAGACGTGTTATGTGAAGGAGTGCGCCACTTGCCTTCATGCATGTAACGTATATATATATATATATATATATATATATATATGCAAGCATTTCATAAGCAATGAAAAAGGAAAAAAACGAAGGAAACTTTGGGGAAATGAGTCCGTGAAGCTTAGGATCGCGATGGTGCAAAATCCGGCCGTATGATTTTTAATCCGACTTCGGTACTGAGTTCCTATCGACGCAGGCTACAACTGGACGTAAGTTTTGTTATGTTTAGACATGATTTGAATTTATGATATTGTCAGAATTGAATATGAATCAGATATGATGTTTCTGCTACAGTAGGCATTGTATAATTGAAGTCAGATTAAAGAATAGACTGGTTATACAATTGTTATGATTTTCAGAGTTGAATTGATTGAGATTTGATATCAGAGTTGAGTTATTACTGAATTTAAGTGTACCGATATTGAGATTAGGAATTGTATTGATACTAATTATGAATTCTTGTAGTATCTCTGTGATGTTGAGATTGACGGGGTTATCGAGACTGTATCGTTATGCCGTCGAAACATCAGTTGATTTAGATTGATCAGATTCAGTAATGATTTCGATTGTATCGTGATATCGTTGATATGAATTAGATTGTACCTTGTTCGGATATGAATCAGATTATATACTGATTTGAGTATTGATCAGAACAGGTTTTGAATCAATTTATATACTGATATTGTATTTATGCGATTGTCATTGCCAGACTGGGTATGGACAGATTGGAATACAAGACTTCGTCTTCATCAGACCAAGGAGAGAAAGGTATAAATTGATGTTAATTGGGAGATCGACTTTAGTTAGATTTAACTCGAGTTTCCCTAAACCACATACTTGTATGGTATTGTTTTCATACCTTTGTATTTTAATGATTATGTTTCTTCTATTGAATTAGAAGTAGAAAGCAGAGAGCTATTGAGTGAGAGTCACTGACAGAGGGGTTAGATTTTGACAGTATAGTCACTGACCCATTGCACATTGTCAGACTAGGCTTAGTCTTGGTAGATACGCCAAGGCACTGGACGTTTGGTGTATCGATATGCTTAAGATACAGACATTGTTCTTATTGTAGATTATTCGATACAGCTAGACCAAAGTCCAGAAATATGAACGTACCGCCACCGCGACTGGTAGTAGTAGGTGGGAGACTTGTTACGTTCTTATTCACCGGGATCCCTAGATTAGAATGAGAGATGAGTCGAGTCTTAGATATCGAGACTAGAACTTGATTACAGAGTTGTATTGATTTATATTTCTTAGATTACGATTCAGATATTATTTAAAGATTGGTATGGATACATGTTGTTTGATTATGCTACATGTGATAAGATATAATTCATGCTTTTATGTTAATTTAGTTAACTGCATGTATACATTATTTATACTGGGATTTATTCTCACCGGAGTTATCCGGCTGTTGTCTTGTTTGTATGTGTGCATGACAACAGGAGGGACAGGATAGGGGTCAAGAAGACGATGAGAGGAGACATATTAGAGTGGTGATTCCGGACTTATTGTAGATATGGTTTTACCACTTGGAATCTAGTAGTTGAACCTTAGTCTAGTTTCATGATTATTGTACATTATTGTACTTCTATACTGAAATGTATATTAGTAAATTCCATTACGTTCCGCACTTACATTTTAAAAAGAAAAATTTTTAGACCCTGTTTATCTGAATTGATAATTAACTCCCAAAGATGATTAAGAAGATGATTAGCGTCCGGGTCCCCACAACAGGTGGTATCAGAGCGATAGATCCTTTAGACTGAGATAGAAGAGAATGAGCGGGGTAGATAGATTGAGTTTTCTTTCGTTGCATGTGATTGCTAGCATGAGAATTATTTTAATGTTGATTGACATTGTGTATGCTAGCATGAGATTATGTTTTACTGCTTTAACATACATGTTATCTAATTATCTGATTTGAATTGGTAATTCTGCGACCTTACCATTTTGCTCCTCATGTAGTTGGGAATGATGAAGCTGTAGCGGATCAGTTCATCAGAGGATTGAACTCGGAGATAGTTGTATTGATGAATATACAGCGACCTTACCATTTTGCTGATGCCTTGAGTAAAGCGAAGAGAGCGGAGGCGAGTCTGATTAGACAACTAAAAAGGGTGTGTGCGATGCAACCCTAGACACAGCAATCCCCTCTCCGATTTGATCGCGGCAGTACGAGTGGAAAGCAAGATTTGCTGAAAGCTCGAAAGAAGCCATTCAAGAAGTTAGGGAGCGGACTGAGCGGTTCAACTAGCTCAAGTGTTTCCAGCCCAAGTTATACTGGAGTGTATTGCAGGATTTGCGGAGGGAGAGATTCCACGGAGCAATGCCAAGGAGTGACTGGTAGTTGCCATATCTGTCGACAGTCTGGACATTTTGCGAGAGTCTGTCTACAGAGAGGTTCCCGCAGATTTCAGGGAGCTGGACCATCTGGTGGTGGTGATCGAGGAACAGACCCAGAGCACACTTGATGATATAGTGGCAGATATTATTCAGATATGAATCCTGCTTGAAACAGATTGTATTCAGAGTATGCGCTATCTGAAGTTAGTATACCGATTGATTTTGACACAGTTGAGATCATGATCAGTGACTGCGAATGATACCGATATCAAAAAGATCAGAAATATCAGAAATTTCAGAAATGTCAGAATTGTCAGAAATTTATTTTTGATCTGAGTTGGCAGATTATCTTATACAATTGTTGTTTTGTATCTGGTTGAGTATTGTTATTGTTCTAAAACAGTATTTGAGATAGCTTATATTGTTTGGGGGCTTATTATATTTATAGATGATATATAGCAGTTGATCAGCACGACATGAAGACGTGATTGATTAGTAAGAATTGACAGTATTGCCAGAAATTGCAATTTTATGAGTTACTGAACTCACTAGATCAATATAGACTATTGATATTGTGAATCTGATTTGATAGTACCGTTATTTTGAGTCAGTGTTTGATACAGATTATTCTAACCGAATCAGAGCTGAATTCGAGAATTACGGCAGTCAGAGATTTAACCAGAGTATTCAGAACTTAAATTCGATAATCAGAGCAGAGCATCGATCAGAGTGACAGATATGTGATTTTACTGTATGAGAATGATTATCTTGTGATGTCAAATATCTCAGAATTGTCCAACAGAATTTGATATTGATAGTCAGAACCGAATACCAGGTAGGTATTTTTCTTTAGTTTATATTATTAACTGATTTCTGATGCTGCATAGTTCGAATTTGAAATGACAGATAAAGTCAGAAGCGCACAGAAATGGATTCAGTATTTGTTCAGGTAACAGAAAGTGTATGATAATTCGAACAAACAGTTCTGATATAGACAGATTAAATCAGTTATGATAGAATTGTACTGAAATGCTGGCAGAAATTGTACTGAAATGTCTGAATTGCAAATAAATGAAGATAGAAAGATAGAAATCAGAAGATTTATTACAGAATTTGTATAATTCTGACTAGACATGGGGAGTATATTTCGATGAATTTCGTAATGAGATCACTGCAATACTTTCCAGATTGTGATATGATATAATTGTACTTGACAGATTGTTCAATCTATATCTATTAGTTTGTACCAGATCACGTACAAACATGACAAAATGACACAGATCGATGTCAGCGAAGTGGTCAGAGTAACCAGAATACCAAAGTAGAGTATGTCAGATTGTGATTTTGCTTGATTTTGTACTTGTGGCAGAATATACCACGAATTTTTTTTTCTAGACTATCCAGAACTGGGAAGTTATTTATAAAGCCGTAGTGCTAGATGTTAGCACTAGTAAAAACGAAGCATTGTCACTTTATGCATTCGGGTACAATGAGAAACATCAGAGGAGTATTGGGATAGTTACAGACGACACATGGTACAATGAGAAATGCAGAGTTCCCTGTAGATACGGATAATGTCTCAAAGATATCTGAGATAAGATTTGATACAGTCAGAGATAGGGCAAGAAAAATATTTCAGAACGAGGATTATTCTGTTGTTGAAAACACATTAAGATTGTCAGAATATCAAAGAAACTATTTGAGAGATAAAATCTAATATGAGATTGGGATTTCAGAATGGTTTCAGTGAGATGAGTTTCTTATTTACCACTTGTATACATTTCTTCTGATATATCTGAATTGATTACTTGCGAGTTCGAGGACGAACTCCGATCTAAGAGGGGGAGAAATGTAAGGCCCGAGAATTCGGTTATCATAATCAGACTTGTTTTGTTGATAATTAAGTTGATTGTATACGCACTGTAATGGACCGGAAGAGACGAAAAAGTAGATGCAAATTTTGGTGTGAGATGAGCTCGGTGCATATGCGCCACCAGATCGGCGCATATGCGCGAAAATTACAGAAGCATCGGCGCACATGCGCGAGATAAGGCGCGCATATGCGTGACCCGTCCAGAAACTTTGGCGCATATGCGCGAGTGGTTAGGATCGCGATGATGCAAAATCCGGCCGTATGATTTTGAATCCGACTTCGGTACTGAGTTCCTATCGACGCAGGCTACAACTGGACGTAAGTTTTGTTACGTTTAGACATGATTTGAAATTATGATATTGTCAGAATTGAATATGAATCAGATATGATGTTACTGCTACAGTAGGCATTGTATAATTCAAGTCAGATTAAAGAATAGACTGGTTATACAATTGTTATGATTTTCAGAGTTGAATTGATTGAGATTTGATATCAGAGTTGAGTTATTACTGAATTTAAGTGTACCGATATGAATTTTGGTAGTATCTCTGTGATGTTGAGAATGACGGGGTTATCGAGACTGTATCGTTATGCCGTCGAAACATCAGTTGATTTAGATTGATCAGATTCAGTAAAGATTTCGATTGTATTGTGATATCGTTGATATGAATTAGATCGTACCTTGTTCGGATATGGATCAGATTATATACTGATTTGAGTATTGATCAGAACAGATTTTGAATCAATTTATATACTGATATTGTATTTATGCGATTGTCATTGCCAGACTGGGTATGGACAGATTGGAATACAAGACTTCGTCTTCATCAGACCAAGGAGAGAAAGGTATAAATTGATGTTAATTGGGAGATCGACTTTAGTTAGATTTAACTCGAGTTTCCCTAAACCACATACTTGTATGGTATTGTTTTTATACTTTTGTATTTTAATGATTATGTTTCTTCTATTGAATTAGAAGTAGAAAGCAGAGAGCTATTGAGTGAGAGTCACTGACAGAGGGGTTAGATTTTGACAGTATAGTCACTGACCCATTGCACATTGTCAGACTAGGCTTAGTCTTGGTAGATACGCCAAGGCACTGGACGTTTGGTGTATCGATATGCTTAAGATACAGACATTGTTCTTATTGTAGATTATTCGATACAGCTAGACCAAAGTCCAGAAATATGAACGTACCGCCACCGCGACTGGTAGTAGTAGGTGGGAGACTTGTTACGTTCTTATTCACCGGGATCCCTAGATTAGAATGAGAGATGAGTCGAGTCTTAGATATCGAGACTAGAACTTGATTACAGAGTTGTATTGATTTATGTTTCTTAGATTACGATTCAGATATTATTTAAAGATTGGTATGGATACATGTTGTTTGATTATGCTACATGTGATAAGATATAATTCATGTTTTATGTTAATTCAGTTAACTGCATGTATACATTATTTATACTGGGATTTATTCTCACCGGAATTATTCGGCTGTTGTCTTGTTTGTATGTGTGCATGACAACAGGAGGGACATGATAGGGGTCAAGAAGACGATGAGAGGAGACATATTAGAGTGGTGATTTCGGACTTATTGTAGATATGGTTTTACCACTTGGAATCTAGTAGTTGAACCTTAGTCTAGTTTCATGATTATTGTACATTATTGTACTTCTATACTGAAATGTATATTAGTAAATTCCATTACGTTCCGCACTTGCATTTTAAAAAGAAAAATTTTTAGACCCTGTTTATCTGAATTGATAATTAACTCCCAAAGATGATTAAGAAGATGATTAGCGTCCGTGTCCCCACAATTGATATGATTATAAACGGAAAGGATTAGACCGGAAAAGACGGAAGAAAACACAGAATATGTGCGAGGACAGAACACCTCGCGCATATGCGCGACAAGGAGCCGCGCATATGGGCGTGGGTGGTAGAAGACCTCGCGCATATGCGCGAGAAGTGGTCGCTCATATGCGCGAGCTGTGCACAAGGTGAAATTCGGGTTCCGAAGGCTGGGCGCACATGCGCGACCTAAAGACGCGCACATGCACGAAATGTCCCGAGAAGTTTGCACCGGATAGAGGCGCGCATATACGCAATTTGCATTGCACGAGACAGTAGGTCTCGCGCATATGCGCGATGATGGGGCGCGCATATGCGCGAGCTGCCGTGATGTTATGCGCCGAGACTTTGTGTCTCGCGCATATGCGCCGATGCTGTTCGCGCATATGCGCGATACGTGCAGTACGCACAATGCTCCACTTTCCTTACATGCAATGTATATATGTATATATATATAGCAAGCACGAATTGTTCCTCAGATTTCACAGAAAAGGAGCGAAGCTTTGAAAAGAAATATCCTTACGCCTTTCTATTTCGATCTGTCCGTTAGATTTTGAATCCGAATTCAGTACCGAGTTCCTAGTGACGACAGCTACAACTGGACGTAAGTTTTGTTAAGTTTAGATATGATTTGAAATTATGAAATTGTCAGAATTGAATATGAATCATATATGGTGTTTCTGATACAGTGGACATCGTATATTTGTAGTCAGATCGAAGAATAGACTGTTTATGTAATTGTTATGATTTTCAGAGTTGATTTGATTAAGATTCAATATCAGAGTTGTATTGTTAATGATTATAAGTTGTACCGATATTGATTATGAATTCTGGTATTATATCTGTTAGTGTAGGTGCCCGTCGAGCCAAGTGTTGGCCGAGTGTTCACAATGAAACTCTATGTATAAGCAATCTTTATTTTAATAATATTTGAAAAAGTTGTTTTGGCAAATCTTTATCTGTATACCCATTCTAGTTGCATAGATAAAGCCCTTGAATATACATATAGTAGAAAGAATATGAGATGCTCATATGATGAGTATCATGAAACTCATATTTGGAATACTGTATATTCTAAACAGTTCCTAGTCGATTCAGCCGCCGCTAAGAAGGATATAGGCCGCTAGAGTTCGAGACTAGTATCTGCGATGTGAGTACCATGTTTCATTGGTAGGGGACATTGTGATGTCTGAGCATGCAGATAGGTGCTCCTTGTAGAGTGCACTGAACAACCCTCCATAAAAGGATTTTCCAAGTGGTTCTCACTTATCGAGTGGAAAAGTCCTAGTTTATGGTTGTACACCATTAGTCCTTATGACCCGGGACAACATTTAGACTCTATGTGCTAGAATTACACTTTGACTTGTTTACCGACTCTCATGGGGTCATCAGGTGGCAAGGTTGGGTATTCTGTCGAAACATATAGGAGTCGATGCATTGTAGTCGGGGATTCACCGCTTACCTTTGGGTATGGATATCCTATGTGTTATCATGTGTATGTAGGTTGAAATCTCTGATCAGAGTATGATGGTAATTATGAAAGGGGTTTCATAGATTACACCATCGATGCAACTACGACATGACACATAGTATCGATTCATTGACAACTCTCGATAAACCAATGGTTGTCGAATCGGTCGGGATATATGAGTTGAAGGGACCGTACTGTACGCTAACCATAATTGAATGGTTCTTGCAGGCACTATCATTTGATACCTAGGGAATCATGTAAGCGATGCTGTTAGGCGTTTAACATGATTGGTTGGGTACTATAAGACTTGAGTTCTGACGTTCTTGTTATCAAGGAGTTGATAAGTAAGAATGGAGAAACTGGGATATGCTCATATAAGGACATGTTTAGTCCGAATCACATGGAGATGTGAACCCACGGCTAGTTGTATCAATGAACCATTGAGGGTCACACAAGTACTAGCTTTCTAGATCCCATTGAGAAGAGAAATATTTCAATGTGTTGAACGGCTTATAAAGGAGTTTATGAGCGTAGGGAAAAATTAGAAGTATGACTTCTATAAAGGAGAAATTAGTTCAATGTGTTGAACGGCTTATAAATGAGTTTATAAGTGTAAAGAAAAATAGAAGTATGACTTCTATGAGAGAAATGTGAATTTTAATTTATGGAAGTGTTTCTAAATTAAAAGTTGGCCAAGTGAATAATGTATTTGAAAATTGTGATTTTCATAAACATTATTATGGACTAAATTAAATTAATTCAAGTGTTGAATTAATTAAACACTAGTGGACCTAGTAGAGTCCAAATAATTAAATTAATTCAAGTGTTGAATTAATTAAATCATATTGAGTCTTGTAGAGCTTAATTTAAATAAATTATTTAACTAGTGGACTTGAGTAAATTCAAGTAATTTTTAATTAATCTCAAAAATGTTTGAGATAATTTAATTAAGTCCTTGGGTTTTTAATTTGTTTAAAACCATATAATATATGCATACATGGGAGGTGAAGAGTTGGAGACTACTTTTTGGGTTACCAAGGCTTGGCATGCAAAAGTTGGTCTCTACTTTTTCACAAACCAAGACAACTCATTCACTCTTCCCTCCCCACAAGCATGGCCGAAATTTCCCTCAAGATTCTCTCCAAAAATTTCTCTCCATTTTCTTCTTCAAGTGTTGAGGAAAGAAAATAATTCTCATTGAAAAATCCTCTTAGTTTTCTAGTGCAAATTAAGAGGGGATCTACCTAGTTGGTGGTGGGCTTAATAGTTGAGCAAGGAGTGCTCATAGGAAGCTTGAAGATAGTTTCTACCATTGAAGAGCTAAGGTGTTTACACCTTAGTTGGAGCCATACATCAATCCTTGTGATTGATAGGTAAAATTCTAAACACACTATGAATGTCATTTTTGTGTTTTATTGTATTTGCTACACATTATAAGGGGTGGCCGAAAATTTCTTGTAAAAATTCGATTTTTAAACTTCCGTTGCGCTTCCGGTCACCGTAACCGATCCCCTTTCAATATCTGTGATGTTGAGACTGACGGGGTTATCGAGACTGTATTGTTATACTGTCGAAACATCAGTGGATTGATATTGATCAGATTCAGTAGTGACTTCGATTATATTGTGATTTCGTCGATATTGATTAGATTGTATCTTGATTCGATATTGATCAGATTATGTTTGATTTAAATATTGATCAGACTAGATTTTGAATTGAGTTGCATATTGAGATTGTGCCTATGCGATATTGTATTTCAGATTGATATGGACAGATTTGACTTCGATACTTCGACTTCGTCATACCGCGAAGACAAAGGTAAAAATTTATGTTGATGTTGGATTGCACAACTCGAGTCCGATTGAGTTGAGTTTTCCAAAATCACATACTTTACTTTATTGCATCGATATTTGCAATTGTATGAGGTTGATACCTTTCATTTATTGATTTATGTATTGAGTCATTAAGCGGATACGCCTAATTTTGAATGAGTAATCTTGTGACAGTAGTGCTGGATAGTGATGGAATCGTCACTGGCACATTGCACATTGTCACAGGATAGGATATTGGTGAAAATGCCAAAGTCTATGACGGTTAGGTCAAGACACCGGATGTTTGGCTATATCGGAGTTGATAGAATTGGTGTTTCTTCTATTATTGGTGTTCGATATGGAAACAGCCAAAGTCCGTGAATAAGAACATACTACCACCCCGATCGGGAGTGTAGTTGGGTGTATGTTCTTATTCCGATCGGGATCCCTAGATTAGGACTGAGTCGAGTCTGAGTCTGAGAATCCCGGAGATTGATTCATTGCTTGATATGGAATTATGTTCCTGATGATGGTATATGTTTAGAATATAATTTATTCTTGATATTGATTCATGTTTAGGATTATAATACATGTGATGAATATTTGATTCATGTTCTAATTTTGATACATGTTATGAATGTTTATTTCATGCTTTTATATTGTTATATGAAAGGCATGTATACATGATTTATACTGAAATATAATTCTCACCGGAGTTATCCGGCTGTTGTCTTGTTTGTATGTGTGCATCACAACAGGTGGGACAGAATCAGGGTGAAGACAAGAAGAGAGAGAGATCATGATTAGAGTGGAGACTACGGACTTGGATTAAAGATAGGGTTTAACACTTGATAATTAGTTGTTAAACCTTAGTTTTTATTGAATGTAGATTGTTCAAGACTTGTACTTTATTTATACGAATCTGTTATTAGTTAGATTCCATTACGTTCCGCAATTAAAGAAATTTTTTTTATGACCCAAATTACTTGAATTAATAAAATGTTCCTAATGATGATTAAGAATTGAATTAGCGTCCGGGTCCCCACTGACACCCACAATTATAGAACCCACACCCGAAGAGCCAAGAGAGGAGATACAAGCTCCTAGAAGATCAGAGAGAGTCTCGAGACCATCTATGAGGTATGGTTTGCTTCTTGAAGAGGGCCACGATGAGCCTAACCATGGATGTGATCCAAGGACCTTCAAGGAAGCGTTATCTGATGTCGATTCATCCAAGTGGCTTGAAGCAATGGAATATGAGATGAATTCCATGCATTCGAACCAAGTGTGGAATCTCGTGGATCCACCTGAAGGAATTGTTCCCAGAGGGTGTAAATGGATTTACAAGAGGAAACTTGGGGCGGATGGGAAGGTATTGACCTTCAAGGCGCGATTGGTAGCAAAAGGATATACTCATAGACAAGGAGTTGACTTTGAGGAAACATTTTTTCCAGTTGCAATGTTCAAGTCGATAAGGATATTGTTAGCCATCGCTGCATGGTATGACTATGAGATATGGCAGATGGATGTCAAGACATCCTTTCTTAATGGGGATATTAAGGAAGAGATTTACATGTCTCAACCTGAAGGGTTTACATCTGTCGGAAGTGAGCATATGGTATGAAAACTTCAAAGATCTATTTATGGTCTAAAGCAGACATCTAGGAGTTGGAACCTTAGATTTGATAGTACAATCAAAGAGTTTGGTTTTACTAAGAATCCTGAAGAACCCTGTGTGTATAAGAAGGTCAGTGGGAGTGCTGTGACATTCCTGGTGTTGTATGTTGATGACATTCTACTCATTGGGAATGATGTAGGAATGTTGCAATCAACTAAGATATGGTTAGCGAGTAAGTTCTCGATGCAGGACTTGGGTGAAGAATCTTTTGTATTGGGAATACAGATCTATAGAGATAGATCGAAAAGATTGCTTGGTCTCACCCAGTCCACATACATTGATGCCATCGTGAAGCGATTCTCGATGGATGAGTCCAAGAGAGAACATCTACCAATGTGTCATGGCGTGTCCCTATCCAAGTCTATGTCTCCCAAGACTGATGTAGAGATAGCGGCGATGACAAGCATTCCTTATGCATATGCAGTTGGTAGCATCATGTATGGGATGATATCTGCACGTCCTGAAGTGGCTTTCGCACTAAGTGTAGTGAGTAGATATCAATCGGACCCTGGTCTTCCACATTGGAAAGCTGTGAAAGACATCCTCAAGTATTTGAGAAGGACCAATAAGTTGTTCTTGGTCTATGGGGGTGGAGAACTGAAATTGGAAGGCAATACCGACTCTAGCTTCCAAAGCGATATCGATGACTCGAAGTCAACCTCTGGTTTCGTATTCATGCTCAATGGTGCTGCTGTCTCTTGGAAGTGTTCCAAGCAAGACACTACTGGGGATTCCACCACTGAGGCCAAATACATTGCTGCATCAGATGCAGCAAAGGAGGCTGTTTGGATATGGAATTTCGTCCAAGAGTTGGACGTCATTCCTAATGGAGTTGCTCCTGTCCCGGTGTTGTGTGACAACACGGGAGCGATAGCTCAAGCAAAGGAGCCAAGATCTCATCAGAAATCCAAACACGTATTGAGAAAGTACCACATCCTCTGAGAGATTGTGGAAAGAAGAGATGTCTCGATTGACAAAGTCGGCTCCGCAGATAATGTTGCTGATCCGCTAACTAAGCCTTTACCAGGACCATCATTCCAGAAGCATCGCGAATTGATGGGTTTGAAGCATATGGGTAGTTGGCTCTAGTGCAAGTGGAAGATTGTTAGAGTAGGTGCACGTCGAGCCAAGTGTTGGTCGAGTGTTCACAATGAAACTCTATGTATAAACAATCTTTATTTTAATAATATTTGAAATTATTATTTTGTCACATCTTTATCTGTATACCCATGCTAGTTGCATAGATAAAGCCCTTGAATATAAAAATAGTAGAAAGAATATGAGATGCTCATATAATGAGTATCATGAAACTCATATTTGGAATACTGTATATTCTAAACAAGTCCTAGTCGATTCAGCCGCCGCTAAGAAGGATATAGGCCGTTCGAGTTCGAGAGTAGTATCTGCGATGTGAGTACCATGTTTCATTGGTACGGGACATTGTGATGTCCGAGCATGCAGATAGGTGCTCCTTGTAGAGTGCACTGAACAACCCTCCATAAAGGACTTTCCAAGTGGTTCTCACTTATCGAGTGGAAACGTCCTAGTTTATGGTTGTACACCATTAGTCCTTATGACCCGGGACAACATTGAGACTCTATGTGCTAGAATTACACTTTGACTTGTTTACCGACTCTCATGGGGTCATCAGGTGGCAAGGTTGGGTGTTCTGTCGAAACATTTAGGAGTCGATGCATTGTAGTCGGGATTCACCGCTTACCTTCGGGTATGGATATCCTATGTGTTATCATGTGTATGTAGGTTGAAATCTCTGATCAGAGTATGGTGGTAATTATGAAAGGGGTTTCATAGATTACACCATCGATGCAACTACGACATGACACATAGTATGGATTCATTAACAACTCTCGATATACCAATGGTTGTCGAATCGGTCGGGATATATGAGTTGAAGGGACCGTACTGTACGCTAACCATAATTGAATGGTTCTTGTAGGCACTATCATTTGATACCTAGGGAATCATGTAAGCGATGCTGCTAGGCGTTTAACATGATGGGTACTATCAGACTTGAGCTCTGACGTTCTTGTTATCAAAGAGTTGATAAGTAAGAATGAAGCAATTGGGGTATGCTCATATAAGGACATGTTTAGTCCGAATCACATGGAGATGTGAACCCACGGCTAGTTGTATCAATGAACCATTGAGGGCCACACAAGTACTAGCTTTCTAGATCCCGTTGAGAAGTAAAATAGTTCAATGTGTTGAACGGCTTATAAAGAAGTTTATAGGCGTAAGGAAAAATAGAAGTATGACTTCTATGAGAGAAATGTAATTTTTAATTTATGAATGTGTTCCTAAATTAAAAGTTGGCCAAATAAATAATGTATTTGAAAATTGAGATTTTCATTAACATTATTATGGACTAAATTAAATTAATTCAAGTGTTGAATTAATTAAACACTAGTGGTCCTAGTAGAGTCCAAATAATTAAATTAATTCAAATGTTGGATTAATTAAATCATATTGATCTTGTAGAGCCCAATTAAAATAATTATTTAACTAGTGGGATTTGGGTAAATTCAAGTAATGTTTAATTAATCTCAAATATGTTTGAGATAATTAAATTAAGTCCATGGATTTTTAATTGTTAAAAATCAAATAAGATTTGCATGCATGGGAGGTGAAGGGTTGGAGATTGCTTTTTCAATCTCCAAGGCTTGGCGTGTGAAAAGGTGTTTTTGCTTTTCGTACAACCAAGACAAGACTTCATCCTCCCTCATTCAAGATCTACTATGGCCAAAATTTTAAGCATTCCATCTACACTTTTCTCTCAATTTTTCTCTTCATTTTGGTTGAAGAAAATATACTCTTCTCAAAGAAAAATGCCATACATTTTCTAGTGCAAGTGTAAGGTGGATCTTCCTAGTTAGTGGTGAGCTTGATTTTGAAGGAAGGACTCAAGAACAAGGAGAGCTTGTAGATTGTCTTGCCTTTGAAGAGCCAAGTTGTTTACAACTTGGTTGGAGCCATTACATCAATCTTTGAGATTGATAGATAATTATCTTAACACCCTATGTATGACATAGTTGTGTTTTTGTATTTGCTACACACTAGTACATGGTGTTCAAATTTTTCAAGATTTTTCTTCTAATATTTTTCGGTTTTCATGAGATGAAAAACATTTTTGAGCTTCCGTTGCGATTTCGAACACCTAAAATCGATCCCTTTCAGTATGTTCCTCCAGTACCGAGACAACAGCAACCACCTCCAAGATTTGAGAGTGGCAGCAACAGTGGTGGAAAGAAAGATTATCTCAAAGTCAGAGGAAAACAGTTTAAGAAGTCTGGCAGCAGTTCATCTAGCTCCAGTGGTTCCCGACAGAGCCAGAGTTATACCGGGGCTTATTGCAGAATTTGCGGTGGGAGACATCCGACCGAGCAATGCAAGGGAGTGATTGGTAGTTGCCGTATCTGCAGACAGCAGGGACACTTTGCCAGAGTCTGTCCACAAAGAGGTTCCCTGGGATCCCAGGGAGCAGAGTCATCTGGATCAGTAGCTTAGACAAATAGACGATCATCTACTGTTCACTCCTTCCAGCCACCACCGACTACTACTCCGTCACAGCAGAGAACATGAGGAAGCCAGACTGTGAGCCAGTCTCCTAGACAGCAGGCCATAGTATTTGCTTTGACAGAGGAACAAGCCCAGGAAGCACCAGATGATGTTGTTGCAGGTAACTGTTCTTTATGTGGTTATCCTGCTTATGTATTGATAGATACGGGTGCTTCTCATACATTTATATCTGAACGATTTTCATTGAGTCATGCATTGCCTGTTGAGTTTTTATCTGCTGTAGTGTCTGTCTCTTTTCCTTTGGGGACATGTTTGATATCAGTGAAGTCTGTGAAACATTGTATACTACAGTATGACGGGCATGAGATTGAGTTAGACTGCATTGTACTTGGCTTGTCTGATTTTGACTGTATTATCGGTATTGATATGTTGACCAAGTACAGAGCTACCGTTGGTTGTTTCCATAAGATTGTGAGATTCGGACCTGAGATGGCTGATGAATGGAAATTTTAAGGTAAGGGTTCTAGTTCTAGAATTCCTTTGATATCTACTATGTCTATGACTCGATTGTTACAGAAAGGAGCGGAGGGATTCCTTGTCTATTCAGTTGATTTACTGAAATCGAGCCCATCATTGGCGGATTTTCCAGTGGTCTGTGAGTTTGCTGACGTCTTCCTAGATGAGATTCCGAAGTTTTCCTCTGATTCGAGAGATAGACTTCAGCATTGAATTGATGCCAGGTACAGTTCAAATTTCTAGAGCTCCATACAGAATGGCACTAATTGAGTTGAAAGAATTGAAAGAGCAGTTGGAAGATTTACTGGCCAAGGGTTACATCAGACTGAGTGTTTCTCCTTGGGGTGCTCCAGTACTATTTGTTAGAAAGAAGGACAGTTCAATGAGACTCTCATTGACTACCGGCAACTGAAAAAGGCTACGGTAAAAAACAAATATCATTTGCCTCGTATTGATGATTTATTTGATCAGTTGCAGGGTTTTTCTGTTTATTCCATGATCGATCTGAGATCTGGATATCATCAGCTGAGAGTCAGAGATTTTGATATCTCGAAGACAGCGTTAAGAACCAGGTATGGACATTATGAGTTTATTGTCATGCCGTTTGGGTTGACGACTGCTCTAGCTGTATTTATGGGTGTGATGAATCGTATATTTCAGAAATATCTCGATGATTTCGTAATTATTTTTATTGATGATATATTGATTTATTCGAAGAATATGATTGATCATGCTGAGCATTTGATAGCTGTGTTGAGAATTCTGAGAAAAGAGAAATTATATGCTAAACTGTCGAAATTCGAATTATGGTTGAGACAGGTGGTATTTCTGGGGCATATTATATCCGGACACGGTATTTCTGTTGATCCCTGTAAGGTTGAAGCCGTGATCAGTTGGCCGAGACCGACATCTGTACCAGAGATACGCAGTTTCATGGGTTTAGCAGGGTATTATCGACGATTCATTAAAGATTTCTTGAGTATTGCTAAACCTATTACTCAGTTGACTCAGAAAAATGCTCCATTTATTTGGTCAGAAGACTGTAAGTCCAGTTTTCTTGAGTTGAAGAAGAGATTGACCAGTGCTCCGGTGTTGACTATTCCGTCAAGTACTGGTAATTTTGTTGTTTATTGTGATGCTTCTCACAGAGGACTAGGTTGTGTTTTGATGCAGCGATGACATGTTATCGCTTATGCCTCGAGACAGTTAAAGCCACATGAATCTCGCTACCCAATTCATGATCTTGAATTGATGGCCATTGTATTTGCACTGAAGATATGGCGACATTACCTATATGGTGAGAAGTTTGAGATTTATTCTGATCATAAAAGCTTGAAATATCTATTTTCATAGCCAGAGCTGAATATGAGGCAGCGAAGATGGCTTGATTTGCTTAAAGATTTTGATTGTGAGATCAAGTACTATCCAGGAAAATTTAATGCAGCGGCTGATGCACTAAGTCGAAAGGTATGTTCTTTGTCCTTATCGACGATTGGTGTTTCGAATTTTATTGAAGATTGCTGTATGTCTGGATTAGTATTCGAGACAAATTGTAAACCGTTGAGATTATATGATGTCCAAGTCGAACCAGAGCTGATTTTAAGAATTAAAACGGCTCAGGAAGTTGATCAGATTGTTCAAAAATCGATATCGATGGTCAGAACAGGACATCGATCTGAGTATCAGGTACGTGACAGTGTACTGTATGTGAATAATCGTATTGTTGTGCAGATGTTTCGGATTTGAAACGACAGATATTGTCAGAAGCACACAGCAGTCGATTCAGTATTCATCCTGGTGGCAGAAAAATGTATAACAATTTGAAAAGGCAGTTTTGGTGGAAACAGATGAAAGATGATATTGCTGAATTTGTATCCAAATGTCTGAATTGCCAACAGGTGAAAGCCAAGAGAAAGAAACCAGGAGATTTATGTCAGAGAAGTGGTCAGATTGCACGGAGTGCCGAAGTCGATTGTTTCAGACCGTGATCCTCGGTTTACTTCGCACTTTTGGCAGAGTTTACATCAGGCTCTAGGTACGAAGTTTCATCTGAGTACCGCATATCATCCTAAGACTGACTGACAGTTATAGCGGACGATCCAGACACTGGAGGATATGCTAAGAGCTGTAGTGCTTGATTTTAGCACTAGTTGGCAGGATTCATTGCCAATTTGTGAGTTCTCGTACAACAACAGCTATCAGACGAGTATTGAGATGGCACCGTTTGAAGCATTGTACGGTAAGAAATGTAGATCCCCGCTTTATTGGGACGATATCTATGAGGTTCCTGAGATTGGACCTGATATGATGAGAGATATGACAGAAAAAGTGAAGCTGATTCAGAAGAGAATGAAAACAGCTCAAGACAGATAGGCCAAATATGCCAATGTTCTACGTAGACCGTTGATATTTGAGGCAGAAGACAGAGTATTCTTGAAGATTTCACCTTTCAGAGGAGTTGTCAGATTTGGCAAGAAAGGGAAGTTCTCTCCACGTTATATAGGGCCGTATGAGATTTTCGAGAAGATAGGAGATCATGCCTATCGACTCGCATTACCTCCTTCTTTATCTGGAATACAAGATGTCTTTCATGTATCATTATTGAGAAAATATCTTCCTGATGCTTTACATGTTATTCAGCCAAATGAGGCCGAGCTGGATGAGACACTGAGTTACTTCGAAAAACCGATCCAGATTCTCGATCGTAAAGAAAAGCAGCTCAGAACGAAAACTATTCCGCTTGTGAAAGTTCAGTGGAGTCGTCATGGCATTGAAGAAGCTACCTGGGAGACGGAGTCGGATATGAGTCAGAGATTCTTAAAGTTATTTCGTTGATGTGAGTTTCTATTTAGCTTCTGTTATACCTTCTTATTGATATGATTTGATTGCCTGTGATTTCGGGGACGAAATCATATCTTAGGGGGGAGAAATGTTGTAAGGCCCGAGAATTTGATTACCGTGATCGGAAATGATTTGGGTATATTTATCGTAATCTGAGATTAATCTGAAATGATTTATTGATTAATTGATATGATTATAGACAGAAAAGATCAGACCGGGAGAGCCGAAAGAAGATTTGACATTTTGTGCAAAAAGAGTTCGGCGCATATGCACGACGTGTAGGGGCGCACATGCGTGAGGAAGATAGAACCATGCGCGCACATGCGCGGCGGAATGCGCGCACATGCGCGGAACGTCCAGAGATTTCGGCGCACATGCGCGGCGGAAGACGAGCATATGCGCGAGTATTGAAATGCCGAGACCGTAGGTCTCGCGCATATGCGCGACTTGGGTGCGCGCATATGCGCGAGCAGTCCAGTAGCCAACGTTTGAAACAGAAGCTTTGGCGCATATGCGCCGGATTGAGGCGCGCATATGCGCCAGTAGTTGCGAAGCCGAGCATTGAGACCAGTAGGTCTCGCGCATATGCGCCATTCGGAGTCGCGCATATGCGCGAGACATGCAGATTGAGGAGTCGCCACGTTTCTTGATTCATGCATGTATATATATATATATATATGTAAATCAACGAGATTTACAGGGAATTATCCGAGGAATCTTCGGGGAAAAGATTCCGTCCGTGATTTTCGAAATTGAATTACGAGTGAACCGTCTGTTTGATTTTGAATCCGACTTCAGTACCGTGTTCCTATCAACGCAGGCTACAACTGGACGTAAGTTTTGTTACGTTTTGACATGTTCTGGAATTATGATGTTGTTGAATTGAATACACGTCATATATGATGTTCTTGACATGTTAGACGTCTTAGAATCGAAGTCAGATTAAGAAACGGACTGATTATGTAATTGTTATGATTTTTGGAATTGATTAATTGAGATTCGATATCAAATTTTTATTGTTATTGAAATTATGAGTTGCACCGATATTGATTATGAGTTCTGGTATTATATCTGTGGTGTTGGAATTGACGGGGTTATCGAAACTGTATTGTTATGCCGTCGAAACATCCGTAAATTGATATTGATCAGACTCGGTATTGGTTGAGATGGTATTGTGGAATCATATGTCGATTGGCATTGATCAGATTATGTTTTGATTTGAGTATTAATCTGAACAGGTTTTGAACTTAGTTATATACTGATATTGTATCTATTCGATTGTCATTATCAGATTGGGTATGGGCATAGTTGATTTCAATACTTCGTCTTCGTCGGACCAAGAAGATAAAGGTATAAATTAATGTTGAGTTGGGATTGCACAACTCGAGTGAGGTTTGGCTCGAGTTTTCCTAAATCACATACTTTACTTTATTGCATTGATATTTGCATTGATGTGATTGACGTACTTGTTCTCTTGATTTATAGATAGCAGGTATTAGACGAGTAATCTTGTGACAGAAGTGCCTGATAGTGGTGGGATCGCCACGGACATATTGCACGATGTCACAAGATAGTGTGTTGGCGATAGTGCCAAAGTCTGTCACCGGATGATTGGCTATCGATGTGGATAGAAATGTGGCTTCTTCTATTACTGGTGATCGGTACTGTATTGATGTGGATAGAATGTAACTCTTCTATTACTGATGATCGATATCATATCGATGTGGATAGAATTGTAGTTTCTTCTATTACTGGTGATTGATAATATATCGATGTGGATAGAATCAGAGCTTCTTCTATTACTGGTGATCGATACCCTATCGACGTGGATAGAACTGGAGTCTTTTCTATTACTGTTGGTCGATATGGGAATGCTAACTTCTGGAAACCGAGATCCCTAGACTAGGATTGAGTCTAGTCTTAAATGTGGAGTAATGAGTCTAATTGACATTTTATATTGAGTTATGTTGATTATGTTCCTGAATATGGTACATATTGATTTATGTTCCTGATGATGGTACATGTTTAGAATAGAATTTATTCTTGATATGGATTTATATTCTGATCTGAATACATGTTAGACATATCTGTTATCTGCTTTTATATTGTTTTTATGATTGCATGTATACATGATTTATACTGAGAATATAATTCTCACCGGAGTTATCCGGCTGTTGTCTTGTTTGTATGTGTGCATGACAACAGGTGGGGTAGGATCAGGGTCAAGAAGAGAACGAGGCTGGACTAGATAGTGTGGAGATCCGGGCTTCGAAGCAACTTAGGATTCAACACTGATATATAGTTGAACCTAGTTGAATTCTTGTAGATAATACAAGATTTATATGTTTATGTTTAGTATGTAATCTGAACTGAATTACATTACGTTTCCGCTTAGTATTTAAAAAAAAAAAAATTTAGACCCTGTTTATTATAATTGTTTGAATTATTCCTAAAGACGATTAAGGAATTAATTAGCGTCCGGGTCCCCACAAATGTTGTAAGGCCCGAGAATTTGATTACCGTAATTTGAAATGATTTGGTGATAATTGAGGTGATTATAAACGGAAATGATCAGACCAGAAATAGATAGGAAAGACGTACGGAAACCCCGAATATGTGCGAGGACAGAACAGCTCGCGCATATGCGCGACAAGGAGCCGCGCACATGCGCGTGGGTGGCAGAAGACCTCGCGCATATGCGCGAGATATGGGCGCGCATATGCGCGAGCTGTGCATAAGATGAATATCGAGTCCAGAGAGTTGGGCGCACATGCGCGGCGTAGAAGCACGCATATGCGCGAGTTGCATTACGCCGAGACAGTAGGTCTCGCGCATATGCGTGACAATGGGGCGCGCATATGTGCAAGCTTGCCGAGAACTAACCGCTGAGAACCGAAGGTCTCGCGCATATGCGCCAAAATTCTATTTCCTTCTTCTTTTTTGTTTTCTGAAAATAGAATACATATGCATATATATATATATATATACATACACGTTGCATGCTGAAGACAAGTGGTTCATCCCCCATACTGCACGTCTCGCGCATATGCGCCGACGGTGGTCATATGCGCGAGACGTGCAGTATGGGGGATGAACCACTTTTGTGAGAAATCCGTCTATCTGATTTTGAATCCGACTTCAGTACTGTGTTCCTATCGACGTAGGCTACAACTGGACATAAGTTTTACTAGGTTTTGATATGATTTGAAATTATGGTATTGTTAGAATCTGATACGATTCTTAAATGATGTTCTGGTCATGTTAGACATCGTATAATCGAAACCGGACTGAAGAATAAATACCATATGGAATTGATATCTGACTGATATGGTAGTGCTGGATATATTGAAATTATGACATCATATTGTTGAAACAGAATTTGATTTAATTCTGATTATATCCAGTATTGATTGAGTGGTGTATTGATACCGTACCCTCGATATTGTTATTGTCAGATTGAGTATTGACAGGCTTTGAGTTCGAGACTTCGACAGAGTCAGAGTATCAGAAAGAAAGTATAAATTAATGTTGAGTTGAGATTGCACAACTCGAGTGAGGTTTGACTCGAGTTTCCCTAAATCACATACTTAGTTTATTACATTGATATTTGTAATTGATGAGATTGATGTTTGTAGTCGATTGATTTATAGCCACTGCATGTATTGACTACTAATTCGCTAGTCATCGGCTGATTCGCCTAGTTACTGTATGCATGTATTGACTGCTGATTCGCTAGTCATTGGCTGATTCGCCAAGTTACCGGCTGATTCATCTGGCTATCGGCTGATTCGCCTAGTCCCTGACTGATTCGTCTAATTATTGGCTGATTCGCTTAATCCTTGACTGATTCGCTTAATCCTTGACTGATTCGTCAATTCTGTGGCTGTTTCGCCCAGACACTGGATATATGAATTATATCGATGCCGTTTAGGGTTGAGTCATTCCTATCGACTGAGATTCGATATAATTCTCAATATTCAAAACCGGGATCCCTAGATTAGGAATGAGTCGAGTCTGAGACGACGCGTTGTTTGAGTCAAGTCTGATACGACTAGTTGATTTACAGTTTTGATATCATACATGTTTGTTGATTGGCTGCATGTGAATGATATTTGTTATATGCTTTTGTATATGTTTTTATATGATTGCATGTTTACATTGTTTATACTAGAATTTATTCTCACCGGAGTATCCGGCTGTTGTCTTTTTTTGTATGTGTGCATGACAACAGGTGGGACAGGTTCAGGGTTGAGAAGATGAAGAGATATCGTGATTACAGTGGAGGCTCCGGACTTGGATTAGAGATAGGGTTTGACATGTAATATAAGCTGTTAAACCTCAGTTGAATAAATGTATGTGGTACAGGACTTGTACTTTTGTACTGAGATGTATATATGTTTTATTTCACTACGTTCCGCATTTAAAAAAAAATTTAGACCCTGTTTTATAATTGATTAATTAGTCTCAATGATGATTAAGAACATGATTAGCGTCCGGGTCCCTACAACAGGTGGAATCAGAGCGATAGATCCTTTAGATTGAGATAGAAGCTAGTGAGCGGGGTGGATTGAGTTTTCCTTCTTTGCTTGTGATTCCTAGCATGCTTTATTGCTTTATATAATACATGTTACTTGACTTATCTGATTTTATTGTGTAATATGTATTATTGGGAACGAATTTGAACCGATTCTCGATCAGCAGTAAGATGATCGGAGGAGGGACTGAATTGAAACAGGTTTGTTGGATTGGAGTACTAATCCATTTGAGTATCAGATATGCCTCCTTGAAGAATACCAGAACTGGGTAGCACATCGAATCCTCCAATGGATGTGACAGCAACTCCGATGGAAACGTTATTGAAAAGGTTTCAGTCATTCAAACCACCGACTCTGAAAGGTACTGAGACATCAGTTGAATGTGAGAGTTGGTTAGATAACATTGAGATGCTGTTTGATTCACTGGAGTACAGTGATGAGCGCCGAATTAAATTGATTGGGCACCAGTTGCTTGATGTTGCAAAGAACTGGTGGATTACGATGAAGAGGGCCTTGGAACAGCGAGGTACGACTATTACTTGGGATGTATTTAAAACTGAGTTTTATCAAAGATTTTTCCCAGTGTCGTACATGAAAGACAAGGGGGCGGAGTTTGCCAATTTGAGACAGGGTCAGCTGAACATTGAAGAATATGTGACCAAGTTCTCCACCTTATTGAAGTTTGCTCCCCATGTGGCTGGAAATGACGAAGCCGTTGCTGATCATTTCATCAATGGCTTGAATCCCGATATATTTACATTGGTGAACACAGGGCGACCGAATAACTTTGCTGATGTCATGAATAGAGCAAAAGGCGCGGAAGCGGGCCTGATAAGGCAGAGAGGAGCTACAGATATTCCTTCCGCACCGAGACCACAACAACCACCTCCCCGATTCGAGAGTGATAGTAGCAGTGGTGGGAAGAAAGATTTTCTGAAGGCTAGAGGAAAGCAGTTAAAGAAGTTTGGCGGCAGTTCTCCTAGCTCCAGTGGTTCCAAATAGAGTTATACCGGAACTTGCTGCGGAAATTGTGAAGGGAGACATTCCACTGAGCAATGCCAAGAAGTACTTGGTAGTTGCCACTTCTGCAAACAACAGGGACATTTTGTCAGAATGTGTCCACAGAAGGGTTCTCAAAGATCCCAGGGAGCCGAATCATCTGGATCAGCAGCACAGTGGAGTAGACGATCAGCTGCTGTTCCTTCATTTCAGCCAGCACCATCTCAGTCACAGCAGAGGCCAGGAGGAAGCTAGACAGTTGGCCAGCCTCCTAGACAGCAGGCCAGAGTATTTGCTTTGACCGAGGAACAGGCTCAGGAAGCACCAGATGATGATGTTGCAGGTAACTGTTCTTGATGTAGTTATTCTGCTTTTGTATTGATAAATACGGACGCTTCCCATACGTTTATTCTTGAACGATTTGCATTGAGTCATGCGTTACCTGTTGAGTCTTTATCTACTGTAGTGTATCTCTTTACCGGTTAGGGAGAGTTTTTATATCAGTGAATTCTGTAAAATATCGTATACTACAGTAGGATGAGAATGAGATTGAGTTAGATCGTGTGGTAGCTTGTATTGTACTAATGTTGTCTTGTTTTGAGACTGCATTACTGATATTGATATGCTGACCAAGTACAGAGCTGCCCTAGATTAGTTCCAGAAGATGGTGAGAATCGGACCTGAGATGGCCAAGGGATGAATAGTGTACGATAAGGATTCTAGATTGAGAATTCCTTTGATGATTCGTACTATCTATAACTCGATTATTACAGAAAGGAACAGAGGGACTCCTTATGTATTCAGTTGATTTACTGAAGTTGAGTCTATCATTGGCTGATTTACCAATGATAAGAAAGTTAATAATGTTTTCCCCGATAAGACTTCTGATTCGATTCCAATGAGAGAGATTGATTTTAGCCTTGATTTGATATCAGAAACAGATTGCATCCTGATTGAGACAGATTGCATTCAGGGTGTGTTATATCTGAAGATGATGTATCTGTTGAATTTAGCAGAATTAAACCGGAATTATTTGGCCGAGGTGGATATCAGTGTCAAACATTTGCGGTTTATGAGTTTAGCAGATCAGTACCGATGAGTGATGTTTTGAATCTGATTGAAGCTTACTGTTGTTTTGAATCCGTGTTTGAATCAGGTAAGTAATACTGTATTGTATATGAATAACCAATCTGTTGTTCCAGATGTTCCGAATTTAAAATGATAAATATTGCCAGACAGTGTGCAATAATCTATGCGGTATGCATTTTGATCGCTGAAAAGGTGTCGATAGAATGCTTGAATCTGCATATATTAGGTGTACATGATGATGTACAGATAAGATCAGACGATCAAGAGTTATGTTAGAAGAGTGATTAGACTGCATTGAATGCCAAAATTGACTATATTATACCATGATTTTCGGTTGATTTTGTATTTTTGGCAGAATATATTATAAACTCCTTCACCTACTGTCTTTAGATTGACGGATAGTCGGAGCAAACTATCCGGATACTGGAGAATATCCAAGAACTGTAGTGCGGGATTTTAGCACTAGTTGACATGATTTATTGTCATTTATGAATTATCGTACAACCACAACTATCAGACGAGTATTGAAATGACTTCTTTCGAAGCGTTGTACGGAATGAAATGTTAATCCCCTCTTTATTGGGATGATATCTCTGAGGTTCCTGAGATCGGACCTGGCATGATCAGAGATATGACTTAAAAAGTGAAGCTGATTCAGAAGAAAATGAAGGCAGCCCAAGACAGACAAGCCAAATATGCCAATGTCCGACGATGACCGGTTGGTATTTGAGGCTGGAAACCGAGTATTTTTGAAAATTTCACCTTTCAGATTAATTGTCAGATTTGGCAAGAAAGGGGAGTTGTCTCCACGATAGATTGGGCCGTATGAGATTCTTGAGAAGATAGGAGATCGTGCCTGTCGACTAGCTTTAATCGCCTTCATTATATGTGATACAGGACGTTTTCATGTTGTTCTTGCGAAAATACCTGTCTGATGCTTCACATGTCATCCAACCCAATGAGGCCGAGTTGGATGAGACATTGAGTTATTTCGAAAAGCCGATTCAGATTCTTGATCGGAAGGAAAAATAGCTTAGAACGAAGACTATTCCACTTGCGAAAGTTCGGTGGAGTTAACATGGCATTGAAAAAGCTACTTGGAAAAACTGAGTCTAATATGAGACAGAGATTCCCAATTTTATTTCACTAAGGTGAGTTGTTTACTTAGCTTCTTCTATATACCTCCTTATTGACATGATTTAACTGCCTGTCATTTCGGGGACGAAATCATATCTTAGGGGGGAGAGAAATGTAATGCCCGAGATTTGAGGTGTTGTTAATCTAAAATGAATCGTTAATTAATTGATGAGAGTATAGACGAAACGGATCAAATTAGGATATCCGAAAAGGAGATTGAATTTTGAATTGAAAATGATATGACATGGAAGAGGACATGGGATAGCATGAACAAAGGTTGAAAACCAGTAGGCATCACGCACATGCGCGGAGAAAGGCGCGCATATGCACGAAAGATCCTTCGGGAGGCAAGTAATTGGGGTGATTGCCGAGACAGTAAGTCTCGCGCATAAGCGCGAGACATGACGCGCATATGCGCGAGCAGGTGTATTTAGGAATGCCGAGTCCAGAGAGTTGGGCGCATATGCGCGGAAATGTGTCGCGCATATGGCGCCAGCAGTTGGGAAGACACGCGCCGAGACTTAAGGTCTCGCGCATATGCGCCGGTTGATGTCGCGCATATGCGCGAGACGTGTTGCGTAAAGGATGTGCCATTTGCCTTCTTGCATGTTAGTGTATGTATATATATATATATATGCACGAATTCTTCAGAAATTTAGGAATGAAGAATCGAGAAAGGGCCGAGGAAAGAGTGAAAAATCCTTACGCCTTTTGGTAGAAATCCGTCTATCTGATTTTGAATCCGACTTCGGTATTGAGTTCCTATCGACGTAGGCTACAACTGGACGTAAGTTTTGCTACGTTTTGATATGATTTGAAATTATGGTATTGTCAGAATCTGATACGATTCTTATATGATGTTCTGGTCATGTTAGACATCGTATAATCGAAACCGGACTGAAGAATAAATACCATATGGAATTGATATCTGACTGATATGGTAGTGCTGGATATATTGAAATTATGACATCATATTGTTGAAACAGAATTTGATTTAATTCTGATTATATCCAGTATTGATTGAGTGGTGTATTGATACCGTACCCTCGATATTGTTATTGTCAGATTGAGTATTGACAGGCTTTGAGTTCGAGACTTCGACAGAGTCAGAGTATCAGAAAGAAAGGTATAAATTAATGTTGAGTTGGGATTGCACAACTCGAGTGAGGTTTGACTCGAGTTTCCCTAAATCACATACTTAGTTTATTACATTGATATTTGTAATTGATGAGATTGATGTTTGTAGTCTATTGATTTATAGCCACTGCATGTATTGACTACTGATTCGTTAGTAATCGGCTGATTCGCCTAGTTATTGTATGCATGTATTGACTGCTGATTCGCTAGTCATTGGCTGATTCGCCAAGTTACCGGCTGATTCGTCTGGCTATCGGCTGATTCGCTTAATCATTGGCTGATTCGCTTAATCCTTGATTGATTCGTCAATTCTGTGGCTGTTTTGCCCACACACTTGATATATGAATTATATCGATGCCGTTTAGGGTTGAGTCATTCCTATCGACTGAGATTCGATATAATTCTCAATATTCAAAACCGGGATCCCTAGATTAGGAATGAGTCGAGTCTGAGACGACGCGTTGTTTGAGTCAAGTCTGATACGACTAGTTGATTTACAGTTTTGATATCATACATATTTGTTGATTGGCTGCATGTGAATGATATATGTTATATGCTTTTGTATATGTTTTTATATGATTGCATGTTTACATTGTTTATACTGGGATTTATTCTCACCGGAGTATCCGGCTGTTGTCTTGTTTTGTATGTGTGCATGACAACAGGTGGGACAGGTTCAGGGTTGAGAAGATGAAGAGAGATCGTGATTAGAGTGGAGGCTCCGGACTTGGATTAGAGATAGGGTTAGACACGTGATATTAGCTGTTAAACCTTAGTTGAATAAATGTATGTGGTACAGGACTTGTACTTTTATACTGAGATGTATATATGTTTTATTTCACTACGTTCCGCATTTAAAAAAAAATTTAGACCCTGTTTTATAATTGATTAATTAGTCTCAATGATGATTAAGAACATGTTTAGGTGCAGTTTTGATGCAACATGGGAGAGTGATAGCGTATGCTTCTCGACAGCTGAAAATCCACGAGAAGAATTACCCTACCCATGATCTGGAGTTAGCGGCCGTAGTTTTTGCTTTGAAGATTTGGAGGCACTATCTGTATGGAGAGAAGTGTCAGATCTTTACCGACCACAAAAGCCTCAAGTATTTCTTTACGCAGAAGGAGCTGAACATGCGTCAGAGGCGTTGGTTGGAGCTTGTGAAAGACTACGATTGTGGCATTAGCTACCACCCGGGTAAAGCTAATGTAGTTGCGGATGCTTTGAGCAGGAAATTCGCAGTGATGGCTCACTTGACGATTCAGAAACCTCTTCAGATTGAGAGGCAGAAGTTATATCTTGAGACTTATCCGCGAGGTAGAGTTCCTCGTTTATCTACCTTGACTATCAAGTCCTCTCTTATTGACCGTATTCGCAGCGGTCAGGCAGCAGATGAGCAGTTGACACAGTGGAAGAAGAGAGATGATGCCAAGGGCAGTGTTTTGTATACAGTCAGCGACGGTATTGTGAGATACCGAGATAGGATATGGGTTCCCAGCAGTGATTCTATCCGAGCAGACATCTTATCAGAGGCCCATACGTCCCCGTACTCCATTCACCCTGGGAGTACGAAGATGTACAAAGATCTGCAGCTATTGTATTGGTGGCCAGGGATGAAGAAGGACATCAGGCGTTTTGTATTCGAGTGCCTGACTTGCCAGTTAGTGAAGGCCGAGCATCAGAGACCAGCAGGTTTGCTCAAGCCTCTCCCTATTCCCGAGTGGAAGTGGGAGAATGTTACCATGGACTTTGTGACCGGATTGCCGAGGTCAGCCAGAGGATCGAATGCTATCTGGGTGATTGTAGATCGTCTTACCAAATCAGCGCACTTCTTGCCTATTAAGACGACTTTCACCATGGTTCAGTATGCAGAGCTATATATTCGAGAGATAGTCCGACTCCATGGTATTCCAGTTTCTATCATATCTGACAGAGATCCCAGATTCACTTCCTCAGTTTTGGAAGAGTTTGCATTCGACTTTGGGTACGAAGTTGCTGTTTAGCACAGCTTTCCATCCGCAGACAGATGGGCAGTCAGAGCGAGTTATTCAGATTTTGGAGGATCTTCTTCGCGCTTGCGTCATTGATTTCTCTGGGAGTTTGGAGTCGAACTTACCATTAGTAGAGTTCACCTATAACCACAGTTTCCAGTCTTATATAGGTATGGCTCCGTATGAAGCGCTGTATGGCCGCAAGTGTAGATCTCCTGTTCATTGGGATGAAGTAGGAGAAAGAGCAGAGTTGGGTCCAGAGATTGTTCAGCAGGCAGCAGATGTAGTAGTCAAGATCCGTGATAGGATGAGGACTGCTCAAAGCCGACAGAAGAGTTATGCCGATCAGCGGAGGAGAGACTTAGAGTTTGCAGTGGGCGATCATGTCTTCTTGAATGTGGCACCTATGAAGGGTGTCATGAGATTTGGCAAGAAAGGGAAGCTCAGTCCGAGATTCATTGGACCGTTTGAGATCCTTGACAGAGTTGGGACGCTTGCTTATCGTGTGGCTCTTCCGCCGAATCTGGCCGGAGTACACAATGTCTTTCACGTCTCCATGCTGAGGAAGTATGTGGCAAATCCTTCGCATGTGCTGAATTTCGAGCCGTTGCAGCTTACTCCGAACTTATCTTATGAGGAGAGACCCGTGCAGATCCTAGACAGACAGGAGAAGAAACTTCGGAACAAGCTCGTTAAGTGAGTCAAAGTCAAATGGCTCAACCATTCAGAGGAGGAAGCTACGTGGGAGTCTGAGCCGGAGATGAGAAGTCGATACCCTGAGTTATTCGGTGAGTTCTAATTTCGAGGACGAAATTTCTTTTAAGGGGGGAAGGATTGTAGAACCCGTAAATCAGTAGACATATAAGCCATGCATAATTCTAGATTTTTAAATTTAATTGACTTCATTGCATGATTATTTTAAATGCATTTATTTGAAGTTAATTATTCATTATTTCAGTTCAGTAGTTTGATTTTTAGCATTTCAGTTATTTCAGTGAGGCCGGACCGGAGTCGGAGTTTTGAGATAGAATTTAAGATTCGAGAAATATTTCCAGAAGTTAATTTAGCTAGCAAGTAAGTTCATTTAAGTTAGTAAGGGAGGTTTGAGGATTTAATTTAATTATTTGAGGTGATTAAGAAATGAGCTCATTTAAGTTATTTAATTAAGGGGTTAGCTCACTAAATTATTTAAAGGATTAGTAAGGCTTTCAAGGACTATTAGTTGACTAGATAACCATCACTTCCCACTCATTTTATTAGCATAATTTCGGCCCCTTAGTTGCTAGGCAACTCAATTGCCAACTCATCAACCTTTTGACCATTTCTTTGCATGTAAGTTGTAGGATAATTATAGGATTTTTGGGAGCACAATTTAATTAATTAATGGACATATCCTAGTCTAGAAACAAGAGAGATTTCGGCCACTTACATTCTAGAACCATCCCACATATCATTTGATAGCAATTCAAATTCAAAATTCAAATGCATGAAGACTTGGTCTTGATATGATCCTTATATCTTGCACCATCCTCCTCACCCCTCATAACCACTCCATCACACTCCCTCCCCACCGAAATCAGACCCATTTTCACTAGAAAAAACGTGAATAACAGCTAGGGAGAAAGGGAGAAAAATCGAGAACTAGAAAGAACAAGAGAAGCGCTCCACCTCCTCCGTGCCGCATCGTCGTCGTTTCGTTCGTTTTCTTTCGAAACGAAACCAGGCATGTCTAGATTCTTTATAAACCTCAATCAAGTCATATTATCATTTATTTTTCAGTACATGATCATGTTTATTCAAGCAAAAATCGAGATCCATGTCCAAAAATTTTGAAACAACACATGCAGAATTTCGGCTCTTCATGGCAGCTTCACGTTTTCTTTTAGTTTTGATGGTTTCAGGTTGTGGTTCGACCCCAGGCTCCCAAGGCGGCTTATATACATGTAGTAGGATGCACTAGGACCATTTTGGTCCATTAAAACCAGCCCCATGCTTGCTGTAAATTCAGAATGACAGCAAGTTCCCATAGGCGCAGATTTGTGTTTCGAAATTTCAGTTTTGTGTCAGGGGTTGTGGATCTGATCTTGGCTGCCCCAAGGGCCTATAGCCATGGTTAGATCACTTCCCTAGCAAGTCTAAGACGTGAAAAAGTCGTCCTTTTGGTGGCTTGGTCCATGGCCCCTCGGTTTTTAATCAAAACATCAAAACAGCCCCTTTCCCCATTCGGCTTCTTCCTTTGTTCAGCATATGGTTTCGGTTTGTGTTTGCTTGGTGTGGATCTTGGTTGGCCTATGGCCCATAGCCACGGTTCATATCATGCTCCTAGATGTCTTGATCGTGCCATGGTCAATCAAATGGCCATTGGAATGACACGAGACATCGATCATAGCATAAACACTACACACGCATGCACGTTGCTCTCGGTTGGACCCTTCGGTTGAGTTTTGGTGTGATGCGGATTGTGGCTGGCCTAGGGCCCTTAGCCATGGTTCAAATCATTCCTTGGGATGTTGGTAAGAGTCTCTGGTCGGTGGTTCATGCCCCTAATGGCCGATAGTCTCGAAACCAACGCAAGTCTTGTAGTTGCACAGCTGCTGGAAATTACAGCAAGTTGATGTGTCGTTTAGAAGGCTCGTTTGAGTTCTTGGTTGGATTTTAGCCCATGGCCTTGGACTGGACAGTGCCTCATTGAGTTGGGAAGGTCATGTTTTTGACCGTTTGTCATTCGGATCATTTTCGAGATCGTACGAGAATTTACGGTGCAATGTGCCAAATTGACTCTCGAAAGAGCGTTTCGTGTTTTGGCCTCCATTCCACCTAGATTTCGACCCTATCATTTTAGGAGCATTATTTTATAATTTTTCAGCGTATTTTAATCATGACTATACGTCGGTTCGATGTCGGTTCAGGTTGGCTCGGAGTCATGATTAAATGCGAAGTCATTAGGCGTCATAGTCGCATCTTTTGAACGTAAATTGCATAGTTGGTCAAGTTTTAGCATTTGCATGTTTTTCATGGCACAGCTAAGTTGCAGCGAGCCTGGGGACGATCCAATCCAATCCAGTTGGTAAAATTACAGGAATTTTCATTACGCCAGTTAATTATTTTACGTGCATTAAATAGAAAATGATTATTTTTGAGATTTATGCGATATGGCTTGTGGGTCATTCACTATGTGGGAGTGTTATTTTATACGGTCGCCATTGACCGATCAGTTCAGTATGGTACCACCCGGTCGCCAGTGACCAGCCAGCTCAGTTCAGTTTCAGCCTCCCCGGTAGTCAGTTACCAATCAGTTCAGCTTAGTGCAGTGGCCACAGACGTAAAACATAATCTCAACAGAAAATTTTATCAGTTATTTCAGTACAGGCTCCAAGGAGCAAATATTTTTACAGTGATTTTTAGTTCAGTTGTGCACGTATTATAATTGCTCAGTACAGATTATTTTCAGCATGCCTCAGGACATGATATTTTATCCCATGCATATTTTAATTCCGATTTTTACTCGTTAGATGCGATTTATGCATGCTGAGTCTTTTGGCACATTAGACTTGATTGTTGTAGGTACTGATGAGGCCAGGGCCGAGGGCGGGGACCAGTGAGCCAGCTTGGGTCGGCAGTAGTGGCACCCAAGGACCTCAGTGCAGCAGTTGTTATTTTATTCCGCAAACAATTTTTATCAGTCGTTGGATAATTTTTAAGTTGTTATTGTTGGCAAAACTTTATTTTCTTCCGCTGCTATTATTTTAAACATTGAACATTGATTCATCAGTCGATTTTATGAATGAGGCCATTTAAGTTCTTTTAAAAAGAAAATTTTTAATTTTTCCGCAAATTTTCAAGAAAGGAGTTTTAGGCCCTTTACAGTAAGTCTCGCGCATATGCGCGAGACATGACGCGCATATGCGCGAGCAGGTGTATTCAGGAATGCCGAGTACAGAGAGTTGGGCGCATATGCGCGGAAATGTGTCGCGCATATGCGCCGGTTTATGTCGCGCATATGCGCGAGACGTGTTGCGTAAAGGATGTGCCATTTGCCTTCTTGCATGTTAGTGTATGTATATATATATATATATATGCACGAATTCTTCAGAAATTTAGGAATGAAGAATCAAAAAAGGGCCGAGGAAAGAGTGAAAAATCCTTACGCCTTTTGGGAGAAATCCGTCTATCTGATTTTGAATCCGACTTCGGTATTGAGTTCATATCGACGTTGGCTACAACTGGACGTAAGTTTTGCTACGTTTTGATATGTTTTGAAATTATGGTATTGTCAGAATCTGATATGATTCATATATGATGTTCTTGTCATGTTAGACATCGTATAATCAAAACCGGACTGAGGAACAGATACCATATGAAATTGTTATGATTTATAGAGTTAAGTTGAGTAAGAATTGATATCAAGATTGAGTGATTATCGAGTATAAGATGTTAAAATTGATATCTGACTGATATGGTATGGCTGGATATATTGAGATTATGATGTTATGCCGTTGAACCAGAATTTGATTGAATTCTGATTATATCCAGTATTGATTGAGTGGTGTATTGATACCGTACCCTCGATATTGTTATTGTCAGATTAGTATTGACAGGCTTTGAGTTCGAGACTTCGACAGAGTCAGAATATCAGAAATGAAAGGTATAAATTAATGTTGAGTTGGGATTGCACAACTCGAGTGAGGTTTGACTCGAGTCTCCCTAAATCACATACTTAGTTTATTACATTGATATTTGCAATTGATGAGATTGATGTTTGTAGTCTATTGATTTATAGCCACTGCATTTATTGACTACTGATTCGTCTGGTTATTGGCTGATTCGTCTAGTTATCGACTGATTCGTCTAAACTTTGGCTGATTCGCTTAATTACTGACTGATTCGTCTAAACTTTGGCTGATTCACTTAATTACTGGCTGATTCGTCTAGTTATTGGCTGATTCGCTTAATTCTTGACTGATTCGTCAATTCTGCGGCTGTTTCACCCAGACACTGGATATATGAATTATATCGAAGCCGTTTAGGGTTGATTCTTTCGTATCGTCTGAGATTCGATATAATTATCAATATCCATACATTGGGATCCCTAGGTTAGAGTTGAGCCGAGTCTGAGACGACGCGTTGTTTGAGTCGAATCTGTAATGACTAGTTGATTTACAGTTTTGATATCATACATGTTTGTTGATTGGCTGCATGTGAATGATATTTGTTATATGCTTTTGTATATGTTTTTATATGATTGCATGTTTACATTGTTTATACTGGGATTTATTCTCACCGGAGTTATCCGGCTGTTGTCTTGTTTTGTATGTGTGCATGACAATAGGTGGGACAGGTTCAGGGTTGAGAAGATGAAGAGAGATCGAGATTAGAGTGGAGGCTCCGGACTTGAATTAGAGATAGGGTTAGACACGTGATATTAGCTGTTAAACCTTAGTTGAATAAATGTATGTGGTACAAGACTTGTACTTTTATACTGAGATGTATATACGTTTTATTTCAGTACGTTCCGCATTTTAAAAAAAAATTAGACCTTGTTTTATAATTGATTAATTAGTCCCAATGATGATTAAGAACATGATTAGCGTCTGGGTCCCCACAACAGGTGGTATCAGAGCGATATATCCTTTAGACTGAGATAGAAGCTAGTGAACGGGGTAGATTGAGTTTTCTTTCCTTGCTTGTGATTGCTAGCATGCTTTACTTCTGTATATAATACATGTTACTTGACTTATCTGATTCGATTGTGTAATATGTATTATTGGGAACGAATTTGGACCGATTCTCGATCAGCAGTAAGATGATCGGAGGAGGGAACTGAAGTGAAACAGATTTATTGGATTGGGTTACTAATCCATTTGATTATCAGATATGCCTCCTCGAAGAATACCAGAACTGGGTAGCACATCGAATCCTCCAATGGATGTGACAGCCACTCCAATGGAGACTTTATTGAAAAGGTTTCAGTCATTCAAACCACCGACACTGAAGGGCACTGAGACATCAGTTGAGTGTGAAAGTTGGTTAGATAATATTGAGATGCTGTTTGATTCACTGGAGTACAGTGATGAGCGCCGAATTAAATTGATTGGGCACCGGTTGCTTGATGTTGAAAAGATCTGGTGGATTACGATGAAGAGGGCCTTGGAGCATCGAGGTACGACTATTACTTGGGATGTATTTAAAACTGAGTTTTATCAAAGATTTTTCCCAGTGTCGTACAGGAAAGACAAGGGGGCGGAGTTTGCCAATTTGAGACAGGGTCAGCTGAACATTTAAGAATATGTGACCAAGTTCTCTACCTTATTGAAGTTTGCTCCCCATGTGGCTGGAAATGACGAAGCCGTTGCTGATCAGTTCATCAATGGCTTGAATCCCGATATCTTTACATTGGTGAACACAGGACGATCTAATAACTTTGCTGATGCCATGAATAGAGCAAAGGGCGCTGAAGCGGGCCTGATAAGGCAGAGAGGAGCTGCATTTGTTCCTCCAGTACCGAGACCACAGCAACCACCTCCCCGATTCGAGAGTGGCAGTAGCAGTGGTGGAAAGAAAGATTTTCTGAAGGCTAGAGGAAAGCAGTTTAAGAAGTCTGGCGGCAGTTCTTCTAGCTCCAGTGGTTCCAAACAGAGTTATACCGGAGCTTACTGCGGAGATTGTGGAGGGAGAACATTCCACTGAGCAATGCCAAGGAGTACTTGGTAGTTGCCACTTCTGCAAACAACAGGGACATTTTGCCAGAGTGTGTCCACAGAAGGGTTCTCAAAGATCCCAGGGACCCGAATATGCTGGATCAGCGGCACAGTGGAGTAGACGATCAGCTGCTGTTCCTTCATTTCAGCCAGCACCATCTAAGTCACAGCAGAGGCCAGGAGGAAGCCAGACAGTTGGCCAGCCTCCTAGACAGCAGGCCAGAGTATTTGCTTTGACCGAGGAGCAGGCTCAGGAAGCACTAGATGATGATGTTGCAGGTAACTGTTCTTGATGTTGTTATTCTGCTTTTGTATTGATGAATATGGACGCTTCCCATACGTTTATTCTTGAACGATTTGCATTGAGTCATGCATTACCTGTTGAGTCTTTATCTACTGTAGTATATCTCTTTACTGGTTGGGGAAAGTGTTTATAGCAGTGAATTCTGTAAAATATTGTATACTACAATAGGATGAGAACGAGAATGAGTTAGATCGTCGGGTAACGGGAATTGTACTAGTGTTGTCTGATTTTGGGACTGCATTACTGATATTGATATGCTGATCAAGTACAGAGCTACCCGAGAATAGTTCCAGAAGATGGTGAGAATCGGACCTGAGATGGCCAAGGGATGAATAGTGTACGATAAGGATTCTAGATTGAGAATTCCTTTGATGATTCGTACTATCTATAACTCGATTATTACAGAAATGAATAGAGGGACTCCTTATGTATTCAGTTGATTTACTGAAGTTGAGTCTATCATTGGCTGATTTACCAATGATAAGAAAGTTAATAATGTTTTCCCCGATAAGACTTCTGATTCGATTCCAAACAGAGAGATTGAATTTAGCCTTATTTGATATCAGAAACTGTTGAAATGGTGAATCCTGATTGAGACAGATTGCATTCATGGTGTGTTATATCTGAAGATGATGTATCTGTTGAATTTAGTAGAATTAAACTGGAATTATTTGGCCGAGGTGGATATCAGTGTCAAACATTTGCGGTTTATGAGTTTAGCAGATCAGTACCGATGAGTGATGTATTGAATCTGATTGAAGCTTGCTGTTGTTTTGAATCCGTGTTTGAATCAGGTAAGTAATACTGTATTGTATATGAATAACCAATCTGTTGTTCCAGAGGTTCCGAATTTAAAATGATAAATATTGCCAGACAGTGTGCAATAATCTATGCGGTATGCATTTTGATAGCTGAAAAGGTGTTGATAGAATGCTTGAATCTGCATATATTAGGTGTACAGGAGGATGTACAGATAAGATCAGACGATCAAGAGTTATGTCAGAAGAGTGATTAGACTGCATTGAATGCCAAAATTGACTATATCATACCATGTTTTTCGGTTGATTTTGTATTTTTGGCAGAATTTACAGCTGATTTTAGATACGAAGTTATATTTTAGTACTGCATATCCTCCATAGGCCGATGGATAGTATGAGTAGACGATCCAAACATCGGAAGATATGCTGAGAGCAGTAGTGCATGATTTTAGCACTAGCTGGCAAGATATATTGCCACTTGGTGAGTTTCGTACAACCACAGCTATCAGACGAGTATTGAAATGACTTCTTTCGAAGCGTTGTACGGAATGAAATGTTGATCCCCTCTTTATTGGGATGATATCTCTGAGGTTCCTGAGATCGGACCTGGCATGATCAGAGATATGACTGAAAAAGTGAAGCTGATTCAGAAGAAAATGAAGGCAGCCCAAGACAGACAAGCCATATATGCCAATGTCTGACGACGACCGTTGGTATTTGAGGCTGGAAACCGAGTATTTTTTAAAATTTTACCTTTCAGAGGAGTTGTCAGATTTGGCAAGAAAGAGAAACTATCTCCATGATAGATTGGGCCGTATGAGATTTTTGAGAAGATAGGAGATCGTGCCTATCGACTAGCTTTAATCGCCTTCATTATATGGGATACAGGACGTTTTTCATGTTGTTCTTGCGAAAATATCTGTCTGACGCTTCACATGTGCTTCAGTCAGATGAGGCCGAGTTGGATGAGACATTGAGTTATTTCGAAAAGCCAATTCAGATTCTTGATCGGAAGGAAAAGTAGCTCAGAACGAAGATTATTCCACTTGTGAAAGTTCGGTGGAGTTAACATGGCATTGAAAAAGCTACTTGGGAAACTGAATCTGATGAGACAGAAGTTCCCAGTTTTATGTCACTAAGGTGAGTGGTTTACTTAACTTCTTCTATATACCTTCTTAGGATATGATTGATTGCCTGTGATTTCGAGGACGAAATCATATCTTAGGGGGGGAGAAATGTAAGGCCCGAGAATTTTATCCTATTAATCTGAAATGATTTGGGGATAATTGATATGATTATAGACGGAAAGGATCGGACCGGGAAAGACGAGATAATGCATGAAAATGTGCGAGGAACAGTAGCCTTTCGCGCATATGCGCGACGTGGGTAGAGGATCTCGCGTATATGCGCGAAGTGAGTCGCGCATATGTGCGAGCTTGTACAAGCGAAAGATCCTTCGCGAGGCAAGTATTTGGGGTGATTGCCGAGACTGTAAGTCTCGCGCATATGCGCGAGACATGACGCGCATATGCGCGAGCAGGTGTATTCAGGAATGCCGAGTCCAGAGAGTTGGGCGCATATGCGCGGAAATGTGTCGCGCATATGCGCCAGCAGTTGGGAAGACACGCGCCGAGACTTAAGGTCTCGCGCATATGCGCCGGTTGATGTCGCGCATATGCGCGAGACGTGTTGCGTAAAGGATGTGCCATTTGCCTTCTTGCATGTTAGTGTATGCTATATATATATATATATATATGCACGAATTCTTCAGAAATTTAGGAATGAAGAATCGAGAAAGGGCCGAGGAAAGAGTGAAAAATCCTTACGCCTTTTGGGAGAAATCCGTCTATCTGATTTTGAATTCGACTTCGGTATTGAGTTCCTATCGACGTAGGCTACAACTGGACGTAAGTTTTGCTACATTTTGATATGTTTTGAAATTATGGTATTGTCAGAATCTGATATGATTCATATATGATGTTCTTGTCATGTTAGACATCGTATAATCGAAACTGGACTGAGGAACAGATACCATATGAAATTGTTATGATTTTTAGAGTTAAGTTGAGTAAGAATTGATATCAAGATTGAGTGATTATCGAGTATAAGATGTTAGAATTGATATCTGACTGATATGGTATGGCTGGATATATTGAGATTATGATGTTATGCCGTTGAACCAGAATTTGATTGAATTCTGATTATATCCAGTATTGATTGAGTGGTGTATTGATACCGTACCCTCGATATAGTTATTGTCAGATTGAGTATTGACAGGCTTTGAGTTCGAGACTTCGACAGAGTCAGAGTATCAGAAAGAAAGGTATAAATTAATGTTGAGTTGGGATTGCACAACTCGAGTGAGGTTTGACTCGAGTCTCCCTAAATCACATACTTAGTTTATTACATTGATATTTGTAATTGATGAGATTGATCTTTGTAGTCTATTGATTTATAGCCACTGCATGTATTGACTACTGATTCGTCTGGTTATTGTCTGATTCGTCTAGTTATGGACTGATTCGTCTAAACTTTGGCTGATTCGCTTAATTACTGAATGATTCGTCTAAACTTTGGCTGATTCGCTTAATTACTGGCTGATTCGTCTAGTTATTGGCTGATTCGCTTAATTCTTGACTGATTCGTCAATTCTGTGGCTGTTTCGCCCAGACACTGGATATATGAATTATATCGATGCCGTTTAGGGTTGATTCATTCCTATCGACTGAGATTCGATATAATTATCAATATCCATACATTGGGATCCCTAGGTTAGAGTTGAGTCGAGTCTGAGACTACGCGTTGTTTAAGTCGAGTCTGTAATGACTAGTTGATTTACAGTTTTGATATCATACATGTTTGTTGATTGGCTGCATGTGAATGATATTTTTTATATGCTTTTGTATATGTTTTTATATGATTGCATGTTTACATTGTTTATACTGGGATTTATTCTCACCGGAGTTATCCGGCTGTTGTCTTGTTTTGTATGTGTGCATGACAACAGGTGGGACAGGTTCAGGGTTGAAAAGATGAAGAGAGATCGAGATTAGAGTGGAGGCTCCGGACTTGGATTAAAGATAGGGTTAGACACGTGATATTAGCTGTTAAACCTTAGTTGAATAAATGTATGTGGTACAAGACTTGTACTTTTATACTGAGATGTATATACGTTCTATTTCACTACGTTCCGCATTTTAAAAAAAAATTAGACCCTGTTTTATAATTGATTAATTAGTCCCAATGATGATTAAGAACATGATTAGCGTCCGGGTCCCCACAGTAGTCTATTGATTTATAGCCATTGCATGTATTGACAACTGATTCGCTAGTCATCGGCTGATTCTCCTAGTTACTGTATGCATGTATTGATGACTGATTCGCTAGTCATTGGTTGATTCGCCAAGTTACCGGCTGATTCGTCTGGCTATCGGCTGATTCTCCTAGTCCCTGACTGATTCGTCTAATTATTGGCTGATTCGCTTAATCCTTGACTGATTCGTCAATTCTGTGGCTGTTTCGCCCAGACACTGGATATAGGAATTATATCGATGCCGTTTAGGGTTGAGTCATTCCTATCGACTGAGATTCAATATAATTCTCAATATTCAAAACCGGGATATCTAGATTAGGAATGAGTCGAGTCTGAGACGACGCGTTGTTTGAGTCAAGTCTGATTCGACTAGTTGTTTTATAGTTTTGATATCATACATGTTTATTGATTGGCTGCATGTGAATGTTATTTGTTATATGCTTTTGTATATGTTTTTATATGATTGATGTTTACATTGTTTATACTGGGATTTGTTCTCACCGGAGTATCCGGCTGTTGTCTTGTTTTGTATGTGTGCATGACAACAGGTGGGACAGGTTCAGGGTTGAGAAGATGAAGAGAGATCGTGATTAGAGTGGAGGCTCCGGACTTGGATTAGAGATAGGGTTAGACACGTGATATTAGCTGTTAAACCTTAGTTGAATAAATGTATGTGGTACAGGACTTGTACTTTTATACTGAGATGTATATATGTTTTATTTCACTACGTTCCGCATTTAAAAAAAAAATTTAGACCCTGTTTTATAATTGATTAATTAGTCCCAATGATGATTAAGAACATGATTAGCGTCCGGATCCCCACAGTTAGGGGCTGGGCTAGGTGGTCTGAGTGATGACTTGGGACGGTCCAGAGAGGGATAGGAAGGGTCAGGCCTCGTGGGGGCTCGAGCAAGAGTCCACACGAAGCATCACGAACGAACGCAGGGAGCTAGGGAGGGGAGCAGGTTGCTGTCCTTGATTTAGAAATTTTGTGTGCAGGGTCCAGGGGCTGGGTTGGTCTGGGCTTGGTCTGGGCGTGGTCCAGGGAAGGTTAGGGTCGTGAGGGGGCAAGTGTTTGAGGGCTGGGAGAAGTCCTGGGCTAGTTAGGAGTCATATGGGTCATGGGAGTCTCACACACAAATCGTGCAGAAATATGGGGCGAGTTTCAGAAGGGTTTTGTGCGGGACAAAGCTGGTTTTTCGGGCTAGGCTTACACAGTAGGGTCCCTAGGTGGGTTGACTCGGGTTTGGCTCAAAGTGGCTCGGGTGTGGCTCGAGTAAATTAGGAGATGGCTCGGTGCGTTCGATAAGGTGTCAAAACGAGAAATTAAAAGGTTAAAATTGAATCCATGGGTCCACGGGGGTGGCTCATGACTTGTAAGGGTAGAATAAATCTTAAAAATCTATGTTTAAAATTTGGGATCAAAATAATGATTTTTGGATTTATTCAGGATTTAATCGCCGCACGAAATGCTAATTAACGAGTTAATTGAAACGTCTAGTTTTGAGCCTTATAAAATTATGAAAAATTAGAGTTAAGCTTAAATAATTATTACAAGTCTAAATTTTTAATTTGGGAATTTTATATTAAGGTTTGGTTTAATTCGGGATTAAAACGCGTTAATACGTCTTATTTAAAGATTAAATTAAAAGCCCTCGATTTAAGCTAAATAAAAATATGGAAAAATTCATGTAAGCTTAAATAATTATTTAGGACATGTTAGAGTCAATAAAATTAAGAAAATCTCAAAAGCGTGAAATTTTACGTCTAGGGGTAAAACGGTCTTTTTACACCTAAAAATTAGTAAACGTCATGGCAGTGCCCTATTTGCTGTTTTATATGTTAATATGATTATGTAACATGTTTATGAATTTTTATATGTTGAAATATGATTTTTAAATGTCCATGGATTATTAAGGGTTAAATTGGTCATTTAAAAGATATGTTGCATGCTTGGTTTCAAAATAAAAATGATATTATATGCATATTTTTATAAGTGATGGAAATACGACATGTTGAAGGATGTGAAGGGATTGTGACTACTGAATATGTTGAAAATATCGTGAGGGTTATGGTCCCAGTGGGAGCCCGACGATCGTGTTTCCTTGGATACGGATACGAATACGAATACGAATATGATGAATATGATTGGAGATGTCGTGAGGGGAGCAGGCTCCAGAGGGAGCCCATTTATGGGAAAAGGACCCAGAGGGAGCCCTGACGATCGTATTTCCAATGCCATGATATGTTAATACGTAGGCCAGGGCCCAGTTGACCGGTGAGAGTGTTGCTGGTGTCCCCCGCCACCCAGTACTGTGTTTTCTTTAGATGGATCCATCGCCCAATACGATCACGAATACGAGTCACAATCACGATCTGAATTCAACAAACACGAACATGAACATGAATATGAATATGAATATGGACACGAATATGAGTATGAATATGAATATGTTTATGTGATATGTTTATGTTTATATGAAAACGTTTTTATGAAAATGTTTTTATGCATCATGAAAATGTTTACGAAAATGTTTAAGTTTATGCATCTTCATGAAAACGATATTTTAAGTACAAATATTTTTCACCGTTATATGTTGACTGTATTACGTATTACTCGTTATAAAGATTATGGTGTGTTGAGTCTTTAGACTCACTAGGTGTGATGGATGCAGGTGGTATTGAGGGAGGACTTGATGAGTGATTTGTCTGGACTGAAGGCGCATACAACCCGAGGACCAGCGCTTCTACTTTTTCCGTATTATGACTTTTGACTCATGCTTTACGATTAAAGATTTTTAAGTTTATTTATTTATGCATTTGAGAGATTTTGAGAGGTTTAGTATGGGCTATTCTTTTCAAATTATTGCTTTTTAGGTTTGGTAATGTTTGACGATTTTATGCTTTAAAATATTTTCCTTTGGATTTTTAAATGGCAGTTGGATGTTTATTTTTAAAATGATGTCAAAAATATTTTATGGTTCGGCCGAATACTACGTGAGGTTTTAAAAAAAAATTCTAGTACTTTTAAAGCAATAAAAAGGGCAGGACGTTTCAATTCAGACTTGGATCAGACGAGTTGTTGATTCGTATATACTGATATTGTATCGCCGGTATTGCGAGATTATACAGATTTGAGATTATGGGTTGTACTGATATTGATTATGATTCGTGTTATTATATCTGTGATGTTGAAACTGACTTATTGAGATTGGATTGTTATGCCGTCGAAACATCAGTAGATTAATATTAATCAAATTCGTCATGGACTGAGATTGTGTCGTTGTATCGTTGACATTGATCAGATTATGTCTTGATTTGAGTATTGATCAGAACAAGTCTTGAATTGAGTTGTATATTGTCACAGTCTATTCGATATTATCATTTCAGATTTGACATGGACAGATTTGACTTCGAGACTTCGACTTCGTCAGATCGAGAAGACAAAGGTATAAGTCAATGTGGTGTTGGGAGGTCAACTCAAGTAGGATATACTTGAGTTTCCCTAAATCACATACTTATTATTATTATGTTCATTGATTGGATTTGATATGCTTGTTCTATGAATGTATAGAAAGTAGGTATTAGTCAAGTGATCTTGTGACATCAGTGCCGATAGGGATGGAATAGTCACTGGCACATTGCACGTTGTCACAAGATAGTTGAATTGGCGATAGTGCCACAGTCTGTGATGGATAGGCAAGACACCGGATGTTTGGTTATATAGAAGTGGATAGAATTGGATTTTCTTCTATTACCGATGTTCGATATAGGAATACCAACATCTGGAAACCGGGATCCTAGACTAGATTGAGTCTAGTCTGAGTCGTGGAGTCACGAGTATGATTTACGATTTCATATTGATTATGCTTCAGATTTGATACATGTCACTGATATTTGTTATATGCTTTTACATTGTTTATATGATTGCATGTTTCATTGATTTATACTGGGACTTTATTCTCACCGGAGTTATCCGGCTGTTTTCGTGTTTGTATGTGCATGACAACAGGTGGGACAGGTTCAGGGTCGAGGAGATGAAGATAGATCGTGATTAGAGTGAAGACTACGGACTTGGATTAGAGATAGGGTTGGACACTTGACATTTAGTTGTTAAACCTTAGTTAAAGGATTGTATATATAGTACAAGACTTGTACTTTAATACTGATATGTATATTAGATTGAATCTCATTACATTCCGCATTTAAAAAAAAATTAGACCCTGTTTATTATAATTGATTAAATTGTCCTAATAATGATTAAGAGTATGATTAGCGTCCGGGTCCCCACAACAGGTGGTATCAGAGCCATAGGTCCAGAACTGTAGGTTTTTGAGACAGAGATAGAAGCTAGTGAGCGGGGTAGAATGAATTTTCTTTCCTTGCATGTGATTGCTAGCATGTGATTTATTATAATGTTGAATTACATTGTATATGCTAATATTACAGTATGTTTTTACTGATTTTGAAAATACATGTTACCTGAATATCTGAGTTGATTTGGTAATGTGTATTATTTGAAAATGAATCAAAACCCATTCTTGGTCAGAGGTAAGCTGATCAGAAAGGGGCTGAGACGGATTTAGCTCATGTGATTGCTAACTTTTGTGGTAACCAGATATACCTCCTCGAAGAATTCCAGAACGAGGTAGTACTTCGACTAATCAGATGGATGTGTCAGAAACTCTGATGGAAACACAGTTAAAGAGGTTTCAGTCATTTCAACCGCCGATTCTGAAGGGTACTGAGACGCCAGTCGATTGTGAGAATTGGTTAGAGGATATAGAAATGCTATTTGAATTTCTTGGTTTCACAGATGATTGTAGAGTTAAACTAATTGGGCACCAATTACGGGAAGTCGCAAGGAGTTGGTGGCTGGTAACCAAAGAAGCCTTAGAACAGCGTGGTCCAGTTATTACGTGGAAAATTTTTAAAGTTGAATTCTATCAAAGATTCTTCCCCGTATCATACAGAAAGGACAAAGGTGCAGAGTTTGCAAATCTGAGACAGGGTCAGTTGAATGTTGATGAGTATTTGGCCCAGTTCTTTACCTTGCTACGTTTTGCCCCTCACGTGGCTAGGAACGATGAAGCTTTATTTGATCAAGTCATCCAGGGATTGAATCCGGAGATATGTACATTGGTAAATGTAAAACGACCGAATAACCTTGCTGATACTCTGAACAGAGCCAAAAGAGCAGAAACAGTTCTGATGAGACAAAAGGAAGCTTTGTATGTTCTTCCAACACCAAGACCACAGCAACTGCCTCCCAGAATCAAAATTGGTAGCAGCAGTAGTGGAAAGAAAGAACAGTTGAAAGCTCGAAAGAAGGAGTTCAAGAAGTTAGGGAGCGGTTCATCTAGCTCCAGTGGTTCTAGCCCGAGTTATACCGTAGTGTATAGTAGAACCTGTGGAGGAAGACATCTCACAGAGCAATGCCAAGGTGTGACTGGTAGTTGTAACATCTGTCGACAGCAAGGACTGTGACACCTCGACCCGTTTACAATAAAAATAGCAGCGGAATTTAAAATTTTCTTATAAAATGAAGGAAGGTTTCAAAATACATCACCATGAAATGTTTAAAAGTAAATAAATGATCATTCAAATGATATAACAAAATACAAAATATCATTCCTATGATCATGATCCAAAAATACTTGCAAAATAACATCTTCATTCCAACTTCGTATGCATATGACTCCGGGCCACAATTAACGTCCTGGTCCGTCGCTCTTATCTGCATCACATGAAATAACTGAAATGAGTATAAAACTCAGCAAGTGGAACTCTTACATAGCAATGATACATAGTATATTCTGTAAAACATGGCTTTGAAAACATAAAATACCATCAACTCTGAAACATGTATATCGTAGCAATAGCATAACAATGAGATGGTATTTCTCTTTACTATGGTGGATTGATATCAATAGTAACTCTGTCTGTGGTGCTCTTATCCCATCGATATAAATCGACAACTCTGAGGGATATAAGCCTATGGTCGTTGATCAACTAATTGCATGCAATCTCTGACTATGTATCTATCAATCCATAAAACATTTAAACTCTTTCTTTGAGACATTTCATCAAACACTTTGATATTGTTTCTCTTTTGTATTCCCTTCTCAAAGTTGAGACATCAATTGCCTCCACAATATACAACAAAGGTATCAATACGTAATAGTGAATCAAATGAAGGGAATAACACAATAAAACCTTTGAAACACAATACATATATAATCATTTGAGCACAAGAATGAAATTCCACTTACAAACCACAAGAACACCTTGAATCTATAATCTTGGTACAAAACCTACAACAATAAACCATGTATTGAACCATCAACAACTCAATAATCATAAACCCATATCAATTAATCCATAAAATCAACACATCACCAAACCCATGATTTCTCCCCAACACCAAAATCCAAGAATAAACAAAACCACAAGCTTACCTTAGCTCTTTGAAGCCAAAAAAATCTTGCTCTCACTTCAACAACCCAACAAGAAGCTTGAATCAAAGGAAATGAAGAAGGAATGAGAACCCTAGCTCTCCCTTGAAGTGAAGAAACGAAAAGAATGGAGGAAATGAGAGAAATGAGGGCAAATACTTGTATTTAAACACTAAAAATACCAAAACACGATTTTTAAACATTGCTGGCCGCCCGGGCAAACATCTTTTTCCGCCCGAGCGCAGAACTCACGGCCAGAAATCCAAAATTTTCGAAGTAGGCTCGCCCGGGCGGACATTTATTCCCGCTCGGGCGCGCACTCTGCGCTCTGCCACTCAAAAGATTGCTTTGGAAACGCCTCTTCCCTTCATAATTTAGAAAAGTGGTAAACTACAAAATTGTAGCTCTATGTCTTATCTTGAATCCCTCAAAATTGCAGATCAATTGGACGTCTGAGTAAAACGTTATGCCCATTCTCCCAACATGTGTCACTGGAGGAACGTCGAAACACACGAAACACTTCGGGGCACTTTTGGCTTACCTTCCACAATGATTTGAACAAAACTCAAAATAAGAAAGTTACACCTCTATGTCTTATCTTTCTAACGAAAAAGGCCTCACCTCATTTGGATCAATATACAATTTATCATGAATTTAATTGTAACGCCGCTACAAAAGCACTACACATCATCTATAACCAACCATACTATAAATCATAAATCGAAACTCTTAACATCCAAACTATACCTAAACTTGACCAAGTAGTCAATAAACTTATGAAAACTTAAACCGTACCGTACACCAGGCTTGGCTATTACAATCTCCCCTCCTTAGAGGAATTTCGTCCTCGAAATTGACGTCACTGCACGAACAACTCAGGATACTTTTCTCTCATCTCATCCTCTGGTTCCCACGTGGCCTCTTCGATCAAATGGTTCCTCCAAAGAACTTTAACGATGCCGATATCTTTGTTCCTCAAAATTTTAACTTTGCGGTCCAGTATCTGAACCGGAATCTCTTGGTACGTCAAATTCGGCGTCAAGTCCAATGGCTCGTGGCGAAGAACATGGGAAGGATTCGCAATATACTTCCTGAGCATCGATACGTGAAAAATATTATGGACTCTGTCAAGATCTGGCGGTAGGGATAATCTCTAAGCTCGATCACCAACTCTATCCAAGATCTCAAATGGACCAATAAATCTCGGACTCAACTTTCCCTTCTTGCCAAATCGCATCACACCCTTAAGAGGTGCTATCTTCAAAAACACATGGTCGCCAACCTCAAACTGCAACGGCCTACGACGCACATCTGCATAGCTCTTCTGTCTCGACTGCGCTGTCTTTATCCTCTCTCTAATAACAGTAACTACATCAGCAGTCTGTTGGACCAACTCTGGACCCAACATCTTCCTCTCACCAATCTCATCCCAATACAAGGGAGATCTACACTTCCTGCCATAAAGTGCTTCGTACGGTGCCATCCCAATCGTCGCCTGGTAACTGTTATTGTACGTGAACTCCACAAGAGGCAATTTAGAATCCCAGCTACCAGAGTAATCAATAGTGCAAGCTCTGAGCATATCCTCTAGAATCTGAATAACTCTCTCTGATTGACCGTCGCTCTGAGGTGATATGCTGTACTGAAAGCTAACCGTGAACCCATAGCTCTGTGCAAACTCTTCCAACACTCTGAGGTAAATCTAGGGTCACGATCAGACACAATCGACACAGGAACACCGTGAAGTCTAACAATCTATGCTATATAATCCTCGGCATACTGGTTCATGGAATACGTCGTCTTGACTGGGAGAAAATGCGTTGACTTGGTCAATCGATCCACAATAACCCAAATAGAATTAAAACCCTTCTGCGTCCTTGGAAGACCAGTCACGAAGTCCATCGTAATATGCTCCCATTTCCACTGAGGAATCGGCAAAGATAGCAATGACCCAGCAGGTCTCTGGTGCTCAATCTTCACCTGCTGACAAGTTAGACACTGAGAAATAAACATGGCAATGTCTTTCTTCATACCTGGCCACCAGTAGAGTCTACGAAGATCCTGATACATCTTGGTGCTGCCTGGATGTATCGAATATGGTGCGGTATGTGCCTCTGTCAAGACGTCTCGCCGAATATCATCACCAGTAGGAACACAAATACGACCTCTGAATGTCATCAAACCGTCTCCATTCACTCCAAACTCTGAATTACCTCTCTCCTCAGCCCTAGCTCTCAACTCCGACAACTGAACATCAACAGCCTGCTCTCTACGGATCCTGTCCGTCAAAGTAGCCCGAATGACCAACGCTGAAAAGCGAGCAATGGTCTCCGGAACCACCAAAGCTATCTCCTCTCGCTGCAAGTCTAACAACATCGGCTGCTGAATCATCGAACTCAAAGAAGAACTCGATTTACGGCTCAAAGCATCTGCTACAACATTCGCTTTCCCTGGGTGGTAACTAATCGTCACATCATAATCTTTGACAAGCTCTAACCACCTCCTCTGCCGCATATTGAGCTCTTTCTGAGAGAACAAATAATTCAAGCTCTTGTGGTCCGTGAAAATTTCACACTTTTCGCCATATAAGTAATGTCTCCAGATTTTCAAGGCGAAAACCACAGCTGCCAGCTCCAGATCGTGCGTAGGATAATTCTTCTCGTAGTCCTTCAACTGGCGAGAAGCATAAGCTATAACCTTTCCACGTTGCATCAGCACTGCACCAAGACCTTTCTTCGACGCGTCAGTATAAACAACAAAGTCCTCTGAACCACTGGGCAATGCAAGTACCGGAGCTGTCGTCAATCTATCTTTCAACTCGTGAAATCCACTTTGGCATTCATTGGACCACTCAAACTTCACAGTCTTCCTCGTCAGATTGGTTAACGGCAGGGCAATCTTGGAGAAATCTGAGATGAAACGACGATAATAACCTGCCAACCCAAGAAAACTGCGTACCTCTGAGACAGTGGTAGGAATAGGACACTTCTGAATCGCCTCAATCTTTGCTGGATCAACAGCTATACCATCCTTCGAAACAACATGGCCTAGAAAAGAAATCTGCTCCAACCAGAACTCACACTTCTTCAACTTAGCATACAGCCTCTTCTCTCTCAACAACTGGAGAACAACTCTGAGATGCTCTGCATGAAGCTCTCTGGTCTTGGAATAGATCAAGATGTCGTCGATGAAGACAATGACGAAGCTATCCAAATACGGCTTGAACACACGGTTCATCAGATCCATGAAAACTGAAGGAGCATTGGTCAGACCAAAAGACATCACAAGAAACTCATAGTGACCATACCTGGTCCGGAACGCTGTCTTAGGGATATCAGATTCCCTAACCTTCAACTGATAGTAGCCAGACCGAAGATCAATTTTCGAAAATACAGTAGCACCCTGAAGTTGGTCAAACAAATCATCTATCCGTGGCAACGAATACTTGTTCTTGATAGTCACTTTGTTGAGCTCCCTATAGTCGATACACAGCCGCAACGACCCATCTTTCTTCTTGACAAAAAGAACCGGAGCTCCCCAAGGCGAAGAACTCGGTCGAATAAAACCCTTGTCTAAAAGATCCTGCAACTGCGTCTTCAACTCCTTCATCTCGGTAGGAGCCATCCTATATGGAGCCTTAGAAATAGGAACCGTACCTGGAGCTAGATCAATCACAAACTCAACATCCCTGTCCGGCGGCAAACCCGGCCTATCATCCTCAAACACATCAGCGAACTCTCTCACAGCATCAATATCATCAATATTCAACTTAACCATTCTATCCATATCAACAATCGAAGCCAGAAACACATCACAACCTCTAAACAGCAACTTCTCAGCCTCAAGACAAGAAATAAAAAGAAGGACCAGCGAAGTACCTGCACTGACGAGCATACCTTCCCTATTGCCATCATCTGCAAAAGTCACCGTCTTAGCAACGCAATCAATCACTGCACGATAGGTTGATAGCCAATCCATGCCAAGAATAACATCAAATGCAACCATCGGGATTACAATCAAATCAGCAAAAATCATACGCCCATCAATTTGAACAGAGCACGCATACACAATCGATGTCGGGCACAACACATCTCCCGAAGGAAAAACAACATTGAACTGGAGGGAAAGAACAGAAGGAACTATACCCAAAGATCTCAAAAACAATTCAGACATAAAAGAATGAGTACCACCTGTATCAATCAATATCGTAGCTACTCTGCCTGAAATTAAAATAGTACTAGAGATCACAGAAGAATCATGGTTTATACCTTCCTTGGTCATCGTAAAGATGCGACCCTGCACCTTATCCTTGCTCGCTCCCCTTGGACAATCTTTAGCAATGTGGCCAGCCGTGCCACAACGATAACACATATGAGTGCCAAATCTACACTCTCCTCGATGATGTCTGCTGCATTTGGGACACAAAGGCTTCTCGGGATCAAATGGAACTGCCGATGGTTTAGGACTCGGCTCTATCTTGCCTTTCCCCTTGAAACGATCTTTGCCTCTTTGGTTCGATCCCTGGCCTCTCTGAGCAATGGCCTGCTGTCTTGCTTGCCTCTCTCTGGCTATGTCTTTCTCATCTTTCCTCAGCCAACAAAGCCTTAGACACAATTTCCTTGAACGTCACAGCCTTGGACATGTTGATATCTCTTCTGATCTCCGCTCGAAGACCTCTGATGAAATGAGCACCTTTGTCCTTGTCGTTGTAAGCAATATACGAAGCAAATAGACAACCCTCCTCGAACTTCAAGATGTAGAGTATCAACGTTCATGCCTCCCTGTCGAAGCTCCAGAAACTCAGTCACCTTCCTAGCTCGAAGTGCGTCGGGAAAGTACTTGTCATAGAACAGGTCTGTGAACTCTTGCCACTTCAAAGCTGAAACATCGACACCAACCTTAGTGGCATTCCACCAGATTCGTGCAACCTTTATCAACATGAATACTGCACAGCTGATCCTGTCTTTATCCTCATACTGAAGATGGTCGAAGATTGCTTCAAGCGCCTTGACCCACTCGACAGCCACTAACGGATCAGTGCTACCTGCGAATTCCGGTGGATCTATTCTCTTAAAAGCAGAAAAGACGGATCAGCGCCAACTGCCTGAGCTACTTGGTCCTCTCACTTGGCCTCTACCCTGGCCTGCTCCTTGCATGCGAAGCAACTGCTGGATCTGTTCGCTATGAACCTTGGCTTGCTCTTTAAGCAAATTGCCGAACTCGTCGACAACCCTCGAGGAAGAACTAACTTCACCCTCTGACGCCTTACGCTTAGGAGGCATACTCTACAATGTGCTCACAAAAGACATAACAATGAATAGATGCAAAAGAAAACATACCCGGACAGTTGAAAGTAGACGAAGTCATATGCATTGGTCCGAAGAACGGTGCTCTGATACCACTAAATGTGACACCTCGACCCGTTTACAATAAAAATAGCAGCGGAATTTAAAATTTTCTTATAAAATGAAGGAAGGTTTCAAAATACATCACCATAAAATGTTTAAAAGTAAATAAATGATCATTCAAATGATATAACAAAATACAAAATATCATTCCTATGATCATGATCCAAAAATACTTGCAAAATAACATCTTCCTTCCAACTTCGTATGCATATGACTCCGGGCCACAATCAACGTCCTGGTCCGTCGCTCTTATCTGCATCACATGAAATAACTGAAATGAGTATAAAACTCAGCAAGTGGAACTCTTACATAGCAATGATACGTAGTATATTCTGTAAAACATGGCTTTGAAAACATAAAATACCATCAACTCTGAAACATGTATATCGTAGCAATAGCATAACAATGAGATGGTATTTCTCTTTACTATGGTGGATTGATATCAATAGTAACTCTGTCTGTGGTGCTCTTATCCCATCGATATAAATCGACAACTCTGAGGGATATAAGCCTATGGTCGTTGATCAACTAATTGCATGCAATCTCTGACTATGTATCTATCAATCCATAAAACATTTAAACTCTTTCTTTCGGACATTTCATCAAACATTTTGATATTCTTTCTCTTTTGTATTCCCTTCTCAAAGTTGAGACATCAATTGCCTCCACAATATACAACAAAGGTATCAATACATAATAGTGAATCAAATGAAGGGAATAACACAATAAAACCTTTGAAACACAATACATATATAATCATGTAAGCACAAGAATGAAATTCCACTTACAAACCACAAGAACACCTTGAATCTATAATCTTGGTACAAAACCTACAACAATAAACCATGTATTGAACCATCAACAACTCAATAATCATAAACCCATATCAATTAATCCATAAAATCAACACATCACCAAACCCATGATTTCTCCCCATCACCAAAATCCAAGAATAAACAAAACCACAAGCTTACCTTAGCTCTTTGAACCCAAAATAATCTTGCTCTCACTTCAACAACCCAACAAGAAGCTTGAATCAAAGGAAATGAAGAAGGAATGAGAACCCTAGCTCTCCCTTGAAGTGAAGAAACGAAAAGAATGGAGGAAATGAGAGAAATGAGGGCAAACACTTGTATTTAAAAACTAAAAATACCAAAACACGATTTTTAAACAGTGCTGGCCGCTCGAGCGAACATCTTTTTCCGCCCGAGCGCAGAACTCACGGCCAGAAATCCAAAATTTTCGAAGTAGGCTCGCCTGTGCGGACATTTATTCCCGCTCGGGCGCGCACTCTGCGCATTGCCACTCCAAAGATTGCTTCTGAAATGCCTCTTCCCATCATAATTTGGAAAAGTGGTAAACTACAAAGTAGTAGCTCTATGCCTTATCTTGAATCCCTCAAAATTTCAGATCAATTGGACGTCTGAGTAAAACGTTATGCCTATTCTCCCAACATGTGTCACTGGAGGAACGTCGAAACACACGAAACACTTCGGGGCACTTTTGGCTTACCTTCCACAATGATTTGAACAAAACTCAAAATAAGAAAGTTACACCTCTATGTCTTATCTATCTAATAGAAGAGACCTCACCTCATTTGGATCAATATACAATTTATCACGAATTTAATCGTAACGCCGCTACAAAAGCACTACACATCATCTATAACCAACCATACTATAAATCATAAATCGAAACTCTTAACATCCAAACTATACCTAAACTTGACCAAGTAGTCAATAAACTTATGAAAACTTAAACCGTACCGTACACCAGGCTTGGCTATTACAAGGACACTTTGCTAGAGTATGTCCACAGCGAGGTTCCCGAAGATTCCAGGGAGCAGAGGAATCTGGTCGTAGTGACCGGGGAATAGACCCGGAATTCACTTGATTCTATAGTGGCAGGTAACTGTTCCTTTATGGTTATTTCGTGTACGTATTGAGAAATATTAGTACATCCTGTATATGATTTCTGAATGAATTGCATGGATATATGCTTGAGTATTGAGTTATTATATGTTGTGGTATTGATCTCTTTTCTGTTTGGGAGAGGTTTTGTATCAGTGACATCTGTTAGATTTGGTATGCTACAGTATGACAGATATGAGATTGAGTTAGATGATATAGTACTTGGTGTTATTTGATTCTGACTGCATTATTGATATTGATGTGTTGGCCAAGTACAGAGTTATCGCAGATTATTTCCAGGAAATGGTAAGATTCGGACCTGAAATGGCCAAAGAATGAACATGGTACGATAAGAATTCTGGATTTAGAATACCTTTGATATATATGAAGTTCATGACTCAATGATTATCGAAAGGAACGGAGTGATTCCCTATATATATTAGTTGATTTACTAAGATGGAGTGCATCATTGACTGATTTGCCAGTGACAGTAGAGTTGTTAAAGTCGTCTCAGATGAACTTCCAGGTTTGCCTTTAATCAGGAAGATTGATTTCAGTCTTGACTTGATATCAGGTACTGTTATTACTTTTAGAACTTCGTACCGAATGATATTGATTGAATTGAAAGATTTGAAAGATCGGATAGAAGATTCATTAACCGAGAGTTACATCTGATTGAATATTTCTCGTTACGGATGTATCAGCTATAGTGGTGAGTTGATAAACTCTGTGTTCAGAATATTTGATAATTTTCTGATTTATTTATCTATGGTATTCTGGTATATTCGAAGATTATGACTGCTTTTGTTGAATATCTGAGTATTGTATTGAATATTCTGGGAACTGGAAAGTTGTATGCAGCAACTGTTGAAATGTGCATCTTGTTAGAGTAGGTGCACGTCGAGCAAAGTGTTGGCCGAGTGTTCACGATGAAACTCTATGTATAAACGATCTTTATTTTAATAATATTTGAATTTATTATATTGGCGCATCTCTATCTGTATACTCATGCTAGTTGCATAGATAAAGTCCTTGAATATACAAATATTAGAAAGAATATGAGATGCTCATATGATGAGTATCATGAAACTCATATTTGGAATACTGTATATTCTAAACGGTTCCTAGTCGATTCAGCCGCCAATAAGAAGGATATAGGCCGCTCGAGTTAGAGACTAGTATCTGCGATGTGAGTACCATGTTTCATTGGTAGGGGACATTGTGATGTCCGAGCATGCAGATAGGTGCTCCTGGTAGAGTGCACTGAACAACCCTCCATAAAGGACTTTCCAAGTGGTTCTCACTTATCGAGTGAAAACGTCCTAGTTTATGGTTGTACATCATTAGTCCTTATGACCCGGGACAACATTGAGACTCTATGTGCTAGCGTTTCACTTTGACTTGTTTACCGACTCTTATGGGGTCATCAGGTGGCAAGGTTGGGTGTTACGGCGAAACATATAGGAGTCGATGCATTGTAGTCGGGGATTCACCGCTTACCTACGGGTATGGATATCCTATGTGTTTTCATATGCGTGTAGTTTGAAATCTCTGATCAGAGTATGGTTGTAATTATGAAAGGGGTTTCATAGATTACACCATCGATGCAACTACGACATGACACATAGTATCGATTCATTGACAACTCTCGATAAACCAATAGTTGTCGAATCGGTCGGGATATATGAGTTGAAGGGACCGTACTGTACGCTAACCATAATTGAATGGTTCTTGCAGGCACTATCATTTGATACCTAGGGAATCATGTAAGCGATGCTGCTAGGCGTTTAACATGATTGGTTGGGTAATATCAGACTTGATTTCTGACGTTCTTATTATCAAGGGGTTGATAAATAAGAATGGAGCAATTGGGGTATGCTCATATAAGGACATGTTTAGTCCTAATCACATGGAGATGTGAACCCACGGCTAGTCGTATCAATGAACCATTGAGGACCACACAAGTACTAGCTTTGTAAATCCCGATGAGAAGTAAAATAGTTCAATATGTTGAACGGCTTATAAATGTGTTTATAAGCGTAAAGAAAAATAGAAGTATGACTTCTATGAGAGAAATATAAATTTTAATTTATGGAAGTGTTCCTAGATTAAAATTTGGCCAAGTGAATAATGTATTTGAAAATTGTGATTTTCATAGACATTATTGTGGACTAAATTAAATTAATTCAAGTGTTGAATTAATTAAACACTAGTGGACCTAGTAGAGCCCAAATAATTAAATTAATTCTAGTGTTGAATTAATTAAATATCATTGGGCCTTGTAGAGCATAAATGGAGATAATTATTTAAACTAGTGGGCTTGAATAAAATCAAGTAAAATACAATTGGGCTCAAAATATTTGAGACAATTAAATATAAAATGTCCATGGGCCCTTGTAATTTGTTACAAGCCCTTTAGGATTTGCATGCTTGGAAGGTGAAGAGGTTGTGAATACTTTTGATTAAAAAAAAAATTAAATTGGAAAGCATGCAACTTTTTGGTCCCAACTTTTCCCACAACCAAGACTAGACTTCACTCCTCCATTCAAGCATCTCACTTGGCCGAAAAATTCACTCAAAAATCCTCTCAATATTTTTCTTCATTTTGTTCTTAAAAGTGTTGGAGAATAAAAAGTCTTCTCTTTGATAAATCCTCAAATTTTTCTAGTGCAAAATTTGAGGGGGTTTACCTAGTTAGTGGTGGGCCTTATTTTGAAGGAAAGGGAGGAGGAGCTTGTAGACTTGCCTACCTTGAAGAGCATTGTTGTTTACAACAAAGTTGGAGTCATTCATAAACCTCAAGAGGTTGATAGGTAAACTTTCTAACACCCTATGAATGTTTTATGGTGTTTGAATGTAAATGTTGCACACAAACATGGTGGCCGAAAATTTGAACTTAAAATTAAAAATTTTTGACTTCCGTTGCGCTTCCGGCCACCGTAACCGGTCCGCTAACAAGTGGTATCCGAGCTAAGGTTACGGTTTTTGTGTAATATTTACGTAATATTATGTTGAGATCGATTTCTAACCGCTTGAGAAATATTTTTGCAAGGTATACATGAAGGCCGAAATTTTTGAAACACAAAAAAAAATAATTTTCGGGCAGCTTGTTGCTGCCCGTGAATCTCGGGCTGCCCGAGAATTTCGGGCAGCAAATGGGGCAGCCTTCAGGCTGCCGAAACTTCCAGTTTTTAAATAAAAAATAAATTTTTTTTTTGGGTGTTCCCGGAATCCGGCGACGGAGCTCCGGCGACAGGGATGACGACTAGGGTTTCCAAAAATGTTTTGGACAATCTTAGTGTCATGGGCCTTGAGTTGTTGGGCCATTGGATGACTAACATATTTTGTGAAATTTAAATGAGCCAAAGTATTTTAGGTGAAAAATGAGTTTTGGGCCCTTAAGTTTAAATTTACAATTGTTGCATATATTTTCTCATAAAATAAATAATTGAAGTAGGACTTTAATTATTTATAGTAAATTGTGATTTACAAGAAATTCGATTATAAATAAATTAATTTAAAAGTAGACAAAGGTGTTTGTATACTTTGTTAATTTTAATTTATAATTGTGACGGTTAGTGATTGGATCAAGATATATAATATTGGATCAATTAATTATTGTGATAATTAATTGATGGTGTATGATATGTGATATTATGCATGAAGGATGATCAAAAGCCCAAGCCCAATTTGCTAGGTGTATGCTGGGATAATTTGTGTTGAATGATTGTAATAATTATCAATTTATAAAGTGAGCTTGGTTTATGGCCCGTTCCCACCCCCATTAGATGTATCCCTATGTGCCATGGATATTTATTTGAAAATATTAGAATAGTGGATGATCAAGATTGGAAGATGGTGGCCATGATGATTATGAAGATCGAAGACATGTAAATATTGGAAGCTAATGTAATAGTTGCATTTGCATCCCGTGCATTTACCCTAGGATTGGACCTAGGCCCGTGTTTAGCTCACATGGGCCATTAGTTTTGGGGCGATTGATCATCCTTGTTTGTTTACTGTTTATAATATATGCATGATATGTTATAAATATTGAGTATGTGCGTTATTATTATGATAATAACAAAGTTGCATGAATCCGGCAAACATAAGATCAAACATGGCGAGCTTTTAAAATAAAATTAATGATGAGACCTTTCAAAATTAAAAACCCTCATTTTGAATAAGATTCAAAATTAATATCAAGTCCGAAAAGGGGAATTATAAATTTGTTTATAATTTCCTTGTCTTCCATCGACAATGGGTGCATGATGAACGCTACCCGTACTCGGGGCTCGGCTCATATTATTAGGGGCCCTGGGTGCCGGAAAGCTGTGACATCCATTGACATGGTGATGTGAACTACGTGGAACTCCATGATTTCGGCTCATATTATTGAGGGAACTCATGGCGACCGTCCATTAAGGTTCATTATCGATGGGTTAGGCTTGACACGTAAAGATGAACGACGTCATATTATTGGGTCCTAATCAAATGTGAGACAAGAGTATACGTTGAGGGTCGCATGGCGATGCAATTGGAAACTACCTTTTAGGAATTGTGATTGGCTGATTTTATTCGGGATCACAATTCGCTAATTAGGACCTTACGTACCTTTTGAGGAAAGTGTTTCCCTTTTTCACTAGAGGGTAGTGAAAATGTCAAAACAGTGGGAGCGATAATTTATAAAGTAAAAGTCCAAACTTTATATCTTATTAAATATTTTAAAATAGTCATTAACATTTATCTGTTTTACTTTTCAGTACAAATCTTCGACAATGTCATCAATTCGCAACCCGCTTTCCGCTATTCTCGAAAAAGATATCTTAACCGGACCTAACTATCTCACTTGGCTAAGAAATCTGAAAATAGTCCTAAACTCGGAAAAGATCGCATATACACTAACTGAGTCGGCCCCTGTTGAGTCTCCGACTAGCTGCACTCCCGAGGAATTGCAGACCTACAAGGAATGGTGTGACCATGACTTGAAGGCAAGGTGTTATATGCAGGCTTCGATGAATGATGTGCTGCAAAGGCTATTCGAGGATGCAACGAATGCTGCTGACATTCATTTGCACCTCAAGGAGCTCTTTGGTGAGCAGACTCGGCCTCTAAGGCATGCCACAGTCAAGGAGCTCATCACTTTACGCATGCGAGATGGGGCTTCGGTCCATGAGCATGGCCTAAAGTTGATTGGGCTCGTGGACAAGCTCGTTAACATGGATCTGATCTTGCCTTCGGAGTTGACCACGGATGTGCTGCTGCTGTCGTTGCCTAGCTCGTTTGATCCTTTTATCGTGAACTTTAATATGAACAAGCTTGAGCCAAGCCTTGAAGAGTTGGTGAACATGCTTGTGACTTTTGAGTCCACTATCAAAAAGGAGAAGCTGGCTCTTTATGTGGGTTTTTCATCTGGCACAAAGAACGATCCACATGGGAAGGGAAAGAAGCGTTCTTTCCAACGTCCCAAGAAGAGCGTGCCCTTGAAGAGGCAAACTCCGTGTCCCGTTGTGGCAGCCGCGCCAGCCAAGGCTGAGAAGACAGTTGACATCTGTCATCACTGCAAGAAGCCTGGACATTGGAGGCGTAACTGCACGGAATATCTTGCCCAGAAGGGTTTTGGCAAAGGTATGTTCTACATTGAAGTAAATATCTCCATTAACTCTACTTCTGGGGTATTGGATACTGGCTGTGGCTCACATCTCTGTAATGATTTGCAGGTGATGGGAAGAAGTAGGAAGCTCAGGGAAGGTGAGACCTTCTTGAGGATGGGCAATGGAGCAAGGGTTGCTGCCAAGGCTGTGGGAGATGTTTATTTACATTTGAACAATGATTTTAATTTTGTTTTGAGAGATGTTTTGTTCGTACCAGACTTGATTAAAAACATTATTTCCATTCCTATGCTTGATATTGATGGATTTTCTTGTTTATTTAGCAAAGGTGTTTGCAATATTTACAAGAATGAATGTTTAGTTCGTACCGGAGAACTTGAAAACAATCTCTACACCTTAAAATTGAAAGATATTCCACTTAACAATGTCCAAGCAATAACAACAACAAATAAGCGCAAACAAGATACTCTTAATTCGGCACAATTATGGCATGCTCGATTAGGACATATTTCCTTAAGAAGGATGAACAAGCTAGTGGGAGTTGGCATGTTTGATATGTCCGATATTAATGCTCTCACGACTTGTGAATCCTGTCTAAAAGGAAAGATGACCAAAATTCCCTTTAAGGGCCATGCGGAGCGAGCCAAAGGGTTATTAAATTTGATCCATACCGTTGTGTGCGGTCCGCTTAGCATCACCACTAAGCATGGACATGCCTACTTCATCACCTTTACCGATGACTTTTCGAGGTATGGGTATGTGTATTTGATGAAATACAAGTCTGAAGCCTTTGAAAGGTTCAAAGAATTCAGAAGTGAAGTAGAAAAGCAATTGGGACGAAGCATCAAGGCACTTCGATCGGATCGAGGTGGTGAGTACTTGAGTGCCGAGTTCCAAGAGTATCTTAGGGAGAATGGGATTCTCTCGCAGTGGACTCCGCCCGCTACACCGCAGTTGAATGGTGTTTCGGAGCATCGTAACCGGACTTTGATGGACATGGTTCGGTCTATGATGGGGTTCACGGAGTTGCCGCCATCTTTTTGGGGATATGCGCTTGAAACAACGGCACTGTTGTTGAACAATGTCCATAAAAAGGCAGTTGACAAGACTCCATATGAGATATGGATGGGTAAGCCTCCCAAGTATTCTTATCTTAGAATATGGGGGTGTCCTGCTTATGTGAAGCAGGCAGTGGGAGATAAATTGGATAGTCGATCCATTTTATGCTACTTTGTGGGATATCCAAGGAATTCCGTTGGATATTATTTCTATCATCCCCAAGAAACAAAGGTGTTTGTTTCTAGGAATGCAACCTTTTTGGAAAAGGAATTTCTATTGGATAGAAAAGGCGAGATGATAGAACTCGAAGAGGTTCGAGAGACACCCACAGTTGTAGAACCCACACCCAATGAGCTAAGTGAGGAGATACAAGCTCCTAGAAGATCCGAGAGAGTCTCGAGACCACCTATGAGATATGGTCTGCTTCTTGAAGAGGGCCATGATGAGCCTAACCTTGGATGTGATCCAAGGACCTTCAAAGAAGCATTATCTGATGCCGATTCATCCAAATGGCTTGAAGCAATGGAATCTGAGATGAGTTCCATGCATTCGAACCAAGTGTGGAATCTTGTGGATCCACCTGAGGGAACTATTCCCATAGGGTGTAAATGGATTTACAAGAGGAAACTTGGGGCGGATGTGAAGGTATTGACCTTCAAGGCGCGATTGGTAGCAAAAGGGTATACTCAAAGGCAAGGTGTTGACTATGAGGAAACCTTTTCTCCAGTTGCAATGTTCAAGTCCATTAGGATTTTGCTAGCCATAGCTGCATGGTATGACTATGAGATATGGCAGATGGATGTCAAGACTGCCTTCCTTAATGGGGATATTAAGGAAGAGATTTACATGTCTCAACCTGAAGGGTTTACATCTGTCGGAAGTGAGCATATGGTATGCAAACTTCAAAGATCTATTTATGGTCTTAAGCAGGCATCTAGGAGTTGGAACCTCAGATTCGATAGTACAATCAAAGAGTTTGGTTTTACTAAGAATCCTGAGGAACCCTGTGTGTATGAGAAGGTCAGTGGGAGTGCTGTGACACTCCTTGTTCTTTATGTTGATGACATTCTACTCATTGGGAATGATGTAGGAATGTTGCAATCAACTAAGATATGGTTAGCAAGTAAGTTCTCGATGCAGGACTTGGGTGAAGCATCATTTGTATTGGGAATACAGATCTATAGAGATAGATCAAGAAGATTTCTTGGTCTCACCCAGTCCACATACATTGATACCATCGTGAAGCGGTTCTCGATGGATGAGTCCAAGAGAGGACATCTACCAATGTGTCATGGCGTGTCCCTATCCAAGTCTATGTCTCCCAAGACTAATGCAGAGATAGCGGCGATGACACGAATTCCGTATGCTTCGGCTATTGGTAGTATCATGTATGGGATGATATCTACACGTCCTGACGTGGCATTTGCACTAAGTGTAGTTAGTAGATATCAATCCAACCCTGGTCTTCCACACTGGAAAGCTGTGAAAGACATCCTCAAGTATTTGAGAAGGACCAATAAGTTGTTCTTGGTCTATGGGGATGGAGAACTGAAATTGGAAGGCTATACCGACTCTAGCTTCCAAAGCAATATCGATGACTCGAAGTCAACCTCCGGATTTATATTCACGCTCAATGGTGGTGCTGTATCTTGGAAGAGTTCCAAGCAAGACAGTACTGCGGATTCCACCACTGAGGCAGAATACATTGCTGCATCGGCTGCAGCAAAGGAGGCTGTTTGGATTAGAAATTTCGTCCAAGAGTTGGGTGTCATTCCTAATGGAGTTGCTCCTATCCCGGTGATGTGTGACAACACGGGAGCCATAGCTCAGGCGAAGGAGCCAAGGTCTCATCAGAAGTCCAAACATGTATTGAGAAAGTACCACATCCTCCGAGAGATTGTGGAATGAGGAGAAGTGTCGATCGACAAAGTCGGCTCCGCAGATAATGTTGTTGATCCACTAACTAAGCCTTTACCAGGACCATCATTCCAGAAGCATCGCGAATCAATGGGTTTGAAGTATATGGGTAGTTGGCTCTAGTGCAAGTGGGAAATTGTTAGAGTAGGTGCACGTCGAGCCAAGTGTTGGCCGAGTGTTCACGATGAAACTCTATGTATAAACGATCTTTATTTTAATAATATTTGAATTTATTATATTGGCGCATCTTTGTCTGTATACCCATGCTAATTGCATAGATAAAGCCCTTGAATATACAAACAGTAGAAAGAATATGAGATGCTCATATGATGAGTATCATGAAACTCATATTTGGAATACTGTATATTCTAAACGGTTCCTACTCGATTCAGCCGCCAATAAGAAGGATATAGGCCGCTCGAGTTAGAGACTAGTATCTGCGATGTAAGTACCATGTTTCATTGGTAGGGGACATTGTGATGTCCGAGCATGCAGATAGGTGCTCCTGGTAGAGTGCACTGAACAACCCTCCATAAAGGACTTTCCAAGTGGTTCTCACTTATCGATTGAAAACGTCCTAGTTTATGGTTGTACATCATTAGTCCTTATGACCCGGGACAACATTGAGACTCTATGTGCTAGCGTTTCACTTTGACTTGTTTACCGACTCTTATGGGGTCATCAGGTGGCAAGGTTGGGTGTTATGGCGAAACATATAGGAGTCGATGCATTGTAGTCGGGGATTCACCCCTTACATACGGGTATGGATATCCTATGTTTTTTCATGTGCGTGTAGTTTGAAATCTCTGATCAGAGTATGGTTGTAATTATGAAAGGGGTTTCATAGATTACACCATCGATGCAACTACGACATGACACATAGTATCGATTCATTGACAACTCTCGATAAACCAATAGTTGTCGAATCGGTCGGGATATATGAGTTGAAGGGACCGTACTGTACGCTAACCATAATTGAATGGTTCTTGCAGGCACTATCATTTGATACCTAGGAATCATGTAAGCGATGCTGCTAGGCGTTTAACATGATTGGTTGGGTACTATAAGACTTGAGTTCTGACGTTCTTATTATCAAGGGGTTGATAAATAAGAATGGAGCAATTGGGGTATGCTCATATAAGGACATGTTTAGTCCTAATCACATGGAGATGTGAACCCACGGCTAGTCGTATCAATGAATCATTGAGGGCCACACAAGTACTAGCTTTGTAAATCCCGATGAGAAGTAAAATAGTTCAATGTGTTGAACGGCTTATAAATGTGTTTATAAGCGTAAAGAAAAATAGAAGTATGACTTCTATGAGAGAAATATAAATTTTAATTTATGGAAGTGTTCCTAGATTAAAATTTGGCCAAGTGAATAATGTATTTGAAAATTGTGATTTTCATAGACATTATTGTGGACTAAATTAAATTAATTCAAGTGTTGAATTAATTAAACACTAGTGGACCTAGTAGAGCCCAAATAATTAAATTAATTCAAGTGTTGAATTAATTAAATATCATTGGGCCTTGTAGAGCCCAAATGGAGATAATTATTTAAACTAGTGGGCTTGAATAAAATCAAGTAAAATACAATTGGGCTCAAAATGTTTGAGACAATTAAATTTAAAATGTCCATGGGCCCTTGTAATTTGTTACAAGCCCTTTAGGGTTTGCATGCTTGGGAGGTGAAGAGGTTGTGAATACTTTTGATTAAAAAAAAAAAAAAATTGGAAAGCATGCAACTTTTTGGTTCCAACTTTTCCCACAACCAAGACTAGACTTCACTCCTCCATTCAAGCATCTCACTTGGCCGAAAAATTCACTCAAAAATCCTTTCAATATTTTTCTTCACTTAAAAGTGTTGGAGAATAAAAACTCTTCTCTTTGATAAATCCTCAAATTTTTCGAGTGCAAAATTTGAGGGGGTTTACCTAGTTAGTGGTGGGCCTTATTTTGAAGGAAAGGGAGGAGGAGCTTGTAGACTTGCCTACCTTGAAGAGCTTTGTTGTTTACAACAAAGTTGGAGCTATTCATCAACCTCAAGAGGTTGATAGGTAAAACTTTCTAACACCCTATGAATGTTTTATGGTGTTTGAATGTAAATGTTGCACACAAACATGGTGGCCGAAAATTTGAGCTTAAAATTTAAAATTTTTGACTTTCGTTGCGCTTCCGGCCACCGTAACTGGTCCGCTAACACATCTTGACTGAGACAGATTGTGTTCAGGGTTTGTTATATCTGAAGATGATATATCTATTGATTCTAGCACAGTTGAGACCGCGATCAGTTGGCCGAGACTGATATCAGTGTCAGAAACTTGTAGTTGCATGAGTCAACAGGCTATTATATCTTACTGTTGTTTAAATCTGATTGAGAATTGTTATTTTCTGGGAGCAGCATGTGATACAGATCGTATACAGTTGAGACTCGATACCGTTCAAATCGAACCAGAACTGATTTTGAAAGTTAAAACAGTTCAGAAAGTTGATCAGAATGGGCAGAATTTGATATCGATAGTTCTGGCAAGGTACCGATCAGAATATCAGGTATGTGAATAACCAATAAGTTGTACCAGATATTTCGGATTTGAAATAGTTAATGTTGTCAGAAATACACAAGAGTTGATTCAGTATGCATCCTGATAGCAGAAAGATATATGATAGTCTGAAAAGACAGTTTTGATAGAAACATATGAGATTAGATGTGGCAGAATTTGTACTGAATTGTCTGAATTTCCGATAGATGAAGACAAAAAGAATGAAACCAGGATATTGGTTATATAGCTTATCGATTCCTGAATAGGGAAGAGGATTATATTTCCAGGGATATCGTGACAAAGCTTGTAATGCTCGAGATTTTAATTACTGTAATCTAAGATTAATCTGAGATGATTTCTGGGTTAATTAAGGTAAATACGGACGGTATGGATTAGACCGGGAAAGCCGCAAAATATGTGCGAGGGAGGTGTCATTCGCGCACATGCGCGACTTAATGCACGAGCTATGCGCAATTTGGCCAGAAGACCCGGCGCATATGCGCGGAGTAAGATCGCGCATATGCGCGAGGTGATAGGTAGCACAAGTAAGACCTAGGCCCGTGTTTAGCTCACACGGGCCATTAGTATTGGGGCGATTGATCATCCTTGTTTGTTTACTGTTTATAATATATGCATGATATGTTATAAATAATGAGTATGTGCGTTATTATTATGATAATAACAAAGTTGCATTAATCCGGCAAACATACGATCAAACATGGCGAGCTTTTAAATAATATTAATGATGAGACCTTTCAAAATTAAAAACCCTCATTTTGAATAAGATTCAAAATTAATATCAAGCCCGAAAAAGAGGAATTATAAATTTGTTTATAATTTTCTTGTCTTCCATCGACAATGGATGCATGATGAACGCTACCCGTACTCGGGGCTCGGCTCATATTATTGGGGAGCTCTGGGTGCCGGAAAGCTGTGACATCCATTGACATGGTGATGTGAACTACGTGGAACTCCCATGATTTCGGCTCATATTATTGAGGGAACTCATGGCGACCGTCCATTAAGGTTCAACGTCGATGGGTAAGGCTTGACACGTAAAGATGAACGACGTCATATTATTGGGTCCTAATCAAACGTGAGACAAAAGTTTACGTAGAGGGTTGCATTGTGATGCAATTGGAAACTACCTTTTAGGAATTATGATTGGCTGATATTATTCGGGATCATTATTCGCTAATTGGACCTTACGTACCTACTGAGGAAAAGAGTTTCCCGTTTTCATTAGAGGGTAGTGGAAATGTCAAAACAGTGGGAGCGAAAATTTATAAAGTTAAAGTCCAAACTTTATATCTTATTAAATATTTTAAAATAGTCATTAACATTTATCTGTTTTACTTTTCATTACAAAATTTAACGATGTCTTCAATTCGCAATCCGCTTTCTGCCATACTCAAAAAACATGTGTTAACCGGACCTAACTATCTCACTTGGCTAAGAAATCTGAAAATCGTCCTAAACCCGGAAAAGATTGCATATACACTGACTGAGTCGCCCCCTGCTGAGGCTCCCACTAGCTGCACTCCTGAGGAATTGCAGACCTACAAGGATTGGTGTGACCATGACTTGAAGGCTAGGTGTTATATGCAGGCTTCTATGAACGATGAGCTGCAGAGGCGTTTTGAGGATGCAAAGAATGCTACTGACATTCATATGCACCTCAAGGAGCTCTTTGGTGAGCAGACTCGGCCTCTTAGGCATGCTACCGTCAAGAAGCTGATCACTATGCGCATACGAGATGGGGCCTCGGTCCATGAGCATGGCCTGAAGATGATTGGGCTCGTGGACAAGCTCGTTGGCATGGATCTGATCTTGCCTTCGGAGTTGACCACCGACGTGTTGCTCTTATCACTGCCTAGCTCATTTGATCCTTTTGTGGTGAACTTCAACATGAACAAGATGGAGCCGACCCTTGAGGAGTTGGTGAATATGCTTGTGACCTTTGAGTCCACTATCAAGAAAGAGAAGCCGGTTCTTTTTGTGGGCTCTTCATCTGGTACGAAGACCGGTCCACCTGGGAAGGGAAAGAAGCGTTCTTTCCAACGTCCCAAGAAGAACGCGCCCTTGAAGAGGCAGACTCCGATTCCCGCTGTGGCAGCCGCACCAGTTAAGGATGACAAGACTGTTGACATCTGTCATCACTGCAAGAAGCCTAGACATTGGAGGCGTAATTGCAGGGAATATCTGGCCCAGAAGAGTTCTGGAAACGGTATGTTCTATATCGAAGTAAACATTTCAATTAACTCTACTTCTTGGGTATTGGATACCGGCTGTGGCTCACATCTCTGTAATGATTTGCAGGTGATGGGAAGAAGTAGGAGGCTCAGAGAAGGTGAGACATTCTTGAGGATGGGCAATGGGGCAAGGGTTGCTGCCAAAGCTGTTGGAGATGTTACTTTACTTTTGAACAATGATTTTAAGTTAATGTTAAGAGACATTTTATTTGTACCTGAGTTGGTGAAAAACATTATTTCCATTTCTATGTTAGATAAAGATGGATTTTCTTGTTTATTTAGCAAAGGTGTTTGCAATATTTACAAGAATGAATGTTTAATTGGTACTGGAGAACTTGAAAACGATCTCTACACCTTAAAATTGAAAGATATTCCACTTAACAATGTCCAAGCTATAACAACAACAAACAAGCGCAAACAAGATACTCTTAATATGGCACAATTATGGCATGCTCGATTAGGACATATTTCCCTAAGAAGGATGAACAAGTTAGTGGGAGTAGGCATGTTTGATATGTCTGATATTAATGCTCTCACGACTTGTGATTCCTGTCTAAAAGGAAAGATGACCAAGATTCCCTTTAAGGGCCATGTGGAGCGAGCCAAAGGGTTATTGGATTTGATCCATACCGATGTGTGCGGTCCGCTTTGCATAACCACTAAGCATGGACATGCCTACTTCATCACCTTTACCGATGACTTTTCGAGGTATGGGTATGTGTATTTGATGAAATACAAGTCTGAAGCCTTTGAAAGGTTCAAAGAATTCAGAAGTGAAGTAGAAAAGCAATTGGGACGAAGCATCAAGGCACTTCGATCGGATCGAGGTGGTGAGTACTTGAGTGCCGAGTTCCAAGAGTATCTTAGGGAGAATGGGATTCTCTCGCAGTGGACTCCGCCCGCTACACCGTAGTTGAATGGTGTTTCGGAGCGTCGTAACCGGACTTTGATGGACATGGTTCGGTCTATGATGGGGTTCACGGAGTTGCCGCCATCTTTTTGGGGATATGCGCTTGAAACAACGGCACTGTTGTTGAAAAATGTCCATACAAAGGCAGTTGACAAGACTCCATATGAGATATGGATGGGTAAGCCTCCCAAGTATTCTTATCTTAGAATATGGGGGTGTCCTTCTTATGTGAAGCAAGCAGTGGGAGATAAATTGGATAGTCGATCCATTTTATGCTACTTTGTGGGATATCCAAGGAATTCCGTTGGATATTATTTCTATCATCCCCAAGAAACAAAGGTGTTTGTTTTTAGGAATGCAACCTTTTTGGAAAAGGAATTTCTATTGGATAGAAAAGGCGAGATGATAGAACTCGAAGAGGTTCGAGAGACACCCACAGTTGTAGAACCCACACCCAATGAGCTAAGTGAGGAGATACAAGCTCCTAGAAGATCCGAGAGAGTCTCGAGACCACCTATGAGATATGGTCTGCTTCTTGAAGAGGGCCATGATGAGCCTAACCTTGGATGTGATCCAAGGACCTTCAAAGAAGCATTATCTGATGCCGATTCATCCAAATGGCTTGAAGCAATGGAATCTGAGATGAGTTCCATGCATACGAACCAAGTGTGGAATCTTGTGGATCCACCTGAGGGAACTATTCCCATAGGGTGTAAATGGATTTACAAGAGGAAACTTGGGGCGGATGTGAAGGTATTGACCTTCAAGGCGCGATTGGTAGCAAAAGGGTATACTCAAAGGCAAGGTGTTGACTATGAGGAAACCTTTTCTCCAGTTGCAATGTTCAAGTCCATTAGGATTTTGCTAGCCATAGCTGCATGGTATGACTATGAGATATGGCAGATGGATGTCAGGACTGCCTTCCTTAATGGGGATATTAAGGAAGAGATTTACATGTCTCAACCTGAAGGGTTTACATCTGTCGGAACTGAGCATATGGTATGCAAACTTCAAAGATCTATTTATGGTCTTAAGCAGGCATCTAGGAGTTGGAACCTCAGATTCGATAGTACAATCAAAGAGTTTGGTTTTACTAAGAATCCTGAGGAACCCTGTGTGTATGAGAAGGTCAGTGGGAGTGCTGTGACACTCCTTGTTCTTTATGTTGATGACATTCTACTCATTGGGAATGATGTAGGAATGTTGCAATCAACTAAGATATGGTTAGTAAGTAAGTTCTCGATGCAGGACTTGGGTGAAGCATCATTTGTATTGGGAATACAGATCTATAGAGATAGATCAAGAAGATTTCTTGGTCTCACCCAGTCCACATACATTGATACCATCGTGAAGCGGTTCTCGATGGATGAGTCCAAGAGAGGACATCTACCAATGTGTCATGGAGTGTCCCTATCCAAGTCTATGTCTCCCAAGACTAATGCAGAGATAGCGGCGATGACACGAATTCCGTATGCTTCGGCTATTGGTAGTATCATGTATGGGATGATATCTACACGTTCTGACGTGGCATTTGCACTAAGTGTAGTGAGTAGATATCAATCCAACCCTGGTCTTCCACACTGGAAAGCTGTGAAAGACATCCTCAAGTATTTGAGAAGTACCAATAAGTTGTTCTTGGTCTATGGGGATGGAGAACTGAAATTGGAAGGCTATACCGACTCTAGCTTCCAAAGCAATATCGATGACTCGAAGTCAACCTCCGGATTCATATTCATGCTCAATGGTGGTGCTGTATCTTGGAAGAGTTCCAAGCAAGACAGTACTGCGGATTCCACCACTGAGGCAGAATACAATGCTGCATCGGCTGCAGCAAAGGAGGCTGTTTGGATTAGAAATTTCGTCCAAGAGTTGGGCGTCATTCCTAATGGAGTTGCTCCTATCCCGGTGATGTGTGACAACACGGGAGCCATAGCTCAGGCGAAGGAGCCAAGGTCTCATCAGAAGTCCAAACATGTATTGAGAAAGTACCACATCCTCCGAGAGATTGTGGAATGAGGAGAAGTGTCGATCGACAAAGTCGGCTCCGCAGATAATGTTGTTGATCCACTAACTAAGCCTTTACCAGGACCATCATTCCAGAAGCATCGCGAATCAATGGGTTTGAAGTATATGGGTAGTTGGCTCTAGTGCAAGTGGGAGATTGTTAGAGTAGGTGCACGTCGAGCCAAGTGTTGGCCGAGTGTTCACGATGAAACTCTATGTATAAACGATCTTTATTTTAATAATATTTGAATTTATTATATTGGCGCATCTTTGTCTGTATACCCATGCTAATTGCATAGATAAAGCCCTTGAATATACAAACAGTAGAAAGAATATGAGATGCTCATATGATGAGTATCATGAAACTCATATTTGGAATACTGTATATTCTAAACGGTTCCTACTCGATTCAGCCGCCAATAAGAAGGATATAGGCCGCTCGAGTTAGAGACTAGTATCTGCGATGTGAGTACCATGTTTCATTGGTAGGGGACATTGTGATGTCCGAGCATGCAGATAGGTGCTCCTGGTAGAGTGCACTGAACAACCCTCCATAAAGGACTTTCCAAGTGGTTCTCACTTATCGATTGAAAACGTCCTAGTTTATGGTTGTACATCATTAGTCCTTATGACCCGGGACAACATTGAGACTCTATGTGCTAGCGTTTCACTTTGACTTGTTTACCGACTCTTATGGGGTCATCAGGTGGCAAGGTTGGGTGTTATGGCGAAACATATAGGAGTCGATGCATTGTAGTCGGGGATTCACCCCTTACCTACGGGTATGGATATCCTATGTTTTTTCATGTGCGTGTAGTTTGAAATCTCTGATCAAAGTATGGTTGTAATTATGAAAGGGGTTTCATAGATTACACCATCGATGCAACTACGACATGACACATAGTATCGATTCATTGACAACTCTCGATAAACCAATAGTTGTCGAATCGGTCGGGATATATGAGTTGAAGGGACCGTACTGTACGCTAACCATAATTGAATGGTTCTTGCAGGCACTATCATTTGATACCTAGGGAATCATGTAAGCGATGCTGCTAGGCGTTTAACATGATTGGTTGGGTAATATCAGACTTGAGTTCTGACGTTCTTATTATCAAGGGGTTGATAAATAAGAATGGAGCAACTGGGGTATGCTCATATAAGGACATGTTTAGTCCTAATCACATGGAGATGTGAACCCACGGCTAGTCGTATCAATGAATCATTGAGGGCCACACAAGTACTAGCTTTGTAAATCCCGATGAGAAGTAAAATAGTTCAATGTGTTGAACGGCTTATAAATGTGTTTATAAGCGTAAAGAAAAACAGAAGTATGACTTCTATGAGAGAATTATAAATTTTAATTTATGAAAGTGTTCCTAGATTAAAATTTGGCCAAGTGAATAATGTATTTGAAAATTGTGATTTTCATAGACATTATTGTGGACTAAATTAAATTAATTCAAGTGTTGAATTAATTAAACACTAGTGGACCTAGTAGAGCCCAAATAATTAAATTAATTCAAGTGTTGAATTAATTAAATATCATTGGGCCTTGTAGAGCCCAAATGGAGATAATTATTTAAACTAGTGGGCTTGAATAAAATCAAGTAAAATACAATTGGGCTCAAAATGTTTGCAACAATTAAATTTAAAATGTCCATGGGCCCTTGTAATTTGTTACAAGCCCTTTAGGGTTTGCATGCTTGGGAGGTGAAGAGGTTGTGAATACTTTTGATTAAAAAAAAAAAAAATTGGAAAGCATGCAACTTTTTGGTCCCAACTTTTCCCACAACCAAGACTAGACTTCACTCCTCCATTCAAGCATCTCACTTGGCCGAAAAATTCACTCAAAAATCCTCTCAATATTTTTCTTCACTTAAAAGTGTTGGAGAATAAAAACTCTTCTCTTTGATAAATCCTCAAATTTTTCGAGTGCAAAATTTGAGGGGGTTTACCTAGTTAGTGGTGGGCCTTATTTTGAAGGAAAGGGAGGAGGAGCTTGTAGACTTGCCTACCTTGAAGAGCTTTGTTGTTTACAACAAAGTTGGAGCTATTCATCAACCTCAAGAGGTTGATAGGTAAAACTTTCTAACACCCTATGAATGTTTTATGGTGTTTGAATGTAAATGTTGCACACAAACATGGTGGCCGAAAATTTGAGCTTAAAATTTAAAATTTTTGACTTTCGTTGCGCTTCCGGCCACCGTAACTGGTCCGCTAACACATCTTGACTGAGACAGATTGTGTTCAGGGTTTGTTATATCTGAAGATGATATATCTATTGATTCTAGCACAGTTGAGACCGCGATCAGTTGGCCGAGACTGATATCAGTGTCAGAAACTTGTAGTTGCATGAGTCAACAGGCTATTATATCTTACTGTTGTTTAAATCTGATTGAGAATTGTTATTTTCTGGGAGCAGCATGTGATACAGATCGTATACAGTTGAGACTCGATACCGTTCAAATCGAACCAGAACTGATTTTGAAAGTTAAAACAGTTCAGAAAGTTGATCAGAATGGGCAGAATTTGATATCGATAGTTCTGGCAAGGTACCGATCAGAATATCAGGTATGTGAATAACCAATAAGTTGTACCAGATATTTCGGATTTGAAATAGTTAATGTTGTCAGAAATACACAAGAGTTGATTCAGTATGCATCCTGATAGCAGAAAGATATATGATAGTCTGAAAAGACAGTTTTGATAGAAACAGATGAGATTAGATGTGGCAGAATTTGTACTGAATTGTCTGAATTTCCGATAGATGAAGACAAAAAGAATGAAACCAGGAGATTGGTTATATAGCTTATCGATTCCTGAATAGGGAAGAGGATTATATTTCCAGGGATATCGTGACAAAGCTTGTAATGCTCGAGATTTTAATTACTGTAATCTAAGATTAATCTGAGATGATTTCTGGGTTAATTAAGGTAAATACGGACGGTATGGATTAGACCGGGAAACCGCAAAATATGTGCGAGGGAGGTGTCATTCGCGCACATGCGCGACTTAATGCACGAGCTATGCGCAATTTGGCCAGAAGACCCGGCGCATATGCGCGGAGTAAGATCGCGCATATGCGCGAGGTGATAGGTAGCACAAGTAAGAACTCCAGAGAGTTCGGCGCACATGCGCGGCAGAAGGCGCGCATATGCGCGGGTGGTGGAATGCACGAGACAGTAGGTCTCGCGCATATGCGCGACGTATGTGCGCGCATATGCGCGAGCAGTCCAGCAGCTGATTTCCGGATAGAACTTCCGGCGCATATGCGCGGGCCTTGGGCGCGCATATGCGCGCGGCATGCAAAACAAGAACAAGCCACTTGCCATAACCTGGCAACGTGTACGTATATATATAAATATATAAATATATATATATATAAGAAATAAGTTTGCATTCAGATCCGCCCGTCAGAATTCCAGTCCGAATACAGTACTGTGTTCCTATCAACACAAGCTACAATTGGACGTAGGTTTTGTTACGTTTGACATGCTTTGGAATTATGGCATTGTTAGAATTGAATAGGATTCATATATAGTGTTCTTGTGACATCAGACATTGTATAATCGAAACCAGATCAAAGAACAGATACCGTATGAAATTGTTATGATTTTTGGAGTCGATTTGATTAAGAATCGATATCAGATTTGTATTATCGTTGAGATTATGATTTGTACCGATATTGATTATGAGTTGTGGTACTATATCTGTGATGTTGGGACTGACGGGGTTATCGAGATTGTATTATTATGCCGTCGAAACATCCGTAAATTGATATTGATCAGATTCGGTATTGGATGATATTGTATTGTGGTACCATATGTCGATTGGCATTGATCAGATTATGTTTTGATTTGAGTATTGATCAGAACAGGTTTTGAACTGAGTTATATACTGATATGGTATCTATTCGATTGTCATTATCAGATTGGATATGGACAGAGTTGAATTCGGGACTTCGTCTTCGTCAGACCGAGAAGATAAAGGTATAAATTAATGTTGAGTTGGGATTACACAACTCGAGTGAGGTTTGGACTTGAGTTTCCCTAAATTACATACTAGTTGTTATTATTTGCATTGACTTGATTTGATATGCTTGTTCTATGGATTTATAGAGAGCATGTGTTAGACGAGTCTCGATGAGTAATCTTGTGACAGAAGTGCCTGATAATGGCGGGATCGGCACGGGCACATTGCACGATGTCACAAGATAGTATAGGAATCTTGGGACAGATGTGCCTGATAGTGGTGAGATCGCCACGGGCACATTGCACGATGTCACAAGATAGGATATTGGCGATAGGGCCACAGTCCATGACGGTTAGGTCAGGACACTAGATGTTTGGTTATATCGACGTGGTTAGAACTGGAGTCTTTTCTATTACTGTTGGTCGATATAAGAATACCCACATCTGGAAACCGGGATCCCTAGACGAGGATTGAGTCTAGTCTGAGTCGTGGAGTCACGAGTACGATTGACAGTTTATATTGATTTATGTTGGTTATGTTCCTGAGTATGGTACATGTCGATTTATGTTCCTGATGATGGTACATGTTTAGAATAGGATTTATTCTTGATATGGATTTATAATCTGATTTGGATACTGTTAGAGTAGGTGCACGTCGAGCCAAGTGTTGGCCGAGTGTTCACAATGAAACTCTATGTATAAACAGTCTTTATTTTAAAAATATTTGAAATTATTATTTTGGCACATCTTTATCTGTATACCCATGCTAGTTGCATAGATAAAGCCCTTGAATATATAAATAGTAGAAAAAATATGAGATTCTCATATGATGAGTATCATGAAACTCATATTTGGAATACTGTATATTCTAAACAGTTCCTAGTCGATTCAGCCGCCGCTAAGAAGGATATAGGTTGCTCGAGTTCGAGACTAGTATCTGCGATGTGAGTACCATGTTTCATTGGTAGGGGACATTGTGATGTCCGAGCATGCAGATAGGTGCTCCTGGTAGAGTGCACTGATCAACCATCCATAAAGGACTTTCCAAGTGGTTCTCACTTATCGAGTGGAAATGTCCTATTTTATGGTTGTACACCATTAGTCCTTATGACCCGGGACAACATTGAGACTCTATGTGCTAGCATTGTACTTTGACTTGTTTACCGACTCATATGGGGTCATCAGGTGGCAAGGTTGGGTACTTTGTCGAAACATATAGGAGTTAATGCATTGTAGTCGGGGATTCACCGCTTACCTTCGGGTATGGATATCCTATGTGTATGTAGTTTGAAATCTCTGATCAGAGTATGGTTGTAATAATGAAAGGGGTTTCATAGATTACACCATCGATGCAACTACAACGTGACACATAGTATCTATTCATTGACAACTCTCGATAAACCAATGGTTGTCGAATCGGTCGGGATATATGAGTTGAAAGGACCGTATTGTACGCTAACCATAATTGAATGGTTCTTGTTGGCACTATCATTTGATACCTAGGGAATCATGTAAGCGATGCTGCTAGGTGTTTAACATCATTGGTTGGGTACTATCAGACTTGAGTTCTGACGTTCTTGTTATCAAGGAGTTGATAAGTAAGAATGGTGCAATTGGGGTATGCTCGTATAAGGACATGTTTAGTTCGAATCACATGGAGATGTGAACCCACGGCTAGTTGTATCAATGAACCATTGAGGGCCACACAAGTACTAGCTTTCTAGATCCCGTTAAGAAGTAAAATAGTTCAATGTGTTGAACGGCTTATAAAGGAGTTTATATGCGTAAAAAAAATAGAAGTATGACTTCTATGAGAGAATGTAACTTTTAATTTGAGGAAGTGTTTCTAAATTAAAAGTTGACCAAACAAGTAATGTATTTGAAAATTGTGATTTTCATAAACATTATTATGGACTAAATTAAATTAATTCTAGTGTTGAATTAATTAAACACTAGTGGACCTAGTAGAGTACAAATGATTAAATTAATTCAAGTGTTGGATTAATTATACAACATTGTGCCTTGTAGAGCTCAATTAGAAATAATTATTAAACTAGTGGACTTGAGTAATATCAAGTAATGTTTAATGGACTCAAATGTGTTTGAGACATTTAAATAAAAGTCCATGGGCCTTGTAATTGTTACAAGCCCAAGTCAAAAGGCATGCAAGGGAGATGAAAGGTTGGGAGACAACTTTTTCAATGTCCAAGGCATGGCATGCATTTGGGACACCACAACCCTTTTCCAAAACCAAGAAAAGTCTCCCTTCTCTCCCTTGGACCATGTTGGACGAAATTTTTGCCAATATTCTCTCCATGTTGGCTTCTTCAATTGTTGAGGAAACAATACACTTCTCAAAGAAAAATGCTCTAATATTTCTAGTACAAAATTAGAGTGGTTCTAGCTAGTTGGTGGTGGGCTTAATATTTGACCAAGGTGGGCTCAAAGGGAATCTTGAAGATTGTCTTGCCATTCAAGAACTAAGGTGTTTACACCTTAGTTGGAGCCATCATCAATCTTTTAAGATTGATAGGTACATTTCTATAAACACCCTATGTATGACATTTTGGTGTTTTTGTATTTGCTACACACAATATCATGGTGGCCGAAAATTTTCTTGTAAAAATTCGATTTTTAAACTTCCGTTGTGCTTCCGGTCACCGTAACCGATCCCCTTTCAAGTGGTATCCGAGCTATTGTTACGATTTTGTGTAGCAATTACAAGATATTATATTGAGATTGATTTCTAACCGCATGAGACTAACATTTTGCATCGAATCAAGGCCGGTTTCGGTGGAATTTTGGGCAGCAAGTTGCTTCCCATTTCGGGCAGCTTGGGCTGCCCGCCCGAAACGGGCAGCAAGGGCAGTCCCTTGGGCTGCCCGAACAACCCTATGATTTTAATAAAAAAAAAAAATTTAAGTTGGCCGGAATCCGGCGACGGAGCTCCGGCAATGGTGATGACGACTAGGGTTTCCAAAAATGTTTTGGATTATCAAAGTGTCATGGGCCTCGATGTTGTTGGGCCATTAGATGGCTAACATATTTGTGAATTTTAAATGGGCCAAAATGTTTTTGGTGAAAAATAAGTTTTTGGGCCCTTAAGTTTAGAATTACAAAAGTTGCAAATATTTTCTAATGAAATAAATATTTTAAGTTGGACTTTAAATATTTATAGTAAATGGTGATTTACAAGAAATTCGGTTATAAATAAATTAATTTGAAAGTAGACAAAGGTGTTTGTATACTTTGTTAATTTAGTTTATAATAGTGGCGGTTAATGATTGGATCAAGATATATAATATTGGATCAATTAATTATTGTGATATATCCTAGGTGTATGCTAGGATATTTTGTGTTGAATGATTGCAATAATTATCAATTTATAAAGTGGGCTTGGTTTATGGCCCTTTCCCACCCCCATGAGATGTATCCCTATTTGCCATGGATATTTATTTGTAAATATTAGTATAGTGGATGATCAAGATTGGAAGATGGTGGCCATGATGATTATGAAGATCGAAGACATGTAAATATTGGAAGCTTATGTAATAGTTGCATTTGCATCCCATGCATTTCCTTAGGATTGGACCTAGGCATGTGTTTAGCTCACACGGGCCATTAGTATTGGGGCGATTGATCATCCTTGTTTTGTTTACTGTTTATAATATATGCATGATATGTTATAAATAATGAGTATGTGCGTTATTATTATGATAATAACAAAGTTGCATGAATCCGGCAAACATATGATCAAATATGGCGAGCTTTTAAATGAAATTAATGATGAGACCTTTCAAAATTAAAAAACCCTCATTTTGAATAAGATTCAAAATTAATATCAAGCCCGAAAAGGGGAATTATAAATTTGTTTATAATTTCCATATCTTCCATCGACAATGGGTGCATGATGAAAGCTACCCGTACTCGGGGCTCGGCTCATATTATTGGGGGGGCCTTGGGCGCCGGAAAGTTGTGACATCCATTGACATGGTGATGTGAACTACGTGGAACTCCCATGATTTCGGCTCATATTATTGGGGGAACTCATGGCGACCGTCCATCAAGGTTCAACATCGATGGGTAAGGCTTGACACGTGAAGATGAACGACGTCATATTATTGGGTCCTAATCAAACGTGAGACAAAAGTTTACGTAGAGGGTTGCATTGTGATGCAATTGGAAACTACCTTTTAGGAATTGTGATTGGCTGATATTATTTGGGATCATAATTCGCTAATTGGACCTTACGTACCTTCTGAGGAAAGGAGTTTCCCATTTTCACCAGAGGGTAGTGAAAGATGTCAAAACAGTGAGAGCAAATATTTATGAAGTAAAAGTCCAAACTTCATATCTTACTAAATATTTTAAATAGTCATCAACATTTATTAGTTTTTACATTTCAGTACAAATTGACAATGTCTTCGATTCGCAATCCGATATCCGTAATACTCGACAAACACATATTAACTGGACCTAATTACCTCACTTGGCTAAGAAACCTAAAAATCGTCTTGAATTCGGAAAGGGTAGCATATACACTGACTGAGTCGCCCCCTGTTGAGGCTCCGACTGACTGCACTCCTGAGGAATTGCAGGCTTACAAGGAATGGTGTGACCATGACTTGATAGCCAGGTGTTATATGCTGACTTCTATGAATGATGAGCTGCAGAGGCGTTTTGAGGATGCAAAGTGTGCTGCTGACATTCATTTGCATCTCAATGAGCTCTTTGGTGAGCAAACACGGCCTCTTAAGCATGCTACCGTCAAGGAGCTGATCACTTTGCGCATGCGAGATGGGGCCTCGGTCCATGAGCATGGCCTGAAGTTGATTGGGCTCGTGGACAAGCTCGTTGGCATGGATCTGATCTTGCCTTCGGAGTTGACCACCGACGTGTTGCTGTTATCATTGCCTAGCTCATTTGATCCTTTTGTGGTGAACTTCAACATGAACAAGATGGAGCCGACCCTTGAGGAGTTGGTGAATATTCTTGTTACGTTTGAATCAACCTTCAAGAAAGAAAAGTTGGTTCTTTATGTGGGTTCTTCATCTGGTACGAAGATTGATCCACATGGGAATGGAAAGAAGCGTTCTTTCCAACGTCCCAAGAAGAACGTGCCCTTGATGAGGCAATCTCCGAATCCCGTTGAGGCAGCCAGACCAGTTAAGGCTGACAAGACTGATGATGTATGTCATCACTGCAAGAAGCCTGGACATTGGAGGCGAAACTGCAGGGAATATCTTGCCCAGAAGAGTTCTGGAAACGGAATGTTCTAAATTGAAGTAAACATTTCAATTAACTCTACTTCTTGGGTATTAGATACCGGTTATGGTTCACATCTCTGTAATGACTTACAGGTGATGGGAAGAAGTAGGAAGCTTAAGGATGGTGTGACCTTCTATAGGATGGGCAATGGAGCAAGAGTTGTTGCCAAAGCTATTGGAGATGTTTACTTGCTTATGTACAATGATTTTAAGTTAATTTTAAGAGATGTTTTGTTTGTACCGGATTTGGTGAAAAACATTGTTTCCATTTCTATTTTGATAAAGATGGATATTCTTGTTTATTTAGCAAAGGTGTTTGCAACATTTACAAGAATGAATGTTTGATTGGTACTAGAGAACTTGAAAACGATCTATATAACTTAAAATTTAATGATATTCCACTAAATGTCCATTTAAAGGCAGACACCATATGAGATATGGATGGGTAAGCCTCCCAAATATTCTTGTCTTAGAATATGGGGGTGCCCTGCTTATGTAAAGCAGGTAGTGAGAGATAAATTGGATTGTCGATCCATTTTATGTTACTTTGTGGGATATCCAAGGAATTCAGTTGGATATCATTTCTATCATCCCTAAGAAACAAGGTGTTTGTTTCTAGGAATGCAACCTTTTTGGAAAAGGAATTTCCAAAAAGGTTGCATTAGTATTGGGGCGATTGATCATCCTTGTTTTGTTTACTGTTTATAATATATGCATGATATGTTATAAATAATGAGTATGTGCGTTATTATTATGATAATAACAAAGTTGCATGAATCCGGCAAACATACGATCAAACATGGCGAGCTTTTAAATAAAATTAATGATGAGACCTTTCAAAATTAAAAAACCCTCATTTTGAATAAGATTCAAAATTAATATCAAGCCGGAAAAGGGGAATTATAAATTTGTTTATAATTTCCATGTCTTCCATCGACAAAGGGTGCATGATGAAAGCTACCCGTACTCGGGGCTCGGCTCATATTATTGGGGGGGCCCTGGGTGCCGGAAAGCTGTGACATCCATTGACATGGTGATGTGAACTACGTGGAACTCCCATGATTTCGGCTCATATTATTGGGGGAACTCATGGCGACCGTCCATCAAGGTTCAACATCGATGGGTAAGGCTTGACACGTGAAGATTAACGACGTCATATTATTGGGTCCTAATCAAACGTGAGACAAAAGTTTACGTAGAGGGTTGCATTGTGATGCAATTGGAAACTACCTTTTAGGAATTGTGATTGGCTGATATTATTCGGGATCATAATTCGCTAATTGGACCTTACGTACCTACTGAGGAAAGGAGTTTCCCATTTTCACCAGAGGGTAGTGAAAGATGTCAAAACAGTGAGAGCAAATATTTATGAAGTAAAAGTCCAAACTTCATATCTCACTAAATATTTTCAATAGTCATCAACATTTATCTGTTTTTACTTTTCAGTACAAATTGACAATGTCTTCGATTCGCAATCCGATATCCGTAATACTCGACAAACACATATTAACCGGACCTAATTACCTCACTTGGCTAAGAAACCTAAAAATCGTCTTGAATTCGGAAAGGGTAGCATATACACTGACTGAGTCGCCCCCTGTTGAGGCTCCGACTGACTGCACTCCGAGGAATTGCAGGCTTACAAGGAATAGTGTGACCATGACTTGATAGCCAGGTGTTATATGCTGACTTCTATGAATGATGAGCTGCAGAGGCGTTTTGAGGATGCAAAGAGTGCTGCTGACATTCATTTGCATCTCAAGGAGCTCTTTGGTGAGCAAACACGGCCTCTTAGGCATGCTACCGTCAAGGAGCTGATCACTTTGCGCATGCGAGATGGAGCCTCGGTCCATGAGCATGGCGTGAAGTTGATTGGGCTCGTGGACAAGCTCGTTGGCATGGATCTGATCTTGCCTTCGGAGTTGACCACCGACGTGTTGTTGTTATCATTGCATAGCTCATTTGATCCTTTTGTGGTGAACTTCAACATGAACAAGATGGAGCCGACCCTTGAGGAGTTGGTGAATATGCTTGTTACGTTTGAATCAACCATCAAGAAAGAGAAGTTGGTTCTTTATGTGGGTTCTTCATAAGTTACGAAGATTGATCCACATGGGAATGCAAAGAAGCGTTCTTTCCAACGTCCCAAGAAGAACGTGCCCTTGATGAGGCAATCTCCGAATCCCGTTGAGGCAGCCAGACCAGTTAAGGCTGACAAGACTGATGATGTATGTCATCACTGCAAGAAGCCTGGACATTGGAGGCGTAACTGTAGGGAATATCTTGCCCAGAAGAGTTCTGGAAACGGTATGTTCTAAATTGAAGTAAACATTTCAATTAACTCTACTTCTTGGGTATTAGATACCGGTTATGGTTCACATCTCTGTAATGACTTACAGGTGATGGGAAGAAGTAGGAAGCTTAAGGAAGGTGTGACCTTCTATAGGATGGGCAATGGAGCAAGAGTTGCTGCCAAAGCTATTGGAGATGTTTACTTGCTTATGAACAATGATTTTAAGTTAATTTTAAGAGATGTTTTGATACGAATCCTCGTACGAATGAAAGACAAGCACGAATATATAAATCGCACCCTCAATTTAATAAGAAACAAGGAACGATTATTTTGTCCCGATCTTTTGAAACAAGTAACGATTTTGTGATATTCACCTCTAAGCGGTTATAACATAGCAACAAATATCAACGATAAAACAATTGAATTTCAAACGAACCTCCAAAGAACTTGTTTTGATAATCCATGCGAAGAACAATCGACAAACGCCACAAAGATGCAATCTTTGATAAGTTTGATTTTGATAAACACAAAGCACAAGCTTTGCAATTTGAGAGAAAACTCAAGAACTTTTATCTATCATTCATCATAATTCGTTTATGGTCTGATACACTGAATATATGTTAAATAAAGTATGAAAAAGTAGTGTAAAGAGGCTTAATTATGATAACAAGCAAATTTGACACGGAAGTTGACAAAAGACCGCGGGTGCGCTGCAGACTTCGTACAGCGGGTGCGGTATAGCTTCGGCAATATTCTCTTAAATTTGATTATTATGGACCGCGGGTGCAGTCCCTGAACTGGCGCGGGTGCGCTGTACCTTCGGCAATTGCACTTGAATAACATTCCAAAAACCTCCAATATTATTCCCATGATTCTCAACCTCCTCGAATTTAGATATCCAACTTGTAGGACTTCCTTGATAGCTCATCATGAGTCCTTGAAGTGCATCTTTAAACTTCTTGCTTCGTCCCCTCGTTATAGGTCCTTCGGGCAACTCCAATGACTCCCATGCTTTCTTTGGTGCTTGATCAACCACATTTGCATCATTCTCCCCTTCTTGAAAAGGATTTGTCCTCAAATCTTGATCATCTCCTACATCAAACAACGAAAGATCAATAACATTAAAAGTAGAGTTGACATTATACTCACCTGGTAGGTCTAATTTGTAGGCATTGTCGTTGATCTTTTCAAGCACTTGAAATGGTCCGTCACCCCTAGGTAAGAGTTTTGAACGTCGCTTTTCTGGAAATCTTTCCTTCCTTAAGTGCAACCACACCCAATCTCCCTTTTTAAAAACCATCTTTTTTCTTTCCTTGTTGGCTTGCTTCGTGTATTGTAAATTCTTCTTCTCGATGTTATCCTTGACCTTCTCATGCAAACTTCTAACGAATTCAGCTTTCTTCTTGCCATCCATATTCAACCTTTCACTCACAAGTAAAGACATCAAATCCAACGGAGTCAAAGGATTAAAACCATATACAATTTCAAATGGTGAATAATTCGTAGTAGCATGCACACTACGATTATAAGCAAACTCAACAAATGGTAAACAATCCTCCCAATTCTTTAAGTTCTTTTTAAGAATAGCACGCAAAAGTGTTCCTAAAGTTCTATTGACAACTTCAGTTTGCCCATCCGTTTGAGGATGACATGTAGTAGAAAACAACAATTTTGTGCCAAGTTTAGCCCATAACGTTTTCCAAAAATAACTCAAGAATTTAACATCACGGTCCGAAACAATAGTCCTAGGCATGCCATGCAACCTAACGACTTCTCTAAAGAATAGATCCGCAATGTGAGATGCATCATCAGTTTTGTGACAAGCAATAAAATGAGCTATCTTAGAAAATCTATCCACAACAACAAATATAGAATCCCTCCCCTTCTTTGTCCTAGGCAACCCCAAAACAAAGTCCATAGAAATATCAACCCAAGGTTCACTAGGGACGGGAAGTGGTGTATACAAGCCATGTGGTTGTGTTTTAGATTTAGCTTGTCTAGAAGTAATGCACTTATCACAAACACGCTCAACGTCACGTTTCATGTGTGGCCAATAGAAATGTTCATGCAATGCACTTAAAGTTTTAGCCACACCAAAATGCCCCATTAAGCCACCCCCATGTGCCTCCCTAACAAGTAATTCACGAATGGATGATCTAGGGACGCACAACCTATCTTCATTAAACAAGAAACCATGATGCAAATAAAATTTGTCATGTGGACCATGCATACATGTTTCAAATACATTCTTAAAATCTTCATCTAACACATATAATTCCTTCACAAGCTCAAACCCCAAAACTTTAGACTCCAAAGTAGAGATTAGTACATACCTCCGTGATAATGCGTCAGTAACTACATTTTCCTTACATTGTTTGTACTTGATGATGTAAGGAAATGTACCTATGAATGCAACCCACTTGGCATGCCGCTTGTTCAACTTCTGCTGCCCCTTAAGGTGCTTAAGAGACTCATGATCCGTGTGAATCACAAACTCTTTAGGCCTCAAGTAGTGTTGCCACACCTCCAAAGTCCTCACAAGCGCGTACAACTCCTTGTCATACGTTGGATAGTTCAGCGCTGCTCCATTGAGTTTCTCACTAAAATACGCCACTGGTCGTCCTCCCTGCATCAAAACACCACCAATACCTACACCTGAAGCATCACATTCAATTTCAAAAGTATTAGAAAAATCAGGCGAAACAAGTAAAGGTGCATTAATTAACTTTTGTTTAATAATATTAAAAGACTTCTCTTGCTCCTCGCCCCAATGGAATGGAACGTTCTTCTTAATCACCGCCGTCATCGGTGCCGCCAGTGTGCTAAAATCTTTTACAAACCTCCTATAGAAGCTTGCAAGACCATGAAAGCTTCGAACTTGAATAACATTAGCAGGTGTTGGCCAATCTCGAATAGCACTTACCTTGTCTTCATCTACTTGTATCCCCTGCGAACTTACCACAAAACCAAGGAAGACAAGTTTGCTTGTACAAAAATCACATTTATTTAAATTAGCATATAAATTTTCAGCCCTTAGTGTGATTAGCTCAATTCTCAGGTGATTAACATGCTCATACAAGTCTTTGCTATATACTAGGATATCATCAAAGTAAACAACAACAAATTTTCCTATGTATGCACGCAAGACATGGTTCATTAACCTCATAAAGGTGCTAGGAGCGTTAGTTAAGCCAAAAGGCATGACCATCCACTCATATAACCCGTACTTGGTTTTAAAAGCCGTTTTCCACATCACCTTCTCTCATCCTAATTTGGTGATATCCACTTTTCAAATCAATCTTGCTAAAAATACAAGCACCATGCAACTCATCTAACATATCATCTAGTCTAGGTATGGGATGCCTATACTTAATGGTTATGTTATTGATTGCCCTACAATCTACACACATACGCCATGAGCCATCTTTCTTAGGAACTAATAAAACAGGTACAGCACAAGGAGACATGGACTCACGCACGAAACCCCTATCTATTAATTCACTTACCTGCCGTTGAAGCTCCTTGGTCTCCTCCGGATTGCTTCTATACGCTGGACGATTTGGTAATGCACTTCCGGGCACAAAATCAATTTGGTGCTCAATCCCCCTCAATGGTGGTATTCCTTGAGGTAGCTCCTCCGGAAATATATCATCAAACTCCTGCAAAAGGGAAACAACAATGCTCGGAAGATTTCCGGCTATATCACTTGTGTTAAAGAGAATCTCTTTGTAAAGAATCAACACAAGTGTATCATGTGTGTGCAGCAATTGTTTCATGTCACTCTTTTGGACCATATATATTTTTTTTTTGGTCTCTTTCCTCTCATTTTCTTTTTCCTAATTTTTCTTTTGTATGGCTATCTCAATTTTTTTATCACTTTTGTTTTTAGCCATTTCATTTTTCTTTTCAAAGGCCATCTCACTTTTTAATTCACTCTTTCTTTCGGCCTCATCTCTCTTCTTCTTTTTCAATTGGTCCTCCAACACTTGTTTTGGGGACAAAGAAAGTAAAACAATGGGTTCTTTCTTGAGTACAAAAGAATATTTATTTCTAAACCCATCATGTGTCACTTGCCTATCATATTGCCATGGTCTTCCTAACAAAATATGACAAGCATGCATTGGTATCACATCACACAATACCTCATCAACATACTTCCCAATCGAAAATGCAACCAAAACTTGTTTGTTCACTTCACTTCAGCAGAGTCGTTCAACCATTGTAGCCTATATGGTTGAGGATGTTTCAAAGTAGGCAAGCTCAATTTTTCAGCCATCTCAAGACTAGCAACATTGGTACAACTTCCTCCATCTATAATAACGTTGCAAACTTTGCCACTGACAAAACATCTAGTATGGAACAAGTTTTCCCGCTGATTCGTCTCCTCTTCTTTGACTTGGGCACTCATGATACGCCTAGTCACTAATGCCTCACCCACAACTGCTTCATATCCCTCATCAGGATCCTCTAATGCAGGCATCTCATCTTCATCCTCATCCTCTCCATCATCTCCCTCACTATGAGATTCATACTCCCCATAATTATTCAACACCATCACCCTTTTATTGGGACATTGGCTAGCAATATGTCCAACTCCTTGACACCTAAAACATTTAATATCTCTAGAACGATTAATAGGAGTTTCAGGTTTACCTTGCATTCCCTGCTTAGGCGCCTCTTGTTTAATGTCAACTTTGGGCTTGACCACTACCTTGCTTTCTTCACGTTTAACAACGTTGGAACGCCAAGGTGTTGATGTATTCCCAGTTTGTGTGGTACGACCAACTCCTCTCCTCTTGAGTTGTTGCTCCACTTTTATCGCCATTTGCACCATTTCATCTAGATCCAAGTAATGTCTAAGCTCCACTTGATCTTGAATTTCCCTGTTCAAACCACACAGAAAACGAGCCATAGTAGCCTCACTATCCTCATCTATGTTTGCTCTAATCATGACTACTTCCAATTCTTTATAGTAGTCCTCAACACTTTTCACACCTTGTCTCAAAGTTTGTAACTTCTTAAACATTTCTCTATAGTAGTGATTTGGTACAAACCTCTTCCTCATTACGCTTTTCATCTCCGCCCAAGTTCCTATAGGCCTCTCATTGCATCTTCTCTTAGTTATCACTAATTGATCCCACCAAATAAGTGCATAATCAACAAATTCAACCACGGCCGACCTAACCTTCTTTTGTTCGGAATAATGGTGACAATCAAACACAAATTCAACTCGCTTTTCCCATTCTAAATAAGCCTCTGGATCCGAATTACCATGGAACGACGGAATTTTCATCTTAATGCTGCCTATGTTATTATCTTCCTTATTCACATCATCGTACCTACCACGTAAGGCTTCTCTTCTTCCCCTACCAAATCCTCTACCTCTTCCGCTTCTACCCCAATTCTCGTTTTGGCTCTCCTCTTCTCCTTCCAAATCATAATCATTCTCTTCTTCATCCACTCTACCCAAACCTTTAGACTTAGATTTATTTTCACTCGTACTAACTTCAAGCCTATCCAACCTCTCATATAAAGGATCCAACTCGGCCCTCAACATTCTACTAAAATGCCCAAATAACGCCTCCATTTGAACCTTAGATAACCCTTGGTTCGAACTCTCTCCTACTTCCCTCTCCATTTTAATTTCAGATTTTGTACCTGCAATAAAATGTTAGTAGAAATAAAAGATTTTCCTCACCCAAATTCTCACGATCACTCCAAAGAAATAACACTCGCACTCAAATGTTTTTTTTTTTTTTTCACTAGAATTTGATAGTTCTCTCAAAGGTGTGCTCAATCTTTATATATTATTATTATTATTATTTTTTTTTATCAAACTAACAAGATTCAACTTGTGAACACTTGCAACTGTTTCACATGGATTGCACAAAAACAAGAACGACAGAATAACACAGAACAATTTTTTTTTTTTTTTGGAATTCTGGATTATCAAAAGATGATAGAAATAACGCAGATCCTAGAATAGAACAAAGGATAACACAAAACTTGAAACAGAACAAATTTTTGTTTTTGTTTTTGGTAGATATGACAATAGAAACAAAAGAATACCACAGATCTGAAAACAGAATGAAATTTGAGACAGATCTGAAAAAAAAAAAAAAAACAACAACGATACTTACTTGAATTCAATAAGCCAAAGCTCTGATACCAAATGATACGAATCCTCGTACGAATGAAAGGCAAGCACGAATATATAAATCGCACCCTCAATTCAATAACAAACAAGGAACGATTATTTTGTCCCGATCTTTTGAAACAAGTAACGATTTTGTGATATTCACCTCTAAGCGATTATAACTTAGCAACAAATATCAACGATAAAACAATTGAATTTCAAACGAACCTTCAAAGAACTTGTTTTGATAATCCGTGCGAAGAACAATCGACAAACGCCACAAAGATGCAATCTTTGATAAGTTTGATTTTGATAAACACAAAGCACAAGCTTTGCAATTTGAGAGAAAACTCAAGAACTTTTATCTATCATTCATCATAATTCGTTTATGGTCTGATACTCTGAATATATGTTAAATAAAGTATGAAAAAGTAGTGTAAAAAGGCTTAATTATGATAACAAGCAAATTTGACACGGAAGTTGACAAAAGACCGCGGGTGCGCTGCAGACTTCGGACCGCGGGTGCGGTATAGCTTCGGCAATATTCTCTTAAATTTGATTATTATGGACCGCGGGTGCAGTCCCTGAACTAGCGCGGGTGCGCTGTACCTTCGGCAATTGCACTTGAATAACATTCCAAAAACCTCCAATATTATTCCCATGATTCTCAACCTCCTCTAATTTAGATATCCAACTTGTAGGACTTCCTTGATAGCTCATCATGCGTCCTTGAAGTGCATCTTTAAACTTCTTGCTTCGTCCCCTTGTTATAGGTCCTTCGGGCAACTCCAATGACTCCCATGCTTTCTTTGGTGCTTGATCAACCACATTTGCATCATGTTTTGTTTGTACCGGATTTGGTGAAAAACATTGTTTCCATTTCTATGTTGATAAAGATGGATATTCTTGTTTATTTAGCAAAGGTGTTTGCAACATTTACAAGAATGAATGTTTGATTGGTACTAGAGAACTTGAAAACGATCTCTATAACTTAAAATTGAAAGATATTCCACTAAATGTCCATTTAAAGGCAAACACCATATGAGATATGGATGGGTAAGCCTCCCAAATATTCTTGTCTTAGAATATGGGGGTGCCCTGCTTATGTAAAGCAGGTAGTGAGAGATAAATTGGATTGTCGATCCATTTTATGTTACTTTGTGGGATATCCAAGGAATTCAGTTGGATATCATTTCTATCATCCCTAAGAAACAAAGGTGTTTGTTTCTAGGAATGCAACCTTTTTGGAAAAGGAATTTCCAAAAAGGTTGCATTAGTATTGGGGCGATTGATCATCCTTGTTTTGTTTACTGTTTATAATATATGCATGATATGTTATAAATAATGAGTATGTGCGTTATTATTATGATAATAACAAAGTTGCATGAATCCGGCAAACATACGATCAAACATTGCGAGCTTTTAAATAAAATTAATGATGAGACCTTTCAAAATTAAAAAACCCTCATTTTGAATAAGATACAAAATTAATATCAAGCCCGAAAAGGGGAATTATAAATTTTTTTATAATTTCCATGTCTTCCATCGACAATGGGTGCATGATGAACGCTACCCGTACTCGGGGCTCGGCTCATATTATTGGGGGGGCCCTGGGTGCCGGAAAGCTGTGACATCCATTGACATGGTGATGTGAACTACGTGGAACTCCCATGATTTCTGTTCATATTATTGGGGGAACTCATGGCGACCGTCCATCAAGGTTCAACATCGATGGGTAAGGCTTGACACGTGAAGATGAACGACGTCATATTATTGGGTCCTAATTAAACGTGAGACAAAAGTTTACGTAGAGGGTTGCATTGTTATGCAATTGGAAACTACCTTTTAGGAATTGTGATTGGTTGATATTATTCGGGATCATAATTCGCTAATTGGACCTTACGTACCTACTGAGGAAAGGAGTTTCCTGTTTCATCAGGGGGTAGTGAAAGATGTCAAAACTGTAGGAGCAAATATTTATGAAGTAAAAGTCCAAACTTCATATCTTACTAAATATTTTAAATAGTCATCAACATTTATCTGTTTTTACTTTTTAGTACAAATTGACAATGTCTTCGATTCGCAATCCGATATCCGTAATACTTGACAAACACATATTAACTGGACCTAATTACCTCACTTGGCTAAGAAACCTAAAAATCGTCTTGAATTCGGAAAGGGTAGCATATACACTGACTGAGTCGCCCCCTGTTGAGGCTCCGACTGACTGCACTCCTGAGGAATTGCAGGCTTACAAGGAATGGTGTGACCATGACTTGATAGCCAGGTGTTATATGCTGACTTCTATGAATCATGAGCTGCAGAGGCGTTTTGAGGATGCAAAGAGTGCTGCTGACATTCATTTGCATCTCTAGGAGCTTTTTGGTGAGCAAACACGGCCTCTTAGGCGTGCTACCGTCATGGGGCTGATCACTTTGCGCATGCAAGATGGGGCCTCGGTCCATGAGCATGGCCTGAAGTTGATTGGGCTCGTGGACAAGCTCGTTGGCATGGATCTGATCTTGCCTTCGGAGTTGACCACCGACGTGTTGTTGTTATCATTGCCTAGCTCATTTGATCCTTTTGTGGTGAACTTCAACATGAACAAGATGGAGCCGACCCTTGAGGAGTTGGTGAATATGCTTGTTACGTTTGAATCAACCATCAAGAAAGAGAAGTTGGTTCTTTATGTGGGTTCTTCATCTGGTACGAAGATTGATCCACATGGGAATGGAAAGAAGCGTTCTTTCCAACGTCCCAAGAAGAACGTGCCCTTGATGAGGCAATCTCCGAATCCCGTTGAGGCAGCCAGACCAGTTAAAGCTGACAAGACTGATGATGTATGTCATCACTGCAAGAAGCCTAGACATTGGAGACGTAACTGCAGGGAATATCTTGCCCAGAAGAGTTCTGGAAACGGTATGTTCTAAATTGAAGTAAACATTTCAATTAACTCTACTTCTTGGGTATTAGATACCGGTTATGGTTCACATCTCTGTAATGACTTACAGGTGATGGGAAGAAGTAGGAAGCTTAAGGATGGTGTGACCTTCTATAGGATGGGCAATGGAGCAAGAGTTGCTGCCAAAGCTATTGGAGATGTTTACTTGCTTATGAACAATGATTTTAAGTTAATTTTAAGAGATGTTTTGTTTGTGCCGGATTTGGTGAAAAACATTGTTTCCATTTCTATGTTGATAAAGATGGATATTCTTGTTTATTTAGCAAAGGTGTTTGCAACATTTACAAGAATGAATGTTTGATTGGTACTAGAGAACTTGAAAACGATCTCTATAACTTAAAATTGAAAGATATTCCACTAAATGTATTTAAAGGCAGACACCATATGAGATATGGATGGGTAAGCCTCCCAAATATTCTTGTCTTAGAATATGGGGGTGCCCTGCTTATGTAAAGCAGGTAGTGGGAGATAAATTGGATTGTCGATCCATTTTATGTTACTTTGTGGGATATCCAAGGAATTCAGTTGGATATCATTTCTATCATCCCTAAGAAACAAAGGTGTTTGTTTCTAGGAATGCAAACTTTTTGGAAAAGGAATTTCTATTGGATAGAAAAAGGGAGATGATAGAACTCGAAGAGGTTCGAGAGACGCCCACAATTATAGAACCCACACCCGAAGAGCCAAGAGAGGAGATACAAGCTCCTAGAAGATCCGAGAAAGTCTCGAGACCACCTATGAGGTATGGTCTACTTCTTGAAGAGGGCCATGATGAGCCTAACCTTGATTGTGATCCAAGGACCTTCAAGGAAGCGTTATCTGATGCCGATTCATCCAAATGGCTTGAAGCTATGGAATCCGAGATGAATTCCATGCATTCGAACCAAGTGTGGAATCTCGTGGATCCACCTGAGGGAATTGTTCCCATAGGGTGTAAATAGATTTTCAAGAGGAAACTTGGGGCGGATGGGAAGGTATCGACCTTAAAGAAGCGATTGGTGGCAAAAGGATATACTCAAAGACAAGGAGTTTACTTTGAGGAAACCTTTTCTTCAGTTGCAATGTTCAAGTACATAAGGATATTGCTAGCCATAGTTGCATGGTATGACTATGAGATATGGCAGATGGATGTTAAGACAGCTTTTCTTAATAGGGATATTAAGGAAGAGATTTACATGTCTCAACCTGAAGGTTTACATCTATCGGAAGTGAGCATATGGTATGCAAACTTCAGAGATCTATTTATGGTCTAAAGCAGACATCTAGGAGTTGGAACCTTAGATTCGATAGTACAATCAAAGAGTTTGGTTTTACTAAGAATCCAGAGGAACCCTGTGTGTATAAGAAGGTCAGTGGGAATGCTCTGACATTCCTGGTGCTTTATGTTGATGACATTCTACTCATTGGGAATGATGTAGGAATGTTGCAATCAACTAAGATATGGTTAGCGAGTAAGTTCTCGATACAGGACTTGGGCGAAGCATCTTTTGTATTGGGAATACAGATCTATAGAAATAGATCAAAAGGATTGCTTGGTCTCACCCAGTCCACATAAATTGATATCATCGTGAAGCAGTACTCGATGGATGAGTCCAAGAGAGGACATCTACCAATGTGTCATGGCGTGTCCCTATCCAAGTCTATGTCTCCCAAGACTGATGCAGAGATAGCGGCGATGACACGCATTCCGTATGCATCTGCGATTGGTAGCATCATGTATGGGATGATATCTACACGTCCTGACGTGGCTTTCGCACTAAGTGTAGTGAGTAGATATCAATCTGACCCTGGTCTTCCACATTGGAAAGCTGTGAAAGACATCCTCAAGTATTTGAGAAGGACCAATAAGTTATTCTTGGTCTATGGGGAGGAGAACTGAAATTGGAAGGTTATACCGACTCTAGCTTCCAAAGCGATATCGATGACTGGAAGTCAACCTCTGGGTTTGTATTCATGCTCAATGGTGCTGTTGTCTCTTGGAAGAGTTCCAAGCAAGACAATACTGCGGATTCCAGCACAGAGGCCGAATACATTGCTGCATCAGATGCAACAAGGGAGGCTGTTTGGATAAGGAATTTCGTCTAAGAGTTGGACGTCATTCCTAATGGAGTTACTCCTCTCCCGGTGTTGTGTGACAACACGGGAGCTTTAGCTCAAGTAAAGGAGCCAAGGTCTCATCAGAAGTCCAAACATGTATTGAGAAAGTACCACATCCTCCGAGAGATTGTGGAAAGAGGAGAAGTGTCGATTGACATAGTCGGCTCCGCAGATAATGTTGCTGATTGTTAGAGTAGGTGCACGTCGAGCCAAGTGTTGGCCGAGTGTTCACAATGAAACTCTATGTATAAAAACAGTCTTTATTTTTAAAATATTTGAAATTATTATTTTGGCACATCTTTATCTGTATACCCATATTAGTTGCATAGATAAAGCCCTTGAATATACAAATAGTAGAAAGAATATGAAATGCTCATATGATGAGTATCATGAAACTCATATTTGGAATACTGTATATTCTAAACAGTTCCTAGTCGATTCAGCCGCCGCTAAGAAGGATATAGGCCGCTCGAGTTCGAGACTAGTATCTGCGATGTGAGTACCATGTTTCATTGGTAGGGTACATTGTGATGTCCGAGCATGCAGATAGGTGCTCCTTGTAGAGTGCACTGAACAACCCTCCATAAAGGACTTTCCAAGTGGTTCTAACTTATCGAGTGGAAACGTCCTAGTTTATGGTTGTACACCATTAGTCCTTATGACTCGAGACAACATTGAGACTCTATGTGCTAGAATTACACTTTGACTTGTTTACCGACTCTCATGGGGTCATCAGGTGGCAAGGTTGGGTGTTCTGTCGAAACATATAGGAGTCGATGCATTGTAGTCGGGATTCACCGCTTACCTTCGGGTATGGATTTCCTATGTGTTATCATGTGTATGTAGGTTGAAATCTCTGATCAGAGTATGGTGGTAATTATGAAAGGAATTTCATAGATTACACCATCGATGCAACTACGACATGACACATAGTATCGATTCATTAACAACTCTCGATATACCAATGGTTGTCGAATCGGTCGGGATATATGAGTTGAAGGGACCGTACTGTACGCTAACCATAATTGAATGGTTCTTGCAGGCACTATCATTTGATACCTAGGGAATCATGTAAGCGATGCTGCTAGGCGTTTAACATGATTGGTTGGATACTATCAGACTTGAGTTCTGACGTTCTTGTTATCAAGGAGTTGATAAGTAAGAATGGAGCAACTGGGGTATGCTCATATAAGGACATGTTTAGTCCGAATCACATGGAGATGTGAACCCACGACTAGTTGTATCAATGAACCATTGAGGGCCACACAAGTACTAGCTTTCTAGATCCCGTTGAGAAGAGAAATAGTTCAATGTGTTGAACGACTTATAAAGGAGTTTATGAGCGTAAGGAAAAATTAGAAGTATGACTTCTATAAAGGAGAAATTAGTTCAATGTGTTGATCGGCTTATAAATGAGTTTATAAGCGTAAACAAAAATAGAAGTATGACTTCTACGAGAGAAATGTGAATTTTAATTTATGGAAGTGTTTCTAAATTAAAAGTTGGCCAAGTGAATAATGTATTTGAAAATTGTGATTTTCATAAACATTATTATGGACTAAATTAAATTAATTCAAGTGTTGAATTAATTAAACACTAGTGGACTTAGTAGAGTCCAAATGATTAAATTAATTCAAGTGTTGGATTAATTATACAACATTGGGTCTTGTAGAGCTCAATTAGAAATAATTATTAAACTAATGGACTAGAGTAATATCAAGTAATGTTTAATGGACTCAAATGTGTTTGAGACATTTAAATAAAAGTCCAAGGGCCTTGTAATTGTTACAAGCCCAAGTCAAAAGGCATGCAAGAGAGATGAAAGGTTGGGAGACAACTTTTTCAATGTCCAAGGCATGGCATGCATTTGGGACACCACAACCCTTTTCCAAAACCAAGAAAAGTCTCCCTTCTCTCCCTTGGACCATGTTGGACGAAATTTTTGCCAATATTCTCTCCATTTTGGCTTCTTCAATTGTTGAGGAAACAATACACTTCTCAAAGAAAAATGCTCTAATTTTTCTAGTGCAAAATTAGAGTGGTTCTAGCTAGTTGGTGGTGGGCTTAATATTTGAGCAATGTGGGCTCAAAGGGAAGCTTGAAGATTGTCTTGCCATTCAAGAGCTAAGGTGTTTGCACCTTAGTTGGAGCCATCATCAATCTTTTAAGATTGATAGGTACATTTCTATAAACTCCCTATGTATGACATTTTGGTGTTTTTGTATTTGCTACACACAATATCATGGTGGCCGAAAATTTTCTTGTAAAAATTCGATTTTTAAACTTCCGTTGCGCTTCCGGTCACCGTAACCGATCCCCTTTCAGATACATGTTATGAATGTCGGTTATATGCGTTTATATTGATTATATTATTGCATGTATACATGATTTATACTGAGAATGTAATTCTCACCGGAGTTATCCGGCTGTTGCCTTGTTTGTATGTGTGCATGGCAACAGGTGGGATAGGATCAGGGTCATGAAGAGAACGAGGCTGGACTAGATAGCGTGAAGATCCGGGCTCCAAAGCAACTTAGAATTCAGCACTAATATATAGTTGAACCTAGTTGAGTTCTTGTAGATAATACAAGATTTGTATGTTTATGTTTAATATGTAATTTGAAGTAAATTACATTACGTTTCCGCTTTGTATTTTAAAAAAAAATTAGACCCATGTTTATAATAATTGATTGATTCATTCCTAAGAATGATTAAAATTGGAATTAGCGTCCGGGTCCCCACAACAGGTTGTATCAGAGCGATAGATCCTTTAGACTGAGATAACAGTTAGTGAGCGGGGTAGAATGAGTTTCTTTCCTTGCATGTCATTGCTAGCATGTGATTACTTATAATGTGGAATTACATTGTGTATGCTAGCATGTTAAGTATGATTTACTGCTTGTCACTACATGTTACATAAATATCTGATTTGATTTGGTAATATGTCTGATTTGAAAATGAATCAGAACCAATTCTTGATCAGAAGGTAAGCTGATCAGAAAGGGACTGAGATTGATTTATCTCATGTGATACTAACTCTTGTGGTAATCAGATATACCCCCTAGAAGAATTCCGGAACGAGATAGTACTTCGCCTGATCAGATGGATGTGTCAGAAACTCTGATGGAAACACAGATGAAGAGGTTTCAGTCGTTTCAACCGTCGATTCTGAAGGGTAATGAGACGCCAGTGGAGTGTGAGAATTGGCTAGAGGATATAGAAATGTTATTTGAATTTCTTGGTTTCACAGATGATTGTAGAATTAAACTGATCAGACACCAGTTACGGGAAATTGCACAGAGTTGGTGGATGGTAACCAAAGAAGCCCTAGAACAGCGTAGTTCAGTGATTCCGTGGAAAGTTTTTAAAGTTGAATTTTATCCACGATTCTTCCCCGCATCATATAGACAGGATAAAAGTGAAGAGTTTGCAAATTTGAGATAGGGTCAGTTAAATATTGATGAGTATTTGGCCCAGTTCTTTACCTTGCTACGTTTTGCCCCGCACGTGGCTAGGAATGATGAAGCTATATCTGTTCAGTTTATCCAAGGATTGAATCCGGAGATACGTACATTGGTAAATGTGAAACAACCGACTAACTTTGCTGATACCCTGAACAGAGCCAAAAGAGCAGAAACAGTTCTGATGGGACAAAAGGAGCTTCGTATGTTCTTCCAACATTGAGACCAAAGCAACTGCCTTCCCGAATCGAGATTGGCAGCAGCAGTGGTGGAAAGCAAGAACAATTGAAAGCTCGAAAGAAACAGTTTAAGAAGTTGGGAAGCGGACCGAGTGGTTCATCTAGCTCCAGTGGTTCTAGCCCGAGTTATACTGGAGTTTATTGCAGGACTTGCGGAGGGAGACATCCCATGGAGCAGTGCCAGGGAGTGATTGGTAGGTTCAATATCTGTAAACAGCAGGGACACTTTGCTAGCGTCTGTCCACAGAAAGGTTCCCGAAGATTTCAGGGAGCAGAATCATCTGGTGGTAGTAATCGAGGAACAGACCCAGGATACACGCGATGACATAGTGACAGGTACTGTTCTTTTATGATTATGTTGCATATGTATTGATATATATACTAATGTATTCCTTAAAATTATCTTTGACTGAGTTGCATTGATATACGTTGTACCTGTTGGGTCTGTATTACTGTAGTATTGATCTTTGTACCGTTTGGGGAGAGAGTTTGACATCAGTGAAATTCTGTGACATACAGTATACTGCAGTAAGATAAGAATGGAATTGAGATAGACTGTGTGGTACTTGTGTTGTCTGATTATGACTACATGATTGATATTGATATATCGAACAAGTACAGAGTTATTGTAGATTCTTGCCAGTAGATGGTAAGATTTGGACCTGAAATGGCCGATGAACGAATGATATACGGTAAGGATTCTCGAGTTTGAATTCCTTGATATCCGTATCATGTATGATTCGATGATTATCGAAAAGAATGGAATAATTCCGTATGTATGCGGTTGATTACTGAAGTTGAGCCTATCAGGGACCGATTTATCAGTAACAGGAGAGTTGCTATAGTTTTTCAGATGAGATTTCAGGTTTTCTTATATCAGGGAGGGTGATTTCAGCCTTGATTTGATGCCAGGTACTGGTTTCATTTTAGAATTCCGTATAGAATGATACTGATTGAATTGAAAGAATTGAAATTTTGTTAAATTATTTACTGCCTGAGAGTTAGAGTTACATCTGATTTTGTGTTTCTCTGGAAAATACTTCAGTTCTGTGTATGAGTTGATAAATCCTGTGGTCAGAAGTGTTCTGATGACTTTATGCTCGTTTATCTATGATATTGTGATATATTCGCAGCGTATGATTGAATTGAATCGAACAATTGAAATTTGTATTGAATATTCTGGGAACTGAGATTGTTGTGTACAGAATGGTTCGGATATGAATCTTGATTACAATAGATTGTATTCATAGTCTGTGATATCTGAAGATAGTATACTGATTGATTGTAGCACAGTTGAGACCGTGATCAGTGGCTGAAGATGACATTGAAAATGGCAGGACTTCAGAAATGTCAAAAATTGTGTTTTATGAATTTACTAAAGCAGTATAAATGATTGGTGTTTTGAATCCGATCCGATATTGCTGTTATTCTGAATCCGTATTTGATACCGATTATTATGAACCGTTGAGATGATATACAGTTCAAGCCGATGCAGAGTTGATTTTGAAAATTTCAGCAGCTCAGAAGTTTGATCAGACTGTTCAAAAACTTGATTTCGATAATCAGAATAGTGTGGCAATCAGAATAACAGGTAGGTAATGTTTTATTTTATATAATTAGCTGATTTGGTTGTGCCAGATATTTCGAATTTGAAATGACAGATATTGTCATATGCACACAGTAGTAGATTTAGTATTATTCTGGTAACAGGTAATGTGTGATAATTCGAACGAACAGTTTTGATGTAAACAAATGAAATCAGTTATGTCAGAATTTGTATTGAAATGTCTAAATCGCTGACAGATGAAGACAAGAAGATAGAAACCAGGAGATTGGTTATACAGATTATCGATTCTTGAATGGAAATCGGAGTACAATTCCATGGATCTGGTGATAGATTTACCGAAATCTTGCCAAGAATGTACCAAAATGTGGTTATGATTAAACTGATTGTTCAAATCTATATATGTTATATTGTACAGGATGACGTACAGATATGACTAGATGACTGAGAGGTATGTCAGCAAAGGGGTCAGATTGTATTGAATGCCAGAGTTGATTATATCATACCGTGATTTTTGGTTGATTTCGTACCTTCAACAGAATGTATAGCATGATTTTTCATCTATGGTTTATAGATTGACGGATAGTCGGAGCGAACTATCTAGATACTGGAGGATATCCAAGAACAGTAGTGCTGGATTTTAGCACTAGTGACCTGAGATCTTGTCACTTTATGAATTATTGTACAATAATAGCTATTAGATGAATATCGAAATAGCTTTAGTCGAGGTATTGTACAGTGAGAAATGCGGATTTCCTTCGTATGGGATTATATTGCAGTGATGCCTGAGATTAGATTTGATAGGATCAGAGATCTAATAAAGAAAATGAAACTGATTCAGAAGCAAATGAAGATAGCTCGGAAATTGATATGAAATAGGCCAACGTCAGGCGATGACTGTTGGTATTGAGGCTGAGATTGAGTTGTTAGGAGCTATCGATTGGTATAAAAGGATGTTGTATAGCCAGTATCTGCAATTAATTTTATCAGAATGATCTTAAGTAGTATGATGATATTATACTTCTTGAATTCTTCATCAGATTGAAAGCAGAGATGCGTGAAAGAATGAAAATTCAGGATGAAGGCTATTCCGCTGTTGGAAATACAGTACGGTTATCATGGCATCGAAGAGGCTACCTCGAAGACTAAGTCTGATATGAGGTAGCGATGTTCAGAGTCATTACACTGAATAGAGTTATGACTGATTCTATTATACATTTCTACTTTATCTGAATTGCTTACCTGTGATTTCGGGAACGAAATCGTATCTTAAGGAGGGGAGAAATGTAATGCCTGAGATTTTAAATACTGTAATTTGAGATTAATCTGAGATGATTTCTGGGTTAATTAAGGTAAATACGGACGGTATGGATTAGACCGGGAAAGCCGCAAAATATATGCGAGGGAGGTGTCATTCGCGCACATGCGCGACTTAATGCACGAGCTATGCGCAATTTGGCCAGAAGACCCGGTGCATATGCGCGGAGTAAGATCGCGCATATGCGCGAGGTGATAGGTAGCAAGTGTAAGAACTCCAGAGAGTTCGGCGCACATGCGCGGCAGAAGGCGCGCATATGCGCGGGTGGTGTAATGCACGAGACAGTAGGTCTCGCGCATATGCGCGACGTATGTGCGCGCATATGCGCGACCAGTCCAGCAGCTGATTTCCGGATAGAACTTCCGGCGCATATGCGCGGGCCTTGGGCGCGCATATGCGCGCGGCATGTAAAACAAGAACAAGCCACTTGCCATAACCTGGCAACGTGTACGTATATATATATATATATATATATATATATATATATAAAAGAAATAAGTTTGCATTTCAGATCCGCCCGTCAGAATTCCAATCCGAATACAGTACTGTGTTCCTATCGACACAAGCTACAATTGGAAGTAAGTTTTGTTAGGTTTTGACATGCTTTGGAATTATGGCATTGTTAGAATTGAATAAGATTCATATATAGTGTTCTTGCGACATCAGACATTGTATAATCGAAACCGGATCGAAGAACAGATACCGTATGAAATTGTTATGATTTTTGGAGTCAATTTGATTAAGAATCGATATCAGATTTGTATTATCGTTGAGATTATGATTTGTACCGATATTGATTATGAGTTCTGGTACTATATCTGTGATGTTGGGACTGACGGGGTTATCGAGATTGTATTATTATGCCGTCGAAACATCCGTAAATTGATATTGATCAGATTCGATATTGGATGAGATTGTATTGTGGTACCATATGTCGATTGGCATTGATCAGATTATGTTTTGATTTGAGTATTGATCAGAACAGGTTTTGAACTGAGTTATATACTGATATTGTATCTATTCGATTGTCATTATCAGATTGAATATGGACAGAGTTGAATTCGGGACTTCGTCTTCGTCAGACCGAGAAGATAAAGGTATAAATTAATGTTGAGTTGGGATTGCACAACTCGAGTGAGGTTTGGACTTGAGTTTCCCTAAATCACATACTAGTTGTTATTATTTGCATTGACTTGATTTGATATGCTTGTTCTATGGATTTATAGAGAGCATGTGTTAGACGAGTCTCGACGAGTAATCTTGTGACAGAAGTGCCTGATAGTGGCGGGATCGCCACGGGCACATTGCACGATGTCACAAGATAGTATAGGAATCTTGGGACAGATGTGCCTGATAGTGGTGAGATCGCCACGGGCACATTGCACGATGTCACAAGATAGGATATTGGCGATAGGGCCACAGTCCATGACGGTTAGGTCAGGACACTGGATGTTTGGTTATATCGATGTGGTTAGAACTGGAGTCTTTTCTATTACTGTTGGTCGATATATGAATACCCACATCTTGAAATCGGGATCCCTAGACGAGGATTGAGTCTAGTCTGAGTCGTGGAGTCACGAGTACGATTGACAGTTTATATTGATTTATGTTGGTTATGTTCCTGAGTATGGTACATGTCGATTTATGTTCCTGATGATGGTACATGTTTAGAATAGGATTTATTCTTGATATGGATTTATAATCTGATTTGGATACATGTTATGAATGTCGGTTATATGCGTTTATATTGATATATTATTGCATGTATACATGATTTATACTGAGAATGTAATTCTCACCGGAGTTATCCGGCTGTTGTCTTGTTTGTATGTGTGCATGGCAACAGGTGGGATAGGATCAGGGTCATGAAGAGAACGAGGCTGGAATAGATAGCGTGGAGATCCGGGCTCCAAAGCAACTTAGAATTCAGCACTAATATATAGTTGAACCTAGTTGAGTTCTTGTAGATAATACAAGATTTGTATGTTTATGTTTAATATGTAATTTGAAGTAAATTACATTACGTTTCCGCTTTGTATTTTTTTAAAAAAAAAATTAGACCATGTTTATATTAATTGATTGATTCATTCCTAAGAATGATTAAAATTGGAATTAGCGTCCGGGTCCCCACAAAGCTCCTGCAATACTTCCGGGATTGAGTATTGATTGAGTTAGGAATGACAGGCTGACCCAGTCTGCGAGTGCTAACTCGTGCATGAAAACGTAAAAATATGATTTTATTACTAAAATTTCTGTCAGAAAAGTGATTAGATTACACAGAATGTTGAGAGTTGATTATATCAGATCATGATTTTGGTTGACTTTGCACGGTTGGCAAAGTGTACAGCAAGAGTGGGTATAAGATTATATATGATTATTGCATATCACTCACAGACTGACGGACAGTCAGAGTGGATTATCCAGATTTTAGAAAATATGCTTGGAGTGTTAGAGCTTGATTTTAGCACTAGTTAGCAGGATTTATGCCATGTCGGGAGTTTTCGTACAACGACAGCTATCAGATGAATATCGAGATGGCACCATTTGAGACGTTGTACGTTAAAAAGTGGAGATTCACTCTTTATTGAGATGATATCTCTAAGGTTCCTGAGATTGAACCTGATATGATCAGAGATACAACTGAGAAAGTGAAGCTGATTCAAAAGAAAATGAAGACAACTCAGAATAGACTAGACTAAATATGCCAATGTCAGAAGATGACCATTGATATTTGAGGCAGAAGACTGAATATTGAATTAACTGGAATTAGACAAATTTGATAACAGCTGTTGATGTTGATTTGTTTTGAGCTACTGATTGGTATATACGGATGTTGTATAGCCAGTATTTTGAGATTGATTTTATTAGAGTTACTTCGATTTATATTATGATATTATATTTCTTGAAGTATTATTTCAGAGTAAAATCAGAATCAGTAAAGGAAAGATAATTCAGAATGAAGACTATTCTGCTGGTGAAAGTTCAATGGAGTTGTTAGAATATCGAAGAAGCTACCTGAGAGACAAAATCTGAATCCCAAAATTGTTCTGTTGAATTGAGTTTTTTTAAAGCTTGTATACATATCTCCTTCTTGTATCGGATCTGGTATCTGATATGATTACCTGTGATATACTAGTTGATTGCCTGAGATTTCGGCGATGAAATCGTATCTTGGGGGGGGAGAAATGTAAGGCCCGAGAATTTGATTACCGTAATTTGAAATGATTTGGTGATAATTGAGGTGATTATAAACGGAAATGATCAGACCAGAAATAGATAGGAAAGACGTACGGAAACCCCGAATATATGCGAGGACATAACACCTCGCGCATATGCGCAACAAGGAGCCGCACACATGCACGTGGGTGGCAGAAGACCTCGCGCATATGCGCGAGCTGTGCATAAGATGAATATCGAGTCCAGAGAGTTGGGCGCACATGCGCGGCGTAGAAGCGCGCATATGCGCGAGTTGCATTACGCCGAGACAGTACGTCTCGCGCATATGCGCGACAATGGTGCGCGCATATGCGCGAGCTGCCGAGAATTAAACGCTGAGACCCGAAGGTCTCGCGCATATGCGCCGACGGTGGTCGTACATATGCGCGAGACGTGCAGTATGGGGGATGAACCACTTGTCTTCAGCATGCAACGTGTATGTATATATATATATATGCATATGTACTCTATTCTTCAGAAAACAAAAAAGAAGAAGGAAATAGAATTCTGGAGAAATTGTGATTTTACGATATCAAACCGTTGGATTTAAAATCCGAGTACAGTACTGAGTTTCTATCGACGCAAGCTAAAACTGGACGTAAGTTTTACTACGTTTCGATATGTCTTGAAATTATGGTATTGCCAGAATCGGATAGAATTCATATATGTTGTTCTTGCGATATCAGACATTGTATAATTGAAATCGGATCGTAGAATTGATACCGTATGAAATGGTTATGAATTTTCAGAGTTGATTTGATTGTGATTAGATTGAATTGATATCAGATTTGTGTTGTTATTGATTATAAGGTGTTGGGATTGATATCTGACTAATATTGTATTGCTTAGTATATTGATATTATTCAGACTTGGATCAGACGAGTTGTTGATTCGTATATACTGATATTTCATCGCCGGTATTGCGAGATTATACAGATTTGAGATTATGGGTTGTACTGATATTGATTATGATTCGTGTTATTATATCTGTGATGTTGAAACTGACTTATTGAGATTGGATTGTTATGCCGTCGAAACATCAGTAGATTAATATTAATCAAATTTGTCATGGACTGAGATTGTATCGTTGTATCGTTGACATTGATCAGATTATGTCTTGATTTGAGTACTGATCAAAACAAGTCTTGAATTGAGTTGTATATTGACACAGTCTATTCGATATTATCATTTCAGATTTGAGATGGACAGATTTGACTTCGAGACTTCGACTTTGTCAGATCGAGAAGACAAAGGTATAAGTCAATATGTTATTGGGAGGTCGACTCAAGTAGGATATACTTGAGTTTCCCTAAATCACATACTTATTATTATTATGTTCATTGATTGGATTTGATATGCTTGTTCTATGAATGTATAGAAAGCAGGTATTAGTCAAGTGATCTTGTGACATCAGTGCCGATAGGGATGGAATCGTCATTGGCACATTGCACGTTGTCACAAGTTAGTTGAATTGGCGATAGTGCCACAGTCTGTGACGGATAGGTCAAGACACCGGATGTTTGGTTAAAGATTGAATCCTGATAGGATCGATTAACGTATCAAGGGTGTTTAGAAGGGGGGGTTGAATAAACACTCACAGTTAAAACTGGTCTTTTTTAATTTTGAGTTCAGTTTGGTGACAAACTGATTCTCGGAATCTTGTTGGTCAATGACAATCAGTTAAACTAAAGTAGTTGCGGAAAATAACTGACTGAAAGATAGAATACGAAACTGAAATAAAGTAGGCAAGGGTTGTTTCTGGATGTTCGGAGAATTTAATTACTCCTACGTCACCCCTTCTATCTCAAGGATAGGATATATCCACTAAAAGACTTTGATCAAATACAAGAATTGTACTGACGCACTTCAGTTTGGACTTAACACTGCCAAAAACTGAAACTCTTAGTTTAACAGAATGTTCTCAGTGCGTAACTGATCTTAGCACTATCGAATTTCAACGATTATTACAACTTGCTAGTGAGCTCAAATTGTAGCCTTAACTGCTACAAATATGTAAAGTAAGAGTGAGCTAAGCTTTTGACAGAGTGACAGCAAGCTTTTGAATAGTGTTGAATTCCTTTTTCCTTCAACTGTTCTTCTGTCATATTTATAAGCTTCTTTTCTCCAACGGTAACTTGAGATGAATTTGAATCTTTGTATCCGTTGATTTCTACTTGATTATTCCTTGGACATTGTTTGCTTCATTTATTGTGATGCGGCGTCTTAATTGCTTTCGCCGAAATGCGTTTTTCTAAGCTGTATTGATTGAAGTGCGGCGTAGCAATCTTCTATTTCTCTTGACGGTTGAATGTTCTTTCCCGAGACATGTTTAGTTGAAAAGGGTGCTTAGCATACGGCTGAATATATCTACTGATCAGTTTCCAACTGATCAGTCTTCTTTATTAGATCAGCTGATTTCAGTTGTTAAGTCCAGTTGCTGAGTTCAGTTTACTTGATCAGTTGGTTCGTAATTTCAGTTGGTTCATATTTTGTCAAACGCCGGAATTTAGTTTCCAACAATTTCCCCCTTTATGGTGTTTGACAAAACTAAGTAAATAATAACTGAACATCTGAGCTCATTTTAGATAAAATAAGAGACTGAATTTCTTGAACTGAAAGGGATCTTGATTTAATAACAGCTGAATCTAGTAATCTGATTAACTGATTCTACTGTTTCTCAAGATGCTCTTTGATCTTTGATTTCTTCCCCCTTTTTGTCAAACAAATCCATCTTCTCAGATAATTTTTGAACGTCAGTGGAAAGAATTTTGACAACTGCAGGAGATACTTGAGACAGCAGTTTGTAAATGTAATGCCCGAGATTTTATATCGTGCTAAATTACGATTATTGATTTTTAATCGAGATAATTATGAAAGGGGCTAACCGAGGCACGAAACTGATATTTAATCGAGATAATTATGACATTCATTTTTGTCATCATCTTCCAAACTGATATCTGTAAATCGATCAACTAGCTCAACTTGATCAGTTGGCTTATCAGTTAGTTCAGTTTCATCGAAATCAACATGAGCTGATTCTTCAACATTTAGGGTTTTCTTGTTGAAGACTCTATAAGCTATACTAACTGATGAGTATCCAAGAAATATTCCCTCTGCAGATTTAGCATCAAATGCTTTTAAATAATTTTTACCATTATCAAGGATAAAACATCTGCAGCCGAATATTTTAAAATAAGTAATTATACTTTTTCTTCCATGCCAGATCTCATATGGTGTTTTCATATGATTCTTATTAATCATTGATCTGTTCTAAGTATAACACGCTGTGTTTACTGCCTCTGCCCAAAACCTTTGAGAAGTACCAGAATGAGCAAGCATTGTTCTAGCAGCTTCTTTAAGGGTCCGATTTCTTCTCTCAGCTACACCATTTTGCTGAGGAGTTCTGGCTGCTGAGAGCTCATGCTTAATTACAACATTCTCTAGAAAATTTGAAAGAGTTTGATTGATGAATTCAGTTCCTCGATCTGATCTGATTCGATCAATTCCAACTGATTTTTCATTTAAAAGTCTTTTGAAGAGCTTTATCAGTTGTGAAGCATTATGGTCTTTAGATTTGAGAAAAATAACCCAATTAAATCTTGAAAAATCATCTACGACTACCAAGGTGTATTTTATTCCCCCTAAGCTCATGACTGGTATAGGACCAAAGAGATCCATGTGCAACAGTTCTAAGCATCGGGATTAAGATTTACAACCCTTGTTTTTAAAAGAAGATCGTACTTGTTTACCATACTGACATGCTGAGCAAAGTTTTTCTTTTGAAAAGTCTATTTTGGGCAAACCAGTTACAAGTTCATGTTTACTCAGATAGGCAATGGTTTTAAAGTTTAAATGGTTTAGTCTCTTATGCCACAACCATTTTTTAGTTGATTTGGAAGCAATAAAACAAACTGGTGCATAAGTTTGATCATTCCAACTGATTTTATATGTGTTTCCACAACGTTTGCCTGAACATGAGTTTTTGTCAAAATGTACTGAGAATCCACTGTCGCATAACTGACTGATGCTGATGAAGTTATACTTCAGGTTTTCTACTAATATAACATCTTTAAAAGTAAAGTTACCATGGATAAGCTTACCATTACCCACAGTTCTACCTTTGGAATTGTCCCCAAAACTGATATTTGGACCACTGTATTTGTAAGGCCCGGGATTTTAATTACTGTAATCCGAGATTAATCTGAAATGATTTATTGATTAATTGAGATTCGATATCAGATTTGTATTGTTATTGAAATTATGAGTTGTTAAACCTTAGTTGAGACTGATTGTATATAGTGCAGGATTTGTAATTTTAATACTGACGTGTATGTTAAGATGTATGCCATTACGTTCCGCATTTTAAAAAAAAAAAATTAGACCCTATTTATTATAATTAATTAAATTAGTCCCAATGACGATTAATAAGATGATTAACGTCCGGGTCCCCACAGTATTTGATCAGTTGAGATAGCACACTTGCATCTCCTGTCATATGTCGCGAACATCCACTGTCCAAATACCATATTGAGTTCTTGTTTGTACCTTTTACCTGCAGTCACACACATAATATAATTTGGTACCCATATCTATTTGGGTCCTGAACTGATTAGTCCTTTAGGAACCCATACTTGGATTAGTCTAACAGACTTTCCAGTAGCTGTATTCCAAATGGTTTTTCTCGGTTTTTGTGTGCTTGTGTAGTGTACGGATGATACAATATGTGTTTTAGCTTTATTCAACTGATTGTTCAGTCTATATCTCTTCTGAACTGGCTTGCAGTTATAGTAATTGGAATAGCCATTCGAATAATTTTTGTAAAATCTCTTTGATGATTGACTTTGTGAATCAGTTGAGAATTTTTTACTATAACCAATCCCATATCTTCTAGCCTTGTTAATATTCTCAGTAGGTTGCTCAATCAGTTTACTGGGCTCAATTTGTTCTTGTACCACTGCTGATTTGACAAAGTGAATGTATTTCCCTTTGTCTATTGTTAGCTTTGGTTGAGTATCATTTGGATACATTTCTCCTTGAGTGTTGAACCCTAAACCAGTTTTATCAGAAACTAATTTTTGTGAAATCTGCATCTCATTTAGTGCAATAGATGATTTGTTCCAAGACTGAATAAGTTCAGTTTGTTTTGAGTTTTCAAGCATCAACTTCTGTATTAATGACTGATTTTTGTTTCTTTCTGCTTTTAACTCAGCAATTTCCCTTTTTAGACTCAACCCATCAACTGATTCATCAGTTTTGGTTTTATTGTCAGTGGGATCAGTTTGCTTTGCTTTGATTTCTTCAAATGATGATGCAAGCTTTTGATACTCATTTATCATGTCATGTAGTGTTAGAATGAGTTCTTCTCGTGTGAAATCAGTTGAGCTGAAATCAAATACATATTGGCTAGATGATTCTTCTGCTGCATCATTAGCCATCAAGCACTTTACTTCCTCATCATCACTAGAACTGCATGAGCTTTCTGGTTCCGACTCTTCACTGTCAGTTTCTGCCCATTTAGATTTGTTTTCTTCAGCTAAGAGTACCTCATGTTTCTTTCTGAAGACCTTCTTATCTTCCTTGGGTCTTCTTTTGCGTTCATATGATTTCTTTCTTCTATCAGTTGAGCCTTAACTGTCCTTCTTGGGTTTAGGACAATCAGCAATGAAGTGGCCTGATTTGCCACAGTTATAGCAGGCATTTGGTTCATCTTTGGAATTGTTCCTTTGGTACGGCTTCTGGAAGTTCCCTTGATTCTTTCTCATGAACCTTCCAAATTTTTTGATGAACAATGACATAGCATCATTACTCAACTGATCAGCAGATTTTTCGACTGAACTGATTGGTTCAGTTCTGACAGCAGCCTAGAGCAGTTGTGGCTGCAGAGGTAGATGGTTCTCCTTCATTGGTCTGCAGCTCAAATTCATAGGCCTTTAAATCAGCAAACAGATCATGAAGTTTGATTTGGTTCAGATCTTTGGACTCCCTCATTGCCATGGTCTTGACATCTCATTCCTTGGGAAGACCTCTTATTACCTTCAGTGCAATCTCTTTGTTGGTATACACTTTTCCAAGTGCATTTAGCTCATTGATGATACTGCTTACTCTTTCATCATACTCGTGCATCGATTCTCCTGCTTTCATTTTGATGTTATCAAACTTTTGCACTGCAACAGAAAGTTTATTTTCTTTGGTTTGATCATTTCCTTCACACATCTGGATCAGCTTTTCCCAAATTTCTTTGGCTGTCTTACACATTTTTATTTTGCTGAAGGTTACTTTGTCCAGCGTTTTGTACAGAATATCTTTAGCCACATTATCAAGATTTGCTTTTCTTTTATCTTCAGTTGTCCATTCATCTCTGAGCTTTTCTATTTTTTGTGATGCTCCTTCTGTAATGGCAACTGCTGTATTTGTTTTTAGAATCTTCATGGGTCCATCAGTTATGACATACCACATGTCATCATCTTGTGCAGCCAAATGAGCCTGCATTCTGATTTTTCAATCATCAAATTCTTCTTTGGAGAACGTGGGAATTTTGTTGAATGAAGTCATGATGGAAAGTTTTTAGATCAAAAGTATTCAAGAACAAGATTCAACCGCTCTGATACCACTTGATAGGATCGATTAACGTATCAAGGGTGTTTAGAAGGGGGGGGGGGTTGAATAAACACTCACAGTTAAAACTGGTCTTTTCTAATTTTGAGTTCAGTTTGGTGACAAACTGATTCTCGGAATCTTGTTGGTCAATGACAATAAGTTAAACTAAAGTAGTTGCAGAAAATAACTGACTGAAAGATAGAATACGAAACTGAAATGAAGTAGGCAAGGGTTGTTTCTGGATGTTCGGAGAATTAATTACTCCTACGTCATCCCTTCTATCTCAAGGATAGGATATCCACTAAAAGACTTTGATCAAATACAAGAATTGTACTGACCCATTCAGTTTGGACTTAACACTGCCAAAAACTGAAACTCTTAGTTTAATAGAATGTTCTCAGTGCGTAACTGATCTTAGCACTATCGAATTTCAACGATTATTATAACTTGCTAGTGAGCTCAAATTGTAGCCTTAACTGCTACGAATATATCAAGTAAGAGTGAGCTAAGATTTTGACAGAGTGACAGCAAGCTTTTGAATAGTGTTGACTCCCTTTTTGCTTCAGTTGTTCTTCTGTCATATTTATAAGCCTCTTTTCTCCAACGGTAACTTGAGATGAATTTGAATCTTTGTATCCGTTGATTTCTACTTGATTATTCCTTGGACATTGTTTGCTTCATTTATTGTGATGCGGCGTCTTAATTGCTTTCGCCGAAATGCGTTTTTCTAAGCTGTATTGATTGAAGTGCGGCGTTGCAATATTCTATGTCTCTTGACGGTTGAATGTTCTTTCCCGAGACATGTTCAGTTGAAGGGTGCTTAGCATACGGCTGAATATATCAACTGATCAGTCTTCTTTATTAGATCAGTTGATTTCAGTTGTTAAGTCCAGTTGCTGAATTCAGTTTACTCGATCAATTGGTTCGTAATTTCAGTTGGTTCATATTTTGTCAAACGCCGGAATTTAGTTTCCAACAAATCCCATTACATTCCGCATTTAAAAAAAAATATTTAGACCCTGTTTATTATAATTGATTAAATTGTCCTAATAATGATTAAGAGTATGATTAGCGTCCGTGTCCCCACAAATGTAATGCCCGAGATTTTATCACCGTAATTAGACATTGATTAATTGACAGAATTGAGGTTGTGCGAACTCAAGCGAAGAAGCTGGGCGTCGGTGCATTATAAGCCAAGATGTTGGACAGAACATCTGGCGCCCGAGCGGTAGAAAATGACCGCCCGAGCGCTAGTGTGCAATAAGAAAAGTACTCAGACAGAACGTTCCGCGCCCGAGCGCCGCTTGAGGTTCAAGAAAAATAATTGAGAATTTACAAAATCCGCCCGTCCGCATTTCAATCCGACTTTCGTACCGTATTCCTCTTAACAAGAGCTGCAACTGTACGTAAGTTTTACTACGTTTTGATACGATTTGAAAATATGATATTGAAGGAATCGGATATGATTCATATATGGTGTTCTTGATATAGTAGACATCGTATAATCGAAATTGGATTGAAGAACGGGTACCGTATGAAATTGTTATGATTTTCAGAGTTAATGATTGAGATGTGATATCAGATTTGTATTGTTATTGATTATGAGTTGTGGGAATCGATATCTGTTGATTTGTAAGGTGGGTCTATTGAGATTGTGCCGTTATGGCGTTGAAATAGAATTTGATCTAGTTGATTATATCCAGTATTGATATTATACCCCTCTATATTATCATTTCCAGATTGATATTGATAGGCTTTGAATCCGAGATTTCGATAAAGTCAGATTTACAGAAAAGAAAGGTATAAATCGATATTAATCTGGAGAACGACCCGAGTCAGATTGGACTCGAGTTTCCCATAAAACCACATACTTTACTTTATTTCATTGATATTTGCAATGGAATGAAATTGATATGCTTAGTCTATTGATTTATATCAAAGCGTGTATTGAGTCATGGGCGGATATGCCTAGTCATTGGCGGATATGCCAAGTCCGTGGCGGATATGCCAAGACACTGGATGTTTGATTTATATCGATGTTGCATAGGAGCGGATTGACTTCTATTGCGGAGATTCGGTCAAAAGTCCTGGATATTGCGGTAATATCCAGGAACCGGGATCCCTAGATTAGAAATGAGTCGAGTCTGAGATGACGAGTCCAGAGTTTATTTACAGCTTTATATCGATACATGTCTTTCTGATTTGATACATGCTATTGATATCTGTGATATGCTTTTATATATGTTTTTATATGATTGCATGTTTACATGGTTTATAATGGGATTATATTCTCACCGGAGTTATCCGACTGTTGTCGTGTTTGTATGTGTGCATGACAACAGGTGGGACAGGATCAGCATCAGGAATAGGATGAGAGATTATGGTTAGCGTGGAGATCCGAGCTCGGAAGTAGAATAGGATTCAGCACTTGATGTATAGTTTTTGAACCCTAGTTTGAGATAAAGAGATGTTGTACAAGACTTGTACTTTTATGTTGGCATGTACATCAAATTGATTACATTACGTTTCCGCACTTGCATTTTAAAAAAAAAAATTATGTTCCACACTTCTTAATTGTTATATTGAATCTTAATAATGATTAAGAAAATGAATTAGCGTCCGGGTCCCCACATTAGACTCACTAGGTTTGTATGATTTATGGGAGGTGCTGACGCTTGAATGGATCGAGTGCAGTAGTACACACCCGAGGGTCTTTATGTTTCCACACTAGCTAGATAGATAAATGATTTAAAAATTTTGTTAATGATTTTTATTAGAGATATTTTTTGTTTAATTTTATTGTTAGCCGATCTTTTTAAAGGTCGATTTAGGAATTTTGGTTAGTCGATAATTTAGGATTTTATTTTATGCACTTGAGATTTAAATTGTTAATTTATTATGATTTATGATTAGGTTAAATTATTTCATTAGAATTTATGATTTAAGAATAGCTTGAAATAACTGAACTACAAAAATTAACTGACAGCTACCTAACTGAAGATTAATGCGCAGTTTATCGAAGGTAATTGAAACCAGCTGAACTAAACTTACAAAGACAACTGACTAATCAGTTGGAAACTGATCTGTTGATATATTCAGGTGTGAGCTTACCAGCGATTTCTTATCAGCTGTATACATCATCAGTTGTTGAAAAGGACATTCAACCGACAACAGTACAAAGCAGACTGCAACAGATAGAGGGAACGCCACAATACAGCTACAGTGTACGAATGTCAGAAGAATGTTGACATGGCAAACCAACAGATAAAAAGATTCAAATTTCATTTAATAATACCGTTGAAGGGAAGCCTATAAATAGCAGAAGGGAAGCATTTGAAAACATCATCGACCTACTATTTCATTAAGCTTGTTGTTATCCTGCTGAAATTATCCCTCACACTTATCAGATATATTTGTAGCATTTGAGGCTACTTTTGGAGCTCATAAGCTCAAACTGTTTTTTTGTTTATTTGATCTTTAACTAGATCAGTTGTGTTAAGATCAGTCGAAGAACTGTGAGATATTTTGTAAACTAAGAGTTTCAGCTTTGGCATTGTTAAGTCCAAATTGAAGTGGGTCTGTACAAGTTTTGTATCGATCAAAGTCTCTTAGTGCATATCCTATCTTTGTGATAGAAGGGGTGATGTAGGAGTAATTTAAATCTCCAAACATCCATAAATCTTTGTATGTTCTTACTTCAGTTATTTATTCTATCTTTCAGTCAGTTTATGTCCGCAACTATTATTAGTTAAATTGATTGTCATTGACTGACAAGATTCCTAGTTTCAGTTTGTCACAAAACTGACACTTTATTCGAAAAGATTAAAAAGTCGTGAGTGTTTATTCAACCCCCTCTTCTAAACACATCTCAATCAATCAACCGATCCTAACAAGTGGTATCAGAGCAGTTGAATCTTGTCTCAGAATACTCTTATTCACAAAACTGATCAACATGCCTTCATTCAATAAAATACCGATGTTTTCCAGAGAAGACTTTGATGACAGGAAAATCAGAATGCAGGCTCATTTAGCAGCACAAGATGATGACATGTGGTATGTCATTACTGAAGGTCCTATGAAGATCCTAAAAGCAAATACAGCAGTTGCTATTACTAATGGGGCACCTCATCGCATAGAAAAGCCCAGAGAGGAATGAACAACTGAGTATAAAAGGAAAGCCAACCAAGATAATGCGGCTAAGAATATCTTATATAAAACGCTGGATAAAGTCACTTTTAGCAAAAGCAAGATGTGCAAAACTGGCAAAGAGATATGGGAGAAACTGATCCAGCTGTGTCAAGGAAACGAGCAAACAAAATTGAACAAGCTATCAGTTGTTGTTCAGAAATTTGATAACATCAAGATGAATGCTGGAGAATCAATGCACGGATATGATGAGAGGATCAGTTGTATTATCAATGAGCTGAATGCACTTGGAAAATTGTATTCGAACAAAGAAGTGGCACTGAAGGTGGTCAGAGGTCTTCCCAAAGAATGGGATGTCAAGACCATGGCAATGAGAGAGTCAAAGGATCTTAACAAGGTCGAACTTCATGACTTGTTTGCTGATCTAAAGGTTTACGAGTTTGAACTACAAACTAGAGAAGGGAAACCTTCCACACCAACAACCACAACTGCGTTAACTGCTGTCAGTCTGGAACCAACTGGTTCAGTTGACAAATCTTTTGTTCTGCTAAGCAATGACGCGATGTCATTGTTTGTAAGGAAGTTTGGTAAATTTATGAGAAGAAATCAAGGAAACTTTCAGAAACAATATCGGAAAAACTAATCGAAAGAAGAACCTTATACTTGCTACAACTGTGGCAAAACTGGTTACTACATTGCTGACTGTCCCAAAACAAAGAAGGACAGTCGAGGCTCAGCTCAAAGAGGGAAGAAGCCTTATGAGCATAAAAGAAGAACCAAGGATGACAAGAAGTCATTAAAAAAGAAATATTAAATGCTTTTGGCTGAGGAAAGCAAATCTAAATAGGCGAAAACTGACAGTGAGGAGTCAGAACCTGAAAGCCCAAGCAGTTCAAGTGATGCTGAGGAAGTCAAGTGCTTAATGGCAGATGATGCTAAACTGGAGTCAACAAGAGAACATGTATTTGACTTTATCTCTACTAATTTCACTCGTGAGGAACTCATTACCACATTGCATGACATGGTAAATGAGTATCACAAACTTGCTAGATCATTTGAGAAGGTTAGAACTGAGCAAACTGATCCCAATGACAACAAAACAGAAACTGATGAGTCAGTTGAACTGTTGAGTCTAAAAGGCAGATTGCATAGAAAAAAGCTGAAATGATTAAAAATCAAGCTTTGATATGTCAGTAAAAAACAGAAATTTCAAAACAAAATTATCTGATTCAAGCTTGGAAGAAGTTTTCAGTTACATTGACTGAAATGCAGAATTCACAAAAAACAGTTGCTGGTAAAACTGGTTTAGGTTCTAACAGTCGTGAAGAAAATTCTACAAGTGATACACAGCCAAGGTTGAAAGAAAACAAAGTAAAAGTACATTACCGTTGTAAAATCAACTATGATAAATGAATTCTCAAAAACAAGTAAACCAGCTGTTCAATTGACTGAAAGTAAGAACAAAGGCAAACGGTATGGAATTGTATATAGCTCTGAAAGTTCAACTGATTCAAGAAACTGATCACCTAAACGATTCAGTTTCAAAAATCAGTACTCAAAGAATGGCTATTACAATTACTACAACTGTAAGCCAGAAATGATATCAAAAGAACAGTCAGTTGAAAAAGGATACAAATCATATTGTTTCATCCTTACATCACACACATATTGCCAAGACTACAAGAAAAACCATTTGGAACACAGCAACTGGGAAGTTAGTTAGACTGGTCCAAGTCTGGGTTTCTAAAGGTGAAACGTCTTCGAAAAATCGCAGAATTTTTTTTTTTTAAACTCGCATTTAAAAATAACATTTAAAATAATCTTTTTAATTGGCAATAAATGTAATAGCCAAGCCCGGTGAACGGTATGGTTTAAGATTTCGTATGATTATTGGCTATTTGGGTAAGTTTAAGTATAGTTTTGATGTTAAGGATGGCAATTTATGATTTATAGTATTGTTGATGATAGATGTTGTGTAGTTTGATTGTAGCGTCATTACGATTAAATTCATGATAATTCGTATGTTGAGCCAATTGGCATGAGGCCAATTGAAGTGGTTAGAAAAGACATAGAGGTGTAACTTTCTTATTTTGAGTTTTGTTCAAATCATTGTGGAAGGTAAGCCAAAAGTGCCCCGAAGTGTGTCGTGTGTTTCGACGTTCCTCCAGTGACACATGTTGGGAGATTTAGCATAACCTTTTACTAAGACCTTCAAATGATCTGAAATTTTGAGAGGTTCAAGCAAAGACATAGGGCTACAACTTCGTAGTTTACAATTTTTCCAAATTATGAAGGGAAGAGGCGTTTCGGAGGCAATCTTTGGAGAAGCTGTGCGCAGAGTGTAGAGCGCACCCGCGCTCTTAAAGATGACCGCACCCGCGGTCTACTGTTTCAAATTTTTGGATGAGTTTCCGAAGGCATAGCGCACCCGCGGTGCATGGGCTAGCGCACCCGCGGTCTGTGAACAGTAAAGTCGTGTTTTTGGTGTTTTAAGGTATAAAATAGGTGGAGACTTCACTTTTCTCTCATTTCTTTCCCATTCTCTCGGTTTCTTCAGAGCAAGGAAGCTAGGGTTCCTTTTCCTTTCATTTCTTTCCTTTGATTCAAGCATTTTGCTGGATTATTGAAGTGAGATCAAGATAGTTTTGGGTTCAAGGAAGCTAAGGTAAGCTTTTGGTCTAGTTTATTCTTAGTTTTTGGTGTTGGAGATGATATGGGTTTGTTGATGGTGTTGGTTTATGGATTAATTGATATGGGTTTTTGATTATTGAGATATTGATGGTATTATATATGGTTTATTGTTGTAGGAATTCAACCAAGGGTTTAGATTGAAGGTGTTCTTGTTGGTAGTAAGTGGAATTTCATTCTTGTGCTCACATGATAATATATGTATGGTATTTCAATGGTTTTAATGTGCTATTCCCTTCATTTGATTCATGATTATGTATTGATACACTTGTTATATATATTGGAGGTATTTTATGTCTCAATTGTGAAAAAGGGAATACAAGAGAAAGAGTATGCAAAGTGTTTGATAAAATGCCCAAGAGAGAGTTCAAATGTTTTATGGATTGATAGATACATAGTCAGAGATTGCATGCAATTAGTTGATCAACGACCATAGGCTTATATCCCTCAGAGTTGTCGATTTATATTGATGGGATATAGGTACAGAGATAGAGATACTATATAGATATCAATCCAACCAGAGTAAAGAGAAATACCATCGTTATTGTTATTATTGCTATGATATTCATGTTTCAGAGTTGATGGTATTTAATGTTTTCAAAGTCATGTTTTACAGAGTATGCTATGTATCCATTGTTATGTAAGAGTTCCACTTGCTGAGTTTTATACTCATTTCAGTTATTTCATGTGATGCAGATAAGAGCGACGGGCCGGGACGTTGATTGTGGGCCGGAGTCATATGCATACCAAAGATGGAAGGAAGAAGATACTTTGATAGCTCTTTGGACATGATCATAAAAATGATATTTTGGATTTTGGTTTTATCATTTCATTGATCATGTATTTACTTTGTTTGTAAAGATTTTTTATGTCAAGAACTTTTACCCTTCCTTCTTCAAGAAAATTTTAAATTCCGCTGTTATTTTATTGAAACCGGTCAGAGCGTTACAATAAAATTAATGTAGTTTAAAATAACTACCATCATCCAAAATCATACGTGAACATAAACGTATAAAAATCTTAAAAATCATTAACGTATGAAAATATTCATCTCCTCTCAATCTCATATATCATAATGCGGAAAACATGTGGTCCTCGGGTCGTGTCACCTTACCAGGTCTGCCTACTCAGAGTTCGGCACCTCCAGTCTCCTCATCATTATCATTATGCTCACCTGCATCACACACGCCTAGTGAGTCTAAAGACTCAACACACCTGTTCCAGGAATAACAAGTACATATACATAGCACACAGCAGTGAAAAATATCATACCCAACATATCTTTCATGAATTTAAAAGCATAACGTAAATGTGTCGTGAAAAATCGTATCGTGTCAAAGCATGTTATCTCATGTCATCATATACGTATATGTGGCGTGTAAAATCATATCGTATTAAAAGATGTCATCTCATGTCATCATATACGTATGCGTGTCGTGTAAAATCATATCGTATTAAATCATGTCATCTCATGTCATCATATACGTAAACATTTTCTTTTTAATTGAATTCAGTTCATTAGCTATGACTTTCGTATCAACATGTCATCATGTCAGTCGATGGATCCATCTACGTGTAACCGCGGTACCCGACGGCGGGGGACATCAGCGACACTCTCACCCGTAAACTGAGTCCGAGCCTATCATATCATCATATCATGTCAATGGAAATACGATCGTCGGGCTCCCTCTAGGGCCTTCTCCCGTAAACGGGCTCCCTCTGGGGCCTTTTCCCTCACGATATCTCCAATCATATTATCATGTCATCGTGTTAGTCACAACTAAATCACTTCCTTCAAAACGTGTCATCTGTTGGATCTGGTTTTCTACACGCCCAAACGCAGCGGAAGTTTTAAAATTTTTATTTTATTTTGAAAAACAAAATAATTTTGCTTTAGGCGCTCGTATGATTTAACAAAACAAACATAGGATGATAGAAAATTATACCTTTTTGAATTTAATTCACTGGACACCAACCGATCTGGTATTACAGATCTGGCTCTTGATGATTCTCTACGAACTTTCTTCAAAGAAATCCTTCTATCAAGTCCACGACTAGATAGTATGTTCCTCTTCCAATTTGCACTAGAAAATATGGAAAATATTTAGCGTATGAGAGAAATTAATTGAGAGATGGCACAACAATATTTCTTTTTCAAAAGGGGTTGGCCGATTTTCTTTTCTTCTTTGGAGGTGGGTTCACGTAAAACATGTGGTGGGGGTGGTTAGGATTTTTCTTTGATTGTCTTATTTATAATAAACAATAACCTAATTACATAATTAACATTAATGGGCTTCATTTAATTAATTGGGCTGGTCCAACTAATTTAATTAATTTAATCAAAGCCCATTAAAACTTTAATTATTTATTATGTTGGACTTGTACTCCTACAAGCCCTATTAAACATATTACCCACCATATTTAATTTATTAATTATTAAACTCAACTTTTGAGCTTAATAAATTAAATACATTATAAATTCAACATTTGAATTTATTATTTAAATTATAAATTCAACTCCTTGAATTTTTATCACCTCCAACATTTAATATTTAATAAACCCAACAATTGAGTTTAATAAATTAAATTCTCAAATTTTATAAATTCAACTCCTTGAATTTATTTTCTCAAAATTCAATTATCATAAATTCAACTCCTTAAATTTACTATATAATATAAATTCAACATCTTGAATTTATTCTCTCAAAATTCAATTATCATAAATTCAACTCCTTGAATTTACTATATAATATAAATTCAACTTCTTGAATTTATTCTCTCAACGGGAACAAACGATCCAGTGCTTGTGTGACCCTCAATGGTTCAGAGATACAGCTAGCCGTGGGTTCACAACTATTTGTGTTCAGGACATAATCTTTTATTCGGGCTTACCCTAGTTAGCCCCATTCTTTTCATCAACACCTTGATCAAGAATGTCGGAACTCATTTCTGATTGCACCCATTAGATCATGGTATGAGCGTCTAGTAGCATCGCCCCATGATCCCCTATGTATCACTTATAGTGCCTGCAAGAACCAGTCGATTATGATTAACGTACAGTATGGTCCCTTCATCTCAAATATCCCGATCGAATCTGCAACCATTGGTTCATTGAGGGTTGCATATTAATTCGATAACTATGTGATAACTATAATTGTGGCATCGCGTGTACTATTGGAGAACTCCTTCTCCAACGTACATCTCATACTCTAGCCAGAGATTCCATGCACTATTATTACGTTAGATCACATAGGATATCAACACCCGTAGGTGAGCGGTGAATCCCCGACTACAATGCACTGGCTCCTATATGTGTCGCAACTGTACCCAACCTCGCCACCTGATGACTCTCCTGGAGCCGGTAAACGAGTCAAAGCACAGCCCTAGCATATAGAGCATCAGTGTTGTCCCGGGTCGTAAGGACTAATGGTGTACAATCATAACCACGGACTTATCCTCTCGATGAATGATAACCACTTGGAAAGTCCGAGGGAGGGTTGTTCGGTATAATCATCATATGACTACCCATCTGCATGTTTGGACATCTACATGTCCTTACCAAGAAACGCAGTACACAACATCACAGATGCTAGTCTCGAGCTCAAGCGACCTTTATCCATGTTTTAGGCGGCTGAATCGACTAGGAACGAATTTAGATAATACAGTGTTTACAAATGAATTTCAACATCGAATTACGATTCATTTGTATTAAAGTATAATCAAGGTCTTTATCTATGTTGTTCAAATGGGTATACAGATAAAGAAATAACAAAACATGAAACATTAAATTATATTAAAATAAAGATTGTTTATTACAACTGAGTCAATAAATTTCCTAGCCAACGGTTGGCTTACAGGACATTTACTCTAACAATCTCCTTCTTGCCCTAGAGCCAACTACCCATAAACTTTAATCCCATTGCTTCGCGATGCTTCTCAAACAATGGTCCTGGCAGGGGCTTTGTAAGTGGATCAGCAACATTATCTGCAGAGAGAACTCTTTCGACTTATATGTCTCATCTTCCCACAATCTCTCGGATGATGTGGAACTTCCTCAGTATATGTTTGGATCTTTGATGAGACCTTGGTTCCCTTGCTTGCGCAACGGCACCAGTGTTGTCGCAGTACACCGGGACTAGATCAACTCCATTAGGAATGACGCCCAACTCTTGGACAAAATTCCTCATCCAAACTGCCTCTTTGGCTGCAACCGATGCAGCAATGTATTCAGCTTCAGTGGTGGAATCCGTAACGGTGTCTTGCTTGGAACTTTTCCAAGAGACAGCCGCACCATTAAGCATGAATACAAAACCAGAGGTCGATTTCGAATCATCTACGTCACATTGGAAGCTAGAATCAGTGTAGCCTTCCAATTTCAATTCTCCAACCCCATAGACCATGAACAAGTTCTTAGTCCTTCTTAAGTACTTAAGAATATCTTTCACGGCCTTCCAATGCATTGGACCAGGGTTCGCCTGATATCTGCTTGTAACACTCAAAGCGTAAGCAACATCAGGACGCGTCGATATCATACCATACATGATACTACCAATGGCTGACGCATATGGAACACGTGTCATCATTTCTATCTCTTCATCAGTTTTGGGACACATTGCTTTAGATAGAGTAACACCGTGACACATTGGTAAGTATCCTCTCTTGGACTCTTCCATAGAGAATCGCTTAAGTATGGTATCGATATAAGTGGCTTGGGTGAGTCCTAGCATCATCTTCGATCTATCTCTATAGATCTGTATTCCCAATACATAAGATGCTTCACCCATGTCCTTCATGGAGAATTTACTAGCCAACCATACTTTAGTTGATTGCAGTAATCCTACATCATTCCCAATGAGTAGGATGTCATCAACGTAAAGTACTAGGAATGTCACTGCACTCCCACTAACTTTCTTATATACGCAAGGTTCCTCAGGATTTTTGGCAAAACCAAACTCTTTGATAGTGCTGTCAAATCTGAGGTTCCAACTCCTTGACGCCTGCTTGAGACCATATATTGATCTCTGAAGTTTGCATACCTTATGCTCACTTCCTACTGATGTGTATCCCTCAGGTTGAGACATATAAATTTCTTCTTTGATGTCTCCATTGAGGAATGCAGTCTTTACATCCATTTGCCATATCTCATAGTCATACCATGCTGCTATGGCTAGTAATATTCTAATGGACTTAAACATAGCAACTGGTGAAAAAGTTTCCTCATAGTCAATTCCTTGCCTTTGAGTATAACCTTTTTCAACTAGCCTTGCTTTGAAGGTCAATACCTTCCCATCCGCCCCAAGCTTTCTTTGGTAGATCCATTTGCATCCTATGGGAACGATTCCCTCAGGTGGATCCACTAATGTCCAGACTTGGTTCGAATACATAGAGTCCATTTCAGACTGCATGGCTTCAAGCCATTTGGTGGAATCAGTATCAGATATTGCTTCCTTAAAGTTCTTTGGATCACATCCAACACAAGACTCATCATGGTCTTGTTCATGAAGAAGTGTATATCTTGTAGGTGGTCTAATAATTCTATCAGACCTTCTAGGAGCTTGTACTTCAACTACTGGTTCTAGGGGATTAGGTTCAACTTCTAAAGTTGAGGGAGTATCTTGAATTTCTTCAAGTTCAATCATCTTTCCTTTTCTATCTAATAGAAACTCACTTTCCAAAAAGGTGGCATTTCTTGAAACAAATACTTTTGCTTCATTGGGATGATAGAAATAATATCCAATAGAATTCTTTGGATATCCTACAAAGTAGCACAAAGTGGATCTACTATCCAATTTGTCTCCCACTGTCCGCTTCACGTAAGCAGGACAACCCCATATTCTCATGTAAGAATATTTGGGAATTTTTCCCATCCATATCTCATATGGTGTTTTATCCACTGCTTTAGTATGGACATTATTTAACAACATTGCCGCAGTTTCAAGCGCAAAACCCCAAAACGATGTAGGCAATTCAGTGAATCCCATCATAGATCGAACCATGTCCATCAAGGTTCGATTACGACGTTCAGAAACACCATTCAATTGTGGTGTTGCTGGCGAGTCCACTGTGAGAGAATCTCATTCTCTTTTAGATAATCCAAAAATTCAGCACTCAAGTATTCTCCACCTCGATCAGATCAAAGTGTCTTAATACTCCTTTCTAGCTGTTTTTATACTTCAGATCTGAATTCTTTGAACTTTTCAAATGCTTCAGATTTGTATCTCATTAAATAGACATACCCATACATCGAATAGTCATCAGTAAAAGTAATGAAGTAAGATTGCCCATATTTTGTGCTAACGCTTAGCGGGCCAGAAACGTCTGTGTGGATCAAATCCAGTAGACCATGTGCACGTTCCACGTTTCCCTTAAAGGGAGCCTTGGTCATTTTTTCTTTTAGACATGACTCACAAGTAGGTAGAAAATTTATGTCTGACAAGTCAAACATGCCTTCTCCCACTAGTTTGTGCATCCTTCTTTGGGAAATGTGACCTAGTCTAGCGTGCCATATCTGTGCGGGGTTTGGATCATCTAACTTTCTTTTGTTTGTTTTTTTTTCCTTTTGTGCTTGGATATTGTTCAACGGAATATCTTTCAATTTTAAGTTATAGAGATCGTTCATTAATTCGCCGGTTCCTATCAAACATTCATTCTTGTAAATATTGCAAACACCTTTAACAAAAACACAAGAATAGTCATCTCTATCAAGCATAGAAATAGAAATAATGTTTTTAACCAATTTGGGAACATATAAAACGTCTCTCAAAAGTAACTTAAAATTATTGTTCAAAATCAAAGTAATGTCTCCAATAGCAGTTGCAGCAACCCTTGCTCCATTCCCCAATCTTAGAAATGTCTCGCCATCTCTAAGTCTCCTGCTTCTTGCCATCACCTGCAAATCATTGCAAAGATGAGAACCACATCTGGTATCCAATACCCAAGAAGAAGAATTAATTGAGACATTTACTTCTATATAAAACATACCATGGCCAGAACGCTTCTGGGCTAGATACTCCTTGCAATTACGCCTCCAATGTCCAGGTTTATTGCAGTGGAAACAGACATACTCTGACTTGTCGGGCTTTGAGGGCCCTGGAGTAGGTTTCTTGTATGGCTTTTTGTTGGGCTTGTTCTTCTTTAGAGGGGCATTAGCTTCTTGCCTTTATTTGGGGCTCCCTTTTTCGTACCAGACGAAGAACCCACTAGAAGAACAGGCTTCTCCTTCTTTATTGTGGCAGCATAAGTAGTAAGCATATTGACCAACTCTTGGCCTCAAGCTTGTTCATATTAAAATTAACCACAAATCCATCGAACGAGGGGGGGTAATGACAGTAGGAGAATATCAGTCGCAAGCTCACCAGGAATAACCACGTCGAGCCCCACCAATTTCTCAATGAGCCCAATCATCCTAACACCATGCTCATGGACAGAAGTCCCATCTCGCAGACGTGTAGTCATGAGTTCTTTCATAGTAGCATGTCTCTCTGAGCGAGTCTGTACTCCATACAACTCTTTCAGATGAAAGTGAATGCCAGCAGCATTCACAGCCTCCTCGAACCGCCTCTGCAGTTCATTCGACATAGAAGCCAACATATAGCTTTTAGCTTGGAGATCATGGTCCCACCATTTCTCAAGCTTAGCTAGTTCAGTCTCACTGATGTCCGAAGCTGCCTCCTTCGGTGGCTTCTTATCAAGCACATACAGAATCTTTTCCGAGCTCAGAACAATTTTTAAATTTCGAAACCAGTCATTATAGTTAGGGCTAGTCAACTTGTTTTGATCGAGGATGATAGAAAGTGGATTGCGTGACGTCATCGCAAATATACTGAAAGAAAAATAGATAATTGTTACTGATTATTTTAAAATAATTTTAAGATATAAAATATGGATTTTATTTTATTAATCTCCCTCTCACTATTTTGACATTTCCACCACCCTCTGATTAAAAAGGGAAATCGTATTTCCTTAGTGGGCACGTAGAGTCCAATTAGCCAATTATAATCCCGAATAATATCAGCCAATTATAATTTATAAAAGGTAGAGTCCAATTGCATCCCTATGCAACCTCCACGTGTTTTGCCTCACGTTTAATAAGGACCCAATAATATGACGTCGTTTATTTTCACGTGTCAAACCAACCCATCAATATTGAATTGTAGTGGACGGTCGCCATGAGTTCTCCCAATAATATGAGCCGAAGTTATGGGAGTTCCACTCAATTCACATCATATGTCCGGTAGAAGTCACAGCTTTCCGGCGTACAGGCCTCCCCAATAATATGAGCCAGACACTGTCCGCGGGTAACGATCAACATGCAACCACGATTAATGGAAGGAAAGGAAAAATTAAACTCTTTTAATTTTTACTTTTTCGGTTTGATATAAATTGTGAATCATATTCAAAACGAGGGATTTTAATTTTTAAAATTGTCTCATCATTTCAATTTAAAATCGCGTGCCACGAGTTTGTATGTTTGTCGGATCCATGCAACTATATTATCTAATAATATACATACATGCATACTACTATATATCACATATATCATAATATGACATTCAAAAATAAATAAGGATGATCGATTGCCAACACTATTAGATCCATGTGAGCCATACATGGATCCTGGTCCAAACCTAGGTGAATGCAGGGATGCAAATGCAACTATTACAAGAGCTTCCAATATTTTACATGTCTTCGTCTTGATCATCGGGCCCACCATCTTCCAGTCTTGATCCCCTACTATTTCTAATATTACATTTAAATAGCCATGGCACATAAGGGATACATCTCATGGGGTGGGAACGGGCCATAAACCAGGCCCACTTTAACAATATCAAATATCAAAAAAACGAATAAAACAGTAAAATATCCTAACATACACCTAACACATTGGTCAAGGCTCTCGATCATCCTTCATGCATTTAATATTAAAATTAACATCAAATTTATTAAACAATTTAATTAATTGATAAATCATATATCTAATAATTATATCACTAACCACCACAATTATTAAAGAATTTAATAAATTAAATAAATTCCTTTATTTAATTTCCAATTAAATCAATAATAATTGATTTCTTATAAAAACTCATTTTTACCATAAATAATTAAAATCATATTCTAATTATTTATTTTACAAGAAAATTATTAATTTTCCAAAATTAATTTTTTCAAAATAAAAATTGAACCAATTTTCAAAAATATCAATTTTACCCAAAATTTTAAAAAATCAGAAAATTGCACAATGGGCCCAAACAATTCAAGACGACCAATCAGAACGCTTCCCGAGACGATCCCGGGCAGTCGCCCCCGCTGCCCGAACGTTTCGGGCAGTGGCAGCCACTTGTAGGGGCGCGCGGCGCCGCACGCAGCATGCGGACGCTCCGCACGCTGCGCCGCGTGGTGCGCCGCGTAGGGCGCTGCGCGCCGCCATACGCGCGGTCTGCCCAGAACAGTTCCAGGCAGATCGCGAAATTTTTTTTTTTTTGTTTTTTCGAAAAAAGTAATTTTATGGTGCATCAATTTTTCCCAAAATTCTCTTGTGTGGTTAGAAACAAATTATTCAATATAATTTAAAATCATATGATTCAGAAAACCTGGCTCTGATACCACTGTTGGTTCTGGTTTTCTACACGCCCAAACGCAGCGAAAGTTTTAAAATTTTTATTTTATTTTGAGAAACAAAATAATTTTGCTTTAGGCGCTCGTATGATTTAATAAAACAAACATAGGATGATAGAAAATTATACCTTTGTGAATTTAATTTACTGGACACCAACCGATCTGGTATTACAGATCTGGCTCTTGATGATTCCCTACGAACTTTCTTCAAAGAAATCCTTCTATCAAGTCCACGACTAGATAGTATGTTTCTCTTCCAATTTGCACTAGAAAATATGGAAGATATTTAGCGTAGAAGAGAAATTAATTGAGAGATGGCACAACAATATTTCTTTTTCAAAAGGGGTTGGCCGATTTTCTTTTCTTCTTTGGAGGTGGGTTCACGTAAAACATGTGGTGGGGGTGGTTAGGGTTTTTCTTTGATTGTCTTATTTATAATAAACAATAACCTAATTACATAATTAACATTAATGGGCTTGATTTAATTAATTGGGCTAGTCCAACTAGTTTAATTAATTTATTCAAAGCCCATTAAAATTTTAATTATTTATTATGTTGGACTTGTACTCCTACAAGCCCATTAAGCATATTACCCATCATATTTAATTTATTAATTATTAAGCTCAAAAATTAAACTCAATTTTTGAGCTTAATAAATTAAATACATTATAAATTCAACATTTGAATTTATTATTTAAATTATAAATTCAACTCCTTGAATTTTTATCACCTCCAACATTTAATATTTAATAAACCCAACAATTGAGTTTAATAAATTAAATTCTCAAATTTTATAAATTCAACTCCTTGAATTTATTTTCTCAAAATTTAATTATCATAAATTCAACTCCTTGAATTTACTATATAATATAAATTCAACTTCTTGAATTTATTCTCTCAACGGGAACAAACGATCCAGTGCTTGTGTGACCCTCAATGGTTCAGGGATACAGCTAGCCGTGGGTTCACAACTATTTGTGATTCAGGACATAATCATCTATTCGGGTTTACCCTAGTTAGCCCCATTCTTTTCATCAACACCTTGATCAAGAATGTCAGAACTCATTTCTGATTGCGCCCATTAGATCATGGTATGAGCGTCTAGTAGCATCGCCCCATGATCCCCTAGGTATCACTGATAGTGCCTGCAAGAACCAGTCGATTATGATTAACGTACAGTATGGTCCCTTCATCTCAAATATCCCGATCGAATCTGCAACCATTGTTTCATCGAGGGTTGCATATTAATTCGATAACTATGTGATAACTATAATAGTGGCATCGCGTGTACTATTGGAGAACTCCTTCTCCAACGTACATCTCATACTCTGGCCAGAGATTCCATGCACTATTATTACGTCAGATCACATATGATATCCACACCCGTAGGTGAGCGGTGAATCCCCGACTACAATGCACTGGCTCCTATATGTGTCGCAACTGTACCCAACCTCGCCACCTGATGACTCTCCTGGAGCCGGTAAACGAGTCAAAGCACAGCCCTAGTATATAGAGCATCAGTGTTGTCCGGATCGTAAGGACTAATGGGGTACAATCATAACCACGGACTTATCCTCTCGATGAATGGTAATCACTTGGAAAGTCCGAGGGAGGGTTGTTCGGTATAATCATCATATGACTACCCATGTGCATGTTTGGACATCTCCATGTCCTTACCAAGAAACGCAGTACACAACATCACAGATGCTAGTCTCGAGCTCAAGCGACCTTTATCCATGTTTTAGGCGGATGAATCGACTAGGAACGAATTTAGATAATACAGTGTTTACAAATGAGTTTCAACATCGAATTACGATTCAATTGTATTAAAGTATAATCAAGGTCTTTATCTATGTTGTTCACATGGGTATACAGATAAAGAAATAACAAACCATGAAACATTAAATTATATTAAAATAAAGATTGTTTATTACAACTGAGTCAATAAATTCCCTAGCCAACAGTTGGCTTACAGGGCATCTACTCTAACATCATCATATTCATCACTTAATAAAATCATGCATATACGTAATTTTTCCTATAAACCAAGCATGCACCGTATTTATTATAATTTCATAAAAATTCATAAACATGATGCATAAACATTTAAAACGTGATAAAATGTGCTCAAGGCGCTGCCAGGACCAAAATCTCACCCCGGGTGCAAAATGACCATTTTGCCCCTGGAAACCCAAAATTACCTTTTTGCCCCTAGACGTAAAATTTCACTTCTTTGACATTTTCTTAATTCTATTGACTCTAACATGTCCCGAAATAATTATTTAAGCATTCATGAACTTCCCCATATTTTTATTTGGCTTAAATCTATGACTTTTAAATTTATCTTTAAATATAACCTATTAATGCGTTTTAATCCCAAATTAAACAAAACCTTAGCATAAAATTCTCAATTTTAAAACTTAGACTTCTAATAATTATTTGAGCTTAAATATAATTTCTCATAATTTTATTAAACTTAAATCTAGGCGATTCAATTTATCCTTTAAATTACGTTTCGTGCGGTGATTAAATCCCGGATAATTCCAAAACTCATTATTTTGATCCGAAACTTACCAAACTCCTTAAAACATCCTAAAACTTATTTATAATCATTCCTATATGTAAACTCGAGCTCATTTTTGTGGGGACCCGGACGCTAATCATCTTTTTAATCATCTTTGGGATTTAATTATCAATTAGATAAACAGGGTCTAAAAATTTTTCTTTTTAAAAACGTAAGTGCGGAACGTAATGGAATTTCACTAATATACATCTCAGTATAAAAGTACAATAATGTACAACAATTATTCAAACTAGTCTAAGGTTCAATTACTAAATTTCAAGTATTAAACCAAGTCTACAATAAGTCCGGAATCACCACTCTAACTCATCTTCTCTCATCATTTTCTTGACCCCGATCCTGTCCCACCTGTTGTCATGCACACATACAAAACAAGACAACAGCCGGATACTCCGGTGAGAATAAATCCCAGTATAAAAAATGTATACATGCATATACACAATATAATTCATAAAGCATATTATCATGCATAAAATTCATAACAATAGGTTTCATAGTCTAGGAAACCAAATCAAAATAAGCATGCAGTAACAATGGATTTCATAATCTCTGAAATCAAAATAAAATAAGCATGCAACTCAATTCAATTCATATCTTGACTCGACTCGACTCTAACTCTAGGGATCCCGGTGTGAATAAGACGTCACTGTCTGTCACCTACCCTCCCAATCGGGGTAACTGTACGTCTTATTCCTAGACTTCGGTCCTGTCTGTATTGAATGTCTACAATCGGATTGAATCTGATCCGAAGCATCGATACCACCGAACATCTAGTTTAGCAAGTCTGCCAATGACTCTCCTATTTCAATGCTTGAATATAAATCTATAAACAAGACATTATCATAATCAAATATAAATAATAAATCTAGTATGTGATTTAGGGAAACTCCAACCAAGTCTGATTCGAGTCGTATCTCCCGAATTCACATGAATTATACCTTTCTTGTCGTTGGAATAATTCGAAGTCTCGAAGTAGGGATATCGAACTTGTCAATCCAAATCTGAAATGACAATGTTGAGATGCACAATATCAAATCACAACTCAAACTAATACTAGTACGGTTCAATATCAAATCTTGATACAATTCGATGTTATAACGGCATAGTTTCTCGGTACCGATCAATTCAAATCTCAACATATACATCCTCAACTCATAGTCAATAACATAACCATTTCAAACTCTGAAAATCTGCATAATCTCATGCACATATATGCTGGAATTTCATAACAATTGTATATGAGATCCGATAATCGATCCGTTTACGATTCTACGACTTCTATGATCTCAAGAACATATAATCACAAACATATCTGAATTTCCTCCACATGTCAACTTCAAAACATGCTGAAAAGAAATAGAAAGTATACCCTTTTGAAGCCCTTGTCAAGAGGAACAAGAATCTCAACTTGGATTAAAGTTTGGATGGCTAATTCTTGCACAAGCTCAATTCTAAAATGAAAGAAGCCTTCCACCTCTTTTGGAATAGCTCTCGGTTCTCTCCTCAGGAAAATGAAGAAGAATGACTCAGCCCAAGTGGATATATATATATATATATACCATGTGTCAACATAAGAATCAAGGGTGGCTTTCTCGCACAGGGCACCGCGGGTGCGCTCCGTCTAGACCGCGGGTGCGCTTAAGCTTCGGCACCACTTTTCATTTCCAACATTCGACGACCGCGGGTGCGGTGTCTTCTTGACCGCGGGTGCGGTCTGCTCTCGGCAGCCCTATCCAAAATGCAGAGCCATCGACCGCGGGGGCGCTCTGGTTGACACTGCGGGTGCGCTCAACCTACTGTAGCAGCACCGCGGGTGTGCTGCCTCTGGAACCGCGGGTGCGGTGTTGCTACTGTAATTCTTCCATATTTCATGAGCCATAACCGCGGGTGCGGTCCATTCCATAGGCGCGGGTGCGGTCTATATCTCATGCAACACTTCATAATCTCATTTAGTGCCTCTCATTACATGGCATGCATACTCATATCTTCCGAATATCACATCAATGAAGACTAATAAATCTCGAGCCTTACATTTCTCCCCCTCTTAGATCTGAGTTCGTCCTCGAACTCGCAAGTAATCAATTCAGACATATCAGAAGGAATGTATACAGAGTTTAAATCAGAAACTCATCTCAATGAATCCATTCTGAAATCTTAATCTCATGACAAGTCTGTCTTTCAAAGAATATTATTCGTTCTAAATTTTCTTCCTTTCACGGATTTCTGATTCCAAACCGGAGTAGTCATTCAAGAAGCATAAAATCATAATACCACTCGAAATCATTTTAATCGGATCAATCGCAAAATACTGGCTATACAACACCCGTATATACCAATCAACAGCTCATACCAAATCAATATTATTAGCTGATATCAAATATGTTTATCCCAATCAAGGATATATTAAATCTTCGGCCCCAAATACCAATCGTCATCATCCGAAGTTGGCATATTAAGTCTGTCTGGTCTGAGCTATCTTCATTCTCTTCTGAATTAGCTACATTTTCTTTGTCATATCTCTGACCATATCAGCTCCTATTTCAGGTATCTTCGAGATATTATTCTTATATCAAAGAAATCTGCAGTACTCACTGTACAATGTATCGTCTGTAACTATTTCATTATCCATCTGGTTATCTGCTAACTATTATCGTACAATAATTCACACAGCGGCAATATGTCATCTCAACTGGTGCTAGCATCCAGCACTGACACTCCCTGGATATCTCTCAATATCCGGATAGTACACTCTGGCTATCTGTTAGTCGGTGTGTAATACATGAATGAGTTCATGGTACGTTCTGCCACAATTACAACCTCAATCAAAATCACAATCTGATATAATCTACTCCCACATTCTGATCAATCTGACCATTTCTTTGACATCGATCTTTATCATCTGGTCATGTTTGTACGTCATCTTGTACAAACTAATAAATATAGATTGAATAATCTGTCAATCACAATCATATCATATCACAATCTGGAAGGTATTATAGTGATCTCATTACGAAATTCATCGAAATATACTCCTCATGTCTAGTCAAGAATATACAAATTCTGTAATAAATCATCTGATCTCTATCTTTCTATCTTCATTTATTGGCGGTTCAAACATTTCAGTACAATTCTGCCAACATTTCAGCATAAATTATGCCATAACTGATTTAATCTGTCTATATCAAAACTATCTATTCGAATTATCATATACTTTCTGTTACCTGAACGACTACTGAATCCATTTCTGTGCGCTTCTGACCCTATCTGTCATTTCCAATTCGAACTATTTGGTATAAACAATCAGTTAATAATATAAATTAAAGAAAAATACCTACCTGGTATTCGGTTCTGATTGTCGATATCAAATTCTGTTGTACAATTCTGAAATATTTGACATCACAAGATAATCATTCTCATACCGTAAAATCACATATCTGTCACTCTGATCGATGCTCTGTTCTGATTATTGAAATTAAGCTCTGAACATTCTGATTATATTTCTGATCTACTGAAATTCTCGAATTCAACTCTGATTCAGATTGAACTGTATATAATCTCAACGGTTCACATTGATCTGTATCAAATACGGCTGTAGAAATATAACAATACTCAGGCAGACACAAAAAAACAATCGTATACGAAAATCTGTCAATTCAGACCAAACATAAATTTCTGACATTTCTGACATTTCTGCTCTTTCTGATATCGGTATTATTCTTATCTACTGATCATGATCTCAACTGTGTCAAACTCAATCGGTATACTAACTTCAGATATCGCACATTCTGCATACAATCTGTTTCAAGCCGGATTCATATCTGAATAATATCTGTATACAATATTCACAGTTCTCAGAGTATTCAATACAATCTTCAGATATTCGATTCAGTCAATCAGATGTTGTAAGTATATCAAGCTATCATAAATACAACAAGCATGAAATCTTCAGAATATCTCTGAACATACTGAAACATGCCAGAGAGAAACACTAAATCAGATGTAACTCCTGGTCGGTACTCTTCCACTGATCTTTCAATTCTTTCAACTTATTCTGTGTCATTCTGTACATTCAATATCATTCTATACTGAATTCTAATAAAACAAACAGTACCTGATCTCATTTCAATTCTGAAGTCTATCTTTCAATCAGAAGCAAATCCGAAATCTCATCTGGAAAATATCAGCAACTCATACATTATTGGCAAATCTGCCAATTCTAGGCTCGATTTCAGTATGTCTACTGAATACATAAGGATACCATCTGTTCCTTTCTGTATCAATAATCGAGTCATAAATAATACATATATCAAAGGAATTCTAGATCTAGAATCCTTACCGTGGAATTTCTGCTCATCAACCCTATCTGGTCTGAATCTTATACTCCCCTGAAAGGAATCTATCATAATTCTGTACTTGTTCAGCATATTAATATCAATAATGCAGTCAAATCAGAAATACAAGTACATCATAATCTAACTCGACCTCATTCTCATCTTACTGTAGTATACAATATTTCACAGAAATCTCTGATATTAATCTTTCTTTCCCAACAAGTAAGGGAATCAATACTACAGTACAATCAGACTCAACAGATACAGCATATCTCAATGCAACTCAGTCAAAGATAATCGTAGGGAATGCATTAGTATATATCAATACCTATGCTATATAATCATAAAAGAACAGTACCTGCCACTCTATCATCAGGTGTGTCCGGTGTCTGTTCCTCGGTCTTCTGCTCCCTAAAATCTTCGGGAATTTCTCTGAGGACAAACTCTAGCAAAGTGTCCCGGCTGTCTACAAATATGGCAACTACCAGTCACTACCTGGCATTGCTCTGTTGAATGTCTCCCTCCGCAAATTCTGCAATACACTCCAGTATAACTTGGGCTGGAACCACTGGAGCTAGACGAACCACTCCATTCGCTCCCTAACTTCTTGAATGGCTTCTTTCGGGCTTTCAGCAAATCTTGCTTTCCACTCGTACTGCCGCGATCAAATCGGAGAGGGGATTGCTGTACCTGGGGTTGCATCGCACACACCCTTTTTAGTTGTCTAATCAGACTCGCCTCCGCTCTCTTCGCTCTACTCAAGGCATTAACAAAATGGTAAGGTCGCTGCATATTCATCAATGCAACTATCTCCGAGTTCAATCCTCTGATGAACTGATCCGCCACAGCTTCATCATTCCCAATTACATGAGGAGCAAAACGCAGTAGAGTAGAGGATTTAGCAACATATCCCTCAATATTCAGTTGACCTTGTCTCAAATTCTCAAACTCTGCTTTCTTGTCCTCTCGGTACGAAACTGAGAAAAATCTTCGATAAAATTCAGTTCTGAATATTTCCCACGAAATCACTGTACCTCTCTGTTCTAGCATTCTTTTACTTGTAATCCACCAACTTCTGGCAGTCTCTCGTAACTGGTGGAATATCAGTTTAATTCTCTGCTCATCTGAATAATCAAGTAAATCAAACAGTATTTCTATGTCATCAAACCAGTTCTCACAATCTTCAGACGTCTCGACACCACTCAGAATCGGCGGCTGAAATAGCTGAAATTCTTTCAACTGTATTTCCATCTGAGTTTCTGATACATCTATCTGTTCAGTCGAAGTACTACCCCTTTCTGGAATTCTCCGTGGAGGTATATCTGCTTATCAAAACACTAGTACTCAAATAATACAAATCTGTTCCAATCTTTCTCTGATCATCTTACTGCTGATCAAGAATCAAATCTGATTCATACTCAATAATACATATTACCAATTCAAATCAGATAATTAGATAACATGTATTTTAAAGCAGTAAAGCATAATGTCATGCTAGCACACACAATGTAAGTCAACATTAAAATAAATCTCATGCTAGCAATCACATGCAAGGAAAGAAAACTCACTCTACCCCGCTCATTCTCTTCTATCTCAGTCTAAAGGATCTATCGCTCTGATACCACCTGTTGTGGGGACCCGGACGCTAATCATCTTTTTAATCATCTTTGGGATTTAATTATCAATTAGATAAACAGGGTCTAAAAATTTTTCTTTTTAAAAACGTAAGTGCGGAACGTAATGGAATTTCACTAATATACATCTCAGTATAAAAGTACAATAATGTACAACAATTATTCAAACTAGTCTAAGGTTCAACTACTAAATTTCAAGTATTAAACCAAGTCTACAATAAGTCCGGAATCACCACTCTAACTCATCTTCTCTCATCATCTTCTTGACCCCGATCCTGTCCCACCTATTGTCATGCACACATACAAAACAAGACAACAGCCGTATACTCCGGTGAGAATAAATCCCAGTATAAAACATGTATACATGCATATACACAATATAATTCATAAAGCATATTATCATGCATAAGATTCATAACAATAGGTTTCATAGTCTAGGAAACCAAATCAAAATAAGCATGCAGTAACAATGGATTCCATAATCTCTGAAATCAAAATAAATAAGCATGCAACTCAATTCAATTCATATCTTGACTCGACTCGACTCTAACTCTAGGGATCTCGGTGTGAATAAGACGTCACTGTCAATCACCTACCCTCCCAATCGGGGTAACTGTACGTTTTATTCCTAGACTTCGGTCCTGTCTGTATCGAATGTCTACAATCGGATTGAGTCTGATCCGAAGCGTCGATACCACCGAACATCTAGTTTAGCAAGTCTGTCAATGACTCTCCTATTTCAATGCTTGAATATAAATCTATAAACAAGACATAATCATAATCAAATATAAATAAGAAATCTAGTATGTGATTTAGGAAACTCCAACCAAGTCAGATTCGAGTCGTATCTCCCGAATTCACATGAATTATACCTTTCTTGTCGTTGGAATAATTCGAAGTCTCGAAGTAGGGATATCGAACCTATCAATCCAAATCTGAAATGACAATGTTGAGATGCACAATATCAAATCACAACTCAAACTAATACTAGTACGGTTCAATATCAAATCTTGATACAATTCGACGTTATAACGGCATAGTTTCTCGGTACCGATCAATTCAAATCTCAACATATACATCCTCAACTCATAGTCAATAACATAACCATTTCAAACTCTGAAAATCTGCATAATCTCATGCACATATATGCTGGAATTTCATAACAATTGTATATGACATCCGATAATCGATCCGTTTACGATTCTACGACGTCTATGATCTCAAGAACATATAATCACAAACATATCTGAATTTCCTTCACATGTCAACTTTAAAACATGCTGAAAAGATATAGATAGTATACCCTTTTGAAGCCCTTGTCAAGAGGAACAAGAATCTCAACTTGGATTAAAGTTTGGATGGCTAATTCTTGCACAAGCTCAATTCTAAAATGAAAGAAGCCTTTCACCTCTTTTGGAATAGCTCTCGGTTCTCTCCTCAGGAAAATGAAGAAGAATGACTCAGCCCAAGTGGATATATATATATATACCATGTGTCAACATAAGAATCAAGGGTGGCTTTCTCGCACAGGGCACCGCGGGTGCGCTCCGTCTAGACCGCGGGTGCGCTTATGCTTCGGCACCACTTTTCATTTCCAACATTCGACGACCGCGGGTGCGGTGTCTTCTTGACCACGGGTGCGGTCTACTCTCGGCAGCCCTATCCAAAATGCAGAGCCATCGACCGCGGGGGCGCTCTGGTTGACACCGCGGGTGCGCTCAACCTACTGTAGCACCACCGCGGGTGTGCAACCTCTGGAACCGCGGGTGCGGTGTTGCTACTGTAATTCTTCCATATTTCATGAGCCATAACCGTGGGTGCGGTCCTTTCCTTAGGCCCGGGTGCGGTCTATATCTCATGCAACACTTCATAATCTCATTTAATGCCTCCCATTACATGGCATGCATACTCATATCTTCCGAATATCACATCAATGAAGACTAATAAATCTCGAGCCTTACAATTTTATAACTTAACCGAATTGTTTTAAAACTTGGACCGAGTTCCCGGTTTTAACCCGAATCTTACCGAAACTTAATCAAAACTCTCCCAACTTTTATCATACTTAAAACATCTCCTACAGACCCTAAACCACTCCTTCCAGCCCTCAAAACCCACGACAACAGCCCTCAAAAGCTGCTGGTGTTTAGGCACTTTGAACTCTCACGCCTCTCCATGCACCGAACCGTAATCTTATCAATTTTTGTCTAAACTCCGACTTGTCCAGCCACTATCTCGACACCTTAAGATCAAGACCGAGCCTAGGGACTCCTTCCTAGACCATAAAATCTACGGTCACAGCTCTCCCTCCTCATTTAATCGCTTTATCCCCTACAAGCTCAAAAATCGACCCTAACAACCCTCGAATTCCACCTAGCCGAACCCAACCATGAAGGACCTCTCCAAGGCTGTGGTTTGGACCCTGCTGGACCTCACCATGACCTGGTTTGGTTCCCCTTTGGCCGAGCCCCTCCCTTCCTCACTCTTGTCCACCAAAAACCCCAACCCAAACCACAAAACCATCGGCTACCTCACCACCAAGAGCATAACGCGACTCCAGCTTAAATGACAGCAACTTACCCCTTCGCACAGCCCCTTACCATGACCATACAGCAGACCCTTGCACCAAAAACCAGAAAACGTGATATTACCCAAAGATACATGCTTGAACCGTGAAAAACCGAGGTAAAAAGACACTTGACATGCAAATACCGAGCAATATACATACAACCACACATGACAGCAGTAAACGACATGAATGATGCAGAAATAATGATACAATGCGTGCCTTGAAGAGTAAAACGCGAAGCGGCCGAAGGATGGAGCAACAATGCAACGCCGAAGGATTTTCTTTGCAAGAATGATTGAAAACCAAGGCCACCAGCTGGTTTTAAATTCTGAAACCGAGGATAAGGAAATGTTTAATAGGGATGTCGGCTGTTGGGAAAAGTGATAATGGTGTAGGGTCAATATGTATTAATAAAATAGTTATCTAATAGGTTAATGGATTCTTATTTTATATTAAAAGGAATTAAAAGAGTTTTAAGCCTAATAAACTTAAAAGTAGGCCCATTAAATCCAAACATGCTCCCGAAAAATATTTCATGTTGGAAAGATTTTTAAAATATTAGCCGAACTCCCAAAAAGTCACCCGATACGATAAAATTTACGTACCGTTAAAAATAAATTCTATGATGCAATAGTAATGCATAAAATGCTTAAAAATAATTAAACACAAATTAATAAAATAAATATGCATTTTATGCTTTAAAAAAATTTAATAAAATACCAAAGAAATTTAATAACTTGCATGCATGTGGTACACGTGGACTTTCCGATTTTCGGGACATTACAATCTTCCCCCCTTAAATTGAATTTCGTCCCCGAAATTCGCTTATCATTGATAATCACAAATTTTAGACTTAGTTCTAGTATCCCAATAGTCCACGCTTCTGCGGCCCTACTCTGATAAATAAAAATAAATCTTAAGATGTCCTTATGTCTCCTTGGTCCCGATAAACTCTACTTTCTAAATCCTCGTTTGCAAAACTCAACTTATAACGACCCATGGTGACCTAGTTCCATTTTTCTCGATTCTTATCCTCGATAATACACTCAAAATTTTAAAATTTATCTCAACCCCATAATATTAATATTAACCTAAGATCCTTGAATCAAATCTTTATCTTATGGTACCAAACTTTCGTAACTTAACTAATTACAAATACATCCTCAATATAAAATTGTTGCAAATCTTAAACCTCGAATAATGTTAATCCATAAAACCCAATTATACAATAATGATCTTCTACCTAATTAGTAAAACCCTTCTCGCATCAGTTACATGCTTAAATTATTCCCTTACCAATTACAATATAGTTGAGGCCTAAGACTCTTAGACTTTCCTCCTTGAAACGAATGTCGCATTCTTACGTATCCCTAATGCTTAATTAATATTAGCGTGTAAAACTTAATAAGTTATCACATGGTAGCATTAGACTAACTTTAATCAACTTCACTTATAACCCATAGAGTTCTAGAATCCCCACATATCAAGATTCTAGATTTCTTACTCGACAAAAATCTTAATATTCATTCATTGATAACTTATATTGAACACAACTAATTCCTTTTTGTTTTTATTTCACCCAAAATTTTCGTATGAACAAATATCCCATTAATTTGAAATTCAAAATTACCTAATCCAAATAGATTTGGATAAAATAATTCCAATACACATATCCGCTTAGCCCCACGTTTCTTAATGACTTTCAAAATTCCTCAAGACAAGGTGTCCACCTCACCTCTTACATGCGTCTATCAAATATCCTAACCATCAAGCACACCCAATTTTTAGAAAAATTAAATTCCAACAAAGGTATAATTTCAACTCTTAAGATCACGATTTAAAATTATGATACATCAAACTTAAGTTCCCAAAATTAAGTTAACTTAATGTCTAATCTTGTAACTTGACTAAATGATCCCTTTACATTAAATTGTTATCACTCTAAATTCTTAATTTTTTTTCCACTGTCTTATTCCATTAACATTTAGATTTTTGAGCCCAATATTGAATCCTCCTACAATGCCCTTGATTGTCATTCCTTATTATATTATAACCCAGATATAACCAAGTTCTAATTATCTCTTCAAGCTCAAATCACCGAAAAGTCTTATCATTTAAACCATTCAATTCTCACTTACTGCTAAACAAGTCCCCAAATTTCTTAAAAATTGCAAAATTAGTTCCTACTTTCCTCGAATATTATCCGAATTTGTCCTTAATCTCGAGGATCCAACAATTACCCATAAGTTCTTGGCGTTCTTAATCCCATTTCATAGGTTTCTCGTAATATAAAATTCAATAATCTTAATATTATTAGACCCAAGATCAATTCTCATAACCTTGAAAATTACTGATTTTAACCAAGTGTTTTTCAAAAGTTCGAATTTAATCCTCAAAATTTCAAATTTTGCAATTTGTTCCTTAAAATTCTCGAAAATTACAATTTTTTTTTGCCCTATAACTCCTCGAAATTTACATTTTTTTTTCCATAAAATTTTCGACTTGGCCTCATTAAACCTTAAAATTCTCAAAACTAAAAATTTAATCCCAAAGTTTGGTAAATTCGAAATAGTCCCTTAATTTTATTGTTGAACTTAGCTCCTCAAATTATTGGTTAATACAGTTAGGTCCTTAAAATTCTCAATCCATTCAATTCAATCCTTAGGTCCCACTAGGTAGAGCATGCATCCTAAATAAATTCTATGTTTTTATACTTCCAAAGATTGCCGCAATTTTCGAATCATTAATCCTTACATGGAATCCTCAAAAATTAATTCAACTGGCAACCACGAACCATCAGTAATTTCTTAGAAATTCTACAAGTCCCAAAAGCATTCATAATTTTCAAGATTAACTTATTACCCCAAAGAGTAAAACGTCAGTACTTCTAACCTAAAATCAATATAATCAAATCATTATCAATTCTCCTAAAGCCCAGTATTCGAATTCTTAGACACGTCCAATTCCAAACGTAACCAACATGCAATTTAATCTAGTTTTTAAAACAGTAGATCCTTAAATCATAAAAGCAGCTAAAGATATACCGTAGATCATCATAAAGCGTAAATCATGTTAACATACAGGTGATAAGAGTAAATCATTTAAAATATTTAAATCATAAAAGCTTACAGACTTGAGGCTTGAAGACTGAGCGGCAGAAGCTGACGGTGGCACAACCCTATCAGGACCCTTGCTCTGATACACACTGAAACGTCTGCGAAAAATCGCAGAATTTTTTTTTTTAAACTCGCATTTAAAAATAACATTTAAAATAATCTTTTTAATTGGCAATAAAATTAATGTAGTTTAAAATAACTACCATCATCCAAAATCATACGTGAACATAAACGTATAAAAATCTTAAAAATCATTTAACGTATGAAAATATTCATCTCCTCTCAATCTCATGTATCATAATGCGGAAAACATGTGGTCCTCGGGTCGTGTCACCTTACCAGGTCTGCCTACTCAGAGTTCGGCACCTCCAGTCTCCTCATCATTATCATTAAGCTCACCTGCATCACACACGTCTAGTGAGTCTAAAGACTCAACACACCTGTACTAGGAATAACAAGTACATATACATAGCACACAGCAGTGAAAAATATCATACCCAACATATCTTTCATGAATTTAAAACCATAACGTAAATGTGTCGTGAAAAATCGTATCGTGTCAAAGCATGTCATCTCATGTCATCATATACGTATATGTGACGTGTAAAATCATATCGTATTAAAACATGTCATCTCATGTCATCATATACGTATACGTGTCGTGTAAAATCATATCGTATTAAATCATGTCATCTCATGTCATCATATACGTAAACATTTTCTTTTTAATTGAATTCAGTTCATTAGCTGTGACTTTCGTATCATCATGTCATCATGTCAGTCGATGGATCCATCTACGTGTAACCGCGGTACCCGGCGGCGGGGGACATCAGCGACACTCTCACCCGTCAACGGAGCCCGAGCCTATCATATCATCATATCATGTCAATGGAAATACGATCGTCGGGCTCCCTCTAGGGCCTTCTCCCGTAAACGGGCTCCCTCTGGGGCCTTTTCCCTCACGATATCTCCAATCATATCATCATGTCATCGTGTCATCGTATTAGTCACAACTAAATCACTTCCTTCAAAACGTGTCATCATATTCATCACTTAATAAAATCATGCATATACGTAATTTTTCCTTTAAACCAAGCATGCACCGTATTTATTATAATTTCCTAAAAATTCATAAACATGATGCACAAACATTTAAAACAAGATAAAATGTGTTCAAGGCGCTGCCAGGACCAAAATCTCACCCCGGGTGCAAAATGACCATTTTGCCCCTAGAAACCCAAAATTACCGTTTTGCCCCTAGACGTAAAATTTCACTTCTTTGACATTTCTTAATTCTATTGACTATAACATGTCCCAAATAATTATTTAAGCATACATGAACTTTCCCATATTTTTATTTAGCTTAAATCTATGACTTTTAAATTAATCTTTAAATATAACCTATTAATGCGTTTTAATCCCAAATTAAACCAAACCTTAGCATAAAATTCCCAATTTTAAAACTTAGACTTCTAATAATTATTTGAGCTTAAATATAATTTCCCATAATTTTATTAAGCTTAAATCTAGGCGATTCAATTTATCCTTTAAATTACCTTTCGTGCGGTGATTAAATCCCGGATAATTCCAAAACTCATTATTTTGATCCGAAACTTACCAAACTCCTTAAAACATCCCAAAACTTATTTATAATCATTCCTATATGTAAACTCGAGCTTATTTTATAACTTAACCGAATTGTTTTAAAACTCTGACCGAGGTCCCGGTTTTAACCCGAATCGAACCGAAACTTAATCAAAACTCTCCCAACTTTTACCATACTTAAAACATCTCCTACAGACCCTAAACCACTCCTTCCAGCCCTCAAAACCCACGACAACAGCCCTCAAAAGCTGCTGGTGTTTAGGCACTTTGAACTCTCACGCCTCTCCATGCACCGAACCGTAATCTTATCAATTTTTTTCTAAACTCCGACTTGTCCAGCCACTATCTCGACACCTTAAGATCCAAGACCGAGCCTAGGTACTCCTTCCTAGACCATGAAATCCACGGTCACAGCTCTCCCTCTTCATTCAATCGCTTTATCCCCTACAAGCTCAAAAATCGACCCTAACAACCCTCGAATTCCACCTAGCCAAACCCAACCATGAAGGACCTCTCCAAGGCTGTGGTTTGGACCCTGCTGGACCTCACCATGACCTGGTTTGGTTCCCCTTTGGCCGAGCCCCTCCCTTCCTCACTCTTGTCCACCAAAAACCCCAACCCAAACCACAAAACCATTGGCTACCTCACCACCAAGAGCATAACGCGACTCCAGCTTAAATGATTACCCCTTCGCACAGCCCCTTACCATCACCATACAGCAGACCCTTGCACTAAAAACCAGAAAACGTGATATTACCCAAAGATACATGCTTGAACCGTGAAAAACCGAGGTAAAAAGACACTTACCATGCAAATACCGAGCAATATACATAAAACTACACATGACAGCAGTAAACTGTTGGATCTGGTTTTCTACACGCCCAAACGCAGCGGAAGATTTAAAATTTTTATTTTATTTTGAAAAACAAAATAATATTGCTTTAGGCGCTCGTATGATTTAACAAAACATTCATAGGATGTTAGAAATTTATACCTTTAGTGATTAAATCATGTGGCTCCAACTATTCCGGGGTTAGCAGAGATAGCTCTTGATGAATCCCTACGAACTTTCTTCAAGAAATCCTCCTATCAAGTCCACGACTAGATAGTGTGTTCCTCTTCCAATTTGCACTAGAAAAATATGGAAGATATTTTGCGTAGGAGAGAAAATAATTGAGAGACGGAACAATAATTTTTTTCTTTTCAAAAGTTGGCCGATTTCTTCTTTTATTGAGTGGAGGCTCACGTATCCTTTTGTTGTGATGGCTAGGTTTAGTGTTTTTCAAGTATTATTTATAATAACATAATTACATAATTAACATTAATGGGCTTGATTTAATTAATTGGGCTAGTCCAACTAGTTTAATTAATTTAATCAAAGCCCATTAAAACTTTAATTATTTATTATGTTGGACTTGTATTCCTACAAGCCCATATTATCCACCATATTTAATTTATTAATTAATAAACTCAACTTTTGAGCTTAATAAATTAAACATATTACAAATTCAACATTTGAATTTATTATTTAAATTATAATTCAACTCCTTGAATTTTTATCACTTTCAACATTTAATATTTAATAAACCCAACAATTGAGTTTAATAAATTAAAATTTCAAATTTTATAAATTCAACTCCTTGAATTTATTTTCTCAAAAATTAATTATCATAAATTCAATTCTTTGAATTTACTATATAATATAAATTCAACTTCTTGAATTTATTCTCTCAAAATTCAATTATCATAAATTCAACTCCTTGAATTTACTATATAATATAAATTCAACTTCTTGAATTTATTCTCTCAACGGGAACAAACGATCCAGTGCTTGTGTGACCCTCAATGGTTCAAGGATACAGCTAGCCGTGGGTTCACAACTCTTTGTGATTCAGGACATAATCCTTTATTCGGGCTTACCCTAGTTAGCCCCATTCTTTTCATCAACACCTTGATCAAAAATGTCAGAACTCATTTCTGATTGCACCCATCGGATCATGGTAAGAGCGTCTAGTAGCATCGCCCCATGATTCCCTAGGTATCACTGATAATGCCTGCAAGAACCAGTCGATTATGATTAACGTACAGTATGGCTCCCTTCATCTCAAATATCCCGATCAAATCTGCAACCATTGGTTCATCGAGGGTTGCATATTAATTCGATAACTATGTGATAACTATAATAGTGGCATCGCGTTTACTATTGGAGAACTCCTTCTCCAACGTACATCTCATATTCTGGCCAGAGATTCCATGCACTATTATTACGTTAGATCACATATGATATCCACACCCGTAGGTGAGCGGTGAATCCCCGACTACAATGCATTGGCTCCTATATGTGTCGCAACTGTACCCAACCTCGCCACCTGATGACTCTCCTGGAGCCGGTAAACGAGTCAAAGCACAGCCCTAGCATATAGAGCATCAGTGTTGTCCCGGGTCGTAAGGACTAATGGTGTACAATCATAACCACGAACTTATCCTCTCGATGAATGATAACCACTTGGAAAGTCCGAGGGAGGGTTGTTCGGTATAATCATCATATGACTACCCATGTGCATGTTTGGACATCTCCATGTCCTTACCAAGAAACGCAGTACACAACATCACAGATGCTAGTCTCGAGCTCAAGCGACCTTTATCCATGTTTTAGGCGGCTGAATCGACTAGGAACGAATTTAGATAATACAGTGTTTACAAATGAATTTCAACATCGAATTACGATTCATTTGTATTAAAGTATAATCAAGGTCTTTATCTATGTTGTTCACATGGGTATACAGATAAAGAAATAACAAACCATGAAACAATAAATTATATTAAAATAAAGATTGTTTATTACAACTAAGTCAATAAATTCCCTAGCCAACAGTTGGGTTACAGGGCATTTACTCTAACAATCTCCCACTTGCCCTAGAGCCAACTACCCATAAACTTTAATCCCATTGCTTCGCGATGCTTCTCAAACAATGGTCCTGGCAGGGGCTTTGTAAGTGGATCAGCAACATTATCTACAGAGAGAACTCTTTCGACTGATATGTCTCCTCTTCCCACAATCTCCCGGATGATGTGGAACTTCCTCAGTATATGTTTGGATCTTTGATGAGACCTTGGTTCCCTTGCTTGCGCAACGGCACCAGTGTTGTCGCAGTACACCAAGACTAGATCAACTCCATTAGGAATGACGCCCAACTCTTGGACAAAATTCCTCATCCAAACTGCCTCTTTGGCTGCAGCCGATGCAGCAATGTATTCAGCTTCAGTGGTGGAATCCGCAACGGTGTCTTGCTTGGAACTTTTCCAAGAGACAGCCGCACCATTAAGCATGAATACGAAACCAGAGGTCGATTTCGAATCATCTACGTCACATTGGAAGCTAGAATTAGTGTAGCCTTTCAATTTCAATTCTCCACCCCCATAGACCATGAACAAGTTCTTAGTCCTTCTTAAGTACTTAAGAATATCTTTCACGGCCTTCCAATGCATTGGACCAGGGTTCTCCTGATATCTGCTTGTAACACTCAAAGCGTAAGCAACATCAGGACGCGTCGATATTATACCATACATGATACTACCAATGGTTGACGCATATGGAACACGTGTCATCATTTCTATCTCTTCATCAGTTTTGGGACACATTGCTTTAGATAGAGTAACACCGTGAAACATTGGTAAGTATCCTCTCTTGGACTCTTCCATAGAGAATCGCTTAAGTATGGTATCGATATAAGTGGCTTGGGTGAGTCCTAGCATCCTCTTCGATCTATCTCTATAGATCTGTATTCCCAATACATAAGATGCTTCACCCATGTCCTTCATGGAGAATTTACTAGCCAACCATACTTTAGTTGATTGCAGTAATCCTACATCATTCCCAATGAGTAGGATGTCATCAACGTAAAGTACTAGGAATGTCACTGCACTCCCACTAACTTTCTTATATACGCAAGGTTCCTCAAGATTTTTGGCAAAACCAAACTCTTTGATAGTGGTGTCAAATCTGAGGTTCCAACTCCTTCACGCCTGCTTGAGACCATATATTGATCTCTGAAGTTTGCATACCTTATGCTCACTTCCTACTGATGTGTATCCCTCAGGTTGAGACATATAAATTTCTTCTTTGATGTCTCCATTGAGGAATGCAGTCTTTACATACATTTGCCATATCTCATAGTCATACCATGCTGCTATGGCTAGTAATATTCTAATGGACTTAAACATAGCAACTGGTGAAAAAGTTTCCTCATAGTCAATTCATTGCCTTTGAGTATAACCTTTTGCAACTAGCCTTTCTTTGAAGGTCAATACCTTCCCATCCGCCCGAAGCTTTCTTTTGTAGATCCATTTGCATCCTATGGAAACGATTCCCTCAGGTGGATCCACAAATGTCCAGACTTGGTTCGAATACATAGAGTCCATTTCAGACTGCATGGCTTCAAGCCATTTGGAAGAATCAGTATCAGATATTGCTTCCTTAAAGTTCTTTGGATCACATCCAACACAAGACTCATCATGGTCTTGTTCATGAAGAAGTGTATATCTTGCAGGTGGTCTAATAATTCTATCAGACCTTCTAGGAGCTTGTACTTCAACTACTGGTTCTAGGGGATTAGGTTCAACTTCTAAAGTCGAGGGAGTATCTTGAATTTCTTCAAGTTCAATCATCTTGCCTTTTCTATCTAATAGAAACTCCCTTTCCAAAAAGGTGGCATTTCTTGAAACAAACACTTTTGCTTCATTGGGATGATAGAAATAATATCCAACAGAATTCTTTGGATATCCTACAAAGTAGCCCAAAATGGATCTACTATCCAATTTGTCTCCCACTGTCCGCTTCACGTAAGCAAGACAACCCCATATTCTCATGTAAGAATATTTGGGAATTTTTTCCCATCCATATCTCATATGGTGTTTTATCCACTGCTTTAGTATGGACATTATTCAACAACATTGCCGTAGTTTCAAGCGCAAAACCCCAAAACGATGTAGGCAATTCAGTGAATCCCATCATAGATCGAACCATGTCCATCAAGGTTCGATTACGACGTTCAGAAACACCATTCAATTGTGGTGTTGCTGGCGGAGTCCACTGTGAGAGAATCTCATTCTCTTTTAGATAATCCAAAAATTCAGCACTCAAGTATTCTCCACCTCGATCAGATCGAATGTCTTAATACTCCTTTCTAGCTGTTTTTCTACTTCAGATCTGAATTCTTTGAACTTTTCAAATGCTTCAGATTTGTGTCTCATTAAATAGACATACCCATACCTCGAATAGTCATCAGTAAAAGTAATGAAGTAGGATTGCCCATATTTTGTGCTAACGCTTAGCGGGCCACAAAAGTCTGTGTGGATCAAATCCAGTAGACCATGTGCACGTTCCACGTTTCCCTTAAAGGGAGCCTTGGTCATTTTTCCTTTTAGACATGACTCACAAGTAGGTAGAGAATTTATGTCTGATAAGTCAAACATGCCTTCTCCCGCTAGTTTGTGCATCCTTCTTTGGGAAATGTGACCTAGTCTAGCATGCCATATCTGTGCGGGGTTTGGATCATCTAACTTTCTTTTGTTTGTTGTTGTTTCCTTTTGTGCTTGGATATTGTTCAACGGAATATCTTTCAATTTTAAGTTATAGAGATCGTTCATTAATTCGCTGGTTCCTATCAAACATTCATTCTTGTAAATATTGCAAACACCTTTAGCAAAAACACAAGAATAGTCATCTCTATCAAGCATAGAAATAGAAATAATGTTTTTAACCAATTCAGGAACATATAAAACGTCTCTCAAAAGTAACTTAAAATTATTGTTCAAAATCAAAGTAATGTCTCCAATAGCAGTTGCAGCAACCCTTGCTCCATTCCCCAATCTTAGAAATGTCTCGCCATCTCTAAGTCTCCTGATTCTTGCCATCACCTGCAAATCATTGCAAATATGATAACCACATCCGGTATCCAATACCCAAGAAGAGGAATTAATTTAGACATTTACTTCTATGTAAAACATACCATGGCCAGAACGCTTCTGGGCTAGATACTCCTTGCAATTACGCCTCCAATGTCCAGGTTTATTGCAGTAGAAACAGACATGCTCTGACTTGTCGGGCTTTGAGGGCCCTGGAGTAGGTTTCTTGTATGGCTTTTTGTTGGGCTTGTTCTTCTTTAGAGGGGCAGAACGCTTCTTGCCTTTATTTGGGGCTCCCTTTTTCGTACCAGACGAAGAACCCACTAGAAGAACATGCTTCTCCTTCTTTATTGTGGCCTCATAAGTAGTAAGCATATTGACCAACTCTTCAAGGGTGGCCTCAAGCTTGTTCATATTAAAATTAACCACAAATCCATCGAACGAGGGGGGTAATGACAGCAGGAGAATATCAGTCGCAAGCTCACCAGGAATAACCACGTCGAGCCCCACCAATTTCTCAATGAGACCAATCATCCTAACACCATGCTCATGGACAGAAGTCCCATCTCGCAGACGTGTAGTCATGAGTTCTTTCACAGTAGCATGTCTCTCTGAGCGAGTCTGTACTCCATACAACGCTTTCTGATGAAAGTGAATGTCAGCATTCACAGCCTCCTCGAACCGCCTCTGCAGTTCATTCGACATAGAAGCCAACATATAGCTTTTAGCTTGGAGATCATGGTCCCACCATTTCTCAAGCTTAGCTAGTTCAGTCTCACTGATGTCCGAAGCTGCCTCCTTCGGTGGCTTCTTATCAAGCACATACAGAATCTTTTCCGAGCTCAGAACAATTTTTAAATTTCGAAACCAGTCATTATAATTAGGGCCAGTCAACTTGTTTTGATCTAGGATGATAGAAAGTGGATTGCGTGACGTCATTGCAAATATACTGAAAGAAAAACAGATAATTGTTACTGATTATTTTAAAATAATTTTAAGATATAAAATATGGATTTTATTTTATAAATCTCCCTCCCACTATTTTGACATTTCCACCACCCTCTGATTAAAAAGGGAAATCGTATTTCTTAGTGGGCACGTAGAGTCCAATTAGCCAATTATAATCCCGAATAATATCAGCAAATTATAATTTCTAAAAGGTAGAGTCCAATTGCATCCCTATGCAACCTCCACGTGTTTTGCCTCACGTTTAATAAGGACCCAATAATATGACGTCGTTTATTTTCACGTGTCAAACCAACCCATCAATATTGAATTGTAGTGGACGGTCGCCATGAGTTCTCCCAATAATATGAGCCGAAGTCATGGGAGTTCCACTCAATTCACATCATATGTCCGGTGGAAGTCACAGCTTTCCGGCGTACAGGCCTCCCCAATAATATGAGCCAAACACTGTCCGCGGGTAGCGATCAACATGCAACCACGGTTGATGGAAGGCAAGGAAAAATTAAACTTTTTTAATTTTTACTTTTTTCGATTTTATATAAATTTTGAATCATATTCAAAATGAGGGATTTTAATTTTTAAAATTGTCTCATCATTTCAATTTAAAATCGCGTGCCACGAGTTTGTATGTTTGTCGGATCCATGCAACTATATTATCTAATAATATACATACATGCATACTACTATATATCACATATATCATAATATGACATTCAACAATAAATAAGGATGATCGATCGCCAACACTATTAGATCCATGTGAGCCATACATGGATCCAGGTCCAAAACCTAGGTGAATGCAGGGATGCAAATGCAACGATTACAAAAGCTTCAAATATTTTACATGTCTTCATCTTGATCATCGGGTCCACCATCTTCCAGTCTTGATCTCCCACTATTTCTAATAATTACATTTAAATAGCCATGGCACATAAGGGATACATCTCATGGGGTGGGAACGGGCCATAAACCAGGCCCATTTTAATAATATCAAATATTAAAAACGAATAAAACAGTAAAATATCCTAACATACACCTAACACATTGGTCAAGGCTCTTGATCATCCTTCATGCATTTAATATCAAATATTAAAATCAATTTAATTAATTGATAAATCATATATCTAATAATTTTATCACTAACCACCACAATTATTAAAGAATTTAATAAATTAAATAAAATCATTTATTTAATTTCCAATTAAATCAATAATAATTGATTCCTTGTAAAAACTCATTTTTACCATAAATTATTAAAATCATATTCTAATTATTTATTTTACAAGAAAATTATAAATTTTCCAAAAATTAATTTTTCAAAATAAAAATTGAACCAATTTTCAAAAATATCAATTTTACCCAAAATTTTGAAAAATCAGAAAATTGCATCATGGACCCAAACAATTTAAGCCCACTAATCAGAACGCTTCCCGAGACGATCCCGGGCAGTCGCCCCCACTGCCCGAATGTTTCGGGCAGTGGCAGCCACCTGTGCGCGCAGGGCAAGCATAGGTGCGCGCGGCGCCGCGCGCAGACGCTTTGCACGCGGCGCCGCGCGCAGACGCTTTGCACGCTGCGCCGCGTTGTGCGCCGCGCAAGGCGGTGCACAGCGTGCAGACGTTCCGCACGCTGCACCGCTCCGCGCTCGCACGCTGCGCGTTCTGCGCCCAGGGCGCTGCGCGTTCTGCGGGCAGGGCGAAGCGCGCAGCCCTGCGCGCGGTCTTCACGGAACAGTTCCAGGCTGATCGCGAAATTTTTTTTTTTGTTTTCCGAAAAAAAATAATTTTATGGTGCATCGATTTTTCTGAAAATTTTCTTGTGTGGTTAGAAACAAATTATTCAATATAATTTAAAATCATACGATTCAGAAAACATGGCTCTGATACAACTGTTGGATCTAATTTTCTACACGCCCCAACGCAGCGAAAGATTTAAAATTTTTATTTTATTTTGAAAAACAAAATAATATTGCTTTAGTCGCTCGTATAATTTAACAAAACATTCATAGGATGTTAGAAATTTATACCTTTGGTGATTAAATCACGTGGCTCCAACTATTCCGGGGTTAGCGGAGATAGCTCTTGATGAATCCCTACGAACTTTCTTCAAGAAATCCTTCTATCAAGTCCACGATTAGATAGTGTGTTCCTCTTCCAATTTGCACTAGAAAAATATGAAAGATATTTTGCGTAGGAGAGAAAATAATTGAGAGACGGCACAATAATTACATGGAGGCTCACGTTTCCTTTTGTTGTGGTGGCTAGGTTTAGTGTTTTTCAAGTATTATTTATATTAACATAATTACATAATTAACATTAATGGGCTTGATTTAATTAATTGGGCTAGTCCAACTAGTTTAATTAATTTAATCAAAGCCCATTAAAACTTTAATTATTTATTATGTTGGACTTGTACTCCTACAAGCCCTTATTATCCACCATATTTAATTTATTAATTAATAAACTCAACTTTTGAGCTTAATAAATTAAACACATTACAAATTCAACATTTGAATTTATTATTTAAATTATAAATTCAACTCCTTGAATTTTTATCACCTCCAACATTTAATATTTAATAAACCCAACAATTGAGTTTAATAAATTAAATTTTCAAATTTTATAAATTCAACTCCTTGAATTTATTTTCTCAAAATTTAATTGTCATAAATTCAACTCCTTAAATTTACTATATAATATATAATCAACTTCTTGAATTTATTCTCTCAAAACTCAATTATCATAAATTCAACTACTTGAATTTACTATATAATATAAATTCAACTTCTTGAATTTATTCTCTCAACGGGAACAAACGATCCAGTGCTTGTGTGACCCTCAATGGTTCAGGGATACAGCTAGCCGTGGGTTCACAACTATTTGTGATTCAGGACATAATCATCTATTCGGGTTTACCCTAGTTAGCCCCATTCTTTTCATCAACACCTTGATCAAGAATGTCAGAACTCATTTCTGATTGCGCCCATTAGATCATGGTATGAGCGTCTAGTAGCATCGCCCCATGATCCCCTAGGTATCACTGATAGTGCCTGCAAGAACCAGTCGATTATGATTAACGTACAGTTTGGTCCCTTCATCTCAAATATCCCGATCGAATCTGCAACCATTGGTTCATCGAGGGTTGCATATTAATTCGATAACTATGTGATAACTATAATAGTGGCATCGCGTGTACTATTGGAGAACTCCTTCTCCAACGTACATCTCATACTCTGGCCAGAGATTCCATGCACTATTATTACGTCAGATCACATATGATATCCACACCCGTAGGTGAGTGGTGAATCCCCGACTACAATGCACTGGCTCCTATATGTGTCGCAACTGTACCCAACCTCGCCACCTGATGACTCTCCTGGAGCCGGTAAACGAGTCAAAGCACAGCCCTAGTATATAGAGCATCAGTGTTGTCCCGAATCGTAAGGACTAATGGTGTACAATCATAACCACGGACTTATCCTCTCGATGAATGGTAACCACTTGGAAAGTCCGAGGGAGGGTTGTTCGGTATAATCATCATATGACTACCCATGTGCATGTTTGGACATCTCCATGTCCTTACCAAGAAACGCAGTACACAACATCACAGATGCTAGTCTCGAGCTCAAGCGACCTTTATCCATGTTTTAGGCGGCTGAATCGACTAGGAACGAATTTAGATAATACAGTGTTTACAAATGAGTTTCAACATCGAATTACGATTCATTTGTATTAAAGTATAATCAAGATCTTTATCTATGTTGTTCACATGGGTATACAGATAAAGAAATAACAAACCATGAAACAATAAATTATATTAAAATAAAGATTGTTTATTACAACTGAGTCAATAAATTCCCTAGCCAACAGTTGGCTTACAGGGCATCTACTCTAACATAAACGACATGAATGATGCAGAGATAATGATACAATGTGTGCCTTGAAGAGTAAAACGCGAGGCGGCCGAAGGATGGAGCAACAATGCAACGCCGAAGGATTTTCTTTGCAAGAATGATTGAAAACCAAGGCCACCAGCTGGTTTTAAATTCTGAAACCGAGGATAAGGAAATGTTTAATAGGGATGTCGGCTGTTGGGGAAAGTTATAATGGTGTAGGGTCAATATGTATTAATAAAATAGTTATCTAATAGGTTAATGGATTCTTATTTTATATTTAAAGGAATTAAAAGAGTTTTAAGCCCAATAAACTTAAAATTAGGCCCATTAAATCCAAACATGCTCCCGAAAAATATTTCATGTTGGAAAGATTTTTAAAATATTAGCCGAACCCTCAAAAAGTCACCCGATTCGATAAAATTTACGTACCGTTAAAAATTAAATTCTATCATTCAATAGTAATGCATAAAATGCATAAAAATAATTAAACACAAATTAATAAAATAAATATGCATTTTATGCTTTAAAAAAATTTAATAAAATACTAAAGAAATTTAATAACTTGCATGCATGTGGTACACGTGGACTTTCCGATTTTCGGGACATTACAAAAGGACTAATCAGTTTAGGACCTAAATGAATATGGGTACCAAAATTATATACTGTGTGTGATTGCAGGTAACAAGAACAAACAAAGAATCAACTTGGTATCTAGACAGTGGTTGTTCGCGACATATTACAGGAGATGCAAATTTGCTATCTCAACTGATAAAATATACTGGACCAAACATCAGTTTTGGAGACAACTCAAAAGGTAAAACTGTGGGTAACGGTAAGCTTATCCGTGGTAACTTTACAATTAAAGATGTTTTGCTAGTTGAGAATTTGAAATATAACTTGATAAGCATCAGTCAGTTATGCGACAATAATTTCTCAGTTCAGTTTGACCGACACACTTGTTCAGTTAGAAACTCAATTGATGAGGTCATCCTAATTGGAAATCGTTGTGGAAACACTTACAAAGTAAGTTGGACTGAACAACCTTATGCACCAGTTTGTTTCATTGCTTCCAAATCTTCTAAGAACTGGTTGTGACATAAGAGGTTAAACCACTTAAACTTTAAATCTATTGCTTATCTGAGTAACCATGATCATGTAACTGGTTTGCCAAAAATAAATTTTTCAAAAGATAAAGTTTGTTCAGCATGTCAGTCTGGAAAACAAGTAATATCTTCATTCAAAAACAGACGTTGTAAATCATCTTCCAGATGCTTAGAACTGTTACATATAGATCTTTTTGGTCCAATACCATACACGAGTTTAGGGGAAATGAAATACACCTTAGTAGTTGTGGATTATTTTTCAAGATTTACTTGGGTTATTTTTCTCAAATCAAAAGACCAAACTGCTGCACAATTAATTAAGATCTTCAAAAGACTATTAAATGAAAAATCAGTTGGGATTGATCGAATAAGGTCTGACAGAGGGACTGAATTCATCAATAAAAATCTTTCAACTTTTTTAGAAAATACTGGAATCAAGCATGAGCTCTCAGTAGCTAGAATACCTCAGCAAAATTGTGTAGTTGAGAGAAGAAATCGGACTCTTAAAGAAGCTGTTAGGACAATGCTTGTTGATTCTGGTATTTCTCAAAGGTTTTACGCTGAAGCAGTAAACACTAAATGTTATACTCAGAACAGATCAGTGATTAATAAGAATTATGTGAAAACACCATATGAGATCTGGAATGGAAGAAAACGTGTGGTTTCTTATTTCAAAATATTTGGCTGCAGATGTTTTATTCAAGATAATAGTAGAATCATTTAAAAGCCTTTGATGCTAAATCTGCGGAGGGAATATTTCTTGGATATTCTTCAGTTAGCAAAGCATATAGAGTTTTTAATAAAAGCTCTTTAAATGTTGAATCTATTCATGTTATTTTTGATGAAACTGTGCTAACTGATAAGCCAAATAATCCAGTTGAGCTAGTTGATCATTTTACAGAGATCAGTTTGGAGGATGATAATGAAGAATAAAATCATATCAATAGAAATATCTTTCAAACACCTGAACCAGAAGTCTTAAATCAATCAGTTGAACAGGAACCTGCTTCTGATAATCAGCTGGTGAAGCCTATTGATAACATTCAGTTACCAACTGAAGCAGTTGCTGATATGGACGCAATAAATACTGAGATCAGATGGAAGAAATCACATCCTCGAGAATTGGTAATTGGTAACCCATCTGATCCAGTAAGAACTAGAAATCAAATGCTTAATTTATTTATTCATTCTGCTTTTGTTTCACTACTAGAACCGAAGAAAACTGATGAAGCTCTTGCTGATCCTAACTGGATAAATGCAATGCAAGAGGAGCTAAATCAGTTTACATATAACAATGTCTGGAACTTAGTTCCAAGACTAGTTTGTAAAACAATTATAGGTAAAAAATGGGTATTCATAAATAAACTGAACGAGGATGGTACAGTTGCTCGCAACAAAGTAAGATTGGTAGCACAAGGATATAGGAAAGAGGAAAGAATTGACTATGATGAAACGTATGCACCAGTTGCAAGACTGGAAGCAATCAGAATGTTCCTCGCCTATGCATCATTCAAGAACTTTAAGGTTTACCAGATGGATGTAAAGAGAGCCTTCCTGAATGATCAGTTACAGGAAGAAGTCTATGTTGAACAACCACCAGGTTTTATTAATCACTATTTTCCTGATCATGTCTATGATTTGAACAAAGCTTTATATGGTCTTAAACAAGCTCCAAGAGCTTGGTATGAGACACTTTCAAAATTCTTAACTGATCATGATTTTACTGTTGGATCAGTTGACAAGACCTTGTTCAAATTTTCTAAGAATGATCACATTTCTTGTACAAATTAATGTTGACGATATTATATTTGGGTCAACTAAACCCAAATTATGTGAGAAGTTTGCAAAGTTAATGCGGGACAAATTTGAGATGATTATGATGGGTTAACTTACATTCTTTCTCGGTCTGCAAGTGAACAACTAGAGATTGATATTTTTATCAGTTAGACCAAATACACGAAGTAATTGCTCAAGAAATTATGCATGGAAACATGTTCAGCTGCAAGTACTTCCATGAGTTCATCAGTCAAACTAGAAAATGATCAAGGGGGAATATCAGTTGAGAAGACACTCTACAGAGGTTTAATAGGTTCATTATTGTGTAATGCCCGAGATTTTGATTCTATTAATCTGAGATTATTGATTATGAACTGATATGATTATAGACGGACCATTCCGAGACCAGATTGGGCAAAGCATATGAATTATGCAATTTTTAGACAGAACTATTGGCGCCTGAGGGGTAGAAAAGGGTCGCCCGAGCGCCAATGCATCACAAGATTGGATTTTGGACAGAAAGTCTGGCGCTCGAGCGGTAGTTTTTGACCGCCCGAGTACCCAGACAGAAGGTAAGGCGCCCGAGCGGTAATTCTCGACCGCCCGAGCGCCGACAGAAATGGGTGGAAAATGGGACACATAGCTTTACATGCAAGTTGGATGTATATTTATTGTAATCCTTTCAGAAATCAGAAGAAAGAAACGAGGAGAAAGCTTCTATAATCCTTACGCCTTTTCATTCGTAGATTTGTGGTTTCTGCAAAATCCGTCCGTCTGATTTTCAATCCGATTGTGGTACCGTGTTTCCATAGACGAGAGTGTCAATTGGACGTAAGTTTTATTACGTTTTGATATGATTTGAAATTATGATATTGAAGGAATCAGATATGATTCATATATGGTGTTCTTGACATAGTAGACATCATATAATTGAAACCGGATCGAAGAACAGATACCGTATGTAATTGTTATGAATTTTTAGAGTTGATTTGATTGTGATTAGACCGATTTGATATCAGAATTGTGTTGTTATCGATTATGAGATGTTGGGATTGATATCTGATTGATACTATATTGCTGGGTATATTGATATTATTCAGATTTGGATCAGATGAGTTGTTGATTGTGTATACTGATATTGTATTGCCAGTATTTCGAGATTGTACAGTTATGCCGTTGAAACAGAATTTGATTAAGTTCTGATTATATCCAGTATTGATTTGATTGGTGTATTGATATTACACTCCTCGACCTTTGTTATTACCAGATTGATATGGACAAATTTGAATTCGAGACTTCGACTTCGTCAGACCAAGAAGAGAAAGATATAAACTAATGTTGATTCGGGATTGCACAACTCGAGTTTGATTTGACTTGAGTTTCCCAAAATCACATACTTTATCTAGTGCATTGATATTTGCAATTGATAAGTTTGATATATCTAGGCTATGGATGTATAGTCTAGTATGTGTTGTGATGAGTCAGTGGCAGGACATGCCAGGACGGATAGGCCTAGTCTTTGGCAGGATATGCCAAGACACCGGACGTTTGGTCATATTGATAGTGCATAGGAGTGGAGCAACTTCTATAGCGAGATTCAATATGGATAGGACCAAAGTCCGTAATAAGAATGTACCGCCACCACGATCGGGAGAGTAGGTGGGAGATTGTTGCGTTCTTATTCAGTTCGGGATCCCTAGATTAGGAATGAGTCAAGTCAGAGTCTCGGAGTCACAGCGCGTGATTTAACGCTTGATATTGATTCATGTTTTCTGATTTTGATACATGTTCAGAGTGTGATTTACAGTTTGATATTGATTCATGTTTCTGACTGTGATACATGTTATAGATATCTGCTTTATACTTTTATATCTGTTTATATGAAATGCATGTATACATGGTTTATACTGGGAATATAATTCTCAACGGAGTTATCCGGCTGTTGTCTTGTTTGTATGTGTGCATGACAACAGGTGGGACAGCACCAGGTTCAAGACGAGGACGAGAGAGGACTAGTTTAGCATGGAGATTCGGACCCAGAAGTAGATCTGTTTCATTACCTGACATGTAGTGAATGAACAGTAGTCGTTATGATTTACTTTTGTACAGGACTTGTACTTAGATCTGGATACTAATCTTGTAAATGAAATAAGATTTATTTCATATGTTCCGCTTTTGTATTTAAAAAAAAAAATTTAGACCCTGTTTATTTAATTGTTTTTAATTATTTCCAAAGACGATTAGGAAATGAATTAGCGTCCGGGTCCCCACAACAGGTGGTATCAGAGCAGTAGGTACCTTAGACTAAGATAGAAGAGCTAGTTAGCTGGGTAGAATGAGTTTTCTTTCCTTGCTTTTGATTGCTAGCATGATTTACTGCGTTAAAACTACAAGTTTACTTGATTATCTGATTTGATTAATCACATGTATTATTTGAGAATGAATCAGAACCGATTCTTGATCAGCAGTAAGATGATCAGAGGAGGACTGAAACAGGTTTGTTGTATTTGGTTACTAATTCTTTTGGTAATCAGATATACCTCATCGAAAAATTCTAGAATCGGGTGGTACTTCGGTTTATCAGATGGATGTGTCAGAAACCCCGATGGAAATAATGTTGAAGAGGTTTCAGTCATTTCAATCGCCGATTCTGAAGGGTACTACGACATTTGATGACTGTGAGAGTTGGCTGAATGATATTGAAGTGCTGTTTGATTCACTTGATTACCCAGATGAACGCCGAGTTAGATTGATTGGGCACCAGTTACACGAGGTCGCAGTGATTACGTGGAAAATCTTTAAAGCTGAGTTCCATAAAAGATTTCTCCCAGTATCGTACCGACAAGATAAGAGTACAGAGTTTGCCAACTTGAAACAGGGCCAGCTGAATATTGAAGAATATGTGGCAAAATTCTTTACCCTATTACGTTTTGCTCCTCAGGTGGCTGGGGATAATAAAGCTGTAGTTGATCAGTTCATCAGCGGATTGAATCCTGAAATATCTGCATTGGTAAATGTGGAACGACCCCATTATTTTGCTGACGCCTTGAACAGGGCAAAGAGAGCAGAGGCAAGTTTGATTCAACAGCGAGGAATCTCGTATGTTGCTCACCCACAGAACCAACAACCTTCAGCTCAATTCTTGCAATCACTGTCTAGATTTGATAGTGGCAGTAGTAGTGGGGGAAAGAAAGATTTCCTGAAAGCTCGCAAGAAACAGTTTAAGAAGTTAGAGAGTGGTTCCTCTAGCTCCAGTAGTTCTAGCCCAAGTTATACGGGAGATTATTGTAGCACTTGTGGAGGAAGACATTCCACAGAGCAATGTCGAGGTGTGTTTGGTAGTTGCAATGTCTGTCGTCAGCCAGGACATTTTGCTAGAGTATGTCCACAGAGAGGTTCCCGAAGACCTCAGGGAGCAGAACCATCTGGATCAGTGGCACCGCCTGATAGACAATCATCGGTTGTTAACTCCTTCCAACCACCGACGACTCCTCAATCACAACCAAGGCCAGGACACACCTGACGAGGTAGTGGCAGGTAATTGTTCCTGTATGGTTATTTTGCATATGTATTGATAGATACTAATGCATTCCATACGATTATCTTTGAATGAATTGCATTGATATATGCATTGTCTATTGAGTTATTAACTGCTGTAGTATTGATCTCTTGTCTGTTGGGGAGAGTTCTGATATCAGTGAATTTTGTGAAACATCGTATACTATAGTAAGATGAGAATGAAATTGAGGTAACTTGTATTGTACTTGTTTTGTCTGATTCAGACCGCATTAGTGATATTGATATGCTTAACAAAGTACAGAGCTACCGTAGACTGTTTTCGGAAGAGGGGAAGATTCGGACCTGAAATGGCCGAAGAATGAACATTGTACGGTAAGGATTCTAGATTTAGAATTCCTTTGATATCCGTATCATTTATGACTTGATGACTATTGAAAGGAACAAAAAGGGATTCCTTATGCATTTAGTTGATTTACCTAAATTGAGCTTATCATCGGCTGATTTGCCAGTGATATGAGAGTTGCTACTATTTCCCAGCTGAGATTCCGGATTTGCCTTCAGTCAAGGAGATTGATTTCAGCATTGAATGAATTCCAGGTACTGTTCTTATTTTTAGAACTTCGTACAGAATGACACTGACTGAATTGAAAGAATTGAAAGATCAGTTAAAAGATTTCTGGCCGAGAGTTACATCTGATTGAGTGTTTCTCTTTGGGATATTTCATCTATATTTGTGAGTTGAGGAACCGTATGTTCAGGAATATTTTGATGAGTTTATGCTTGTGTTATCTGTGATATTCTAAGATATTCGAAGCATATGACTGATTGGATCGAACATTTGAAGATGGTATTGAATATTCTGAAACTGAGATGTTATATACAGAAACTGTCGAGAAGTGAATCGTGGCTGAGACAGATTGTATTCGGGGCATGTTATATCCAAAAATGGTATATCAATTGATCTGAGCCCAGTTGAGAAGTAATCAGTTGGCCGAGACCGACATCAGTGTCAGAAATTCGTAGTTGCATGAGTTTAGCAGGATATGATATATGACTGTTGTTTTGAATTTGATTGAAGATTGTGATTCTTCTAGATCAGTATTTGAGACAGGTTATAGACTTATGAAATTTAATATTATGCCGGTTGAACCAGAGCTAATTTTGAGAATTAAAGCAGCTCAGAAAGTTGATCAGAATGTACAGAAATTGTTATCGATAGTTAGAGCAGGGTATCGATCAGAAAATCAGGTATGTGATACTGTATTGTATGTGAATAACCGATTTGTTGTGCCAGATGTTTCGGGTTTGAAACGACAGGTATTGTTAGAAGTGCACAATAATTGATTCAACATTTATTCAGATGATAGAAAGATGTATGATGATTGAAAAGACAGATTTTGGGTGAAACAGATGAGATCAGATATAGCAGAATTTGTACTGAAATGTCTGAATTGCCGACAGATAAAGACAGAAAGAAAGAAACCAGGAAATTGGTTATATAGCTTATCGATTCTTGAATGGAAATGGGATTACATTTCCAGGGATATCGTGACGAAGCTACCGCATTCCTCCCGAAATTGAGCATTGATTGAGTTAGGAGTTCCAGACTGACCAAGTCTGGCGGTTCTAGTTCGTACATGAAGACGTACACATATGACTAGATTACTGAGATTTCGGCCAAAGAAATGATCAGATTGCACGAAGTGCCGAAAGTGAATTATATCAGACCGTGATTTCGGTTGACTTTGCACGTTTGGCAGAGTGTACAACAAGAGTTAGGTACGAAGGAAGTTATATCTGAGTACCATATATCATCCACAGACTGAAAAATAGTCGGAGAGGACTATTCAGACACTGGAAGATATGCTTAGAGCGGTAATGCTTGATTTAGCACTAGTTGACAGGATTCATTGTCACCCCATGAGTTTCGTACAACAGTAGCTATCAAAGGAGTATTAAGATGACATCTGTCGAAGCGTTGTACGGTAAGAAATGCAGATTCTCTCTATATTGGGATGATATCTTCTGATATTCCTGAGATTGGACCTGATATGATCAGAGGTATGACAGAAAAAGTGAAGCTGATTCAGAAGAAAATGAAGGCAACTCAAGACAGACAAACCAAATATGCCAATGTTTGACGTAGACCGTTGGTATTTGAGGCAGGAGACCAAATACTTTTGAAGATTTCACCTTTCAGAGGAATTTTCAGATTTGACAAGGAAAAGGAAGTTGTCTCCACGTTATGTTGAGCCGTATGAGATTCTCGAGAAGGTAGGAGATCGTATCTATCGACTCGTATTACCGCTTTCTTTATCGTAGATACCTAATATTTTTATGTATTGTTATTGAGGAAATATCTTTCTGATGCTTCACATATTATTCAGCCAGACGAGGCCGAGCTTGACGAGACACTGATTTACTTCGAGAAAACCGATTCAGATTCTTGATCGAATAGAAAAGCAGCTCAGAACGAAGACTATTCCGCTTGTGAAAGTTCAGTGCAGTCGTCATGGCATCGAAGAAGCTACGTGGGAAACTGAGTCTGACATAAGGCAGAGATTCCCAGAGTTATTTTACTGATGTGAGTTTCTGTATAGCTTCTGTTATACATTTCTTTCCGGTATGATTTGATTGCCTGTGATTTCGGGGATGAAATCAGATCTTAGGGGGGGAGGAAATGTAATGCCCGAGATTTTGATTCTGTTAATCTGAGATTATTGATTATGAACTTATATGATTATAGACGGACCATTTCGAGACCAGATTCGGCAAAGGATATGAATTATGCAATTTTTGGACAGAACTATTGGCGCCCGAGCGGTAGAAAAGGGCCTCCCGAGCGCCAATGCATCACAAGATTGGATTTTGGACAAAAAGTCTGGCGCCCGAGCGGTAGTTTTTGACCGCCCGAGCGCCAGTGGATGGTAAGGCGAGTACCCGGACAGAAGGTTCGGCGCCTGAGCGGTAATTCTCGACCGCCCGAGCGTCGACAGAAATGGGTGGAAAATGGGACACGTAGCTTTACATGCAATTTGGATGTATATATATTGTAATCCTTTCAAAAATCAGAAGAAAGAAAAGAGGAGAAAGCTTCTGAAATCCTTACGCCTTTTCATTCGTAGATTTGTGGTTTCTGCAAAATCCGTCTGTCTGATTTTCAATCCGATTGCGGTACCGTGTTTCTATAGATGAGAGCGTCAATTGGACGTAAGTTTTATTACGTTTTGATATAATTTGAAATTATGATATTGAAGGAATCAGATATGATTCATATATGGTGTTCTTGACATAGTAGACATCGTATAATTGAAACCGGATCGAAGAACAGATACCGTATGTAATTGTTATGAATTTTTCAGAGTTGATTTGATTGTGATTAGACCGATTTGATATCAGAATTGTATTGTTATCGATTATGATATGTTGGGATTGATATCTGATTGATACTATATCGCTGGGTATATTGATATTATTCAGATTTAGATCAGATGAGTTGTTGATTGTGTATACTGATATTGTATTGCCTGTATTTCGAGATTGTACATTTATGGCGTTGAAATAAAATTTGATTAAGTTCTGATTATATCCAGTATTGATTTGATTGGTGTATTGATATTACACTCCTCGACCTTTGTTATTACTAAATTGATATGGACAAATCTGAATTTGAGACTTCGACTTCGTCAGACCAAGAAGAGAAATATATAAATTAATGTTGATTCGGGATTGCACAACTCGAGTTTGATTTGACTTGGGTTTACCAAAATCACATACTTTATCTATTGCATTGATATTTTCAATTGATAAGTTTGATATGTCTAGGCTATGGATGTATAGTCTAGTATGTGTTGTGATGAGTCAGTGGCAGGACATGCCAGGGCGGATAGGCCTAGTCTTTGGCAGGATATGCCAAGACACCGGATGTTTGGTCATATTGATAGTGCATAGGAGTGGAGCAACTTCTATAGCGAGATTCAATATGGACAGGACCAAAGTCCGTAATAAGAACGTACCGCCACCACGATCGGGAGAGTAGGTGGGAGATTGTTGCGTTCTTATTCAGTTCGGGATCCCTAGATTAGGAATGAGTCGAGTCAGAGTCTCAGAGTCACAGCGCGTGATTTAACGCTTGATAATGATTCATGTTTTCTGATTTTGATACATGTTCAGAGTGTGATTTACAGTTTGATATTGATTCATGTTTCTGACTGTGATACATATTATAGATATCTGCTTCATACTTTTATATCTGTTTATATGAAATGCATGTATATATGGTTTATACTGGAAATATAATTCTCACCGGAGTTATCCGGCTGTTGTCTTGTTTGTATGTGTGCATGACAACAGGTGGGACAGCACCAGGGTCAAGAAAAGGACGAGAGAGGACTAGTTTAGCGTGGAGATTCGGACCCAGAAGTAGATCTGTTTCATTACCTGACATGTAGTGAATGAACAGTAGTCGTTATGATTTACTTTTGTACAGGACTTGTACTTAGATCTGGATACTGATCTTGTAAATGAAATAAGATTTATTTCATATGTTCCGCTTTTGTATTTTAAAAAAAAAATTTAGACCCAGTTTATTTTATTGTTTTTAATTATTCACAAAGACGATTAAGAAATGAATTAGCGTCCGAGTCCCCACATATTGTATCTAAATGCTAGTCGTCCTGATATTCTGTTTGCTGTTTGCATGTGTGCTTGATTTCAAGAAAATCCTAAGCAATCTCATTTTTCAATTGCCAAAAGAATTTTAAAATATCTAAAAGGGACTCAAAATGTGGGATTATGGTATGCTAAAGACTTTTATATTCAATTTATTTGGATATTCAGATGCAGATTATGTAGGGTGTAAGTTAGATCGTAAAAGCACTAGTGGATCTTGTCAGTTTCTAGGAGATAGACTGATCTCATGGTTCAGCAAAAAGCAAATATCCATAGCTACTTCCACAACTGAAGCAGAATACCTTGCTGCTGGAAGCTGCTGTGCCCAACTGCTCTGGATTCAGCAGCAACTGAAAGATTATGGAGTTGATACTAAAGAATCTCCTATATTTTGTGATAATACAAGCACGATTGCAATAACTTACAATCTAGTTCTTCCCTCAAGGACCAATTACATTGATGTCAGGCATCACTTCATCAGAGATCATGCTCTGAAGAAAGCTATCAGACTAGAATATGTTTCAACTGAACAACAAGCTACAGACATTTTCATCTAACCATTACCAGAGACTAAGTTTTCTCACTTTAGAAGTATACTTGGTTTAATTGACTTAACTTGATTAAATTTATCTCTGCTATCATTTTTATCAGTTATAACTGCTCAATTAGTCAGTTGTCAGTTGAATAACATTTAAATTAGTTATTATCAGTCAGCGTTATTCGTCTGAATTCAGTTTACTTGCAAAAATATAAAAAGACAACGGTAAACTAAATAAACTTTTATTTATAAAACGAGGTGCGTACATTGATGATCTCTTTTTTCACCGCAGACCTCCATGAGGAAAACCAAGTGGTTAATCCCCCGGCAGAAGTCTTTAGGAACCCCTCTGAAATAGCAATCTTTTTCATAGTTCTCCTTTTCTTGAGAATCATCAGGAGGTAGACACCTTCATCAGTGAATATGTCCACCTCATCAGCAGCGCGAAGGTGCCGTCGATACTGTAAGGCTTGAGATTTCTTAGTCTTCATTGATGTGATATTCGGAAGATATGAGTATGCATGACATGTAATGAGAGGCGCTAAATGAAAAGATGAAGTGTTGTTTGAAGAAGAAGACCGCACCCGCGCCCCTTTTGATACCTCACCCGCGGTGCATTGACAGAAAATTGGTCATTTTACAGTAGATTCACCGCACCCGCGGTCCAAGAAAGAGTGCACCCGCGGTTGATGGACAGAGAGTTGGAAAGTATTTACAGAAATGACACCGCACCCGCGGTTCAAACGTGACCGCACCTGCGTTGATGTTACCGCACCCGCGGTCTTATATGTAGCGCACCCGCGGTCGTTTAATTTCAGAAAATGAAAGGCATGCCGTGGGCACAGCGAACCCGCGGTGCTGCATGCGAGAAATCCACCTTTGTTCCTTGTTGTGACACATGGCATATATATATAGATATTGAACTGATTAGTTCTTCTCATTTCTGAATTCAGAACTGTAATACCCAAGCCTGGTGTACGGTACGGTTTAAGTTTTCATAATTTTATTGACTACTTGGTCAAGTTTAGGTATAGTTTGGATGTTAAGATTTTCGATTTATGATTTATAGTATGGTTGGTTATAGATGATGTGTAGTGCATTTTGTAGCGGCGTTACGATTAAATTCATGATAATTCGTATGTTGAGCCAATTGGTATGAGACCAATTGAAGTGGTTAGATAAGACATAGAGGTGTAACTTTCTTATTTTGAGTTTTGTTCAAATCATTGTGGAAGGTAAGCCGAAAGTGCCCCGAAGTGTTTCGTGTGTTTCGACGTTCCTCCAGTGACACATGTTGGGAGAATGGGCATAACGTTTTACTCAGACGTCCAATTGATCTGCAATTTTTAGGGATTCAAGATAAGACATAGATCTACAACTTTGTAGTTTACCACGTTTCCATATTATGAAGGTAAGAGGCGTTTCAGAAGCGATCTTTGGAGTGGCAGTGCGCAGAGTGCGCGCCCGAGCGGGAATAAATGTCCGCCCGGGCGAGCCTACTTCGAAAATTTTGGATTTCTGGCCGAGAGTTCTGCGCTCTGGCGGAAAAAGATGTCCGCCCGAGCGGCCAGCGATTTTTTAAAAGCGTGTTTTTGGAGTTTTAAGTGCTTATATACAAGTGTTGCTCCATTTCTCTCATTTCTCACCTCTCATTTTCGGATTTCTATCCTTGGGAAGGCTAGGGTTCCTTATTTCTTTCACTTCCTATCTTCGATTCAAGCTTTTAGTTGGTGATTTGAGTTAAGATCGAAGTTCTTCTTGGTGCTAGGATGCTTAGGTAAGTTTTTGGTGTTGTTATTTCTTGGTTTTGGAAGAGAGATGATATGGGTTTGTTGTTTTTGTTGGTTTTATGGATTATTTGGCATGGGTTCTTGATTATAGAGTTGATGATGGTGTTATATACGGGTTATTGTTGTAGGATTTCAACCAAGGAGTTAGATTCAAGGTGTTCTTGTGGTTTGTAAGTGGAAATTCATCCCTTGTGCTCACATGATGTTATATGTATTGTGTTTCAAAGGTTGTAATGTGTTATTCCCTTCATTTGCTTCATAGTTATGTATTGATTCATTTGTTATATCTATTGGAGGCATTGTATGTCTCAATTGTATTGAAAGGAGAATACAAAGATATAGTATTCAAGGTGTTTGATAAAATGTCCCAAAGAAAGAGTTTAAATGTTTTATGGATTGATAGATACATAGTCAGAGATTGCATGCAATTAGTTGATCAACGACCATAGGCTTGTATCCCTCAGAGTTGTTTATATCGATGGGATAAGAGCACCACAGACAGAGTTACTATTGATATCAATCCATCATAGTAAAGAGAAATACCATCTCATTGTTATGCTATTGCTACGATTTACATGTTTCAGAGTTGATGGTATTTTATGTTTTCAAAGCCATGTTTTCAGAGTATACTATGTATCATTGATGTGTAAGAGTTCCACTTGCTGAGTTTTATACTCATTTCAATTATTTCATGTGATGCAGATAAGAGCGACGGACCAGGACGTTGATTGGAGCCGGAGTCATATGCATAAGAGATGGAAGGAAGTGAAAGATTATTTTGTTATACATGATCAAAATGATATTTTGTATTTTGATGCAACACTTTTTGGGATCATGTATATTCTTTTGATGGTATATATATTGGAAATGTATTTTGAATCCTTCCTCCCTTTAAAGAAAAATTTTAAATTCCGCTGTTATTTTATAAAATGGCTCAGAGGTGTCACAAGAACCGAGAGCATCACCAAAAATTTCTCAAGTTCTCCCAAAGTTATAATTGTGATTGTGTGAGATTTATACATTAAAACTTGAATCTAAATATAGATTTGGGTTCCTTTCTTTGGAAGCTACAAGAAGAGGTAAGTTTCATTCAATTCCAGCACCTTTTGATATATATGTGTTAGGAGAAGGATGAATTGAGTTTCATAATATGTTCTTGAGATTATTGATATCGTAGAAACGCAACCGGATCAAAGAACGGACGTTGTATGCCATAGTTATTATTTTCCAGCATGTTTAGAGTTAACCTATACAGACTTTGAGTACTATCATATGCTCATGATGATGATTATGAGTTGAGAAGTATGAAGTGATGATATATGTTGAGAGTTGGATTGACCGGTATCGAGAAATTACGTCGTTATGCCGTTAAATTGTACCGAGATCAAGTATTGAATTGGATATGTGTTGATTGAGATTAGAGATTGATAGAATATGTACCAACATTTCCATTTCAGATTTGATATTGACAGATTCGTCTTCGAGACTTCGACTACAACAGATTGTACGACGAAAGGTATAATGTATGTTTTGTTTGGAGAAGACACAACTCAAATGAGATTCAGTTTGAGTTTCCCAACAAAATCACATACTAGAATTATTGTTTATCTTTTGATATGATTGTGATTTGTTTATAGATTTATATTCAAATCTCTTGATATGATAATGCCTTGTTTATAGATTTATATTCAAGCCTTTGAGATAGGAGAGTCATTGGCAGACTTGCCAAACTAGATGTTCGGTGGTATCGACGCTTCGGACCAGATTCAATTCGATTGTAGACCTTCGATACAGATATGACCGAAGTCTAGGAATAAGACGTACAGTCACCCCGATTGGGAGGGTAGGTGACAGCCATTGACGTCTTATTCACATCGGGATCCCTAGAGTAGAGTCGATTCGAGTCAAGACATGATTTGATTTGAATTGCATGTTTAGATAGATCGGTTTCATAGACTATGGAGCCATTGTTATTGCTTTCATGCATGATTTATGATTTCGTATCAGCATGTATACATGTTTTATACTGGGATTTATTCTCACCGGAGTTTCCGGCTGTTGTTATGTCTGTATGTGTGCATAACAACAGGTGGGGCAGGATCTGGGTCACGTCAGAGATGAGATCAAGATAGCGTGGTGACTACGGGCGCAGAAGATCACTAGTGATGTTGTAGTAGATTTGTACTACTCGTAGTTTATGGTTTGTATTAAACACTAGTGATGTGGTTGTAGTAAAACATGACATGTATATTATATGTGTTGTAATTAAATAAAGAAAGATATTATGCGTAGTATTTACATTTGAATTAATGTTAAAAAGCAAAAATTTGACCCACATTTTGAATAAAGATCCAATTAATCCCGAAAAAAATTGAGTTAGAGCCCGGGTCCCCACAACAGGTGGTATCAGAGCCATAGGTTCGGTAGACTGAGATATAATAGAATGAGCGGGGTAGATCGAGTCTTCTTCCTTGCTTTTGATGTGCTAGCATGATTTAATGCTTTCCCTATTATATGTTGTATTGTATATGAGTTGATTTACAGCATATACTTGTAAAGACTGAATCAGAACCGATTCTGGATCAGAGGTATATGATCAGAGGAGGGCTGAGACAGATTGTATAGATTGTATCCTAATCTGTTTGATAATCAGATATGCCGCCTAGAAGGATACCGCAACCAGCTGCAAGACAAGTGCCAAAACAGGGGAGTACGTCAGGTACCCAGATGGACGTAACCGCTACCCCGATGGAGACTCTGTTGAAGCGGTTTCAGTCATTCCGACCTCCGACTTTGAAAGGCACTGAGAATGCAGCGGATTGCGAAAGCTGGTTGGATGATATAGAGATGTTATTTGAATCACTTGCCTATACAGATGAACGTAGAGTGAAGCTGGTTGGGCATCAATTGCAAGAAGTGGCCAAGAGTTGGTGGCTAACGGCGAAACGAGCCTTAGAACATCGAGGTATTGATATTACTTGGAAAGTTTTTAAAGATGAATTTTATCAACGTTTCTTTCCAGTGTCTTACCGAATAGATAAAGGGGCAGAATTCGCCAACTTGAGACAGGGCCAGTGGAACATAGAGGAGTATGTTGCCAAATTCTCGTCCTTGCTTCGATTTGCACCTCATGTAGCAGGGAATGATGAGGCAGTTGCCGATCAGTTCATCAATGGCTTAAATCCTGACATTTTCACCTTGGTGAACACGGGACGACCCAATACCTTTTCTGATGCACTGAACAGAGCGAAGGGAGCAGAGGCTGGCTTGATTAGGCAGCGAGGGGCTTCCTATAGTGCTCAGGGTCAGAGACCGCCACCGTTCGCCGCCCAGTTTCCACCACCTCCTCCTCGATTTGATAGTGGAATCAGTAGTAGTGGGAAGAAAGATTCTTTGAAAGCTAAGGGTAAGCAGTTCAAGAGAGCAGGGAGCAGTTCATCGAACTCCAGTGGGTCAAGACAGAGAGGTCCTAGCCAGAGTACAGATGTGACAGGTGTATATTGTACTACTTGTGGAGGCCGACATGCCACAGAGCAGTGTCAGGGAGTGATGGGCAGATGTAACATATGTAAGCAATAGGGACATTTCGCCAGAGTTTGTCCCCAGAGAGGTGCCCAGAGATTTCAGAGTGCAGGGTCATCAGCATCAGTGACTCAGCCTGAGAGGCAAGCTTCATCTGTCCATTCCTTCTAGCCCACGCCTACACAGTCCCAGCCTAGAGCCAGAGGTGGCCAGACAGTGAGCCAACCTCCCAGACAACAAGCTCAGGTGTTTGCATTGACGGAAGAGCAAGCCCAAGATGCACCAGACGATGTGATTGCAGGTAACTATTTTCTTTGCGGTTATCCTGCATATGTATTGATAGATACAGGTGCATCACATACATTCATATCAGAACGTTTTGCATTGACACATGCATTGCCTGTAGAGTCATTGTCTACTGTAGTGTCTATTTCTTCTCCGTTGGGAAGTGGTCTGATATCTGTGACTTCAGTTAGACATTGCATACTACAGTTTGAAGGGCATGAGATTGATTTAGAATGTGTTGTACTTGGTTTATCTGATTTTGATTGTATTGTCGGGATTGACATGTTGAATAAGTACAGAGCCACCGTAGACTGTTTTTACAAGATTGTCAGATTCAGACCTGAAATGACAGAGGAGTGGAAATTATACGGTAAGGGTTCCAGATCTCGGATTCCCTTAGTATCTGCTCTGACTATGAGTAAATTGTTGCAACAAGAAGCAGAAGGGTTCCTTATTTATTCAGTAGATTTACTGAAATCGAGCCCGGCATTGGCAGATTTGCCAGTAGTACGGGAGTTTGCAGATGTATTTCCTGACGATATTACCTCCAGCCCGAGAGGTAGATTTTAGCATTGATCTTATTCCAGGTACCGTTCCTATTTCAAGAGCTCCGTATAGGATGGCGCCAATAGAACTGAAAGAATTGAAAGCACAACTAGAAGATCTTCTAGCCAAGGGATATATCAGACCTAGTGTGTCTCCTTGGGGCGCACCAGTACTATTTGTGCGAAAGAAATACGGTTCTATGCGATTATGTATTGACTACCGGCAACTGAACAAGGCGACGGTAAAGAATAAGTACCCATTGCCTCGTATCGACGATTTATTTGATCAGTTACAGGGATCATCTGTCTATTCCAAGATTGATTTGCGATCGGGATATCATCAACTCAGAGTTCGAGATGTTGATATACCGAAGACATCATTCCGAATCAGGTATGGACATTACGAATTTATTGTCATGCCTTTTGGTTTAACGAATGCTCTAGCGGTGTTTATGGGGTTGATGAACCGTGTTTTCCAAAGGTATTTAGGTGAGTTTGTGATTGTTTTATCGATGATATTTTGGTGTATTCTAAGAATAGAAATGAGCATGCAGAGCATCTAAGAATTGTATTGCAGACACTGAGAAATGAAAGGTTGTATGCTAAATTGTCAAAGTGTGAGTTTTGGTTGAATCAAGTTGTCTTCTTGGGTCATATCATATCTGGAGATGGTATTTCCGTGGATCCGAGTAAAGTGGAAGCTGTGATCAGTTGGCCGAGACCGACTTTGGTGCCTGAGATACGCAAGTTTCATGGGTCTAGCAGGGTACTATCGACGATTTATCAAAGATTTCTCCAGTATTGCGAAGCCGATTACCCAGTTGACGCAAAAGAATACGCCGTTTGTGTGGTCTGAAGATTGTGAATCCAGCTTCCTAGAGTTGAAGAAGAGGCTGACCCGTGCACCTGTCTTGATGATTCCTTCAAGTACTGGCGATTTCGTTGTATATTGTGATGCATCTCACAGAGGGTTGGGATGTGTTCTTATGCAGCGGGGTCATGTGATCGCATATGCCTCTAGACAGCTGAAGCCACACGAGATTCGATACCCCATTCATGATCTTGAATTGGCGGCTATCGTATTTTCCTTGAAGATGTGGCGTCATTATCTTTATAGTGAGAAATTTGAGATCTATTATGATCATAAAAGCCTGAAGTATCTGTTTTTTCAGTCAGAGTTGAACATGAGACAGCGTAGATGGCTTGATCTACTGAAAGATTTTGATTGCGAGATCAAGTACTATCCAGGGAAGTCAAATGCAGCAGCAGATGCCTTGAGTCGAAAGGTTTGTGCCCTATCCTTATCGACGAAAGGTGTTTCGAATTTATTTGAAGATTGTTGTTTGTCTGGTTTAGCATTTGACACAGATAGTAGACCATTGAGACTTGCCACGATTCAAGTTGAGCCAGATTTGATTATGAAAATCAAAGAAGCTCAAAGAACAGATCAGAATATACAGAAGTCAATTCAGATGATCAGATCAGGACATCAGTCTGAATATCAGGTACGTGATTTTGTCCTGTATCTGAATAACCGTATTGTAGTGCCAGATGTTTCAGAGTTGAAACAACAAATATTGTCAGCAGCACACTGTAGTCGGTTCAGCATTCACCCTGGTGGCAGAAATATGTACAACGACTTGAAGACACAGTTCTGGTGGAAACAGATAAAATCATGATGTTGCCGAATATGTGTCTAAGTGCTTAAATTGCCAAAAGGTGAAGGCCGAAAGAAAGAAGCCCGGAGGTTTACTTCAGAGTTTGTCTATTCCTGAATGGAAATGGGATCACATTTCCATGGATTTCGTGACGAAGTTACCTCGATCATCCCGGGGTTGTGATGCGATTTGGGTTGTGATAGACAGATTAACCAAATCAGCGTGTTTTATTCCATACAGAATGACATACCGACACGATCAGATGGCTGAGATATATGTCAGAGAGGTAGTCAGATTGCATGGTGTGCCGAAATCCATCGTATCAGACCGTGATCCACGATTCACTTCTAACTTTTGGCACAGTCTGCAGCAGGCTTTAGGTACGACATTGCACCTGAGCACTGCTTATCATCCCCAGACAGACGGACAGTCATAGCGGACTATCCAAACTTTAGAGGACATGTTGAGAGCTGTAGTGCTAGACTTTGGCACTAGTTGGCAAGATTCACTACCGTTGTGTGAATTCTCGTACAACAACAGCTATCAAACGAGCATAGAGATGGCACCGTTTGAAGCATTATATTGCAAGAAGTGCAGATCTCCTCTATATTGGGATGATATATCTGAGGTACCAGAACTTGGGCCTGATATGATTCGTGAGATGACCGAGAAAGTAAAGATAATTCAGAAGAGAATGAAAACAACACAGGATAGACAAGCCAAATATGCCAATATCAGACGTAGACCGCTTGTATTTGAAAAAGGGGACAGAGTATTCTTGAAGATTTCCCCCTTCAGAGGCATTGTCAGATTTGGCAAGCGTAGGAAATTGTCTCCTAGATACATCGGTCCATACGAGATTCTTGAGAAGATTGGCGATCGAGCATATCGACTGGCTCTTCCTCCTTCTCTATCCGGAATACATGACGTTTTTCATGTATCGATGCTGCGTAGATACATGCCAGATTATTCTCATGTCATTCGGCCTGACGAAGCTGAGCTGGATCAAACGTTGAGTTATATTGAGCAACCGATACAGATTCTCGATCGGAAAGAAAAACAGCTCAGAACGAAGATTATTCCGCTAGTGAAAGTCCAGTGGAATCGTCATGGCACTGAAGAAGCGACTTGGGAGACAGAAACAGATATGAGACAGAAATATGTCGAGTTGGTTACATGATGTGAGTATTTATTCAGCTTTTGATTATATTGTTTTCATTTATGATACGATTGATGACCTGCGATTTCGAGGACGAAATCATTTTTAGAGGGGGAGAAATGTAAGGCTTGAAATTTATTAGTCTTCATTGATGTGATATTCGGAAGATATGAGTATGCATGACATGTAATGAGAGGCGCTAAATGAAAAGATGAAGTGTTGCTTGAAGAAGAAGACGCACCCGCGCCCCTTTTGATACCGCACCCGCGGTGCATGGACAGAAAATTGGTCATTTTACAGTAGGGTCACCGCACCCGCGGTCCAAGAAAGAGTGCACCCGCGGTGGATGGACAGAGAGTTGGAAAGTATTTACAGAAATGACACCGCACCCGCGGTACAAACGTGACCGCACCTGCGTTGATGTTACCGCACCCGCGGTCGTTTAATTTCAGAAAATGAAAAGCATGCCGTGGGCACAGCGCACCCGCGGTGCTGCATGCGAGAAATCCACCTTTGTTCCTTGTTGTGACACATGGCATATATATATATAGATATTGAACTGATTAGTTCTTCTCATTTGAGAATTCAGAATCGAGAGCATCTCCAACAATTTCTCAAGTTCTCCCAAAGTTATAATTGTGATTGTGTGAGATTTTTACGTTAAAACTTGAATCTAAATATAGATTTGGGTTCCTTTCTTTGGAAGCTACAAGAAGAGGTAAGTTTCATTCAATTCCAGCACCTTTTGATATATATGTGTTAGGAGAAGAATGAATTGAGTTTCATAATATGTTCTTGAGATTATTGATATCGTAGAAACGCAACCGGATCAAAGAACGGACGTTGTATGCCATAGTTATTATTTTCCAGCATGTTTAGAGTTAACCTATACAGACTTTGAGTACTATCATATGCTCATGATGATGATTATGAGTTGAGAAGTATGAAGTGATGATATATGTTGAGAGTTGGATTGACCGGTATCGAGAAATTACGTCGTTATGCCGTTAAATTGTACCGAGATCAAGTATTGAATTGGATATGTGTTGATTGAGATTAGAGATTGATAGAATATGTATGAACATTTCCATTTCAGATTTGATATTGACAGATTCGTCTTCGAGACTTCGACTACGACAGATTGTACGACGAAAGGTATAATGCATGTTTTGTTTGGGGAAGACACAACTCAAATGAGATTCAGTTTGAGTTTCCCAACAAAATCACATACTAGAATTATTGTTTATCTTTTGATATGATTGTGATTTGTTTATAGATTTATATTCAAATCTCTTGATATGATAATGCCTTGTTTATAGATTTATATTCAAGCCTTTGAGATAGGAGAGTCAATGGCAGACTTGCCAAACTAGATGTTCGGTGGTATCGACGCTTCGGACCAGATTCAATCCGATTGTAGACCTTCGATACAGATATGACCGAAGTCTAGGAATAAGACGTACAGTCACCCCGATTGAGAGGGTAGGTGACAGCCATTGACGTCTTATTCACACCGGGATCCCTAGAGTAGATTCGATTCGAGTCAAGACATGATTTGATTTGAATTGCATGTTTAGATAGATCGATTTCATAGACTATGGAGCCATTGTTATTGCTTTCATGCATGATTTATGATTTCGTATCAGCATGTATACATGTTTTATACTGGGATTTATTCTCACCGGAGTTTCCGGCTGTTGTTATGTCTGTATGTGTGCATAACAACAGGTGGGGCAGGATCTGGGTCACGTCAGAGATAAGATCAAGATAGCGTGGTGACTACGGGCGCAGAAGATCACTAGTGATGTTGTATTAGATTTGTACTACTCGTAGTTTATGGTTTTTATTAAACAATAGTGATGTGGTTGTAGTAAAACATGACATGTATATTATATGTGTTGTAATTAAATAAAGAAAGATATTATGCGTAGTATTTACATTTGAATTAATGTTAAAAAGCGAAAATTTGACCCACTTTTTGAATAAAGATCCAATTAATCCCGAAAAGAATTGAGTTAGAGCCCGGGTCCCCACAGATACTTTCTCATCGTTGATACCTGTTTGTGGGTAGCAACCAATCCTCCCCGCTGGAAGGATTGATAGTCTTGAAGCTTCAGCCAGAAATGCAAAATTTTCTCAAAAACATCATTTTCCATTATTGGCTTTCTTGACTCCACAACTGATAACATAAATGTCTGCAATTTCTGGACTCTTTGAACCACTCGCTCCTGCCATTGCTATTTGAAACTGATATCTACTTGCTAATGAGTTGTGATTAACCGTGTTATTCCTCTTTATAGTCAAAGCTCAAGGCAACTGAAGAGACGCAATCATCACACGGGACGATTCATCTTCTGAGCATAAGATTTCTTTTCTTTAATCACACGTCATTTTAACCATCGTTTAAATTTCCAGAATATAATATATGCATTTATTAAGGGCTATTATCAATTTGAAAAGTTAACCGAGAAGACAATAGTCAGTTGGTATTCAACTGAACTGACTAAGATTTCAACTGGTCATTCAGCTGCTGATCTAAATGATCTTCTCCGATAAGTTGACTAATAAATCGAATAATATTCTATATTAAATGATGTGACTATTTATCGAAGCATTAATTACTGTCTTTCAACGAATAGTATTTTGGAACGTGGACTGCTACTACTTAAATAATAATTCACCCAAGTGTAGGTTGTCTGCAAGTAATATATTTCGTAAGTACGAGATCGATCCTCAGAGAGGTTATTTTGAGTTTAAATTTATTAATTTATAGATTACCAAATGCAGGAATGAAGTTTACAAATTATAAATTTTGTCAAGGCTTGAGGATTTATTCTTAGTTTATGTAATATTGTTTAACTAAAAGTAAAACAAAAGAAACCACCATAAATAATGGTTCCAAAAAAATTAAACACACACATAATATAATATAGTTCCCACTATAGAAAATACCGAATTAACCGATATTATATATATAGTACCTATGATTATAATTATAACTATATAAATAAATAATTGCATAAAGTAAATTGATAACAACAAATAATTCATTTTTATACCTACAATAAAAATAAGTTAGCTAAATGAAAAGAAATAAAGAAAGAATATACAAAATATAAACAATCTTACTTCACCAAGAATGCATCCTCTTCACCTTGACATAATAGATTTAGCTTGCCATAAGCTTACTTTTGATCAACACTAAAATATCACTCATAGTTGAGAACATGAAAGAAAATATATTGGAACTTAGAACTTTGATACACACTTACACTATATTTTACAATGAGATAGAATGATTCTCATTTCTCACCACTCACTCACAAAAGATGTGTGAGTATGTATTATACTTTTACAAAAAAATTCTTTCAATTATACATGTTAACAACCATACAAACCATATCTTTAACTATATTCTCATAAAAATTTTAGAAATTATTTTATTTGAAAACACATACAATTATATATATGTATGAACACATATATTATATATTTTATATTAATTGATCAAAATATATATATAAATTGGTACATATGAAAAAATAATTTTTCTTTTAGTCTGTATTTTGAATATAATGAATATTAAAATATAGTGTATTGTGATTTTCCAATAATTATTAACTAATGCGTCTCAGGTGCATTTTAGTGACACCTTACTCGACATTGAACTAAAAATTATTATTATTATTACTATATATAAGTATATATTTTAATTTTTATATAAAAAAACTAAGAGGAGAGGAAGAATAAATTATTCATACCTTAAAGAAAAACATTAAAACATACCGTTGAATCAAAAGTTTAGCATCACATGAATTTTCTTTTCTTACTTTTGGATGTTGGCCAATTAAGTTGAGATAAGGATGGATCTGGTTCATGACTAAATCCTTGCAGTAAATCAATAAGTTCACCTTCACTTGTAGCAGAAACTAACATCCTTCGCGAAGCTAATGAAATAAATCCCTGTTCCACAACATCATCAAGAAACGATAACATTTTATCATAATAATTGTTAACATTTAACAAACCAATTGGCTTATTGTGGATATTTAATTGTGCCCAACAAACAGTATGAAATACTTCTTCCAAAGTACCGAAACCTCCTGGCAAAGCAATGAAAGCATCTGAATGTTCAATCATTTGAGTAATTCGTTCATACATGTTGTCCACTTTCATTTCTTCTCCTATTGTTGGTCCTATAAGATTGGCTAAGGTAATCGGAATAATGTCTAAAACTTCACTTCCACCTGAATGCGCAGCTTTTGCAACTTTTCCCATGAGGCCAACTTCACCACCACCATATACCAAATGAATCTTTTTTTTAGCAAGTGTTATTCCAAGATTTTCTGCTACTTCTTCATAAATTGAATCTTTTCCTGCACTAGATTTACAAAATACACAAATATTTTTTATTTTACTTACCGTGGACGTTGACATGTTGAGAAATATGTTTTTTGTAATTGTTAGATCACAGCATATGAATTTATAAGCGTAACATGCCAAAAGTCAATATTTGAACAGGAAATTATTATTATTAAAAGAAAATAAAAATGACAAAATTAAAACAAATATATACAGCGTAGTTGTGATTGTGGCTCACATCTTCCTCTGATTTTACGTTCAGTAAAGGCTTCAACGCCTTCTATGAGTCGAGGATATGCTTCCCATCCAATTTTCTTATAAATTGGCAAACATGATCTTTTAACGTCAGATTCCCAAGACGAAATTGTGTATATATATTTACTTATCTAAATAGATATGCGTTACTACAGTAGGATCTTTGTAAGGCTGATTCCACCGTCCATATTGATATTCCTCCTGTTGAAATTGCCACCATAGTTTAAGAAGTCCATTTTGCACGTACCCACTAGAATACGTATCAAGAACCTCTAGAAAATTATCCAAAGGCTCTTTACTCAGACCATTCTTAATGAATAAAATTTTATCTTCTCTATCCATTATGTCATTCCAACATTTTTGCATTTTCCCTTACAAGTCCACCTTGCACATTTATGACATCCACCTATACGTTTAGCTCTTCGCTTTTTGGCATATGTGCTTTTACCAAATCCTGGCATATGTCTTATTATTAATTCACTTGCTTCCCCAACCAATCGGACTTTTGCTTCAATTATCAAACGGAGATCATTCGGTATGCCATATGACATCATCAACCTTAGCCGCTCACATCTAGCTTTATAAATTTTTTTCAACGCATTATCAGGTAAACAAGCAAAATATTTACGAAGATTCATAATACACGCATCCATATTATTATTATTATATATATTTCAATTATTTTAGGAAAACTGAAGAAACTGACTTAAACAGTCACAGAGTACCGTTATCCGCCACTTAACCGGGAAATGAACTAGAATCTGTAAAACAAAATGAAAATATCAAACAACTATTGTGGATCATATAAAGGCATAAACTCATTATTAAGAATTTCATTTTCTATAAAAGGCTTAAGTCTTTGCCCATTAACTTTAAACACGTCATTATTTTTAGGATTTTCAATATCAACAGCACCATGAGGATAAACAAATTTGACTATAAATGGTCCTGACCACCTCGATCTTAGTTTACCTGAAAATAAATGCAAACGAGAATTATAAAGCAAAATTTTTTGTCCGATTTCAAATGACTTTCTCATAATATTTTTATCATGAAAGGCTTTAGTTTTATCTTTATAAATCTTTGAATTTTCATATGCATCATTTCTTAATTCTTCAAGTTCATTTATTTGCAACTTTCTTAATTTAGATGCATCATCTAAATTAATATTAAATGCTTTAATTGCCCAATAAGCTTTATGTTCAAGTTCAACCGGTAAATGACAATGCTTACCAAAAACTAACCTATATGGTGACATCCCTAATGATGTTTTAAATGCAGTTCTATATGCCCATAATGCATCAGTTAATCTTAAAGACCAATCTTTTCGATTTGGATTAACTGTTTTTTCTAAAATTTGTTTTATTTCTCTATTTGCAAGTTCAACTTGACCATTACTTTGAGGATGATATGGGGTAGAAACTTTATGTGTAAGGCCATATTTTCTTAACAAAGAAGAAAATGATTTATTTATAAAATGACTTCCCCCATCACTAATTATCGCTCTAGGTATTCCAAATCGGTTAAAAATATTTTCTTTTAAAAATTTTATAACAACTTTATGATCATTAGTTCTACGTGCAATTGCTTCAATCCATTTTGAAACATAATCAACAGCGACTAAAATGTACGTATATCCAAAAGATAATGGAAATGGACCCATAAAATCTATCCCAAAACTATCAAATATTTCAATAATTATGATTGGATTTAAAGGCATCATGTTTCGTTTTGAAATTGATCCCATCTTCTGACAGTTTTCACAAGATTTGCAAAATAAATGCGTATCTTTGAATAAAGACGCCCAATAAAATCCACATTGTAAGATTTTTGTAGCTGTTTTATTGGATGAAAAATGACATCCATATACTTCAGAATGACAAAATTTAATAACATTACTGACTTCATTGTCGGGTATGCATCGTCGAAAAATTTGGTCAGGACAATACTTAAATAAGTAAGGATCATCCCAATAAAATTTTTTAACTTCTATCAAGAATTTATTCTTATCCTGTGAATTCCAATGAGAAGGCATTTTATTTGTCACAAGAAAATTTACAATGTTAGTAAACCAGGGCATAATAGTAGCATAAAACAACTGATCATCTTGGAAATTTTCATTTATTGGTATTTCATTATGAGATGATTCAGTCATTATTCTAGATAAATGATCGGCTACAACATTTTTTTTTCCTTTTTTATCTTTAATTATAATATCAAATTCTTGTAACAATAAAATTCACCGTATTAATCTTGTCTTAGCATCTTGTTTATTTGATAAATATTTTATGGCAGAATGATCGGTGTAAACTATAGTAGTAGAACCAATTAAATAAGATCGAAACTTATCTAATGCAAATACTACTGAAAGTAATTCTTTTTCAGTAGTTGAATAATTTATTTGGGCACTATTTAAGATTCTACTAGCACAATAGATTGCATAAGGTTTTCCTTCTTTTCTTTGTCCTAACACAGCTCCTATAGCATAATCACTTGCATCACACATTAATTCAAATGGTAAAGACCAATCTGGAGGTTGTAAAATAGGTGATGTAACTAAAAGATTAATAATTTTTTTAAAAGCATTTTCACATTTCTGAGTCCATTCAAATTGTGTATCTTTTGTTAAAAGATTTGAAATTGGTTTAGATATTATGCTGAAATTTTTTATAAACCTTCTATAAAATCCTGCATGACCCAAGAATGATCGAACTTCTTTGACCGTTTTTGGTGATGTTAAATTAGCAATAACATCAACTTTGACTTTATCAACTTCAATTCCTTTTTCAGATATCACATGTCCTAAAACAATCCCAGATTTAACCATATAATGACATTTTTCCCAATTTAAAACAAGATTTTTTTCTTCACATCTTTTTAATACTTCTTCTAGATTTTTAAGACAATTTTCAAATGAGTTTCAAAAAACAGTTATATCATCCATAAAAACTTCTACATATTCTTCAATCATATCACTGAAAATACTTAACATGCATCTTTGAAAAGTAGCCGGAGCATTACATATACCAAATGGCATTCTTTTAAATGCAAAAGTTCCGAAAAGACAAGTAAAAGTAGTTTCTCTTGATCTTCTAATGATATAGGTATTTGATAATACCCCGAATTCCCATCAAGAAAACAGTAATAAGAATTTCCTGCTACTTTTTCTAGAATTTAATCTAAAAATGGTAGTGGGAAATGATCTTTTCTAGTTGCATCATTTAATTTTCTATAATCAATACACATACGCCAACTAGATGGAATCCTAGCTTGTAATAACTCTCCCTTTTCATTTTTTATAACAGTGATGCCAGACTTTTTAGGTACTACTTGTGTTGGACTTACCCATTTACTATCTGAAATTGGATAGATAATTCCAGCGTCTAATAGTTTTAATACTTCATTCTTAACAACTTCCTTCATATGTGGATTTAACCTTCTTTGTGGTTGTTGATATGTTTTAGCATTTTCTTCCAAGTGAATTTTATGTGTACAATATGTTTTAGCATTTTCTTCCAAGTGAATTTTATGTGTACAAATTAAAGTATTCATACCTTTTATATCTTTCAAAGTCCATCCAATTGCATTTTTATATTTTTTAAGTAATTTAATCAAATTATCTTCTTGATTTGGCAAAAGAGTGGAAGAAATTACAACAGGAAATGTTTTATTTTTACCAAGAAATACATATTTCAATTCTAATGGTAAAACTTTTAATTCAATTTTTGTATTATCATCTTCTTTAAAATTATTTTTAGACTCAAAACTTTCTATTGAAAAAACTTCAGATTGTTGATTTAAGTTTTCTTCTTGTATATTTTCTTCCACAGTTGTTTCAATTTCATTATCATATTCATTTTCATTAATACTTGGTTGTTTACATAAATTGAACACATTAAGTTCTAGAGTCATATTTCCAAAAGATAATTTCATTATTCTATTTCGACAATTAATTAAAGTATTTGAAGTTGCTAGAAATGGTCGTCCCAATATTACTGGAATTTCATTATATACTTCTATTGGTTGTGTATCCAAAACAATAAAATCTACATGATATATGAATTTAGCAACTTGAACCAACACATCTTCTACAATACCTCTAGGTATTTTGATTGACCTATCCGCCAGTGAGAGAGTAACAGAAGTGGGTTTTAATTCTCCTAAATTAAGTTTTTCATAAACTGAATAAGGAAGTAAATTCACACTTGCTCCCAATTCCAACAAAGCTTTTTTAATTTTATTTTCTCCAATAATACATGAAATTTTTGGACAACCAGGATCTTTATATTTTAAACTAGAACTATTTTGAAGAATAGAACTTATTTGTTCAGCCAAAAATGCTTTTTTCTTCACATGCAATTTTCTCTTTACAGTACATAAGTCTTTTAAAAATTTTGCATAAGAATGTACTTGTTTAATAGCATCTAATAATGGAATATTTATCTTCACTTGTTTAAAAACTTCATAGATATCAGAATCACTTTTTTGTTTTTTATGATTTGTTAATGCATGAGGAAATAGTGGAGGTTTATTTGACTTATTTACTATTTCAGATGATTTATCATTCACCATATTATTCTTAAAATTTAAGGTATCATCATTCTCAAAAGTATCAGGATTATCATCCTTACTCTTTGATTTTAAATGATCCTTGTTTCCATTACTATATGGATCATTAACTATTTTACCACTTCTAAGGGTAATAACAGATTTTATTTAATCAATTTTTTCATTTTTTAATTCTTGATTTTGATTTTTAGGATTAGGTTGAGGTTGAGATGGAAATTTTCCTTTTTCATGAATATTAATTGCAGATGCAAATTTTGCAAGAGTTTCTTTCAAATCACTCATAGATTGACTGTTTTGAATATTGAAAGACTCTTGCTTTTGGATAAATGCATGAATTACATCTTCAAAGTTTTTTCTTGGAGGTGTAACATAAGGAATATAACCTTGATGATTTTGGTTATTTTGAAAATATTGTTGTGACGGTTGTGCATTATTATCATTCCTCTAACTAAAATTAGGATGATTTTTCCATCCAGGATTATATGATGGTGAAAAAGGATCTAGTATTGTTTTTTATAATTGTTAACATAATTTGCTTGTTCATGGAGACATTCTTTAAATGAAGGTAATGTTGGACAATCTTTTGTAGCATGATCATGTGTATCACATATATGACAAACAATTTCTTGAATACTTTTTAATTGACCACTCTTTTTCATTTCTAATGACTCAATTTTTCTTGCTAAAGATGCAAGTTTAGCTTGAATATCTATATCATCTTTAAGATTATAGATACCACTCCCATTTGTTGAATTATTGTTTTTAGTTGTTGGTGGTTCTATTGTGCCTATATTATCCCAATTTTGAGCATTTTCTGCTAATGAATCCAAATATTCCATAGCTTCATTTGGGTTTTTATCTTCAAAAGTTCCATTACACATGAATTCTATCTGTGAGGCCCGGGGCCGAAGAGGGCGGGGGGTGATCGCCGGTGCCATCAGTTAGTTGCACGGACAATGAGCGGCTCCTGGCAGGCTTCTAGGTGAAGGGAACATGAATGAACCGAACCCACACGGGAATGAGAGGGATTCCGAGACTGTTCAACGTAATGGACTGTACAGTTGAAGAGGGCTTAAAAGATTTGATTTGTACTACTCATATCACGAAGGTGCATCTTCTTTTCGGTAGCTCATCACATAAGAACTCCAAAGTTAAGCGTGCTTGACTTGGGGCAATTTTAGGATGGGTGACCTCCTGGGAAGTTTCCCAGGGTGCGTGTGAGTGAGGACATAAGCACGCTGGAAAGACTCGTCTTGATACAGTGAGGACAGTCGTCGAATCTGGGGCGTTACAAGTGGTATCAGAGCCGACCTCTCTTAGTACGGTGTGGTTCGGGGACGAACCAAACGGAAGCTGGTGGGCATGTGAGGCCCGGGGCCGAAGAGGGCGGGGGGTGATCGCCGGTGCCATCAGTTAGTTGCACGGACAATGAGCGGCTCCTGGCAGGCTTCTAGGTGAAGGGAACATGAATGAACCGAACCCCACACGGGAATGAGAGGGATTCCGAGACTGTTCAATGTAATGGACTGTACAGTTGAAGAGGGCTTAAAAGATTTGATTTGTACTACTCATATCACGAAGGTGCATCTTCTTTTCGGTAGCTCATCACATAAGAACTCCAAAGTTAAGCGTGCTTGACTTGGGGCAATTTTAGGATGGGTGACCTCCTGGGAAGTTTCCCAGGGTGCGTGTGAGTGAGGACATAAGCACGCTGGAAAGACTCGTCTTGATACAGTGAGGACAGTCGTCGAATCTGGGGCGTTACACTATCATTTGCCTATCTTTAGGTATTAAACCTTCATAAAAGTGAGAAACTATTCTCCATGTTTCAAAACCATGATGTGGGCATGTATTAAGTAATTCTTTATAGCTAATCCCAACATTGATAAAACATTTCTCCTTGTTTTTGAGAAAAAGTTGTAATTTGTCTTTTAAAAGAGTTTGTTCTATGGGAAGGGAAAAACTTTTTGAGAAATTGTTGTTGCATTTCTTCCCATGATCTTATTGAACTTGATCTTAAATTCTGCAGCCATGTTCTAGCTTTATCTTTTAAAGAAAAAGGGAAAAGCTTTAATCGAACTATATCCATGCTACAATTTTGATCATTATAAGTGTTACAAACTTCCTCAAATTCTCTTAGATGCAAATATGGATTTTCAGAATCTAAGCCATGAAAATTTTGTAAAAGTTGAATAATTTGAGGTTTGAAGTTGAAATTAGATGCATCAGGAGGAAAAATTAAACAAGATGGGGCACTAGTTCTAATAGGGTTCATATGGTGCCTAAGTGTTCTTAATTGATCATGTTCTTGATTATTATTATTATTATTATTATCATTATCTTGATTATTTGAATTATCATCCATGTTTAAATTATTTTCAGATACTCGAATAAGTCTACCACTTTTTTTTCGACTCCAAATACTCATACAAAAAAAAAAACAACACAATACTTATAAATAAAACATAATTAACAAATATAAACTTAATTTATACCTCCCCGGCAACGGCGCCAAAAACTTGCTACTACTTAAATAATAATTCACCCAAGTGTAGGTTGTCTGCAAGTAATATATTTCGTAAGTACGAGATCGATCCTCAGAGAGGTTATTTTGAGTTTAAATTTATTAATTTATAGATTACCAAATGCAAGAATGAAGTTTACAAATTATAAATTTTGTCAAGGCTTGAAGATTTATTATTAGTTTATGTAATATTGTTTAACTAAAAGTAAAACAAAAGAAACCACCATAAATAATGGTTACAAGAAAATTAAACACACACATAATATAATATAGTTCCCACTATAGAAAATACCGAATTAACCGATATTTTATATATGGTACCTATGATTATAATTATAACTATATAAATAAATAATTGCATAAAGTAAATGTTAAATTAAATCATTATATTTCATTTAGAACAACCGGTAGAGCCACGCTATTGCCTAAATGAAATATATTGATTTAATAAGTTAGTTGCGGAAAAGTTAGTTGTGATAAAGTAAAAGTTAGATGCGAAAAATAAAAGTTAGTTGCGATAAAGTAAATGTTAGATTGTTAGATGTTAGTATTAAATCATAATATTTCATTTAGAACAACCGGCAGAGCCACGCTATCGTCTAAATAAAATATTATGATATTATTATATAAATATATATATATATCTATATATATATAATAATAAGTGATGAAATATTTATTGTATCAAAATTAAACAACAAATCAAGATAACCACTTTAATGGTATCAAGCATTTGATGTAAATTGATAACAACAAATAATTCATTTTTATACCTACAATAAAAATAAGTTAGCTAAATGAAAAGAAATAAAGAAAGAATATACAAAATATAAACAATTTTACTTCACCAAGAATGCATCCTCTTCACCTTGACATAATAGATTTAACTTGCCATAAGGTTACTTTTGATCAACACTAAAATATCACTCATAGTTGAGAACATGAAAGAAAATATATTGGAACTTAGAACTTTGATACACACTCACACTATATTTTACAATGAGATAGAATGATTCTCAAGCTAGCACAAGGCCTCTATTTATAGGCCAAATGAGAGAAAGGGTCAAAATTTTTATTAATGCCATGTAGTTGCAATAGTATTCTTTGTCTCCTCCAAGTTCAATTCCATGTCCCTTCTTTCAATGCTTTGTTCCACGACTTTAATCACCGAATTTGACTCTGCTCAAAGCGGCAAACATGTGGGGAATTGTCTGTAGATGAATTTGGCCACTTGGTTCACCTCATTTGGTTAAATATTGAAATAGTTATGATTTTTTTACTATATGCTGGTCATAGTAAAAGTAAATTTGTCCTTCTTTTTGATATTTGCACAATTTGATCATCTTAATGAACTTTTTAGGCAATCATGTCTTCTGCAAAGTTGTAGATAATTTCTCAAGGATTCCAAACATATTTGAGTCACCTCCATTTGAATTTTCTAGCTTGAGTTATCATTATTTTACCAACACGTAGAAAACCGGAAAATAAAACATATTTAGTAAGACAATTAAACATAAACAAACAATACTAAAATAACATAATTTTATAATTTTAATGAAACATAAATTTTAAAATACAGGTTTTAACATATAATAAATTATTAATTTTAAGTTTCATCATGGACCCATGTAATCCATGAATACTTTACACACGTTTTTACCACACGTACACACATGTTTAATTCAAATTTTCCTGGACTGACACATGTCCAATAATTTGAACAGTCACTTACATCAGTCTATACCCGCTCCATTCCAGTTTTTCTCCTTACGCTTGAAATTTACAGAGAAAAAAAATTCAAGGTTTTCTTTCTCGCAAAAAAACATTCAATCAAATGAAAAATCAGATCCGAGCTCATGTCATGAATGCAATGGAAATCAACTTTGACTCAGTTATGACTGTATCAGATGAAGCTGTGAAGAACATCTTCATGAAACTGGAAGCAGCTAGGCTGAAACAATTTTTGGGATTATCTTCCCAAGAAATCTATACTAAAGAGATTCAGGATCTATGTGCCAATGGCTATGTCACTACAACCGGCAGTATCTCAGCTACTGTAAATGGTCAGCTGCTAATCGTTGACGAGGATTTCTTCTGCAACCTATTTCAACTGCCCACTGATGGGCTAGATAATCTCTCTGAAGTAAAGGCATCTAATGTTGAGAAGATGCAAACTGTTCTTTCTGCAGATGGTCGAAAAATCAAAGTTTCTGATCCCAATAAGGAACTGAGGCCAGAGGTGCAACTGCTGGCAGATATCGTAGCCAAAGTGCTTTTGGCAAAGGCTGGATCCTTTGCTGCACTTACTCTTGAAAAATTTCAAGCTATGACTGCTATCATGGCTGGTCGGAGACCGAACTGAAAGAACATAATTTTCAACATCTTGAGGAATATGTTTCAATCGTCCAAGCATTCAAAGGGTTATGCGGTGCAGCTCAGCTATTTGTTGAAAGTCAAAGGGCTGGTGACTGATGATTCTTAAAAATCATCAAAACTGAAAATCTTCAATGCTAAGAATGTCCAACCACCAAAGCAGAAACAAGACATATCTCTTAAGAAGTTCTTGAAGGTAAAGAAGGAGATTGGGACACATGAGGCTCCCAAGTCAGTTTAGAAAAGGAATACTCTTTAGAAGAAGACAATCAAGCGCAAGTTGATTGTCAGTGAAACTGACTCTGAGAAGACTCCATCTCCCAAGGTCATCAAGAAGCCAAGAACTTTGAAGACAAAACATGCTGCTGCAGTTGGGACCATCCCAACTGAAAGACTGATGCAGTCGGGGGCTCAGCAGCCTATCAAGGCTATCCCTCTGAAAGCTATTCCAATTGAATCCTCAAATGAGGATCAGTTACCTCTGTCTGATATTCTACCAAAGAAGAAGGTCACCAAATCAGGTGAAAAGACGAAACTTGCTGGAGTTAAGGCTCCATTGATCACTATCTCTGGCTACACCTCTCTACCTCTTGCCAGACCAAAGGGGCTAGTGACCAGAGAACAAATTGATGCGACTACTTCAGGGTTTAGCATTCCTCATGCCCTGACTGACTCAAAAGGCAAGGGAAAAATGCAAGAAGAACCCAGGCCATCCAACGCAATCCAAACGCACATTGATCTTATTTTGGCAAGAGATCAATGAATTTTCAGAAAACAAGCTTAAGGCTTATGATGAATGGGTTCAATTCAGAACTGAAGTCTTTGCCAAGCAGCTTCAGAAGAAGTCAAATCTGAAGAAATTTGTTGATTTGGAAAATATTGTTATGAAGGTAGTCAAGACATCTACCATTGTTCAAGCTTTGGGGCGAAAGAATTATTTCTTCAATCAACTGAGAGCAACGAAGCTACAGAAAATAGTTGCTCAACTGCGACTGAACTATGATCCTACTAGTCCAACTGCATACAATGACAAAGTTGTGCATGAACAACTGGACTCGGATCTTCTCTCCTTGCAGATGGAGATCAAAAATTGGGAAATGGATCAAGAACTGATTCTTCCAGCAGCCTCTCAAGCTTTTTCATCAGAAGAGCCAGCTGAACCATCAATTCAAGAGCCTTCCAAGGACATAGTTGCTGAATCTTCTCAACAAGAAACTGTCCCTTCCACATTAGTTTCTCAACCATCAACATCTTCAGCAGTGTTTAGACATTAACGGCGTACATTTATCGCACGTCGTCAATAGTATTATTCATGGTGTGCATATTATTAGCACGCTGCGGAAAATGAGTGCAAATTTTTAAATTAACGACGGTTTTGGTGAAACCGTCGCTATTTTGCAACAGTTTCGACAATCATCGCTATATTTCGCGACGGTTTACAATAAACCGTCGCCGATTTAAAATCGGCGACGGTTTAACAGCGTGCATGTATATGTGCGCTGTTAAAGTAAATTTTTTTAAAAAAAATCGTGTTTAGACATTAACGGCGTACATTTATCGCACGTCGTCAATAGTATTATTCATGACATGCATATTATTAGCACGCTGCGGAAAATGGATGCGGATTTTTAAATTAGCGACGGTTTCTATTTTGCGACAGTTTCGACAACTGTCGCTTTATTTCGCGACGGTTTACAATAAACTGTCGTCGATTTAAAATCGGCGACGGTTTAATAAAAACATTGTCGCTTTTAGCGACGATTTACAATAAACCGTCGCCGATTTAAAATCGACGACGATTTAACAAAAACGCCGTCGCTTTTAGTGACGGTTTAATGGACAACCATCGCTAATAATCGCAAATTACCTATAAATATCCGATTTCCGTTCCATTTTTTTACCACACCACTTCACAATACTTAAAATTTTTTTTATACGAATTTAGTTTTGTTTTAGATATGTTTTTTTGTTTAAATTTTTGGTTAATTTTTAATTGTTAGTTAAGATATCATAGTTGTATGGTAATTTTTTTTAAAATTTATTGAATTATAAAAGTAATTTTTTTTAACAAAAAATTTAGCGAACCGTAGCGAAATGTAGTGACGGGTTTTTAACCGTCGTGAAATTTAAAGACCGTCGCTAAATTAGCGACGGAGTATAAACCGTCGCCGATTAGCGACGGTTTTGTCAAAACCCGTCGTTAAGATTAGATGTTCTATGAATTTTAACGGCGTACATTGCACGCTACGGATAGTTGTTTAAAGATGATCGATTAAGGTGCCCGAATGCGCAACGGAAGTTTTAAAAATGTTTTTCAAGGCAAAAATCGAGCACCTCATGTACTAGTGTGTAGCACCTATCAATCACAAGGATTGATGTTATGGCTCCAACTAAGGTGTTTACACCTTAGTTCTTGAATGGATGACAAATCTACAAGCTCTCCTTGCTTCAAAATTAGGCCCACAACTTGCAAGACAGAACCCCTCTTATTTTGCACTAGAAAAATAAAAGAATTTTTCTTTGAGAAGTGTTTTCTTTACTCAACAATTGAAGAAGAAATTTTGGAGAATTTTTGGATTAAAATTTCGTCCAAGCCTCTATGGAGTGAATGGAGGATGAGTTGTCTTGGTTGTCCAAAAAGAAAAAGCAAAAAGTTGCATGTGCATGCCATGCCATTAACTCAAAAGTTGTCTCCAACCCTTCACCTTCCAAGCATGCAATTTGTTTGGGCTTGCAACAATTACAAGGCCCATGGACTTTTTATTTAAATGTCTCAAACATATTTGAGACCATTTAAACATTACTTGATTTTACTCAATCCCACTAGTTTAATAATTATTTCTAATTGGCCTCTACAAGGCTCATTGTTGTTTAATTAATTCAACACTTGAATTAATTTAATTATCTGGACTCTGCTAGGTCCACTAATATTTAATTAATTCAACATTTAAATTAATTTAATTTAGTCCATAATAATGTTTATAAAAATCACAATTTTCAAATACATTATTCGTTTGGCCAACTTTTAATTTAAGAACACTTCCTACAATTAAAAGTTACATTCTCCTTATAGAAGTCATACTTTTTTTTTTACGCTTATAAACTCCTTTATAAGCCGTTCAACACATTGAACTATTTTTCTTCTCAACGGGATCTAGAAAGCTAGCACTTGTGTGACCCTCAATGGTTCATTGATACAACTAGCAGTGCGTTCACATCTCCATGTGATTCGTACTAAACATGTCCTTATACGAGCATACCCCAATTGCTCCATTCTTAATTATCAACTCCTTGATAACAAGAACGTCAGAACTCAAGTCTGATAGTACCCAACCAATCATGTTAAACGCCTAGCAGCATCGCTTACATGATTCCCTGGGTATCAAATGATAGTGCCTGCAAGAACCATTCAATTGTGGTTAGAGTACAGTACGGTCACTTCATCTCATATATCCCGACCGATTCGACAACCATTGGTATATCGAGAGTTGTCAATGAATCGATACTATGTGTCATGTCGTAGTTGCATCGATGATTTAATCTATGAAACCCCTTTCATAATTACCACCATACTCTGATCAGAGATTTCATACTACATACACATGACTTCACATAGGATATCCATACCCGAAGGTAAGCGGTGAATCCCCGACTACAATGCATCGACTCCTATATGTTTCGACAAAACACCCAAGCTTGCCACCTGATGACCCCATGAGAGTCGGTAAACAAGTCAAAGGGCAATGCTAGCATATAGAGTTTCAATGTTGTCCCGGGTCATAAGGACTAATGGTGTACAACCATAAACTAGGACGTTTCCACTCAATAAGTGAGAACCACTTGGAAAGTCCTTTATGGAGGGTTGTTCCGTGCACTCTACCAGGAGCACCTATCTGCATGCTCGGACATCACAATGTCCCCTAACAATGAAACATGGTACTCACATCGCAGATACTAGTCTCGAACTCTAGCGGCCTATATCCTTCTTAGCGGCGGCTGAATCGACTAGGAACTGTTTAGAATATACAGTATTACAAATATGAGTTTCATGATACTCATCATATGAGCATCTCATATTCTTTCTACTATTTGTATATTCAAGGACTTTATCTATGCAACTAGCATGAGTATACAGATAAAGAAGTGCCAAAACAATAATTTCAAATATTATTAAAATAAATGTTGTTTATACATAGAGTTTAAACATTAACCCTCGGCCAACACTTGCCTCGACGGGCACCTACTCTAACAATCTCCCACTTGCACTAGAGCCAACTACCCATATGCTTCAAACCCATAGATTCGCGATGCTTCTCGAATAATGGTCCAGGTAAAGGCTTAGTTAGCAGATCAGCAACATTATCTGCGGAGCCTGACTTTGTCAATCGAGCTTCTCCTATTTCCACAATCTCTCGGAGGATGTGGTACTTTCTCAATACATGTTTGGACTTCTGATGAGACCTTGGCTCATTTGCTTGAGCAATGGCTCCCGTGTTGTCAAAAAAACCGGGACATGAGCAACTCCATTAGGAGTAATGCCCAACTCTTGGACGAAATTCCTTATCCAAACAGCCTCCTTTGCTGCAGCTGATGCAGCAATGTATTCTGCCTCAGTGGTGAAATCCGCTGTACTGTCTTGCTTGGAACTCTTACAAGAGACAGCAGCACCATTGACCATGAATATGAACCTAGAGGTTGATTTCGAGTCATCGATATCGCTTTGGAAGCTAGAGTCGGTATAGCCTTCCAATTTTAGTTCTCCACCTCCATAGACCAAGAACAATTTATTGGTCCTTCTCAAATACTTGAGGATGTCTTTCACAGCTTTCCAATGTGGAAGACCAGGGTTCGATTGATATCTACTCACTACACTTAGTGCAAAAGCCACGCCAGGACGTGTAGATATCATCCCATACATGATGCTACCAATTGCAGATGCATACGGAATGCGTGTCATAGCCTCTATCTCTGCATCAGTCTTGGGAGACATAGACTTGGATAGGGACACGCCGTGACACATTGGTAGATGTCCTCTCTTGGACTCATCCATCGAGAACCTCTTCACGATGGTATCAATGTATGTGGACTGGGTGAGACCAAGCAATCTTCTTGATCTATCTCTATATATCTGTATTCCCAATACAAAAGATGCTTCACCCAAGTCCTGCATCGAGAACTTACTCGCTAACCATATTTTAGTTGATTGCAACATTCCTACATCATTCCCAATGAGTAGAATGTCATCAACATAAAGTACCAGGAATGTCATAGTACTCCCACTGACCTTTTTATACACACAGGGTTCCTCAGGATTCTTAGTAAAACCAAACTCTTTGATTGTACTATCGAATCTAAGGTTCCAACTCCTAGATGCCTGCTTTAGACCATAAATAGATCTCTGAAGTTTGCATATCATATGCTCACTTCCGACAGATGTAAACCCTTCAGGTTGAGACATGTAAATCTCTTTCTTAATATCCCCATTAAGAAAGACTGTCTTGACATCCATCTGCCATATCTCATAGTCATACCATGCAGCTATGGCTAGCAATATCCTTATGGACTTGAACATTGCAACTGGAGAAAAGGTTTCCTCAAAGTCAACTCCTTGTCTTTGAGTATATCCTTTTGCTACAAATCGCGTCTTGAAGGTCAACACCTTCCCATCCGCCCCAAGTTTCCTCTTGTAAATCCATTTACACCCTATGGGAACAATTCCCTCAGGTGGATCCACGAGATTCCACGCTTGGTTCGAATGCATGGAATTCATCTCAGATTCCATTGCTTCAAGCCACTTGGATGAATCGGCATCAGATAACGCTTCCCTGAATGTCCTTGGATCACATCCATGGTTAGGCTCATCATGGCCCTCTTCAAGAAGCAGACCATACCTCATAGGTGGTCTCGAGACTCTCTCGGATCTTCTAGGAGCTTGTATCTCCTCTCTTGGCTTCTTCGGGTGTGGGTTCTATAATTGTGGGTGTCTTTCGAACCTCTTCGAGTTCTATCATCTCCCCTTTTCTATCCAATAGAAATTCTTTTTCCAAAAAGGTTGCATACTAAAAACAAACACCTTTGTTTCTTGGGGATGATAGAAATAATATCCAACAGAATTCCTTGGATATCCCACAAAGTAACATAAAATGGATCGACTATCCAATTTATCTCCCACTACCTGCTTCACATAAGCAGGGCACCCCCATATTCTAAGATAAGAATACTTGGGAGGCTTACCCATCCATATCTCATATGGTGTCTTATCAACTGCCTTTGAATTGACATTGTTCAACAACAGTGCCGCTGTCTCAAGCGCATATCCCCAAAAGGATGGCGGCAACTTCGTGAACCCCATCATAGACCGAACCATGTCCATCAAAGTCCGGTTATGACGCTCCAAAACACCATTCAACTGTGGTGTAGCAGGCGGAGTCCACTGCGAGAGAATCCCATTCTCCCTAAAATACTCTTGGAACTTGGCACTCAAGTACTTACCACCTCGATCCGATCGAAGTGTCTTGATGCTTCGTCCCAACTGTTTCTCTACTCCATTTCTGAATTCTTTGAACCTTTCAAATGCTTCAGAATTGTATTTCATCCAATACACATAACCATACCTCGAAAAGTCATCGGTAAAGGTGATGAAGTAGGCATGTCCATGCTTAGTGGTGATGCTAAGCGGACCGCACATCGGTATGGATCAAATCCAATAACCCTTTGGCTCGCTCCACGTGGCCCTTAAAGGGAATTTTGGTCATCTTTCCTTTTAGACAGGATTCACAAGTCGTGAGAGCATTAATATCAGACATATCAAACATGTCCACTCCCACTAGCTTGTTCACCCTTCTTAGGGAAATATGTCTTAATCGAGCATGCCACAATTGTGTCGGATTTAGAGTATCTTGTTTTCGCTTGTTTGTTGTTGTTATTGCTTGGACATTGTTTAGTGGAATATCTTTCAATTTTAAGGTGTAGAGATCGTTTCAAGTTTCCCAGTACCAATTAAACATTCATTCTTGTAAATATTGCAAACACCTTTGCTAAATAAACAAGAAAATCCATCTTTATCAAGCATAAAAATGAAAATAATGTTTTTCACCAATTCAGGTACAAACGAAACATCTCTTAACATTAACTTAAAATCATTGTTCAAATGCAAGCAAACATCTCCTACGGCCTTGGCAGCAACTCTTGCTCCATTGCCCATCCTCAAGAAGGTCTCACCTTCCCTAAGCCTTCTACTTCTTTCCATCACCTGCAAATCATTATAGAGATATGAGCCACAGCCGGTATACAATACCCAAGAAGTAGAGTTAATTGAAATGTTTACTTCAATAAAGAACATACCGTTTCCAGAACTCTTCTGGGCAAGATATTCCCTGCAATTACTCCTCCAATGTCCAGGCTTCTTGCAGTGATGACAAATATCAACAGTCTTGTCAGCCTTAACTGGTGGGGCTGCCACAGCGGGAATCGGAGTCTGCCTCTTCAAGGGCACGTTCTTCTTGGGACGTTGGAAAGAACGCTTCTTTCCCTTCCCAGGTGGACCGGTCTTCGTACCAGATGAAGAGCCTACATAAAGAACCGACTTCTCTTTCTTGATAGTGGATTCAAAAGTCACAAGCATATTTACCAACTCCTCAAGGGTCGGCTCCATCTTGTTCATATTGAAATTCACCACAAAAGGATCAAACGAGCTAGGCAGTGACAAGAGCAACACGTCGGTGGTCAACTCCGAAGACAATATCAGATCCATGCCAACGAGCTTGTCCACGAGCCCAATCAACTTTAGGCCATGCTCATGGACCGAAGCCCCATCTCGCAAGCGTAAAGTGATTAGCTCCTTGACGGTAGCATGCCTAAGAGGCCGCGTCTGCTCACCAAAGAGCTCCTTGAGATGCAAATGAATGTCAGCAGCACTCTTTGCATCCTCAAAACGCCTCTGCAGCTCATCGTTCATAGAAGCCTGCATATAACACCTGGTTTTCAAGTCATGGTCACACCATTCCTTGTAAGTCTGCAATTTCTCAGGAGTGCAGTCAGTCAGAGCCTCAACAGGGGGCGACTCAGTCAGTGTATATGCTATCCTTTCCGAATTCAAGACGATTTTTAAGTTTCTTAGCCAGTTGAGGTAGTTAGGTCCGGTTAATACGTGTTTGTCGAGTATTGCAGATAGCGGATTGCGAATCGAAGACATTGTCAAAAAAATGTACTGAAAAGTAAAACAAATAAATGTTAATGACTATTTTATAATATTTAGTAAGATATAAAGTATGGACTTTTACTTTATAAATTTTCGCTCCCCCTGTTTTGACATCTTTCACTACCCTCTAGTGAAAACGGGAAACTCCTTTCCTCAGTAGGTACGCAAGGTCCAATTAGCGAATTGTGATCCCGAATAATATCAGCCAATCACAATTCCTAAAAGGTAGTTTCCAATTGCATCACTATGCAGCCCTTTACGTAAACTTTTTTCTCACGTTTGATTAGGACCGAATAAAATGACGTCGTTCATCTTTACGTGTCAAGCCTTACCCATCGATGTTGAACCTTAATGGACGGTCGCCATGAGTTCCCTCAATAATATGAGCCGAAATCATGGGAGTTCCACCTTAATGGACGGTCGCAATGAGTTCCCTAAATAAAATTTCGTCCAAGCCTCTATGGAGTGAATGGAGGATGAGTTGTCTTGGTTGTCCAAAAAGCAAAAGCAAAAAATTGCATGTGCATGCCATGCCATTAACTCAAAAATTGCCTCCAACCCTTCACCTTCCAAGCATGCAATTTGTTTGGACTTGTAACAATTACAAGGCCCATGGACTTTTTATTTAAATGTCTCAAATATATTTGAGACCATTTAAACATTACTTGATTTTACTCAAGCCCACTAGTTTAATAATTATTTCTAATTGGGCTCTACAAGGCCCAGTGTTGTTTAATTAATTCAACACTTGAATTAATTTAATTATTTGGACTCTACTAGGTCCACTAGTGTTTAATTAATTCAACATTTGAATTAATTTAATTTAGTCCATAATAATGTTTATGAAAATCACAATTTTCAAATACATTATTCGTTTGGCCAACGTTTAATTTAGGAACACTTCCTCAAATTAAAATTTACATTCTCCTTATAGAAGTCATACTTCTATTTTTATTTACGCTTATAAACTCCTTTATAAGCCATTCAACACATTGAACTATTTTTCTTCTCAACGGATCTAAGAAAGCTAGCACTTGTGTGGCCCTCAATGGTTCATTGATACAACTAGCCGTGGGTTCACATCTCCATGTGATTCGGACTAAACATGTCCTTATACAAGCATATCACAATTGCCCCATTCTTAATTATCAACTCCTTCATAACAAGAACGTCAGAACTCAAGTCTGATAGTACCCAACCAATCATGTTAAATGCCTAGCAGCATCGCTTACATGATTCCCTAGGTATCAAATGATAGTCTTAGAGTACAGTACGGTCCCTTCATCTCATATATCCCGACCGATTCGACAACCATTGATATATCGAGAGTTGTCAATGAATCGAAACTTTGTGTCATGTCGTAGTTGCATCGATGGTGTAATCTATGAAACCCCTTTCATAATTACCACCATACTCTGATCAGAGATTTCATACTACATACACATGACTTCACATAGGATATCCATACCCGAAGATAAGCGGTGAATCCCCGACTATAATGCATCGACTCCTATATGTTTCGACAAAACACCCAACCTTGCCACCTGATGACCCCATGAGAGTCGGTAAACAAGTCAAAGTGCAATGTTAGCATATAGAGTCTCAATGTTGTCCCGGGTCATAAGGACTAATGGTGTACAACCATAAACTAGGACGTTTCCACTCGATAAGTGAGAACCACTTGGAAAGTCCTTTATGGAGGGTTGTTCAGTTCACTCTACCAGGAGCACCTATCTGCATGCTCGGACATCACAATGTCCCCTACCAATGAAACATGGTACTAACATCGCAGATACTAGTCTCGAACTCTAGCGGCCAATATCCTTCTTAGCGGCGGCTGAATCGACTAGGAACTGTTTAGAATATACAGTATTACAAATATGAGTTTCATGATACTCATCATATGAGCATCTCATATTCTTTCTACTATTTGTATCTTCAAGGACTTTATCTATGCAACTAGTATGTGTATACAGATAAAGAAGTGCCAAAACAATAATTTCAAATATTATTAAAATAAAGATTGTTTATACATAGAGTTTAAACATTAACCCTCGGCCAACACTTGGCTCGACGGACACCTACTCTAACAGTTGTATAACAGCGTGCACATGTACGTCGCAGATAATCTTGAACTTTCAACAGCTTGCAACTTCGTAGCGTGCAATGTGCGCTGCGGAAAGTGTATTTGCGCGCTGCGAAAAGCCATTTTTGTTGTAGTGCTCTCTTGTAGTCTCTGCCCTTTCGAGCCCCTCTAGCTGTGTGTGGACCATCATGGCTCATGTCTACGACCCTCACAAGCTCAGCCCCTTGCCAAGACAGCCCCTGCACAGCCATCTCCCTTATTTCTTTCCAAACTCAAGCCCTAGCCCCTTTTTGTCCCCAAAATGTGCAGCCCTTCCATCATTCTTTTCCAGCCCTTAACCATGCATCTAGGGGTCCCTACACCCTCTGAAAATTTTCCCTCCTAATAGCCCTACCTGGAAGTCCCTTTGTGCATTAATAATCATTTAAAAAGCATGAAAACTCAAGTTTTTGGCATGTACATATCATAAAACGAAAATATAAAGAGTGAAACATATTTTTCATGCAACGATGTATCTTTCACACATAATATGGTATGAATGACGAGTAAAGAAAGATTAATGCCTTTGCGTGTTTCACGCACAAAAATCAATTCTAGACACGAAGAACATTGGCAGAGAGATGGGGAATCCTTCCTGCATTTTCTTCCTTGGAAATCACATGAACTGCTTCCCAAAAATGTGAGGTGTGTGTTAGTGAGGGGTGGAGAGAGAAACCCTAGGTTCGTAATGCTTTTGATTGTGTGATTTGAAGAGTTTTGTGGTTTAGAAACTCCATATTTTGATATAAATAATTGGGTAGCAAGCTAGACCCAATAACTTTGTTATAATAGGCCCATTATAATGTAAGAAAAATATCTTGTTTAGGAAAGTTTTCAAAAATATTAACCAAGCCTCCAAAAAGTCTTTGTTCTCGTCAAAAATCGATCATCAGTTTAAAATACGAGTCGGCTTGTAAAAATATATCAAAAAACACCATTTTCGAATATCACTTATTAAAATATGCCATATATTAAAGAATTAAAAATAATTGTTTAATAAAAATATTTTCCTTTACAGTCCTCGGTCTTCGTTCCTCGGTCGCGTCTCGAATAACTCTTTAAAACACAGTTTTATGTATTCTAATACAAAACCACATTTTAAATATATAAACATATATGCAACATATAAATAATGCAATTAAAATGATTTAATTATGCATTTTCTATTTTTCCTAGATTTGCATGCAGTTGGATTACGTTATCATATTTTGGACATTGCATAAGTACCTAGATTCCTACCAACACTTTAGGAATCTAGGTTCAAGTGTTGAAGAATGCAAAAGAAACTACTTTCCACATGTGATATATTCTATGAGTGACGGTACATGGACATGGGCTACAGCTCATACTGGACCATCCTAACGACCCATGACCAGTAGTGGCGCATGGGTATAGGCTAAGACTCGTGTTGGTTCAGCCTAATGGTCCATGATCGTTACACGGTGCCCCCAAAGGCCTACACCCCATCTCCACTTTCCCATCCGAACAAAGATTAAAAAATTGAGGGGGCGAGGAGCAGGTGCAATTACTGCCCCCGTCTTCAGAGAATGAAAGAATGTGATTTATGATATATTTTTAAATGAGAAATCTATTCAAATATTTGATATTAGTAGAAGAGAATATTTTACTTTTATAGTTGTACCTATTATTTCAATATTTGTAATAAATAATTTTATTATGATATTTTGGATACCTCTAGATTTTTTATAGAATTTAAAAAATTTAAAGTTGAATATCACCTAATTTTTTAAAACTTTATGAAATTTCATTTTGAATACCTCAAAACTTTACAAAAACTATTAGAATTCATTGAATCTATTGGATACACACACTTAGAGATAAAATAAAAGTAGCAATTAGTTTAGTTTATAATAGTTTTATCTTTTATTTGTGTTTTATATTATATTTATAGTTATCATTTTTGAGTAGTTTTTGTCAATTTAATTATGGGATTGACAAACTTGCTTAGAGAAAAGAATCGACAAAATGTTAATATCGTCAACTTATATAACAAAAAGTTTAAAAAATACATCCCGCCTTCTCTTCTAGGGTTTCCTGGGGGAGCCGCTAGTGAGAGTCTCTTTCCTACCCTGGTGTAGGTTTTGATTTGCAAATTCGTACGTATATTCGTTGATTTCTGTCAAGTTTCAAGCACTCATCACAATAGATCCCGAAGATGTTGTTCGCCTTGTCAATGATATTAAGATCTCGCGTCAACCACCAGATGATCCACCGCTTTTGATTGAGGCGGAAACTCTATCGATTGGCGCAAAATATATTGAGCATTGTTTAGTGGCCAAAGTTTTTCTCTTCCAAGGCCATTAATCGTGAGGCTTTCGTCACACAGATCCCCCGCATATTGCAAGCCAATAAACATATTGAGATTGGTGCATTGGGATACAACATGTTTCTTCTGGATTTCAAGTCCCTACAAGATTGAAAGCGGGCCATCTCAGGCAGGCCTTGTGTGGGGACCCGGACGCTAACCATCTTCTTAATCATCTTTGGGATTTAATTATCAATTAAAATAAACAGGGTCTAAAAATTTTTCGTTTTAAAATGCAAGTGCGGAAGGTAATGGAACTTAACGAATATACATATCGGTATGAAAATACAACTCTTGTAAACAACATACGTCTAGTTCAACTAGACTAAAGTTCAACTATTACAACCAGGTAATAAAATCTATCTACATCAAAGTCCGGAATCACCACTCTAATCTCGATATCTCATCATCTTCTTGACCCTGATCCTGCCCCACCTGTTGTCATGCACACATACAGACAAGACAACAGCCGGAAACTCCGGTGAGAATAAATCCCAGTATAAAACATGTATACATGCAATCATATAACTGATATAGAAGCATGAATTAAATCTTATCACATGTAACACAGTCGAACAACATGTATCCCTATCAAACTGTAAATAAAACATGAATCGTACTCTACGAAACATAAATCAAGACAGATCTGTAAATCAAATTCTTGACTCGACCTCGAAGACTCGACTCATCTCTCCTTCTAATCTAGGGATCCCTGTGAATAAGAACGTAACAAGTCTCCCACCTACTACTATCAGTCGCGGTGGCGGTACGTTCTTATTTCTGGACTTTGGTCTAATCTATATCGAATAGAATGCTATCTGTATCTGAAGCATTACGATATACCAAACGTCTAGTGCCTTGGCGTATCTACCAAGACTAAGCCTATTCTGACAATGTGCAATGGGTCAGTGACAAGTCTGTCATAATCTCACCCCTCTGTCAGTGACTCTCACTTAATAGCTATCTGCTCTCTACTTCTAATTCAATCGAATAAGCACAATCATTTAAAGAAAGCATAACGGTACAACAGAAACAATACCATGCAAGTATGTGGTTTAGGAAAACTCGAGTTAAATCTAACTCAAGTCGATCTCCCAATTAACATCGATTTATACCTTTGTCTTCTCGGTCTGATGAAGATGAAGTCTCGCATTCCAATCTGTCCATACCCAAATCTGGAAATGACAATCGCATAGATACACTATCAGTATATAACTCAATTCAGAACTTGTTCTGATCAATACTCAAATCAATACATAATCTGATCAATGTCACGACATAACAGTACAATCCCATCAATACTGAATCTGATCAATATAATTCAACTGATGTTTCGACGGCATAATAAAACAGTCTTGATAAGCCCGTCAATCTCAACATCCAGATATAATAACACAGCTCATAATCCTCATCATAAACATCTATCGATTCTGAAATAACAATGTTGTAAGGTCCAAAATTAAGACGACGTAAACCAAGTGCATGCGAATCTAGGAAATTATGAAAATTTAGTAATTAATCGACTTTAGTTGCTAACTAATTATGTGACATACTGGTTTATATGCTAAATGAGATTTTATTGTCATCATGCATAAAATTGTATTTTTAGGAATATTCAAGTGACGATCGAGGAACGGGGACCGAGGGCTGAAAAATGTAAAATATTTTTATTAAATGATTATTTTTAATTATTTAAAATATGGCCGATGCTTGTTAGTATTTTTGAAAAATAAGGGTTTTGAGGTGATTTTATACGCCGGGGCGTAAATTTTATCGGTGTTGGTTTTTCAACTAAAATACGAGCTTTTTGGCAACCCGGCTAATAAATTCACATATTTAATTAAAGAAAAACTTTGGTATTATTTTATTTAAATCTTAATTTAACTAGCGGGCTTAATTTTATGGCTTAATAGGCCTAAAACCTACTTAGGGATCTAATTAGTATTTAAAGTGTAAAAATTGCCAAAACCTAGTCTACTTTGCACACAAAGCCATCGGCCGCACCCTCTATTTTCTTAAAAACTCTCTCCACCCCTCCCATACACACACGACACTTCACACAAAATTTTGAAGAGCAATTCGAAGGGTTCAAGGGACTTCAAGCCAAGGTTTCGATCCGTTCTTCGTCGTCAACGGATATTCGAGCGTTAATTACGCAAAGGCACGCCTATTCTTTTCTTCAAACCATCACCACATCATAGTATTGTTTTCATGAAAGAAAAGTTTACAAGTCAAGGATTACTTTCTGTATTTTCGTTTTTGCATGCATCATGAACTTTTCAAGTATGAATTTCAATCCAAATTGTGTTGTTGTTTGTGTGAAAGGGGCTGCCATGATCAGGACATGTTTAGACATTGTTTTACATGAGGTTAGGGTCATAAGATAAGCCACAAACATGCACAAACCGAGTCTAAACACAAGCTGTAGCAACCTGCTGTCGTGGGAAGCGAGGGATTCGGTTTTGGGTTCCAAGGGCTTGGCTGGGTCGTGGCTTCTGTCCAGGGCTTAGCCAGGGTCTGTGAGGGGTCAAGGAGGAGTCCTATCCATGCTAGGACTCGAGCCAAGTGGGCTGGGAGGAGTCCTTGTTGACAAGGACTCCTACCCGAGAGTGCAGTAAGGGTGCGCAGGGTTCAGCTGTGGCGCAGGGGGTGTGGGGCTCTGCCTGGGTTCGAAGGCTGGGTTTGAGTGAGTCCTTAGGGTCTTAAGTCAGTGCACGATAGGTTGGTTCGGTGGTTGGGCTAACGGATAGAGTCCTAGAAGCTAGAACAAGAGTCCTTGTCCTTAAGCAATTCTCGGCCACTTTAAATACTTGCTGAGGTGGTTCGATTTTGGTGTTAGGTATGGTTTCTGTGTGTTCCTTAGGTCCAGTAGGGTACTCTAGGGTGTTGGTCAGGGTTTGGACCAACATGGCTCGGGGGTGACTCGATAGAATCAAGAGATGGCTCGGGGTCGAAGTTTATGTGTCATATTAGGGTTTCCTAAGCTTTAAAACTTGAACAACGGCTCACGGGGGTCGATTCGTGGTTCATGGGGACTAAAATGATATAAAAAGACTAAACTTAGAATTTAGGAATTTTATATTAAAGTTTGGGGATTTTTCGGAATTAAAACGCCTTCAAAAACGTCCAAATACGAATTAATTAAAAAGTCTCGTTTTTAAGCTACATAAAATTATGGGAATTTTAATTTAAGCTTAAATAATTATTTGGGACATGTTAGAGTCAAGAAAATCAAGAAAACGTCAAAAACGTAAAACGTCACGTCCAGGGGTAAAACAGTCTTTTTACACCGGAAAATTAGTAAACGTCATGGCAGTGCCCTATTTGCTGTTTTATATACTAATATGATTATTTTTAATGTTTATGAATGTTTACAGGGTAAAATGATTATTTTATATGTTTATGATTTAAAATGTTAAAATGTTCATTTTAAATGCCTATGGATTTTCATGATGAAACAATAACATTAAAAGACATGTTGCATGCTTGGTTTAAAATGAAAAATGTTATATGCATGATTTTTATTAAGTGATGATAACATGTTGAAGGATGTGGAAGGATTGTGACTAACACGATGATATGTTGGAGATATCGTGAGGATTATGGTCCCAGTGTGAGCCCGACGATCGTATTTCCTTGGATACGGATATGTATATGTATATGTATATTATGATATGATAATACGTAAGGCCAAGGCCCAGTTGACCGGTGAGAGTGTTGCTGGTGACCCTCGTCGCCCAGTACTGTGCTTACATGTAGATGGATCCATCGCCTAACACGTATATGAAAGTCACAATCAACGATCTGAATTCAACAAACACGTATATGAACATGAATATGAATATGTATATGTTGACGATGATATGTATATGTTTATGAAATACGAAAATGTTTATGATTTTACATGTTTATGAAAATGTTTTTATTTAAATGTTTTATGCATCATGAAAATGTTTACGAAAATGTTTAAGTTTATGCATCTTCATGAAAACGATATTTTAAGTACAAGTATTTTTCACCGTTATATGTTAACTGTATTACGTAGTACTTGTTACCAAAGATAGGACGTGTTGAGTCTTTAGACTCACTAGGTGTGTTGATGCAGGTGTGATTAATAGCAATGATATTGGAGGTCTTGACGGGTGACTTGCTGGACTGTCGGTGCACATAACCCGAGGACCAGCGCTTCTATTTCCGCATTTAAGTTTATCACTTTAAGTTAAATATTTCTACGACATTTTACTTTATGATTTTGAGAGATTTTTGAGAGGTAGTATGGGCTACACTTTTCAAATAATTATTGCTTTTTAGGTTTGGTAAATGATTTACGATTTCATGTTTGACTTCTCTCTTTGGATTTTCAAGCACTAGTAGCATGTTTTATTTTAAAAATGGTGACAAGGTATTTTAAAACGTTTGTGTATAAGTATATTTAATTACGAGGAAAAAAAAAATTTTCTAGTACTTTTTAAGAAAACGAAAAGAGGAGACGTTTCAAATGTTGAGTATCATTCTATCAATCTTCAACTCAATTCAATACATGTACGTAATAATATTCTATCTCGGTACATTTTTGTAGCATAACGGCGTCTTATCGGTATACCGGCAACTCAAATGTCATCTGTAATATCAACAAGTCATAATTCTTAATCACCATCACCCATAAGACTGAAAATCTGTATACTCTCATATACATATATGCTGGAATTTCACACTAATCACATATTCTATCCGTTTTTCAATCCGATACCAAATATATGTGCTCCTTCATTTCGACAACATATAATATCAAGCTTATATAGATTCCTCCAACATCTTAATATCAAACATGCTGAAAGTAATAAAGTATATACCATTTCGAAGCTCTTGTCAAGACGAACGCGAATCTAAGCTCGGATTTAAGTTTGGATGGCTAGATGTTTCACAACCTCAATTATAGAGAGGGAGAACTTTGAAGCTTTCATGGAGTTCCTTCTGGGTTCGTGTTTCTGAATGAAAGGGATGAAGGAGACAACACCTCATATTGCATGGCTAAGGGCAAGTGTCATTATTTTTCACTCACCACGTAAGACCGCGGGTGCGGTGGCTTCTTCCGCGCGGGTGCGCTTAGCCTTCGGCAGCACTTTTAATTTTTCCAAGTCGACGACCGCGGGTGCGGTCACTTCTGCACCGCGGGTGCGGTCTTGGTTCGTACCAAAATTCCTACCCTACTGCCCACACACCGCGGGGGCGGTACCAACATGAGCGCGGGTGCGGTCTCCTTTTATTTCTAAACTCCAATTTTGCAACGTCGCTTCTCCACGTCTGTTCTCCAAACTTTATTCATAATACATGATAACAATTCACAAGTGTCTCACAAGAATCTTGGGCCTTACATTTCTCCCCCCCTAAGATCTGATTTTGTCCCCTGAAATCATAGGCACTCAATTTAGATATATATCAGAAGAAATGTATAACATAGTTTATTCAGAACTCATCTCAATGAAACCATTCTGAAATCTCAATCTCATATTAGATGCTATCTTCATTTGTTTTTGAATTAGTTTCATTTTCTTTATTAGATTTCTGCTCTTATCAACTTCAATCTCAGGTATCACCGCCATATCATTCCCACATAAAGGAAATCTGAGGTATTCACTGTATAATGCCTCATCTGTAACTATCTCATTACTCAACGGATAGCTATTATTGTACAATAATTCATAAAGTAAAGTGGCAATACATCATATCAACTAGTGCTAACATCCAGCACTACAGCTCCACAAATATCTTCCAATATCTAGATAGTACTTGTAGAACATGTAAATCAGTCTACGTATAAGCCATGCATAATTCTAGATTTTTAAAATTAAATTGACTTCATTGCATGATTATTTTAATGCATTTCTTTGAAGTTAATTATTTTATTATTGCAGTAGTTTGATTTTTCAGTTATTTCAGTGAGGCCGGACTGGAGTTGGAGTTTTGAGATAGAATTTAAGATTTGATAAATATTTCCAGACTTTATTTTAGTTAGAAAGTAAGTTAATTTAAGTTAATAAGGAGGTTTGAGGATTTAATTTAAGTTACTTGAGGTGATTAAGAAATAAGCTCATTTAAGTTACTTAATTAAGGGATTAGTTCACTAAATTATTTAAATGATAGGTGAGGCTTTTAAGGGTTATAAATTTAGTAACTAAACAACATTTTCCCTTCATTTTTATTGTAAGATTTAGGCCCCTAGATGATTAAGCAACATGCCTTGCCAACTCATCACCCTTTGACCCATTCTTGGTTGAATTAGCATAATGATCTTTTTAATTCTTGGTCCACCTTAATTAAGTAAATATTTAGCATTTTCCTAGTCTAATAAACTCAAGAATTTGGCCACCCTATTCTAGAAGCATCCAACAAAGATTTGATAGCAAACCACAATTCAAATTCAAATTTGAGGGAGACTTGGTCTTGATTTGGCCTTATATTTTGCACCATTCTCCTCCACTCTTTTAACCACTTATTTCCCTCTCCATACCACCGAAATTCAGAGTGTATTCAGAGGTAAAATTGTGAGTCTTAGCTAGAGAGAAAGGAAGAAAAAAACCGAGAGCAAGAAAGAAAAACAAAAGAAACGTTCCACTCCTCCGTGCCGCGTCGTCGTCGTTTCGTTCGTTTTCTTTCGAAACGAAACCAGGCATGTCTAGATTTCTTTCAAACCTCAATCAAGTCATATTATCAATTATTTTTCAGTACATGATCAGGTTTTATCATGCAAAAACCGAAATACATCAAAGAATTTTCAGAAAAACATCCATGCAGATTTCGATTTTTCTTGTGCAGTTCACGACTCCTTCTTGTTTTGTGGTTTCAGGTTATGGATCGACTCCAGGCTCCCAAGGCGACGTCTATGCATGTAATAGGATGCATTAGGACCCCACTTGTCCATTGGTTTAACCCCATACTAGCTGGAAAACAAGGAAAGGACAGCAACTCCACATGTGTCCATTTGTACCGTTCGAAAATTCAGTTTGGTTGTCCAAGGGAAAGGATCTGATCATGGCTGCCCTAGGGGCCCATAGCCATGGTTAGATCACTCCCCTAGCATGTCTAAGACATGACTAAGTCGCCCTTTTGGTGGCTTGGTCCATGGCTCATCGGTTTTTACATAAAACATCAAGAACAGCCCCCTCCCCTCTCGGCCCCTTCGGTTTTGACAGCACATGTACTTCGAGTTGGTTGGTTTGGTGTGGATCGTGGTTGGCCTATGGACCTTAGCCACGGTTCATACCATGCCCCTAGATGTCTAGATTGTGTCATGGTCAATCAATGGCCACTGGAACGAGTCGTGACAGCAAGCGAAGCACAACACCACACTCGCACGCATGAGGGCCCTCGGTAAGAACTTTCGGGTGGTTGCTGGAATGAGGCGAATTGTGGCTGGCCTAGGGCCCTTAGCCATGGTTGAAATCATTCCTTGGGACGTTGTGGAGAGGATTTGGTCGGTGGTTCAAGCCCCAATGGCCAAAAGTCTGGCAAACGACGCGATGCAAGCAAGGTTGCAGCTGCTGGAAATTTACAGCAAGTTGCTGTGTTGGTTCGGAGGCCCGTTTGAGTTCTTGGTTGGCTTTTAGCCTGTGGCCTTGGACTGGACAGTGTCTCGTAGAGTTAGGAAGGTCTTGTTTTTGACCGTTTGTGATTCGGATCTTTTTTGAGGTCGTACGAGAATTTACGGTGCGATGTGCCAAATTGACTCTCGAAAGAGCGTTTCTTGTTTTGGCCTCCATTTCACCTAGATTTCGACCCTCATCATTTTAGGAGCATTAGTTCATAATTTTAAGCGTATTTTAATCATGACTATACGTCGGTTCAGTGTTGGTTCAGGTTGGTTCAGAGTCATGATTAAATACGAAGTCGGTAGACGTAATTGTCGCATTTTCAAACGTAAATTGCATGGTTGGTCAAGTTTAAGCTATTGCATATTTTTCATGACAGTTAGGTTGCAGCGAGCCTGGTGACGATCCAATCCAATCCAGTTGGTAAAATTACAGGATTTTTTTTTTATTATGCCAGTTAATTATATTACGTGCATGAAAAATAGAAAATACTTATTTTTTAGATTTATGCGATATGGCTTGTGGTCAATTCACTATCATGGGAGGATTTTTTATACGGTCGCCAGTGACCGATCAGTTCAGTTTGGTACCACCCGGTCGCCAGTGACCGGCCAGCTCAGTTCAGTTTTATACTCCTCGGTAGCCAGTTACCGATCAGTTCAGTTCAGTGCAGAGGCCACAGGCGTAGACCATAATCTCAACAGAAAATTTTTACCAGTTATTTCAGTACAGGGCTCCAAGGAGCAAACATTTTTACTATGATTTCAGTTCAGTTATGCACGTATTATAATTGCTCAGTACAAGTTATTTTCAGTATGCCTCATGACATGATATTTTATCCCATGCACATTTTACTTCAGTATTTACTCGTTACCTACGATATTTGCATGCTGAGTCTTTAGGCTCACTAGACTTGATTGTTGTAGGTACTGATGAGGCCAGGGCCGAGGGCGGGGACCAGTGAGCCAGCTTGGGTCGGCAGTAGTGGCACCCGAGGACCTCAGTTTCAGCACTTGCCATTTTTTTATGCTCAGACATTTTATCAGCTGTTGAATATTTTTAAATTGTTATTTTCGGCAAACTTTATTTTCTTCCGCTGCTATATTTTTTTTAAAACATTGAACTTGATTCATCAGTTGATTTTATGGTTGAGGCACTCCATTTATTATAAAAGAAAAATTTTTAATTTTCCGCAAATTTTCAAGCAAGGATTTTCGGGCCTCGACAGTTGGTATCAGAGCGGTGGTTCTGTATAGGGTTACACTACTACTGACCACGAGAAGCTCACGAAGCAACGCCTTCGGTCTGTAAGTTTTACAGTTCAGCATTTTATTTAAAGCATGAATTATTTTGTCAGTATGCTTCCATGAAATAATTTCGACCAGATTTTCAGCATTTCAGTGTTCATTTAAAATAAATTATGGAATTATGCATGTTAGTTACGTATGAGTTATGTTGGAACAGTATGCCCCCTAGACGTCAAGTAGGACGCCTAAGAGGTAGTGGCGAGCACCGTCGCGAGGACGATGACGATCAGAGACAAGAGAGGCAGACACCTCCTCCTTCTCCACCTCCACCACCGCCCCCACCTGACATGAGTGCCCAGATGCTAGCTAGGATGACGCAGTTCTTCGCACAGTTTGCGGGGAACAATGCTGTGGTGACTAGGCCGACAGGGCAAGAGGCTGTTTACGAACGATTCATGAAGATGCGTCCAAAGGAGTTTTCTGGGACGTCTGACCCCATGATTGCCGAGGGATGGATCAAATCCCTCGAGGTTATCTTCGAGTTCATGGAGCTGGGAGACGCAGACCGAGTCCGTTGTGCCACCTATTTGTTCAGTGGAGATGCCCGCTTATGGTGGGAAGGAGCGTCAGTAGCCCTGACCTTGGCTACACTGTCATGGACACGCTTCACGGAGGTTTTCTACTCCAAATATTTTGCCGAGGTAGTGCGCACCAGGTTGACCACTGAGTTCATGAGCCTGAGACAGGGAGATATGACGGTTACGGAGTTCATCCGTAAGTTCGAGAGGGGCTGTCATTTTGTGCCCCTGATCGCGAATGATGCCAATAGCCAAGTTGATGCATTTCCTGGTGGGTCTACAGCCGATCTTGCGCCGGGATGTTAGGGTGTCTGACCCTGCTACTTATGAGATTGTTGTATCCAAGGCCCTAGCCGCAGAGCAGGATCTGCGGGATATCGAGAGGGATCGCCAGGGCAAGCGCCCAGTTCAGGTACCACACCGCCCTCCTCCTCATCAGCATCAGCAGCAGAACAAGAGGCCTTTTCACGGACCGCCTATAAACAGAGGCCAGCAGCAGCGGGGACGCCCAGCCCCGAGGACTTATGAGCACCCAGTCTGTCCCAAGTGCTCACGCCGCCATCCTGGAGCATGTATGTCTGGCTCAGGAAAGTGTTTTAAGTGTGGCAGTCCAGACCACATGTTGCTGCAGTGCCCTCAGAGGAATCTGCCTACCCAAGGCAGAGTTTTTGCTCTCCATGCCGCGGAAACCAACCCGGAGACTATGTTGTTGACAGGTACCTTTAAGCTTTAAGTTATTATTTGAATTTCGTGTTTTGGGAATAAGGATTAAGATTGAACTTAGAACTGTGATAGGATTGCATGCTCTACTCAGTAGTATTTTGGAGATTTAAGTTAGAAGAACTTTGACCATTGCATGTCTATAAGTTTAGTTCTTGTAACTACTGGATTCAACTTAGAGCTCCGCTCTTTCAGGGAGAATTTTTATATCTGGTTCCGCTACCAAGGCCTTGATAGATTCAGGGGCCACTCACTCGTTTATTTCGGAGGTCTTTGCAAACTTTCTCAAGATCCAGACCATTGGGCTAGATACAGCCTTTTCAGTAGTGTTGCCGTCAGGCGAGGAGATGGCAGCTACCAATGTTATACGAGATATAGACCTTGAGCTGCACAGTAATCTTGTTTATGCGGATCTGATTGTGCTACCGATGCCGGAATTTGACATTATCCTAGGGATGGACTGGCTATTGAGGAACAGAGTGTTGATAGACTTCCAGCGGAGATCTGTTCTTGTCCGACCGCCTGGAATGGAGCAGTTCTTATTTGAGCCAGACAGGTACTTTCCTTTACCGCGCATTATTCCTTATGTTCAGGCCAGGAAGCTCATGCATAGAGGGTGTCGGGCATTTCTAGAGACCTTTTTATCTGTCCCCAAGGAACCCAGCCAGTCAGCCTCAGATGTTCCGATTGTCAGAGATTTCTTAGACGTTTTTCCCGAAGATGTCTCTGGTATGCCACCCGAGAGAGAGGTGGAGTTTTCCATTGAGCTTATGCCAGGTACGGCTCCGATATCCAAAGCGCCGTACCGACTAGCACCGACAGAGATGGCAGAGCTTAAGAAGCAGATTCAGGAACTTCTCGACAAGGAGTTCATTCGCCCGAGCTTTTCACCATGGGGCGCGCCAGTCTTGTTTGTTAAGAAGAAGGATGGCTCGATGAGGCTTTGCATTGACTATCGTGAGTTGAACAGGGTTACAGTGAAGAATAAATACCCACTTCCGAGGATTGAGGATCTGTTTGACCAGTTGCAGGGAGCTTCGATTTTCTCCAAGATTGATCTGCGCTCTGGTTATCACCAGTTGAGGGTGAGAGATGCTGATGTTTCCAAGACTGCTTTTAGGACTCGTTATGGCCACTACGAGTTCCTTGTGATGCCGTTCGGATTGACGAATGCGCCAGCGATCTTCATGGATCTCATGAATCGCGTATTTCAGCCATACCTCGACCAGTTTGTGATAGTGTTCATAGATGACATTCTCGTCTACTCCAAGAGTCGGGAGGAGCACAGCAGACATCTGACCACAGTGTTGCAGACATTGCAGAAGCACAAATTATTCGCAAAGTTCAGTAAATGCGAATTCTGGTTAGAGAAGGTGGCGTTCTTAGGCCACATCGTTTCTAGCAGTGGTATTGAGGTAGACCCAGCAAAAGTTGCAGCAGTCAAAGATTGGGTTGTGCCTCAGAATGCATCAGAGATCCGCAGTTTTCTTGGCTTAGCAGGATATTATCGGAAGTTCATTAAGGGATTCTCTTCGATTGCAGTTCCACTTATAGCACTGACCAAGAAGAATGTGAAATTCGTTTGGAGCAAGGAGTGTCAGAAGAGCTTCGATACTTTGAAGCAAGCTCTTATCTCAGCACCAGTTTTGGCCATGCCATCAGGGCCCGGCGAGTTTGTCCTTTATACCGATGCTTTGAAGCTCGGTTTAGGTGCAGTTTTGATGCAGCATGGGAGAGTGATAGCTTATGCTTCTTGACAGCTGAAAATCCACGAGAAGAACTACCCCACCCATGATCTGGAGTTAGCGGCCGTAGTTTTCGCCTTGAAGATTTGGAGGCACTATCTGTATGGAGAGAAATGCCAGATCTTTACCGACCACAAGAGCCTCAAGTATTTTTTTACGCAGAAGGAGCTGAACATGCGTCAGAGGCGTTGGTTGGAGCTTGTGAAAGACTACGATTGTGACATTAGCTACCACCCGGGTAAAGCTAATGTAGTTGCAGATGCATTGAGCAGAAAAGTCGCAGTGATGGCTCATTTGACGATTCAGAAACCTCTTCAGACTGAGATGCAGAGGTTTGATCTTGAGACTTATCCTCGAGGTAGAGTTCCTCGTTTATCTACCTTGACTATTCAGTCTTCCCTTATGGGCCGTATTCGCAGTGGTCAGTCAGCAGATGAGCAATTGGCACAGTGGAAGAAGAGAGATGAAGCCAAGGGCAATGTCTTGTATTCAGTCAGTGATGGTATTGTGAGATACCAAGACAGGATATGGGTTCCTAGCAGTGATTCTATCCGAGCAGACATCTTGTCAGAGGCCCATATGTCCCCGTACTCCATTCACCCTGGGAGTACGAAGATGTACAAAGATCTGCAGCTATTGTATTGGTGGCCTGGTATGAAGAAGGACATTAGACGATTTGTGTCCGAGTGTCTGACCTGCCAGTTAGTGAAGGCCGAGCATCAGAGACCAGCAGGTTTGCTCAAGCCTCTCCCTATTCCCGAGTGGAAGTGGGAGAATGTTACCATGGACTTTGTGACCGGATTGCCGAGGTCAGCCAGAGGATCGAATGCTATCTGGGTGATTGTAGATCGTCTTACCAAATCAGCGCACTTCTTGCCTATTAAGACGACTTTCACCATGGTTCAGTATGCAGAGCTATATATTCGAGAGATAGTCCGACTCCATGGTATTCCAGTTTCTATCATATCTGACAGAGATCCCAGATTTACTTCCTCGTTTTGGAAGAGTTTGCATTCGACTTTGGGTACGAAGTTGCTGTTTAGCACAGCTTTCCATCCGCAGACAGATGGGCAGTCAGAGCGAGTTATTCAGATCTTAGAGGATCTTCTCCGTGCTTGCGTCATTGATTTCTCAGGGAGTTGGGAGTCGAACTTGCCATTGGTTGAGTTCACCTATAACAACAGCTTCCAGTCTTCTATTGGTATGGCTCCGTATGAAGCACTGTATGGCCGCAAGTGCAGATCTCCTGTCCATTGGGATGAAGTAGGAGAGAGAGCAGAGTTGGGTCCAGAGATTGTTCAGCAGGCGGCAGATGTAGTAGTCAAGATCCGTGATAGAATGAGGACTACTCAGAATCGACAGAAGAGCTATGCCGATCAGCGGAGGAAAGATTTAGAGTTTGCAGTGGGCGATCATGTATTTGTGAAAGTGGCACCTATGAAGGGTGTCATGAGATTTGGGAAGAAAGGGAAGCTCAGTCCGAGATTCATTGGACCGTTTGAGATCCTCGACAGAGTTGGGACGCTTGCCTATCGTGTGGCTCTTCCGCCGAATCTGGCCGGAGTACACAATGTCTTTCACGTCTCCATGCTGAGGAAGTACATGGCGAACCCTTCGCATGTGCTGAACTTTGAGCCGTTGCAACTTACTCCGAACCTGTCTTATGAGGAGAGACCAGTGCAGATCCTAGACCGGCAGGAGAAGAAACTTCGGAACAAGTTGGTTAAGCGAGTCAAAGTAAAATGGCTCAACCATTCAGAGGAGGAAGCTACGTGGGAGTCTGAGCCGGAGATGAGAAGTCGATACCCTGAGTTATTCGGTGAGTTCTAATTTCGAGGACGAAATTTCTTTTAAGGGGGGAGGATTGTAGAACCCGTAAATCAGTCTACGTATAAGCCATGCATAATTCTAGATTTTTAAAATTAAACTGACTTCATTGCATGATTATTTTAATGCATTTCTTTGAAGTTAATTATTTTATTATTGCAGTAGTGTGATTTTTCAGTTATTTCAGTGAGGCCGGACTGGAGTTGGAGTTTTTAGATAGAATTTAAGATTTGATAAATATTTCCAGACTTTATTTTAGTTAGCAAGTAAGTTAATTTAAGTTAATAAGGAGCTTTGAGGATTTAATTTAAGTTACTCGAGGTGATTAAGAAATAAGCTCATTTAAGTTACTTAATTAAGGGATTAGTTCACTAAATTATTTAAAGGATAGGTGAGGCTTTTAAGGGTTATAAATTTAGTAACTAAACAACATTTTCCCTTCATTTTTATTGTAAGATTTCGGCCCCTAGATGATTAAGCAACATGCCTTGCCAACTCATCACCCTTTGACCCATTCTTGGTTGAATTAGCATAATGATCTTTTTAATTCTTGGTCCACCTTAATTAAGTAAATATTTAGCATTTTCCTAGTCTAATAAACTCAAGAATTCGGCCACCCTATTCTAGAAGCATCCAACAAAGATTTGATAGCAAACCACAATTCAAATTCAAATTTGAGGGAGACTTGGTCTTGATTTGGCCTTATATTTTGCACCATTCTCCTCCACTCTTTTAACCACTTATTTCCCTCTTCATACCACCGAAATTCAGAGTGTATTCAGAGGTAAAATCGTGAGTCTTAGCTAGAGAGAAAGGAAGAAAAAAACCGAGAGCAAGAAAGAAAAACAAAAGAAACGTTCCACTCCTCCGTGCCGCGTCGTCGTCGTTTCGTTCGTTTTCTTTCGAAACGAAACCAGGCATGTCTAGATTTCTTTCAAACCTCAATCAAGTCATATTATCAATTATTTTTCAGTACATGATCAGGTTTTATCATGCAAAAACCGAAATACATCAAAGAATTTTCAGAAAAACATCCATGCAGATTTCGATTTTTCTTGTGCAGTTCACGGCTCCTTCTTGTTTTGTGGTTTCAGGTTATGGATCGACTCCAGGCTCCCAAGGCGACGTCTATGCATGTAATAGGATGCATTAGGACCCCACTTGTCCATTGTTTTAACCCCATACTAGCTGGAAAACAAGGAATTGACAGCAACTCCACATGTGTTTATTTGTACCGTTCGAAAATTCAGTTTGGTTGTCCAAGGGAAAGGATCTGATCATGGCTGCCCTAGGGGCCTATAGCCATGGTTAGATCACTCCCCTAGCATGTCTAAGACGTGACTAAGTTGCCCTTTTGGTGGCTTGGTCCATGGCTCATCGGTTTTTACATAAAACATCAAGAACAGCCCCCTCCCCTCTCGGCCCCTTCGGTTTTGACAGCACATGTACTTCGAGTTGGTTGGTTTGGTGTGGATCTTGGTTGGCCTATGGACCTTAGCCATGGTTCATACCATGCCCCTAGATGTCTAGATCATGTCATGGTCATTCAATGGCCACTGGAACGAGTCGTGACAGCAAGCGAAGCACAACACCACACTCGCACGCATGAGGGCCCTCGGTAAGAACTTTCGGGTGGTTGCTGGAATGAGGTGAATTGTGGCTGGCCTAGGGCCCTTAGCCATGGTTGAAATCATTCCTTTGGACGTTGTGGAGAGGCTTTGGTCGGTGGTTCAAGCCCCAATGGCAAAAATTCTCGCAAACGACGCGATGCAAGCAAGGTTGCAGCTGCTGGAAATTTACAGCAAATTGCTGTGTCGGTTCGGAGGCCCGTTTGAGTTCTTGGTTGGCTTTTAGCCTGTGGCCTTGGACTGGACAATGTCTCATCGAGTTAGGAAGGTGTTGTTTTTGACCGTTCGTGATTCGGATCATTTTTGAGGTCGTACGAGAATTTACGGTGCGATGTGCCAAATTGACTCTCGAAAGAGCGTTTCTTGTTTTGGCCTCCATTTCACCTAGATTTCGACCCTCATCATTTTAGGAGCATTAGTTCATAATTTTAAGCGTATTTTAATCATGACTATACGTCGGTTCAGTGTTGGTTCGGGTTGGTTCGGAGTCATGATTAAATACGAAGTCGGTAGACGTAATTGTCGCATTTTCAACTGTAAATTGCATGGTTGGTCAAGTTTAAGCTATTGCATATTTTTCATGACAGTTAGGTTGCAGCGAGCCTGGGGACGATCCAATCCAATCCAGTTGGTAAAATTACATGATTTTTTTTTTCATTATGCCAGTTAATTATATTACGTGCATGAAAAATAGAAAATACTTACTTTTGAGATTTATGCGATATGGCTTGTGGTCAATTCACTATTATGGGAGCATTATTTTATACGGTCGCCAGTGACCGATCAGTTCAGTTTGGTACCACCCGGTCGCCAGTGACCGGCCAGCTCAGTTCAGTTTTATACTCCCCGGTAGCCAGTTACCGATCAGTTCAGTTCAGTGCAGAGGCCACAGGTGTAGACCATAATCTCAACAGAAAATTTTTATCAGTTATTTCAGTATAGGGCTCCAAGGAGCAAACATTTTTACTATGATTTCAGTTCAGTTATGCACGTATTATAATTGCTCAGTACAAGTTATTTTCAGTATGTCTCATGACATGATATTTTATCCCATGCACATTTTACTTCAGTATTTACTCGTTACTTACGATATTTGCATGCTGAGTCTTTAGGCTCACTAGACTTGATTGTTGTAGGTACTGATGAGGCCAAGGCCGAGGGCGGGGTCCAGTGAGCCAGCTTGGGTCGGCAGTAGTGACACCCGAGGACCTCAGTTTCAGCACTTGCCATTTTTTTTATGCTCAGACATTTTATCAGCTGTTGAATATTTTTAAATTGTTATTTTCGGCAAACTTTATTTTCTTCCGCTGCTATATTTTTTTTAAAACATTGAACTTGATTCATCAGTTGATTTTATGGTTGAGGCACTCCATTTATTATAAAAGAAAAATTTTTAATTTTCCACAAATTTTCAAGCAAGGAATTTCGGGCCTCGACAGTACTCCCTGGCCATCTGTCAGTCAGTGGATAATATGTGAAAGAGTTCACGGTATGTTCTGCCACAAATATAAAATCAATCAAAAATCACCATCTGGTATAATCTACTTTAGCAGTATGTTCAGTCTGACACTTTCTATGACATCGATCTTTATCGTCTAGTCTTATTTGTACATCATTTTGTACAAACTAACAGAGATAGATTGGAAAAAAAAACTGTCAATCACAATCATATCCCATCAACATCTTGAAAGGATGGCAGTAATTTCATTACAAAATTCATAGAAATGTACTCCCATTTCTACTTAGAAATAAACAAGTCTGTGATAGGTCTTCTGATTTTATCTTTCTATCTTCATTTATTGACAATTCAGACATTTCTGTACAATTTCTGCTAACATTTCAGTACAAATTCTGCCACAACTGATTTAAATCTGTTTATATCAAAACTATCTGTTCGAATATTATACCTTCCCAGTCATCAAAATGAAAACTGAATCCACTACGGTGCATTTCTGACACTATCTGTCATTTCAGATTCGAACTATTTGATACAAACAAGTCCGTTAATTAGATAAAATAAAGTATTACCTACATGGTATTTTGGTTGACACTCTGTTCTGACTATCAAAATCAAATTCTGAACATTCTGATCAATTTTCTGAACTGATGTAATTTTTGAATTCAACTGTGATTCGGTTTGAACTGTATATAATCTCAACGGTTCATAATAATCTGTATCACATACGGATTCAGAACAACAGTAATATCAAATCAGATTTGAAATATCAATAATCTATACCGATCTGGTGAGTTCAGTAAACTCATAAAACTGCAATTTATGGCAATACTGTCAATTTTGCCTAATCAATCACATCTTCATATCGCTCAGATCAACTGCTATATATCATCTACAAACATAATATGCCCCAAACAATACAATCTGTATCAAATACTGTTTTAGAACAATAACATACTCAAGCATCTAAACAACAATCACATAAGATAATCTGCCAACTCAGAAAAAAATAAATTTCTGACATTTCTGATCTTTCTGATATCGATATTGTTCTCAGTCACTGATCACAATCTCAACTGTGTCAAAATCAATCAGTATACTAACTTCAGATATCACATACTCTGAATATAATCTGTTTCAAGCAGGATTCTTATCTGAACAATTTCTGTATACAATAATCACAGTTCTCAGCATATTCAATACAGTTTTCAATTGTTCGATTCAATTAATCAGACACTGCAAATATATCAACATATGATAGATATAATGAGCATAAATTATCAGAATACCTCTGAACATAGGATTTATCAATCTATAGACAGAACTGAACATTTCTAAGAGAAACACTAAATCATATGTAACTCTTGGCCAGTATTCTTCTACTGATCTTTCAATTCTTTCAATACACTCTGTCATTCTGTACATTCAATATCATTCTGTACCGAATTCTGATAAAACAAACAGTACCTGATCTCAATTCAATTATGAAGTCTATCTTTCAATTCGAGGCAAATCCAGAATCTCATCTGGACAATCATCAGCCAACTCGTACATCATTGGCAAATCTGCCAATGCTAGACTCGATTTCAGTACGTCTACTGAATACATAAGGATGTCATCTGCTTCTTTCTATAACAATCGAGTCATATATAATACAAATATCAAATGAATTCTGAATCTAGAATCCTTACCGTGAAATCTCTACTCATCAGCCATATCTGGTCTGAATCTTATACTCTCTCAGCATATTAATATCAATAATGCAGTCAAATCAGAAAACACAAGTACATCATAATCTAACTCGATCCCATTCTCCTCTTACTGTAGTATACACCATTTCACAGAAATATCTGATATCAACATTTCCCCCAAAAGGTAAGGAAACTAATACTACAGTACAAAAGACCCAACAGATACAGTATATCTCAATGCAACTCATTCAAAGATAATCATACGGAATGCATTAGTATATATCAATACATATGCAATATAATCATAAAAAAACAAACAGTACCTGCCACTATATCATCAAGTGCCTCTTGGGTCTGTTCCTCGGTCACTACCACCAGATGGTCCTGATCCCTGAAATCTTCGGGAATCTCTCTGTGGACAAACTCTAGCAAAGTGTCCCCGCTGTTTGCAGATATTGCAAATACCAGTCACTCGCTGGCATTGCTCGGTAGGATGTCTTCCTCCACAAGTTCTGCAATACACTACAATGTAACTCGAGCTAGAACCACCGGAGCTAGATGACCCGCTCCCTAACTTCTTGAACTGCTTCTTTCGAGCTTGTAACTGTTCTTTCGTCCCACTACTGCTACTGCCCATCTCAACTCTGTGGGGCAGTTGCTGTGAACTCGATACTGGAAGAACATACGATGCTCTCTTTTGTCCTATCAGAACTGTTTCTGCTCTTTTGGCTCTGTTCAAGGTATCAGCAAAATTAATCGATCGTTTCACATTTACCAATGTACGTATCTCCGAATTCAATCCCTGAATGAACTGACCAGATATAGCTTCATCATTTCTAGCAACATGAGGGACAAAACGTAGCAAGGTAAAGAACTGGCCCAAATACTCATCAATACTCAAGTGACCCTGTCTCAAATTTGAAAACTCTGTACTTTTGTCTTGTTGTATGATACGGGGAAAAATCTTTGATAGAATTCAACCTTAAAAATTTTCCACGTAATTAGTGAACTACGTTGTTCCAAAGCTTCTTTGGTTATTAGCCACCAACTCCTTGCAATCTCTTGTAGTTGGTTCCCAATCAGTGTAACTCTACAATCATCTGTGAAACCAAGAAATTCAAATAGCATTTCTATGTCTTCAAGCCAATTCTCACAATCTACTGGCGTCTCAGTACCCTTTAAAATCGGCGGTTGAAACGACTGAAACCTCTTCATCTGTGTTTCCATCGGAGTTTCTGATATACCTATCTTTTCAGTCGAAGTGCTGCCCCTTTCCGGAATTCTTCGAGGCGGTATATCTGCTTATCAAAACATTAATACTCAAATACTACAAATCTGTTCCAATCTTTCTCTGATCATCTTACTGCTGATCAAGAATCAGATCTGATTCATACTCAATAATACATAATACCAATTCAAATCAGATAATCGGGTAAACATGTATTTCAAAGCAGTAACACCTAGTATCATGCTAGCATACACAATGTAAGTCAACATTATAATAAATCTCATGCTAGTAATCACATGCGAGGAAAGAAAACTCAATCTACCCCGCTCATTCTCTTCTATCTCAGTCTAAAGGATCTATCGCTCTGATACCACCTATTGTGGGGACCCGGACGCTAACCATCTTCTTAATCATCTTTGGGATTTAATTATCAATTAAAATAAACAGGGTCTAAAAATTTTTCGTTTTAAAATGCAAGTGCGGAAGGTAATGGAACTTAACGAATATACATATCGGTATGAAAATACAACTCTTGTAAACAACATACGTCTAGTTCAACTAGACTAAAGTTCAACTATTACAACCAGGTAATAAAATTTATCTACATCAAAGTCCGGAATCACCACTCTAATCTCGATCTCTCATCATCTTGTTGACCCTGATCCTGCCCCACCTGTTGTCATGCACACATACAGACAAGACAACAGCAGGAAACTCTGGTGAGAATAAATTCCAGTATAAAACATGTATACATGCAATCATATAACTGATATAGAAGCATGAATTAAATCTTATCACATGTAACACAGTCGAACAACATGTATCACTACCAAACTGTAAATAAAACATGAATCGTACTCTACGAAACATAAATCAAGACAGATCTGTAAATCAAATTCTTGACTCGACCTCGAAGACTCGACTCATCTCTCCTTCTAATCTAGGGATCCCGGTGAATAAGAACGTAACAAGTCTCCCACCTACTACTACCAGTCGCGGTGGCGGTACGTTCTTATTTCTGGACTTTGGTCTAATCTATATCGAATAGAATGCTATCTGTATCTGAAGTATAACGATATACCAAACGTCTAGTGCCTTGGCGTATCTACCAAGACTAAGCCTATTCTGACAATGTGCAATGGGTCAGTGACAAGTCTGTCATAATCTCACCCCTCTGTCAGTGACTCTCACTTAATAGCTATCTGCTCTCTACTTCTAATTCAATCGAATAAGCACAATCATTTAAAGAAAGCATAAAGGTACAACAGAAACAATACCATGCAAGTATGTGGTTTAGGGAAACTCGAGTTAAATCTAACTCAAGTCGATCTCCCAATTAACATCGATTTATACCTTTGTCTTCTCGGTATGATGAAGATGAAGTATCGCATTCCAATCTGTCCATACCCAAATCTGGAAATGACAATCGCATAGATACACTATCAGTATATAACTCAGTTCAGAACTTGTTCTGATCAATACTCAAATCAATACATAATCTGATCAATGTCACGACATAACAGTACAATCCCATCAATACTGAATCTGATCAATATAATTCAACTGATGTTTCGACGGCATAATAAAACAGTCTTGATAACCCCGTCAATCTCAACATCCAGATATAATAACACAGCTCATAATCCTCATCATAAACATCTATTGATTCTGAAATAACAATGTTGAGTATCATTCTATCAATCTTCAACTCAATTCAATACATGTACGTAGTAATATTCCATCTCGGTACATTTTTGTAGCATAACGGCGCATTATCGGTATACCGGCAACTCAAATGTCATCTGTAATATCAACAAGTCATAATTCTTAATCACCATCACCCATAAGACTGAAAATCTGTATACTCTCATATACATATATGCTGGAATTTCACACTAATCGCATATTCTATCCGTTTTTCAATCTGATACCAAATATATGTGCTCCTTCATTTCGACAACATATAATATCAAGCATATATAGATTCCTCCAACATCTTAATATCAAACATGCTGAAAGTAATAAAGTATATACCCTTTCGAAGCTCTTGTCAAGACGAACGCGAATCTAAGCTCGGATTTAAGTTCGGATGGCTAGATGTTGCACAACCTCAATTATAGAGAGGGAGAACTTTGAAGCTTTCATGGAGTTCCTTCTGGGTCCGTGTTTCTGAATGAAAGGGATGAAGGAGACAACACCTCATATTGCATGGCTAAGGGCAAGTGTCATTATTTTTCACTCACCACGTAAGACCGCGGGTGCGGTGGCTTCTTCCGCGCGGGTGCGCTTAGCCTTCGGCAGCACTTTTAATTTTTCCAAGTCGACGACCGCGGGTGCGGTCACTTCTGCACCGCGGGTGCGGTCTAGGTTCGTACAAAAATTCCTACCCTACTACCCACACACCGCGGGGGCGGTACCAACATGAGCGCGGGTGCGGTCTCCTTTTATTTCTAAACTCCAATTTTGCAACGTCGCTTCTCCACGTCTGTTCTCCAAACTTTATTCATAATACATGATAACAATTCACAAGTGTCTCACAAGAATCTTGGGCCTTACACCTTGGAATATCTTTCGAAACCTTATCATATTCAGGGAACCGAGAGGATTACAAACCCCTAGCATGCTCTCGTTCACGGAAGTTTCGTTATGGATCCAATGTTATAACCTGCCGTTAGTTTGCATGCACAAAGACTTCCTGGATAAACTTGGTAGGCATCTCGGGTATATCGAGGAAATTGATACCAGAGATAACGGGCTTGCCATGGGTCGCTACGCTCACTTGAAGGTACGTATTGATATCTCTAAACCTCTTAAGCAACACATTCGACTTTCCATGAACAGGGAAGACGAGGAAGTAATTGTCATATTGGCCTATGAGCGGTTGCATGATTTATGCTATCGTTGTGGCTGTATCGGACATACATTCCGTGACTGTGACATGGAGCCTGTGGGGGATGGTAAACTTCGTTATGGTTCTTGGCTTCAGGCTGCTCCCCGTGGATTGGGCAATATTAAGCCAAGGCAGGCCTCCCCGCTGTAGTCATCAGGGAGATACAGGAATTTATCTAATACCAACTGTACCAAAGATGATGAGGAGTTGGACGGCAGTGATTCAGTGGATCATGTCTTACTTTGCGACAAAGTGGATAGTAATAACATCTTGGCAGTGGGGGATCAACCAAGAGGAGGCAGCAAATCGGCTTCTGGGGGTGAGAAGATGGTTCTTGAAGGGAACATTATAGGCTCACTCGATCAACATGCTCCTCATCCTCAACCTGAAACGAGTCTATTCCAGAATGAAAAACAGGCACATATACATGAGGCTGGCCAGGAGGACCAATGCAATTCCATGGGTAATGAAAAGCTTTTGATAGTGCCTGACCAGAAAAAATGGAAACATCGCGCTAGAGAAAAGGCTTCTACTTCTGGTGGCCACCGTCTACCTAGTAGCTTGGGCGAGGATTTTGCAGTTGAGCTCGGGAATTCGATCATGGCTCCTGATAGGCAGTCGAAGAAGAGGGTTTTTGAGGAGTCAGCAGAAAACTTTGCCATTACATCACCGGCGGTGGTTGCTAAGCAACCCCGCCGAGAGCTATGAGTTGTATAGTTTGGAATGCTCGAGGGCTTGGGAACCAGCGGGCATTCCGAGAACTTAAGCGACTTTTCGCTGAAAAGAACCCGTCCCTCCTATTCCTCTCTGAAACAAAATTGAGGGACTATCAGTGTCGATGGTGGAAGAATGTCCTTGGATTTTCGGGAATGTTTGTCGTAAATTGCCTTGGCAGAAGTGGAGGCCTGATGCTCATGTGGAAAGAACCGCTTGATGTAAGAATTCAGTCGTATAAAATGGGTCACATTGACTGCACAGTGAGACACTTTGAGAAACTTTGGAGATTTACTGGTTTTTATGGCAACCTGGACTCAAACAAAAGACATCTGTCGTGGGATCTTTTACTTCGACTTCATGGGATGCCAGAATATAAGAGTTTACCATGGCTCGTGGGAGGCGATTTTAATGAAGTTTGTTTTGATACGAAGAAGATGGGAGGGAATCTGCGGTCTTTCCATCAGACTCTGGATTTTCGGGATATCCTTGATACATGTTCCCTTCAAGACCTGCATGGAAGTGGGGATTTTTTTACATGGGTTAACCGACGCCATGAAGGAGAGCTTATCTTTGAGGGCCTTGATCGTTATGTTGGAACCTTTGAATGGAGAATTCTATAACCCTACAGCGCGAGCTCAATCTCTAGAATACTATCATTCCGATCACAGACCAATCCTCTTGGAACTTGGAGGAGCAGCTACACAGATTTATCCTCGTAATGCTACGTTTCGCTTTGAAACACATTGGGCCACTGAGAAGGATTGCTCGGATGTAATTTCCAGGGGCTGGTGCTCGCTGGATGCTTCCCTAAGTCTACATTCTCGCATTTCACAATTCAAAATAGCCCTGTTGGATTGGGCTGGTGACCGATTCCGTTGCCTTCCACAACAATCAAACAAAAAAGGGACACACTTAATAGCTTGAAAACTCATGAAAAGTGGCAAGACTCTGCGTTTGATATTCAGAGGCTATAGAAAGAGGTCGAGATCCTTGCATCCAAGGAGGAAATATACTGGAAACAACGTAGCAGAGCGAGCTGGCTCGCATACGGGGATAGAAACTCAAAGTACTTCCATATATGTGCATCAAGCAGAAGGGCTAAGAACTTGATTACTGGGCTGGTATCTTCTCATGGTGACTGGTGTACAGATAAATGTAGTATGGCGGAGATTGTCTTAGATTATTTCTCCAACTTATTCACGTCGACTAACCCCTCGGACCAGGTCACGTCCCAAGTCTTCGATCACATTGTGCCTAAGGTCTCTAAAGAAATGAACTTAATCATATGTGCGCCATTCTCACCTGAGGAAGTCAAGAAGGCTTTGTTTGACATGCACCCGGACCGGATGGTATGTCGGCTTTCTTTTTCCAAAAATACTGACAGGAAATTGGTAGGGAAGTGACCCTAGCGATTTTGGAAGCTCTAAACGTAGGGAGGCAGTTTGCAGAATGGAAGAAGACCATTGTCACTCTTATCCCAAAAATTAAAAATCCTTTGACCATGAAAGACTTCCGTCCAATTAGCCTGTGCAATGTATGTTACAAGGTTGCTGCCCGAGCCCTGACAAATAGATTCGGCCTATTCTGAAAAATACAGTTGACGAGTTCCAAAGTGCCTTCATTCCGAGACGTTTGATCACTGATAATATTATTCTAGGGTTTGAGGCTCTGCATTGGATCCGCAGTAGGAAAAAGGGGAAGAAAGGATATGCGGCCTTGAAACTGGATATGAGTAAGGCATATGATCGCATCGAGTGGAGCTTCTTGGAACAGATTATGATGAAACTAGGCTTTGCTCGAGCATGGGTGGAAAAAGTGATGTGGTGTGTTCGCTCGGTTAAATAATCCTTTGCACTTAATGGCGAGATCATTGGCAGTTTGAGTCCGGGGCGAGGGTTGCGTCAGGGTGACCCGCTCTCTCCATTCTAATTTGTTCTCTATGCCCAAGGCCTGTCGTCTATCCTAAAATCATGGGAAACTCGAAAACTGATAACAGGTGTGCGCATTGCTGCATCTTGTCCTCCCATATCTCACCTATTTTTTGCAGATGACAGCCTAATATTCTTCAAGGCAACAATGGAGGAGTGCGACGGTATTCGCTAGTGTCTCTTGCTATATGAAAAGGCTTCAGGCCAGCTCATCAACTTCGAGAAATCCTCATTATCCTTCAGTCCTAATACTGATGAGGCAATAACTCAGCGGATAAAACAAAGGCTTTCCATCTCCAGGGGCATGAGATATATTTGGGCCTCCCGAAGTTTTCCCTAAGAAACAATAAGATTCAGTTCAGATACCTAATTGAACGGGTGGTAACCAGATTGCAAGGATGGGGTCATAAGACTTTCTCAGCCGGTGGGAAAGAAACTTTAATCAAGTCCGTGCTCCAGTCGATTCCCACATATGCTATGTCTTGCTTTCACATCCCGAAGGCCATCACTAACGCAATAGACAAGGAATGTGCAAACTTCTGGTGGGGTCTGCAGGTTGGGAAGAGGAATATGCACCGGAAAACTTGGCAAGCATTATGTGTCCCTAAGTGTATGGGTGGCTTGGGATTTAGGCAGCTGGAATCCTTTAATAAAGCTTTGCTAGCAAAACAACTATGGAGAATAATCATTGAACTAGAATCTGTAGTGGCGCGTGTTCTCAAGGCAAGATATTTTAAACACCAGGACATTGTGCATGCTTCCCTTGGATCAAACCCTTCGTATATCTGGCAATCGCTTTTATGGAGTAGACATCTATTTAAGGAGGGGCTCCGCTGGCGGGTTTGTACCGGTGAAAAAATCTCAACATTCCAAGATCTTTGGATCCCGGGTATCCAGTCCCTGAGTCGGCCTCCGGGATACCAATTTGACCTTGAAACTGTTAACACTCTGATATTGAATGGATCTTGGAATGAGACCCTGTTGCATAAGGTTCTTCTTTCCTATATCGTCCAGGATGTTATGGCGCTTCCGCTAGCTACAGGGGCGTCTGAGGACTCTAGATACTGGTTTCACGACGTAAAAGGGAAGTATTCGGTGAAAGATGGGTATAAACTCGACATTGGATTCTATAAACCTCCCACTCATAGCTCGATTCTTCAATCTAAAAAGTGGTGGAAATTTCTCTTGGTCAATGTCAGTGCCGTCTAAAGTCCGTATTTTTTGGTGGCGAGCTCTCTCAAATATAATTTCGACACAAGCTAATCTGATGGCGCATCATGTTCCTGTCTCGGCTTCCTGTCAATTTTGCCACCGTCATATGGACTCAACTTGCCATGCTATTTTTTGGTGTCCGGTGTCAAAACGAAGTTGGAAGGATTCGGTGTTCATGACGACTCTGCAGTTACTCCATTATTCTGACCTTATCGAAATATTCTTGCGTACGAAGGACGTGCTTCTTAAAACTGATTTCGAGACCTTTGTGATGAGGACATGGGCTGTCTGGCATGCTAGAACTCATCTTCTTCATGATAGGGGCCTCAAGTCTGATCGGTTGGATGTTGAATGGAGTGAATCCTTGCTTCGAGATTACCAATCGGCTCAAGAATCCCTGAACTCTGGCCATAAGCGAAGTCTGGCAACTCCTTTGGTACGTTGGACGAGACCACAGGTGGACCAAAGACGATTGGAAGTGGATGCAGCGGTTAATGAGGCTACTGATAATTACTCAATCGGTGGGACAGTGCGAGACCATGAGGGACACATCCTGATAGCCTTTGGGAGGAAAATTTCTAAGCCATTATCGGTGGTCCATGGGGAATTGGTGGCCACTCGAGAAGGATTACGGGTGATCCAAGAACAATATTTTAATATTCATGAGATCACAAATGATTCTCTTCTGGCGGTGCAAGCAGTCACCAACCCAGCTGAGGATTTCAGTTACACAGGTGCTATTGCTTTGGACATTAATGGATTATTGCTCGGACAACATAAAATCACTCTGCGTCATGTTCGTCGTTCGAAAAATGTTGTTGCACATAAACTTGCTCCGTTTGCTCTTTCTTCTCAATCCCCTTTTGTTTGGGGCCATGAGAAATTTTTTTTTTTGGTTGGTTAACTTTGTAATGAACGATCTTACTATCTCGTAATAAAGTTACAAGCTTTACCGTAAAAAAAAAAAAGTTTAAAAAATACACTGATTTCTTGTGCCACGGCTGTTTTCATGAAAAAGCATTTATAAAATAATGAAATGTTAACGTCAATTTTAATTAATAACTAAATAAATAAACAAAAGTACAAGGAAGAATAGTCGACTCTTCCAAGAGCCGGCTTGGTAGAATGGACAAAAGAATCACCATTTGAGAGGCAACCCCATGCTCCCACAGTCACTCTGCATACACGAAACGAAAACATAACCAATAATTTTGATGCCATTTTCTCCAGGCCCGAACATGTACTCCAGCAACCATTCCAAGTTCTTGATCTTAACTTTTCTACTTACCTTACTAGTACTATGTTCTTCATCGTCTGCAGTACGAGAACCAAGAGCCATAGAATCGTTATTGAACCGTTTGGATTCCAAAAAACCATCCCCGTCAGTTCAAGAACTGGCAGCAAAGGGTGTTCTTCGGAGACTGCTGCCCACCCATTTATCCAGCTTTGATTTCAAGATTATCACCAAGGTAATTGATAATAATATTAATAATTGTCACTGTAAGGTTCCCTTGCCATTTTCTTGAAGTTGATTTATATGGTTTGGAATTGATTTGTACTAGGACGTCTGTGGTGGAAAAAGCTGCTTTCAAATTAGCAATTGCAAGAATTCAAGCGGAGAGTCACCTGAAATAAAGTAGGTACAATCTGATAAATTTGCCATCTTGTCTGGTCGGTTTTAATGACCCGTTGAGATATTTTTCCATATTTTTGATTCCTTTAGCTAGTGAGGCCAAATGATACATGCGCTGATTGGTAAAGTTACATAGAGGAAATTTGTGTGGTTGTCATTGACAACCTCTAGATGCTTTGTTAGAACATGCAAATGTAATTGCGAAACAAGCTACATTTCAATGTTTTTGAGGGATTTCTGATCTGAATTTGACATGACTTTTTCTATTGTACTTGCTCTTCAATGTTATAGTAGAAAACTTTACACTTCCCCTACTTGCTATCCACCCTTGTAAATTGTTAATTTTCTGTGAAGAACTAATTTTATTGTTCTTTTCTTCCCTAATCTTCTTATCTTGCTCTTGGCCTAATCTTAATTTCATGTACTGATGGTTTAAACTGCCTATATGATTGGTGGTGCACAGGTTCCTTCATTTCCATTTCCTAGTTAAACTTTAATAGCTAAAATTTTCTTCTAGAAATTGTTGTCTGAAGGGGGTAAAGCAAGTTAAGATGAACCTTGCAATAACGGAATTAAGAAATTTATGGTGTTCTCAATTGTCGTATTGACATTTTGAGAAATTCAGTGGGACATAATGCATATTTTGTGTTATGCGTTCTTGTCAGCATATTGGTAAATCCAGGAACACATGATAAAGCTGGCAGCTGTAGTAATCCTTTGAACCGTTATGGCTTGGACGTCATGAGAATTTGAAAACGTGATAGGATGGAAACTTTGTTGTATTCTTATTTTGCTTGGGAAGTGTTTGTTGAGATTTCTATGAGTTGAGGTTGGTGAGTTATGCCTTGAATAAATATGTGGCGCATAATTTGGATTGGACTATAAAATTTTCCAGACTCAGTTTTGGATTGCGTAGCAAATGACTACCGCCCTTTAAAACTGTTAGTTTTTTTTAACATTAAAGAAGTTAGCTTTTGAAGAGAGAGAGGAAATGTTTTTTTCATACTATATTCAAGTCGGAATGCTAATCACGTATCTTGTCTAATTTCATTGTCCTCGACTCCTAGGATAAAGGGAACTACAGCAGTTGATATCATATCAGGCCTTCATTGGTATTTAAAGCATTGGTGTGGAGCTCATGTTTCCTGGGATAAGACTGGTGGCGCGCAGCTTGGTTTAGTTCCCAAGCCAGGATCCCTTCCTCCTGTGAAAGATGATGGACTGAAGATCCAGCGTCCTGTCCCGTGGAATTATTACCAAAATGTTGTGACGTCTAGCTGTAAGAATATTTCTTTAACTTATTATTTTTACTGCTTATTTCTCTGACCTATTTAACGTATGTAGATTCAATGAGTACTAACATAATTGAATTTCATTAAATTTTGTTCTTTTCTTGCTTATGATAAAGAAGAAACAAGTAATTAAGTTTACTTCGTTATTTCTGTACGGGGACTGGCTAATCTTTTCCCGCGCATAATTATATCTTCCAGGCAGTACTGCTTGCTTTGGATCTTCTACAGTATTTCTTATGTAATTGCTGATTATAATTTTTAAACCACATGTATTCATTCCTTCAACATGGTTCTCATTTCCCCTTCTCTGAAATTTTCTTTCTGAGAAATTTCATCATAAGAGGACAAGTCGTTTTTCGAAGCCGTCTTAAAGTTTGAGTGGCTGAGATGTGTTGTGCGAGTTGGAAGTGTGGTTCACAGGGAATATCTGTGGCAATAGAATATTCTTCTTTTTCTTGAAAGAGAGCAAACAGAAGTGGAATGTTGTTAATTCTAGCTATGGTATATGTGTAGTTGTGGGTACAACTTTTATAATATCTAATGTAATGTTTTTTGACGAGTAGGTCTCTTGTGAGACGGTCTCACGAATTTTTATCTGTGAGACGGATCAAATGTACCGATATATTCACAATAAAAAGTAATACTCTTAGCATAAAAAAATAATACTTTTTCATGGATGACCCAAATAAGAAATCCGTCTCACAAAATACGACGCGTGAGACCGTCTCATACAAGTTTTTGCCTTCTTTGACATAGGTTTTGGTGTAACAGAATCATGATATTATTTATTTTTATAAGATATCTAATACATCTTCTAGTGTTTAGTTACCTAATTTTTATAATATAAATATATTATTTTAAATTTATTTTTTGTCTGCTTTATTTTTCATTTAAAAAATGTTTATAAACAAAAATATTGGTTCTTAATTTGATAAATATTATTATTTTAAAAATAGCAGTTTTTAAATATCCATGTTTCTTTCATAAGATATGTGTTATTAATTTAAAAAATAGTTTTTTTAAATTAAATAATAAGGTAAAGAAGATATGAAGTAAAATATTAAAAAAGTAAGAATGAAACATGACTTGATTTCAACATAATGTGAATATACCATAAATTAAGATCGAAATAACAGTGACAATAAGTTTAATGAATAATTTTTTTAGTATTTATCTTTTGTATTTTTCTATATATATTGAATTGAAAATCTATCAAAACTTAAAATTTAAAATAACTTATTTTAGGAATTGAGATCATTAATCAATCTTCCAAAATAAGTACATCGATTGAAGATAGCATTGCCAATTTAAAATTCAAAAATTAAAGATGGAGTACACATAACAAAACGTGGAGTGTAAATAGCACTCCCGTGTTAGGATCGATTAGCTTAGCAGATATAATGACTCATTTTCTTTATATTGAGCCATTCTATTCAACACTATCCAAGTTGTGCATGTATGTTATATATGTGCCAACTTGAGAAGAGTTAGTGCGTACAACTTTCATAATACCCGGTGTTATTATATTTTCTTTTTTCGATTCAATTTCATGTGTTGGAACCAGGACATTAGTTATTTAATTTATTCTGATAAATTGTATAGTTGTTTTCCATAGAATAGGTTGTCTCTACTTTGTAAAAATACCCACTTTAAACATATGAAAATCATTAAGCCAATTTATCTATTTCTTGGAATATAAAATAGAGTCCTGTTGTTTTTTTTGGTTGGAGAGATCATTGCTCTTCTCACTTATTTACTTAATGTATCTTGATATATCACATATTCATGCAAACTTGTGAAGTTCAGGACCTTCAGGTACAATGCTCCCTATGAATTGTAGTAACAATATATCAAATTTGAACTTGTTACACTTTTACATTTTTGAGATTTGAGATATTGAACTTTTGATGTCAGAAATGGATCTTTGTTTTATATTTTGAGTTGGACTTGTTACACTTTAGGATTAGAGACTTTTTGGTTCATAAATACATCTCTTTTTCATGCATTTCCTTTTCTGCTTCTGCCAATAGCTTAGAGAAATTTTGATTTTCCTTTTGCAGATTCATACGTTTGGTGGGACTGGGAAAGATGGGAAAAAGAGATCGATTGGATGGCACTACAAGGGGTTAACATACCTTTGGCATTTACCGGGCAGGAAACCATCTGGGAAAGTGTTTTTGCAGTATGTTTTTCATAACTTTTAATAATGTCTTTTCTCACCGATTTTTCAATAATTGGTTGAGATAGATACTCCAGGGATTTGCTTCAGTAGGAATTAACGATCTTTCAATTGTTGAAAATTTTAGTTTATAGAATGTCCCTTTTCAGCAGCGGTGTCACTTATGTATTGGCTCCACAGGTTGACAGCCTCGTTTAATTTTTTATTTCTGTTCTCGAAATCATCATGTTAAAAACCTGGGAGTAGTAACTGCTTCCATTCACTTTTTGTCTAGACTCTATAAACAAAACTAATAGATGGTGTCACAAAGTGTCTGAACTGGATTTTCTCACATTCGGCCTATTTTATGTATATTCATGACATCAGTAAAAGTTGATGAGTGATACCAATAAGCCAAGTGCATTTTAATGGATATGAGAAACCTTTTACTTGATCAAGCATGTCATATCTCTCGAGTATACTCACTTCCTTAGACAATACCTTCATTCTGTTTAAAGAATGTTGTCCCTACATCTAATTTTCGTTCTTTGAATGCAGGAGTTCAATGTTACTAAATCAGACTTGAACAATTTCTTTGGTGGACCCTCCTTTCTTGCTTGGGCACGCATGGGTAACTTACACGGGTGTGTTTAAATCATTTGATTCTTTTTGTGCCCTTCAATTTTAAAACTTCAGATTCTTTGGATATGCTTTGTGTTGTTATAGATACACTATTAGATGATTTTCATAGGAAAGAAGGTTGAAAGTTTCTTTGTTTCTAGTATCACACATTGCTTGTGATATTCTTGAGTGGAGATAAAAGTTGGAGTACATTTTGCAGGAACTTTTCAGCTTTTAACTAACCCTTTAATACAAAATAAGCATATGCGTACATTTCATCAACGATTTCAGGGTATCAGTTTTTATGGTTTAGTATGTGATTGAGTACTACACAATAAATAACGTGCTATAGAACCAAATGGAATTCTATTACAAAAATGATAAGCCGTTGCTTTTTGATTGACATGCAAAAGAATTTGGTAAAATAGTTGCAATTCATATTCATATTTCCACCTCTCTTTACAAGCTAGCACATTAGTTTAGTGGTTGCAATTTTTTTGCAATATCTTCGTGTGGAGTGTTTCACAGTTGATTAATTATATCTTAGTCATGTTTTTTCCACAATTTTTTATGCACTTTTCTTTTTTAAGGCATTTTTGCTAGATGCAATTTTGGACTTGTTAACTGGTATTAAGTGGTAAAAATCTTTGTATGTGAATTGTCGGGGAATGCTGAAAGATAGGTTTGACATTGCATTTCACTGTTTCTTGAAATGATTTACCTGTTTTTTCTACTTTATTTATTTCTTGTCACTTCAGGTGGGGTGGGCCTTTGACTCAAAATTGGTTACAAATGCAGTTGATACTGCAAAAAAAGATATTGTCTAGGATGTTAAAGCTCGGCATGATCCCAGGTATGCTTTAGCTTTTTGGATACATGCATGATCTAGACATGGATCCATTTTGGCTCCTCTGGAACGCCACCACGGACCTGTGGCCAAACTGTGCCAGGTTCGTGAGGCCTACAACTAGTCTGCATATGTTCCTGTTCTCTCGAAGACACTTATTCAACACTTGTAACCTTGAAACATACTTTGTTAACTTATTTCCTGATTTGACATTTTTCACATATTCTTAACTCGATGTAATTATAAATTAAACATCATTTTTACCTTCTAAGCATTCTCAATCACAGTCATATTTTTGTTCGGATGTTGTTACACATTATGCCAACAAAACCCTTAAAAGTTGACAAGTTATATCTAAACCTCCATCACTGCATTCAATTATTAGCTGATGAACTCTTGCTTCTTTTGAAAGTGCTTCCATCATTTTCTGGGAATGTTCCTGCTGCATTAAAAGAAATCTTCCCCAAAGCAAACATAAGCAGACTTGGGGACTGGTATGCCACTATTTATTTCATGTCCCCCTTCACCTCGTTGATCAAAATTAACAGTTCACATTTTGCACTTTTTTGTGCCATTCCTTTAGTGACTAACACGTTTCTCACTGTTTTCTTTCTGTTCTGGCTGAACTATATATTTTCTATTTTGCTCATTAAATTATTTCTTATTGTTAAAAAGGGATTCAACGAGGAGAAAATGCTAATTAAGGCATTGGACGTCAAACTAATGTTTATCAAATGAACAGTGTGTTCTTCATTTTTTCCTGAGTGTAGAAAGTTATGCAAACTTTAGCCCTTTGAAAGCTTCAATCAGCAAATTAAAAATATTTATCTTCTTGGTTGATAAGCTTTAATGTGATTTCATCACATTCACACCATTGGACGTCAAACTAATGTTTATCAAATGAACACAGAGTTCCTCATTTTTTACTGAGTGTAGAAAGTTATGCAAACTTTAGCCCTTTGAAAGCTTCAATCAGCAAAGTAAAAATATTTATCTTCTTGGTTGATAAGCTTTAATGCGATTTCATCACATTCACACCATTGGACATCAAACTAATGTTTATCAAATGAACAGAGAGTTCCTCATTTTTTACCGAGTGTAGAAAGTTATGCAAAATTTAGCCCTTTGAAAGCTTCAATCAGCAAAGTAAAAATATTTATCTTCTTGGTTGATAAGCTTTAACGTGATTTCATCACACCTCTTTGATATCGAAGGATGATTAGTCTGTCAAAAGAAATGGAAGAGAACCCTCAGGATTCTTCCAGTTGCATGTAAAATAATTTTGCTACAAAAATAATTGAAAATGGAAAAAATCTAACCGTGAATTTTTCCGAGTCCTTTGAGTGTCTACTCACCTCGGCACTGAAGATGATCGAAGGAAGATGCATCTATTTTAAATTAAATGACCACAAGGGGTGAACCCATGTCTCATCTCGTGCATAAAGTCAAATAGTAACAAAGTGGTGCAGTGACTTCGAAGATAAAGGTTTTTCAATAATTTTATGTCGAAAGTTGTATATAATACAAACACTAGGAAAAGTGATATGTAGATCTTTTTAATTTTTATTTTTTAGGAAACAATATTATATTAAATAATAAAAACTAATAGTTACAAAAATCGGACAAGAAATACGCAATAATACAAACACAAGGCAAAGTGTATGCAGATCTTTTTTTAAAAAAACAGGGAACGATATTATATTAAATAATAAAAACTAATTGTTACAAAAATCGGACAAGAAATAGGAAAGGTAAAAAAGGAAAAACAATAGCACTGATCATATTAACAACGAATATAACTCAAATCCCTCACTAAATATGAGATCGATAAATTCTTAAACTTTTAAGTGTTTCCCAATCCAATCAGGTGTCCGAATCTTAATCTTGTCCCTCCCAACACTCTTAAACTGACTCTTCAAGATTGTCAAAAATCCTTCTATTCCGCCCCAGTCAAATTGACCAAAAAATACAAGGAACTACCACTGTCAAAAAAATTATATACCTTCTGCCAAGATCACGTCCAAGATCGGCCACAAAAAATTCGTGCAAAGATCTTGGAACTACCCAAAACCAAACCCATCTCTTCCAAAGGTCTGAACCAAAGACAACTCGAGAAAGGATAATGAATAAGAATGTGGTCCTGAGTGTCCACCTCTATTCGACAAAGCACACACCAGTTCGGACAAGGAATAGAAATAAGCCACCTCTTTTGCATCATATAACAATTTGGCATTTTATCTAGAGTCTACGAGAATACTTGTACCTTTGGTAGGATCGTTGCGTTCCAAATAACATGAAAAGAGGAAAGAAAGGAAAATCGCTGATCTGAAAGAAAGAATCATAGAAAGATTTAACTGAAAAACCTTGAAGGATCCCCGTTCCAAACCCGGATACATACACCTTCCTCAACCAACCTATTTAACTAAAAAAACCCTGAAGGATCCCCGTTCCAAACCTGGATACATACACCTTAGTCAACCAACCTGACCCTCTCTAAAGACTCTAGCAAGGAACTCAACTTATTCACTTTCAGTTGGGGAATGATGTAGTGGTTCAAACCAGTTTATGTTTATGGAGTCATGGATTAAACTAGAGTAACATTTTGAACTAATAAAGACATGATTTTTCATAGTCTAAGCTAAGATTTACTAAGATTTCAAGCAGGCTTCGAGACATAACATAACTCATGTCTTTAGCTACACATAATTCATTTTTCCTAACTTCTGTGTTTATAGTTACGAAATAGCACATATCTTTCCTTTTATGATTAAATCGAAAACTTAATGTTCTTGTATCTTCTTAAGGGAATCTCATGGTTGTATTGGTGAATTATCTATTATGTCGGATAGTTTATCTGGTTATATATGATATAGATTGAAGAATATTTCCAAATTCGTTTATGTCATTATTATATAGTTATATATGATGTAGACTCAAAAATATTTCCAGTCTCGTTTATGACATTATTAACAACATGATGTATTTCTCAGATGATTTTCTTGTTATATGGAAGGAACTATTTCGTAGTTTATTCTTCCAAGATATTTTCATCTATACATAGGAATGGATAAGATTTATAGCCATTTGACTTTGTCTTATGGATGTAAGTTTCAAGGCTAATCAACATAATTCTAAGTTAATTTTCTGCTTACATTTATCTGTCCTCTTGTCAGTACAATTTTGGAGTTACGCATGAAAAATAAACAATAGATCCATGCTTCTCCACTCTCCATGTCTCTGATTTTGAAGCATATAAATTCAATTTTCTTGATGATTTTTTAATCTCTAGTTAAAACCTATGTAGCACGGATACCTTAAAATTTTTTTTTTGAAGTATCGGATATGAATACGACACGGATACGGATACGACACGCGGATACGCGTGTCGGATACCTCAAAATCCGTATCGTTAACTTTGTTTAGGGTTGACCAGCCGGATACATTTTGGACACGGCGAGGACACGCCATGGATACGGCATGGATACGTTTTTCGGATACTTTTGGGCAAAATTTCAAATATTTAAAAGTTTTAGGGGTTAATTAAAAAAAATTAAAATTTCTAGGGACTAAAGAAAAATAATTTAAAATAAATTTGGATGGGCTTTTAAATCCATAAATACATTTGTCCGCCTCTTTCATTCCATTTCTATAATTTTTACTTTTCAATACTAAATTTATATAAATATAAATATATATAATATTTATATATATTTTAATGATTGTCGTATCCTAGCCGTATCGTGTCTAATATTTTCAAAATTTGACGTGTCGTCATATCCGTATCGTATTCGATACGATACTCGTACCCGTATCCATGCAACATAGGTTAAAACCCTTCAATTCGGATCTACATGTTTAAGTTGAGGGGATCAAATGTGATAACAGAATTTTTTTCTGACATTTAAAATCCAGTGATTTGGTTTCGGTAAAAGTTGTTTTCTTCTCACAGGAATACTGTTAATGGCAATCCACGATGGTGCTGTACTTACCTTCTAGATCCTTCTGATCCTTTATTTGTTAAAATTGGAGAAGCATTCATCAAACAGCAGATCAAAGGTGAGTTATGCACTTATGCATGTATCATTTATATTTTTAGGCCGCAACGCCATTTGGCTTCATTTAGCTTGATTATCTTATCTTAAATATGAAAGATAACTATGAGTTTTTTTTCATTTTTGTTTTTTTTTGCAGAATATGGTGATGTTACAGATATCTACAGCTGGTATTTTTTATTCTCTGTTACAGACATGTTTTTCTACTAGTATCATCATAGCTTATGAGAAAAGGGAGAACAATGCCAAAAATCTTTTGCAAATATGTAATGGTGGATGCAAAAGTAGGACCATACATCTCCCATTGGTTCTGCACGTCAAAGTTAAACCGTAAATAATAGATAAACTAAGTCCTCTGGCAGAACCCACTGAAAAGTTGACTCACAGTGCGCCATTATCTGTGGAAAGGAGAGTGGTTTCTCTCTCTTTATTACATAGTTTCATTTTGTTATGATTCATCCCATAATCGCTGGTGCAGTCTGTGTAGTCCTTTACTTTTTCTCAGAGTAATATTTTCTAATTATTTTGTATTAAATAAATGGGAGAATGGTTTCTTGTGCTTTTTTTTTTGTCTAGATGAACCAGGAATCTTGATCTTGTATCCTACTGCTTCAATTGTTTGTAGTCTCACAAGCTGTTGATGCATTTTTCTTTAGTTGGTGACTGGCATAAGCATTTTCGTGTTGTTCCTGACAATGCACTGGTTATTGAAACAACAAAAGAATTTAATCAGCCGATCTAGGGATTTCCACCAGGCAAGCAGCCATGAGTTGTTAAACACAATTAACACAAATTAAACACGATTGATTGTCCAGAATATAGAAAATATTAGCGTAGCATTGGAGAGAGGAGAAAATATTATTTCATATTTTTCTCAATAAATGTATAAAATAAATAGGTAGAAATAAGAAAACCTCTAATCAATCAAATCCCTAAAAATATGAGAGAACATTGTAGTTTGCTTTAATGTATTAGATTGCCTAAATCAAATAAAATCAAATCTTAATCTACTAAAATTAAAAGATAGCATGTTGACACTTTCCCCCAAGTTTGTGCGAAGATATCGATCATGTTTAACTTGTTAACTTGATCTTCAAAACACTGTCTTGAGAGGCCTTTGGTTAGAATGTCTGCAGCCTATAAATTAGTGGGAACAAAAGAAGCGTAGATTATTCCTCGTTTAATCTTCTATAGACCAGTTTCCCAACTAGTCTTTGGAATCTCCCCTTGTCTACTTGGGCGCCATTCTTAATTTCTCCTACTTTGCGTTAACGTGAATTGGAATTTCTAAGGGCTTTCATCCACTCACCCATTCCAAAATTAATCCAGGTCAAACCCGCTTAACTTTGGAGTTTTAAAATTATGGGCTTACGAAAAGAAGATGCATATTGTTGGTATGAGCAGTACCTATCAATTCTTTTAAACTTTCTCTAATCTGATTGGGAACCCGGAGTGGTTCATTCATGTTCCCTTTGGCTAGAAGTCTGGTCAAGAACCGCACTTTGTCTGTTCTTAGCACCGGCGATAAATACCCGCTCTCATCGGCCCTGTGACACATGGGTCCGACCAATCTTCGCTTGGTTTGTTCCCACAAGTCTTAGCAGGTCAAGCGCAAGGTTCGATTGCTCTCCTAGTAGGGGCAATAATTGTACCCCAACAAAGACATACTTTCGACGAGACACCATAATTCCTTCATTTGACCTGGCCACCTCCATTCCATGAAAGTACTTCAATTGCCCCAAATCTTTGACCTCAAATTCTTTGGTTAAGTTTTCTTTAATATTGTCAACTCCTCTGCCTCATCCCTTGTCAGGATTATGTCATCAACATGGACAATCAATGCTGAAATCTTCTCGTTTGTTGACCACTATGTGAATAGAGTATGATAAGATTATCCTTGAGTGTACCCTAGTTTTTTCACAAATCTTGTGAATCTTTCAAACCATGATTTCGGAGATTACTTCAATAGAGAGATTTTTTTCGGTGTACATACTTTTGTTCCAAATTCATCAATGAAATCCGGAGGACATTCTATATAGATTTCTTCTTCCAAGTCTCTTTTTAGAAAGATATTCTTCACATCTAGTTGGACCAGTGGACAGTCGATATTAGCCACAGATAATATGATTCGAATTATGTTAAGCTTCGCCATCGAAGAAAATGTTTCTGAATAATCAACGCCATACGTCCTGAATGAATCCTTTGGAAACTAACCAAGCTTCGTATCTCTCCATAGAACCATCAGAGTTGTATTTTGCTCTAAACAATCATTTACATCCCACAATGGATTTCTTTTGAGGTAGGTCAACCTTATCCCAAGTAGAGTTCTTTCTCCAGAGCTCTCATCTTCTCAAGAATAGTTTCTTTCCACTCAGTTATCTTTAGAGCTTCCTATACGTCGTTAGGAATACTAAGAGTGTATACTTGCACTTAGATATACAAAGAGTGATTGTTCAGTGAGGAGTTTATCCTGTGTCTTGGATTGATTGATAATCATATTGGCTCTCCCGTGTATGTAGATCATTTACCATCGAACCGCGTAAATCGTGTGTGTGATTTTCATTCCTTGCACATTTGTTTGATTTACATATTTCTTGTTTTACTCACAAATTTCACAGCAACAGTTGCATGTGTTTTTGAATGAATTTCTGGAAGAACATACTGTTGATTCACTACAGCTGGCATCAGAGACATGTTTAAACAAGATCAGATTGAATCATTGGCAGCCAAAGTCGAGGTTGAGATATTTGATGGAAAAAGGGACTTTGCGATTTGGAGTAGGCGGATGTATGCCATTATTGTCCAGCAGAAAGTTGCGAAGGCTGTCGGAGGTCTGAAATGTATCCCAGAATGAAGAACAAAAGTTTGAGATGAAGGAGATGGCCTTCAGTACGCTTCTCTAGATCTGGATGATAAGGTCTTGCGACAAGTATCTTCAGAGTCAACAGCCGCTGGAATATGGAAGAAACTAGAGGAGTTTTACATGTCAAAACTCCAAGACAGGATCTACTTGAAAAGTAAGTTTTTCGCATTCAAGATGGAACTCTGCCGATAAGGGATAATATTGATGTATATAGTAAGCTTATTCTCGATCTGGAAAATCTTGGAATCAAGATTGAAGTAGAAGATAAGGTTGTTATACTTTCAAATTCTGTTCCTAATTCGTACTCAGCCTTCGTTGAAACCATGAAATATGCTAGGGATACATTATCATTGAATGATGGACAGAGGGTATTAAAGTCTAAAGAAACAGATGTCTTAAATGAAAACCATGAGCAGATGAATGGTGAAAGTCTGTTAATCCGTGGGAGATCTGAGTTCAGAAATGAAAAGAGGGCTGAGAGGGAAAGATCAAGAAGCAAGTATAAGCCAAAATCAACAAAAGGAAAATGCTTCTACTGTCATAAACCTGGGCACTTTAGGAAAGACTGCCCGGCAGAAAGAAACTGAAGGAAGTCTAAGGATCAGTGTGAGTTAGCTGTAGAAGAAGATGGATATGAGAGAACCGAGGTGTTGTGTATCTCAGAGCTAAAGGATGGTCAGAACTGGGCACTCAGCAGTGGGTGTTCTTTTCACATGACTCCAGACAAATCTTGGTTTGAAACATTCCAGGAATTAGATGGAGGGCAAGTGATTCTTGGAAATAACAGAACCTGTCGAATACAAGGAATTTGAACCATTGAACTTGAGATGTTTGATGTAATTCAAAGATCATTACATGATGTTCGCTATGTTCATGAGTTAAAAAGAAACCTAATTTCATTATGTACATTGGATCGGTTAGGATACAACTTTAATGCCTCCAATGGACAGATAAGTGTATCTAGAGGTGCTCTGGTTGTAATCAAATGAACTAGGGTGAATGGGTTGTATGTACTTGATGCTAAAACCATTGTGGGATCTGTCTCCGTAACTGAGGAAAATTAGTCTTACACAAAACTTTGGCATCTCAGATTGGGATGCATAAGTGAAAGAGGGCTACAAGAACTTCACAAACAAGGGCTCATTGGAAGTGATCAACTAATTGAATTGGGGTTCTGTGAGGACTGTATTGAGGGAAAATCTACCAGGGTCAGATTCTACAAAGTCAAGCATGTGACCAAAGCTCTCCTTGATTATGTTCATTCGAAGAGTCTGGACATACACTCTCAAGCATAAGAATGAAGCACTAGCCAGATTCAAATCATGGCTCATACTACAAGAAAACCAAACAGAAAGAAATCTTAAGTATCTTAGGACAGGCTGTCACGCCCCAAGTCCGAAGCGTCGGTGACATCCGGCATTGTTTAACAATTATATCGCAAACAATAAAGCCTCGTATCAAGTCAAACCAGTCTTTTTCATAAATAAAGTATTGTCTTGCAATGACAATGAAATAAAATACATCAGAGTTGCGAAATGCGGAAAACATAAACAAAAGGGATAACTTGATTCTTGCTCTTGATCATCGATCACCAACCCCAGAAAGCTTCCTGCTCCTTCTCATTTATTTGTTCTTCATTTTTATCTGAAATTGTAAGGGGGTGAGTGTTTTTGGGAACACTCAGCAAGTGGGGGTCGGTCGATTCCAAAAATACATATAGAACTTAATTCTTTAAAACAGTTCTTTAACAATCTTTCGAATCTTATTATCTTTAACTTATCAGATCGAAATGAACAAATATGAGACAGATAATTCAGAACGAATCAGATTTTTCAGAACGGTTCAGAAACAGATCAGATTATAACCAACAGAACACTGTTACTCATCTCATTTTCATGGTCAAATTGTCCCCAATATGTTACTCCTCTAAGGGGTGAGGCCAGAACTCGGTTTTATACCCACCGGTGGAGGCCAAACAGAAATGGTTTTATACCCACCATTGGGGGCCAAACAGAATCACAATTCTCGTCCCATTTCAAATTGAATCGTAACAGTGTAACAAAGAGTTCAGAGGTAACAGAGAGAACTTATCAGATTTCTCAGAGTTCAGATTTTCAGACAGACACAGCGGAATCAAAAGAGTTCGAAGATCAAACAGAACATATCATCGATCGAAATTTTAAACATAGTGCACAGTAATTTTCGAAAATAATGACATACATTAGCATATCATGATATTTTTATGTAAAGAGCAAAATACAATCAAATACTTAACAAAAGCCCACTTATTTGATTTTTATACAAAGCTCTTTCCTGAAATTTTGGCAGCACTTCGACGCAACTCCAACAAATACTGTCTTCGATCGGAGAGCACCTCAGCACGGGTTAGCAAACTCTGGACTGTTCAAAATCCTTCCTTCCTTTTCTTGGGTTCGGCCGAATGCTGTTGGGAGAGGGAGAGAGGGCCGAAATTTTGGAGCTTTTGAGTGGAGTTTTTGGTGTGGTTTGTGGTGGTATGGCATGGTCTATTTATGTAAGGCCCGAGAATTTGAGTACCGTAATCTGAGATTAATCTGGGATGATTTCTTGATTAATCAAGGTAATTATAGACGAAAAGTATTAGACCGGAAAAGGTGAGAAAAGACGCGAAATATATGTGTAAGGAGGTGTGCTCGCGCACATGCGCGACGTTATGCGCGAGCCATGCGCGGAGTGGACAGAAGACCGCGCGCATATGCGCGGCGTGTGGGCGCGCATATGCGCAAGGTGTCCAGTAGCCAAGGAAATGCTCGGCGCATATGCGCGACGTGAACGGGCGCATATGCGCGAGCAGGGCAGTGAGTTCGGCGCACATGCGCAACGGAAGGCGCGCATATGCGCGAGAGATGCCGAGACACACGCGCCGAGAAATGGTGTCTCGTGCATATGCGCCGGTTGATGTCGCGCATATGCGCGAGACGTGTTTCTTGAAGCAACGAGCCACGTTTCCTTGAGCATGCATGGTATATATATATATATAGGTACAAGCGATTGTTCCTCAGAATTGAAAGAGGACGAAGCCGAGGGAAGCTTCGGGAGAAATTCAAGTTACGAGCGAACCGTTTGTCTGATTTTGAATCCGACTTCAGTACTGTGTTCCTATCAACGCAGGCTACAACTGGACGTAAGTTTTGTTACGTTGTGACATATTCTGAAATTATGATGTTGTCAGAATTGAATGAAATTCATATATGATGTTCTTGACATGTTAGACATCATAGAATCGAAGTCAGATTAAGAAACGGACTGATTATGGAATTATTATGATTTTCGGAGTCGATTTGATTAAGATTCGATATCAGATTGGTGTTGTTAGTGAAATTATGAATTGCACCGATATTGATTATGAGTTCTTGTATTATATCTGTGGTGTTGGAATTGACGGGGTTATTGAGACTGTATTTTTATGCCGTCAAAACATCAGTAAATTGATATTGATCAGATTCGGTATTGATTGAGATGGTATTGTGATACCATATGTCGATTGGCATTGATCAGATTATGTTTTGATTTGAGTATTGATCAGAACAGGTGTTGAATTGAGTTATATACTGATATTGTGTCTGTTCGGTATTGTTATTACCAGATTGAGAATGGACAGGATTGAATGCTGGACTTCGTCTTCGTCAGAGCGAGAAGAGAAATGTATAAATTAATGTTGAGTTGGGATTGCACAACTCGAGTGAGGTTTGGCTCGAGTTTCCCTAAATCACATACTTTACCTTTTTGTATTGATTTGATTGATATACTTGTTCTCTTGACTGATAGACAGCAGGTATTAGACGAGTAATCTTGTGACAGAAGTGCCTGATAGTGGTGGGATCGCCACGGGCACATTGCACGATGTCACAAGATAGTGTATTGGTGATTGTGCCAAAGTCTGTCACCGGATGTTTGGCTATCGATGTGGATAGAATTATAACTTCTTCTATTACTGATGATCGATATTATATCGATGTGGATAGAATCGGAGCTTCTTCTATTACTGGTGATCGGTACCGTATCGATGTGGATAGAATCATAACTTCTTCTATTACTGATGGTCGATATCATATCGACGTGGATAGAATTGGAGTTCTTTCTATTACTGGTGATTGATACTATACCGATGTGGATAGAATACGAGCTTCTTCTATTACTGGTGATCGATACCATATCGATGTGGATAGAATTGGTATTTCTTCTATTACTGGTGATCGATACCCTATCGACGTGGATAGAACTGGAGTCTTTTCTATTACTGTTGGTCGATATGGGAATGCTAACTTCTGGAAACCGGGATCCCTAGACTAGGATTGAGTCTAGTCTTAAATGTGACGTCATGAGTCTAATTGATAGTGTATATTGAGTTATGTTGATTATGTTCCTGAATATGGTACATGATGAGTTATGTTCCTGATGATGGTACATGTTTAGAATAGGATTTATTCTTGATATGGATTTATATTCTGATTTGAATACATGTTAGACATATCTGTTATATGCTTTTATATTGTTTTTATGATTGCATGTATACATGATTTATACTGAGAATGTAATTCTCACCGGAGTTATCCGGCTGTTGTCTTCTTTGTATATGTGCATGGCAACAGGTGGGATAGGATGAGGGTCAAGAAGAGAACGAGGCTGGACTAGATAGCGTGGAGATCCGGGCTTCGAAGCAACTTAGGATTCAGCACTGATATATAGTTGAACCTAGTTGAATTCTTGTAGATAATACAAGATTTATATGTTTATGTTTAATATGTAATTTGAATTGAATTACATTACGTTTCCGCTGTGTATTTTTAAAAAAAAATTTAGACCCTGTTTATTATAATTGTTTGAATTATTCCTAACGACGATTAAGGAATGAATTAGCGTCCGGGTCCCCACAACAGGTGGTATCAGAGCGATAGATCCTTTAGAGTGAGATAGAAGAGAATGAGCGGGGTAGATTGAGTTTTCTTTCCTGCATGTGACTGCTAGCATGTGATTTACTTATAATGTTGATTTACATTTGTATGCTAGCATGATATTATGTTTTACTGCCTGGATTTATATAGCATATGATTGAATATCATGTTGAAATTACATTGTATATGCTAAGATTTCAGTATGTTTTTACTGGCTATTAAGCTACATGTTACCTGAATATCTGAGTTGATTTGGTAATATGTATTATTTGAAACTGGATCAGAACCAATTTTTGATCAGAGGTAAGCTGATCAGGATTCGGATTGAGACGAATTTGTCTCCTGTTATTACTAACATCTATGATTATTAGATATTCCTCCTAGAAGAGTTCCAGATAAGGGTAGTACTTCGTCTGATCAGATAGATGTGTCAGAAACTCAGATAGAAATAAAGTTGAAGGAGTTTCAGTTATTTCAGCCGCCGATTCTGAGTGGTATCGAAACGTCTGAAGATTGTGAGAACTGGTTCGATGACATGGAAATACTGTTTGATTTACTTGATTGTACAAATGAACAGAGAGTTAAAATGGTGCCTAACCAGTTACGAGAAGCCGCCAGGAGTTGGTGGATTACAAGTAAAAGAATGTTAGAACAGAGAGGTACAGTGATTTCGTGGGAAACATTCAGAACTAAATTTTATCGAAGATTTTTCTCAATTTCGTACCGGGAGGACAAGAAAGCAGAGTTTGAGAATTTGAGACAAGGCCAATTGAATATTGAAGAATATGTTGCGAGATTCTCTACTCTACTGCGTTTTGCTCCTAATGTAATTGGGAATGATGAAGCTGTAGCGGATCAGTTCATCAGAGGATTGAATTCAGAGATAGTTGCATTGATAAATATGCAACGACCTTACCATTTTGCTGATGCCTTGAGTAGAGCGAAGAGAGCGGATGCGAGTCTGATTAGACAATTAGGAAGGGTGTGTGCGATGCAACCCCAGACACGACAATCCCCTCTCCGATTTGATCGCGGCAACACGAGTGGAAAGCAAGATTTGCTGAAAGCTCGAAAGAAACAGTTTAAGAAGTTAGGGAGCGGTTCATCTAGCTCCAGTGGTTCTAGCCCGAGTTATACTGGAGTTTATTGCAGGACTTGCGGAGGGAGACATCTCATGGAACAGTGCCAGGGAGTGACTGGTAGGTGCAATATCTGTAAACAGCAGGGACACTTTGCTAGAGTCTGTCCACAGAAAGGTTCCCGCAGATTTCAGGGAGTAGAATCATCTGGTGGTAGTGATCGAGGAACAGACCCAGGACACACGTGATGATATAGTGGCAGGTAATAATCTTTTATGATTATGTTGTATATGTATTGATATATACTAGTGCATTCTCTACGATTATCTTTGACTGAGGTGTATTGATATATGTTGTACCTGCTGGGTCTGTATTACTGTAGTATTGATCCTTATACCTTTTGGGGAAATGAATTGATATCAGTGAATTCTGTGATATATTGTGTACTGCAGTAAAAAGAGAATGAGATTGAATTAGATTGTATTGTACTTGTGTTATCTGATTTTGATTACATTATTGATATTAATATGCTGACAAGTACAGAACTATTATAGATTCTTGCCAGAAGATGGTAAGATTCGGACCTGAAATGGCCGATGAAGGAATGATATACGGTAAGGATTCTCGATTTTGAATTCCTTGATATCCGTATTATGTATGATTCGATGATTATCGAAAAGAATGGAGTAATTCTTTATGTATTCAGTTGATTACTGAAGTTGAGCCTGTCTGGGAATGATTTGTCAGTAGCAGGAGAGTTGCTATAGTCGTTCCATATGAAATTCCGGATTTGTCTTATATCAGGGAGAGTGACTTCAGCCTTGATTTTATATCAGGTATGGATTTCATTTTAGACTTCTGTACAGAATGATATTGATTGAATTGAAAGAACAGAAATGTCAGTTAGAAGATTTACTGCCTGAGAGTTAGAGTTACATCTGATTATGTGTTTCTCTGAGAAATACTTCAGTTCTGTGTATGGGTTGATAAATCCTGTGTTCTGAAGTGTCCTGATGATTTTATGCTCGTTTTATCTCTGATATTGTGATATATTCGCAGCATAGGATTGATTGAATCGAACAGTTGATATTTGTATTAAATATTCTGGGAACTGAGATTGTTGTATACAGAATTATTCGGCTATGAATCCAGATTGCAACAGATTGTATTCAGAGTCTGTGATATCTGAAGATAGTATGGTCAATCAGAATATCAGGATGTGATTATGAATGATTGAACGATTGTTCAAATCTGCATATGTATATTGTACAGGATGACGTACAGATATGACAAGACGACTGAGAGGTATGTCAGAAAAGGGGTTAGATTGTATTGAATGCCAGAGTTAATTATATCATACCGTGATTTTTGGTTGATTTTATACTTTTGGCAGAATATATAGCATGATCTTTATCTATGGTTTATAGATTGACGGATAGTCGAAGCGAACTATCTAGATACTGGAGGATATCCAAGAACTGTAGTGCTGGATTTTAGCACTAGTGACCTGATGTCTTGTCATTTTATGAATTATTGTATAATGATAGCTATCAAATGAGTATTGAGATAGCCACAGATAAGACATTGTACAGTGAGTACTGTAGATTTCCTTTGAATGAGAATGATATTACGGTGATATCTGAGATTGCATTTGATAACAGCTGATGATATTGATTTGGTATGAGCTGTTAATTGGTATATACGAGTGTTGTATAGCCAGTATTTGCAAGTAATTTTGTCAGAATGGTTTGATAGAATGAATTTTCTGAAGTAACCTCTAGTATAAATTTCTTTTTTATCTGATTTGATTGCTTGTGATTTCGAGGACGAAATCATATCTTAGAGGGGGAGAAATGTAAGGCCCGAGAATTTGAGTACCGTAATCTGAGATTAATCTGGGATGATTTCTTGATTAATCAAGGTAATTATAGACGAAAAGTATTAGACCGGAAAAGGTGAGAAAAGACGCGAAATATATGTGTAAGGAGGTGTGCTCGCGCACATGCGCGACGTAATGCGCGAGCCATGCGCGGAGTGGACAGAAGACCGCGCGCATATGCGCGGCGTGTGGGCGCGCATATGCGCGAGGTGTCCAGTAGGCAAGGAAATGCTCGGCGCATATGCGCGACGTGAACGGGCGCATATGCGCGAGCAGGGCAGTGAGTTCGGCGCACATGCGCAACGGAAGGCGCGCATATGCGCGAGAGATGCCGAGACACACGCGCCGAGAAATGGTGTCTCGCGCATATGCGCCGGTTGATGTCGCGCATATGCGCGAGACGTGTTTCTTGAAGGAACGAGCCACGTTTCCTTGAGCATGAATGGTGTATATATATATATAGGTACAAGCGATTGTTCCTCAGAATTGAAAGAGGACGAAGCCGAGGGAAGCTTCGGGAAAAATTCAAGTTACGAGCGAACCGTCCGTCTGATTTTGAATCCGACTTCAGTACTGTGTTCCTATCAACGCAGGCTACAACTGGACGTAAGTTTTGTTACGTTGTGACATATTCTGAAATTATGATGTTGTCAGAATTGAATGAAATTCATATATGATGTTCTTGACATGTTAGACATCATAGAATCGAAGTCAGATTAAGAAACAGACTGATTATGGAATTATTATGATTTTCGGAGTCGATTTGATTAAGATTCGATATCAGATTGGTGTTGTTAGTGAAATTATGAATTGCACCGATATTGATTATGAGTTCTTGTATTATATCTGTGGTGTTGGAATTGACGGGGTTATTGAGACTGTATTTTTATGCCGTCAAAACATCAGTAAATTGATATTGATCAGATTCGGTATTGATTGAGATGGTATTGTGATACCATATGTCGATTGGCATTGATCAGATTATGTTTTGATTTGAGTATTGATCAGAACAGGTGTTGAATTGAGTTATATACTGATATTGTGTCTGTTCGGTATTGTTATTACCAGATTGAGAATGGACAGGATTGAATGCTGGACTTCGTCTTCGTCAGAGCGAGAAGAGAAATGTATAAATTAATGTTGAGTTGGGATTGCACAACTCGAGTGAGGTTTGGCTCGAGTTTCCCTAAATCACATACTTTACCTTTTTGTATTGATTTGATTGATATACTTGTTCTCTTGACTGATAGACAGCAGGTATTAGACGAGTAATCTTGTGACAGAAGTGCCTGATAGTGGTGGGATCGCCACGGGCACATTGCACGATGTCACAAGATAGTGTATTGGTGATTGTGCCAAAGTCTGTCACCGGATGTTTGGCTATCGATGTGGATAGAATTATAACTTCTTCTATTACTGATGATCGATATTATATCGATGTGGATAGAATCGGAGCTTCTTCTATTACTGGTGATCGGTACCGTATCGATGTGGATAGAATCATAACTTCTTCTATTACTGATGGTCGATATCATATCGACGTGGATAGAATTGGAGTTCTTTCTATTACTAGTGATTGATACTATACCGATGTGGATAGAATACGAGCTTCTTCTATTACTGGTGATCGATACCATATCGATGTGGATAGAATTGGTATTTCTTCTATTACTGGTGATCGATACCCTATCGACGTGGATAGAACTGGAGTCTTTTCTATTACTGTTGGTCGATATGGGAATGCTAACTTCTGGAAACCGGGATCCCTAGACTAGGATTGAGTCTAGTCTTAAATGTGACGTCATGAGTCTAATTGATAGTGTATATTGAGTTATGTTGATTATGTTCCTGAATATGGTACATGATGAGTTATGTTCCTGAATATGGTATATGATGAGTTATGTTCCTGATGATGGTACATGTTTAGAATAGGATTTATTCTTGATATGGATTTATATTCTGATTTGAATACATGTTAAACATATCTGTTATATGCTTTTATATTGTTTTTATGATTGCATGTATACATGATTTATACTGAGAATGTAATTCTCACCGGAGTTATCCGGCTGTTGTCTTGTTTGTATGTGTGCATGGCAACAGGTGGGATAGGATCAGGGTCAAGAAGAGAACGAGGCTGGACTAGATAGCGTGGAGATCCGGGCTTCGAAGCAACTTAGGATTCAGCACTGATATATAGTTGAACCTAGTTGAATTCTTGTAGATAATACAAGATTTATATGTTTATGTTTAATATGTAATTTAAATTGAATTACATTACGTTTCCGCTGTGTATTTTAAAAAAAAAATTTAGACCCTGTTTATTATAATTTTTTGAATTATTCCTAACGACGATTAAGGAATGAATTAGCGTCCGGGTCCCCACAATTTATAGGTGCCAAAAATGGCTTCTCACCTCCCCAAGTGCACGCCTCCTTGCTCTCCAAGGTATGGAATAAATGTAGTCAAGGGTTAATAAATTATCAAGCTCCATACTAAGCATCAAGGGTCATTTCTTACACCATAAATATGTCCTAACTCTTAGCTCCTCCCGCAGGTCCTTCATAGGTTAATGCGAAGGTCATTTCTTGCACATTTAATTTGTCTAAACTCTTGGATCAACTTATAGCTCTCTTTTTGGTCCTGTTAGGACAAACTTGGTTGAGCTGCTTTGAGCTGACAGATCGTGTTCTTGAGCTGGGGTTTTACTCCTCCCGTGACAATACTTTGATGGATGCGATTACTTGTAGTTTGGCCTCCTGCTGAGCTCATTCCCGAGCTTTGAAGTTGCTTCCTCGAGTTAAATTTAATGAAAATCTAAGTTAATATTCAAGTTATTTAGTTGGAACAAACATTTTGAGCTTAGTTTTAGTTAAATTTCAAGTTCGTATTACTTACTTGATTTGCTTTGGTTCGTAAAATCTCGGTTTCTCACACAGGCAATGGTCTGGAATTCTGTTCTAAGGAGTTTGGTGAGTTCTGTAACAGCAAAGGAATAGCTAGACATTGATTGAGAGAGTGAGGTGTATGTTTTCTATACTCAAGCCTATCAAGATCTTATTGGGCAGAAGTTGTGGCAACAACAACTTACCTAATAAATCGCAGCACCACAGTACCATCAGGACACAACCCCAATGGAGAAATGTTCTGGGAGAACTCCAGCCCTCGATCACCTTAAAGTCTTTAGATGTGCAACATATGCATATATCAAAGAAGGGAAACTCGAAGCCAGGGCATTAAAATATGTTTTTCTTGGATACCCTGATACAGTAAAGGGGTATAAATTAAGGTGTATCGAGCCTGGAAATGAAAGAACATTAACCAGTCAAGATGTAGTCTTCAAGGAGATTATTTCCCTTGAAGGCTGAAACTCCAAGATGTAAAGCTCCCGAATGGATGAAAGAATCTTGACACTAAGACAAAAGAGGTACTTGCAGAAAGTGTTAGAAAGATTCAATATGGCAGAATGCAAGCATGTTAAAGGACCCTTGGCTCATCATTTTAAGTTGTCAGTGTCTCAATCTCCACAAACAGAAAGGGAAAGGGAGTACATGAATTCAGTTCCATATGCATGCACTGTGGGCAGCCTAATATATGCTATGATATGCACAAGGCCTAATCAGGCTTACTCTATTAGTTTATTAAGTAGATTTATGGCAAATCCAGGTGAGCCATTGGCAAGCTGTAACATGGATACTGGGATATATCAAAGGCTCTTTAAACCTTGGTCTGCGGTTCGGTGGAACATAAAGGAGAAGTGAAATGATTCTAGCCTATGTGGATTTAGATTTTGCTAGAAATCTAGACAGCAGAAAATCGCTCACTGGTTATGTACTTACAGTGTACGGAACGACAATCATTTGGAAATCTACATTACATCCTATGGTGGCTCTATCTACAACAGAGGCCGAGTGCATTGCAATCACTGAAGCTGTCAAGGAATCTATATGGCTTCAAGGGTTCTTAAGGGATCTTGGTTTTGAATAGAATGAAGCACTAGTGCATTGCGACAGCTAAATTGTTGTCCAATTAACCAAGCACCAAGTATTCCACTTAAGATCTATGCATATAGATGTTAAGCGTCACTTCATCAGGGAAGTAATAAATATAGGGGTGGTAAAGGTGGTGAAGATCAGTACACATGATAATTGTGAGTCTCTGGGCCGAAGAGGGCGGGGGAAGATCGTCGGTGCCATGAGGTTGCACGGATAATGAGCGGCTCCTGGCAGGCTTCTAGGCGAAGGGAACATGAATGAATCGATCTTACACTGGAAGGAGAGGGATTCTGAAACTGTTCAGGTATGAGACTGTGCAGTTGAGTAGGGCTTAAAAGATTTGACAGGTACTACTCATATCAAGAAGGTGCATCTTATTTTCGATAGCTCATACATAAAAACTCCAAAGTTAAGCGTGCTTGACTTGGAGCAATTCTGGGATGGGTGACCCCTGAGAAGTTTCCTAGGGTGCTTGTGAGTGAGGACATAAGCACGCTGGAAAGACTTGTCTTAGTACAGTGAGGACAATCATCGAATATAGGGCATTACAGTTGGTATCAGAGCCGACCTCTCCTAGTACTGTGTGGTTCGGGGACGAACCAAGCTGAAGCTGGTGGGCATGTGAGGCACGAGGCCGAAAAGGGCGGGGGGTGATCGCCGGTACCAATAGGTTGCACAGGCAATGAGCGACTCCTGGAAGGCTTCTACCCGAAGGGAATATGAATGAACCGATCTTACACCGGAGGAGAGGGTTCCAAAGCTGTTCATGTATGTGACTGTGCAGTTGAGGAGAGCTTAAAAGATTTGATAGGTACTGTTCATATCAACAAATTGCATCTTCTTTTCGGTAGCTCATCACATAAAAACTCCAAAGTTAAACGTGCTTGACTTGGGGCAATTCAGGAATTGGTGACCCCTGAGAAGTTTATAGGGTGCGTGTGAGTGAGAACATAAGCACGCTGGAAAGACTCGTCTTAGTACAGTGAGGATAGTCGTCAAATATGGGGCATTACAATAACCCTGCAGATATGTGCAGAAAGGTTCTTCCGATGGACTAGTTCCATTTCTGTTAGAATGAGGTCAGGGCAACCAGTGAAGAAGAGCCTTAGATTTGAGGCTTGGAGGGCCAGTATTGTGGGTGTGGATTGACAGCAAGGTGGAGAATTGTGAACCAAGTGTTATCAATCCATGCGTAAATCAAGGGCTGAAAGGAAAACCACAATATATGGGCTCGCTTGGCAGTTAACAGAACTCAAAATAAAGATTGGTGCAGAGTCGGTTATGCCAAGAGATGTATATATATATCCAGAGGAGCTCAGCAGAAAGGGACTTACTTCTTCTTCAGAATGAGAGATTGAGAGATGCGCACTGAAAAAAATCAAGATTGTATACTTGTACTTAGATATACAAAGAGTAATTCATCAGTGAGGAGTTTATCTTGTATCTTGGATTGATTGATAATAATATTGAACTCTCCTGTGGATGTAGATCATTTACGATCGAACTACGTAAATCATGTGTGTGATTTTTGTTTCTTGCACATTTTTTTGGTTTACATATTTCTGGTTTCACTCCCAAATTTCACAGCGACAATTGCATGTGTTCTTGAAATAATTTCTGGAAGAACACACGGTTGATTCACTACAGAATTCTATGAGGCGTAGGACCCGTCTGCAATTTTAACCTTCTTGCGTCCAGCACATGGTGCATAGGAAGAGAAAAATTGTGAAGTTCCAGTCATGTGATCTGTGGCAGCAGAATCTAAAATCCAGGGGCTGTTAGAAGTCAATTTTGCAGCGTTTACCCGATCACTATTTCCACCTCGATTGTAACCTCCGGGTTTCTTCTTTAAGTGTGCATGTTTCCCATGAATCTACCAACAGTTATCCGCCGTATGCCAAGGGTTTTTACACTTCTCACATTACGGTCTAACTTTTTCTCCCTAATAGTTATTATTGTCGATTACAAATACGGAGCCCTCAACAATGGAGCGTTGTCCATTAGTGTGGGCCAGCATCAAATGACATCGCGCCTCTTCGTGTCTGATTTCAGAAAAACTTCCCGGATACTAGGTAGTGGTTTGCGGGCAAGAATACTACCACAAACTTCATCGAGCTCCTTGTTGAATCCAGCTATTAATTCAAATACACAGTACTTTCAATGTTCTTTCTATGTCGAGTGCTGTCTTTGCTACTTTCCTACTCTAAGAGATACAATTCTTGCCAAATCGTCTAGTAAGCAGTTACATACTTGTTACCCTGTTGCATGCCACACATACGAGTATTCAACTTGTATATCTGAGAAAAATTTTCCATGTCAGAGTAGGTTTCTCTGGCAGCTTCCCAAACATCATGGGTTGTCAGCAGAAACATAAACGATTTCCCAATCGTTGGGTCCATGGGGTTAACAAGCCATGCCATTTCCAAGGAATTTTGTACTACGAGATCTTGTGTTTTGGATCAGAGGACGTCGGAGATTTAATTTCTCGTTTCAGGTATCCTAGCTTCCCTTTTCCAACGATCACCAGTCAAACGAATTGTGCTCACTCAAGATAATTCCTCTCATTCAGTTTATGAATCGTTATTTGGAGGGAATTATTGAAGAGAGCAACATTTGAGGGCAGGGGGACACTGTCACACCCTGATGGCAGAACTTCGGCTGCTGTAGCTTCCACTACGGCTATGGAATTACCTTCGCCGTCGCCATTGGGATTGGCGCTGACCATGGAAGCCTGGAAATTCATGACCGACTAGCTGTCTCTGATACCATATAGAAATATTAACGTAGCACTGGAGAGTGGAGAAAATATTATTTCATATGTTACTCATTATAGTGTATGATATAAATAGGAAGAAAGCCTCTAATCAAATCCCTAAAATATGAGAGAATATCCTATCTTGCTATAATGTATTAGATTTCATAAATCAAATCTTACTCTACTAAAATTAAAAGATAGCTTGTCAACACATTTACACAAATTTTGTTTCTTGCTTCTTTGTCCATGGACGAAAACTCTCATACTATGCTTGTTTCCGCATTCCTGGTTTTGAACAAGAAATCTTTATGACGGTGCAGTGATACATTTAACGAGAACTCTCCACCTACTAGTGACCCTGCATATATCTCATCGCTTGGTTCTGCAGTCTATAATGCAATGTCGAAAGCTGACAAAGATGCAGTGTGGCTAATGCAAGTATGCTAGCCTTTTATTTTTTATAATACTGATTGTCCTACAAGTTTTCGTGGTCTATTTATGATATTTTAACTTTATTTCCATACTTAATGATTAATTGTTTAATAATCTAGTTGTTTGTTTTAATGATTAATTGTTTAATAATCTAGTTGTTTGTTTCCTTACATATCTGTTGATATTATATTGCATCCATCTTATTTAACATACAGACAATGGATTTTCATCCAGTATTTGACATTATGGGTTGTATACTTGTCAGAGATTTCATTATTAGAATGCACCGACGCAAAACTTATTTTGCATCTTTTTGAAAATTTGAATTTTCTGCTGTATGTTCTGCCACAGGTTGTCTCCCAATAAAATCAACTTGTTCTCTGTATGGTGTGTGGTTGATGAAAAGGACATTTGAGTGGGATCTCACTAGTTTTTGTTTCTGCAATATGGCCTATTTATGGCTTTAACTTTATGGCCGTGATTGTTGGAGGGAAAAGTTTGAAGTCATTAGATTCTATATATTAGAGCTGCATTTCACTGTTATTGACATAATAATTTAAATGAACATTTGTGTGCTGAATGAACCTAGGAGGGATTACTTTATATTTGTTATACATGATTTTATGTTATATCTATGATATAGGGTTGTCTGTGCTGCTTATCTTTTCAATTTGATTTATTACCAGGGATGGCTATTCTATTCAGACTCTTCATTTTGGAAGCCACCACAGATGAAGGTAAGAAATTTTTTATTAAAAATTATTTTTGACTTGTATATTTTTTGGACACTTTCAATGCTTTACATTCATATGAGTCTCATATATCCAATTTGTTCCCCTCCTTATTCTTACCTAATGAAGTTTTTAAATAAAGAGCACCGCCAATGCTGTTATGACGGATTTTGTTTATCTCTACATGTTTACTCCAAAAATGTAGTAGCAATATATGAGAGAGGAACTATACCAAAACCTTTTGAAGATATGTATCACAAAATTTCCTCAAGCTGCATAAATAGGGACAACCTATTCTATTCGTTTTACAAAGCTCTTGAAGACGATTATCAGATGTGTGTTCACTGTTCCGTTAGGAGTTGGTACCATCTATCGTCGAAAACATCATTGGTTATGGCATCTCCTACAACGTTTCGTTTGTGATAATGGAAGTTCAATGAACCGGATAATCAATAATGATGTTGTTAATCTGACCTAAAATGTGCCAAAGATTCCAGAAAGTTCTACCTCAATGATGATGGTAAGGGAGACAAGATATTTATAATACATTGTGGGTTTCATGATCTTTCTATATGTTTTATTTTGTTATGGTTAGTTTTCATGCTTAATTTTTACTCTGTTGGTAGTAATGCCTGTTATATTTGCTTGTAAGCTCTTATGACGCTGAACTCTCTCATTGATGCGGTTGTTCATGTCTGACAGGCACTTTTACATTCTGTTCCATTTGGGAAGATGATAGTGCTTGATCTCTTTGCTGATGTCAAACCGCTATGGAAATCATCCTCTCATTTTTACAACACGCCTTATATCTGGCACGTAATTATTCAATATATTAACCTAAAATTTGCTAGAAAAACTTCCACATTTCAAGACATTTCTTTTGATGTTTTTCTTTCATCAGTTTCTTGGTTGCTTGGACATAATTATGATTGTTGTTTACGCTTTGTAACATCTAGTGTCTAACAGGTGTATGCTGCACAACTTTGGCGGAAATATAGAAATGTACGGCATATTAGATGCAGTTGCTTCAGGTCCCATTGATGCACGTGTTAGTGAAAATTCAACGATGGTAGGTTCTACTTTGTTGATAAATATTTTAAGGTAGCTCAACTGAAATATCAAAATGATGAAAGAATTTCTCTAGTTTGATCATTATTTTTTTCCTTACCTTTAACAAGGGTAGGAGGGGGAGACTCCTACATGTCAAACTATTAATGTGGACAGTTCAGCAGTTACATTTTACATACTAATTGTGATATACATCTCCTTCTCTTACTCCTATCTGTTCTTCTTTTTATTCTATATGTCAAATTAATTATACGAACAATGCAGCAGTTATATTTTATGTACTATTTTTAATCTCATATCATGCCCTTGCATCACAGTGGACTGGTGGACCATCAAGTCAAATACCAATGATGGATATCAAATAAACCTATCTCACGTAGTCATTAATTAGAGGAAGTTTCCAAGTTTATTCTGATATTTTGGTCCTCTAAACTGTCCTATTACAACGTGCCTTCTATTCTTCACCAGTTGAAGTAGCCACAACACATATATGTCAGTAAATATTGATAATCCTTATGGGATGTGCTTTTTCCTTTTGCTTATGTTGTAGCATACTAATTATCTTCCTTCAGGACAGCTTGGTGTCGGTATGTGCATGGAAGGGATTGAGCAAAATCCAGTTGTGTATGAGCTGATGTCTGAAATGGCATTTCGAAATGACCCATTTCAACTTGAGGTAATACAAGTTTCAAGTAAATATAATCGTCATTTCTTGAGGTTTACCCCAATGACGAATGTGTGACACCTGGCTCTAATGGATGGTAAAATAAATAAAAGTTTTCATCTCACAAACAACAATAAGTTTGATCCTTATCTGTTTTACCAAGTGATTCTGCAGGATCCCCCAAGTATGCTTTTGTGGCTTTTTGAAGAGGATTCTTTCCTATTATTTTACTTGCAAGGTCTTCATGATATTACTGTTTGATTGAACAATTATAAATTACAGTAAGTTTATGTGACGTCTACTAATTTAAAATACTGTTAATTTTTTTTTAAGGCTCACATTTTCTAAAATAAACATTTAAATATTTTATATGCACGCAACCCTACTGAAAAATATGTCATTTAAAAATAATCATAAATTCTTTACAGATAAGCTACTGTAGTTTAAAAAAATTTCTGACAATTAAAATATTGGAGTTTAAAATTGCCGACACGACCATAATATGCGTATGTAAAAATAACTCAAATAAAAATCCTGATAATCAGCACCATAACAAAATCAACATATCCAAATGTTCATTCCACTCAAACTCATAAAAACGTGATGTGCGGAAAAGTGTGGTCCTCGGGTCGTGTGCGCACATCCAGTCTTGCCTACTCAGAACTCGGCACCTCCTGTGCCCTCATCGACATGCTCACCTGCATCATTCACACCAAGTAGTAAGTCTAAAGACTCTACATACCTGTACCGTGATAACAAATATATATACATATCATGCAGCAGTGAAAATTACCATATTCACTATACATTTCATGATCATGGAAAATCGTATGCAATATCTTAATCTGTCACAACATAATAATAAACATAGCATATATCATCATATCACCATACATGTGTTCATTTTCTTAATTTGAATTCCATTCGTCAGCTGTGACTTTCGTATTATCATGTCAGTCGATGGATCCATCTACGTGTAACCGCAGTACCCTGTGGCGGGGACATCAGCGATAGCATTACCAGCCCACTGAGCCTTGGCCTTACATATCATCGTATTAACGTATTCGTATTAGTCACAAACAACTCTCTTCTTTCAAAAACATTTCATCATATTAATCACTTAATAAAACAATATACATAAACTTTTCTTAAATTCAAGCATGCAATGTAATTTTCATAATTACATAAAAATCATATACATGATGCATAAACATTTAAAAACATGATAAATTTGTGCTCAGGGTGCTGCCAGAACTAAAAATTCACCGCGGGTGCAAAATGACCAGTTTGCCCTTGGAAACCCAAAATGACCGTTTTACTCTCGGACCTCACAATTTTGACCCGAAACTTACCAAACTCCTTAAAACACCTCAAAACATATGAAAAGTATTTCTTAGACGTAAACTCGAACCCGTTTCAAAACTTAACCGATTCGTTTTAAAACTTGGAGCGATGTCCCGGTTTTAACCCGAATCGACCCGAAACTTAACCAAATTTTCCCAAACTTTTACTACACTTTAACCACATCCTACCAGCCCCTAAACCTCGCATATCATACCCACTAAGGCCCCCGAAAGTGCCCAAATAGCTGCTGGACAGAACCCGAACTTGATGAACACCTGAAACCCTAAGGCCGTACCTAGCCAAACTCGAGCTTAGCCAATCCTAGACTGAATCCGACCTGAACTAGCCCACTCCTGGACCGTGACCAGCCCGAGGATTCACCCCTGGGCTTGCCAAACCACTCCCTTGGCCTCCCAAGCTCTCGGACGTGAGCACCACCCAAAAACAATACACCACCCTCGCCCCACCCGAGAACCACCTAGCCATAAGCCCTTCGAATCGCCTAGGGACCATGACCAGCCACTCTCAGCCCTCTCCTAGCCCCGCCACGGACCCCTGGGGGTCGGCTCCTTGGTTGGGATCAAGCCATGCACAGCTCTCCATGCAAAAACTCTCGTTCCACTCACTACAAGCCTCGACGAGACCTTTTTCACCCTGTAGCCCTTCAACGCGACTAAGCCGTGACTCCAGCACCTAAATCCCTCCAACATGGACGTGTCCAGCCCTCTAGTAGTATATGTCGACAGCCCCTTACCAAAACCAAGCAAGAAAACGTGAGTTTGCACAAGGTAAGCATGCGTAAGCCATGAAAAACGATGCACAACCAATGAAACATGCAAGATCTGAAATCCCCACTCACACGCACGCATATCAGCATACATAGGGAGTGAATGATGAGAAAAAAAGGGGTATGAGACGTGCCTTATCGAATATATGCTTACAAACTCGAACAAGCGCGCGTGGGACGTGAAACAGAGAGACGAGAAGAAGTTTTCTTGAAGAACTAAGGAGGATCTTGAAGTGGCTGCTGGTTGCTGCTATTTTCCACGTGAAAGGGGCTTCTGAAGGAGGGTGGGCGGCTGCTAGGGAAGAAATAGGTTTAGGGTAGCTTAATTGAGTTTTAAAAATAATTAATTAAGCACTAATGGGTCCTAGAAAAATCTAAAAGGGTTTTGAACCCATTTAGCATAAAAGCAAACCCATCAAGCCCAAAAAGACACCCGAAAAATATTTAGTTACGATACGTTAATATTGCTCGAGTCCACAAAAGTCCTCCGATTTGATAAAATTTCCGTACCGGTTAAAAATACGACCCGATGAGTAAAAATACCCACGAAGACCTATTTTCGAAAAACACTCCTAAAAACACTTCATATTAGTTAATTAACATAAATCATGTAATAAAAATATTTTTCCTGATAATCCTCGGTTTTCGTTCCTCGTTCGAGCGCGAAATGCATTTAGAAACCCTAATGCGTGAAATTTTAACAATATCGTGAATAAAATCCTATCATGCAATAATTGTGCATTAAATGCATAAAATCAATTAAACACATGATTTAAATAAAACCCTAGATTGCATGCATTCAGGTTACGTAATTTAAATTTCCTGGACCTTACAGTTTAATATTTAAATTTTTTTATCTGTGACTTCTATTGAAACCTTATAAAGTGGGACTGACCTCACTATGTTGTTTTAGCTCTTAGAGAGACAATGATTGCATTTATGCTTGTCATGGTTACAACATCAGAAGCCTTCTTTATGAGCATGTCTAAACAAAGATCATCATACTCTAAACAAGATAATTTGGAACTATACTTGTACTAGCTGCATCATTCTTCTTAGCCATGTAACTTTGCTAACCTCAGAAGTTTGCCAATTTTACTTGTAGGAATGGCTGACCTCCTACTCTCGTAGACGATATGGGAAAATTGTGAATCAAGTTGAGGATGCTTGGAAAATTCTCCATCGAACGGTTTATAACTGCACAGATGGAATTGCTGTATGTTTTCTGTTATTTTATCTGATACTTTTGATATTTGTTTCTTTGGGGGGAAAGAATATAGGAGGTTGGTATAACTTTTTTAGATCCCTCTTCTAAGTCATGGTCGTACTCCCTTGACCAATATTTTGCAACTCTACCATTTTTAAAGGCAATTGTGGCTTGATTGCCTGTTTCCTTTAAAGATTTGAAGCGGGAAACACTAACAAGGGGAAGAAAATGAGAAATTTTCATCTCCAGTTATACGTCAGTTATGGATTTCATGTCTCACTTGGGATAATCTTAATCCAATTCTTCATTAAAGTTTTAGCAAATAGAGTAGGGAAGTGCTCTCAAATAGCTTGCATGTTTGAAAACGACGACATGTCTCGCTCAGCTATTTAGAGTAGAAATTAAGACACCGTTTCCGTTTTCCCTGGGCAGATAGATTAAAACTAGAACTACTAACAAGTTTTAGATATCTCAAGTAAAAGATTTCTGGGAATTCTTTAAGGATGATGCCGATACCAGTTTAATGAGGGAGGGTGAGAGGGTAATGATTGCATATTGAGTAATTAGATGTATCTAGTTTTGTATCTCATGCAGAAAAGGCATTGCATATGTTTAACTCTTCCAACTTGAAGAATATATTACTATCCCATTAGTGAAATTAGTGTTCCAGTAGAATGTGAAGCCAAAATGTCACTTAGGTCGTACTACTTCCCACAAATTGCAATAAAAGCTTGTGAAACATTATTACTTTATAATATGTCGGTTAATGATGTTTTTGTTTCTTCTTCTTGTTTGTTGGAAAAACAGTTATTTTTTGTTTATAGAGAAATGAATAAGCATGTGTACATGTGAGAGATAAAAATGTTCTTCCATTGGGGAGAGAAACTACTAGCTTTATGGAGTATATAGTTACATAAACATTTTATAGCCGAAATGATTGGCTGCATAATAAAGTTTTTTGAGAAATAAATGAGCATGTGTACATATTCGATATGGACTGTAACAGATTTAATAAATAAGCATGTGAACGTATTAATTATGGACTACTAACACATTCAATGACCATTTTTCCAGTTATTTAAGGGATTAGGATGTTTTGAATTCAATTTATGCAGGATCATAACAAGGACTACATAGTAGAGTTTCCTGATTGGGATCCATCTGTTAATCGTAATCTAGTGGGAACACAACAGAATGGAAGATTCTTTCTGCTTGAAACAGGCTCTTCCTTGCCTCTGCCTCATTTATGGTATAACAATCAGGATGCCATCAATGCATTGAAACTATTCATTGATGTTGGAACCGAACTTTCCAAAAGCCTCACATTCAGGTGAGAGTTGACGCCAAATTATATTGACTACTTTAGCAAATCTGAAGTGATTTTGCAGATTTTCGAGTTTGCGTAGCTGAAGACTAATAGTCAACCGATTCAAAAGTAAAATTATGCAATAAGGTAAATGCGGAATATAAATAAAAACAATGAAGAGACAAGGATATATTATAGAGGTTCGACGAAAAATTGCCTACGTCCCCCTTTTCTGGTTATAACTCATTTCACCAAGTGCTAGAACAATTTGAATCTTGGCTTTGAGGGCTCCAAGCTAGCCACACACTCTCCCCGAATCTTCTTGGCCTTATGGGCTCCAAGGATAGTCACGTACAATTGCATCGACTTTCACTTGTCGATACTTTCTTTGGTGTTAGAAGACCTTACATATTTTCTTCTCTTTTGATTTACAAAGAGTTACACCTTCAAGGTGTATACAATGAAGAACAAACAAGAATAAAATAGACGTATTGAAATAAGCCACAAAACCTCACGACAATATTACAAGAGAATGAATTTTGGAGAGCAAAAATTATTTGAGCTTTGCTTGTATTGCATATGTTTGCAAATGTGTCTCTTTATTTTCTTTAACTCAGATTCTTGTATATATAGTGTTTTTAATCTCCAAAATGTCAAATCATAGCCTCCAAAATGCCTACAATTTCAAACTAGTCATTTGGTCATTATTATGCAAGATAGCACACGCATCGCGTGGAACTAACTATTCTCGATGGACTGAGTTGTAACGGTCAAATTTTTGAAATTGTGGTGGTCAAGAAATTTTTTTCCCAAAACCAAAAATGAACATTTATTTTGAAACGCCTAAAACAAAATGGCCGTTGCCTGAAGCAACCTGGGCATCGCCTCCTCGTTCTGTGCACGCAGCTGTCGGCACGCTTGAATTCAGGTGCAGGGCGATCTTCTCTCAGAAGGGACGTCTGAGGCGTTTGCCTTGAACTTTTTTTCTTCAATTTTTCATTTTAAATCTTTTCTTTCGGTTTTTGGTCACTCGATTTGTTTCTGTACGCTCAATAAAAAATATTACTATATAAATTCCAAGTTTCACAATCATCAAAACATTAACAATATTTTACAAATTATTAATTTTTACTGTAATTTGGAAATCGATACTTCAAGCGTTTTAAGGTGTAACAAATTTGTTATTGTCTTTGGTCAACTATTTCATCTCGGAAATTGGAACACCGTGTTGAGCAAAGTGCTCGACCCTTGAGTACACTGGGTGGTGAGACTAACCAGGTACATACTGGATTTTACAATTGAGGACTGATCTTAATCTCAATGTCTATTATGGTGATTTGAATTCACAAGCACAGATTTGGTACTGTACCTAACAGGATACATATCGTTGCCTTGGTAGAAAGACTCCGGACTAAATGTGTGCTACTTTCAGGTATGATTTAGTTGACTTAACGAGGCAGTGTCTCTCAAAGCTTGCAAATGAGGAATACTTGAATGCGATTCACGCATTCCTGGATAAGAACGCGACAACCTTAAGTTTTCACTCACTGAAATTCCTAAAACTCATCGAGGACATCGATAAACTTCTGGCGGCAGATGATAACTTTCTACTTGGCACTTGGCTCGAAAGTGCAAAACACTTGGCACTGAATGCTGATGAGATGAAGCAGGTAAGAGCATTCTCCTCCCCACCCCTTCCCTTACCGTAACTCTCTTTTTTCAGCAAGACAACACTTGTAATATTTTGTTGACCTTAAAATGACACCTACTGTGGTTTGATTAAATTCTAGATTCAGCTCGTCTTGTAATTCCCAGGAGTGTCGTTAGATAAGTGTCAGGGGTTTTAATGTAATTTACAGTAAATTCATTTAACACATTTGGCATCACATTAAACATGATGAATTATTTGGTTTCATCATTTTGTTGGATTTAGAATGAGTGGAATGCAAGGACTCAAGTTACAATGTGGTATGACAACACTAAGCATTTGCAGAGCAAACTTCGTGACTACGGTAACTCTCTTCTTTTTTGCTTGTTACCCTTTTCATTTTTCATCTTTTTTTGGTAATCAAATATTTTGCTGCGTGTGTGCGTCAGCGAACAAGTTTTGGAGTGGACTATTAGAAGAATACTATCTTCCCCGAGCTTCAATGTATTTTACGAGTCTATTAAAGAGTTTGAAAGAAAATAAGGATTTCAAGTTGGATGACTGGAGAAAAGAGTGGATAGCATTTTCGAACAAGTGGCAAGAAGGCACGGAGTTTTACCCTGTAAAGGCTCGGGGCGATGCCCTTTCTATTGCAAAGGATCTGTATCAGAAATATTTTGGATAAACATGAACATCCTTTAGTCTACAGGCTAATGGCACATTTGCTATTGTTTCCATTCTGTATTTGAGGTAGAAAAACACGAATTGTCATCAAAGTTCATTATTGACGTCCTTGTCGCTGTGTTATTAAATAATACTTGATGTGGTTTAGCATCTTGGCTATACATGTGAATTATCTCAGTTTGAGAAAAATTTGGCGTCATTTCTTGGTATGAAGCATTGATTGTAGGATCAAGTTCCTGTCCATCCAATAATGAGCTCACAATTGCCCAATGGCTATACTATGACAGGATGAACCCCTCATCTCCATTGTAATAAAAGAAAATAAGTTACAATATTATCTCAATCTTATCCAAATTTACCTACAAGTTTTATTGAAATCTTCAAAACGATAAATTATTTTAGAATATTTTAAATTTCGAAATAGCTAAAATTAACATATTGAAGGGTTTGAAGAGTTTAGAGTAATTAATTTTGATATCATTGTATTTTTTTTATAAACAAAAATAATCATTTTATCAAATTACAAAATTATTTTAGTTTTATTTAATAAAAATTACCATAACACCTATTTTAATACATTTGCATCCTCTCTATATTTACCATATCTAAATAATATATATATATATATATATATATTATCTTTATCTATATTTTTTAATTTTTAAATAATAATATCACCCATGACATTAAAACTTATTATAAAAACATTTTAAAATTTTTAATTTTGATATAATCTATAGATTTTCACAAAAAAAATTTATTTAACACAAACAAAATTTAATATATATGCATGCATCGCGTATCAAAGATACTAGTTTTAAATAATTATTAGAAACTCATGACAATTATCTCTAAAGTTTTATAAATTAATATAGTCATTAGAATTTTGCACAAAAATTATTTATCACTCAAATATTTTAATATTCATACAGAAATGCTAGTTTTATATAGCTCCCAGTTCATTACGAATTATCTTCATCTCATCTTATTTATACAATATCAACACGATTAAGATGTGACGGTAAAATGTGTTATCAAAAACTAGTTTTCTTTTGCACATGATGTATTCAACATATTAAGAATTTTCTGAAATTCAAAAATATAGATGAAGTTAAAATATATATTTAATTAAGATATTGTTAAGAATTATTATTACTCAAAAGTTTTGGTGATCGACAAAATCAAGATAGCACTTCACTATTTCAAGAAACAGCTGCATATCTTATGTGTAACAGGTATCAGTTCAACTGCTCAGCCTAGCAACCAGACTGCTTCACTACCGACTACAACAAAAAGAGTTTAACTGCTTAAAGAAATGATATATTGAAGAAGTCTGACCGCTTGAATGTCAGAACACTGATAATTCAACCGCTTAAAGTAAAAGAAGATGAACTTCTCAACCGGTTGATTCGAAGACATTTAAAGAGGGTTATTTATTACATTCTTAATGAAAGAATTTCTCTGACCAGTTCAAGACAGTCAATAGTTTGCACCGCTTCAGTTAACTTGTACCTACATCAGTCCCGAGAATGATCTACATTTATATCACTATCCCAGAAAGGAGAGATCATTTATCTTACAAATGTCTGAGGATAAAAGCAGTTGCCATAAACGGTAACTCTGCACCAACTCTTCAAAGAACGGGACTCAAGGCAATATCAGCAAAGAGAACATTTAATGCATATGTGAAGAACATTAAATACAGTTGCAGCTGATAGTAACGCAGCTTCTCTCTGTTACAAGTTAACGTTACTCAATCCTTTCGACCGTTGGAATAATCGCCTATATTAACAGAGAAGGAAGTGTGAAAGAACATATGCCACACATGATCAAATTCACAACATGAAATCATCACAAGTTTGCATACTTCAAAGATTCAGAGCACACTCAAAAGTTGACACACTTCATCGCTCATAAGCACGCACTGAATAGAAAAATATCTGACCATTCAAGGATCATCTTCGTGCTACCAAAATCAACTTGTGTACTTATATCAGTAGCCTTTCGGTTATTTGTTTAAGTTGTGGTGTATGGTGAACCGAGTGTTCTTAAAATCCAGAATTGTAAAGTGATCACTAAGAGTTCCAAAACAGACAATGTGATAAGGTCCTGATTGGAGTGGGCTATTGCAAAGATTTTTTGTAAAGACAAAGTCTTTTAGTGGAATCTTTCTTAAAGAAGAAGAAGGGGTGACGTAGAAGTTTTCATCTCCGAACATCCATAAAAACCTTGTGCCTTTACTTCCTGCAAGAACTTACTTTTCACTATATTTGTTGATAAATTTTCCAAAAGATTTTAAGCTATCATTACAAATCTTGAACCGTTTTTCCATACTTTATACTGGTTTATATTTCTAACAAGTTTGAGAAGAATTTTCAACCGCCTCAAAACGGTAGAAAACCAGTTTTAGAAATCAAAATTTGAAAGAGCTCATTCACCCCCTCTAAACTATTTCCCGATCACAACAAGTGGTACCCGTGCAGGATCTTCTCAAACATCGATACCCAAAAAATACTCATGAGATCTTTCAACAAAATCCCTATGTTTTCAAAAGAAGATTATGACGATTGGAAAATTCGTATGCAGGCTCATCTAGCAGTCCAGGATGACGATATGTGGTACATCATCACTGACGGGACAATGAAGATCTTAAAAGTAAATACAGCTACAGTTACCACTGAAGGTGCTCCCCAAATGGTGGAAAAGCACCGTTCTGAATGGACAGCTGAGGACAAGAAGAAAGCAAATCTCGATAACGTAGCAAAAGATATACTTTATAAGACCTTGGACAAAAAAATGCTTGCTAAAATCAAGACCTGCACTACAGCAAAGGAAATATGGGAAAAACTCACCCAACTGTGTGAGAGCAACTGATCAGACTAAAGAAAATAAGTTGACAGTTGCTATCCAGAAGTTCGATAATGCAAAGATGAAGTCGGGAGAAACTCTTGCAGAATTTGACAAACGGTTCAGCAGCATTATCATCGAACTCATTTCCTTGAGCAAAGAATATTCCAATCGAGAAATTTCCTTGAAGGTTATGCAAGCTCTTCCCAGAGAATGGGACGTAAAAACTATAGTAATGCGAGAGTCGAAGGATCTGAATAAACTGGAACTCCATGATCTTTTCGCTGATCTTAAAGCATATGAGTTCGAACTTGGGATACGAACTGAAGAGGAACCATCCACCTCCCAACAAACAGATTCCTTGGCAGCTACCACGGGGACTCTTCCGGTCGAAGAGTCCACAAGTAAGAAATCGGCTGAGCAACTAAGCAATGAAGCCATGTTCCTATTTGTTAAAAAGTTCGATAAATTCATGCGTAAGAATCAATCTTAGACTAATAAACCTTACTTCAAAAAGGACCATACTGATGATGGTCAATCTTGCTTTAACTGTGGGAAAAAGGGGTATTTTATTGCAGAATGCAACAGGCCAAGAAAGGGTGAAAAGAGACCGGTTGACAGGAGACGGTCTAAAGATGATAAGATATTCACCAAAAAGAAGATTCAACAAGTTCTAGTAGCAGAAGAGGACAAAAGCAAATGGGCTGACCCAGATTCAGAAAAATCCATCTCCGAAGAATCTACAAGTGAAAGTGAAGATGAGACGGTAAAACGTCTCATGACTAATGAAGATTCAGAACTCTCAGATGAAATGATATTTAACTTTGACTCTATTGAATTTACTCGAGAAGATCTGGTTACGGCACTACACGAAATGGTAAATGAGTTTAAAGGACTATCGCAAAAATTCGATGAAGCCAAAGCGAAAAAACAGGACTTAGAAAACAAGTTGACTCTCTCTAGCTGCTCGAAGCAAAAGGAGGTCGACGGTTTGAAAGTGAAGTTAAGTCTGATAGCTGCTGAGAATGATGATTTGCGTAAACTATTTCATGCTACGTTAAAAGAGAACAAACAGTTGATAAATATAGTCAACTCATGAAACAAGTCCTCTGCCTCACTTAATAAGATGCATGAGATGCAAAAATCAGCCGGAGACAGAACCGGGCTAGGTTACAGTATCAATGAATGCAGTACTTTAGAAGCATCAACTCAACCATTATTAGAGAAAGACAATTTAAAATCAATTAAATTTGTTAGATCTAGTGCTGTATAACACGATAAGCCTGAAGTCCAAGGCATTTAGAATGTAAATCTTGAGAACAATGGAAGGCGAGGTGGTTTAGGATACGTCGAAGTTAAGAGTGCTAATTTCAACCGATCATGGCTCAAACGCAGGCCAAATCTAACCGCTCACAGCGGTTCAGATTGCTCCCGCAGAAAACCAAGTTCAACCGGATATCACTCAAAAACAATACCTAACTGCTACCACAATAACCGACCTATTCAAAAGAGGTACATAGTGATTGACAACTGACAGATGACAAATACAACATACTGAAAAAGAAAGAACACTGAATACACTACCTGATTATGCACTTTACCGCAGTCACCTGGGGACACACCATGGAAAGTCCTTTAGGATAATCCAAGTGTGGATTCCTAAGAGTCTAATCAGCTCAGGACCCAAATAGGAAAGGGTACCAATCTCTTATTTTCATAATTTCAGGCATTGAAAAAAAAGAACTTGGAAAAGTCGATCTGGTTCCTAGACAACAGTTGCTGCAGACACATGACCGGGAATAAAAGTCTTTTATCAGAAATTGTCAACTACAGAGGACCAACTATCACCTTTGGTGATAACTCTAAAGGTAAAGCTGTGGAAAAAAGTAAGATTATACATGACAAGATCATTATCAAAGGTGTACTTCTGGCAGAAAACCTGTGTTATAACCTGATTAGCATAAGCCAACTATGTAACAACGGTTACACCGTTGAATTTCACAAAAATATATGCACTGTTAAAACTGCTGTAGGTAACTCGGTGCTAACCGATCATAGAGAGAAAAATACATATAAGGTAAATCAAATCATGACTGTCTAAAGTTGCCCACTTGCTTCATTGCCTTAAATGGTAATAAAAATTGGCTCTGGCATAAACGACTTAATCATCTTAATTTCAAATCCATTGCTACCATCAGCAAGCTTGAACTGGTATCTGGATTGCCTAACATTGATTTTGCCAGAGATAAAATCTGCAATGCTTGTCAGCTATGTAAACAAGTTCGCTCAATTATCAAGAACAAAGGAAGAAACTCATTAGTTAGATGCCTGGAACTTCTTCACATGGACTTGTTTGGACCTATAGCGGTAATGAGCTTAGGGGGAAAGAAATACGTTGTGGTAATTGATGATTTCTCCAGATTCACATGGGTAATATATTTAAGCTCCAAAGATCAAACCACGGTTCAACTAATCAAACTCCTCAAAAGACTTCAAAATGAGAAAACCACAGCAATAGACAGAATCAAAAGTGACAGAGGAACTGAATTTCTTAACCAATTCCTATCATCTTATCTCGAAGATCATGACATAAAACATGAGCTGTCAGCTGCTAGATCACCTCAACAGAATTGAGTAGCTGAAAGAACAAACCACACACTGAAGGAAGCAGCTAGGACCATGCTGGCAGAATCCGGTATCTCACAGCGATTTTGGACAGAGGCTATCAATACATCCTGTTATACTCAGAACTGGTCTATGATAAAAAAAAATCATGAAAAGACCCCATATGAAATCTGGACCGGCAAGCAGCCAGAAGTTGGATACTTCCGCATCTTCAGTTGTTAGTGTTTCATTCATAATAATGGCAAGACACACATAACCACATTTAATGTAAAATCCGATAATAGTGTTTTCTTGGAATACTCAGTAGTGAGCAAAGCATATATAATTCATAATCAAAGAACTCTTACTATTGAAGAATCCATATATATTGTATTCGATGAATCATCTATATGTCACGACAATAGCAGTAGCAGCATTCATGATCTAATCAATAAGCTTGATGCTACTAATTTGAACCAAGCAGTGATGACGAAATAAACTTGAGAGAAACAGGTGAACACATCTCGGAGCAAAGTCCAAACGCTCAAGAACAGACTCATCAGACAAACGAACCAGAGAAAAATCATCAACCTAAGATTGTTCAGATAGAAGAAAAGTCGTTGGAACAAGAAAATAACATCACACAACCAACTGAACCAGATCCATATGGACCATGTCTCCAGTGGAAAAAGGACCATCCACTTGAGCTGGTCATCGGTAACCCTACTACTCCTCTCAGAACTTGAAATCAAATGATTAATGAATTATGCATGTTGCTTTTGTCTCCCAGTTAGAACCTAAGAAGATTGATGATGCATTGCATGATATTAACTGGAGGAACTTAAGAAATTTGAAAGAAGCAAAGTTTGGCATCTAGTTCCTCGTCCCGATAATATGCATGTTATTGATACTAGATGGGTGTATAGAAACAAAATGGATGAAAATGGTTCGATAATCAGAAATAAGGCCAGACTAGTAGCTCAAGGCTATAGGCAGGAGAAAGGAATAGACTTTGATGAATCTTTTGCCCCTGTAGCTAGGCTAGAAGAAATTAGAATCTTTCTGGCCTTTGCAGCATTTAAGGATTTTAAGGTATATCAGATGGATTTTAAATCAGCATTTCTAAATGGTTTGCTAAATGAAGAAGTTTATGCAGAGCAACCTTCTGGCTTTGTTAATCACGTTCATCTTGATTATGTTTACAAACTAGATAAAGCCCTGTATGGACTAAAACAATCCCCTAGAGCATGGTATGACACGTTAACTAAATTCTTTCTTAAACGTGGCTTCTCAACTGGAACAGTTGACAAAACTTTGTTTAAATTTTCAAAAGATGGTAATACGTTATTTGTGTAAATATACGTGGACAATATTATATTCGAATCAACTAATCCTAAATTATGCTAGAGATTCTCTAAGATGATGCAGGAGCAGTTTGAAATGAGCATGATGGGAGAGCTGAACTTCTTTCTAGGGCTGCAAGTCAAGCAGTAAAAGGATGACATCTTCATTAACCTAATTAAATACACGAGAGATATGCTAGAAAAGTTTGGAATGGAGAATTGTTCCTAGCCTGTAACGTACCGTATTTTGAACTACTTGAAATTTGCGGAAAAATAAAAATTTTCTTACATAAGAAATAAACTCTCAAATTTTGATTTAAAATAAACTGTTCAACCAAAAATAATTGAAATAAAAAGATCGTGAATAACGTTTGCTAAAAACACTTGTTTAAACATCGTAATCCAAAACATGAAATCAGAGTAGTTGAAGCATTTCATAAAAACTTAGAAAAACATGGGCGGTCTTCGGGTTTAGCCTCCCACTCAGTCCAAGCCAGCTCACTGGTCCTCACCTCTCGTCTCCTCAACTTCATCCTCACCTGCATCGATCAAGTCTAGTGAGTCTAAAGACTCAATATGTATAAACTGGAAATAATAGGTAATACGTAATAAAACCACATGCATCTTTAAAATAGGGCGTACATATTTGAAACCTGAACATGTATGTAAAAGCTTGAACTTACATACATAACATAGACGTGCCATAACGTGAAAATTTTCTGAAACATGCTTGCAACATACATACTTGAACATATATGAACTTCATCATTTTGCGTAGAGATATGCTTCAAAGCAAGTTACCCATACCTAAATACGTCTGATCAGACTAAACCACAGTACTGGGCTGGCAGGGAAAGTCCACTACCACATACATGAGATCCCTTTCATGCTTTAACGGGTGGATTGGTCCCTGGTTATGCTTTACCGCTTTCCAATCCTGATCTAAACCCGGTCATGCTTTACCGGGGTGGACAGGTCCTCGGCCACGTTCACCGACTTCCAAACCCATTCATAATTTGGTCACAAGACATTTAGCATACCTAAAAAACTTAAAAGTATTTTCTTTTGCACGTCGAACATACTTACTTGGCATTGAGGAATTCGTTGGATCTTGCTTGGGGCCACTGTTGCATATACTGACATGAGTTCAAACCCTTATCTTTCTTAGCTTAGACGTAGGTACTCATGCTCACCACCGAAGGAAATAAATAGCTTATGACATTCTAGATCACTCGGAACTTGACCTCATTTAATCATCGTACTAAACCATGACATCGAACCCCAAAGCAATCAACATATTTTTCCCAAAAATGAAGTACATGGACCCCATGTCCGGGTCCGGCTATGGGTCCGTGTAGGCTCTATAAAAATATACCTGAAAATAAGTAAGGACACGGACCCCGTGTCAGGGTCTGTCTATGGGTACGTGTAGGCTCTGTATGTTGACACTTCGAAGTAAACAAGGGCACAGACCCCGTGTCAGGGCCCGGGGACACATCCGTGTACCTAGTGGATTTTGACACCTACGGAAGAACAAGGCACAAATCCCGTGCAAGGGTCCGCGTACGGGTCCGGCTAGCCACAAAAATCAAACCTGCAGGAAATTTCCTTACACTGTGCTTATTTCTCCCAACTAACCGAATAGACTAAGAATAAATACCACGAGACCCATCCTAGGGTGCTATGGTATTGGCTCCAACCCGTACCATCGATCCCAATGACTCCAACCTCGACGAGCAACAACAAAACGACACAACTCGAAATTCAACACCATTTTCTTCCTAAGACTTCTATTACCTCCCAAGCCATCCCCGACTCGAAAAGAAACTACAAATGGTGACTAAGCACATCCCACATTGTATCTAAATGCAGTAGTACGGGCCCGACGATACCCAACGAAGCCTGAAACTTAAACACTTCAAGAATTCATCAATGACATATTTTTCGGAAAAAACGCAGTTTTAGCAGTCTCACAAAAACAATCATAACTCACTCGTTTATTATCTAAATAATTCAAATTTTATATCAAATCAAAGGTATCAAAAAGTTCTATGTTTCATATGTTGAAAGTTTTTCCAGAAAACTGACCGAAAAATCGCAGCAATTAAAACTACAACAAATTCGTGTTTTGAGATCCAAAAACAGTTTCAAAAGTGATCCAACCATATTTTCTCAAACGTCTACATAACATACACATTTTTTTCATACAATAAACATAAAAATCATTACTATGACAAGATCGATGCAAAAATGGAAGAATATACATGCCTTTGATCTTTAAAATTACCGAACCGACGATACCGAAGCGGGAAAGATGCGAGGGACGATCCGGGACGAATGTGGCACGATTTTCTTGTATAAAAGTGGCGAGAATTGCTGAAATCTTTGAAGGGAGGAGGCGGCTGCTGAGTTTTTCTTAGAACCCTAGGTTTTATTTTGCTCTAAAAAATCTGAAATGAGATGGAATGAAATGTGTGTGCTGATGGTGTGTGTAAAAATATGTAAATGTGTGTGAGTGTGATTAATTAGGGGTAATTAGGGGCTAATTTGCTCAATTAAATAAATAATAAGTAATTTATATGATAATTGAAATACCAATTCCCCACCAAATTACTAGCATCCCTAAATTTGAAATAACATGCACATGCCTTAAACTATAAAAGTTTAAAAATCTAAAAATCACCTAATAAATTAAATTAGGCTTTAAAAATGCTAAAACTAAATAAATCATTTAAAATACCACATTCTTAACTTAAAATAAAATACCACATTTTAAAATTGCCAAAATCATCGTCTGTCTCTTTTCCTCGATCCCGCATCGAATAATCGCCTGAAACATGAAGCAAGAAAACATTTAATGTGCCTCGCAAAAACATGAATAATTTAAAATAATGAAATATTAATAAATCATGCATCGCTAAAAATCATTTTAATTGAAATAAACAATTAACAATTTAATAAATGCATGGGTTTTACGTGTACTGATTTTGGGCTCTACAGTTCCTCCCCTACTTATATAAATTTCGTCCTCGAAATTAAATCTTAACAAACAACTCCGTGTAGCGGTTTCTCATATCTGCTTTTGTCTCCCAAGTGGCCTCCTCCACTGCTTGATTCAGCCACCGGACTTTGACCAGCTTGGTCACCTTGTTCCAAAGTCTCCGCTCCTGTCTGTCTAGGATTTTGATAGGTCTTTTCTCATACGGCAGATCTGGAGCAAGCTGCAACGGCTCATAGCTCAAAACATGCGAAGGATTCGCAAGGTACTTCCTTAACATCGAGACGTGGAACACATTGTGTACTCCGGCAAGATTTGGCGGTAAGGCTACATGATAAGCTAGTGTCCCAATTCTGTCAAGAATCTCAAACGGTCCAATAAACCTCGGACTAAGCTTGCCTCTCTTCCCAGATATCATAACACCCTTCATGGGTGCTATCTTCATGAAAACATGATCACCTACGGCTGGATCCCTTCTCCTCTTGTCAGCATGACTCTTTTGAAGACTCTGGGCGGTCTTCATCCTGTCTCAGATCTTGACCACCACATCTGCAGTCTGCTGAACAATCTCTGGACCAAGTTCTGATCTCTCACCGACTTCATCACAAAGAATCGGCGATCTGTACTTCCTCCCATACAATGCCTCGTAGGGAGCCATACCAATAGATGATTGGAAACTGTTGTTGTAGGTAAACTCCACTAGAGGTAGCTTAGATTCCCAAGTCCCATGAAAATCGATTATACAGGCTCGCAATAAATCCTCCAAAATCTGAATCAATCGCTCAGACTGGCCATCTGTCTGAGGGTGGAATGATGTATTGAATAGCAACTTCGTTCCCATGGCTGCATGTAAGCTCTTCCAAAAGGACGATGTAAAACTCGGGTCCCTGTCGGACACGATAGAAACTGGGATCCCGTGAAATCGAACTATCTCCTTGACATAGAGCTCCGCATACTGCGTCATGGAGAAAGTCTTCTTCACTAGCAAGAAGTGTGCCAACTTAGTAAGTCGATCCACTATAACCCAAATGGCATTGGATCCTCTGACTGACCTCGGAAAACCAACAACGAAGTCCATGCTGATATTCTCCCACTTCCACTCGGGGATAGGAAGTGGCTTAAGCATCCCTGCTGGCCTCTGATGCTCTGCCTTCACCTGCTGACAAGTGAGACATTCAGACAAAAATCGGCAGATATCTCTCTTCATACCTGGCCACCAATGCAGAATCTGCAAATCCTTGTATATCTTGGTACCTCCTGGATGAATGGAATACAGAGATGCATGTGCCTCTGTCAGAATATCCTCTCTGATTGAATCAACATTAGGCACCCACATCCTTCCTTTGTACCTCACAATACCATCAGACACTGTTTAGAGTACACTGCCCTTGGCTTCATCCTTCAGTCGCCATTTCCGTAACTGCACATCTGAAGGCTAACCTCTACGGATTCGGTCAAAAAAAGAAGATTGGACTGTCAGATTAGACAACTTAGGAGCCCTGCCCTTAGGATAAAATTCTAAATCATACCTCTGAATCTCTGACTGAAGAGATCTCTGCGCTGAAATCTGTGCTACGACTGCAACTTTTATGCTCAAAGAATCTGCCACAACATTAGCTTTCCCCGGATGGTAGCTAATTTCACAATCGTAGTCTTTTACCAACTCCAACCACCGTCTTTGTCTCATGTTCAATTCTTTCTGTGTGAAGAAATACTTGAGACTCTTGTGATCAGTAAATATCTGGCATTTCTCGCCATACAAATAATGTCTCCATATCTTCAACGCAAAGACAACGAGACAGCTAACTCAAGATAATGAGTCGGGTAATTCTTCTTGATAAGATCGGTTAATAGGTAGAAACGTGTTTAGAAGGGGGGGTTGAATAAAAACTCACGATTTTTTAAACCTTCTTTGAATGATGTATCAGTTTTGTGATAAACTGAAACTTAGGAATCTTGTCAGTCGATGACAATCAGTTTAACTAAATGTAGTTGCAGAAATAAACTGACTGAAAGATAGAATAAATGACTGAAAAAATAATGCAAGGATTTATGGATATTCGGACATTTGAATAACTCCTACGTCACCCCTTCTATCACTAGGATAGGATATGCACTAAAAGACTTTGATCAATACAAAATTTGTACAGACCCACTTCAGTTTTGACTTAACACTGCCAAGACTGAAACTCTTAGTTAACAACAATTTTTACAGTTCTTCAACTAGATTTTAGCACGACTGATATAAGTAATACTGTAACGACCATGGGCTATCCCGATCTTGGGCTCCCTCGGGGGCCTTGTCCCATCTTGGATTCCCTCTGGGGCCTTTTCTATAATAGCCCGAAAATTCGTGTTTGAAAATTTGCGGAAAAATTTAAAATTTTCTTTTTAAAATAATTAAATGGCATCATTCACAAAATAAACTGATAAATCAAGTTTAAGGTTTAAAAATAGGAGCGGAAAAAATTATTGCTCACAAAATAGCATGTAAAGTAATCCAACAACTGATAAAAATGTTTGAGCATAAAAATGACAAGTGCTGTAAATGAGGTCCTTGGGTTCCACTACTGCAGATCCAAGCTAGCTCACTGGTCCCCGCCCTTGGCCCCGACATCATCAGTACCTACAACAATCAAGTCTAGTGAGCCTAAAGACTCAGCATGCATATATAGTAACTAACGAGTAACTAATTAATAAAGTTGCATGGGAGTAAAAGTATCATGTCATGAGGCATAATGTGAAAATAACTTGTCATGAGCAATTATAATACGTGCATAACTGACTGAAAATCATAAGTGAAATGTTTGCTCAATCGAGCCCTGTCATAAAATAACATGTCATAAATTTTATGTTGAGATTATGGTCTACGCAAGTGGCCCCTGCACTGAACTGAATTGAACTGACCGGTAACTGGCGACCGGGTGAAGTAATGAACGTCTGATCAGACTAATGCGATATTATACTGGGTGGAACTGAACTGAACTGACCGGTAACTGGCGACCGGATGATACAATGATCCCATGATAGTGAAATGGCCACAAGCAATATCGCATAAATCTCAAAAATGAATATTTTACATTTTTATGTACGTAATATAATTAAATGACATAAAGAAATATCCTGTATTATTTTACCACATGGATTGGATCGTTCCCAGGCTCGCTGCGACCTAAATTTATCATAAAAAATGTGCAAATGATTTTCTTGACCAAACTTTGTAATTGAATCCAAAAACGAAACATTTACGCCCAACGACTTCGTATTTAATCATGACTCCGTGCCAACCCGAACCGAACCATCATTTAGTCATGATTAAAATACACCTAAAATGATGAAATAATGCTCAAAAAATGATGCAAGTCAAAATTTTGGTGAATGGGGGCCAAAACATGAAACGCTCTTTCTAGAGTCAATTTGGCAAATCGCACCGTAATTCCTCGTACGACCTCAAAACTGATCCGAATCACAAACAGCCAAAAACATGACCTTCCTAACTGGATGAGGCACTGTCCAGTCCAAAGCCATAGGCTAGAAGCCAACCAAGAACTCAAACGAGCCTCCGAACCAACGCACCACTTGCTGTCCACAAAATACAGCAGCTGTGTCTTTGCTTCCTTGTGTCGATTTTGAGACTACCGGCCATTGGGGCTTGAACCACCAACCAGAGGCTATTACCAACATCCTAGGGAATGATTTGAACCATGGCTAAGGGCTCTAGGCCAGACACAATTCGAACCACTCATGAAACCGACCGAAAAGTCCCACCCGAGAGCACCCTTGCGTGCGTGTGGTGTTTTGCTTCGCTTGCTGTCTCGTGTCGTTCCAGCGGCCATTTGATTGACCATGGCACGATCTAGACATCAAGAGGTAGGGTGTGAACCGTGGCTAAGGGCCAGAGGCCAACCAAGATCCACATCACTACACAAGATCGAACTACACTTTCTGTAAAGAAAATGAAGGGCCGAAAGTGGAAGGGGCTGTTCTTGTTCTTTTGATTTGAAAACCGATGCAACCATGGACCAAGCCTAGAAATGGCGACTTGGTCACGTTTTAGACATGATAGGGAAGTGTTCTAACCATGGCTATAGGCCCCTAGGGCAGCCAAGATCAGAAACTTCCTCCATGGACAGCAACTCAAAAAAAATCGAGCACAAGATGACACTTAATGGGGTGTTGCTGTCATCTCTGGATTTCGGCTTGTATGGGTCTCTAACCAATGGACAAATGTGTTCCTAACATGTCCTAGTACATGCCTAGGGGAAGCTTTGGAAGCCTGGAATCGAACCAATACCTGAAACAATGAAAACAAGCCAACCCGTGAAGCATGAAATGGAAGAGAAACCGAGCAGAATTTTCCTTTGAAAATTTGAATCCAATTTCGGTTATGCCATGGAAATGATGATCATATAATGTTTAAAAATGTTAATATGACTTGATTGAAGAGCAAGGGTAATATACACATGCCTGGATATTTTCTGTTTCGAAGAAAACAAAAGAAACGCAACGACGCGGTGCGGAGGAGACGGAGTGATCTACCTTCCTTCCCTCTACTCGATTTCTTCTCTAAATTCTCTCGGCTTTTCTCACTGATTTCTCACGAAAATGCTCTGAAATGTGTACTGAATTTCGGTGAGGAGGGAGAGGAAATGATGGTTAAGAGAGTGAGGGGAGGGGTTGAAATATAAAAGGGATGGCAAGACCAAGTCTTGCTCTCCTTTTTTGAATTTTGAAATGGCTTGATATCCTAGAGATGGTTGGAGGGATCATGACCGATTCTACATGCTAAACAAGGTTAGGATAATGATCTATTATTAATTAATGGTAGTTAATAAATGAAAGGATTATCATGTTAAGAAATAATAAGGAAAGGGTCAAAGGTGGTGAGTTGTCAAAGAATTGCTACATCACTAAGGGGGTGGCCGAATTTGAAATAAAAAAAATGAAGGGAAATATTGTTTAGTTACTGTATTTTAAAACTTAAGAGCCTTACGTATCCTTTAAATAATTTAGGGACTTAACACGTTGATTATGGAACCTAAATGAACTTATTTCCTACTTACCTCAAGTTACTTAAAGAATTCCTTAAATCGCCTTTTAACTTAAATTAACTTATTAGCTAGCTAAAATAAACTCTGGGAATGATTTCTTAAATCTTAAATTTTATCTCAAAACTCCAACTCCAGTCCGGCCTCACTGAATTAACTGAAAAGATAAAAATTTAAACTACTGCATAAAATAATTAACTTTAAAGAAAAGCATTTAAATACTCATGCAATAAAATCATTTTAATTTAAAATACTAGAATTATGCATGGCTTATACGTAGTATAATTTACGGGTTCTACAACTCTCCCCCCCTTAAAAGAAATTTCGTCCTCGAAATTAAAACTTACCGAATAACTCGGGGTACCGACTCCTCATCTCTGGCTCAGACTCCCACGTAGCTTCCTCCTATGAATGGTTGAGCCATTTGACTTTCAGTCGCTTAACTAGCTTGTTCCGAAGCTTCTTCTCCTGTCTGTCTAAGATCTGCACTGGTCTCTCCTCATAAGACAGGTTCGGAGTAAGCTGCAATGGCTCAAAGTTCAAGACATGCGAAGGATTTGCCATGTACTTCCTCAGCATAGAGACGTGGAACACATTGTGTACTACGGCCAGATTCGGCGGAAGAGCCACACGATAAGCTAGAGTCCCAACTCTGTCAAAGATCTCAAATGGTCCAAGGAATCTCGGACTGAGCTTCCCTTTCTTTCCGAACCGCATGACCCCTTCATAGGTGCTACCTTTACGAAAACATGGTCGCCAACGGCAAACTCTAGGTCTCTCCTCCTCTGATCTGCATAACTCTTCTGTCGACTCTGAGCAGCCCTCATCCTATCACGGATCTTTACTACTACATCGGCAGCCTGCTGAATAATCTCCGGACTCAACTCTGATCTCTCCCCTACCTCGTCCCAATGAACAGGAGATCTGCACTTGCGGCCATATAGTGCTTCATACGGAGCCATACCAATAGACGACTGAAAACTGTTGTTATAGGTGAACTCTACCAATGGCAAGTTCGACTCCCAACTCCCGGAGAAATCAATGACGCAAGCACGGAAAAGATCCTCTAAAATCTGAATAACTCGCTCTGACTGCCCATCTATCTTAGGATGGAAAGCTGTGCTAAACAGCAACTTCGTACCCATAGTCGAATGCAAACTCTTCCAAAATGAGGAAGTGAATCTGAGATCTCTGTCAGATACGATAGAAACTGGAATACCATGAAGTCGGACTATCTCTCGGATGTACAACTCTGCATACTGAATCATGGTGAAAGTCGTCTTAATAGGCAAGAAGTGCGCTGATTTGGTAAGACGATCTACAATCACCCAGATAGCATTTGATCTTCTGACTGACTTCGGCAATCCGGTCACGAAGTCCATGGTAACATTCTCCCACTTACACTCAGGGAATGGGAAGAGGCTTGAGCAAACCTGCTGGTCTTTGATGCTCCGCCTTCATTAACTGGCAAGTCAGACACTCGGATACAAATCGTCTGATGTCTTTCTTCATCCCAGGCCACCAATACAATGAGTGCAGATCTCGGTACATCTTCGTACTCCTTGGATGAATAGAGTACGGCGAGATGTGGGCCTCTGATAGAATATCTGCTCAAATAAAACCACTGCTGGGAACCCACATCCTGTCTCGGTATCTCACAATACCGTCGTTGACTGAATACAAGACACTGCCCTTGGCCTCATCTCTTTGCTTCCACTTTGCTAACTTCTCATCTGCTGACTGACCACTGCGAATACGGTCAAGGAGAGAGGACTGAATAGTCAAGGTAGATAGACGGAGAACTCTACCTTGAGGATATGACTCTAGATCAATCCTCTGCATCTCAAGTTGAAGAGGTCTCTGAATCGTCAAATGAGCCATCACTGCGATTTTTCTGCTCAATGCATCCGCAACTACATTAGCTTTACCCGGGTGGTAGCTAATGTCACAGTCATAATCCTTCACAAGCTCCAACCAACGCCTCTGACGCATGTTCAGCTCCTTCAGCGTAAAGAAATACTTGAGGCTCTTTTGGTCGGTAAAGATCTGGCACTTCTCTCCATACAAATAATGCCTCCAAATCTTCAGGGCAAATACTATGGCAGCCAACTCTAGATCGTGGGTAGGGTAGTTCTTCTCATGGACTTTCAACTGTCGAGAAGCATACGCTATCACCTTCCTATGCTGCATCAATACTGCGCCCAAACCGAGCTTCGAAGCATCGGTATACAAAACAAAATCTCTGGGCCCTGACGGCATGGCCAAAACTGGTGCTGAGATAAGAGCTTGCTTCAAAGTATCGAAGCTCTTCTGACACTCCTCGCTCCACACAAATTTAGCATTCTTCTTGGTCAATGATGTGAGTGGAACGGCAATAGAGGAGAATCCCTTAATGAACTTCCGATAATATCCTGCTAGCCCAAGAAAACTGCGGATCTCTGATGCATTATGCGGCACAACCCAATCTCTGACTGCGGCAACTTTCGCTGGGTCTACCTCAATACCACTGCTAGAAACAATGTGGCCTAAGAACGCCACCTTCTCTAACCAGAATTCGCACTTACTGAACTTTGCGAATAACTTGTGCTTCTGGAAGGTCTGCAGCACTGTGGTCAGATGTCTGCTGTGATCCTCCTGATTCTTCGAGTAGACGAGAATGTCGTCTATGAATACTATCACAAACTGGTCAAGATACGGCTGAAATACGCGATTCATGAGATCCATGAAGATCGCTGGCGCATTCGTCAGACCGAACGGCATCACAAGACACTCATAGTGGCCATAACGAGTCCTGAAGGCAGTCTTGGACACATCAGCATCTCTCACCCTCAACTGGTGATAACCGGAACGCAGATCTATCTTGGAGAATATCGAAGCTCCCTGCAACTGGTCAAACAAATCCTCGATCCTCGGAAGTGGGTACTTGTTCTTCACTGTAACCCTGTTCAACTCCCGGTAGTCAATAAAGCCTCATAGAGCCATCCTTCTTCTTCACAAATAAGACTGGCGCGCCCCATGATGAAAAACTCGGACGAATGAACTCCTTGTCAAGAAGTTCCTGAATCTGCTTCTTAAGCTCTGCCATCTCTGTCGGTGCTAGTCGGTACGGTGCTTTGGAGATCGGACCGTACCTGGCATAAGCTCAATAGAAAACTCCACCTCTCTCTCGGGTGGCATACCAGAAACGCCCTCAGGAAAAACGTCTAAGAAGTCTCTAACAATCGGAACATCTGCGGCTGACTGACTGGGTGCCTCGGGGACAGATACAAAGGTCGCTAGAAACGCCCGACACCCTCTATGCATGAGCTTCCTAACCTTGACATAAGGAATAATGCGCGGTAAAGGAAAGTACCTGTCTGGCTCAAATAAGAACTGCGTCATTCCAGGCGGTCGGACTAAAACAGATCTCCGCTGGAAGTCAATCAAAACTCTGTTCCGCAATAGCCAGTCCATCCCTAGGATGATGTCAAACTCTGGCATCGGCAACACGATCAGATCCGCATAAACGAGGTTGCCATGGAGCTCAAGATCTATGTCTCGGATCACATTGGTAGCTGCCATCTCCTCACCAGAAGGCAATACTACTGAATAGGCTACATCTAGCCCAACGGTCTTGACCTTGAGGAAATTAGCAAAGACCTCCGAAATAAATGAGTGAGTGGCCCCTGAATCTATCAAAGCCTTCGTAGCGGAACCAGATATAAATATTCTCCTTGAAAGGTTGGAATACTAAGCTGAACCCAATAATCACAAGAACTAACTTATAGACATGCAAAGGTCAAAGTTCTTCTAACTTAAATTTCCAAAATAATACTGAGTAGAGCATGCAATCCTACTGCAATTCTATGTTCAAAAATCTTAACCCAAAAAATTAAATCCCAAATGTAAACTTAAAGCTTAAAAGTACCTGTCATAAGCATGGTTTCCGGGTTCGTCTCCGTGGCATGGAGAGCAAAAACACTGCCTTGGGTAGGCAGATTCCTCTGAGGGCATTGCAGAAGTAAGTGGTCTGGACTACCACACTTATAACACTTCCCTGAACCAAACATACATGCTCCAGGATGGCGGCGTGAGCACTTATGGCAAACTGGGTGCTCAAAATTCCTTGGGGCTGGGCGTCCCCGCTGCTGCTGCTGCTGCTGCTGCTGACCTCTATTTCTAGGCGGCCCGTGAAAAGGCCTCTTGTTCTGCTGCTGAGGAGAAGGGCGGTGTGGTACCTGGACTGGGCGCTTGCCCTGGCGGTCTCTCTTGATATCACGTTGATCCTGCTCTGCGGCTAGAGCTTTGGAGACAGCGACCTCATAAGTAGTAGGGTTAGACACCCTAACATCATGGCGCAAGATCTGTCGTAGACCCACCAAGAAATGCATCAACTTGGCTTTAGCATCATTCGCGATCAGGGGCACAAAATGACAACCCCTCTCAAACTTACGGATAAACTCCGTAACAGTCAGATCTCCCTGTCTCAGGCTCATGAATTCCGTGGTCAACCTGGTGCGCACCTCCTCAGTGAAATATTTGGAGTAGAATACCTCCGTGAAGCATGTCCAGCTCAGCGTAGCCAAGTTCAGGGCTACTGACGCTCCTTTTTACCATAAGCGGGCATCTCCTCCGAATAAGTAGGTGGCACATTGGACTCTGTCTGCATCTCCAAGCTCCATGAACTCGAAGATAACCTCGAGGGACTTGATCCAGCCCTCGGCAATCATGGGGTCCGTCGTCCTTGAAAACTCCTTAGGACGCATCTTCATGAATCTCTCATAAACAGCCTCGGGCCCTGTCGGCCTGGTCGCCACAGCATGGTTCCCCGCAAACTGTGCGAAGAACTGAGTCATCCCAGCTAGCATCTAGGCATTCATGTCAGGTGGAGGTGGTAAGTCTCTCTCCTGCCTCTGCTCCTCCCTGTCTTCTTGGCGAGGCTCATCATTTCTAGTGCGCTCGAAAATGCGTCTAGGGGGCATACTGTTCCATACATAACCCATACGCCACCAACATGCATAATTCCATAAATTATTTAAATTTAAATACTGAACAATAAAAATCTGGACGTAAAATAATTCATGAAAACATGCTGTTAAATAATTCATGCTTTGAATAAAATGCGTAAATGTAAAACTTACAGACCGAAGACGTGACTTCATGAGCTTCTAGTGGTCAGTAGTAGTACAACCCTTTACAGAACCTGGCTCTGATACCAGCTATAATGGCCCGAAAAATCGTGTTTGAAAATTTGCGGAAAAATTTAAAATTTTCTTTTTAAAATAATTAAAATGCCCCATTCACAAAATAAACTGATAAATCAAGTTTAAGGTTTAAAAATAGCAGCAGAAGAAATTATTGCTCACAAAATAACAAGTAAAGTAATTCAACAACTGATAAAAATGTTTGAGCATAAAAATGGCAAGTGCTGTAAATGAGGTCCTCGGGTTCCACTACTGCCGACCCAAGCTAGCTCACTGGTCCCCGCCCTCGGCCCCGACATCATCAGTACCTACAACAATCAAGTCTAGTGAGCCTAAAGACTCAGCATGCATATATAGTAACTAACGAGTAACTAATATAATAAAGTTGCATGGGAGTAAAAATATCATGTCATGAGGCATAATGTGAAAATAACTTGTCATGTGCAATTATAATACGTGCATAACTGACTGAAAATCATAAGTGAAATGTTTGCTCAATCGAGCCTTGTCATAAAATAACATGTCATAAATTTTCTGTTGAGATTATGTTCTACGCAAGTGGCCCCTGCACTGAACTGAACTGAACTGACCGGTAACTGGCGAGCAGGTGAAGTAATGAACGTCTGATCAGACTAATGCCACAGTATACTGGGTGGAAATGAACTGAACTGACCGGTAACTGGCAACCGGATGATACAATGATCCCATGATAGTGAAATGGCCACAAGCAATATCGCATAAATCTCAAAAATGAATATTTTACATTTTTATGCACGTAATATAATTAAATGGCATAATAAAATATCCTGTATTATTTTACCACATGGATTGGATCGTTCCCAGGCTCTCTGCGACCTAAATTTATCATAAAAAATGTGCAAATGATTTTCTTGACCAAACTTTGTAATTGAATCCAAAAACGAAACAATTACGCCCAACGACTTCGTATTTAATCATGACTCCGTGCCAACCCGAACCAAACCATCATTTAGTCATGATTAAAATATACCTAAAATGATGAAATAATGCTCCAAAAATGATGCAAGTCGAAATTTTGGTGAATGGAGGCCAAAACATGAAACGCTCTTTCGAGAGTCAATTTGGCACATCTCACCGTAATTCCTCGTACGACCTCAAAACTGATCCGAATAACAAACGGCCAAAAACATGACCTTTCTAACTCAATGAGGCGCTGTCCAATCCAAGGTCATAGGCTAGAAGCCAACCAAGAACTCAAACGAGCCTATGAACCAATTCACCACTTGCTGTCCACAAAATACAGCAGCTGTGTCTTTGCTTCTTTGTGTCGTTTTCGAGACTACCGGCCATTGGGGCTTGACCGACCAACCAGAGGCTCTTAAAAACATACTAGGGAATGATTTGAACCATGGCTAAGGGCCCTAGGCCAGCCACAATTCGAACCACTCATGAAACCGACCAAAAAGTCCCACCCGAGAGCACCCTTGCGTGCGTGTGGTGTTTTGCTTTGCTTGCTGTCTCGTGTCGTTCCAGTGGCCATTTGATTGACCATGGCTCAATCTAGACATCAAGAGGTAGGGTGTGAACCATGGCTAAGGGCCAGAGGCCAACCAAGATCCACATCACTACACAAGATCGAACTACACTTGCTGTAAAGAAAATGAAGGGCCGAAAGGGGAAGGGGCTGTTCTTGTTCTTTTGATTTGAAAACCGATGCAACCATGGACCAAGCCTCAAAAGGGCAACTTGGTCACATTTTAGACATGATAAGTAAGTGTTCAAACCATGGCTATAGGCCCCTAGGGCAGCAAAGATCAGAAACTTGCTCCATGGACAACAACTCAAAAAAAATCGAGCACAAGATGACACTTAATGGGGTGTTGCTGTCATCTCTGGATTTCGGCTTGTATGGGTCTCTAACCAATGGACAAATGTGTTCCTAACATGTCCTAGTACATGCCTAGGGGCAGCCTTGGAAGCCTAGAATCGAACCAATACCTGAAACAATGAAAACAAGCCAACCCGTGAAGCATGAAAAGGAAGAGAAACCAAGCAGAATTTTCCTTTGAAAATTTGAATCCAATTTCGGTTATGCCATGGAAATGATGATCATATAATGTTTAAAAATGTTAATATGACTTGATTGAAGAGCAAGGGGAATATACACATGCCTGGATATTTTCTGTTTCGAAGAAAACAAAAGAAACGCAACGACGCGGCGCGGAGGAGACGGAGTGATCTAACTTCCTTCCTTCTACTCGATTTCTTCTCTAAATGTTCTCGGTTTTCTCACTGATTTCTCACGAAAATGCTCTGAAATGTGTACTGAATTTCGGTGAGGAGGGAGAGGAAATGATGGTTAGGAGAGTGAGGGGAGGGGTTGAAATATAAAAGGGATGGCAAGACCAAGTCTTGCTCTCCTTTTTTGAATTTTGAAATGGCTTGATATCCTAGAGATGTTTGGAGGGATCATGACCGATTCTACATGCTAAAAAAGGTTAGGATAATGATCTATTATTAATTAATGGTGGTTAATAAATGAAAGGATTATCATGTCAAGAAATAATAAGGAAAGGGTCAAAGGTGGTGAGTTGTCAAAAAATTGATACATCACTAAGGGGGTGGCCGAATTTGAAATAAAAAAAATGAAGGGAGATATTGTTTAGTTACTGTATTTTAAAACTTAAGAGCCTTACGTATCCTTTAAATAATTTAGGGACTTAACACCTTGATTATGGAACCTAAATGAACTTATTTCCTACTTACCTCAAGTTACTTAAAGAATTCCTTAAACCTCCTTTTAACTTAAATTAACTTATTAGCTAGCTAAAATAAACTCTGGGAATGATTTCTTAAATCTTAAATTTTATCTCAAAACTCCAACTCCAGTCCGGCCTCACTGAATTAACTGAAAAGATAAAAATTTAAACTACTGCATAAAATAATTAACTTTAAAGAAAAGCATTTAAATACTCATGCAATAAAATCATTTTAATTTAAAATACTAGAATTATGCATGGCTTATACATAGTCTAATTTACGGGTTCTACATTTTCCCTCACTGGCTTTCCACATGCGTCATTACTCATAGGACTCTCCACACCAGGTTGGTGGAGTGTTACCTCCCCAAGTCTTGAACCCATGACCTCCTGGCATAAGTACATAGTTCACAGAGACTTGGTACTTAAGATTTATTAAAACATGCATCGAGGGTGCCGAGCATTTTTAGCTACTCTTGTATCTGTTTCCGAGACACCCAAACAGTCAGCATCCGATGTTCCAATTGTCCGGGATTTTCTAGACGTTTTTCCTGATGACGTCACTGGTTTTCCACCAGGTTCTAGAGGTGGAATTTTCTATTGAGCTTATGCCCGGTACTGCATCGATCTCCAAAGCACCGTACCGATTGGCATCGACGGAGGATGGCAGAACTCAAGAAACAGATTCAGGAACTTCTTGACAAGGAATTTATTCGCCCGAGTTTTTCGCCATGGGGCGCGCCAGTCTTATTTGTGAAGAAGAAGGATGGTTCGATGAGGCTCTGCATTGATTACCGGGAGTTGAACAGAGTTACAGTGAAGAATAAATACCCACTTCCGAGGATTGAAGATTTGTTTGATCAGTTGCAGGGAGCTTCAGCCTTCTCCAAGATAGATCTGCGTTTCGGGTATCATCAGTTACGGGTGAAAGACGCCGATGTTCACAAGACTGCTTTTAGGACTCGTTATGGCCACTTCGAGTTTGTTGTGATGCCTTTCGGTTTGACGAATGCGCCAGCAATCTTCATGGATCTCATGAATCGCGTATTTCATCCGTATCTTGATCAGTTCGTGATAGTATTCATAGACGATATTCTCGTCTACTCAAAGAATCAAGAGGATCACAGCAGACATCTAACCACAGTACTGCAAACCTTGCAAAAGCACAAGTTATTTGCGAAGTTCAGTAAGTGCGAGTTCTGGTTAGAGAAGGTGGCGTTCTTAGGCCACGTCGTGTCTAGCAGCGGTATTGAGGTAGACCCGGCGAAAGTTGCAGCAGTCAGAGATTGGGTTGTGCCGCAAAATGCATCAGAGATCCGTAGTTTCCTTGGTCTAGCAGGATACTATCGGAAGTTTATTCAGGGATTCTCCTCCATCGCAGTTCCACTCACATCATTGACGAAGAAGAATGTTAAGTATGTGTGGAGCGAGGAATGTCAGAAGAACTTCGATACATTGAAGCAAGCTCTTATTTCAGCACCAGTATTGGCCATGCCTTCAGGGCCCGGAGATTTTGTTCTGTATACCGATGCTTCGAAACTCGGGTTAGGCGCAGTATTGATGCAGCATGAGAAGGTGATAGCATATGCTTCTCGTCAGTTGAAGATTCATGAGAAGAATTATCCTATCCATGATCTAGAGTTGACAGCCGTAGTATTTGCATCGAAGATTTGGAGACATTATTTGTACGGAGAGAAGTGCCAGATCTTTACCGACTACAAAAGTCTCAAATACTTCTTTACACAGAAAGAGTTGAATATGCGGCAGAGGCATTGGTTGGAGCTAGTGAAGGACTATGACTGTGACATTAGCTATCATCCTGGCAAAGCTAATTTAGTTGCCGATGCGTTGAGCAGGTTAGTTGCCGATGGTGATTTCGAGGCCTCTTCAGTTTGAGATACAGAGGTTTGATCTAGAGACATATCCTCGAGGTAGAGTTCCTCATCTATCTACTTTGATGATTCAGTCTTCTGTTTTAGACCGTATTCGCAGTGGACAGTTAGCAGACGAGCAGTTGGCAAAGTGGAGGCATAGAGATGAGGCCAAGGGCAGTATCTTGTACACAGTAAGAGACGGAATTTTGAGATATCGAGACAGAATGTGGGTTCCTAGCAGCGATTCTATTCGAGCAGATATTTTTGCTGAGGCCCATATGTCGCCGTACTCTATTCATCCAGGGAGTACGAAGATGTACAAAGATCTACAGTTATTATATTGGTGGCCCGGAATGAAGAGGGATATCAGACGTTTTGTATCCGAGTGTCTGACTTGCCAGCTAGTGAAGACGGAGCATCAGAGATCAGCAGGTTTGCTCAAGCCTCTTCCTATTCCCGAATGGAAGTGGGAGAATGTCACCATGGACTTCGTTGTCGGTCTGCCGTAGTCGTCAGAGGGTCGAATGCTATATGGGTGATTGTAGATCGTTTTACGAAATCATCTCATTTCTTGCCTATTAAGATGACTTTCTCCATGATCCAGTATACAGAGTTGTATATCCGGGAGATCGTCAGACTTCATGGTATTCCCGTTTCTATAGTGTCTGACCGAGATCCTAGATTCACTTCCTCATTTTGGAAGAGTTTACATTCAGCTATGGGTACGAAGTTGTTGTTTAGCACCGCTTTCCACCCACAGACAGATGGTCAGTCCGAGAGAGTTATCCAGATTGTGGAGGATCTTCTCCATGCATGTGTCCCTTGATTTCTCCGGGAGTTGGGAATCAAAGTTGCCATTGGTGGAGTTTACCTATAACAACAGTTTTCAGTCGTCTATAGGTATGGCTCCATATGAAGCACTGTACGGTCGTAAGTGTAGATCGCCTATTCATTGGGATGAAGTAGGGGAGAGATCAGAATTAGGTCCGGAGATTGTGCAGCAGACTGCTAATATGGTAGTCAAGATCCGTGATAGGATGAGGACTGCTCAGAGTAGACAGAAGAGTTATGTGGATCAGAGGAGGAGAAATCTAGAGTTTGCGGTAGGTGACCATGTTTTCGTGAAGATAGCACCGATGAAATGTGTCATGCAGTTCGGAAAGAAAGGAAAGCTTAGTCCGAGATTCATCGGACCATTTGAGATCCTCGACAGAGTTGGGACATTAGCTTATCGTGTTGCTCTTCCGCCGAATCTGGCCGGAGTACACAACTTGTTCCACGTCTCTATGTTGAGGAAGTATATGGCGAATCCATCGCATGTCTTGAACTTTGAACCGTTGCAACTCACTCCGAACTTGTCTTATGAGGAAATACCGGTGCAAATCTTAGACAGACAGGAGAAAAAGCTTCGGAACAAAATGGTCAAGCTAGTGAAAGTCAAATGGCTTAATCATGCAAAGGAGGAAGCTACGTGGGAATCTGAGCCAGAGACGAAGAGTCGATATCCCGAGTTATTCGGTAAATTTTAACTTCGGGGACGAAATTCCTTTAAGGGGGTAGAGTTGTAGAACCCGAAAATCAGATTACGTATAAGCCATGCATAATCGTTACTATTTAAATTAAAAATGATTTTTTTGATATATGAAGTGTTAATTCATTTTTTAAATAATTTTAAGTCATGATTATTTATTTTAAAGGTAGATGTTTAGTTTTATCTTTTCAGGATAAATACGCGAGGTCGGACCGGAGTTTGGAGATTAGAGATAAGATTAATAGTAAGAAAATATTCCTAAATTTAATTTAAGTCAAAGAATAATTTAATTTAAAGAAAAATAATGTTTTAAGATTTATTAAATTTATGTGAGCTAAGTAATTAAATAAATTCTTTTAGGTTCCATATTTATTTAAAGTTTAAATTAAAATGTGTAAATAAATGAGGATGAATTAATCTAAGAATAATATATTCAAGAAATTAAACATAACATTTGAATACTTAAATTATAAACCATGCAATGTCATGCAAGAGCTTATTCTAAATTAATATGGTAATTCATTAAAATGTATAATGAGTATTTAAAACCTTAATAATTTAAAATACAAGAATTTAACAATATTTTACCATGCACAAATTAGTAACCTTCGGTCAAGCCATTTCAAAGGGTAATAACTTTTCTTTTCAAAGCACCTCTAATGGGGCTACATGATATATTCATTTCTTTAATCTTTTAATTCACTAATTAGGATAATTCTAACGCCATAATTCACCTTAATTCTTCTTCAACCCATTAGCCTAGCAAATTAATGTGTACATGCAACAAGAATAAGAACAAGAACCTCGGCCAGCTAGGGAATGAAGCATTTCAAATTCCCATTCAAAGCTTTCACTTGTAACTCCCAACTAAATGCAATTCAAGACCCATTTAACACCCTCTTGTAACCTTCACCTTCAATACCTAGCATTCCATCATCCCCACCTTCGAAATTAGCAGAAAAAATACTGCTGAAAATCGAGAGAACAACAGGAGTATAGTAGAAAAGAAAAGAAGTTCCAACTCCGACTTCGCCGCACGTATTTGTCGTAGTGATTTGTTTTGTTCAAAACAAATTCCAGGCATGTATATATGGTTTCTTTTCTCTTCAATCAGGTCCTGTAGATATTTTTAAAACATTATATGTTCAAGATTCATGAGGCAAAATGAATTTATGGCAGCAACATTTTCGGAAAAAAATCTGCACAGGTTCTCGGCCTTGGCTTATGTTTTTGTTTGAGATGTTTCTTGTGATTTCAGGAGGTTTTTCGGTTCCAGGCAATCAAGGCTTCATTTAGACATCATTTAGAGGGTGTTATGGTGTTTTTGGGTCAGTTGTTTCAGTCCATACACTCAAGAACGAAGCAAAGACAACAAACTTTCCTTAGTTGCAGAAATGAGTCACGATTTTTGTCATTTAGTGTTTAATGGGTGTGTTCGAATCCTGGCTGTCCTAGGGGCTGTAGCCATGGTTAGAACTCTACCTTAACATGTCAAGGACGTGACCAAATCATCCCTTCAAGGATTGGTTCACGGATCCATCGAATTTTCACCAAAACATCACAAGTACATTTCGGTTTCATCATTTTCTGTGTGAGTAACTTTCGGTTTTTGAGGTGTTGGATGGATTGTGTTTGGCTTCTAGCCCATAGCCATGGTTCATACAACTCTTCATCATGTCTAGATCGAGCCATGGTTGATCAAATGGCCCTTGGAACGAGACAAGACAGTAAAATATTTCAATACAACACACTACACAACAAGTGGTGCTCTCGGCTGGTATGATGTGATTGTCCTAGGTGTTTGCTTGGGTTGTGGTTGGCTTTTAGCCCTTAGCCATGGTCCAAGCCATGTCTTAGGATGTTGGTAAGAGTCTTTGGTCGGTGGTTCAAGCCAATGGTCATTAAGTTTCAGAGTTTACACCACAAACACACAAGCTGCTACTGCAGTATTTTGACAGCAACTTTCAGTTTCGGTTTTGGGGCTTGTTTGAGTTCTTAGTTGGCTTTTAGCCCATGGCCTTGGACTGGACAATACCTTAATGATTTTGGAAGGTCATGTTTTTGGCCGTTTGTGATTCGGCTGAGTTTAGAGGTCGTACGAGAATTTACGGTGCAATGTGCCAAAATGACTCTGGAAAGAGTGTTTTATGTTTTTGGATTCCATTCACCAATTTTCGTGTACAGCTATCATCATTAACATTTTTCAGTATGTTAGGGGTATTTTTAATCATGGTTAAATGTCGGTTTAATGTTGGTTCGGGTTGATACGAAGCCATGATTAAAAATCAAGTTATTGGTTCTAATCGTCTCGTTTTTAGTTCGATTGTTAAGTTTTTGTCAAGTTAAGATTAATTGCATGTGTCACCTATTAGAACTATGTTCCAGAAAGCCTGGGAGCGATCCAAATCATCCGGTAAAAACAAGGTTATAATTATATTACGTGCATAAAAATATAAAATGGTTATTTTTGAGATATATGCGATATGTCTTGTGGCCACCTTACGTTTATGGGTTTGGAAGTCGGTAGGCGCAACCGAGGACCTCTCCACCCGGTGACTTACGACCGGTTTACGATTATGTATGGGTACGGATATCCAGTCTAAGGGCTGTGGTGATCTCTGCCACCCAGTATACTGTGGTTTAGTCTGATCAGGCGCTCATGTTATGTTATGGGCCACTTGCTTAAAAACATTATCTCTACCAGAAAATTTTGATATGATATGACAGAGCTCTATTGAGCAAAGCTTTTACGCATGATTTTCATATATGCACGTAGTTATAATTATTCATGATACGACTTTCACTCTACGCTTTACGATACCATATTTTTACGTTGCATGCGATTTTATGATATATTTATTTGTTATTCACGATATATACATGTTGAGTCTTTGGACTCACTAGACTTGATTGTTGTAGGTACTGATGAGGTCGAGACGGAGGGCGGAGACCAGTGAGCTATCTTGGGGCAGCAGTAGTAAACCCGAGGACCTCAAGTTTTAGTTTATGCACTTTCTTATGTTCAAACTCAGTTTTAATACGTTAGATATATTTTGAAGTTGTTGTTTGAAAACAATATTTGCTCCCGCTGTTATTTTAAAGTTAAAATTATTTACATGTTTATTTTATAAATGAGGCAAGATAATTATTTATTTAGAAAATTTTTAATAATTCCGCTAAAATATGAATACGAAATACGGGCCTTTACAAATACAGAGTTTTGTGCTAATAAGCTCGAAAGGTAGCCTCAAATGCTAGGAATATTTCTAATGAGTGTGAGCTTTTTGAATCTCAAGTGAGAGTAATAAATTTATCAGAATAACAGCAAGCTTAAGAGAATGGATGAATCGTATATTTCAGCTCTATATCTCATCTGCTCTTCTTGCTTATTTATAGGATTTCTTCCAACAGTATTAATAAATACAATTTGAATCTTTTGTATCCGTTGATTGTCACGTCAACATTCTTCTGATATTCATACACTGTATTCTCTGAAATGCGGCGTCGCACTACAAGTTACAGTCTGCTTTTTACTATTGTCGGCTGAATGTTCTTTTCAACTGATGACGTTTTTAGCTGAATGATCAGCGTATAAGTAACCACACAACTGAGTATATCAACTGATCAGTATCCAACTGATCAGTTAGTTGACAAAGTAGATTCAGTTCGGCTGATAACTTCAGTTTATCAATTCGTGCGTTCGTTATCAGTTAGTTTAATAGATTGATCTCTAATTTTGTCAAAGCACCGAAATTAAGTTTCCAACAATTTCCCTCTTTTTGGTGATTGACAAAACATTGTAAAGTATGAACTAATCAACTAATCTCGAAATAGTTTTTAATTTCATTGTAGATAAAATAACTTTTCCAATGTACAGATTCGTACAAAGAATGAAATAAGTATCTGATCTTATGTACAGATTCGTACAAAGAATAAAGAATACAAAATCTTCAACCATTCAACTGAAGTCAGTTGATCTTCATACATTCTTTTTCTTTCCTTTGTCTTCTTCTGTTACTGTTTCTTTAGTAAAAAGTATGAACTGATCAAATGATCTCGAAATAGTTTTTAATTTCATTGTAGATAAAATAACTTTTCCAATGTACAGATTCGTACAAAGAATGAAATAAGTATCTGATCTTATGTACAGATTCGTACAAAAAATAAAGAATACAAAATCTTCAACCATTCAACTGAAGTCAGTTGATATTCATACATTCTTTTTCTTTCTTTTGTCTTCTTCTGTTTCTGTTTCTTTAGTAATTTCCCCCTTTTTGTCAAGCACATCCACTTTTCTTGTCAGTATGCGGACGTCAGCTGCGATATCTGATATTGTATTTATCTTAATGTCTTGCAGCAAGTCAATTCCTTTAGTGACCTTTTCTTCAAGAAAGTCAAATCGCCTGCCCACTAGGGCTTGAGTCTGGAAGTGCGATTCAGTTGAGAATCTGTCTTTCTTGATTTCTTCAGTTTGAATATAAAGAGCAGATACACTCTTGTTAAGCTGATTCAGTCTGTTTGTTGTGAATTCATAATTTGAATCAAGCTTCAAGGTATGTGAAAGCTGAGTAGATTTTATTGCAGAGATAGAATTCATCATACTGAGTAGGTTCAACTGAACGGTTTGAAGTTATTCAAACAGGGCATCAGTGTCTGAAATTCTAGGAGACATGGCTCCAGAAGTTTCTGGGATCTGTTCCCTTTGTTCTTGATTAAATACAACTATTGCACCGTCAGTTGGTTCTGTTATAAGCACAGCAATCTCTGAAATATTTCCAGTTAAATGGTCCTGGGGAGGAGATGAAATAGATGGAAGAGCATAGGTAGAAGAAGGTTCTTCATTTTGTTCTACAGCTGCTTCTCCAGTTGGATCAACAATTGATTCTTCAGTTGGTTTAACAATTGGTTTTGTCTGTACAGTTGGGCTCAAAATTGCCTGTTCAGTCACAACTTCTGACGGAAGTGGCTGTTCTGGTTGATCAAAATGGGGCTTCTCAGTTGGTCCTTCAGTTGTAAGCATATCTTCAACTGATCTTGAAGTGTCTAGCTGAATATCTGAGGTGACCAGTTTGATGACCTCATCTAGGTTTGCTAGAGACAATTCAGCTTTAGTATATGGCGGTGGATCAGCATTTGAAGATTGAGGAACGGTAGATGAGGATGGTGGAGAACCTGATGAGGAAGGTTCAGTTGCCTTTGGAGAAACTGCAACAACTGAGTCTTTGGGTGGCTCTTGAACTGACTTTCCAGCTGGCTCTTCATCAGATGATAAGTCTTGTTCAGTTGCTGGAATGATTAGTTCTTGACCCATTTCCCAATCCTTGATTTGCATCTACAAGCAGATAAAATCCGAGTCCAGTTGATTGTATACTGCTGAGTCATTGACAGCAGTTGGACTTGAAGGATCAAAATTTTGATGTAACTCAGCAACAATCTTCGAAGCTTCTTGGCTCTCAGCTGATCAAACAAATATGTTTTGCGTTCTAGACCCTGAATAACTGTTGAAGCTTTGACTACTCTTAGAACAGTAGCCTCTAGTTGAATAAACTTCTTCAGTTTTGTCTTCGACTGAAGCTGTTTAGCAAAAACTTTAGTTCTGAATTTGACCCACTCATTGTAGGTCTTGAGTTTCTCTGCTGCAAAATCGTTGATCTCTTGCCAGATGAGAGCAATATGCATTTGAACCGCATTGGTTGGTCTGGGTTGTTCCTGCATCTTCCCTTTCCCTTTGGGATCAGTTAGAATGTGAGGAATGCTCAACCCTGTCGTTGTTGCATCAATTTGTTCTCTGATTACTATTCTCTTTGGTCTGGTAGGAGGTAGGGGAGTGTAACCAGTGATAGCGATTGTTGAAGCCTTAACTCCAGCAAGCTTCTCTTTGTCACCAGATTCAGTGACTTTCTTCTTCGGCAAGATGGTAGAGAGAGGCAACTGATCCTCAGTTGAGGGTTCAGTTGGAATGGCATTCAGTGGGACAGCTTCAATGGGCTGTTCAGCTCTTGACTGCATCAATCGATCAGTTGGGATGGTTCCAACTGTAGCATCAGGCTTGGTATTTAAGGTTCGTGGTTTCTTCACTATTTTAGGAGGAGTCCTCTCAGAATCAGTTTCGCTGACAATCAGTTTGCGCTTGATTGTCTTCTTTTGTGCCTCCTTTCTTGCTTTCTTGATCGATTTGGGAGCTCCTCCCATCCCAATTTTCTTTTTCACCTTAATGAACTGCTCAGGTGACAAGTTCAATTTGGCCTTTGGTGGCAGTACATTCTTATCATTGAACACTTTGAACTTGGATGATTTCTCAGCAGTATCACCCACTAGCCCCTTCATTTTCAGTAGAAAACTGATTTGCACGACATATCCCCGTGACTGCTTCGTTGAGTGAAGCATATTTCTTACAATGGTGAAAATAATATTTCTCCAGTTTACCTTTTTCGCAGGCATGATCACCGTCATGACTTGAAATTTTTCAAGAGTAAGTGCAGCAAATGAACCAGCTTTAGCTAGTATCCCCTTTGCTGAAATATCTGCCAGTAATTGAATTTCTGGCTTGAGCTCTTTCTTTGGATCAGAAACTTTGATTTTTCGACCATCAGCTGACAGAAGAGACTGCATTTCTTCAATATCAGAAGTTTTTACCTCAGAGAAATGGATTAGCCCATCAGTAGGCAGTTGAAATAGTTCGCCGAAGGATTCTTCAGAACTGGTCAGCAACTGACCATTGATAGTAGCAGTGACATTTCCATCAACAATAACGTAACCAGTTGAGCAGAAATCATGAAGATCTTGTGGATAAAGTTCCTGAGAAGATTGTCCCTGAAATATCTTTAAGCCGGCTGCTTCTAGTTTAAGAAAGACGTTCTTGACATCGGCATCATTTACTGATAGAATAGATTCAAATTCGACAGCCATAGCATTCAGAATATGTGCTGGAATTTGATTTGCCATTGCTGAGAGTAAGAAAATCTGAAATTTTGCAAGATAAAAACTCTGAATGTGAATTTGCTCTGAAGAGTAAAGTTCGCGTAAAGAAGAACTGAATTGAAGTGGGGAAAGGTACATATGTAAGCGACTGTACAAATTCTGGACACGTGTCAGTCCACGAAAATTTGAAAAATAGTGTGTACGTGTGCTACAAACGTGTGTACAATATTAAATGGTTCAAGTGGGTCCACGTTTTAAAACACTGTTCATCATTTAATGCGAAAACTGACAGTCACGTCACTTGATTTAGAATAAAACACGATTAATTAGTTAACTTATATGAGAAGATTAACTAAATTATCAACTGAATGATCAGTTGTGAAACTGATTCATTTCAAATGAAAATTCACTAAGCACTGTCTTCTCAGTTAACCTCTTAAAATTGATATTCCCCCTTAATAAATGCATGTTTTAAATTATGAAAGTTTAAACGACAAATATAATGACGTAATAAGATTAATCTTATGCTTCAGAAGATGAAACGTCGAATGTACTAATTACGTCTCTTCAGTTGCTTTGAGCCTGTGTTATAAATAGAAGTAACATGGTTAGTCTTAACACATTAGCAACTAAATATTTCAAGAAACAAAATGGCAGGTGAAAGTAGCTCAAAGGTTCCAGATATGGCTGACGAGTTTATGGATGCAGCATTGGAGACCAGAAATCTTGCTATGGAAGATGAAGTCTTCCACAAGGTTCTCCGATTTTGGCAGAAGCTTCAAGATCTTCAGCTCCTCCAGCAGGAAGGAGCAGTTGCTAACCCCGAACGGGTAGCACAATTGAAGAAATATCGGCGACATTTGCGCATTGCTGAGGAGATGGACATCTTCACAGGTGAAGGTGTCTACCTGCTGATGCTGAAGAAGGAGAAGTGGACTCTGAAGCGCATAGCTATTTCAGAGGGTTTCCTGAAGAATACCACAGGGGTTTTAACCGGTTGGTTGACCTCGTGGCTGTCTGCTATTAAAAAGGAAATAAAAAATGTACGCTCCAATTATAATAAATGAAATATTTTGTTTTTATCGTTGCCTTTTACTTTTCAACATATAAACTGGTGTTAAATGAATATCATTCAACTGAGAATACTTCAACTGAAATGATAATAATCGGCAAATAACTGACTGAGCAATTAACATATGACAACATACTCAGTTACGAAAAGAAATTAGTGGAAGCCATGATATATAATCAAGTTAAATCAGTTAAACTAAGTGTATTGCGAAAGTAAGAAAACTTAGTCTCGGGTAGTGGTTTGGTGAAGATGTCAGCTGCTTGTTGTTCAGTTGAAACATACTCCAGTCTGATGGCTTTCTTCAAGGCATGATCTCTGATGAAGTGATGCCTGACATCTATGTGCTTGGTCCTTGAGTGAAGAACTGGATTGTAAGTGATAGCAATCGTGCTAGTATTGTCACAAAATATGGGTGATTCTTTGGCAATAACTCCATAATCTTTCAGTTGTTGCTGGATCCAGAGCAGTTGGGCACAACAGCTTCCAGCAGCAAGGTATTCTGCTTCACTTGTGGAAGTGGCTATTGATGTTTGCTTCTTGCTGAACCAGGAGATCAGTCTGTCTCCTAGAAACTGACATGATCCAATGGTGCTTTTAGGATCTAGCTTACATCTTGCATAATCTGCATCTGAATATCCAACTAAATTGAAAGAGGAGTCTTTAGAGTACCATAACCCAACATTTGGCGTGTCTTTAAGATATTTTAAAATACGTTTGGCAGCTGAAAAATACGATTGCTTAGGGTTTGATTGAAATCTAGGACACATACAGACAACAAATACAATATCAAGACGACTGACAGTTATGTACAATAATGAACCTATTAAACATCTGTAGAGTGTCGCCTCTACTGATATTCCCCCTTGATCAGTGTCCAGTTTTATTGATGAACTCATGGGAGTATTTGTAGCTGAACATGATTCCATGCCAAATTTCTTGAGAAACTCTTTTGTGTATTTAGTTTGACTGATGAAAATACCAGTCTCCAGTTGCTTCACTTGCAGTCCAAGGAAAAATGTCAGTTCACCCATCATGCTCATTTCAAATTTGTCCTGCATCATCTTAGCAAATTTCTCGCATAATTTGGGGTTAGTTGACCCAAATATAATGTCATCAACATAAATTTGAACAAGCAAAATATGATCATTCTTAGAAAATTTGAACAATGTCTTATCAACTGATCCAACAGTATAATCATGATCAGTTAAGAATTTTTAAAGTGTCTCATACCAAGCTCTTGGAGCTTGTTTAAGACCATATAAAGCTTTGTTCAAATAATAAACACGATTAGGAAAAGAGTGATTGATAAACCCTGGAGGTTGTTCAACATAGACTTCTTCTTGCAAGTGACCATTCAGGAATGCACTCTTTACATCCATCTGGTAGACTTAAAAGTTCTTGAACGATGCATAAGTAAGGAATATTCTGATAGCTTCCAGTCTTGCAACTGGTGCATATGTTTCATCGTAATCAATTCCTTCTTCTTGCCTGTATCCTTGTGCTACTAGCCTTGCTTTGTTGCACACAACTGAACCATCTTAGTTCAGTTTGTTCCGGTACACCCATTTTGTACCTATAATAGATTTTGAAATTGGTCTTGGAACTAGGTTCCAGACTTTCTTATGGGTAAACTGATTTAGCTCCTCTTGCATAGCGTTTATCCAGTTATGATCAGCAAGGGACTCGTCAGTTTTCTTTGGTTCCAGCATTTGTTATAAACAAGCAGCAAACACTGAACTCAAATGGATCACCTATTACCAATTCTGGTGGATGTGATTTCTTCCATCTGAGTTCAGTGTTTGCTGCTTCTGTATCAGCAACTGCTTCTGTTGGTAACTGAATGTTTTCAGTTTCAGTTGGAGCTGTATCAGTTGGTAGTTGAATATTATCTGTTTGCTCCACCAACTGATTATCAGGAGCAGCTTCCTGTTCTATTGGTTGATCTAACACTTCTGGTTCAGGTGTTTGAAGGATGTTTCGATTGATATGATTTTCTTCTTCATTTTCATCCTCCAAACTGATATATGTAAATCTATCAACTAGCTCAGATGGATCAGTTGGCTTATTAGTTAGTGTAGTTTCATCAAAAACAACATGGATAGATTCTTCAACATTTAACGAATTTTTATTGAATACTCTATATGCTTTCCTAACTAAAGAATATCCAAGAAATATTCCCTCTGCAGATTTAGCATCAAAAGCTTTTAAATGATTTTTATCATTATCGAGTATAAAACATCTGCAGCCAAATATCTTGAAATAAGACACCACACTTTTTCTTCCATGCCAGGTCTCATATGGTGTTTTCACATGATTTTTATTAATCATTGATCTATTCTGAGTATAACACGCAGTGTTTACTGCTTCATCCCAAAACCTTTGAGAAATACCAGAATCAGCAAGCATTGTTCTAGCAGCTTCTTTAAGGGTCTGATTTCTTCTCTCAGCTACACCATTTTGCTGAGGAGTTCTAGCTGCTGAGAGCTCATGCTTAATTCCAGTGTTTTCTAAAAAATTTGAAAGAGTTTGATTGATGAATCCAGTTCCTCGATCAGACCCGATTCTAACAATTCCAACTGATTTTTCATTTAGTAATCTTTTAAAAAGCTTGATCAGCTGTGCAGCAGTTTGGTCTTTGGATTTGAGAAATATAACCCAAGTAAATCTTGAAAAGTCATCTACAACCACCAAGGTGTATTTCATTCCCATAAGCTCATGATTGGTATAGGACCAAATAAATCCATATGTAACAGTACTAAGCATCGGGACGAAGATTTACAACCCTTGTTTCTAAAAGAAGATCTTACTTGTTTACCAAACTGACATGTTGAACAAATTTTATCTTTAGAGAAATCCATTTTGGGCAAACCACTTACAAGATCATGATTACTCAGATATGCAATAGATTTAAAGTTTAAGTGGTTCAATCTCTTATGCCATAACAAGTATTTGGAAGATTTGGAAGCAATGAAACAGACTGGTTCATAAGGTTGTTTAGTCCAACTGACTTTGTAAGTATTACCACATCGATTTCCAGTTAGAACGACCTCATCAGTTGAGTTTCTAACTGAACACGTGTGTTTGTCGAACTGAATTGAGAAATTGTTGTCGCATAACTGACTAATGCTTATCAAGTTATACTTCAAATTCTCTACTAGCAAAACATCTTTAATTGTAAAGTTACCATGGATAAGCTTATCCTTACCCACAGTTTTACCTTTGGAGTTGTCTCCGAAACTAATGTTTGGACCATTATACTTGATCAGTTGAGATAGCAAATTGGCATCTCCTGTCATATGTTGTGAACAACCGCTGTCTAGATACCAGGTTGATTATCTTGTTGTACCTGTTACCTGAAATCACGCATAATGTATAACTTTGGTACCCATATTCATTTGGGTCCTAAACTGATTAGTCCTTTAGGAACCCAGACTTGGATCAGTCTAACTGACTTCCTGTTTCTGTGTTCCAAATGGTTTTTCTCGACTTTTTAGCAGTATGTGTGTGGTGTGTGGATGAGACAGTATGAGTTATTTCCTTCTTTAACTGACTGTTGTTTTGATATCGTTTTTGAACTGGCTTACTGTTGTAGTAGTTGTAATAGCCAATCCTTGAGTAATGATATTTGTTACTGAATCGTTTAGGAGACCAGTTTCTTGTATCTGTTGAACTCTCTGAGCTATATCCAATACCATATCGTTTGCCTTTGTTCTTATTCTCAGTCGATTGAACAGTTGGTTTACTTGGTTCTGAATGTTCATTTACCATGGTTGACTTTACAAAGGTAATATACTTTCCTTTGTTATTATTCAACCTTGGCTGAGTATCACTTGCATAGTTTTCAACATGACTTTTAAAACCTAAACATGTTTTATCAGCAACTGATTTTTGAGCATTCTGCATTTCAGTTAATGTAACTGATGATTTATTCCAAGTTTGAATCAGTTCAGAATTTTTTGAAATCTCAGTTTTCAACTGACATATCAAAGCTTGTTTTTCGATCAGTTCAGCGTTTTGCTTGGCAATCTCCCCTTTTAAATTTAACACTTCAACTGACTTATCAGTTTCAGTTTTGTTATTACTGTGATCATTTTGCTCAACTTTGATCTTTACAAATGATCGAGCCAGTTTGTGATACTCATTTACCATGTCATGCAACGTGGTAATGAGTTCCTCACGAGTGAAGTTAGTTGAGCTAAAATCAAATACCTGTTCACTTGCTGAATCAAGTTCAGCATCATCTGCCATCAAGCATTTGATTTCCTCTTCATCATCACTTGAGCTGCTTGGGCTTTCTGATTCTGACTCATCACTGTTAGTTTCAGCCCACTTTGACTTGCTTTCCTCAGCCAGGAGCACTTCATGCTTCTTCTTGGATGATCTCTTGTCATCCTTAGTCCTTCTCCTGTGCTCATATGGCTTCGTTGCTTTTTCAATTGATCTTCGAATGTCCTTCTTAGGCTTAGGACCGTTTGCTAAGTAATGACCTGATTTGCCATAGTTGTAGCAAACATATGACTCTTCTTTGGATTGGTTTTTCTGGTATTGTTTTTGGAAGTTTCCTTGTTCTTCCTCATGAACCTTCCAAATTTTCTGACAAACAATGACATGGCATCATTGCTAAGTTGATCAGTGGATCTGTCAGCTGAACCAGTTGGTTCTTGTCTGACAGCAGTTAACGCCGTTGTGGCAGCTAGTGTAGAAGGTTCCCCTTCTCTTGTTTGTAGCTCAAATTCATATGCTTTTAGTTCGGCAAATAGATCATGTAATTCAACTTTGTTGAGATCTTTTGATTCACGCATAGCCATGGTCTTGACATCCCACTCTTTGGGAAGACCTCTTACTACCTTCAATGCCACTTCTTTATTTGAGTACACTTTTCCATGTGCATTCAATTCGTTGATGATGCAGCTGACTCTTTCATCATACTCGTGCATAGACTCTCCTGCTTTCATCTTGATATTATCAAATTTTTGAACAACAACAGACAACTTGTTCTCCTTGATTTGTTCATTTCCTTCACATAGCTGAATAAGTTTTTCCCATATTTCTTTGGCTATTTTGCACATTTTGATTTTGCTGAAAGTGACTTTGTCCAGCGTTTTGTATAAGATGTCCTTGGCCAAATTATCCAAATTTGATTTAATTTTGTCTTCAGTTGTCCACTCATCTCTGGGCTTTTCTATTCGTTGGGGTGCCCCGTCAGTGATGGCAACTGCAGTGTTTGTTTTTAATATCTTCATTGGACCATCAGTGATGACATACCACATGTCATCATCTTGTGCAGCTAGATGAGCCAGCATTCTTATTTTCCAATCATCAAAGTCTTATCTGGAAAACATAGGTATTTTGTTGAATGAAGACATATTGAACAGTTGTAAGTGAGAATATTCTGAGACAATATTCAACTGTGCTCTGATACCACTTGATATAATCGATTAATAGGTAGAAACGTATTTAGAAGGGGGGGTTGAATAAACACTCACGATTTTTTTAACCTTCTTTTAATGAAGTATCAGTTTTTTGATAAACTGAAACTTAGAATCTTTTCAGTCGATGACAATCAGTCTAACTAAATGTAGTTGCGGAATTAAACTGACTAAAAGATAGAATAAATGACTGAAATAATAATGCAAGGATTTATGGATGTTCGGATAGTTGAATAACTCCTACGTCATCCTTTCTATCACAAGGATAGGATATGAACTAAAAGACTTTGATCAATACAAAATTTGTACAGACCCACTTCAGTTTGAACTTAACACTGCCAAGACTGAAACTCTTAGTTAACAACAATTTTCACAGTTCTTCAACTAGATTTTAGCACGACTGATATAAGTAATACAGAGGTTTGTGCTAATAAGCTCAAAAGGTAGCTTCAAATTCTATGAATATTTCTAATGAGTGTGAGCTTTTTGAATCTCAAGTGAGAGTAATAAATTTAGCAGAATAACAACAAGCTTAAGAGAATGGATGAATCGTATATTTCAGCTCTATATCTCATCTGCTCTTCTTGTTTATTTATAGGCTTTCTTCCAACGGTAATAATAAATAAAATTTGAATCTTTTGCATCTGTTGATTGCCACGTCAACATTCTTCTGATATTCGTATATTGTATTCTCTGAAATGCGGCGTCCCACTACAAGTTACAGTCTACTTTGTACTATTGTCTGTTGAATGTCCATTTCAACTGATGACGTGTTCAGCTGAATGATCAGCTGATAAGTAACCACACAACTGAGTATATCAACTGAATATCCAACTGATCAGTCAGTTGACAAAGTAGATTCAGTTCGGCTGATAACTTCAGTTTATCAATTCGTGCATTCATGATCAGTTAGTTTAACAGATTGATCTCTAATTTTGTCAAACCACCGAAATTAAGTTTGCAACACTTCTCATGCACCTTCAACTGTCTGGAGGCATAATCTATAACACGACCATGCTGCATCAAAACTGCGCTCAACCCGAGCTTAGAAGCATCGGTGTACAACACAAAATCGTCTTACCCTGATGGCATGGCTAAAACTGGCGCTGTAATAAGAGCTTGCTTCAAAATATCAAAGCTCTTCTGGCACTCATCACTCCATACGAATTTAGCATTCTTTTCTGTCAAAGAAGTGAGTGGCACTGCTATCGAAGAAAATCCCTGAATGAATTTTCTGTAGTAGCCTGCTAAGCCTAGGAAACTGCGGATCTCCGACGCATTTTCGGCTCAACCCATTCCTTAACCGCTGCTACTTTAGCTGGATCCACCTCAATGCCACTGCTAGAATTACATGACTCAAAAATGCTAACTTCCCCAACAAAAATTCACACTTACTAAATTTTGCAAACAACTTGCGACTTTGCAAGACCTGCAAAACTGTACCCAAATGCTGACTGTGCTCCACATGGCTCTTCGAGTAAATGAGAATGTCGTCAATGAACACTATGACGAACTGATCTAGGTAGGGCTGGAATACTAGGTTCATCAAATCCATAAAAATTGCTGGAGCATTCGTCAGTCCGAATGGCATCACTAAGAACTCGTAATGCCCATATATAGTCCTGAAGGCTGTCTTATGAACATCTGCATCCTTTACCTTCAGCTGATGATACCTTGATCGAAGGTCTATCTTAGAGAACACTGTAGCTCTCTCCAACTGATCAAACAAATCCTTGATCCTTGGAAGTGGGTATTTATTCTTGATCGTTAGCTTGTTCAGTTCTCGGTAATCGATACACAACCTCATGCTCCCATATTTCTTCTTTACAAAGAGCACTGGTGCGCCCCATGATGAGAAACTAGGGCGAATGAATTCCTTTTCAAGAAGCTCCTGAATCTGTTGTTTGAGCTCTAACATCTCAGCTGGAGCTAGTCAGTACGGTGCCTTAGAAATTGGCACAGTGCCTAGCACAAGATCAGTGGAAAACTCCACCTCTCTCTCTGGTGGAAGGCATGTGACGTCATCCGGAAAGACATCAGGAAAATCTCTGACTACTGGTATATCAGATATCGACGGAGTGGGTACGTCAGGTGCAGAAATAATGCTGGCCAAGAAAACCTGACAACCCTTGTGCATAAGTCTTCGCGCTTGCATGCAAGAGATCATGAGAGGGAAACTCCTCCATCTAGCTGGCTCAAAGAGAAACTGCTCCATGTCCAAAGGTCTTACCAACACTGACCTTTTTTGGAAATCAATAAGAACTCTGTTCTTCGTCAACCAGTCCATTCCCAAGATAATATCAAATTCTGGCATCAGCAACATGATTAGATCGGCATACACTAGGTGGCCTTGCAGCTCGAGATCGATGTCTCTAACCACGCTAGTAGCTGGTAATTCTTCCCCTGATGGGACTGTCACTAAATAGCTCACGCCGAGTCCAATAGACTCGACGTCCAGATGATTAGCAAACGTCTCCGAAATAAAAGAGTGGGTTACCCCTAAATCTATCAAGGCCTTCGTGGCGACTCTTTTTATGAAAATATTTCCTGAGGGACGTTAGCACAACACAAAACTTATCTCCCAAAATTCTAACCTTAACCTCATGCGTAGTAGACAAATTTATACACCAAGTCACCAAACATACTAACTAACACACTAATGATCCCAAATCAAATTCAAAACATGCATGGCAAGATAATACTCTGTTTAATTAAATAAGTTTACTGTTCACTAATGTCGTGTCTGGGTTCGCCTCCTGAGCATGCATGGCAAACACTCTTCCCTGGGTCGGCTGCCTCCACTGTGTGCACTCCTTTAACGTGTGATTGCTGGCTTCGCACTTAAATCACTTGCCCGATCCATATAAACACTGTCCCGGATGCTGGCGGTTGCACTTCGGGCACACCGGGTACTCACCCGGCCTCTGAGTAGCCTTCTGCTGTGGAACAGGACCCTTGCCCTTCGGCGGTCCCTGAAATGGCCTCTTCAACTGTGGTCCCTGCTGATGCTGTTGCTACAGTGCCTGATAGGATCTCTTGCCCCGCCTGTCGTTCTCAATGTCCATTTGGTCCTGCTCTGCCGCCAAGGCGCTAGATACTGCAATGGCATAAGTAGTCGGACCAGCAACCCTCACATCGCGGCGCAAGATCGGCCGCAACCCATCAATAAAATGACTCAGCTTCCCCCGGGCATCATTAGCTATCAGGGGCACAATGTGACACTCCCTTTCAAACTTCCTGACAAACTCTGCAACATTGCTATCTCCCTGCCGCAGCGTCATGAATTCCTAGTCAGTATGGATCGTACTTCCTCAGTGAAGTACTTGGAGTAGAATACCTCCTTAAACCCATCCCACGTCAGTGTTTGCAAGTTCACTGACAGTGATCCATTTTCCCACCACAGTCTGGCATCCCCTGCCAGAAGGAATGTGGCACACCTAACCCTATCTGCATCTTGTAGCTCCAAAAATGCAAAAATCACCTCGATGGATTTAATCCATCCCTCGGCTATCATCGGGTCAGTGGTCCCCGAAATCTCCTTTGGGTTCATCCTCCTAAATCTCTCATATACTGCCTCTGGTCTGGGCCCCGCCCACATGTCTACTGCTGTCTGGTTCCCAGAAAATTGTGCGAAGAACTGTGTCATCCCTTCAAGCATCTGTGCCTGTATATCTGGGGGTGGAGGAGGAGGAGCGTCTCTCCCCTCCTCTCAAGCCTCTCTGTCCTCCTCCCTTGCTTCACGGTTAACCATGCGTCTAGGAGTCATGCTGTTCCAAAATTTACCCAACACGTAAACCCAACATGCATGAATATACTATCAATGTCATAAGATGCACGAAATTTTGAATTTAAATATGCACATGCAGAAATCATGATGGATGCTCAATACATGAAATAATTTAAAACTTTAAAACTTACAGACTTGAGGTGTGACTTCGTGAGCTTCTCGCAACTGGCAGTAGGCGTAACGCTTTACAAGAACACCACTCTGCTACCTACTGTAACGTACCGTATTTTGAACTACTTGAAATTTGCGGAAAAATAAAAATTTTCTTACATAAGAAATAAAATCTCAAATTTTGATTTAAACTGTTCAACCAAAAATAATTGAAATAAAAAGATCGTGAATAAAGTTTGCTAAAAACACTTGTTTAAACATCGTAATCCAAAACATGAAATCAATGTAGTTGAAGCATTGCATAAAAACTTACAAAAACATGAGCAGTCCTCGGGTTTAGCCTCCCACTCAGTTCAAGCCAGCTCACTAGTCCTCACCTCTCGTCTCCTCAACTTCATCCTCACATGCATCGATGAAGTCTAGTGAGCCTAAAGACTCAACATGTAAAAACCGGAAATAACAGGTAATTCGTAATAAAACCACATGCATCTTTAAAATTGGGCGTACATATTTGAAACCTGAACATGTATGTAAAAGATTGAACTTTCATACATAACATAGACGTGCCATAACGTGAAACTTTTCTGAAACATGCTTGCAACATACATACTTGAACATACATGAACTTCATCATTTTGTGTAGAGATATGTTTCAAAGCAAGTGACCCATACATAAACACACCTGATCAGACTAAACAACCGTACTGGGCTGGCAGGGAAAGTCCACTACCACATACATGAGATCCTCGTTCATTCTTTAACGGGTGGATTGGTCCATGCTCATTTTTTACCGCTTTCAAATCCTGATCTAAACCTGGTCATGCTTTACTGGGGTGTAGAGGTCCTCGGCCACGTTCATCGATTTCAAAACCCATTAATAATTTTGTCACAAGACATTTAGCATACCTCAAAACCATAAAAGTATTTTTTCTTTTGCACGTCGAACATACTTATTTGGCATTGAGTGATTCGTTGGATCTCGCTTGGGGCCACTGCGGCACATACTGACAAGAGTTCAAACCCTTATCTTTCATAGCTTAGACGTAGGTACTCGTGCTCACCACCGAAGCAAATAAATAGTTTATGACATTCTAGATCACTCGGGACTTGACCTCGTTTAATCATCGTACTAAACCATGACATCGAACCCCAAAGCAATCAACATATTTTTCCCAAAAACGAAGTACACGAACCTTGTGCCCGGGTCCGGCTATGGGTCCATCTAGGCTCTGTAAAAATATACCTGAAAAAAAATAAGGACACGGACCCCGTGTCAGGGTCCGTCTACGGGTCCGTGTAGGCTCTATATGTTGACACTTCGGAGTAAACAAGGGCACAAACCCCGTGTCAGGGTCCGGGGACACATCCGTGTACCTACTGGATTTTGACACCTACGGAAGAACAAGGCACGGACCCCGTGCCAGGGTCCGTGTACGGGTCCGACTAGCCACAAAAATCAAACCTACGGGAAATTTCCTTACGCTGTGCTTATTTCTCCCAACTAATCGAATCGACTAAGAATAATACCACGAGACCCATCCTATGGCGCTACAGTATTGGCTTTAACCCGTACCATCGATCCCAACGACTCCAACCTCAACAAGCAACAACAAAATGACACAACCCGAAATTCGACACCACTTTCTTCCTAAGACTTCTATTACCTCCCAAGCCATCCCCGACTCGAAATGAAACAACAAATGGTGACTAAGCACATCGCACATTGTATCAAAATGCAGTAGTACCAGCCAGGTGATACCAAACGAAGCCTGTAACTTAAACACTTCAAGAATTCATCAATAACATATTTTCCGAAAAAAATGCAGTTTGAGCAGTCCCACGAAAACGATCATAACTCACTTGTTTCTTATCCAAATATTTCGAATTTTATATTAAATCGAAGGTATAAAAAATTTTTACGTTTCATATGTTGCAAGTTTTTCTAAAAAATCAACCGAAAAATCGTAGCAATTAAAATGACAGCAAATTCATGTTTTGAGATCCAAAAACAGTTTCAAAAGTGATCCAACCATATTTGCTCAAACTTCTACATAACATACACATTTGTTTCATACAAATAAACATAAAAATCATTACTATGACAAGATCAATGCGAAAACGATAGAATATACATGCATTTGATCTTTAAAATTACCGAATCGACGATACCGAAGCGGGAAAGATGCGAGGGACGATCTGGGACGAACGTGGCACGATTTTCTTGAAGAAAAGTGGCGAGAATTGCTGAAATCTTTGAAGGTAGGGGGCGGCTGCTGAGTTTTTCTTAGAACCCTAGGTTTTATTTTGTTCTCAAAAATCTGAAATGAGATGGAATGAAATGTGTGTGCTGATGGTGTGTGTAAAAATGTGTAAATGTGTGTGAGTGTGTGTAACGTGTGCGTGTGTGATTAATTAGGGGTAATTAAGGGCTAATTAGCTCAATTTAATAAATAATAAGCAATTTACATGATAATTAAAATATCAATTCCCCACTAAATTACTAGCATCCCTAAATTTCAAATAACATGCACATGCCTTAAACTTTAAAAGTTTAAAAATCTAAAAATCACCTAATAAATTAAATTAGGCTTTAAAAATGCTAAAACTATATAAATCATTTAAAATGCCCCATTCTTAACTTAAAATAAAATATCACATTTTAAAATTGACAAAATTGTCGCCGGTCTCTTTTCCTCGATCCCGCATCGAATAATCGCCTGAAACATGAAACTCAAGAAAACATTTAATTTGCCTCGCAAAAACATGAATAATTTAAAATAATAAAATTTAAATAAATCATGCATCGCTAAAAATCATTTTAACTAAAATAAATAATTAACAATTTAATAAATGGATGGATTTTACGTGTACTGATTTTGTACTCTACATAGCCACTACCCCAATGAGCTCATCAATCAAATTGGACAAAGATGAAGAGGAATTTATGTGTACTAAAAAATGTACAGATGATTAATTGGTTCACTATTGTATCTAACCACCAGTCGTCTAGATATAATGTTAGTTGTTTGTCTATGCACTCGATTTCAATATAATCCAATGCAATCTTATTTTACTGCCGTTAAACGAATCTTAAATACCTTAAGGGTACTGTTAATGTGGGTCTTTGGTACCCAAAAGTTTCAAGTCTTCATCTTGTGGGATATTCAGGCTCAGACTATGCCGGTTGCAAAATTGACATGAAAAGTACTAGTGGTTCATGTCAATTTTTGGGTGATAGACTAATATCGTGGTTTAGCAAGAAACAGACGTCTATTGCCACATCAACCGCTGAAGCGGAGTACTTGCGGCTGGATGTTGCTGCGAACAGATGTTGTGAATACAACAACAGCTCAAAGATTATGGAATTCAGGCCACTGAATCTCCCAACTTCTATGACAACACAAGTGTAATCGCAATCACATACAATCCAGTCATGCACTCTCGGACAAAGCATATTGACATCAGACACCATTTTATCCGAGAACATGTTATGAAGAAAGAGATTCGGCTTGAATATGTGCATACTGATCAACAAGTGGCTGATATTTTCACAAAACCGTTACCAGAGGCTAAGTTTTCTTATTTCTGAAATACGATTGGTTTAATCGATTTATCTTAGTCATTTGTTTAACATTCTTAGTTGAATGAATTATTACTAAGTTTGTTATGCAGGAAATAAAGAAATGGACAGACGAGGAGCGGTAAAAACATAATTCATTAATTAAGGCGGGCTCTTACAGCAACAATTTTTTTTTCACTGCACCCCTCCAAAAGGCCAACCAAGTGGTCTGCCCTCCGATAGAGGTGCGCATAAAGTCCTCTGAGAAGGCAATCCTTCTTAGAGCCCTCTGCTCCTTCAGAAGCATGAGGAGGTAGATACCTTCTTCAGAGATGATGTCTTTGGTATCACCGACGCGGAGGGGCCGCTGATATTTCTTCAGTGTTGCCACCCCTTTGGGAGTAGCAACAAGCCCTCCCCTGAGGGAGGATTGAAGTTCCTGGACTTTAATCCAGGATGACAGCGTCTTCTTCAAGACGCTGTTCTCCAGCATAGCCTTTCGTGTCGTGATTATCTCTTGCATGAACTCCTCAGCGAGATCCAGATCACTTTAACTATTTCTAGTATTCATTTTCTCTTATCTTGCTATGCACCTTAAAATGATTTTGTGACTAACCCCTCTTGTTGTATTTATAAATAACAACCATACGAAAAGTCACCATCGTAATTACTGCAGGAGGATATGAAGAGTTATTTGCAAATCGACCGCTGTTTCATTACACGAGGATAAGTTTACTTAATGCATGTTCTTAGGGAGAATACCGATTTTAGTCAATAAATTAATATGACTCAACCGCCTCCTCTCTAATTATATTAAACAGTTCATTTCTTCATATTGGGAACACTTTGTTTTCCATTTCATTTCGTAAAAATTACGCAATGCGACTGCCTATTTTGAGGTGACGACTACTTTCTCAAAAAATTCGAAATTAATCATTTTACCGCCGTCTAATTTTTTTTTTCAAAATCCGTCCACTAACAGTCCTCCACGTGGACTGAATTGTGATTCTTCGAATCGGACATCCATACACAAATTCAATATCATCCTTATCTTTATTTTGCTACAATCATACGCAATTCCTCTGAAATATTATCTGAGATTATCTTCTAGGTGTGTATTTCGATCCTTCCGCATCAAATGGCTGCATCAATTGTTCAAAATACAATTGCCATCAACTTCGCATCAATATTTGCCATGACCAACAAGCCAGTGAAAGCCATGTTTTGTGTCTTTCAATGTTCTGGGCTTCGTTCATTTCTGGGATGCAGTGAGAACTACTCTGAGAATCTAGTAAAGGAATTTTTCGATTCATCATACAAGGAAAACAGAGAAATTATTTGTGATGTTCAAGGAGAAAATGTTTATTTCACCCAAAAGATGTTTCCTGATTTGTTTAAACTACCAGCAGCTGGAATCACCGACTTCAATACTCTTCCAGAGGGAAATATTGAGCTTCGGAGAAGAAATTTCTCCATCACTGAATCTCCAATTTCTTCTGCAACTGTCAAAAACGCGATCTGAAGATCGAATTCAGATTGTTGGCTGATATTGTGGCAAAAGGAGTCCTTGCCAAGGCTGGTTCATATGACAAGATAACTTTGAAAAAATTTCTTGTAATGGCTACCATCTCATCGAATCTGAAGGTCAATTGGTGTGACATTTTGTTCAAAACATTGGTGGCTATGATAAAGATGGAAAACCAGTCTCAAGGATTTGTGGTTCAAATATGTTATCTGCTAATTGACGGTGGAAATGATTGAAGTTTGAAAGACCAAGATGTTCAACTTGCCAACACTTGAAAACTTTATCACGAAAATCGACCAACCGATGAAGAAATAGTCTCTATCAAAACAGAGACTAGGGTTTAATTTGTAAAACAAAAAAGGCTGAGTCAACTCCCAAAGGAAGAAAGAGAAAGCTGGTCCTAAAATCTAGCTCTGATGATGAATCTAGGGAGGATGTCCCTGTCTCTCAGGTTTTCAAGAAGAAACGGTCCGAAAAGCCCAAAACAGCGAAGATCAAGTTGATTAAGCATCTTTCGCTGCCATTGGTCCCTCCTTCAATCCCTGCACTCCCTGCAACAAAGCTCAAAGGTGTTCAAATTGCTGAACCAAAAATTGAATCTTCTTACTCAGGAGTACCTATCATTCTTTCAACAGACAAGGGAAAAAAAGTCATGGTCGAAGAACCACCAAAAACCAACTCAGTCCATACAGCCATAGTTCTTACCAGTGAACGAGTCAATGAGACCGTTCAGAAGAAGATGGAGATGTTTGATCAATGGGTTCAATTTTGAAACGTCACAACCTTTTACTCATTGATTCAAACCGGTAAGATCAAAGCTGCTTCCAAGCTTGAACGATCCACCTTGGAATGGACACAAACATCGATATTCCAACCGATCTGCATCGACGAGATTTCTTGGAAATTCAGATGAAAGAGAGTGCTCTCTGAGCACTTATCCAATTGAGACGGAACAATTTCGTTCCCACTTTCCCTACTGCAAAGGATGACTCAGCTGTTATCTCCCAGCTTGAAATGGATGGTCTCTCGCTTTGTATGATTTTTGCTCAGATGAGGCAGGACCTTCATCTTCCAGCGGTTGAAGAACAGAGTAAACTTGACTCTGAACTAAAATTACATGAAGAACTGAGCTCTCAGCCGCTCAAAGACGAATCCATAGTTTAGAATCACCCATCTTCATCATCTGGTGAGTTTACTAAACCTTCATCGCCAGAAGTGCCAGTCGGAATTGCTCTGATGAATAATGAGGACAACACCCTCCTACCAACTGAGATACTCATGCCCGATGATGCTCCCATTACTAAACAACTCTGCCCCCAGGAAGTTTCAGACCCTCTGCCTGCTTCTCACACGATCTCTGAGATTGATATACCAAATCAACAGACTCATGGCAGCCTCTCTGAAGTCCAACCTCTCTCTGTTGATGAGGCCATGCAATTTTTATCTGACTTTGATAACACCACAACTTACAAAGAGAAATCCTCTTCTCCAAAATCTCTTTCTATTGCTGATCTTCATCAAGTCGTTCTCCAAGAACTGTTTATATCATCTCCCAAAGATTTAAAAAATCACAAGGTAACCATCACATGCATACCTACATATTGTCTTTCATCTGTGGGCCCAAGATGCAAAGGAAGGCACCAGCAATATACCCTCTCCATCAACTGATGATATTGACAAAATGATTGAGGATATATCTGCTGAACTAAATGAGCCTTAGTCATCAAAATCTACTGTTAAAGCCTCGTCTTCTCTACTGATCTCTTACAAGGCCAGATTACTTTCTGATCAGGTTGTATCTAAAGAAGAACAAACAGAAGAAGATTGCCAAAAAGAGATTCTGACCAGACTTGTCAACTTGGATCACTTAATTCTTGTTCTTAACCGCAAGCATTTTGATCCAAAAGGGCTTTTAATTCTATGAAGTCTATTCTCTGCAAAAACTTTTATGCCATGAATACAAGTATCTCTCTCCGGCAAGCCAAGCATAATTCTTCACATCTCAACATGTGATTTGAGCTCTCAGGACAAATAAATCATCTTCAAGTACATGTTTATCAACGCATGAATGCCCAAGGAGCCTAGCTTGAAGAAATTATGGAATTCCTTGTTCATGGTGATGTCAAAAAGAGGGAAAGAGAGCGACAAAGAGTCATTCAGCAAGCAGAGATATAAGCTATGAAAGAACAGGAAGAAAGGGCCAAAGCTGAACGAGCAAGTCAAAGTAGTGTTTATATCTTGTATTCATTCAGTTGTTTAATTTTTTTTTAGAGTTTGTAATTTCATTTACTCAATGAAATGTAATATTTTCTCTTGACTTGTGCATTATTTCTAACCTGTTATAATTATATGTAAAACATTGTATAGCCTTGCAGTTGGATTTTGTCATCACCAAAAAAGGGGGAAAATGTTAAGAAATTATTATTACCCAAAAGTTTTGGTGATCGACAAAGTCAAGATAGCACTTCACTATTTCAGGAAACAGCTGCATATCTTATGTGTAACAGGTATTAGTTCAACCGCCCAGCCTAGCAACCGGACTGCTTCACTACCGACTACAGCAAAAAGAGTTTAACCGCTTAAAGAAAGGATATACCAAAGAAGTATGACCGCTTGAATGTCAGACCACTAATAATTCAACCGATTAGAGTAAAAGAAGATGAACTTCTCAACTGGCTGATTCGAAGACATCATTAAAGAGGGGTATTTATTTCCTACTTAATGAAAGACATTCTCTGACCAGTTTAAGACATTCAATAGTTTTCACCGCTTCAGTTAACTTGTCCCTACATCAGTTCCGAGAATGATCTGTGTTTATATCACTATCCCAGAAAGGAAAGATCATTTATCTTACAGAGGTCTGAGGATAAAAGCAGTTTCCATAAACGGTAACTCTGCAGCAACTCTTCAATGAACGGGAATCAAGGCAATATCAGCAAAGAGAACATTTAATGCATATATGAAGAACATTAAATGCAGTTGCAGCTGATAGTGACACAACTTCTCTCTGTTACAAGTTAACGTTAATCAATCCTTTCGACCGTTGGAATGATCGCCTATATTAACAGAGAAAGAAGTGTGAAAGAACATACGCCACACATTATCAAATTCACAACAGTGAAATCATCACAAGTTTGCATACTTCAAATATTTAGAGCGCACTCAAAAATCTACACACTTCATCGCTCATAAGCACGCACTGAACATAAAGATATTTGGTCATTCAAGGATCATCTTCGTGCTACCAAAATCAATTTGTCTACTTATATCAGTAACCTTTCAGTTATTTGTTTAAGTTGTGGTGTTTGGTGAACCGAGTGTTCTTAAAATCCAGAATTGTAAAGTGATCACTAAGAGTTCCAAAGTAGACAATGTGATAAGTCCTGATTGGAATGGGCTATTGCAAAGATTTTTTGTGAAGAAAAAGTCTTTTAGTGGAATCCTTCTTATAGAGGAAAAAGAGGTGACATAGGAGTTTTCATCTCCGAACATCCATACAAACCTTGTACCTTTACTTTCTGCAAGAACTTATTTTTCACTATATTTGTTGATAAATTTGCCAAAAAGGTTTTAAGCTATCATTACAAATCTTGAACCGTTTTTCCATACTTTACACTGGTTTATATTTCTAACAAGTTAGAGAAAAATTTTCAACCGCTTCAAAACGGTTGAAAACAAGTTTTGGAAAGCAAAATTTGAAAGAGTTCATTCACCCCTCTCTAAACTCTTTCCCCATCCCAACAGATATGATATTTATATATTAGATACAAATTTGTTATAAAATAGTGAGAAGTTGGAGAAAAATTGGAAGAAATTGGACAAAAAGATGAAAATTACTAATTAGCTCACGCCATTAAAATTAATTCACAATTATTATACAAGGGTAAAACAATGGAAAGAAAAATTTGATATGATATTGCATACCAAGTTAGTCCATTTGTTTCTTTTAATTATTTTTATTTATTTTTTATATTTTCCATTATTTTTAGAAAACTATGAGATAAGCTTCCTAGTTTCAATAAATTATAAATTTACTAAAATATGTTTTATTAAAGGAAAAAATTATAAGTTGACATGTATTTTCTTAAAAATAATTTGTGTCACAAAGTCAGCCGAATAAGGGCCTAAATATTAATAATAAACAAGCCCCTATATTGATGCGTTGCATCCATGTCTAATCGATTTTTTTAAGTACTTTTATTAGAAAACTTTAAATTAGAATTGAAAAACTAAAATTTAAAATTTTCTGATTTTTAATAAAAATTTTATATCTTTTTTTTTACGTAAATTGAAATTTTCGTGCAAAATAAAAGAAAAGAAATTGGGGGTTAAAAAATAAAAAGGGTGTTTTGGGATTCTAATAATTACATCAAGACACTATTTTTCTCTATTATGACTCAAGCATTATATATAATATAGATAATAATAATATTTATAATAATAATAATATATTCAATCTTCTAAAATGCTTAATTAAGTCTCGCTTATACGTATTTATGCTTTAAGCTTTCCTAAAACACTTCTCTATGGCCAAAAGAGGTCAAACATAACATGAACATATTAAATGTCATTAAATAAGCGTAAGTGCTTAAAAAAAACAAAATTGATGAATTAAAATAAGAGGGAACAAAGATTTTATTAGTAAGTGATGGTTAGAATTATAAATCAACTTATTTTGTAAAAAATATTTCAAAAATAATTTTAAATTTTTTTTTCAAAAATACTTCAATACGTTCTTACGAAGCACCGACCATGACTACGTGGAGCATGGTCTGGTCCGTGCTTACAAAAATAATTTTAAATTTTTTTTTCAAAAATACTTCAATACGTTCTTACGAAGCACCGACCATGACTACGTGGAGCATGGTCTGGTCCGTGCTTTGTAAGCACGGACGATGCTCCACGTTCGAGCGTCCGCGCTTTGTAACATGGCACGTTGAAGCGCAAACGCTCCTCACAACCCTTATCCCCTTATTTCATCTCTCCGCCAATCTCTCTCGTCTCTTTCATTCTCCCCTACTTCCTCACCCTTCCATTTTCATTTCTCTATCTATATATCGCAATTTATCATTCGTTACTGTAGAACCCGTAAATCAGTCTACGTATAAGCCATGCATAATTCTAGATTTTTAAATTTAATTGACTTCATTGCATGATTATTTTAAATGCATTTATTTGAAGTTAATTATTTATTATTTCAGTTCAGTAGTTTGATTTTTAGCATTTCATTTATTTCAGTGAGGCCGGACTAGAGTTGGAGTTTTGAGATAGAATTTAAGATCCAGAAAATATTTCCAGAAGTTAATTTAGCTAGCAAGTAAGTTCATTTAAGTTAGAAAGGGAGGTTTGAGGATTTAATTTAATTATTTGAGATGATTAAGAAATGAGCTCATTTAAGTTACTTAATTAAGGGGTTAGCTCACTAAATTAATTAAAGGATTAGTAAGGCTTTTAAGGGTTATTAAATTACTAGATAATCAATTTCCCCTACCATTTATCATGCATGTTTCGGCCACCCCTTGCCTAGACCACACATTTCCAACTCATCAACTTTGACCAATTCTTTGCATGTAATTAGTAGGATAATTTTAGGATTTTTGGGAGCACAATTTAATTAATTAATGGGCACATCCTAGTCTAGATATCAAGGGAGGAAATCGGCCACTACCTCCTAGAAGCATCCACCAACTCATTTGATATCAAACCATAATTCAAAATTCAAAATGAGAAGACTTAGTCTTGATATGATCCTATTATTGTGCACCCTTCTCCTCACCTTCATAACCATCACTCCCCCTCCATCACCACCAAAAATCAGACCTCCTTTCAGTGTAAAATACGTGAGGCATAGCTAGAAATAATAGAGAGAAAAATCGAGAGATTAGGAAGGAAGAAAAGCAAGCAACTCCGTCTCCTCCGCGCCGTCTCGTCTCTTCTTTTCGTTTTCATTTCAAACGATAACCAGGCATGTCTAGATTCTTTCAAAACCTCAATCAAGTCATATTATCTTTTATTTTTCAGTACATGATCAAGATTTATCATTTCAAAAACCGAAATTTTCAGTAGACAAGAAACGAAAATTCTGCACAGATTTTTTTATCGACTTCCATGCTTCACAATAGGTATGTTTTGTTTCGATTTCAGGGATGGATCGTTCCAGGGGCTCGAGGCTGCATATGGACATGTACTAAGACATTTTAGGGCCATGTTAGAACGTTTATTTCAGTCCCATGCTTGCTGGAAAAACCGAAATGACAGCAAGCCCCATAGGTGCAGAAAATGGTGTTCGAAAATTTCAGTTTCCTGTCATGAGGGTTTGATCTGATCTTGGCTGCCCTAAGGGCTATTAGCCATGGTTAGATCACTCCCCTAGAATGTCTAAGACATGACTAAGTTGCCATTTTGGTGGCTTGGTCCATGGTGCATCGGTTTTAATCAAATCAACAAGAACAGCCCCTTTCCCCATTCGGCTTCTTCATTGGTTCAGCATATGGTTTCGGTTTTTGGTTGCTTGGTATGGATCTTGGTTGGCCTATGGCCCATAGCCACGGTTCATACCATGCCCCTTTATGTCTAGATCGTGCCATGGTCAATCAAATGGCCTCTGGAACGAGGCAAGACATCGATCTAGGCAAAACACTACACACGCATGCACGTTGGTTCTCGGTTGGAGTTTTGGTTGAGTTTTGGTGTGACGCGGATTGTGGCTGGCCTAGGGCCCTTAGCCATGGTTCAAATCACTCCTTGGGATGTTGGTAAGAGTCGCTGGTCGGTGGTTCACGCCCCAATGGCCGATAGTCTCGAAAACAACACAAGATACACGATTGTACAGTTGCTGGAATTTTACAGCAAGTTGCTGTGTCGGTTCGGAGACTCGTTCGAGTTCTCGGTCGGCTTTTAGCCCATGACCTTGGACTGGACAGTGCCTCATTGAGTTAGGAAGGTCATGTTTTCGACCGTTTGTCATTTGGACAATTTTTGAGGTCGTACGAGAATTTACGGTGCGATGTGCCAAATTGACTCTCGAAAGAGCGTTGCGTGTTTTGGCCTCCATTCCACCTAGATTTCGACCCTATCATTTTAGGAGCATTATTTTATGATTTTTCAGCGTATTTTAATCATGACTATATGTCGGTACGGTGTCGTTTCAGGTTGGCTCGGAGTCATGATTAAATGCGAAGTCATTAGGCATCATAGTCGCATCTTTTGAACGTAAATTGCGTAGTTGGTCATGTTTAAGCTATTGCATATTTTTCATAGCACAGTTAGGTTGCAGCGAGCCTAGGGACGATCCAATCCAATCCAGTTGGTAAAATTACGGGACATTTTCATTATGCCAGTTAATTATTTTACGTGCATTAAATAGAAAATGATTATTTTTGAGATTTATGCGTTATGGCTTGTGGTTCATTCACTATGTGGGAGTGTTATTTTATACGGTCGCCAGTGACCGATCAGTTCAGTATGGTACCACCCGGTCGCCAGTGACCGGCCAGCTCAGTTCAGTTTCAGCCTCCCCGGTAGCCAGTTACCGATCAGTTCAGGCTTAGTGCAGGGGCCACAGGCGTAAAACATAATCTCAACAGAAAATTTTACCAGTTATTTCAGTACAGGCTCCAAGGAGCAAACATTTTTTTACTGTGATTATCAGTTCAGTTATGCACGTATTATAATTGCTCAGTACAGATTATTTTCAGCATGCCTCAGGACAGGATATGTTAACTCATGCATATTTTAATTCAGATTTTTACTCGTTACCTGCAATATATGCATGCTGAGTCTTTAGGCTCACTAGACTTGATTGTTGTAGGTACTGATGAGGTCAGGGCCGAGGGCGGGGACCAGTGAGCCAGCTTGGGTCGACAGCAGTGGCACCCGAGGACCTCAGAGCAGCAGTTGTTATTTTATTCCGCAAACATTTTATTTGTCGTTGGATATTTTTAAATTGTGATTTTTGGCAAACTTTATTTTCTTCCGCTGCAATATTTTGAAATATTGAACTTGTTTCACCAGTGATTTTATGAATGAGGCCACTTAAGTTCTTTTAAAAAGAAAATTTTTAATTTTCCGCAAATTTTCAAGCAAGAAGTTTGAGGGCCCTTTGCAATTGGTATCAGAGCGGTGGTTCTGTATAGGGTTTCACTACTACTGACCGCGAGAAGCTCATGAAGCCACGTCTTCGGTCTGTAAGTTTTTCAGTTCAGCATTTTGTTCAGCATTTCAGTTAAAGCATGAATTATTTTGTCAGCATGCTTCCAGATTCTCAGTATTTCAGTGTTCATTTAAAATAAATTATGGGATTATGCATGTTAGTTACGTATGAGTTATATTGGAACAGTATGCCCCCTAGACGCATTTTAGAGCGCAACAGAGAGGAGGAGCCTCGCCGAGAGGACAGGGAGGAGCGTAGACCGGAGGGAGACCTACCACGTCCTCCACCGCCCCCACTGGACATGAGTGCCCAGATGTTAGCTGGGATAGCACAGTTCTTCGCACAGTTTGCGGGGGACAATGCCGCTGCCGTAGCCGCAGCCGCAGCCAGGCCGACAGGGCCCGAGGCTGTTTATGAGCGATTCAAGAAGATGCGCCCGAAGGAATTCTCTGGGACATCTAACCCCATGGTTGCCGAGGGATGGATCAAATCCCTCGAGGTTATCTTCGAGTTTATGGAGCTGGGAGACGCAGACCGAGTCCGATGTGCCACCTACCTGTTCACTGGAGACGCCTGCTTATGGTGGGAAGGAGCTTCGGTAGCCTTGACTTTGGCTACACTTTCATGGACCCGCTTTACGGAAGTTTTCTACTCCAAGTATTTTTCTGAGGAGGTTCGCACCAGGCTGACCACCGAGTTCATGAGTCTGAGACAGAGGGATATGACGGTTACGGAGTTTATCCGTAAGTTCGAGATGGGCTGTCACTTTGTGCCCCTGATCGCGAATGATGCCAGAGCCAAGCTGATGCACTTCCTGGTGGGTTTACGGCCGATCTTGCGCCGGGATGTTAGGGTATCTGACCTTGCTACTTATGAGATTGCCGTCTCCAAGGCCTTAGCCGCAGAGCAGGATCTGCGGGATATCGAGAGGGATCGCCAGGGCAAGCGCCCAGTCCAGGCACCGCACCGCCCTCCTCCTCAGCAGCATCAGCAGCAGAATAAGAGGCCTTTTCATGGACCGCCCAGGAACCGAGGCCAGCAGCAGCAGCAGCAGGAGCAGCGGGGACGCCCAGCCCCGAGGACTCAGGAGCACCCAGTCTGTCCCAGGTGCTCACGTCGCCATCCTGGAGCATGTATGGCTGGCTCAGGAAAGTGTTTTAAGTGTGGCAGTCCAGACCACATGTTTCTGCAATGTCCTCAGAGGAATCTGCCTACCCAAGGCAGAGATTTTGCTCTCCATGCCGCGGAAACCAACCCGGAGACTATGTTGTTGACAAGTACCTTTAAACTTTAAGTTATTATTTGAATTTCCGGTGCTTTGGGAATAAGGATTGAGATTGAACTTAGAACTGTGATAGGATTGCATGCTCTACTCAGTAGTATTTTGGAGATTTAAGTTAGAAGAACTTTGACCATTGCATGTATATAAGTTTAGTTCTTGTAACTACTGGATTCAACTTAGAGCTCCGCTCTTTCAGGGAGAATTTTTTTATCTGGTTCCGCTACCAAGACCTTGATAGATTCAGGGGCCACTAACTCGTTTATTTCGGAGGTCTTTGCAAACTTTCTCAAGATCCAGACCATTGGGCTAGATACAGCCTTTTCAGTAGTGTTGCCGTCAGGCGAGGAGATGGCAGCCACCAATGTTATCCGAGATATAGACCTTGAGCTGCACGGTAATCTTTTTTATGCGGATCTGATTGTGCTACCGATGCCGGAATTTGACATCATCCTAGGGATGGACTGGCTATTGAGGAACAGAGTGTTGATAGACTTCCAGCGGAGATCCGTTCTTGTCCGACCGCCTGGAATGGAGCAGTTCTTATTTGAGCCGGACAGGTACTTTCCTTTACCGCGTAATATTCCTTATTTTCAGGCTAGGAAACTCATGCATAGAGGGTGTCGGGCATTTCTAGCGACCTTTTTATCTGTCCCCGAGGAACCCAGCCAGTCAGCCTCAGATGTTCCGATTGTCAGAGATTTCTTAGACGTTTTTCCCGAAGACGTCTCTGGTATGCCACCCGAGAGAGAGGTGGAGTTTTCCATTGAGCTTATGCCAGGTACGGCTCCGATATCCAAAGCGCCGTACCGATTAGCACCGACAGAGATGGCAGAGCTTAAGAAGCAGATTCAGGAACTTCTCGACAAGGAGTTCATTCGCCCGAGCTTTTCTCCATGGGGCGCGCCAGTCTTATTTGTGAAAAAGAAGGATGGCACGATGAGGCTTTGCATTGACTACTGGGAGTTGAACAGGGTTACAATGAAGAATAAATACCCACTTCCGAGGATTGAGGATCTGTTTGACCAGTTGCAGGGAGCTTCGATTTTCTCCAAGATTGATCTGCGCTCTGGTTATCACTAGTTGAGGGTGAGAGATGCTGATATTTCCAAGACTGCTTTCAGGACTCGTTATGGCCACTACGAGTTCCTTGTGATGCCGTTCGGTCTGACGAATGCGCCAGCGATCTTCATGGATCTCATGAATCGCGTATTTCAGCCATATCTGGACCAGTTTGTGATAGTGTTCATAGATGACATTCTCGTCTACTCCAAGAGTCGGGAGGAGCACAGCAGACATCTGACCACAGTGTTGCAGACATTGTAGAAGCACAAATTATTCGCAAAGTTCAGTAAATGCGAATTCTGGTTAGAGAAGGTGGCGTTCTTAGGCCACATTGTTTCTAGCAGTGGTATTGAGGTAGACCCAGCAAAAGTTGCAGCAGTCAGAGATTGGGTTGTGCCTCAGAATGCATCCGAGATCCGCAGTTTTCTTGGGTTGGCAGGATATTACAGGAAGTTCATTCAGGGATTCTCATCCATTGCCGTTCCACTCACAGCACTAACCAAGAAAAATGTGAAGTTTGTGTAGAGCGAGGAGTGTCAGAAGAGCTTCGATACTTTGAAGCAAGCTCTTATCTCAGCACCCGTTTTGGCTGTACCGTCAGGATCTGGTGAGTTTGTTCTGTATACCGATGCTTCGAAGCTTGGTTTAGGTGCAGTTTTGATGCAGCATGGGAGAGTGATAGCGTATGCTTCTCGACAGATGAAAATCCATGAGAAGAATTACCCTACCCATGATCTGGAGTTAGCGGCCGTAGTTTTTTCTTTGAAGATTTGGAGGCACTATCTGTATGGAGAGAAATGCCAGATCTTTACCGACCACAAGAGCCTCAAGTATTTCTTTACGCAGAAGGAGCTGAACATGCGTCAGAGGCGTTGGTTGGAGCTTGTGAAAGACTACGATTGTGACATTAGCTACCACCCGGGCAAAGCTAATGTAGTCGCGGATGCTTTGAGCAGAAAAGTCGCAGTGATGGATCATTTGACGATTCAGAAACCTCTTCAGATTGAGATGCAGAGGTTTGATCTTGAGACTTACCCTCGAGGTAGAGTTCCCCGTCTATCTACCTTGACCATTCAGTCTTCCCTTTTGGACCGTATTCGCAGTGGTCAGGCCGCAGATGAGCAGTTGGCACAGTGGAAGAAGAGAGATGAAGCCAAGGGCAGTGTTTTGTATACAGTCAGCGACGGTATTGTTAGATACCGAGATAGGATATGGGTTCCTAGCAGTGATTCTATCCGAGCAGACATCTTATCAGAGGCCCATACATCCCCGTACTCCATTCACCCTGGGAGTACGAAGATGTACAAAGATCTGCAGCTATTAAATTGGTGGCCAGGGATGAAGAAGGACATCAGACGGTTTGTGTCCGAGTGTCTGACCTGTCAGTTAGTGAAGGCCGAGCATCAGAGACCAGCAGGTTTGCTCAAGCCTCTTTCTATTCCTGAGTGGAAGTGGGAGAACATTACCATTGATTTTGTGACCGGATTGCCGAAGTCAGCCAGGGGATCGAATGCTATTTGGGTGATTGTAGATCGTCTTACCAAATCAGCGCACTTCTTGCCTATTAAGACGACTTTCACCATGATTCAGTATGCAGAGCTGTATATCCGAGAGATAGTCCGACTCCATGGTATTCCAGTTTCGATCGTATCCGACAGAGATCCCAGATTCACTTCCTCATTTTGGAAGAGCTTGCATTCGACTTTGGGTACGAAGCTGCTGTTTAGCACAGCTTTCCATCCACAGACAGATGGACAGTCGGAGCGAGTTATTCAGATTTTGGAGGATCTTCTTCGCGCTTGCGTCATCGATTTCTCAGGGAGTTGGGAGACGAACTTGCCACTGGTTGAGTTCACCTATAACAACAGTTTCCAGTCGTCTATAGGTATGGCTCCGTATGAAGCACTGTATGGCCGCAAGTGCACATCTCCTGTTCATTGGGATGAAGTAGGAGAGAGAGCAGAGTTGGGTCCAGAGATTTTCCAGCAGGCAGCAGAGGTAGTAGTCAAGATCCGTGGTAGGATGAGGACTGCTCAGAGCCGACAGAAGAGTTATGCCGATCAGCGGAGGAGAGATTTAGAGTTTGCAGTGGGCGATCATGTCTTTGTGAAAGTGGCACCTATGAAGGGTGTCATGAGATTTGGCAAGAAAGGGAAGCTCAGTCCGAGATTCATTGGACCGTTTGAGATCCTCGACAGAGTTGGGACGCTAGCGTATCATGTGGCTCTTCCGTCGAATCTGGCCGGAGTACACAATGTGTTCCACGTCTCCATGCTGAGGAAGTATATGGCAAATCCTTCGCATGTGCTGAATTTCGAGCCGTTGAAGCTTACTCCGAACTTATCTTATGAGGAGAGACCCGTGCAGATCCTTAGACAGACAGGAGAAGAGACTTCGGAACAAGCTTGTTAAGCGAGTCAAAGTCAAATGGCTCAACCATTCTGAGGAGGAAGCTACGTGGGAGTCTGAGCCGGAGATGAGAGATCGATACCCCGAGTTATTCGGTGAGTTCTAATTTCGAGGACGAAATTTCTTTTAGGGGGGAAGGATTGTAGAACCCGTAAATCAGTCTACGTATAAGCCATGCATAATTCTAGATTTTTAAATTTAATTTACTTCATTGCATGATTATTTTAAATGCATTTATTTGAAGTTAATTATTTATTATTTCAGTTCAGTAGTTTGATTTTTAGCATTTCAGTTATTTCAGTGAGGCCGGACTGGAGTTGGAGTTTTGAGATAGAATTTAAGATCCAGAAAATATTTACAGAAGTTAACTTAGCTAGCAAGTAAGTTCATTAAAGTTAGAAAGGGAGGTTTGAGGATTTAATTTAATTATTTGATGTGATTAAGAAATGAGCTCATTTAAGTTACTTAATTAAGGGATTAGCTCACTAAATTAATTAAATGATTAGTAAGGCTTTTAAGAGTTATTAAATTACTAGATAATCAATTTCCCCCTACCATTTATCATGCATGTTTCGGCCACCCCTTGCCTAGACCACACATTTCCAACTCGTCAACTTTGACCAATTCTTTGCATGTAATTAGTAGGATAATTCTAGGATTTTTGGGAGCACAATTTAATTAATTAATGGGCACATCCTAGTCTAGATATCAAGGGAGGAAATCGGCCACTACCTCCTAGAAGCATCCACCAACTCATTTGATATCAAACCATAATTCAAAATTCAAAATGAGAAGACTTAGTCTTGATATGATCCTATTATTGTGCACCCTTCTCCTCACCTTCATAACCATCACTCCCCCTCCATCACCACCAAAAATCAGACCTCTTTTCAGTGTAAAATACGTGAGGCATAGCTAGAAATAATAGAGAGAAAAATCGAGAGCTTAGGAAGGAAGAAAAGCAAGCAACTCCGTCTCCTCCGCGCCGTCTCGTCTCTTCTTTTCGTTTTCATTTCAAACGATAACCAGACATGTCTAGATTCTTTCAAAACCTCAATCAAGTCATATTATCATTTATTTTTCAGTACATGATCAAGATTTATCATTTCAAAAACCGAAATTTTCAGTAGACAAGAAACGAAAATTCTGCACAGATTTTTTTATCGACTTCAATGCTTCACGATTGGTATGTTTTGTTTCGATTTCAGGGATGGATCGTTCCAGGGGCTCGAGTCTGCATATGGACATGTACTAGGACATGTTAGAGCCATGTTAGAACGTTTATTTCAGTCCCATGCTTGCTGGAAAAACCGAAATGACAGCAAGCCCCATAGGTGCAGAAAATGGTGTTCGAAAATTTCAGTTTCCTGTCATGAGGGTTTGATCTGATCTTGGCTGCCCTAAGGGCTCTTAGCCATGGTTAGATCACTCCCCTAGCATGTCTATGACATGACTAATTTGCCCTTTTGGTGGCTTGGTCCATGGTGCATCGGTTTTAATCAAATCAACAAGAACAGCCCCTTTCCCCATTCGGCTTCTTCATTGGTTCAGCATATGGTTTCGGTTTTTGGTTGCTTGGTATGGATCTTGGTTGGCCTATGGCCCATAGCCATGGTTCATACCATGCCCCTTTATGTATAGATCGTGCCATGGTCAATCAAATGGCCTCTGAAACGACGCAAGACATCGATCTAGGCAAAACACTACACACGCATGCATGTTGGTTCTCGGTTGGAGTTTCGGTTGAGTTTTGGTGTGACGGGGATTGTGGCTGGCCTAGGGCCCTTAGCCATGGTTCAAATCACTCCTTGGGATTTTGGTAAGAGTCGCTGGTTGGTGGTTCACGCCCCAATGGCCGGTAGTCTCGAAAACAACACAAGATACACGATTGTACAGTTGCTGGAATTTTACAGCAAGTTGCTGTGTCAGTTCGGAGACTCGTTCGAGTTCTTGGTCGGCTTTTAGCCCATGGACTTAGACTGGACAGTGCCTCATTGAGTTAGGTTGGTCATGTTTTTGACCGTTCGTCATTTGGACCATTTTTGAGGTCGTACGAGAATTTACGGTGCGATGTGCCAAATTGACTCTCGAAAGAGCGTTTCGTGTTTTGGCCTCCATTCCACCTAGATTTCGACCCTATCATTTTAGGAGCATTATTTTATGATTTTTCAGCGTATTTTAATCATGACTATACGTCGGTTCGGTTTCGTTTCAGGTTGGCTTGGAGTCATGATTAAATGCGAAGTTATTAGGCATCATAGTCGCATCTTTTGAACGTAAGTTGCGTAGTTGGTCATGTTTAAGCTATTGCATATTTTTCATAGCACAGTTAGGTTGCAGCGAGCCTGGGGACGATCCAATCCAATCCAGTTGGTAAAATTACGGGACATTTTCATTATGCCAGCTAATTATTTTACGTATATTAAATAGAAAATGATTATTTTTGAGATTTATGCGATATGGCTTGTGGTTCATTCACTATGTGGGAGTGTTATTTTATACGGTCGCCAGTGACCGATCAGTTCAGTATGGTACCACCCGGTCGCCAGTGACCGGCCAGCTCAGTTCAGTTTCAGCCTCCCCGGTAGCCAGTTACCGATCAGTTCAGCTTAGTGCAGGGGCCACAGGCGTAAAACATAATCTCAACATAAAATTTTACCAGTTATTTCAGTACAGGCTCCAAGGAGCAAACATTTTTTTTACTGTGATTATCAGTTCAGTTATGCACGTATTATAATTGCTCAGTACAGATTATTTTCAGCATGTCTCAGGACAGGATATGTTAATTCATGCATATTTTAATTCAGATTTTTACTCGTTACCTGCAATATATGCATGCTGAGTCTTTAGGCTCACTAGACTTGATTGTTGTAGGTACTGATGAGGCCAGGGCCGAGGGCGGGGACCAGTGAGCCAGCTTGGGTCGGCAGTAGTGGCACCCGAGGACCGCAGAGCAGCAGTTGTTATTTTATTCCGCAAACATTTTATCAGTCGTTGGATATTTTTAAATTGTGATTTTTGGCAAACTTTATTTTCTTCCGCTGCAATATTTTGAAATATTGAACTTGTTTCACCAGTGATTTTATGAATGAGGCCACTTAAGTTCTTTTAAAAAGAAAATTTTTAATTTTTCGCAAATTTTCAAGCAAGAAGTTCGAGGGCCTTTTGCTGTTACATTTTCTTCCAGCGTAACCGAACAACTTTTGAGATCGTTTCTTACCATTTAACGAAGTTTAGAAGATCGAAAATTTATTTCAGAATGACAGATAATCGAGGTCCAGAAGATCCCAGTGTCCTTTATTTACAAGCGACACATATGTCATCAACAATTTGTTCGTTAACCGTTGATGATATTGTCAAAGTGAAGAGGTCAGACAATTTGATTTGGAAGTTATACACTGATAATTATATACACGATCGTGTACTTGCATATTTAAATCATATAGGTTTCTATGAAGTTTTAGAATGTGACTCACAAGTTTTTGATAATCATTTGATTACTACTCTTGTTGAATGTTGGCGACGTGAGACACACACGTTTCATTTTACATGTGGTGAAGAAACAGTCACGTTACAAGATGTTTCAATAATTTGGGGTCTAACAATTGATGGTGAAGCAGTAACTGGAATAGATGTGTCTCATAAAGTTGAAGAGTGGAAACACAACTGTTTGGATTTGTTGGGATTTGTGCCAGCATCAAAACATAGGAAAGGTGGTCATTTGTCTATGACTGCACTACACGATCATTGCATGTCTAACCTTGTTAATGATGATACTTCAGAAGTAGATGTTGTCAAATATACCCGTTATATAGCGTTAATGATTATTGGAAGAATAATGTTCCCTGACTATCAAGGAGGGTCTGCTAGACTAATATTTTTGCAACTGCTACAGGATAGTGATAACGTGAAGTTTTATAGTTAGGGTAGTGCAATTTTAGCATTTCTATACCGTGAGTTGTGTAACGCGTCACGTATAGAGAAGACTACAATGGTTGGACCTTTATATATCCTGCATGTATAATTAATGTAATGTGATTATTTAACACAATGTTTTTGTTAATTTTTTTGATCTATTTTTATTATTATAAGCAGATATGGGCATGGAGCAGGATTAAATGTGTTAAGCCCAACCGAGTTGGGTTAACATTAGTTGTACCTCCCATTGATTCAGATGCTATTATTCTAGTTTCTCCATATGGTGCACGATAATACTTAAAAATTATTGTGGTAATATTAAATATATCTCTTATAATTTTTTGATATGTAATTGTTTTTGTTAAATTGTAGGTAGATAATTGGATTTAGTTACACACATTCGCCAACACATGCTGTAAGAATTATAAGGGATTCTCTAGATCGTATGAATCATAATGAGGTATTATACAATTTTAATATTTAATAGTGATTTAAATGAAGATTATTTTTGTTTTGATTACATGAATTTTTAATTTGAACATTTCTACTTTTTACAGTTTAATTGGATCGTTTACCGGAAGAATGACATAGATGTAAAGACTATTATTGATTCGTACGAAAAAAAATTTGGCGATGTGTTTGTCCCCTTATTTGCTTTGACATTGTGGAGATGCATCGTCCTAATCGGGTGATGCGACTATCCCAAAGACGACAATCAATTCTAGTGGCTGCCGTGGACAATGATGATATGTATAATATCACGAGAATAGGTCATCGAAATACTAATTGGAGAGAATATCATCAAAATTCAATTGAATTGTGGAATAGTAGGTTGAGGTATGTTGCTAAAGGGGTACGTCACGGGCGATCGATGCAAACTGACGAAGACTACTTCCAATGGTATAATCGAATAAATGTACGCATCATATCACCTACAGTTAATGTCGTTGGTTTTCAACCATATCCGTACAGTACTTTTGCCGGACAATTTAATGTAAAACAAAATTTCAGTACGCCTTCAACTTTTTCACATCAGTCATCATTGGTGTGGGGAAGTAATATGGTTAGCCAACCAAGTGGATTTGCAGGAACCTCTAATAATATTCCGTCTATTGAGTTGAATATTGCAGGAACCACTACTACTCAACCTGGTTTGTTAAGTGATTCAAGGATTGCTGGCTTTCGTTCATTTGGTTAGCAGGATTTTCAAACTCTGTGTTGGTCGAACATACAAAGTTTTACAAATTTGCTTAATGTTGGTGTAAAGGCCCTAGAACTTCTTGCTTGAAAATTAAAAATTTTCTTTTTTTTTTTTAAAAGAACTTAAATGGCCTCATTCATAAAATCACAGGTGAATCAAGTTCAATATTTAAAATATCGCAGCGGAAGAAAATAAAGTTTACCAAAAACCACAATTTAAAAAAAATATCCAACGACTGATAAAATGTTTGCGGAATAAAATAACAACTGCTGCACTGAGGTCCTCGGGTGCCACTACTGCCGACCCAAGCTGGCTCACTGGTCCCCGCCCTCGGCCCTGGCCTCATCAGTACCTACAACAATCAAGTCTAGTGAGCCTAAAGACTCAGCATGCATATATCGCAGGTAACGAGTAAAAATCTGAATTAAAATATGCATGAATTAACATATCCTGTCCTGAGGCATGCTGAAAATAATCTGTACTGAAGCAATTATAATACGTGCATAACTGAACTGATAATCACAGTGAAAATGTTTGCTCCTTGGAGCCTGTACTGAAATAACTGATATAATTTTCTGTCGAGATTATGTTTTACGCCTGTGGCCACTGCACTAAGCTGACTTGATCGGTAACTGGCTACCGGGGAGGCTGAAACAGAACTGAGCTGGCCGGTCACTGGCAACCGGGTGGTACCATACTGAACTGATCGGTCACTGGCGACCGTATAAAATAACAATCCCACATAGTGAATGAACCACAAGCCATATCGCATAAATCTCAAAAATAATCATTTTCTGTTATCATGCACGTTATATAATTAACTGACGTAATGAAAAATCCTGTAATTTTACCAACTGGATTGGATTGGATCGTCCCCAGGCTCGCTGCAACCTAACTGTGCCATGAAAAATATGCAATAGCTTAAACTTGACCAACTATGCAATTTAGTTCAAAAGATGCGATTATGACGCCTAATGACTTCGCATTTAATCATGACTCCGAGCCAACCTGAACCGACACCGAACCGACGTATAGTCATGATTAAAATACGCTGAAAAATCATAAAATAATGCTCCTAAAATGATAGGGTCGAAATCTAGGTGGAATGGAGGCCAAAACACGAAACGCTCTTTCGAGAGTCAATTTGGCACATCGCACCGTAAATTCTCGTACGACCTCAAAAATGGTCCAAATGACGAACGGTCGAAAACATGACCAACCTAACTCAATGAGGCACTGTCCAGTCTAAGTCCATGGGCTAAAAGCCGACCAAGAACTCAAACGAGCCTTCTAAACAACACAGCAACTTGCTGTAAATTTCCAGAAGCTGCACACCCGTGTTACTTGTGTTGTTTTCGAGACTACCGGCCATTGGGGCGTGAACCACCAACCAGAGACTCTTACCAACATCCCAAGGAATGATTTGAACAATGGCTAAGGGCTCTAGGCCAGCCACAATCCGCGTCACACCATAACTTAACCGAAACTCCAACCGAGAACCAACGTGCATGCGTGTGTAGTGTTTTGCTTAGATCGATGTCTTGCGTCGTTCCAGTGGCCATTTATTGACCATGGCACGATCTAGACATCTAAGAGCATGGTATAAACCGTGGCTATGGGCCATAGGCCAACCAAGATCCATACCAAGCAACGAAAACCGAAACCATATGCTGAAAAAGGGAAGGGGCCGAATGTGGAAAGGGGCTGTTCTTGTTGATTATTTAAAAACCGATGAGCCATGGACCAAGCCACCGAAAGGGCGACTTAGTCATGTCTTAGACATGCTATGGGAGTGATCCAACCATGGCTAAGAGCCCTTAGGGCAGCCAAGATCATATCCAACCCCTTGACATAAAAACTGAAATTTCGAACACCAATCTGCGCCTATGGGAAACTTTCTGTCATTTCGGTTTTCCAGCAAGCATGGGGGCTGAATGAATGGGCCAACATGGTCCTAATGCATCCTATTACGTGTCTAGGAGTCGCCTTGGGAGCCTGGAGTCGAACTAATCACCTGAAACTCACAAACCAAGAAAAACGTGAAGCTTGCCAAGGAATATCAAAAATTCTGCATGTGTTGTTTCAAAATGTCTTGACATGTATCTCGGTTTTTTCTTGAATAAACATGATCATGTACTGAAAAATAAATGATAATATGACTTGATTGAGGTTTGAAAGAAATCTAGACATGCCTGGTTTTGTTTCGAAAGAAAACGAACGAAACGACGACGACGCGGCACGGAGGAGATGGAGCGCTTCTCTTGTTTTCTTTACTCTCGATTTTTCTTGCCTTTCTCCCTAGCTATGGCTCACGATTTTTCTACTGAAAAGGGGTCTGATTTCCCTCTGAATTTTCGAAAAGGAGAGTGGGGGAAAAATGGTTAGGAGGGTGAGGGAAGTGGGTGCAAGATATAAGGAAGATCCAAGACCAAGTCTTCCCATTTTGAATTTTTGAATTATGGTTTGATATCAAATGAGTTGGTGGATGCTTCTAGGAGGTAGTGGCCGATTTTTGCTTATTTTCTAGTCTAGGATATGTCCATTTATTTAATTAAATTGTGCTCCCAAAAATCCTAGAATTATCCTACTAATTACATGCAAAGAATTGGTCAAAGTTGATGAGTTGGAATGAATTGCTTAATAAATCCAAGGGGCCGAAATCATGCTAATAAAATGAGTGGGAAGTGTTGGTTATCTAGTCAACTAATAATCCTTGAAAGCCTTACTAATCCTTTAAATAATTTAGTGAGCTAACCCCTTAATTTAATAAATTAAATGAGTTCATTTCTTAATCACCTCAAATAATTAAATTAAATCCTCAAACCTCCCTTTCTAACTTAAATGAACTTAGTTGCTAGCTAAATTAACTTCTGGAAATATTTCTCGAATCTTAAATTCTATCTCAAAACTCCAACTCCGGTCTGGCCTCACTGAAATAACTGAAATGCTAAAAATCAAACAACTGAACTGAAATAATAAAATAATTAACTTCAAAGAAATGTTTTTAAAATAATCATGCAATGAAGTCAATTAAATTTAAAAATCTAGAATTATGCATGGCTTATACGTCTACTGATTTACGGGTTCTACAGTTGGTCCTCAGCATCTTTGGCATGACATTCGACCACAGAGGGATGTTATTTCACCTATAACTTTTCCAGGTTATTCGAAAGAGAAAAATCCTGAAAATGTAGGGTTGCATAGAGGGACGAAAAAACGCAATCCACCTGATTGTGGAACAGGGAGCCATTTGTATCATTTTAATTATGACGATGATTCTTCTATTTAATTGTAACTATATCATTTCTATTGTTTTATCGTTTGCATTGTTGTATAATTTAATTTTTATTATTTCTACAGTATAGTGCCGAATATTTTGTAACTAAGATGAACAAAATCAGAAGTGCCGAATAAAAACAAAGATACACAATTAAACAAAGCTGAAATAAAACATATAAACAAACACGAACAAAAAATGTTTTAACATTTTCACATCTCAACAAAAGAAAATACAGAAGCGAAAGATAAGATGAAAAAAACATAAGTGACATCCCTGTCCTCAAATTTGTTGTTCTTCTTTGTTTCGTGCTCATATGCGAAAAGTAAATTAAAATTAAAGAATCCCAAACTATAGTACATGAAATGTCTCCAACGTACAGTAATAAACAAAGAAAAGCATGAGATCACATATCTCATTCAGCTAGCATCATGAATCGTTGATCACGACTCATCCTCGTCTTTTTCTAGTTGTGGCACTCCCGATGCATCCCCTTGCTGCTGATAGTCATACTGAAAATGGAACGGAGGAATGAATGGCGGAAGTGGAGGGATGGTCCCTGGGTCAATACCCCTGTGGATTAGCATTGTGTGCATCATGGACTCGACATAAGAGAAATGTTCATTGTAGTTCAAGTTGACTTGTTCCTGATGAGCCATGAAGGCAAGAGCCTCATCTAGTTTGTAGTTTTGGGACCGCCTGTGGGGTTGTGGGTGACGCGGGGCGGCGGTGCTCGATCCACCTGTATCTCCCTCATGCGTCCTCAAGTCTAACTATCATTTCGCGTATTTCCGCTGCAAGTACCGTCGACAAATGAGCTTCATTTGTTACAGCCACTCCTCATCATCACGGAACACAACTCTGATATGATAGTAGGAAAGAAAGGTCCGATGTGTCTATTATGAACGCTCATCGTGATTTGAGAATTGATGAGCTTTCCCACATTGATGTCGTAACCCTGACATAACGCATATAGCATCACGGCCCGCTCTTTTTGTACTTCACTCTTGTGTAAGACCGGCATCATTTTCCTTGCCAAAAACAAATACCAAAGGGCAATATCGGCCTTCAGATATTTTTCATCAAAACAACTTGGTGACCCCCCTACTGGTTTCCATATCGCCCCTATATGACACAGGGTGTCGATTATCACAGCGTAATCAGGGGCAGCAACCAAATCCTGGAAGGCGGAATCATCGACCTCAGGCGTTTCTAAGAATGCATTGATTGTACCCGAATCAAACGACACAAGTCTACCCCGAACAAAGGACTTGTCATCTGTCCTCTCACCTGCATTTGCATAAAATTCTCGCACCACCGATATCACCGCCGCTTTAGGTGGAGCTTCAAATTTTTCCCATCCCCGCCTCTCCAAACACACAAGAGGCCCTACGTATCGATCCTCCCTTTGTCTACAAAATCTTCGCTTGGTAATCGGGTTTCTTTGAATTTTGGCATGGTCATACCGAGCCCGAGCCGCCTCACTAACAAATCGAGTTCTATCAAAAGAAGAAGAGGAGAGATGGATTACCTTTCCTTGGGAGCCATGGTGATAGGAAATTGAGGTAGTAACTTGTTGGAGAAGATGACCAGAGTATTGAAGCGTGATTTGGAAGGGAGTATTGTAGAAAAAAAATTAAGAGAGAGATTTGGAGTGTTAGGGATTTGAAATTTTGTGTGGGGAATGAGATAAAGATAAGGCGAAAGGAAAAGAAAGGAAAAGGAAGGGGAGGGGGGGTGCTCGCGCCCGAGGAGTAACAATAGACCGCTTGAGCGCGAGGTGCAATGGAAATATTTTCCAGCGCACCGCTCATGCCCGAGCTGTAAAAAGCATCCGCTCGAGCGCGAGGTTCGCTGGAATTTTCTAGCGCACCTCGCGCCCGAGCGGTGCGCTGGAAAATATTTCCAGTGCACCTCGCGCTGGAAAATATTTCCAGCGCACCTCGCGGTCGAGCGGTATATTGCACTAACTTTGCACTTGAAATATTTTTCTAGTGCAGAAACGTTCGTGTTCGAGCAGTATTATTTTAACGCCTGGTCGCCAATATTATCTGCCTAATTCTGTTATTTTTTTCCTTCATAATAAATAAAAACAATTTATTTTTAACATATCAAAGCGTTATTACAATTTAACAAAATACATCATCGATGTTGTCTCTCTCTAACTACCGGTCTGTCCATCTCATTTCTCAATCGAGTCATTCTGTCCCTACCAACTCTTCTTCTTTCACGTCTAACCGGGTTGTGGTGCAACTCGAAAGTTGGAGGATCCCAGTATCACTCATCTGCAAGAGGTTGAAATCTGCCCTGGTACGTTGCTAAGTACTCAGCCATGTTATACCATGGCTGCACAAGTTTCGTCGGATATAAGGAGTGCCACTTAGCGGTGAAAATAGCATGGGAACATGGGATGCCAAAAATCGTCCATTTATCACATGAACAATCACTCGTTGATAACTTCACCTTCTGCATATATTGGCCATGACTTGGTCTTCCAACAGTTGCAACAGAAGCAGTTTGCTCACGTACATCATATTTGGCAACACGATGTTCACTAGATTTTCTCGCCCATTTATCATACTTTCGACATGCATAACCTGACCACAACTGATTTTCCTGAACCATACGACCACCTCTTGTCACACGTTCAATGAAATATTGTACGCACCTCAGAAATGTCAAGTGTACTATGGCAGATATAGGAAGTCTACGAGCATCTTTCAACACACTATTTAAACACTCCGATATATTGGTTGTCATCACCCCACGACGCCAACCACCGTCATGAGCCAAACTCCATTTTTCTTTTGCAATTCCAGCCAAATATCGGTGCGCCAAAATGTTTTTTTTTTTATTGCCTCCATTATTGCTTCAAAATTATAAATTTTATTTTGTGTGCCTGTCGTCCAGCATAAATCTTTCAAATGCACGTCTTTGAATTTAGCGTTAAAGTTTGAAAAAACATGTCTCAAACAAAAACGATGCACACCGTAAGGAGGTTGAAAATATGGTAGATCTTCAGTTGCGCGCACGATTCCCTTATGCCTATCAAAAATAAGACACACACCATTTTCACCACGAACAACATGTCTAACTAGGTTCTCCAAGAACCATTTCCAAGAATATGTTGTTTCTTCATCCACCATAGCAAATGCTAGCGGTAGAACCTCATTGTTCCCATCCAGAGTGACACCGATCAACATTTTGTGCTTGTATTTGGTATACAAGTGTGTACCATCGACACTAATTATTTTCCGACAATGCCGAAACCCATCAACACACGGCCTGAATGCCCAAAAAACATAGTTCAATGTCTTACTCATTTCAGTGTTGGCTCTGAGATGCTTCCACTCCACAACTGTTCTCGGATTATATTTTGACAAAGCACACATATATTTTGGAAGTAATTGAACGGATATCTTTCATGTACCATAAGCAATTTCCATAGCACGTTTCAAACTTTGCCATGCCTTCGTGTACGAGATTTTATATCCATATTTATCTTTCACATTTTCGATGATATTCTTTATCTCGTACGAAGGATCACAACAAACAATTCCCAATAGCGTATGTGCCACCATATCACTGTTCAAATTCTTATGGTCTATACCAACAGAGGTAGATATACATGTGTGAGGCCCGCCATATTTTGTTATTTTCCAATAACCAGTCTTGGCCTTCAAAGAAGCGCGAAGTCCCCATCGACAAACGACCGTAGAAGAATTATTTTTGCAACGTAACTTCCACAAAATGCATGTGCTATCCATGGCACGGTACTCATGCCTGACCACTCTGACTGAATAATCCTTCACAGATGCAATAAGATCATTATTATCTTTAAATAATATATTAACGCATAATTCACCTCTATTCGGATTGTAATAGCTTGTTTGGACTTCAGAAGGTACATCGACAGAATCAGGAGGCTCTTCACCAAAAAATTTATTGAATAAAGATGGCATTTTTCAAAAGTTTTTGAAAGAAATGGTACGGTCTGCCTCTGTAATGTTGCACGAGGTTGTTGTTGAGATGATGTCCCCTCATCAGGATTTGTAAAAGTATTCACTTCATCATCAGCATTCACTTCTTCCTCTTTAGACTCGCTATATGACATATCTGGTTCAGAATCAGTCCTCCAAATATCATCATTAGTGGCCAGATCCGGAAAACGAGCATTGGTATCTAATGTTGGATTCGGCCAATATAGAGCATGATTTTGTTCCGACGAGACATTGATATATTGATCCCAAGACCCACTTACATCATCGAAATTTATAGTACCGAGTCCTTCAGTAACTTGTGGAACATAAGATTCTTGATCCTTGAAACCACCATATGTAGAAGTACCAGGTTGATTATTGAAACTTGAATCGGACGCATGTGGAACGTAGGATTCAGGATCATCAAATCCAACATGATGCTCAATTGAATTTTCTTTCACGTATAAATGCAACACATGCATATTGTCACATTGCATTATAAACTGTAAAGCATCATCATCAACGAGATTGACTTGAATTTCATGCCAAGATGATCTCTCCATGAATGAATATCGTGTTGAAAACTTCATAGAAAAATTCGTTGGATCGATTCCTAACATTTTATGCACAACTTCAACCAACTCCAACATATTAATAGATCGTAATACTCGTATCGGTCTAACAAATGGAATGCTATATTCAACCGATTCATTATCGATAACTACATGACCACCAAAATATAAGAGTACATCGATGTTAGACATTTTGCCAACGAAATTTGAGAGAAAAATTAAGATAAAACTGATAACTCATTCGTCGAAGTTATGATCAATTATATGTACGAACAATGTTGAAGACTATTTAAATTTGAATTATTGAATTTCACATGAAATTTAGAACTTCAGACTTCACGTGAAAGGTTCAAGAAATGACACTGGCTCCATGTTGGAACGTCCGTGCTTCGTAAGCACGGACGCTGGCTGCATGTTGGAGCGTCTGCGCTTCATCTGTGCTTACGAAGCACAGACCATGCTCCACGTAGTCATGCTCCGTGCTTCGTAAGCATGGATTGAAGTATTTTTGAATTTTTTTTAAAATTATTTTCGAAATATTTTTTATAAATCAAATTAATAATTAAAAAAACCCATGTTTAGAGATATGTGAATAAATATTTTAATTTTTTTTAAACTTGAGCTAACCTTAAATACCTTTTTCTTCAATGATTAGAGATAACTAAACCATTGAAAATTGTTTTACAAATGCGGAAATGGTCTGACTAGACTAATGATAATATATATTCAATATTAAAAAATCTTTTAACAAAGAAACTACATATATAAATAAATACAGACATAAATATAAAGTTTAAAGTAAACAACACAAGGTCTTTATGTAAGTTCGAAGGTAATATCCTTCTATGTCTCCTCTTATTCCACTTAGGAAAAAATCCACTCGTTATTTTATACAAATTTTTGTACAAACCCACTTTGATTATAACTTATCACTGCCTAAATCAAAAGTCTTAGTGCCACCATAACAACAGTACAAATATCTGACTGTTTAGTGAACCCTCGGTTCAAACCATGGTCAATTGATCAATCTTACTTATTACCATGATACCAGGTGGCGGGGATATCAGCGACACTCTCACCCGTCAACCGAGCCTTGGCCTTACATGTCATCATATCATTTCGTATTCATATTAGTCATAATAAAATCATCTCCTCCAAAATTTTTTTATCATATCCATCACTTATAAAAATTCATGCATCGATATCATTTTTCTTTTAAACAAAGAATGCAACACATCTTTTAGCATTTATCGTTTTCCATCATAAAACTCCTTAATCTTTCAAACTAATCATTTTAACATTCATTACAGCATTCTGGATACTTCCAGTACGTCTAACATTTTTCAGGTGTAAAATGACCGTTTTGCCCCTGAAACCTTAACTTTCCTAATTTATCCTTGGACCTTAAAATGACCCGAATTCATCCAAACTTACCATATCACCTTAAAATATACTCATAAAAATTTCTTAGACATAAACTTGCGCCCTTTGACTAATTTCGTAATTGAATTTAAAACTTGAATCGAAGTCCCTGTTTTAACCTGAATCAAGTCGAAACTTAACCAAACTTTAATAGTAGTTTACTAACACCTAAATAACCATTTTTCAACCCAAATCAAGTCATTTAAAACCCTTGGAAAAGCATAGGAAGCTTCTGAAAATTTCTGCACAAAAACCCTAAGCCCTAGCCCTAACTATCCATGAATTCCTTCAACCATAGCCCTTGACCAACAAGTACAGATGTGAGAACCCGGATTTTTTTGAAGCAAAACACCTCAAAAAGCTTGGAAAGTAGCTCAAAAAGAAGCCGAGGCAATGCAAAACCTTGAGATTTGAGGATACGTCGCTCGGAAGAGGAAACTCTCAGCTCACAAACTAAAACCCTCAGCTCAAGGAAGCTCCAAGATTCTTGGAAAAGAAACCCTCAGCTCAAAAGCTAAAATTCTCAGCTCAAGGAAGTTCATTCATTCTTGGGGAGAAAACCCCTAGCTCATAAGCTCAATCTTCCAGCTCAAAGAAGCTCAACCATGCTTGTCCTAAAAAGGCCAAAAAGAGAACTAAAGGAGGAGTTAAAGTTTTGACAAATTAAGTGTGCAAGAAATAACCTTTGAGTAAACCCATGAAAGAGCTAAGGGAGGAGCTAAAGGACTAAGACATATTGATGATGCAAGAAATGACCCTTTAGAAAATCAAGATGACATTTAAGGAGTGCATGAGATTTGGAGCCACATTCATGACTAAGCTAGAACTTGAAGAATGCATGGGATTTTGGATTTTCATGCATGAAACTTTGTACCTACATCATGATCACATTTAACCCATTCTTGGAGGGCAAGATTTCGACCATGGCAAGATGAAAAGCCTTCCTTCACCTATAAATACCACCTCAAGGTTGAATGAAAAGTGCACCAAAAAGCCTTGAGAAAATTCGGCTCCCTCTTCCCCTCACTCTCCAAAATTTTGGCCAAGCAAGCAAGGAAGAAAGAAGGGAAGTTCGTGCAGTCCAGTACAAGAACCTTGAGTTGATGTGCTGCTCGATCAACAACAGCATTCGTTAAAGTTACGCCGAAGTGCTGCCCGATTTTTGAGAAGACGTGTTGTATAAAAATCTGCAAATACAGTAAGTGGGCTTTTGTTATATATTCGTTTGTATTTTTAAACTTGAATATATATTATGACATGCATGATTGTGTGTCTCTTCGAAAATATGAAGTTTGTCCGTTTAAAATTTCGATCGATTATATGCTCAGTCTGTTATTCGAAATTCTTTGGTTCCGCTGAATCCGTCTGAAACTCTGATATCTGAAAACTCTGATACATTCTGTCTGGTAAACTCTGAATCTGTGTTGCACTGTTACGATTCGAATTTGAAATGGGACGAGAATTGTGATTCTGTCTGGCCCCCAATGGTGGGTATAAAACCATTTCTGTTTGGCCCCCAATGGTGGGTATAAAACCATTTCTGTCTGGCCCCCATCAGTGGTATAAAACCGTGTTCTGGCCTCACCCCTTAGAGGACTAACATATTGGGGACAATTTGACCATGGAAATGAGATGAGTAACAGTGTTCTGTCTGTTCTGATATGTTCTGTTCTGAATTGAGTTAATCGGTTTCTGAATTGTTCTGAATCATCTGATGAATTCTGTCATTTATTCGATTTGTCTCAGTCCTGATAAGTTAAGAATATTATGTTTTGAAAGTCTGTTAAAAGAACGTTTTAAGAAAACTAAGTTCTATATGTATCTTTGGAATCGATCGACCCCCACTTGCTGAGTGTTTCCCAAAACACTCACCCCTTACAAATTTCAGATAAAAATGAAGAACAGCTGAATGAGAAGGAACAAGAAGCCTTCTGGGGATGGTAGTCGACGAGCAGTATACAAGAAATCAAGACTTTATTTCTCTTTTGTTTAGTTTCCGCAATTGCTACTCTGATGTATTTTTATTTCTATTGTCAATGTAAAGACAATGTTTAATTTATGAAAAAGTCTGGTTTTTGGCATTTCGATACGAGGCTTAATTGTTTTCAAGAAATTGTTAAACAATGCCTGATGTCACAGACGCTTCGGACACGGGGCGTGACATTTAAGTGGTATCAGAACCGCCAGGTTCATAATCCCGCTAGGATTTTGACAGACAAAATTTGAAGAAGTCAAATTTTGGCAAAAGCATAGTACATTCTGAAACAAACTCTCATTCTTTCTAAAATTCTTTGAGAAATTCGAAATCTATTTGCTTCAATCGTTCTGCAAAATCTTTGTATCGAAAATTCCACGACAACATTGTTTGTGCCTTTGTATCCTTTATTCGATCCTGAAATTTTACCTCCACGGATGCCTCGTGCTCGTGCTCAATCTGTCATTCGCAAGCGTCAACATACCATTGAAAACCAAACACGAGAGATTGCAACCCTAAAGGATCAACTCGCTTTAGAAAAACAAGAGAATAAGAACTCGTAAAGATTAAGAACCTACTTCAAACTGATGTACAACGTCTCACCTATCGCCTTTATAGATCAAAGAGCCAGCTCGCCCTAACACTATGTAACCCATCTCACGTGATATGACCCCTAATCGAAAGTTGATAGTAAAGATTGAAACTGAGAAGGATCTTGCTAACCGCTCTTTTTATTAACATGATGACCTTTCTAGCAAGCAAGAATGTTACATCTCCAAGCTTCATGGTGATATGGATAGAATGCAAGAAAAACATAACTATATGCACCTTGTCATGGAAAGAATGGAAGAAGAAGAAGAAGAAGAAGAAGCACCTATGGAATTAAAGGAAAAAGAACAGTGATGATGAAGAGATGATAAGGTAGGCTGGACTGGTATTATGGTTAAATGATATGAAAGAAAGAAGTGCAACATTTCTTCGAGTGTACAGAGATAAGTTGAATTATATTTTTGGGAACATACCTATCAGAAATAATTTGACTTATATTTTTGGGAATACAAATACTCTGATATAAGTTGACTTACATTTAGGAATTTACTTATCGAAGATAAGCTTCCGACTTAAGATGAAATGTTTGATTCGGGGATAATAAATTATTTATGAAAATATGAGATAAGAATTATATAAGTTTTGATATTCAGATATAAAAGTTGATTTTTAGGTCAATAATTAACGGTATGGACATTTAAATTTGGGATATTAAGCGATAAATTTAAATATGTAAGATTTTGGAAAACTTAATAAAGGTAAGAATCAATAACTTAAGTTAAGAAAATTAAGGCCATTACCTTAGGTAAATAAAGAGAGTTAGGAGATATTGGTGGACATCGAGGGAAATGTAGCATGCATAATAGGTTCTGACTCTTCTTATAATAAAAAGAAAAATAAGGGAAAGATTTGTGGAGAAAGACATCCAACAAAACTTGTTTGTATTAAAGCATGTTAGGCTCATAGTTTTGATTAAAGACAGATTTATTAAAAGAAGAATTGTTTGAAGAATTAGTTTCTTCCGTACAAGGTTGAAAGAAATTTTAACTAGGTTATTGGGACTTAAGTCAATAGGCTGATAAGGAGTTATGTTCTAAGATTCTATATTGATTTTATGTTTTGAGACATTAATCGTGATAATTTTAGGATAGAATAAAATAAATATGGATACGCATATATCCAGTGCCGATTTTATTTAGTGTACTATGGTAAATTTCAACGTCATTCTGAGAATTGGTTGGTTGGACAAGAATCATGCAATGGTAGATGGTCGAGGTAAGAATGCCAAACTCCAATCCAAGAATAAATCATATTTTATGGCAAGGATAAGGAACATAAATCCTTCCTTTCTGCTTCTCAGATCTAGAAAGGCATGGAGTATGGCAAAGAAGTCTAACTAGCAATAATGAGAGAAGCAAAAGAAGGAATTAAGCTCAAGATATAAAATATTCCTGTGGTAGCGAGCTTCGGAAATGTTACTTTGAGTTATCTCAGATTGTGAAGTAGAATTCGAAAGTAACTTGATAGCTCGGGCTACACTAAAATCTAAGTAACCCTAGCGAATGGCTTCAGTTGAACTCAAGAAGCTAAAAGATCAATTCCAAGATTTGTTAATCAAAAACAAATCAGACTAATTGTCTCTCCTTGGGGAGCTTCAATCGTATTGACACAAAAGAATGGTGAAAGCACAAGATAGTGTGTCGATCTACAAAGAACTCAATATGATCAAGAACAAATGTCATTTTTCAAGAATAGATGACATTTTCTATCAGTTAAAAGGAGCTAAGATCTTTTCAAAGCTTTATCTAATGTCAGATTACCACAATTGAAGGCTATGGCAGAGAATATTCCTAAAACAACCTTAAAAAGAAAAAGGACATGGACACTATGAGTTCATAATAATTCCTTTTGTTATGACCAATGCTCCAACAACATTCATAGAACTCATGAACAGAGTGTTCAAGAAATTTCTCGAGAAGTTTGTGGTAGCATTTATTGATGACATTCTTGAATATTCAACAAGTGAGGAAGACCGCAAGGAATATCTTGGTCCTGCTCGACAAATGCTTAGAGGAAAAAAATAACTATATACTAAATTTAAGAAAGGTGAATTATGATTAAAAAAAATGTCACATTCTTCGGTCATATAATCTCTGAAATGGGCATATCAGTGGATCACCAATAAGGTGGAGGCAATCATAGAATGGCCTTGAGCGAATACTGGAATTGAAATTTGAAGATTTTTGGGATTAGTTGGCTATTAAGAAAATGTGTTGAAGGATTTTTCTTCCGCTCACCAAGCTCACTCAGAAGATTTCTAAATTAAATTAGAGTGAAGAATGTGAGAAGAGTTTTTAGATCTTGAAAAAAAAGAAACTCGTTTCTACGCTAGTATTAGTACTTCCTGAAGAAGGCAAGAATTTCACAATTTACAATGATGCATAAAAAGAGGATTGTGATGTGTTCTCATTCAAGAGGGCAAGTAGTTGCCTATGCATCGATGAAATTAAAACCATGTGAGAAAAATCATCCAACACATGATAGTGAATTAGTCACAATTATATTTGAGCCAAAGATCCAGAGAATCAATTTCTTTGGTGTCAAATGTGTGAAATTTATCGATCCTTAAGGCCTCAAATACTGTTCACACAAAAGGAATTAAACATGAGGCAAAGACGGTGGATCGAACTATTGAAGATATTTTAAGGCGTGTGCCATGGACCTCGGAGGAATTAAATAAACACCCCCCTTGATTGAATTTTCCGATAACAATAATTATCATGGAAGTATTGAAATCAGAGAGAAAGCTATCATGGTACTTGAATTGTTGATAAAGTAGCTATTATCAAGGAAAAACGCAAGGCAGCTCATGATCGACAAAAGAGCTGGGCTGATTTAAAGTGAAAACCGTTGGAGTTTGAAATCGGTGAGAAAGCTTACGATAACGTTTTCCCTATGAAAAGAGTTGTTCGATTCAGCAAATCTAGAAATCTAACTCCAAGATATGTCGGACCCTTTGGAATACAGAGAAAAATGAGAAACCTAGCTTATCAGCGGGATTTACCACAAGACATGTCAAGGATTGACAACGTCTTCCACGTCTCACAGCTAAGGAAGTATGTCTTAGATCCAATTCAGAATCTTAAAGTTGCATCGCTACTAAACAAATGGAAGAAGTCCCTATTCGAATAGTGGACACCATAGACCAAGTGCTGAGACGCTAAACAATTCCATATGTCAAGATAAAATGGTAAAATTATATGGGAAAAGAAGCAACTTGGGAATTTAAAGAAATTATGCGCACTCGGCACCCTCATCACTTTAAAGATCTAGCTAACTAAAGTTTCGAGGACGAAACATCCAATAAGGAGGGTGGGATGTGAGAACCCGGATTTTTTTGAAGCAAAGCACCTCAAAAAGCTTGGAAAGTAGCTCAAAAAGAAGCCGAGGCAATGCAAAACCTTGAGATTTGAGGGTACGTCGCTCGGAAGAGGAAACCCTCAGCTCACAAACTAAAACCCTCAGCTCAAGGAAGCTCCAAGATTCTTGGAAAAGAAACCCTTAGCTCAAAAGCTAAAACCCTCAGCTCAAGGAAGTTCATTCATTCTTGGGGAGAAAACCCCTAGCTCATAAGCTCAATCTTCCAGCTCAAAGAAGCTCAACCATGCGTTGAAGTGCTGCTCGATCAACAACAGCATTCGTTAAAGTTACGCCGAAGTGCTGCCCGATTTTTGAGAAGACGTGTTGTATAAAAATCTGCAAATACAGTAGTGGGCTTTTGTTATATATTCGTTTGTATTTTTAAACTTGAATATATATTATGACATGCATGATTGTGTGTCTCCACTTTCGAAAATATGAAGTCTTTCCGTTTAAAATTTCGATCGATTATATGCTCAGTATGTTATTCGAAATTCTTTGGTTCCGCTGAATCCGTCTGAAACTCTGATATCTGAACACTCTGATACGTTCTGTCTGGTAAACTCTGAATCTGTGTTGCTCTGTTACGATTCGAATTTGAAATGGGACGAGAATTGTGATTCTGTCTGGCTCCCAATGGTGGGTATAAAACCATTTCTGTTTGGCCCCCAATGGTGGGTATAAAACCATTTCTGTCTGGCCCCCATCGGTGGGTATAAAACCGTGTTCTGGCCTCACCCATTAAAGGACTAACAAATTGGGGACAATTTGACCATGGAAATGAGATGAGTAACAGTGTTCTGTCTGTTCTGATATGTTCTGTTCTGAATTGAGTTAATCGGTTTCTGAATTGTTCTGAATCATCTGATGAATTCTGTCATTTATTCGATTTGTCTCTGTCCTGATAAGTTAAGAATATTAAGTTTTGAAAGTCTGTTAAAAGAACGTTTTAAGAAAACTAAGTTCTATATGTATCTTTGGAATCGATCGACCCCCACTTGCTGAGTGTTTCCCAAAACACTCACCCCTTACAAATTTCAGATAAAAATGAAGAACAGCTGAATGAGGAGGAACAAGAAGCCTTCTGGGGATGGTAGTCGACGAGCAGTATACAAGAAATCAAGACTTTATTTCTCTTTTGTTTAGTTTCCGCAATTGCTACTTTGATGTATTTTTATTTCTATTGTCAATGTAAAGACAATGTTTAATTTATGAAAAAGACTGGTTTTTGGCATTTTGATACGAGGCTTAATTGTTTTCAAGAAATTGTTAAACAATTCCGAATGTCACAGACGCTTCGGACACGGGGCGTGACAACAGACCCTACGCAACCTTCCTAGGACCATGAATGAACCCTTAACAAGCTACTGAACTAACCCCTAAGAGCCGGGCATGTGCAACCCTCAACCTGCGCATCCCCTCAAGATCGCGCGGCTCACGCTGCACACCTACAACCCGCGTCGTTGCTCCAGCCACCCTTTACCCCATCTTGGACGGTGACTCAGCCCTCTTAGGACCCCTGAAAATTTACCAACGGCCCCACGTAGCTGATCCCTTCAAGAAACACAAAATCGTGCCCTACAAGCCATGAAACCCTAGGTTTCGTTCCCTCTATTCCCTCTTCTGTCTAGGCCTACATCATGAATCTAATAACCCTTAAATTCTCTGAAAAACGTCCCTTAAAATTTCCCTAACCTTGCAGCCCCTTTGTGCATCAACACTATGAATTTAAAAGTATGAAAACTCAAGTTTTAACATGTATATGCCATAAAAACAAAAATAAATAAGAGGTAAACATATTTTTCATACAAACATGCATATTCACACATAATATGGCATGACCGCTGAGCAAAGAAAGATTAAGGTGTGCCTTTGAGTGTTTCACTAATGAAAAACAATTCTAGAAGCAAAGAACATTGGCGAAGAGACGGGGGAGACCTTGCTGCGATTATCCCTTCAAAAAGTGGCATGCATTGCCTTGGAAGTGAGGGTGTGTGGGCGTGAGTTTGGAGAGAAACCCTAGGAGTCTTTGGGTGTTGTGTGCATGAGTTGCATGTGTAGTTTAGTGTTTTCGGAGACAAGGTTTGATATAAAATACTACGGCAGAAACTAGACCCAATAACTTTGGTATAATAGGCCCATTATAATGTAGGTAAAATATTTCATTTAGGGAAGTTTTCGAAAATTTTAACGGAGCCTCCAAAAAGTCTATATTTTCGTCAAAAATTATTTACGATACGACTCGATACATAAAATTATCTCAAAAAACACCATTTTCGAAAATAACATATTAAATATACCATATATTAAATAATTAAAAATAATCATTTAATAAAAATGGTTTTTCCCTCTACAGTCCCCGGTCTCCGTTCCTCGATCGCGTTTCGAATAACCCTTAAAAACACTATTTTATACATTCTAATAGAAAACCATATTTTAAACATGTAAATATACCTATCACATTTAATTAATGCAATTAAAATAATTTAATTAGGCATTTTTCATATTTCCTAGATTTGCACGCAGTTGGATTACGTTATCGTATTTTGGACCTTACAATTTTTCCCTCCCTTTAATGAAATTTCGTCCTCAAAATTATAATTTACCTAACAACTCCGGGTAGCGATTCCTCATGTCAGTCTTGGTTTCTCAAGTAGCTTCCTCCTCCGAATTATTTAGCCACATGACTATGACCATTTGAATAACTTTACTCTGGAGCCTTCCCTCTTGCCTATCCAGAATTTGTATAGGCCTTTCCTCGTAGAACATATTCGGAGTTAACTACAGAGGTTCATAATTCAGTACATGTGAGGGATTTGACAAGTACTTTCACAGCATCGAGATATAGAACACATTATTCAATCTAGCCAGCATTTGTGGCAAAGCCACTCTATAGGCTAATGTTCCAATATTCTCTAGAACCTCAAAAGGTCCTATTAACCTTGGACTGAGTTTTCCTTTCTTGTCAAATCTCATAACACCCTTCACAGGTCCTATTTTCACGAACACGTGGTCATCTACTGCAAACTTTAGCTCTCTTCGTTGCTTATCGGCATAGCTCTTCTGTCGGCTTTGAGCAGTCTTCATCCTATCTCGGATTTTGACTACTAGCTCTGCTGCCTGCTTGATCAAGTCTGGACCAAATTATACTATTTAACCAACCTCGTCCAAATGTATCGCTGATCTACACTTCCTCCCATAAAGTGCCTCGTAAGAGCCATACATAAAGACGATTGGTAGCTATTGTTATAGGTGAGCTCCACTATAGTTAACTTCGGTTCTCAACTTTCTTGGAAATTAATCACACAAGCTCAGAGTAGATCCTCCAAAATTTGAATCACCCTTTCGGACTAACCATCGGTCTGAGGATGAAACGCTGAGTTGAACAACAACTTCGCTCACATCGCTGAATGCAGACTCTTCCAGAAGGACGATGTGAACTTCGGATCTCTGTCCGAAAAAATAGACATTGGAATTCCGTGCAGTCGGACTATGTCTCGGATGTACAGCTCTGTGATAAGTGCAATTTATGCACTTAAATTATCCTTATAATTCGTATAGATTGTTAGTTATCTTGGGCGGAATTATGCATTTTTATTGTTTTGGTGTGAATTCAGGAATCTGGGTAAGGCGTATTACATGGGCGCTTGGAAGAAAATGGCGAGCTTGGCAGACAGAGAGACCCGCGCAGACAGCGAAGCACAAAGGAAAGCATAAGACCCCGCGCATATGCGCTGAGATAGTGCGCGCATATGCGCGCGAAACAAATTTCCCCACACACAAAATAGAGAGTATCGCGCATATGCGTACGGCACAGATCTCAGATTTAGTTTTTTCGTGGACTTTAAGAAGGGGAGATAATTAATTCTAAGGGGGGTCACAGTCGACACAGCAGGATTAAGAAGCGAAAAAGTAAAAGCCAAGGGAGGACGGAACGCGAAGAACAGAGATAGAAGACGCTTAGTCCAGACACGAAAACACACTTTCATCTCTCTTCAGCACGTTTTTAATTCGGTTCTTTACTTTTACGCTTTTAATGATTATAAACGGGTTTTGTTGTGATCTAGATTCGAGTATCAACTAATTTTATTTCCTAGAGATTGACGTAGTCTTGGTCGAACCTATGTTATTGGATTTTTGAGCTTTCATTGAATTAATTCACCGCGTTTATTTGTGATTTATTGTCTTTAATGCTTTTGGATTACTGGCCATAGTTTGATTGATTAAATAATTAAGATCTAGCACTCGAGAGAGGGGATTGAAATTAGGATTGGGGAAATCACATCGTCAAATGGTTATAACGTGCAAAAGACGTATAACTCAGGTGAATCCATAAGAAGAGCCTTGTTTGTATATATTATTTGTTACGTGATTTTGAATAGATATATTAATATCAGTAATAGATAATACAGTTCTATTTATCACTTGAAAAAGGGAATAATAAAAAAAATCGCGAGTTCTTGGTTAATAATCATGATTCGATTTAATGATATGTTAGTCAATTTTAATTTAGCATAGGGGAGACCAGAAGAAATCACATCTCTAGATTGATCTACTCACTGAATTTCAACTGCATGTTAAGAATTACAGGATTTATTATTTTCTTTGAATTAATTATAAACTATCTCATTGATTTTTCTAAATAAAGTTGAATTATGTTAATTATGGTATTTGATATACAATTTTAAATAATTACTCATCGTGGGAATGGTATCTGTACTTATACCAATACTAAAACTTACATCGTAAACTTGCGGTAGTAAAAATTAGCAACAAGTTTTTGACGCCATTGTTGGGGAGTAAATAATTTAATTGCATATTAATATCGTTACTAAGTAATCTTGACTTTAATTTAGATTTTATTTTATTTATTTATTTTGTTAATTTGTAATCTTTTTTGTTTTGCAGTGCATGCGAATATATCAAAATCCTGACTTGCTGATTTTTGATCCGAAAATCGAAAGAACTGTCAGGAGATTTGGAAAGCAAGAAGAAAGGAGATTAAAGCAATGGCTGAAAACAGAGATAATCAGAATGAACTATCGAGAGAGATGCCAATCTGAGAGCATTTCCGCGCAGTCGTCAACGCTCACTACTCTTGAATAGCTCGCGGAACCATTGCTGCTAATAACTTTGAGATAAAGCCCGCACTCATCAACATGGTTCAACAGAACCAGTTTGGAGGAGCAGCCACTGCAGATCCCCATCTTCACCTAAGAAATTTTCTGGAGATCACGGACAAGGTAAAAATTAACATTATTTCTGACGAAATTATTTGATTGCGTCTGTTTCCGTTTTCTCTCAGGGATCAAGCAAGGAGTTGGCTCCAATCTCTACCTCTGAGAAGTATTACTACATGGGCAGATTTGGTTACGAAGTTTCTGTCAAATTATTTTCCTCCTGCCATGTCTGTTTAGCTGAAAATAGATATCACCAATTTCAGGCAGAGGGAATTCGAGGTGTTATATGAGGCTTGGGAGAGATACGAAGAATTACTCAGGAAGTGTCTGAATCATGGATATGCAGATTGGGTGCATATTGAGTTATTTTACAATGGTTTGGATGGGTCAACTAGAAGGAATGTGGATGCAGCCGCCGAAGGTACTATTTTCTCCAAAACACCTGATGAAGCTTTTGAATTGCTTGAACAGATGACCATTAACAGTTATCAGTGGCCTAGTAAGAGATTTGGACCAAAGAAACCTGCTGGAGGGTATGCCGTAGACCCGATCACATCATTTACTGCACAGGTCTCAGCATTGACCAAAAAGATTACAGCGATGAACAAGGCAGACCAATCTACGTCTGATGTAGCACTGGTGACTGCCGAAGAAGAGCCTGTATTGGAGGAAGCTCAGTTCATCAACAACAATCGTGGCTATGTAGGATATCGAGGTAACCCTCCCCCTAATACTTATCATCCAGGTTTAAGGAATCACGAGAATTTCTCTTATGCGAACAACAAGAACGTGTTGAATCCTCCACCGGGGTTCAATACACAGAAGGGTGAAGGAAAGCCATCTTTTGAGGATCTAGTTGGGACGTTTATGGCTGAGTCTGGGAAAAAAATGGCTAGAACTAAGTCTTGTCTTGATAGCATGGAGACCACATGGGGAATATGGGTGCCACGATGAAGTCTTTGGAACACAGATTGGGCAATTAGCCAATGCTTTGAAAGATCAGAATAGAGGACAGTTCCCAAGCAATACAGAGGTGAATTCTAGGGAGCAATGAAAAGCTGTCAAATTGAGGAGTAGCAAGGAAATTGGAATCCCAGAGCCTGCTGAAGAGAATGTAGAAATTCTTGTTGAGGAAGATGATGGAAATGGTGTAAGTGTTGGAAAAGAGAAAGTAGAGGAACCCAAGAAAGTGCTTGCACATAAGCCTTTATCAAAGGTGAATCTTCCATATCAACAAAGGTTCAAGAAGAAAGGGTTAGACGATCAGTTTGCGAAGTTCCTGGAAATCTTCAAGAAAATACACATTAACATCTTATTTGACGATGCAATTGAGCAAATGCCCAATTACGCTAAATTCATCAAGGATGTGATGTCCAAGAAGAGGAAACTTCAAGAATTTGAGACAGTGAAGCTAACCGAAGAGTCCAGTGCCATACTCCAAAGAAAACTACCATAAAAACTCAAAAATCCAGGGAGTTTTACTATTCCTTGTGTTATTGGTGGTTTTAGAGTAAATAAGGCTTTATGTGATTTAGGTGACAGTATTAATTTAATAACTTTTTCTATTTACAGGACCTTGGAGCTTGGCAAGGTGAAGCCTAGCACTATTACTTTACAGCTGGCAGACAGACCACTTACATATCGACGAAGGATAATCGAGGATGTGCTGGTAAAGGTAGACAAATTCATATTTCCTGCTGATTTTGTCATTTTAGATATGAAGGAAGACAAGGAGACTCCACTTATCTTTGGAAGGCCGTTCTTGGCCACCGGAAAAGCCTTGATTGATGTGCACAAGGGCAAGCTCATACTGAGAGTAGGTGGAGAGGAAGTTGTGTTCAACATCTACAACTCAATCAGAGGACCAAATGAGGTAAGTAATTGTAATAGTATTGATATCATTGATTCATGTGTATCTCATGTTGGTGCAGATAGGTTGACGAAAGACTCCTTGGAGAGATTCTTATTGGAACCAACGTCTACAGTGGATAAAGATGACTGAGACGTGAGAGAGGAGCGACTTGCTCTTAATATGTTGCCTAAAGAAAAGATTGATGCCCAGAACGAAGAGTTACTTGAAGATGCGAGTAAAGAGGTACCAAAAGCATCTCCCGAATTGAAGGAATTGCCGAGTCACTTGTGTTATGCATTCTTAGGCGAGAGTTCATCCTATCCGGTAATTATATCTTCTGCTCTTACTACTAATGAGAAAGATAGGTTGTTGAGGGTGTTGCAAGAGTTCAAATCTACTTTGGGATGGACAATTTCTGATATAAAGGGGATTAGCCCTACTGTTTGTATGCACAAAATCTTGATGCAGGAATCCTATTCCTCCTATGTTGATCATCAGATGAAGCTTAATCCGGCCATAAAAGAAGTGGTGAGAGCTGAGGTATTAAAATTGTTAAATGCTGGTGTTATTTATGCTATATCTGACAGTTCTTGGGTTTCACCAGTGCAAGTAGTGCCTAAGAAGGGAGGTGTGACTGTGGTGAGGAATGAGAGAAATGAATTGATTTCAACTCGTCCATGACTGGTTGGCGAGTGTGTATAGATTACAGGAGATTGAATGATGCCACTAGGAAAGATCACTTCCCCCTTCCCTTTATTGACCAGATGCTTGATAGATTAGGTGGTTATCATTATTATTTCTTTCTAGATGGTTATTCAGGTTACGACCAAATTTTCATAGCACCGGAGGATCAAGAGAAGACTACCTTCACTTGCCCCTACGGTACATTTGCTTTCAGGAGAACGCCATTTGGACTTTGCAATGCACCTGCTACGTTTCAGTGGTGTATGATGGCCAAATTTTCTAGCATGGTGGAGGAAATCATGGAAGTTTTCATGGATGATATATCTGTCTTTGGTTCATCATTTGATCATTGTTTGCAGAATCTGACACTTGTTTTGCAGAGATGTCAGGCAAAGAATTTAGTTTTGAATTGGGAGAAATGTCACTTCATAGTTCAGGAAGGTATTGTGCTTGGGCACAATATTTCGGCTAGAGGAATGGAAGTGGACAGAGCCAAAGTAGTTGCAATTGAAAATCTCCCACCGCCGAAGAATGTGAAAGCGATCAAAAGTTTCTTGGGACATGCCGGGTTTTATCATCTCTATATTAAAGATTTCTCTAAAATTAATATAACTTTATGTAATTTGTTTGAGAAAAATTCTACATTTATTTTTGACGATGATTGTTTGCAGGTATTTAACAGGATCAAGACAGCGTTGATTTCTGCACCCATCATGATAGTACCTGATTGGAAGAAGCCCTTTTAGCTCATGTGTGATGCTAGCGACTATGCTGTGGGATCAGTGTTGGGACAAAGGCGAGACAAGATTTTCAAGGCCATCTACTATGCAAGTCGCACACTTAATGCCGGCCAATAGAATTACACAACCACTGAGAAAGAGATGCTAGCAGTAGTGTTTGCATTCGACAAGTTCAAAACATATCTCATTGGCACCAAGGTAACTATTTTTACTGACCATGCAGCTATTCGTTACTTGTTTGTTAAAAAAGATGCAAAGCCCAGGTTGATACGATGGATACTCCTACTTCAAAATTTTGAATTTGAAGTCAAAGACAAGAAAGGTTGCGAGAACCAGGTGGCAGATCACTTGTCACGCCTAGAACTGGAAGAAAAAACTGAAGGTGGAGCTATCAATGAGTCATTCCCAGAAGAACAACTCTTCAAGGTAAATGTTACACATCCTTGGTTTGCAGATATAGCTAATTTTCTTGCTGCAGGTGAATTACCACCAGATTTAACTCATCACCAAAGGAAGAAATTTCTTCATGATGCAAATTTTTATCTGTGGGATGATCACTTCGTGTTCAAGTGATGCGCTGATCAGATAATTAGACGGTGTGTAACAGAAGAAGAAGAATGTACGATCCTAGAGCAGTGTCATTCCTCACCCTATGGTGGACACTTTGGAGCATCTAGAACAGCAACTAAGGTATTACAGTCTGGTTTCTATTGGCCTAATCTGTTTAAGGACAGTTATACTTTAGTAAAATCATGTGATAAATGCCAAAGAGTTGGAAATATTTTTAGACGTCACGAGTTACCGCTAACAAATATTTTGGATGTGGAACTTTTTTATGTCTGGGGTATTGACTTCATGGGTCCATCCCCATCCTCGTTTGGCCAATCTTATATTTACTTGTTGTTGCCTATGTATCCAAATGGGTGGAAGCAATTGCCAACAATACTAATGATGCTCGGGTTGTTGTTAAGTTTTTCCACAGGAACTTCTTTACAAGATTTGGAACTCCTAGAGCCATAATCAGTGATGAATGTACACATTTCTGTAACAAAGTTTTCAACTCACTGTTGGCTAAGTATGATGTGAAGCACAGGGTGACATTGACATACCACCCGCAAGCTAATGGGCAAGCAGAAATATCCAATCGGGAGATCAAGCAGATATTAGAAAAACAGTGAAGACAAATCGAAAGGATTGGGCGATTAAGCTAGATGATGCCTTATGGGCGTACAAGATTGCATACAAGACACCTATCGGGATGTCGCCTTATAGGTTGGTCTTTAAGAAAGCTTGCCATCTACCTCTGGAACTGGAGCACAGAGCCTTTTGGTCTGTGAAAAAAATGAATTTTTATATGGGGGCATCTGGCAAGCAACGATTGCTGCAGTTGAACGAGATGGAGGAATTCAGGAATGATGCATACGAGAATGCAAAGACATATAAAGAAAAGACCAAGCGATTTCATGACAGACAGATTCTTCAACGATACTTTGAACCAGAACAACAAGTGTTATTGTTCAATTCTCGACTGAGGTTGTTTCCTGGTAAGTTAAAATCACGATGGTCTAGACCATTCACAGTGGAAACAGTATATCCACATGGGGCAATTGAGCTGAAGTGCAACAACGGTGAGACATTCAAAGTAAATGATCAGAGGGTCAAGCATTACATTGGAAGTGAAGTGTGACACATGGACAACCTCCCCTTTGGAGAACCGAAGTAGGAAGAAGAAAGTCAGGCTGATGACTATAAACCAAGCGCTATGTGGGAGGCAACCCACAATTATCTTTAGCAATCATTTTGTTTAGATTAGGTTATTTTAAACATTTATTTTTTAATTTTAATTATCTCCATTCAAATATTGATTTGAATTATTGTATTTTGCAGGTATTAAAAAAAAGGACAGTGTGCATTGCGCATATGCGCGATTTATTTTCGCGCACATGCGCACGCCCCATCTCGGAAGGTAGAGGACTTCGCGCTTATGAGCTGGATAGAGGCGCACATATGCACTATATGACAAGGCAGAAATTTCGTGACAGTAACTTCGGCGCATATGCGGTGTTTTATATCGCGCATATGCTCGCGACGTGATATATTAAAAAAACGCGAACCCTGCTTCAGAAAATCACACAGCCGCCTCCCTCCTCAGAAAACTCACGCCGCACTGCGCCTCGCTAAAACTGAATGCCAATGCTTCGATCACCACCCTGACTGCCGACCACACTCCGACTTCCGGTCACTTTCTGGTACAAGTAAAAGTTTTATCCAGATTTTGTTCAAATCTTGAGATTAGTTAGAATTTTTGTTCGATCTATATGGGAAATTTTGATGTTGTGTATTGGGTGTTTCTCACTACTCTAAAGCATTTTGTGACTGGGTTTGTACATGGAATTTGATAACTGGATTAGTTGGTGTGGTGAGATTATATTTTCTCTGACGCACGTTGGGGTGCGATTATCAATGATCTTGGCTCCTCGATTGTTTGAATTTAGTGTGTGGGTGTGAGCTTTGCATTATTGAATTACATGGAGCCGAAAAAGAAATCCAAAAAGGGTTTCTACTCCTCCCAAGTTTTGATTCTCGTAGGTTTTGGAATGTGGAGGCTCAAAAGTCTACGAGAGTTCTATGAGAAGATCCATCATCCTGAGACGGGGATTTAACTTGTCAATTCCACGTGGTGTTATTGTGGAGGAACTAGAACGATGAGAATGGGTTGAATTTGCTCAACCCCCTTTGGATGAGAGAATTATACGCAAACCTCCGGATACGTCATGAGGAGTCTAAAGTTTTGGTGAGAGGTAAATTGGTGTCGTTTGATTCTCACATGATTAATATGATTTATCAAATGCCCAGCTTCGACCGTGACGAGTACAGTGTATTTCTCGAAGAGGGGTTGATTATTCAGAAGTCATTTTGACCGTGTGTCAAGCAGGCGCTGCTTGGAAAATGAGCTCGAGTGGTCCTATCACTTCGAAGAAATCCGACATGGGACCTAATGCAAGTGCGTGGACGTCCTTCATATTGGCTCAGATTCTCCCGTCCTCGCACTATTATGATGTGACCAAAGACAAAGTTGCACTTGTCTTTGCTATTCTGATGGGAAAATCTGTTGATTTGGGGAAAATCATTTATGGATCAATTATGAGAGCGGGCTCAGGGTTAGCCACGGTTGCTCTTCCATGTCCTCATATTGTTACCTAGCTATGCCGACAGGCCGGCATGTCATGGAAACCTGATTAACAAGTTCTAAAGCCGAAGGCCCCTATTGTTGCTTACTTTGGAGTTGCTTCTTATATACCCCATGAGTATCCGGATGACGAGGAGGGGCCACAGCCATAGCTTCCGCCACCAACACCACCTGCAGCAGCCAGACCGACCAGAAGAGACAGATTTCGACGACTAGAGACCGAGATGCAGGACCAGAGGAGGTTACTGGTTGAGCAGCGCCAGGTTCTGGATTTGCTTCAGTTCCGCACCGACCACTTCATGTGCTATATGATGGATTTCACTTCCGTGCTCGCATAACGGTTTCCGCCTGTAGGTCCAGATGATCCGATGTTTCCCGAGCCCCCTATATGGCCACCCCAGTACCCGAGACCTTCTTCACAAGCACCACCCTAGCACATGGATCAGGATGACGACGATGGTGACGGAGAGCAATGACGCTCGTCGTGGGAGTTATGATTGTTCCGTTCTTTCCTGCTCATACATTGAGGACAATGCATACTTTAAGTTTGGTGTGGGGTGGGGGGTGATTTGACATTTTGATGCTTTATTGTAAGTTGATCTCTTTTTGTTTACTGAGTTGGTAGCGATAGAAAGAAAAAAAAATATTTATTTATTGCATGTTAGAAACGTTAAAAAGAGTCATGGATAAATCATTGTGTGGCCGATGATGAGAATTAAGTTATGGTTCTGAAAACATGTGTTTATGATAACTTGAGAGTCACAATTTTTTTACACTGTCATGTCGTTGATACTATCGATGCTTAGATACAATGTGCACACGTTTGATGCTAATTAGACAATGGAGATCTGATTTTTAGTAATTCTCACACGGCATTAACTGACACTTTGCAAACACAGAGATGATCTAGGCAATTTTTCTCAATACCTTTGGGCCTCTTTTCATTGTTTATTTTCTACTGTGAGCCCGTTGAGCCTCGAGTAGATTGAGATGCTTGACTTTTCTTTGTGCACCTATCTCTTATATCATTTTGATTGAAAAATGCATGTGATTGGTTTGTCTAAGTTGACTAATGGATTGACGGAAATCTAGAACTTGCTCGAACACTTTTCGAGGAGAAATACGGATAATATGTGACATATGAATGATTTAGGCAATCTTTGGAACCGTTTAAGTCTTTGAGCCTACGAAATCAACATGAAATATCCCTAGTGTCCCATTTTGAGCCTACTAAAAATCAAGTGGTGTGTGTCAATGACATACAATTAGCCCCCACTTTTAACTATTCTACATCCCACAACAACTACCAAATGAAGCTTATACACTTATTGTCCTACCTAAATTTTGAGAGAAATAAGTTCATTGATGTTGTGATGATTTAAATACTCCTTGAAAAGAAAAAGAAAAATTAAACGTGCAAGAAGAAGTTGAAAAAGAGACAAAAAGAAGAAAAATAATCAAAAGAATGAATCAAAAAAGTGGTAAAAAAGAAAAATATGAGAAATGAAGGATATGATTGGGAAGAAAACAATAAAGTAATTGTGAATGAAATGAGAGTGAAGATGAAGAAACTACGATTATTTCTCTCAAATTTTGATTTCCAAACTTTTTATTGTAGCCATGAGCCATAGCTTAACGTTACAAGCCTACAAGACCTATTAACCTTGTCATATTTATCCAATATACTAGGGGAGAAAATTTGTTCAAGTCAAGCCTATGGATACCTGAGAAACATGATTAGAAAGTATGAAGTTTAATCATTTGCATGTAAGCATCTCATTGTGTAACATCATCGCTTTGTATACTTATGTTCAATAACTATTGAACCAAATAGTTACCAATAAAGTCCTTTGGGATCTGCGTAAGTGAATTGTATACTAATGATGTGTGGTATGAACTGAACTGAAGATCTCTTGAGTTTATAAAGCTAGTGGGTGTTGTAAATTAATTTGAGCATTTGATTGGGTAAATGAACATTGAAATATCACACACGCACGTGACTCTTGAGTGATTATGCATTACATAAAAAAATGGGTTAGTCGGAGGACAAGATCAATGATTGCATATCCATGACTGTTAGTCGTTATCATTACTTGTTGATTGAATTTCTATTTTTAATTTTATTTTGCTCAGGACTATAAAAAGTTCAAGTTTGGGATGATTTGATAAGTGCAATTTGTGCACTTAAATTATCCTTAGAATTCGTATAGATTTTTAGTTTTCTTGGGCGTAATTATGCGTTTTTGTTGTTTTTGGTGTGAATTCAGGAATCTGGGTATGGCGTATTACATGGGCGCTTGGAAGAAAATGGCGAGCTTGGCAGACAGAGAGACCCGCGCATATGCACGAGTCAGCGGCGCGCATATGCGCGCGAGACAGTGAAGCACAAAGGAAAGCAGAGGACCCCGCGCATATGCCGGGAGATAGTGAACACATATGCGCGTGAGACAAATTTCCCCACACACGAAACAGAGAGTATCGCGCATATGCACGAGTCTTTGGCCCGCATGTGCGCACGGCGCATATATCATATTTAATTAGTTTTCGTGGTGGACTTTAAGAAGGGGAGATAATTAATTCTAAAGGGGGACATATCCGACACAGCAGGAATAAGGAGCAAAAAAGTAAAAGCCAATGGAGGACGGAATGCGAAGAACAGAGATAGAAGACGCTTAGTCCGAAAACGGAGACGCACTTCCATCTCTCTTCAACACGTTTTTAATTCGGTTCTTTACTTTTACGCTTTTAATGATTATAAACATGTTTTGTTGTGATCTAGATTCGAGTATTAACTAATTTTATTTCCTAGAGATTGACATAGTCTTGGTCGAACCTATGTTATTGGATTTTTGAGTTTTCATTGAATTAATTCATCGCGTTTATTTGTGATTTCTTGTCTTTAATGCTTTTGGATTACTGGCCATAATTCGATTGATTAAATAATTAAGATCTAGCACTTGAGAGAGGGAATTGAAATTAGGATTGGGGAAATCACATCGTCAAATGGATATAACGTGCAAAAGACGTATAACTCTGGTGAATCCATAAGAACAACCTTGTTTGTTTATATTATTTGTTACGTGATTTTGAATAGATATATTAAAATCAGTAATAGATAATACAGTTCTATTTATCACTTGAAAAAGGGAATATCAAAAAAATTGCGAGTTCTTGGTTAATAATCATGATACGATTTAATGATATGTTAGTCAATTTTTATTTAGCATAGGGGAGACCAGACAAAATCACATCTCTAAATTGATCTACCCACTGAATTTTAACTGCGTGTTAAGAATTACAGGATTTATTATTTTCTTTGAATTAATTATAAAATATCTCATTGATTTTTCTAAATAAAGTTGAACTATGTCAATTATTGTATTTAATATACAGTTTTAAATAATACTTCTCGTGGGAACGATATCTGTACTTATACCAGTACTAAAACTTACAACGTACACTTGCGGTAGTGAAAATTCGCAACACTCTGCATACTATGTCATGGTGAATGTCATCTTAATAGGTAGAAAGTGTGCTGTTTTTTGATGAAACTTAAAATTAGTAATTTATTATATGTTAAAATCTGTATTTTAAAATTTTACGTTTCATTAAAATTATAAAATTATGTTATTTTAGTATTGTTTGTTTATATTTAAATGTCTTACTAAATATATTTTATTTTCAGGTTTTCTACGTGTTGGTAAAATAATGATAACGCAAGCTAGAAAATTCAAATGAAGGTGATTCAAATATATTTGGAATCCTTGAGAAATTATCTACAACTTTGCAGAAGACATGATTGCCTAAAAAGTTTATTAAGATGATCAAATTGTGCAAATATCAAAAGGAGGACGGATTTACTTTTACTATGATCAGCTTATAGTAAAAAAATGATAAATAATTCAATATTTAACCAAATGAGGTGAACCAAGTGGCCAAATTCATCTATAGACAATGTCCCTACATGTTTGCTATTTTGAGCAAGGTTAGATTCGAAGATTAAAGTCGTGAAACAAAGCATTAAAAGAAGGGTCATGGAATTGAAGTTGGAGGAGATAAAAACTACTATTACAACTACATGACATTAATAAAATTTTTGACCCTTTCTCTCATTTGGCATATAAATAGAGGCCTTGTGCTAGCTTGAGAATCATTCTATCACATTGTAAAATATAGTGTGTTTGTATAAAAGCTCTAACTTCCAATATATTTTTCATTTTCCCAAATATGAGTGTTGATCAAAAGTAAGCTCTTGGAAAGCTAAATCTAATAAGTCAAGGTGAAGAAGATGAAAAGCTCATGGAAAGCTAAATCTAATATATCAAGGTGAAGATGATGAATTCTTGGTGAAGTAAGATTGTTTAAATTTTGTATATTCTTTCTTTATTTCATTTCATTTAGCTAAGTTCTTTTTATTGTAGGTATAAAAATGAATTATTTGTTGTTATGAATTTACATCAAATGCTTGATACCATTGAAGTGGTTATCTTGATTTGTTGTTTAATTTTGATACAATAAATAGTTCATCAAATATTATTATTGTTATATTATAAATATATATATATTTATATAATTGTATCATATATTTTATTTAGACGATAGCGTGGCTCTGCCAGTTGTTCTAAATGCAATATTATGATTTAATAATAACATCTAACAATCTAACATTTACTTTATCGCAACTAACTTTTACTTTACTGCAACTAACTTTTACTTTACCGCAACTAATTTTTACTTTTCGCATTTAACATTTACTTTATCGCAACTAACTTTTACTTTATCGCAACTAACTTATTAAATCATATATTTAATTTAGGCAATAGCGTGGCTCTGCCGGTTGTTCTAAATGAAATATAATGATTTAATTTAACATTTCTTTATGCAAATATATATTTATATAGTTATATATATAATAATAGGTATCATATATAAAATATCTGTTAATTCGGTATTTTCTATAGTGTGGACTATATTATATTATGTGTGTGTTTAAATATTTAATTTTCTTGGAACCATTAATTATTGTGGTTTCCTTTGTTTTAATTTTAGTAAAACAATATTACATAAACAAAGAATAAATCTCTGAGCCTTGACAAATTTATAATTTGTAAACTTCATTCTTGAATTTGGTAATTTATAAATTAATAAATTTAAATTTAAAATAACCTCTTTGTGGATCGATCTCGTACTCACGAAATATATTACTTGCAGACAACCTACACTTGGGTGAATTATAATTTATGTAGTAGCAAGTTTTTGGCGCCGTTGCCGGGGAGGTATAAATTAAGTTTATATTTGTTATGTATGTTTTATTTATAAGTATTGTGTTTTTTTTACTTGTATGAGTATTTGGAGTCGTAAAAAAAGTGATAGACTTATTTGGGTATCTGAAAATAATTTAAACATGGATGATAATTCAAATAATCAAGATAATAATAATAATAATAATAATAATCAAGAACATGATCAATTAAGAATAGTGAGGCACCATATGAACCCTATTAGAACTAGTGCCCCATCTTGTTTAGTTTTCCCTCCTGATGTATCTAATTTCAACTTTAAACCTCAAATTATTCAACTTTTATCAAATTTTCATGGCTTAGATTCTGAAAATCCATATTTACATCTAAGAGAATTTGAGGAAGTTTGTAACACTTATAATGATCAAAATTGTAGCATGGATATAGTTCGATTAAAGCTTTTCCCTTTTTCTTTAAAAGATAAAACTAAAACATGGCTACAAAATTTAAGATCAAGTTCAATAAGATCATGGGAAAAAAAATGCAACAACAATTTCTCAAAAAGTTTTTCTCTTCCCATAGAACAAACTCTTTTAAAAGACAAATTACAAGTTTTTCTTAAAAACAAAGAGAAACATTTTATCAATATTGGGATATGTATAAAGAATTACTTAATACATGCCCACATCATGATTTTGAAAAATGGAGAATAGTTTCTTACTTTTATGAATGTCTTATACCTAAAGATAGGCAAATGATAGAATTCATGTGTAATGGAACTTTTGAAGATAAAAACCCAAATCAAGCTATGGAGTATTTGGATTCATTAGCAGAAAATGCTCAAAATTGGGATAATATAGGCAGAATAGAACCACCAACAGCTAAAATCAATAATTCAACAAATGGGGGTGATATCTATAATCTTAAAGATGATATAGATATTCAAGCTAAACTTGCATATTTAGTAAGAAAAATTGAGTCATTAGAAATGAAAAAGAGTGGTCAATTAAAAAGTTTTCAAGAAATTGTTTGTCATATATGTGATACACATGATCATTCTACAAAAGATTGTCCAACATTATCTTCATTTAAAGAATGTCTCCATGAACAAGCAAATTATGTTAACAATTATAAAAAACCAATATTATATCCTTTTACACAATCATATAATCTTGGATGGAAAAATCATCCTAATTTTAGTTGGAGGAATGATAATAATGCACAACCTTCACAACAACATTTTCAAAATAACCAAAATCATCAAGGTTATATTCCATAGGTTACACCTCAAAGAAAAAACTTTGAAGATATAATTCATGCATTTATCCAAAAGCAAGAGTCTATCAATATTCAAAACAGTCAATCTATTGGTGATTTGAAAGAACTCTTGCAAAATTTGTATCTGCACTTAATATTCATGAAAAAGAAAAATTTTCATCTCAACCTCAACCTAATCCTAAAGCTCAAAATCAAGAATAAATAATGATAAAATTGATCAAATAAAATCTGTTATTACCCTTAGAAGTGGTAAAATAGTTAATGATCCATATATTAATGAAAACAAAGATCATTTAAATTCAAAGAGTAAGGATGATAATCCTGATACTTTTGAAAATGATGATACCTTAAATTCTAAGAATAATATGTTGAATGTTAAATCATCCTAAAATAGTAAATGAGTCAAATAAACCTCTACCATTTCCTCATGCATTAACAAATCATAAAAAAAAAGTGATTCTGATATCTATGAAGTTTTTAAACAAGTAAAGATAAATATTCAATTATTAGATGCTATTAAACAAGTACCTTCCTTCGCAAAATTTTTAAAAGACTTATGTACTGTGAAGAGAAAATTGCATGTGAAGAAGAAAGCATTCTTGGCCGAATAAGTAAGTTCTATACTCCAAAACAATTCTAGTTTAAAATATAAAGATCCTGAATGTCAAGCTTTGTTAGAGAAAATAAAATTAAAAAAGCTTTGTTAGATTTGGGAGCAAGTGTGAATTTACTTCCTTATTCTGTAACGTAACGTACTTTTTACTACTTAAAACTTGCGAAAAATAATAATTTTCTTAATTATAAAGTAACTCTCGATTTCGATTTAAAATAAACTGTACGTCTCAAACATGGTTGCAACAAAAGATCTAAAACTAAAGTTTGCCAAAAGAATTTGATTAAAGTCTCGTAACCAGTAACATAAATCAGAGTATCTAGAACATTTCCATCAACTTAAAACATGGCGGTCCTCGGGTTTAGCCTCCCGCTCAGTCCAAGCTAGCTCCTTGGTCCCCACCCCTAGTCTCCTCCAAGTCATCCTCACCTGCATCGATCAAGTCTAGTGAGTCTAAAGACTCAACACATATAAACTGGCAGTAACGAGTAATACGTAATAAACCACATGCAACTTTAAAATAGAGCGTAAATACATGAACTTGAACTTACATACGTACATACATAGACGTGCCATAAACATAAAACTTTTCTTAAACGTGCTTGCGTACTTGTACATACATGAACATACATAAACTACATCATTTTGTGTAGAGGCATGTTTCAAAGCAAGTGAGCCATACATAAATACGCCTGATTAGACTAAACCACAGTACTGGGCTGACAGGAAAGATCCTCTGCCACATACATGAGATCCCCGTTCATGCTTTAACGGGTGGATTGGTCCCCGTTTATTCTTTAACGCTTTCCAATCCTGATCTAAACCCGTTCATGCTTTAACGGGGTGGATTGGTCCCTGGTCATGCTTTACCGCTTTCCAATCCCATACATAATTGGTCACAAGACATTTATCATACCTCCAAAAACTTGAAATATTTTCTTTGCACGTCAAACATACTTATTCAGCGTTGAGGGATTCATTGGATCTCGCTTGGGGCCGCTGCTGCACATACTAACATGATTACAAGCAATTAACTTTCATAGCTTAGACGTAGGTACTCGTACTCACCACCGAAGTACAAAAAATAGCTTGTGACATTCTAGATCACTAGGGACTTGACCTCGTTAAATCATCGTACTAACCCATGGCATCGAACCCCGAACAATCTCTAAAATAATGTGCGAACATTTCCCAAAAATAAAAGACATGACTCACTATTGAACTAGGAAAGAAGAAAGAACCAAACATTTTTACAGATGGCGCCGCGCTCAGGCGGTAACAAATTACCGCTCGAGTGCCAGGTCTTCTGGACGACTACCCTCTGACAACAAGAGCGGCGTTCGGGCGGTAAAATATTACCGCTCGGGCGCTGAGTCTTCTGGACTCCGCAACTCAGAAACTTATACTCTCCAATTTCGATTACACATACAGTGAACAATGCCTCGAGGCTCATCCTAGGATGCTATGGCACTGACTCGACTTTACAAAACGTCCCAAACGACGACGCACACCAAACAAGCAACAAATCCGTAAACTCAAATTTTGGACACCAATTGTTTCCTACGATTTCTAATGCAACCAACGACTATCGACACGAAACGAAGCATCAAAACTCATCCCAAAATCATATTCCATAAACATAAACACAGCAGCGATCACCCGATGGTTCCCAACGAAGCTTGCAACAGATAAACTTCAAGAACACATCAATAGCAAAATTTTCAGAAAAACGCAGTTTGAGTAGTCTCACGAAAAACGCCATAACTCACTCAATTTTGATCCAAATATTTCGAATTTTATATCAAATCGAAGGTAACAAAAAATTCTACATTTCATATGTTGAAAGTTTTCCCAAATTCTTGACCGAAAAATCGCAGTTTTCAAAATACATTGAAAAACAGAAATTTAGATCTAAAAATTATTTTAAAACTGATTCAAATCATTTTCTGCTAAAACCAAGAACATCATGCATGAATTTTCTCGCATAAAAACATCACAACACATAATATGACTAGATCAACGCAGGAAAATTTGAATATGTATGGCTTATGATGTTAAAGTTTACCGAACCGACGATACCGAAGCGGAGATGGCGCGAGGATTGATCCGGGACAAACGTGGTGCTAAAATCCTTGAAGAAAACACACGAAAATTTGCTGGAAGATGGAGAGGGAAGGGGGCGGCTGCAAGACTCTTAGAACCCTAGGTTTCTTTTCAAAAATATGAAATGAATGGATGTGTATGTGTGTGTTGTGTGAAAAACGTGAGTGTGTGTCATTAAAAGCGTGTGTGTGCGTGTGTTTAGAAATAATTAGGAAATGATTTTGTTTAATTATACCATTAACCATTGTTGGGATCGGGAAAGAGTTTAGAGGGGGGGATGAATGAACTATTTCAAATTTTCCTATTTAAAATTATTTTTTCAAACGTTTTTAGGCGGTTGAAAATTCTTTCTCAAACGGTTGGAAAGTTGAACCACTGATGAGTGCGAAAAACGGTTCACAATTTCCAATGACAGTTCAAACACTTTTAGCAGACTTATCAAATTGCGGTTAAAAATGTAAGAACTTGCGATAAGTAAATAACACAAGATTTTTATGGATGTTTGGAGATTGAATACTCCTACGTCACCCCTTCTTCCTTAAGAATTCAACTAAAATACTTTGCCTTTACAACGTATTTGCAACAGCCCACTCCAATCAGGACTTATCACACTGCCTGTATTGGAACTCTTAGTGATCACTTTACACTTCTGGATATTAAAAACACTCATTTCAACATATAACAAGACTTGATCTAATAACCAACAGGCTACTGATGAGAATGAACGGTTTGGTGTGAGTAGTACGAAAATGATCCTAAGATGATCAAAAGATTTTCTGTTGGAAGGGTGCTGATTTGAGCGAATAAGTATGTAAACTTTTTAGGAGCGCTCGGAGATCTTTTGAAGTATGCAAACAAGCTGTTATAATTCAATTGTGAGCTGAAAAGAACCCTGACTTGCTTGGCACACTCTTCCGTTAATATATATTATTTTCTTAACAGTCGGGAAGGACATAGCAACGTTATCCTGAATCTCTGAACAGATGAATCGCTGTCATCTTTATGAGAATTAAATGTTCTTTAATGAACGCATTTAATCTTTCTTTTGCTCAGCACCGTTCTGAAGTGCTTTTCTAGAGGAGTTCCTTTTATAGTAACTATATTTAGCATCAGAACATGCAGTCTCTACTTGGTCTCTCTTCTTTGGGAAAATATCATAAATGCGGATCAATCTTGGAGCAGATGTATATACGTTGACTTTGAGATGGTGTAATACTTCGAATGTATTAAAGCAATCAGAGAATGTCTTTGAGTAATAAATGGTCCTTTAAGTGATCCGATTCTGTTAAGCGGTTGAGAGTCTTTTTAGCTTTGGCCAGTTAGAAAGATACATCATTATTTGCGTTGGATGGTTGAACTGATATATGTCAAATATATGAACCGCAGTGTTGTCATGTTTTTGTCATACGCCAAAATTCTTGGGAATAATATTTTCTTCAACAATTTCTCCCTTTTTGGTGATGACAAAACCCAGCTGGAAGATTTATACAGCATAAGATTTAATATGTGCGAAAGAATTGTATTTCATTAAGTGAATGAAATTACAATGTTCAAAATATTTCACAACAATTAGGTGACTTATTTCCCTTCTTTGAACCTTAGCTTTGTTCCCCAGCTTTAGCTTTGCCTTCATTTTCACTTGACTCACGTAGTTCCTTCATTACAGATAGTTCTGCTTCTTGAATAGCCTTTTGCCGCTCTCTTTCCCCCTTTTTGACATCACCGTGTACGAGGAAAGTCAAAATTTCCGCAAGTTGAGCATCTTGGGCATCGAGGCGTTGTTCAAGATTTGTCTGCAGTCGAGTCATTTGCTCCGAAAGACCAAGGCACATGTTGAGATGTTTAGAGTTGTGTTTGGTTTGCTTGATAGAGAAACTTGTTTCTATGGATGAAATATCAGTGCGAAGAGCCGACTTTACCGATTGAAAGGCCTCTTTTAGATCAAATTGTCTGTGATTGAGTGCCAGAATTGATTGATCCATAGTGATCAATCTTGCTAGAATTCTGAAAGCTTTATTCTAGAGCTTTTTCTTGAGATACATGTTCTTCAAGTTTGTCTTCTCCAGATAATAAGCTGTGCTCAAGAGAGATCAATTGAGAGGAGGGCAGCTTCTCAGCAATTTGTAATGGTTCTGGCTCATATAGTTCAGCTGTAATATTCTCAATGATCTGATCAATATCCTCAGTGGAGGCAGAGCTTTTAGAACCGGTTTCAGTTGGTGCCTCCGGCTGAGTTGGCGTTGTATGCAATTCCTTGTGAGATGTCAACAGCTGTTCTGAATGAGCTGTTGAATCATCCTTGGTGGGGTCAACTGTTGAAGAGACTGTTTGTTCTTGAAAAATGACAGCTTTATCAATGCCAGATAAAAATTGCTCTGCCTCATCAATAGAAACAGTTTCAGCAGCTGAAGGATCAAGTAGAGGCAGTTGGGTAGAATGATCCATTGCAGATATTGTTTGAGAGTCAGATGGAATGTCGGTGGTAAGCTGATGACTCTTGTTTCAGCACCTGGAAGATCTTCAGCCAAGATATTTGTTGTAGAACGAGGCATAGTGGTTTCTTCAACACCCGGTTGAGCTGCCATGGTACGTGCTGGTGAAGAAGATTTGGTGATTGTACCGGGTGGATGATGAATCCTTTTCAGTAAGGATGACTGGACACTGTTCAGAGCTCAGATCTTCATGAATGTCCATCAGAGAGTCTAACGTTGTTTGATCTGTAACAGTGGGGAGATTAAGATCTTGTCGCATTTGAGCGACTCTCATAGCCAGTGACAATGCGTCCATCTCAAGTTGAGAAATGACCGCCGAATCATCCTTGGCAGTAGGACAAAAAGGGTCAAAATTATCTCTTTTAGACTGGATGATGATTCGTAGAGCGCTTTCCTTCATTTGAAGTTCCAGAAAGTCTCGTCGTTGAAGAGCGGTCTGAATATCAGCCGTTTCTGCCCATTCCAAAATGGACCGCTCCAGCTTAGCAGCTGCTTTAATTTTGCCGATTTCAAGTAGCGAATCAAACGTTACAGTCGTCTGATACTGAACCCATTTATCAAACATCTTGATCTTTTTCTGAACAGCCTACTTCACACGTTTTCTTGCGAGTACGATGGCTGTATGAACTGCGTTGTTTCGAGGTGGGTTTTCAATTTCTGTCTCTGTAATTTTTTAAGGGAACTCCAGAATAAGAGGATTCAATTTCTGTCTATGTAATTTTAATCCCTTTCAACTTAGTGGCAGAGATTGCAGGGATTGGAGCAGGGACGAGAGGGGCAGAAATATGCTCGACCAGTTTGATCTTTACTGGTTGTGTAGTTCTCTTCTTCTTAAAAACTTGGACAACTGGAACATCATCTTTGGATTCATCATCGGAGCTTGTTTTCAGAACCAGCTTCCTCTTTGATTCCTTGGCGGTTGAAGCGGTTGTGAATTATTTCTTTTGTTTGACAAACTCTTCTCCGGTTTCAGTTTTGATGGAGACTGTCTCCTCGGCTGGTCGATTTTTTTGGATAAATTTTTCAACCGTTACCCAGGTGAAGATCTTAGTTTTGCCAAATTCAATCATATTAACCGGTTGAACCCCGACATCAAGTAGCATATGGCAGATTTGAACCGCAAAGCCTTGCGATTGATTCTCTTTATTGATCATGGCCACCAATATTCTGAAGAGAACGTCAGACCAGTTAACTTGCAAGTTGGATGAGATAGTGGCCATAACCAGAAATTTCTCCAAAGGGATTTTATCATAAGCACCAGCTTTGGCAAGCAATCTTTTGGCAACAATATCTGCCAGCAGTCTGAATTCAATCTTTAAGTGTCGTTTTTGACAAGTTGGATGGGATATTGGAGAGTCGGTGTCTGAGAAGGCATTACGCCAGATACCAATATTACCATTAGGCAGTGTAGAGAAATCAGTCACTCCTTCCGTTGGTAGGCTGAACAATTCAACAAACATCTTCTGTGTAAACAGAAGTTTTTTGTTTTGGATGACACAGATAATTTCGCCGTTCTTCATGTACGCAGATTCAAAGAATTCCTTCAGTAATGTGTTTGAGTTGTTGAAGCGGCAGCCCAGAAAAGAGCAAAGCCCAGATTGTTCAATTGTGCGAAACATGGCTTTCATTGCTTTGTTGGGCATGGCAAATATGGACGCGAAGTTAATAGCGACTGCATTCTGAGCAATTGAGGCAGCCATTTTCTAGATTTATCTCGAGTGTTCGAACTTAGTACCTGCAGGTTAGATGAATATGCGATAGAGTTTGCAATAGCAAGGTAAGCTCAGCACGATTGCAAATGAAGAGTATGTATTTGCGGTTCAGATTATCACTAGTCAGTCCACGTGGAGGACTTTTAGTGGAGAGAATTTTGTAGTCTTTGAAAAATTTTGGGCGGCGGTAAAATAATTGATTTTGAAATTTCAAAAGTAAAAACTATCACGTCATTCAGAAGCAGTTGAAAAGTTGAGTAATTTTTATGCAATGACGTGGAAGTATCTCGCCCAAGTAAAATTAACCGTATGTGTAATGTAGTTAGGAGGAAACGATTGAGAAGTCTATTTAATTAATGACTTAACCATTTTTCCCCCCTAAACATGTGGATTGAAGACTAATCCTGGATAATGAACCGTCGATGGCTTAGACAGAAAGCCTCTTTAAATTCTAGTGTCTGTCAACATGAGAGAGAGAGACCCTTCAATCACTTTATCTATAAAAACAAGTAGAGAGGTTACTTTTACACACAGCACATATCAACATGGCGAAAGCAGGCAGTTAAAATGAGCCGGATCTAGTGAAAGAATTTGAAGAATCATTGATAGCTTCCCGCAAGGCTGCTTATGAAGATAGGGTTTTTGAGAAGACGCTGGCAGTCTGGTCAAAGGTCGAAGAGCTTCGGTCCTCCATTGATGGAGGACTGGGGCTTACTGCTAAGGAGATGTCACTCCTGAAAAAATATCAACGACTCCTTTATGTCGCTGATGCATCATACGCCTTTTCAGATGATGGCGTTTACCTCCTCATGCTCTTAAAAGAGTAGAGGACTCTGAGGAAGATTGCTTCCTCATATGACTTTTTACGTACCTCTACCAGTAAGCTGAACGCTTGGTTGCGCAACTGGTTGAGGGCAGTAGAAGATGAAGTTAGGGATGTAAGATGCAAGTTGTTTTAATGAAATATTTTTATTTTATATTACTGACTGTTTCTTTATATTTTCGTTTATTTCCTGCAGTACAAACCGAACAAACAGAAGAACTAAAAATATATTAAGATAAATCAATTAATCCAAACATATTTCGAAAATGAGAAAACTTAGCTTCTGGTAATGGTTTTGTGAAAATATCAGCTGTTTGTTGATCTGTATTAACATATTCGAGCCGTATTTCTTTCTTCATGACGTGTTCTCGGATGAAGTGATGTCTGATATCAATATGTTTTGTCCGAGAGTGCATAACTGGATTGTATGTGATTGCTATTGCGCTGGTGTTATCGCAAAAAATAGGTGATTCAGTAACTTGGATGCCATAATCTTTTAATTGTTGTTGTATCCAAAGCATCTGAGCACAACAACTTCCATCCGCAAGGTATTATGCTTCAGCGGTTGAAGTAGCAATTGATGTTTGTTTCTTACTGAGCCATGATATCAACCGTTCGCCTAAAAACTGACATGAACCTCTTGTACTCTTTCTGTCAACTTTTCACCCCGCATAATCTGCATCTGAGTATCCTACAAGATTATGACTTGAATCTTTGGGATACCAAAGACCCACATTAGCAGTTCCTTTAAGATATTTAAGAATGCGTTTAGCGGCTATAAAATGAGATTGGATAGGTTTAGCTTGAAATCGTGCACATAAACAAACCGTAAACATAATGTCCAGTCGACTGGCAGTTAGGTATAGCAAAGAACCAATCAACCCTCTGTACATTTTTGTGTCAATAGAGATTCCCCCTTCGTCTTTATCCAGCTTAATTGATGAACTAATTGGGGTTGAAGATGGAGAGCAATTTTCCATGTCGAATTTTTTTAGCATGTCTCGAGTAAATTTGGCTTGATTGATAAATATACCATCTTTGGACTGCTTGACTTGCAGTCCTAAAAAGTAATTTAATTCGCCCATCATGCTCATCTCAAATTGCTCCTGCATCATCTTGGAGAATCTTTCACACAGCTTAGGGTAGTTGATCCAAAAATAATATCATCCACATATATTTGTACAAACAATGAATGATCATTTTTTGAGAATTTAAACAGCGTTTTATCAACCGTTCCGATTGTGAAACCATGCTCAAGCAAGAAATTGGTTAAGGTGTCATACCATGCTCTTGGAGCCTGTTTTAGTCCATATAGAGCTTTGTCAAGTTTGTAAACATACTCAGTGAAGGTGTGATTGACAAAACCAGGTGGTTGTTCTACATGAACTTCCTCATTTAACAATCCATTCAAGAAAGCAGATTTAACATCAATTTGATACACTATGAAATATTTAAATGCTGCAAATGCTAAAAATATTCTAATGGCTTCTAACCTGGCGACAGGGGCAAAGGATTCATCAAAGTCTATACCTTCTTCTTTTCTATAGCCCTGAGCTACAAGTCTAGCCTTGTTTCTTATAATCAAACCGTTTTCATCCATTTTGTTTCTGAATACCCATCTAGTTCCAATAACATGAGTGTTAGTAGGCCGAGGGACTAGATGCCAAACTTTACTTCTTTCAAACTGATTAAGTTCTTCTTGCATGGCCTCTATCCAATTTGAGTCAAGTAATGCATCATCAATTTTCTTAGGTTCTATCTGAGAAACAAATGCAGCATGCATAACTTCATTTATCATTTGATTTCTAGTTCTAAGAGGAGCAGTAGGGTTACCGATGATTAGCTCAAGTGGATGGTCCTTTTTCCACTGGAGACATGGTCCATATGGATTTAGCTAGGTAGGTTGAATAATTTCTTCTTCTTGATCCAGTGCTACTTCAATCTGCATTTGTTGGATGTCCGCCGGTTCGTTCACCTGTTAAGTTTGTTCTTGAGCGGTTGATTTTTCTTTTGATGTGATTCCCCCTATTTTTCTCAGATCTACCTCATCATCACTGCTTGCTTCAAGGTTAGTTGCATCAAGATTATTTATTAAATCATGTATATTGTTACTATTGTTGTCATGACATATAGATGATTCATCAAATACGATGTGTATAGATTCTTCAACATTGAGAGTTCTTTGATTATAAACTCTGTATGCTTTACTCACTGTTGAATATCCTAAAAAGGTGCTATTATCAGCTTTAACATCAAAAGCGATGAGATATGTTTTCCCATTAATGTGAATGAAACACTTACAACCAAAGATTGGAAAGTATCCCACTTCTGGCTGCTTGCCGGTCCAAATTTCATATGGAGTTTTCTCATGATTCTTATTGATCATGGACCGGTTTTGAGTATAACAGGCTATGTTGATGGCTTCAGCCCAAAACCTTTGTGAGATACCAGATTCGGTTAGCATGGTTCTAGTTGCTTCTTTCAATGTGAGGTTTCTTCTTTCAGCTACTCCGTTTTGTTGCGGTGATCTTGCTGCTGAGAATTCATGTTTTATGCCATGATCTTCAAGATAGGATGACAAGAATCGATTTAGAAATTCAGTTCCTCTGTCACTCCTGATTCTGTCAACTGCTTCACTTTTCTCGTTTTGAAGTCTTTTGAGCAGCTTGATTAGTAGATCAGCGGTTTGGTCTTTGGAGTTTAGGAATGTTACCCATGTAAATCTGGAGAAATCATCAATTACTACTGAGATTGTATTTCTTTCCCCCTAACCTTGTTACAGGTATTGGTCCGAACAAGTCCATATGAAGAAGTTCCAGGCATCTTGCTGATGAGTTTCTTCCTTTGCTCTTGAATGTTGACCGGACTTGTTTACCTAACTAACAAGCATTGCAAATTCTATCTTTGGCAAAATCAATGTTAGGTAATCCAGATACTAATTTAAGTTTGCTGATAGTGGCAATAAATTTGAAATTGAGATGATTGAGCCGTTTATGCCAAAGCCAATTTTTTTTCCATTTAAGGCGACAAAACAGGTAGGTGCGCTAAGACAGTCATCATTCCATTTAACTTTGTATGTATTTGGCTTTCTATGACCAGTTAACATGATATTACCTGCCGCGGTTTTGATAGTACATATGAGTTTTTGAAATTCTATGGTGTAACCATTGTCACATAGTTTACTTATGCTTATCAGGTTAAAACATAGATTCTCTACAAGAAGTACATCTCTAATAATAATTTTATTGTGGATAATCTTACCTTTACCAACAGCTTTACCTTTAGAATTGTCACCGAAAGTGATTGTTGGACCTTTGTAGTTGATTACTTCTGACAAGAGATCCTTGCTTCCAGTCATGTGTCTAGAGCAGTAACTATCCAAGAACAAGATTGATTCCTCCAAGTTCTTTTTCTTTGACACCTAACATTATTGAAAAGAGAGATTGGTACCTTTCCTATTTGGGTCCTGAGCTTATTATACCCTTAGGAATCCACACTTGAATTATCCTGAAGGATTTTTCATGATGTGTCCTAAGGAAAGAGCTGTTATGTGCATAATCAGATGGTGTATGCAGTGTCTTTTTCTTTCCAGTATGTTGTTTAGACCATCTGTCATTCTCACTCAACCGGTATCTCTTTTGAATAGGTCGGCTATTGTGGTAATGGTTCCGTCTAGTTTTTGAATGATTTTCGGTTGATCCTGACTTTCTGCTGGCCCAACCTGAACCGTTGTGAACGGTTGTATTATTCATTCGTCTGAGCCATGATCGGTTGGTTTTAGCATTTTCAATTTTGACGTATCCTAAACCACATTGCCTTCTGTTATTTTCAAGATTTACATTCTGAGTACTTTGATCTTCAGGTTCATCATGTTCATATACCGTACTAGATGACAAATTTAATTCGTTTTAAATTGCTTTTTTCTAGTAGCGGTTGAGTTTGTGCTCCTGAGGTGCTGCATTCATTAATGCTATAAGCTAGCCCGGTTCTGTCTCCGGCTGGCTTCTGCATTTCCTGCATCCTATTCAGAGAATCAGAGGACTTGTTCCAAGTGTTAACTGTATTTATCAGCCGTTTGTTTTCTTTCAAAGTAGCATTGAACAATCTTCGCAGATCATTGTTCTCAGCCGTTAGCAAACTTAACTTTACCTTCAAACCGTTAACCTCTTTTTGATGCGAACAGCTAGAGAGAGTTAACTTGTTTTCCAAGTTTTGTTTTTCTGTTTTGGCATCATTGAACTGCTGTGATAGCCTCTTAAACTCATCTACCATGTCGTGAAGTACGGTGACAAGATCTCCTCGGTTGAATTCATCAGAGTTAAAGTCAAATACCATTTCATCAGTTGATTCTTGATCTTCTTTGGCCATGAGACACTCTACTTTCTCATCTTCGCTTTCACTTGAGTATTCTTCAGAAATAGATTTTTCAGATTCTGATTCAGCCCATTTGCCTTTGTTTCTTCTGCAACTAGGACTCGCTGACTTTTCTTTTTGATGAATCTTTTGTTGTCTTTAACTACGTCTTCTGTCACCTGATTTCTTTTCATCTTTTCTGGGCCTGTTGCATTCTGCAATAAAGTGTCCTTTCTTTCCACAGTTAAAACAAGCTTGACCATCATCAGTATGGTCCTTGTTGAAGTGAGGTTTATTCATTTCTGATTGATTCTTACGCATGAATTTACTAAATTTTTTAACAAATAAAGACCTGGATTCATTGCTTAATTGCTCGGCCGATTTCTTACTTGAGGACTCTTTGACCGGAAGAATCACTATGGTAGCTGACAGTGACTTTGTTTGTTGCTGATGTGGATGGATCCTCTTCAGTTCGTATTCCTAGCACGAACTCATATGCCTTAAGGTCGGCGAAGAGATCATGAAGTTCCAGTTTTTCAGATCTTTTGATTCTCGCATTGCTATAGTGTTTACATCCCATTCTCTAGGAAGAGCTCGCATAACCTTTAAAGCAATTTCTCTGTTGGAATATTATTTCCCGAGTGAGGTGAGTTCGATGATGATACTGCTAAACCGTTCGTCAAATTCTGCAAGAGTTTCTCATGGCTTCATCTTTGCGTTGTCAAACTTCTGGATAGCCACAGTCAACATGTTTTCCTTAGTCTGATCATTGCCTTCGCATAGTTGAGTAAGTTTTTCCCATATTTCCTTCGCAGTAGTGCAGGTCTTGATCTTGGCGAACATATTCTTGTCCAGTGTTTTATAGAGAATATCTTTCGCAAAGTTATCCAAATTTGCTTTCTTTTTATTCTCAGCTGTCCATTCAGATCTGTGCTTTTCAACCATCTGAGGAGCACCTTCAGTTATTGTTGCAGCTGTATTCATCTTCAGAATTCTCATTGGCCCGTCAGTGAATACATAACACATATCGTCATCTTGGGCTGCTAAATGTGCTTGCATGCGAATTTTCCAATAATCATAATCTTCTTTATAGAACATTGGAATTTTATTGAAAGAAGCCATAAAGATGTCAATGTTTGAGAAAACCCCGCTTTGATACCACTTGTTGGGATCGAGAAAGAGTTTAGAGGGGGGGTGAATGAACTCTTTCAAATTTTCCTATTTAAAATTAGTTTTTCAAACGTTTTTAGGCGGTTGAAAATTCTTTCTCGAACGGTTGGAAAGTTGAACCACTGATGAGTGCGGAAAACGGTTCACAATTTCCAATGACGGTTCAAACACTTTTAACAGACTTATCAAATTGCGGTTAAAAATGTAAGAGCTTACGATAAGTAAATAACACAAGATTTTTATGGATATTCGGAGATTGAATACTCCTACGTCACCCCTTCTTTCTTTTCCAGGAAGGATTCCATTAAAAGATTTTGGCTTTACTCAGGACTTATCACACTGCCTGTATTGGAACTCTTAGTGATCACTTTACACTTCAGGATATTAAAAACACTCATTTCAACATATAACAAGACTTGATCTAATAACCAACAGGTTACTGATGAGAATGAACGGTTTGGTGTGAGTAGCACGAAAATGATCCTAAGATGATCAAAAGATTTTCTGTTGAAAGGGTGCTGATTTGAGCGAATAAGTATGTAAACTTTTTAGGAGCTCTCGGAGATCTTTTCAAGTATGCAAGCAAGCTGTTATAATTCAATTGTGAGCTGAAAAGAACCATGTCTTGCTTGGCACACTCTTCCGTTAATATATACGATTTTCTTAACGGTCGGGAAGGACATAGCAATGTTATCCTGAATCTCTGAATAGATGAGTCGTTGTCGTCTTTATGAGCATTAAATGTTCTTTAATGAACGCATTTAATATTCCTTTTGCTCAGCACCGTTCTGAAGTGCTTTTCCTGAGGAGTTCCTTTTATAGTAACTTGTATTTAGCATCATAACAAGCAGTCTGTACTTGGTCTCTCTTCTTTGGGAAAAGATCATAAATGCGGATCAATCTTGGAGCAGATGTATATACGTTGACTTCAAGATGGTGTAACACTTCGAAAGTATTAAACCGGTCAGAGAATGTCTTTGAGTAATAAATGGTCCTTTAAGTGATCCGGTTCTGTTAAGCGGTTGAGACTCCTTTTAGCTTTGGCCGGTTAGAAAGATACATCATTATTTGAGCTGGACGGTTGAACTGATATATGTCATATATATGAACCGCAGTGTTGTCTTTTTTTTGTCATACGCCAAAATTCTTGGGAATAATATTTTCTTCAGCAACCATGCTAATCAAGATACTAATTAAAATGTTAACTCAATTAACAAATTAATTAAAATACTATCCCTACTAATCTTTAAATATAATACTCTAACTAAAATAAAGAGCACAAGCACTAAATCTTTGAAGGTTTTAAAATCTTAAAATCACCTAATAAATAAATTAGGCTTTAACAGACTAACACTTCATAAATTAATTAAAATACCCCATTCTTAAAATAAAATACCACATTAAAATTTTCGCCAAAAGTAGTCACCGGTCTTTTTCCTCGATCCCGCCCCGAATAATCGCTTGAAACATGAAACTCAAGAAAACATGTAACGTGCATCACATAAGCATAATTAATTTAAAATAATGCATTTGAATAAATCATGCATCGCTATAAATCATTTTAAACTTAAATAAATAAATTAACAATTAAATAAATGCATGGGTTACACGTGTACTGAATTTAGGCTCTACAGTTCTTCTCCCATTTATATAAATTTCGTCATCGAAATTAAATATTACCAAAAAAATCCGGGTAGCGGCTTCTCATATCTGCCTTGGTCTCCCTATTGGCTTCCTCCACTGATTGATTCAACCACAGGACCTTGACCAACTTGGTCACCTTGTTCCGAAGCCTCCGCTCCTGTCTGTCTAGGATTTGGATAGGTCTTTCCTCGTAAGACAGGTCTGGAGCCAACTGTAACGGTTCGTAGCTCAAAACATGCGAAGGATTCGCTAAGTAATTTCTCAACATCGAGACATGGAACACATTGTGTACCCCGGTTAGATTCGGCGGAAGGGCAACAAGATAAGATAGTGTCCCAACTCTTTCAAGAATCTCGAACGGTTCAATAAACCTCGGACTCAGCTTGCCTCTTTTCCCAAATCTCATAACATCCTTCATAGGTGCTATCTTTTACAAAAACGTGGTCTCCTACGGAAGACTCTATATCCCTTCTTCTCTTATCAGCATAGCTCTTTTGACGACTCTGTGCGGTCTTCATCCTGTCTCGGATATTGACCACCAGATCTGCAGTCAGCTTAACTATCTCTGGACCAAGTTCTGCTCTCTCACCAACCTCATCCCAATGAATTGGTGATCTGCACTTCCTTCCATACAATGCCTCGTAGGGAGCCATACCTATAGATCCTTGAAAACTGTTGTTGTAGGTAAACTCCACTAGAGGTAGCTTCGATTCCCAAGTCCACTGGAAATCGATCATACATGCTCGCAATAAATCTTCCAAAATCTGAATCACTCGCTCAGACTGGCCATCTGCCTGCGGGTGAAAAGCTGTACTGAATAGCAACTTCGTCCCCATGGCTGCATGCAAACTCTTCCAAAAGGACGATGTAAACCTCAGGTCCCTGTAGGACAGAATAGAAACTTGGATTCCGTGCAATTGGACTATCTCTCTGATATAGAGCTCTGCATACTGAATCATGGAGAAAGTCGTCTTCACTGGCAAAAAGTGCGCTGACTTGGTAAGTCGATCCACTATAACCCAAATAGCATTGGATACTCTGACTGACCTCGGCAAACCAAAAATGAAATCCATGGTGATATTTTCCCATTTCCACTCGGGAATAGGTAGTGGCTTAAGCATCCCTGCTGGAATCTGATGCTCCGTCTTCACTTGCTGAAAAGTGAGACATTCAGACACAAATCGACAGATGTCTTTCTTCACACCTGGCCACCAATACAAGATCTGCAAGTCTTTGTACATCTTGGTACCTCATGGATGAATGGAATACGGAGATGCATGTGCCTCTGTTAGAAAATCGTCTCTGATCGAATCAACACTAGGCACCTACATCCTACCTCTGTACCTCACAATACCATCGGACACTGTGTAGAGTACATTTCCCTTGGCCTCATCCTTCAGTCTCCATTTCTGCAACTGCTCATCTGAAGACTGACATTTACGGAGTCGGTCAAACAACGAAGACTGGACTGTCAGATTAGACAGTTTAGGAGCCCTGCCCTTAGGATAAACCTCTAATCCAAAACTCTAAATCTCTGCCTGAAGAGGTCTCTGCACTGACATCTGCTCTACGACTGCAACTTTCCTGCTCAAGGCGTCTGCCATAACATTAGCTTTTCCCGGATGGTAGCTAATTTCGTAATCTTAGTCTTTTACCAATTCCAACCATCGTCTCTGTCTCATATTCAGCTATTTCTACGTGAAGAAATACTTGAGACTCTTGTAATCAGTAAATATCTTGCATTTCTTGTCGTACAAGTAGTGTCTCCATATCTAAAAACGCAAAGACAACGACAGCTAACTCAAGATCGTGAGTCAGGTAGTTCTTCCCATGCACTTTCAACTGCCTAGAAGCATAAGCTATCACCCGACCATGCTGCATCAACACTGCGCCTAACCCGAGCTTAGATGCATCGGTGTATAACATAAAACCTCCTAGCCTTGATGGTATGGATAACACAGGCGCTAAAATAAGGGCTTGCTTCAAAGTATCGAAGCCTTTCTGACATTCATCACTCCACACGAATTTAGCATTCTTCTTGGTTAGTGAAATGAGCGGGCAATGCTATCGACGAAAACCCTTGAATAAACTTACGGTAGTAACCTGCTAAACCCAGAAAACTGCGGATCTCTGAAGCATTCTTCGGCTCAACCCTTTCCTTAACGGCTGCCACCTTCGCTGGATCCACCTCAATCCCACTGCTAGACACTAGGTGACCCAAAAACGCTACCTTCTCCAACCAGAATTCACACTTACTGAAATTCGCAAATAACTTGCGACTCTGCAAGGTCTGTAGAACTATACTCAAGTGTTGACTGTTGTGGCGCCCTTAGCTCCTAATCTTTATTACAATGCACTTTGATTAGGGTTAACTAAATACAGCGGAAAACGAGTTTAAAATTTCTTTACAATGAGCCCAAAATATCTCTCCTATACTTTGAAAACTAAAAATAGTATTTAATCTCACATCATAAAAATGCCCACACGTAATCAAAACCAATCATATACAAACAACTCATATCCTCGGGACATGCCCCTGTATATAAATACATATACAAATATACTGGGAACAAAATATACATCTCAACTCAAACTGTGACTCCCTCCAGAAGTACCCTCTCCGGTCTCCTGATATCCTGGAGTACCTGCCATTGTCCACACACAAAGACAACAACAGCACCCCCTTGGGGGTGAGCAAAGCTCCGTATGGAACAACCATCATATATACCACAAGTATCTAAACAATGATATATGGTATGCAATGCATGTATGTCGTGATGGTATCAGGTCAAATGCCCATCCACTGAGCACATGTCAGAATCAAACGAATCGCTATCAAATCAATGCTCGAGCTGGCACACCGGCCTCAATAAGAGATACTCGTATGATAGCGTCGACGAAGCGCCATCAAATCCCAAATCTCATATAAATCGTCGGGGCCACAAATTTCTATACTTTAAGGGTCACATAATACCAAACATAGCATTGTGTTCACAAACCCCAGAATCCAATAAAATCATATCGGGGTATCCAAGGATCATAGCTCAACGTGCATGTCATGTATCGATGTATGCATCAAAGGATGTGTGTTAACAAAACATTTATTTTATACATCGATATTCCAATCACCTTTTCATGTATGCCACATAAACTCAACAAATAAGGCATATAGACATGAATTCTCATTCCAATCAATCAAACCAATCCAACATATATCATATAATACAGATACATGTCGTATGTTATCCGATCGCGACATACCTCAATTCTTCGTTTCCAGTTGATGTACCCTGAAGATATCGGTATAATACTTTATCTACATCAATAACATGCTCATTACAATCAATAACATAATCCAAAATCCTTAATATGAGTTTCAAATATCATTTGAAACTTCAAAAATTCATATCAAATCCAAATCATATGATAATTCAATTCCGACTTCGAATATGAGTTTATTGTCGGTTATTCTACTACATATAGGAATTTGAACTTCAAATACATGCTATTCCAGCACTTTAATATTTAGACCTGCTGGAACCCGAAGAAATTTAACTCAGTCAGAAGCCCTTGACGCGACGATTCCGAATATATAATTGGTTTCGCGTTTAGACAGCGTTTCGAAGTCGATTCGGACGAAGGAATTTGATTTTCTCTCGTACTCTTTCGAAGATATCGAATAGGAAATGAAGAAGAAAAGAGGAAAAAGTTATTCTTATCTCCCACTGCTTCGGCGCTCGGGCGGTAGAATTCTCGCGCCCGAGCGTGAGACGTTTTGCCCCCGAGTTTTGTTTGTACCGCGCTCGGGCGGTCACAAATTACCGCTCGGGCGCGGCATGTTCTGTCCAAATACCACTTGTATCGCTTGGGCTGTCAAAACTACCGCTCGGGCGCGAAGTGTTCTGCCCGAACACAAACTTTACATACCCTGGCGCTCGGGCGGTCATTTTCTACCGCCGGGCGCCACACGTTCTGTACAAATATAAATTTTTGTACTATATTGGCGTCCGCCTTCTCCACTTGAGCTCTTACAACGTAAATTCATATCCAATACTTATTTTCTCATTTTCATTTCCATGATATACATCAAATACATAATCACATGACAATTTCATAAATTATCGATAATCACATAAGATTTATGATAATACGATGCACGGTCCTTACATTTCTCCCTCACTTAAAAGATTTCGTCCTCGAAATCTCAAACATCTCTATATACATAACATTGGCAAACATATATATATGTCATCAGTTATAGTACATATCAAAACTAAAATCAGTAAATGGATCAGTATACATCGAATACAATGGAACAGGTGAAATAACATCAAATAAATGTGGATATGATTCTCGCATCTTGCTTTCCAAATCCCACGTCGATTCCTCCACTCCATGTCGTGTCCATTGTACTCGAACCAATGGAATCGATTTATTTCGCAATATCTTTTCCTTCGATCCATAATGCGAACAGGTTGTTCAACATAGGAAAGAGAAGGATCAAGTTGAACCTCGTCAGGTGCAAGTACATGTGATGGATCTGGCTCATATTTCCTCAACATAGAAACATGAAACACATCGTGAATGGCAGATAGAGCTTGTGGCAATGCCAATCGATAAGCAAGATCGCCAACTCGATCAAGAATCTCGTATGGGCCAACATATCGAGGCGATAACTTACCTCGCATGCCAAATCGAACAGTGCCTCTAAAGGGAGATATTTTCAAAAACACTCTGTCACCTTTCTGGAATTCCAAGGCTCGTCTTCGTTTGTTCGCATAACTCGTTTGACGATCATGAGCAACTTTCATCCGTTTCCGAATCAACTGAACCTTCTCGTTCATTTCCTGTATCATTTCAGGTCCAGTCAATTGTCTTTCACCAATTTCATCCCAGAATAATGGTGATCTACATTGTCTCCAATATAGAGCTTCAAATGGTGCAATACCAATACTCATTTGGAAGCTATTATTATAAGAAAATTCAACCAATGGTAAGGAATCTTGCCATCCCATTCTGAAATCCATCATTTCGCACGTAACATATCCTCTAACGTTTGAATCGTACGTTCAGTTTGGCCACCAGTTTGAGGATGATAAGCAGTACTCATAGCCAAACGCGTACCCATCGCTTCCTGAAAACTACCCCAGAATTTAGAAGCAAATCTGGGATCACGATCAGATACAATAGAGACTGGCACACCATGCAGTCTCACAACATTCTCAATGTATAAACGGGCCATTCTCTTATAGGGATAAGTCCGCTCATACGGAAAAAAAATGTGCAAATTTCGAAAGCCAGGTCAATAATAACCCAAATAGCATCACAGCCCTTGGGCGAACGAGGTAAATGAGTCACAAAATCCATAGCAATATGTTCCCAATTCCATTTTGGGATTTCGAGACTATGAAGCAATCCTCCAAGTTTCATTCTCTCGGCTTTCACTTGCTGGCAGACAAGACATTTCGAAATAAACTCAGCAATGTCCTTCTTCATACGTTTCCACCAGAATTGAGGTCTCAATGTCAAATACTTCTTTCGACCTCCAGGGTGAATACTGTATTTGCTACAATGTGCTTCTCGAAGAAGGGCAAATTTCAAATCAGAATCATCAGGAACTACCAGCCGACCCTTAAGTCGTAAAGAACCATCAGAAAAAATTTGAAATCCAGACTGATGTCCAGCAGATACAAGTTCTTTCGACTTTTGGATTTGAGCATCGCTTCGTTGGGCCTTTCGTATTTTCGATATCAAGTTCGGCTCAATTTGCAATGCTGAGACAGTGACAGAATTCCATTTAGAGTGAAAAGTCCAACCAGAAGTACATATATCTTCATGTACCTTGGCGACACAAACAGATGCTAAAACAGAATCATGAACTTTCCGACTAAGGGCATCCGCAGTAACATCCACCGATCCAGGGTGATATTGAATCTCACAATCAAAGTCTTTCAGGAGATCCATCCACATACGTTGCCTCATATTCAAATCAGATTGAGAAAAGAGATATTTCAGACTCTTATGGTCCGAATAGATAACAAACTTCTCTCCGTACAAATAATGGCGCCAAATCTTCAATGCAAACACAATGGCAGCCAATTCAAGATCATGAACGGGATAACGAGTTTCATGAGATTTCAATTGACGAGACGCATAAGCAACCACTTTGCCATGTTGCATCAGAACACAGCCCAAACCTTTACCAGACACATCTGTACACACCACAAATCCTCCGGTACCTGAGGAAATAGTAAGCACAGGTGCTGTGGTCAATTTCGTCTTTAATTCAAGAAAACTAGCTTCACATTCATCTGACCAAATGAATCGCTGATTCTTCTGTGTCAGTTGAGTAATAGGTTTAGCTATTTTCGAAAATCCTTCGATAAAGCGACGATAATATCCAGCTAAACCCATGAAGCTACGGATCTCAGGAACATTCGTAGGTTTTGGCCAATTCAATACAGCTTCGACCTTCGCAGGATCAACAGATATTCCATGTCTCGAAATATGACGTGGCCCAAAAATACTACTTTGTCCATCCAGAATTGGCATTTGGACAATTTAGCATATAAATGACTAGTACGAAGAGTTTGAAGTATCAGTCTCAAATGTTCAGTATGCTCCTTTTTCGATTTCGAATAAACAAGCATATCATCAATAAACACAATAACGAATCGGTCAAGATAATCTGGGAAGACACGATTCATTAAGTCCATTAAAACAGCAGGAGCATTCCTGAGACCAAAAGGCATAACCAAGAATTCATAATGGCCATACCTCGTACGAAAAGCAGTTTTGGGCACATCTTCGTCTCGAACTCGTACTTGATGATACCCAGAACGAAGATCAATCTTCGAGCATACAGAAGTACCCTGAAGCTGATCAAATAAGTCATCAATACGAGGAAGTGGTGTGAGGCCCGGGGCCGAAGAGGGCGGGGGGTGATCGCCGGTGCCATCAGTTGCACGGACAATGAGCGGCTCCTGGCAGGCTTCTAGGTGGAGGGAACATGAATGAACCGACCCACACGGGAATGAGAGGGATTCCGAGATTGTTCAATGTAATGGACTGTACAGTTGAAGAGGGCTTAAAAGATTTGATTTGTACTACTCATATCACGAAGGTGTATCTTCTTTTCGGTAGCTCATCACATAAGAACTCCAAAGTTAAGCGTGCTTGACTTGGGGCAATTTTGGGATGGGTGACCTCCTGGGAAGTTTCCCAGGGTGCGTGTGAGTGAGGACATAAACGCGTTGGAAAGACTCGTCTTGATACAGTGAGGACAGTCGTCGAATCTGGGGCGTTACAGTTGGTATTAGAGCCGACCTCTCTTAGTACGGTGTGGTTCGGGGACGAACCAAGCGGAAGCTGGTGGGCATGTGAGGCCCGGGGCCGAAGAGGGCGGGGGGTGATCGCCGGTGCCATCAGTTGCACGGACAATGAGCGGCTCCTGGCAGGCTTCTAGGTGGAGGGAACATGAATGAACCGACCCACACGGGAATGAGAGGGATTCCAAAGATTGTTCAATGTAGTGGACTGTACAGTTGAAGAGGGCTTAAAAGATTCGATTTGTACTACTCATATCACGAAGGTGCATCTTTTTTCGGTAGCTCATCACATAAGAACTTCAAAGTTAAGCGTGCTTGACTTGGGCAATTTTGGGATGGGTGACCTCCTGGGAAGTTTCCCAGGGTGCGTGGTGAGTGAGGACATAAGCACGCTGGAAAGACTCGTCTTGATACAGTGAGGACAGTCGTCGAATTTGGGGCGTTACAGTTTGAGAGATGCTGATGTCTCGAAGACTGCTTTTAGGACTTGTTATGGTCACTACGAGTTCCTTGTGATTCCGTTCGGTCTGATGAATGCGCCAGCGATCTTCATGGATCTAATGAATCGCGTATTTCAGCCGTTCCTCGACCAGTTTGTGATAGTGTTCATAGATGACATTCTCGTCTACTCCAAGAGTCGGGAGGAGCACAGCAGGCATCTGACCACAGTGTTGCAGACATTGCAGAAGCACAAACTATTCGCAAAGTTCAGTAAGTGCGAATTCTGGTTAGAGAAGGTGGCGTTCTTGGGCCACATTGTTTCTAGCAGTGGCATTGAGGTAGACCCGGCGAAAGTCGCATGCAGTCAGAGATTAGGGTTGTGCCTCAGAATGCATTCGAGATCCGCAGTTTTCTTGGGCTAGCAGGATATTACAGGAAGTTCATTCAGGGATTCTCATCCATTGCCGTTCCACTCACAGCACTGACCAAGAAAAATGTGAAGTTTGTGTGGAGCGAGGAGTGTCAGAAGAGCTTCGATACTTTGAAGCAAGCTCTTATCTCAGCACCCGTTTTGGCTGTACCGTCAGGATCCGGTGAGTTTGTTCTGTATACCGATGCTTCGAAGCTTGGTTTAGGTGCAGTTCTGATGCAGCATGGGAGAGTGATAGCGTATGCTTCTCGACAGCTGAAAATCCACGAGAAGAATTACCCTACCCATGATCTGGAGTTAGCGGCCGTAGTTTTTGCCTTGAAGATTTGGAGGCACTATCTGTATGGAGAGAAGTGTCAGATCTTTACCGACCATAAGAGCCTCAAGTATTTCTTTACGCAGAAGGAGCTGAACATGCGTCAGAGGCGTTGGTTAGAGCTTGTGAAAGACTACGATTGTGACATTAGCTACCACCCAGGTAAAGCTAATGTAGTTGCGGATGCTTTGAGCAGAAAAGTCGCAGTGATGGCTCATTTGACGATTCAGAAACCTCTTCAGATCGAGATGCAGAGGTTTGATCTTGAGACTTACCCTCGAGGTAGAGTTCCTCGTCTATCTACCTTGACCATTCAGTCTTCCCTTCTTGCCCGTATTCGCAGTGGTCAGGCCGCAGATGAGCAGTTGGCACAGTGAAAGAAGAGAGATGAAGCCAAGGGCAGTGTTTTGTATTCAGTCAGCGACGGTATTGTGAGATACCGAGATAGGATATGGGTTCCTAGCAGTGATTCTATCCGAGCAGACATCTTATCAGAGGCCCATACGTCCGCGTACTCCATTCACCCTGGGAGTACGAAGATGTACAAAGATCTGCAGCTATTGTATTGGTGGCCCGGTATGAAGAAGGACATCAGACGGTTTGTGTCCGAGTGTCTGACCTGTCAGTTAGTGAAGTCCGAGCATCAGAGACCAGCAGGTTTGCTCAAGCCTCTCCCTATTCCCGAGTGGAAGTGGGAGAATGTTACCATGGATTTTGTGACCGGATTGCTGAAATCAGCCAGGGGATCGAATGCTATTTGGGTGATTTTAGATCGTCTTACCAAATCAGCGCACTTTTTGCCTATTAAGACGACTTTCACCATGATTCAGTATGCAGAGCTGTATATCCGAGAGATAGTCCGACTCCATGGTATTCCAGTTTCGATCGTATCCGACAGAGATCCCAGATTCACTTCCTCATTTTGGAAGAGCTTGCATTCGACTTTGGGTACGAAGTTGCTGTTTAGCACATCTTTCCATCCACAGACAGATGGACAGTCGGAGCGAGTTATTCAGATTTTGGAGGATCTTCTTCGCGCTTGCGTCATCGATTTCTCAGGGAGTTGGGAGTCGAACTTGCCACTGGTTGAGTTCACCTACAACAACAGCTTCCAGTCTTCTATTGGTATGGCTCCGTATGAAGCACTGTATGGCCGCAAGTGCAGATCTCCTGTTCATTGGGATGAAGTAGGAGAGAGAGCAGAGTTGGGTCCAGAGATTGTCCAGCAGGCAGCAGAGGTAGTAGTCAAGATCCGTGATAGGATGAGGACTGCTCAGAGCCGACAGAAGAGTTATGCACGTATTATAATTGCTCAGTACAGATTATTTTCAGCATGCCTCAGGACAGGATATGTTAACTCATGCATATTTTAATTCAGATTTTTACTCGTTACCTGCGATATATGCATGCTGAGTCTTTAGGCTCACTAGACTTGATTGTTGTAGGTACTGATGAGGCCAGGGCCGAGGGCAGGGACCAGTGAGCCAGCTTGGGTCGGCAGTAGTGGCACCCGAGGACCTCAGTGCAGCAGTCGTTATTTTATTCCGCAAACATTTTATCAGTCGTTGGATAATTTTAAATTGTGATTTTTGGTAAACTTTATTTTCTTCCGCTGCGATATTTTAAACATTGAACTTGATTCATCAGTCGATTTTATGAATGAGGCCATTTAAGTTCTTTTAAAAAGAAAATTTTAATTTTTCGCAAATTTTCAAGCAAGAAGTTATAGGGCCTTTTACAATTGGTATCAGAGCGGTGGTTCTGTATAGGGTTCTACTACTATTGACCGTGAGAAGCTCACGAAGCCACGTCTTCGGTCTGTAAGTTATTCAGTTCAGCATTTTGTTCAGCACTTTAGTTAAAGCATGAATTATTTTGTCAGCATGCTTCCAGATTTTCAGTATTTCAGTGTTCATTTAAAATAAATTATGGAATTATGCATGTTAGTTACGTATGGGTTATATTGGAACAGTATGCCCCCTAGACTGCATTTTAGAGCGCAACAGAGAGGAGGAGCCTCGCCGAGAGGACAGGGAGGAGCGTAGACCGGAGGGAGACCTACCACCTCCTCCACCGCCCCCACCGGACATGAGTGCCCAGATGTTTGCTGGGATGGCACAGTTCTTCGCACAGTTTGCGGGGGACAATGCCGCAGCCGTAGCCGGAGCCGCAGCCAGGCCGACAGGGCCCGAGGCTGTTTATGAGCGATTCATGAAGATGCGCCTGAAGGAATTCTCTGGGACATCTGACCCCATGGTTGCCGAGGGATGGATCAAATCCCTCGAGGTCATCTTTGAGTTTATGGAGCTGGGGGACGCAGACCGAGTCCGATGTGCCACCTACCTGTTCACTGGAGACGCCCGCTTATGGTGGGAAGGAGCTTCGGTAGCCTTGACTTTGGCTACTCTTTCATGGACCCACTTTACGGAAGTTTTCTACTCCAAGTATTTTTCTGAGGAGGTTCGCACCAAGCTGACCACCGAGTTCATGAGTCTGAGACAGGGGGATATGACGGTTACGGAGTTTATCCGTAAGTTCGAGAGGGGCTGTCACTTTGTGCCCCTGATCGCGAATGATGCCAGAGCCAAGCTGATGCACTTCCTGGTGGGCTTACGACCGATCTTGCGCCAGGATGTTAGGGTATCTGACCCTGCTACTTATGAGATTGCCGTCTCCAAGGCCTTAGCCGCAGAGCAGGATCTGCGGGATATCGAGAGGGATCGCCAGGGCAAGCGCCCAGTCCAGGCACCGCACCGCCCTCCTCCTCATCAGCATCAGCAGCAGAATAAGAGTCCTTTTAATGGACCTCCCAGGAACCGAGGCCAGCAGCAGCAGCAGCAGCGGGGACGCCTAGCCCCGAGGACTCAGGAGCACCCCGCCTGTCCCAGGTGCTCACATCGCCATCTTGGAGCATTCATGGCTGGCTCAGGAAAGTGTTTTAAGTGCGGCAGTCCAGACCACATGTTGCTGCAGTGCCCTCAGAGGAATCTGCCTACTTAGGGCTAGGGTTTTTGCTCTCCATGCCGCGGAAACCAACCCTGAGACTATGTTGTTGACGGGTACCTTTAAACTTTAAGTTATTATTTGAATTTCCGTGTTTTGGGAATCGGGATTTAGATTTGAACTTAGAACTGTTATAGGATTGCATGCTCTACTCAGATTCATTTTGGGGGAAATTAAGCTAGAAAAACCTTGACCTTTGCATGTCTATAAGTTTAGTTCTTGTAACTACTGGATTCAACTTAGAGCTTCGCTCTTTCAGGGAGAATTTTTATATCTCGTTCCGCTACCAAGGCCTTGATAGATTCAGGGGCCACTCACTCGTTTATTTCGGAGGTCTTTGCAAAATTTCTCAAGATCCAGACCATTGGGCTAGATACAGCCTTTTCAGTAGTGTTGCCGTCAGGCGAGGAGATGGCAGCCCCCAATGTTATCCGAGATATAGACCTTGAGTTGCACGGTAATCTTGTTTATGCGGATCTGATTGTGCTACCGATGCCGGAATTTGACATCATCCTAGGGATGGACTGGCTATTGAGGAACAGAGTGTTGATAGACTTCCAGCGGAGATCCGTTCTTGTCCGACCGCCAGGAATGGAGCAGTTCTTATTTGAGCCGGACAGATACTTTCCTTTACCGCGCATTATTCCGTATGTTCAGACTAGGAAACTCATGCATAGATGGTGTCGGGCATTTCTAGCGACCTTTTTATCTGTCCCCGAGGAACCCAGCCAGTCAGCCTTAGATGTTCCGATTGTCAGAGATTTCTTAGACGTTTTTCCCGAAGACGTCTCTGGTATGCCACCCGAGATAGAGGTGGAGTTTTCCATTGAGCTTATGCCAGGTACGGCTCCGATATCCAAAGCGCCGTACCGATTAGCACCGACAGAGATGGCAGAGCTTAAGAAGTAGATTCAGGAACTTCTCGACAAGGAGTTCATTCGCCCGAGCTTTTCTCCATGGGGCGCGCCAGTCTTATTTGTGAAAAAGAAGGATGGCTCGATGAGGCTTTGCTTTGACTATCGGGAGTTGAACAGGGTTACAATGAAGAATAAATACCCACTTCCGAGGATTGAGGATCTGTTTGACCAGTTGCAGGGAGCTTCGATTTTCTCCAAGATAGATCTGCGTTCCGGTTATCACCAGTTGAGGGTAAGAGATGCTGATGTCTTGAAGACTGCTTTTAGGACTCGTTATGGCCACTACGAGTTCCTTGTGATGCCGTTCGGTCTGACGAATGCGCCAGCGATCTTCATGGATCTTATGAATCGCGTATTTCAGCCGTACCTCGACCAGTTTGTGATAGTGTTCATAGATGACATTCTCGTCTAATCCAAGAGTCGGGAGGAGCACAGCAGGCATCTGACCACAGTGTTGCAGACATTGCAGAAGCACAAACTATTCGCAAAGTTTAGTAAGTGCGAATTCTGGTTAGAGAAGGTGGCGTTCTTGGGCCACATTGTTTCTAGCAGTGGCATTGAGGTAGACCCGGCGAAAGTCGCTGCAGTCAAAGATTGGGTTGTGCCTCAGAATGCATCCGAGATCCGCAGTTTTCTTGGGCTAGCAGGATATTACAGGAAGTTCATTCAGGGATTCTCATCCATTGCCGTTCCACTCACAGCACTGACCAAGAAAAATGTGAAGTTTGTGTGGAGCGAGGAGTATCAGAAGAGCTTTGATACTTTGAAGCAAGCTCTTATCTCAGCACCCGTTTTGGCTGTACCGTCAGGATCCGGTGAGTTTGTTCTGTATACCGATGCTTCGAAGCTTGGTTTAGGTGCAGTTCTAATGCAGCATGGGAGAGTGATAGCGTATGCTTCTCGACAGCTGAAAATCCACGAGAAGAATTACCCTACCCATGATCTGGAGTTAGCGGCCGTAGTTTTTGCCTTGAAGATTTGGAGGCACTATCTGTATGGAGAGAAGTGTCAGATCTTTACCGACCATAAGAGCCTCAAGTATTTCTTTACGCAGAAGGAGCTGAACATGCGTCAGAGGCGTTGGTTAGAGCTTGTGAAAGACTACGATTGTGACATTAGCTACCACCTGGGTAAAGCTAATGTAGTTGCGGATGCTTTGAGCAGAAAAGTCGCAGTGATGGCTCATTTGACGATTCAGAAACCTCTTCAGATCGAGATGCAGAGGTTTGATCTTGAGACTTACCCTCGAGGTAGAGTTCCTCGTCTATCTACCTTGACCATTCAGTCTTCCCTTCTTGACCGTATTCGCAGTGGTCAGGCCGCAGATGAGCAGTTGGCACAGTGGAAGAAGAGAGATGAAGCCAAGGGCAGTGTTTTGTATTCAGTCAGCGATGGTATTGTGAGATACCGAGATAGGATATGGGTTCCTAGCAGTGATTCTATCCGAGCAGACATCTTATCAGAGGCCCATACGTCCCCGTACTCCATTCACCCTGGGAGTACAAAGATGTACAAAGATCTGCATCTATTGTATTGGTGGCCCCGTATGAAGAAGGACATCAGACGGTTTGTGTCTCCAAGTGTCTGACCTGTCAGTTAGTGAAGGCCGAGCATCAGAGACCAGCAGGTTTGCTCAAGCATCTCCCTATTCCCGAGTGGAAGTGGGAGAATGTTACCATGGATTTTGTGACCGGATTGCTGAAGTCAGCCAGGGGATCGAATGCTATTTGGGTGATTTTAGATCGTCTTACCAAATCAGCGCACTTCTTGCCTATTAAGACTACTTTCACCATGATTTAGTATGCAGAGCTGTATATCCGAGAGATAGTCCGACTCCATGGTATTCCAGTTTCGATCGTATCCGACAGAGATCCCAGATTCACTTCCTCATTTTGGAAGAGCTTGCATTCGACTTTGGGTACGAAGTTGCTGTTTAGCTTTCCATCCGCAGACAGATGGACAGTCGGAGCGAGTTATTCAGATTTTGGAGGATCTTCTTCGCGCTTGCGTCATCGATTTCTCAGGGAGTTGGGAGTCGAACTTGCCACTGGTTGAGTTCACCTACAACAACAGCTTCCAGTCTTCTATTGGTATGGCTCCGTATGAAGCACTGTATGGCCGCAAGTGCAGATCTCCTGTTCATTGGGATGAAGTAGGAGAGAGAGCAGAGTTGGGTCCAGAGATTGTCCAGCAGGCAGCAGAGGTAGTAGTCAAGATCCGTGATAGGATGAGGACTGCTCAGAGCCGACAGAAGAGTTATGCACGTATTATAATTGCTCAGTACAGATTATTTTCAGCATGCCTCAGGACAGGATATGTTAACTCATGCATATTTTAGTTCAGATTTTTACTCGTTACCTGCGATATATGCATGCTGAGTCTTTAGGCTCACTAGACTTGATTGTTGTAGGTACTGATGAGGCCAGGGCCGAGGGCAGGGACCAGTGAGCCAGCTTGGGTCGGCAGTAGTGGCACCCGAGGACCTCAGTGCAGCAGTTGTTATTTTATTCCGCAAACATTTTATCAATCGTTGGATAATTTTAAATTGTGATTTTTGGTAAACTTTATTTTCTTCCGCTGCGATATTTTAAACATTGAACTTGATTCATCAGTCGATTTTAGGAATGAGGCCATTTAAGTTCTTTTAAAAAGAAAATTTTTAATTTTCCGCAAATTTTCAAGCAAGAAGTTATAGGGCCTTTTACAAGTGGGTACTTGTTTTTCACAGTAGCCCAATTCAGCTGCTTATAATCGATACACATTCGCATAGTACCATCTCTCTTCCGAACAAATAAGACCGGAGCTCCCCAAGGTGATACACTCGGTCGAATATATCCCTTATCGAGAAGATCCTGTATTTGTTCTTTCAATTCTTTCAATTCCAAAGGTGTCATGCGATAGGGAGCTTTAGATATGGGAGCAGTCCCCGGCATAAGATCAATACTAAACTCAACTTCTCGATGAGGAGGAAAATAAGGAATCTCATCGGGAAATACATCCGGGAATTCTTTCGCAACAGAAATCTCAGATAAAGGAGACTCCTTCTTAGAGACATCAATAGCGTAGATAAGATAACCCTCATCTCCGCTAGTCAAAAGTCGAGACATTTCCAAGGAAGATACCAATGGAATTTTGGCTTGGGAACCCTTGCCATAAAAATTCCACTTGGGTCCATCAATCGGTCGAAATCGAACCACTCCATGGCAACAATCAACAATAGCTCGATTTGTCATCAAGATATCCATGCCAACAATACAATCAAAGTCGTGCATCGGGAGGACAATCAAATTCAGAAATACCACATTATCCTCATATATCAATACACAATTATGCACAACTTTGTCAAACAAAATAATCTTCCCTGCTGGCGTGGCTATCGACAAAGTATCACACAACGGGGTACACTCAATATCATGAGATGCAACAAATACATGAGATATGAATGAATGAGATGCTCCTGTATCAAATAAAACACGTGCAGGATAATTGCAAAGCGTGCAAATACCTGCAATCACGCCACCAGGAGCTTCTCTCGCCTGATCCTCAGTCATGGCGTACACTCTCACTTGAGGAGGAACTTGGGCACTCTGACCACCCGGTCCTCGATATCGTGGGACACTCGACTGCTGAAAGGATGGGACAGGAACAGCAGGTCTCATCATACTGGGGCCACTTCTAAATCCTGGCTGGGGTTGAAAAGAAGTCGTACCCCTGTTCGGACATACTCGAGAGAAATGGCCTTCCTGCCCACACTGATAACAAGTACCAAACATACCTCGACACTGCTCGATAGTATGTTTACCCCCACAATGGCTACAGTAAGGAGCAATCACAGGACTCCCTCTCTAGGATCCACTAGAACTCGAAGAAGACGAAGAAGCAGAACCAGTCTTCTTAAACTTCTTACCTCTCGGCCGCAAAGTAGGCTGCTGAGCTGACACTGGAGGTGGAGGAGTATACTGTGGACCTCCTCGCCTAAGTCCAGCCTCGGCTGCCTTGGCTCATTCAACTGCCTCCGCGTAGCTGGTAGGCAATCCAGAAACAACATAAGTATATATAGCAGGATGCAATCCATTCACAAACCTGTTATATTTTGCCTTCGCATTCCCAGCTACGTGAGGTTCATACTTCAACAGAGTAGAAAATTTCGAAGCATATTCTGCAACAGTCATCGTTCCCTGCTGCAGATTATTGAATTCATTCTCCTGAGCAGTATAATAGGATGGAGGGGAATACTGCTCCAAAAACTGGGCCTTGAAGACATCCCATGTGACTTCAATCCCGGCCTCTTTCAATCCAATCTCAGCGGCTTCCCACCAAGATTTAGCTCGGTCTTTCAACTGATAGAGAGCAAGTTTCAGTCTCCGAGCCTTGGAATATTCAACAATATTAAACAAATGCTCAATATCCTTCAACAAGGCCTCTGCTCTTTCAGCACTCTCAGTGCCAAAGAACCTCTGTGGTTTCAAATCCTGGAATCGAGCCATCACTACATCCATGGACAATCCTTCAAATTGTCCAACTATCCTCTCAGTACTGCTACTCGCAGTTTCATTTGTGGGATCCATCTACAAATCAAATGATGAATATCACAAATCAATATCAATTTCACATCATCATCATCTCATATCATCAATCTCATCAGATACTTACACGAATCAAATCATGTAAGAGCAAGTAATACAAATAGATAAAACACAAGTGCACAATTCATTTGTGCCTATTCAAGTGTACACAGGACTCAATCGAGCATTCCCAGCTATGCTCTGATACCACTCTGTGTGGGGCCCTTAGCTCCTAATCGTTATTACAATGCACTTTGATTAGGGTTAACTAAATACAGCAGAAAACGAGTTTAAAATTTCTTTACAATGAGCCCAAAATATCTCTCCTATAATTTGAATACTAAAAATAGTATTTAATCTCACATCATAAACATGCCCACACGTAATCAAAACAAATCATATACAAACAACTCATATCCTTGGGACATGCCCCTGTATATAAATACATATACATATATACTGGGAACAAAATATACATCTCAACTCAAACTGTGACTCCCTCCAGAAGTACCCTCTCCGGTCTCCTGATATCCTGGAGCACCTGCCATTTTCCACACACAAAGACAACAACAGCCCCCCCTTGGGGGTGAGCAAAGCTCCGTATGGAACAACCATCATATATGCCACAAGTATCTAAACAATGATATATGGTATGCAATGCATGTATGTCGTGGAGGTATCAGGTCAAATGCCCATCCACTGAGCACATGTCAGAATCAAATGAATCGCTATCAAATCAATGCTTGAGCAGGCACAACGGCCTCAATAAGGGATACTCGTTTGATAGCGTCGACGAAGCGCCATCAAATCCCAAATTTCATATCAATCGTCGGGGCCACAAATGTCTATACTTTAAGGGTCACATAATACCAAACATAGCATTGTGTTAACAAACCCCAGAATCCAATCAAATCATATCAAGGTATCCAAAGATCATAGCTCAACGTGCATGTCATGTAACGATGTATGCATCAAACGATGTGTGTTAACAAAACATTTATTTTATACATCGATATTCCAATCACCTTGTCATGTATGCCACATAAACTCAACAAATAAGGCATATAGACATGTATTCTCATTCCAATCAATCAAACCAATCCAACATATATCATATAATACAGATACCTGTCGTATGTTACCCGGTCGCAACATACCTCAATTCTTCGTTTCCAGTTGATGTAGCCTGAAGATATCGGTATAATACTTTATCTATATCAATAACATACGCATTCTAATCAATAACATATTCCAAAATCCTTAATATGAGTTTCAAATATCATTTGAAACTTCAAAAATTCATATCAAATCCAAATCATATCATAATTCAATTCCGACTTCGAATATGAGTTTATTGTCGGTTATTCTACTACATATAGGAATTTGAACTTCAAATACATGCTATTCCAGCACTTTAATATTTAGAGCTGCTGGAACCCGAAGAAATTTACCTCAGTCAGAAGCCCTCGATGCGACGATTCCGAATATATAATTGGTTTCGCGTTTAGACAGCGTTTCGAAGTCGATTCGGACGAAGGAATTTGATTTTCTCTCGTACTCTTTCGAAGATATCGAATAGGAAATGAAGAAGAAAAGAGGAAAAAGTTATTCTTATCCCCCACCGCTTCGGCGCTCGGGCAGTAGAATTCTCGCGCCCGAGCGCGAGACGTTCTGCCCCCGAGTTTTGTTTGTACCGCGCTCGGGCGGTCACAAATTACCGCTCGGGCGCGGCATGTTCTGTCCAAATACCACTTGTATGGCGCTCGGACGGTCAAAACTACCGCTCGTGCGCGAAGTGTTCTGCCCGAACACAAACTTTACATACCCTGGCGTTCGGACGGTCATTTTCTACCGCCCCGGCGCCACACGTTCTGTACAAATATAAATTTTTGTACTATATTGGCGTCCGCCTTCTCCACTCGAGCTCTTACAACGTCAATTCATATCCAATACTTATTTTCTCATTTTCATTGCCATTATATACATCAAATACATAATCACATGACAATTTCATAAATTATCGATAATCACATAAGATTTACGATAATACGATACATGGTCCTTACAACTGTGCTCCTCATGGCTCTTTGAGTATATAAGAATATCGTCAATGAACACTATAACAAACTGGTCTAGGTAGGGCTGAAATACTCGATTTATGAGGTCCATGAAAATCTCTGGAGGATTCGTCAGTCTGAATGGCATTACTAAGAACTCGTAATGCGCATATCTGTTCTGAAGGCTGTCTTATGACATCGACATCATTCACCTTCAGCTGGTGATACCCTGATTGAAGGTCTATCTTAGAGAACACTGTAGCTCCCTGCAACTTATTGAACAAGTCCTCGATTCTTGGTAATGGGTATTTATTCTTGATCGTTACCTTGTTCAATTCTCGGTAATCGATACACAGCCTCATGCTCCCATCTTTCTTCTTTACGAAGAGTACTGGTGTGCCCCACGGTGAGAAACTAGAGTGAATGAGTTCTTTTTCAAGAAGCTCCTGAATCTGCTGCTTGAGTTCTAACATCTCAGCTGGAGATAATCGGTACGGTCCTTAGAGATTGGCACTGTGCCTGGCATAAGTTCAATGATGAACTCCACCTCTCTCTCTGGCGGAAGGCCTATAACGACCTTTGGAAAGACGTCGTGAAAATCTCTGACTACTGGTACTTCAGATATAGACGGAGTGGGCACGTCAGGTGTGGAAATAAAGCTGGCCAAGAAGGCCTGACACCCCTTAGAAATAAGTTTCCGTGCCTGCATGCAAGAGATCATGGGAGGGAAACTCCCCCATCTAGCTGGCCCAAAGATAAATTGCTCCATACCCAACGGTCTAACCAAAACCGACCTCTTCTGAAAGTCAATCAGGACTCGGTTCTTCGTTAGCCAGTCCATACCCAAGATAATGTCGAATTCTGGCATCGGCAACACAATCAAATATGCATACACTAGGTGGCCTTGCAGTTCGAGATCAATGTCTCTGACCACGCTAGTAGATGACAACTCTTCCCCTGATGGGACTGTCACGGAATAATTCACGTCAAGGCCGATGGTCTTGATATCCAAGTGGTTAGAAAATGTCTCTGAGATGAATGAATGAGTGGCCCCGGAATCTATCAAGGCCTTAGTAGCTAATCTTTTAATGAAAATATTTCCTGAGAGACGTTAGCACAACACAAAACTTATATCTCGAATTCTAACCTTAACCGCATGCATAGGAGAAATTATACTCCAAGTCACTCAAAAATATTGCTAGCACACTAATAATCCCAAATAAATTCAACACATGCATGAAAAATAATACTAAGCCTAGCTAGAAAAGTTTACCGGTCAGCAATGTCGTGTCTGGGTTTGTCTCCTGAGCATGCATGGCGAACACCCTGCCCTGGGTCGGCTGTCTCCACTGAGAGCATTTCTTTAGCATGTGGTCACTTGCTCCGCACATAAAACACTTGCTTGATATATACAAACACTATCTCAGGTGCTGGCGATTACACTTCGGGCACACCAGGTACTCTCCCAGCCTCTGGGGGGACTTTTACTGCGGAACAGGGCCCTTTCCTTTCTGTGGTCCCTGATAAGGCTTCTTCCCTGGCGGCCCCTAGTAAGGCCTCTTAGGCTATGGTCGCTGCTGATGCTGATGTTGTGGTACTTGATAGGACCTCTTGCCCTGCCTGTCACTCTCGATATCCCTCTGATCCTGTTCTGCCGCCAAATATCTAGACACGGCGACTGTGTAAGTAATAGGACCAGCAACTCGGACATCATGGCGCAAGATCGGCCGCAATCCATCGATGAAATGCCTCAACTTACTCTGGGCATCATTAGCTATCAGGGGCACAAAGTTACACCCCCTCTCAAACTTCTTGAAAAACTCTGCAACACTACCGTCTCCTTGTCGCAGGGTCATAAATTCTCTGGTCAGTCTGGATCGTACTTCTTCAGTGAAGTACTTGGAGTAAAATATCTCCTTAAAGTCATCCCAAGAAAGGGTCTGCAAATTCCCTGCTACGGACGCTCTCTCCCACTACAGTCTGGCGTCCCCGGTCAATAGAAATGTGGCACACCTGACCCTATCTGCATCTTGCAACTCCATAAAGGCAAAAATCACCTCGATGGATTTAATCCATCCCTCTATCATCGGGTCGGTGGTCCCCGAAAAATCCTTCGGGCTCATCCGCCTGAACAACTCGTATACTGCTTCTGGTCTGGGTCTGGCCTCTGTGTTTGCCGCAGCTTGGTTCCCCGCAAACTGTGCGAAGAACTGCGTCATACCTACGAGCATCTGCGCCTGCATGTCCGGAGGTGGAGGTGGGGGATTGGCCTTCCCCTCATCTCGAAGCTCTCGATCATCTTCCCTAGCTTCACGGTTAACCATACGTCTAGGAGGCATACTGATCCAAAATTTATCCAACACGTAAACCCAACATGCATGAATATAACATCAATAGTATAAGATGCACGTAATTTGAATTTGAAACATGAACATGCTGAAATCATGACTTCATGCCTAATACATCGAAAAATTCAAAAACTTAAAACTTACAGACTTGAGGTGTGACTTCGTGAGCTTCTCGAAACTTGTAGTAGGCGTAACCCTTTACAAGAACACCGCTCTGATACCAACTGTAACGTACCGTACTTTTTACTACTTAAAATTTGCGGAAAATAAAAATTTTTTTAATTATAAAATAACTCTCGATTTCGATTTTAAATAAACTGTACGTCTCGAACATGGTTGTAACAAAAGATCTAAAATAAAGTTTGCCAAAAGCATTGGATTAAAGTCTCGTAACCAGTAACATAAATCAGAGTATCTAGATCATTTTCATCAACTTAAAACATGGCGGTCCTCGGGTTTAGCCTCCCGCTCAGTCCAAGCCAGCTCCTTGGTCCCCACCCCTAGTCTCCTCCAAGTCATCCTCACCTGCATCGATCAAGTCTAGTGAGTCTAAAGACTCAACACGTATAAACTGGCAGTAACAAGTAATACGTAATAAAACCACATGCAACTTTAAAATTGTAACGTACCGTACTTTTTACTACTTAAAATTTTGCAGAAAAATTAAAAATTTTCTTGAATACGGAAATAAAATCAATACGGTCGTCACTACATCATCCATTCACCAATAAAAATTTTGTTAAAAGAAAAGCTTGCTCAAAACATCTCGCATCAAAACATAAAATCAGAGTATAAATATTTCCATGCTTAAAATCTTAAAATGACGTGGGCGGTCCTCGGGTCTAGCCTCCCGCTCAGTCCAAGCCTGCTCCTTGGTCCCCACCTCTTGTCTCGTCATAGACGTCCTCACCTGCATCGATCAAGTCTAGTGAGTCTAAAGACTCAACACGTATAAACTGAGAATAGCAAGTAATACATAATAAAATCACATGCAACTTTAAAATAGAACATACATACTTGAAGCTTGGATTTGAAATGAGCTTGAACTTGCATACATACATAGACGTGCCATAACTTAAAAGCTTTCATAAACATGCTTGCGTACTTGTTCATACTTAAACATACATGACTTCATTTTGCGTAGAGGATGTTTCAAAGCAAGTGACCCATACATAATAAACGCCTGATTAGACAAACCACAGTACTGGGCTGACAGGGACGTATCCACTGCCACATACATGAGATCCCCGTTCATAATTTAACGGGCTGGTTGGTCCCCGTTCATAATTTAACACTTTCCAACCACGATCTAACCCGTTCATAATTTAACGGGGTGGAGAGGTCCTCGGCCACGTTCACCGACTTCCAAACCCATTCAATTTGGTCACAAGACATTTAGCATACCTCAAAAACTTAAAATATTTTCTTGCACGTCAACATACTTACTTGGCGTTGAGGGATTCGTTGGACTTCGATCGGGGTCATTGTTGCAACATACTAACGTGAATTCATAAACTTAACGGCTGTAACTTAGACGTAACAAACAAGCTTACTCACGAGTTCATACATTTCCCTAGGGCGTTCTAAAATTCCCGTGACTCGACATTATTAAACATTACACTAAACCAAGACATCAACCTCAAAGCATACCATAATATATCCCAAAAACTCAAGTACACGGACCCCCTGCCCAGGTCCGGCTCTTGGTCCGTGTAGGTGCGGTGGAATGAATCGTGAAGAAAAGGGAAGGCACGGATCCCGTGCTGAGGTCCGGGTGGGGGTCTGTGTAGGGGCGCAAAAGTGACACTTTGGAAGAAGTGAGGACACGGACCCCGTGCTAGGGTCCGTGTAGGGGTCCGGGTGGCTTCGCAAAAATGGCTACTCGAAGGAAAACAAAGGCACGGACCCCGTGTCAGGGTCCGTGTATGGGTCCGTGTGGCCTCGACTTTTCTGAACCTGCGAAGAAAGCTTACAAATTGTCTATTTTCCCAAACGAACAACTAATGGAACGAAATTAAACACCTGGAGACCATCCTAAGACACCATAGCATTGAACTAAACTCGTACGAACGCCCAAAAAATAACGACGTCCACCCTTGACACATACAACCCGAAAACACGGCAATTGACACAAAATCTTTTCTTACGACTTCTAATGAATTAAAGAGCCTAAAGACATGAAACAAAACCTCAAAAATACTCCAAACATCATTACCAGGGTTACCTATACGCAGCAATGATCACCCTTCGATCCCCAACGAAGCCTACAACAAATAACTTCAAGAACACAATTTACTTAAAATTCGCAGTTTGAGCAGTCCCACGAAAAATGCCATAACTCACTCAATTTTCTCCAAAAATTTCGAATTTTATATCAAATCGAAGGTATCGAAAAGTTCTACGTTTTTTGCGTTGAAAGTTTTCCCAAAATCTTGACCGAAAATTGCAGCTTTAATAAGAACAGTAAAACGTGATTTAGATCTAAAACTTTTCCTTTAAAATCGATCCAAACAAATAACTGCTCAAACTATGAACAACATACATGAACTTTGACGCGTAAAAAAACGTAACACATAATATGACATGATCGACGCAGCAAAAGAGAGATTATACGTGCCTTTTAATGATAAACGTTACCGAAACGGCGATACCGAAGCGGAGATGGCGCGAGGATTGATCCGGAACGATGGTGGCTCGATTATCTGGCAATAAAGTTGCCGAAAACTTGCTGAAAAATAAAGGGGAAGGGGGCGGGGCGGCTGCTTCTTAGATGGAGAACCCTAGGTTTCCTATCTTTAAAAATCTGAAAACATGAATGTGTAGATGTGTTGTGTGTTTTAGTGTGTGTCAAAACGTGTAAGTGTGTGTGAGTGTGTGTAACGTGTGTGTGTGTTTTTAATTAGGAGGAATTAGTGCTAAATTAACTAAATTAAATACTAATCAAAAGTTAACACACACTAATTTAATCAAACTCCCCATTTAAAATGATTACACACTAATTTTAAAAGTTCCAAACTCTTAAATTACTAAATACATAAATACGGCTTTAAATTGCTAAAACTAAATAAATTATTTAAAACTCCTCATCCTTGACTTAAAATAAAATACCATCTTTTGAAATTGATAAAAATCGTCACCGGGTCTTTTCCTCAATCCCGCCTCGGATAATCGCCTGAAACATAAAACTCGTAAAACATTTTAACGTGCATCACATAAACATGAATAATTTAAAATAATGTATTTTCATAAATTATGAATGGCTAAAACTCATTTAAAATTAATTAAACGATTTAGTAATTAAACGAATGCATGGGTTATACGCGTACTGAATTTGGGCACTACAAAAATAGAGCGTAGATACATGAACTTGAACTTACATACATACATACATAGACGTGCCATAAACATAAAACTTTTCTTAAACGTGCTTGCGTACTTGTTCATACATAAACATACATAAACTACATCATTTTGCGTAGAGGCATGTTTCAAAGCAAGTGACCCATACATAAATACACCTGATTAGACTAAACCACAGTACTGGGCTGACAGGGAAGATCCACAGCCACATACATGAGATCGCCGTTTATGCTTTAACGGGTGGATTGGTCCCCGTTCATGCTTTAACGCTTTCCAATCCTGATCTAAACCCGTTCATGCTTTAACGGGGTGAATTGGTCCCTGGTCATGCTTTACTGCATTCCAATCCCATACATAATTGGTTACAAGACATTTAGCATACCGCCAAAAACTTGAAATATTTTCTTTGCACGTCAAACATACTTACTCGGCGTTGAGGGATTCGTTGGATCTCGCTTGGGGCCGCTGCTGCACATACTAACATGATTACAAGCACTTAACTTTCATAGCTTAGACGTAGGTACTCGTACTCACCACCGAAATACAAAAAATAGCTTATGACATTCTAGATCACTCGGGACTTGACCTCGTTAAATCATCGTACTAACTCATGACATCGAAACCCGAACAATCTCTAAAATGATGTGCGAACATTTCCCTAAAATAAAAGACATGAACTCACTATTGAACTTGAAAAGAAGAAAGAACCAAACATTTTTACAGATGGGGCCGCGCTCAGGCGGTAACAAATTACCGCTCGAGCGCTAGGTCTTCTGGACGACTACCCTCGGACAGAAAGAGTGGCGCTCGGGCGGTAAAATATTACTGCTCGGGCGCCGAGTCTTCTGGACTCCACAATTCAGAAACTTATACTCTCCAATTTCGATTACACATACAGTGAAAAACGCCACGAGACTCATTCTAGGACGCTATGGCACTGACTCGACTTCACAAAATGTACCAAACGACGACGCACACCAAACAAGCAACAAATCCGTAAACTCAAATTTTGGACACCAATTGTTTCCTACGATTTGTAATGCAACCAACGACTATCGACACGAAACGAAGCATCAAAACTCATATTCCATAAACCTAAACACAGCAGCGATCACCCGATGGTTCCCAACGAAGCCTGCAACAGATAAAATTCAACCACACATCAATAGCAAAATTTTTAGAAAAACGCAGTTGGAGCAGTCCCACGAAAAATGCCATAACTCACTCAATGTTGATCCAAATATTTCAAATTTTATATCAAATCAAAGGTACCAAAAAATTCTACATTTCATATGATTAAAGTTTTCCCAAATTCTCGACCAAAAAATCGCAGTTTTCAAAATATAGTGAAAAACGAAAATTTAGATCTAAAAATTATTTCAAAACTGATCAAATCCATTTTCTGCTCAAACCAAGAACATCATGCATGAATTTTCTCGCATAAAAACATCGCAACACATAATATGACTAGATCGACGCAAGAAAAACAGAATATACATGCCTTATTATAAAGTTTACTGAACCGACGATACCGAAGCGGAGATGGCGCGAGAATTGATCCGGGACGAACGTGGCGCTAAAATCCTTGAAGAAAACACAAGAAAATTTGCTGGAAGATGGAGAGGGAAGGGGGCGGCTGCAAGGACTCTTAGAACCCTAGGTTTCTTTTCAAAATTATGAAATGAATGGATGTGTATGTGTGTGTTGTGTGAAAAATGTGAGTGTGTGTCTGTAAAAGCGTGTGTGTTCGTGTGTTTCGAAATAATTAGGGAATGATTTTGCTTAATTATACCATTAATCATGCTAATCAAGATATTAATTAAAATGTTAACTCAATTAACAAATTAAATTCTTGATATTTTAATTATCTTTTTGACTATATTACCATAAAAAAATTTAGAAATTTAAAAAAATATAAATATATATATATTGTTAATTTATATATTATGTGAAAATAAAAATAATAATAAAAGCACATCTAATTAGATATTATTATATTAAATGAAAAAATATATATATATATAAATCGGTATATGACTTTGTTTTTAAAATGAATATGTTTGTATATTTGAATATATAAAAGGAATAAAGAATTTAGGTTGTGATTTCCCGATAAATTTTATTACTAAGGGACTAGTAATAAGATAGTTTGGGGATGTGTTGAAACTTAAAATTAGTAATTTATTATATGTTAAAACCTGTATTTTAAAAATTTAAGTTTCATTAAAATTATAAAATTATGTTATTTTAGTATTGTTTGTTTATATTTAAATGTCTTACTAAATATGTTTTATTTTCAGGTTTTCTACGTGTTGGTAAAATAATGATAAATCAAGCTAAAAAATTCAAATGGAGATGATTCAAACATGTTTGGAATCCTTGAGAAATTATCTAAAACTTTGCAGAAGACATGATTGCCTAAAAAGTTCATTAGATGATCAAATTGTGCAAATATCAAAAGAAGGACATATTTACTTTTAATATGACCAGCTTATAGTAAAAAAATGATAAATAATTCAATATTTAACCAAATGAGGTGAACCAAGTGGCCAAATTCATCTACAAACAATGCCCTACATGTTTGCTGTTTTGAGCAAAGTCAGATTCGGAGAATGAAGGCGTGAAACAATGTATTGAAAGAAGGGTCATGGAATTGAAGTTGGAGGAGATAAAAAATACTATTACAACTACATGACATTAATAAAATTTTTGACCCTTTCTCTCATTTGGGCTATAAATAGAGGCCTTGTGCTAGCTTGAGAATCATTCTATCACATTGTAAAATATAGTGTGTTTGTATAAAAGTTCTAAGTTCCAATATATTTTTCATTTTCCCAAATATGAGTGTTGATCAAAAGTAAGCTCATGGAAAGCTAAATATATTATGTCAAAGTGAAGAGGATGAATTCTTGGTGAAGTAAGATTGTTTATATTTTGTATATTCTTTCTTTATTTCATTTCATTTAGCTAACTTCTTTTTATTGTAGGTATAAAAATGAATTATTTGTTGTTATCAATTTACATCAAATGCTTGATACCATTGAGGTGGTTATCTTGATTTGTTGTTTAATTTGATACAATAAATATTTCATCAATTATTATTATTGTTATATTATAAATATATATATATTTATATAATTATATCGTATATTTCATTTAGACGATAGCGTGGCTCTGCCGGTTGTTCTAAATGCAAAATTATGATTTAATACTAACATCTAACAATCTAACATTTACTTTATCGCAACTAACTTTTACTTTTCGCATCTAACTTTTACTTTACCGCAACTAACTTTTACTTTACCACAACTAACTTTTATTTTTCGCATTTAACATTTACTTTATCACAACTAACTTTTACTTTATCGCAACTAACTTATTAAATCATATAGTTTATTTAGGCAATAGCCTGGCTCTGCCGGTTGTTCTAAATGAAATTTAATGATTTAATTTAACATTTACTTTATGCAAATATATATTTATATAGTTATATATATAATCATAGGTATCATATATAAAATATCGGTTAATTCGGTATTTTCTATAATGGGAACTATATTATATTGTGTGTGTGTTTAAATATTTAATTTTCTTGGAACCATTAATTATGGTGGTTTTCTTTGTTTTAATTTTAGTTAAACAATATTACATAAACCAAGAATAAATCTCTGAGCCTTGACAAATTTATAATTTTTAAACTTCATTCTTGAATTTGGTAATTTATAAATTAATAAATTTAAACTTAAAATAACCTCTTTGTGGATCGATCTCGTACTCACGAAATATATTACTTGCAGACAACCTACACTTAGGTGAATTATAATTTAAGTAGTATCAATTTTGTAAGACGATCAACTATCACCTAAGTGGCGTTGAATCTCCTGATAGTCCTTGGCAATCCCAGTACAAAGTCCATAGATATATTTTCTCATTTTCACTCGGGAATAGGAAGTGGCTAAAGCTTCTAGGCTAGCCTTTGATGCTCAGTTTTAACTTGCTGGAATGTCAAACACTCGTACACAAAAAACAAAATGTCTATTTTCATGCCCGGCCACCAATATAATTACTGCAAATCCTTATACATCTTCGTAATTCGATGAATGGAGTACGGGGTATTATGAGCTTCCTTCATAACAACCTCTCTTAGGCCTATAGGAACCCATAGTCGATCTCGATATCGAACTATGCCATCCTCCTTAGAATACAGCTTCCGACCCTTTGATTCATCTCTCAGTCTCCATTCTTGTAATTTCTCATCAGAAGACTGACCTTCGCAGATTCTCTCTCTCAGGGTCGACTGAACTGTCATAGTAGCAAGATTAAGAGCCTCATTCCTAGCATATTTTGCAAGCTTGAATCACTGAATCTCCGCTTGTAATGGCCTCTGAACTGTCAATTAAGCGATAACACCTGCCTTTCTACTCAAAGCGCCCACGACCACGTTAGCCTTTCCCGGATAGTAGCTAATATCACAGTCGTAATCTTCACTAGCTCTATGCATATTTGCCGGCTCATATTCAACTCTTTTTGGGTGAAGAAGTACTTCAGGTTTTTATGATCAGTGAAAATCTTGCACTTCTCCCCGTATAAGTAATGTCTCCAGATCTTCAAAGTAAATACTACTGCTGAAAAAATGAGGTCATGAGTCGGGTAATTCTTCTCATGAACCTTCAGTGGTCTAGATGCATATGCTATCACTCTGTAAGGTCCAGGAATTTAATTCACGTAACCTGAATGCATGCAATTTAGGATTTTTATTTAAATTATGTGTTTAATTATTTTTGTGTATTTTATGCATAATTATTGCATGATATAATTTATTTCATGAAATTTTAAAGGTTCATGCATTAAAGATTTTTAAGTTGCATTTCGCGCTTGAACGAGGAACGGAGATCGGAGAATTATCAGGAAAATTATTTTATTACAGGAATAAATTTTATTAATTTATTTAAGGTGTTTTTAAGTGTTTTGCAAAAATGGGCTTTATTGGGTATTTTTACCCGGTAAGCAAAATTTTATCGAATCGGGGTTTTTTTTTAGGGTTCGGCTAATATTTTCAAAAACTTTCCAACACGAAATATTTTTCGGGAGTATGTTTGGATTTAATGGACCTACTTTTAAGTTTTAAAATACCATTTAGGACCCATTATCATATTAATTAATTAACTAATAAATTCCTAGGCTCCACTAAACCTAACACCATCCCCCCAACAGTCGACACACCCCATCCCCACCAACTCCCTCTTGAATTCAGCAGCCTCCCTTAATCAAACCATCGGCCATAGCACTTTGCTTTCAAGAAACTTCTCCGGTGCCTTCCCGTTGTGCGGTTCTTCAAAGTTTCGTTCATATACATCAAAGGCATGCAAAGTTTCGTTCATATACATCAAAGTTTCGTTCATATACATCAAAGGCATCAGAGAAAAGTTCCTGTATAGGGTTGTGCCACCACCAGCTTCTGCAGTTCAGTCTTCAAGGCCTCAAGTCTGTAAGATTTTACAATTTAAATGTTTAAGATGATTTACTGTTATCACCTGTATTTTTACATGATTCACGCTTTACGATGATTTACTGCTCATGTTTAACTGCTTTTACGATTTAAGGTTTATTATTTGGAAAACTAGATTAATTGCATGATGTGTTACGTTTAAAAATTGGACTGTATTTAGATATGTCTCCCAGACATGATCCCAATAATGATATGCATGATGAGATTCCTGGAGGGGGCAGAGGACCTCCACCACCACCGCCAGGGGACCCAGCTACCCGAGTTCTGGAGGATATGGCTAGGCTACTGGAGCAGGTTCAGCAGGCTCCTAGGCTTCAGGTTGATATTTTTGAGCAGTTCCGTCGGCTCAACCCAAATGAGTTCGAGGGCACTACTGATCCGTTCATAGTAGAGGGATGGATCCGATCTCTGGAGCTACACTTTGAGTATCTGCAGATGAAGGATGGCGACCGGGCCAGGTGCGCCATATATATGATGAGAGACGATGCGTCCCTGTGGTGGGAGGAAGCCGCTCATGCTACAGATTCAAGGAGCTAATTTACGGGAAGTACTTTCCAGCCAACGGCAGGGGCAGCCTGACCAGAGAGTTTATAAGTCTCCGTCGGTGGGACTCATCTGTGGCGGAGTTTATCCGCAAGTTTGATTGGGGTTGTCACTTCGTGCCTCTTATTGTCGGGGATGCCAGGCAGAAGCTGCGGCACTTCATGGATGGACTGAGACCTACCCTTCACCGGATGTGATGTTGATGAGGTCGGAGAGTTACGATGAGGCCACTTCATGTGCCTTCCAGGCAGATCAGGCGCTCCGAGACAGATTTTGAGCTGCAGCAGATGCGGCACCAGCCTCAATCAAGTTCCCAGCAACAGAAGAAATATTTTACTGGGCCGCCGAGACAGCAGAGGCAGCAGAAGCCCCAAGAGTAGTTTAGGAGGCCACAACAGCAGCAGTAGAGACCTCCTCAGGCGCTAGGAGTGTCTAAGCCAGATGACAGGCAGCCTTGCCCGCAGTGCAACAAGTTCCATATTGGCAAGTGCTTATGAAGACCTACATGTGCTTCATTTGCGGACAGGAGGGCCACAAAGCCGTAAACTGCCCAAAGGGCAAGGGCCCCACTACTGTCCGGGCTTATGTGATGCATGCCGAGGAGGCCGAGGCAGCGCCAGACTCGAAACTGATTATTGGTAACCCTTATGTTTAAGATTTTAATTTACTATACAATTGCTTGGGTTTTATGCTTGTATGAGGATTTAGTTGGAGAATTATAACATAGAAAGATTTGAGATGCGTGCTCTACCTAGTTGGGATTAGAAATTTGATTGTTGGATTGAGAATCTTAAGGACCCGATTGTATTAACTGATAATTTGAGGACTAAATTGCTAAAAACTGAGATTTTAAGAACTACTTTCGAAACGCCTGTAATGTTTGAGGAATTATTTTTGGCATTTTCGAAATTTATCAAAAATTTTGGGATTGGATTCGAAAATGTGAATAGGTTAATGTTGAAATTTTCGAATAATTTAATGACCAATGTGCAATTTTCGAACTTTAAGGGATAATTTTAAATTTTCGATTTTTCTGAGGTTGAATTTCAAATATTTGGGGAATGATGTTTGGGTTAATTCAGTGATTTTTCGAGGATTTTGGGTTATTACCAATAAGGAATTCCTTAATTTCAACATTATTAGATTTGATGGTATGTTTCGTCGCAGGGAGGATATATATTGCAGGTGTAGCCACGAATGCATTGGTAGATTCAGGGGCTACACATTCGATTATATTCGAATCTTTTGCGAAACGACTAGGAATCATACCAGTAACGATGGATTCCGGATTCAGAGTATCAATCCCATCTGGGGATCAGATGTTCACTTCCCAGATAGTGAGAGGACTGGAGCTTAGATTGCAACAAAAGGCAGTACAGACAGATATGATAGTACTACCGTTGCCAGAGTATGATATCATTTTGGGCATGGACTGGCTATCTTCTCATGGTGCAGTCATCGATTTTCGACAGAGGTCACTGTCTGTCAGACCACCCAGTGGAAAGCCATTTGTTTTTGAGGCAGCCAGACACCAGCAGTTCCTGCACGTCATTTCCTGCTTGTGTGCGATGAAGCTTATTTCCGAACTTTTAAAACGGTAGACGTTACACACTCGATCATTCTGCATCAGAACTGCACCTAAACCAAGCTTTGAAGCGTCTGTATAGAGAATACTCTTCTTGCTCTGCTGGCATCAATAGAACGGGCGCTAATGTCAAAGATTGCTTCAGCTCCTCGAAAACTCTCCTGACATTTTGATCCCCAAATAAACTTCACATTTTTCTTCATCAAGGCGGTCAGGGGTGCTGCAATAGAAGAGAAACCTTGAATGAACTTCCGGTAGTAGCCAGCAAACCCAAGAAACTGCGGATCTCGGTCACACTCTTAATTACTGGCCACTCACTAACTGCCTTGACCTTGCTGGGATCGACCTCAACTCCATCTCTAGAAATAATTAGGCCTAAGAACGCCAATTTCTTGAGGCAAAAATCACATTTGCTGAACTTAACACACAACTTTATATCTTGCAATATCTGTAGAGCCGTTCTTAAGTGCTAGCTATGCTCTTCTCTACTCCTTGAGTAAATCATAATATCATATACTAAGACTATGATAAACTGATCTAGATACGACTGAAATAAGCGATTCATGAGATGCATGAAGATTTTTGGCTCATTGGTCAACCCGAATGGCATCGCCATAAACCTGTAGTGCCCATATCGAGTCCTAAAAGCCGTCTTATGAATATCGGTGTAACGGGCCTAAAATCCTTACTTGGAAATTTGCGGAAAATTTAAAATTTTTCTTTTTAAATAATTAAAATTGCCTCCTTCATAAATGAACTTATAAATAAAGTTTGATGTTCAATGTGGCAGCGGAAGAATTAACATTTTTGAAATAACAGTAAAAAGTTTTTCCAACAATAATTAAAACGTTTGAGCCATCAAATAAAAATAAATGCTGAACTGAGGTCCTCGGGTCCTACTAATGCCGACTCGAGCCTGCTCACTGGTCCCCGCCCTCAGCCCCGGCATCATCAGAGCCTACAACAATCAAGTCTAGTGAGTCTAAAGACTCAACATGCATATATCGTAAATAACGAGTAAATACTATAGTAAAATTTCATGGAATAAAAATGTCGTGTCATGAGGCATAACGTAAAAGTGTCGTGTCATGATTAATTATAATACGTGCATAACTGAACTGAAAATATCATGGTAAAAATGTTTGCTCCTTGGAGCCCTGTACTGAAAATAGTCTGTAATAATTTTCCTGGTGAGATTATGGTATACGCAAGTGGCCCCTGCACTGAAACTGACCGGTAACTGGCGACCGGATAATAAAATGCTCCCATGACCGGTAACTGGCGACCGGATAAAATTTTAAACGTCTGATCAGACTGTAGCCACAGTATACTGGGTGAAACAAACTCAACTGACCGGTAACTGGCGATCGACCGGTAACTGGCGACCGGATTTAGCAATAATCCCATGATAGTGAAATGGCCACAAGCAATATCGCATAATCTCAAAAATGAACATTTTATATATTTATGCACGTAATATAATTAAATGGCACAATTAAATATCCTGTAATAATTTAATGCATGGATTGGATCGCTCCCAGGCTCGCTGGAACCTAAATATGTCATGAAAAATATGCAATAGATTTATGGGACCAAACTATGCAATAACATTCTAAAATGTGACAATTACGCCTACCGACTTCGTATTTAATCATGACTCTGAACCAACCTGAACCAACACTGAACCGTCATGTAGTCATGATTAAAATACGCCTAAAATGATAAATTAATGCTCCTAAAATGGTGAGGGCCGAAATCTAGGTGAATGGAGGCCAAAACAAGAAACGCTCTTTCGAGAGTCAATTTGGCACATCGCACCGTAAATTCTCGTACGACCTCAAAAATGATCCGAATGACAAACGGCCAAAAACATGACCTTCCCAACTCAATGAGGCACTATCCAGTCCAAGGCCATAGGCTAAAAGCCAACCGAGAACTCGAACGAGCCACAGAACTGACACAGCAAGTTGCTGTCCAAAAATACAGCAACTGTGCTTGGTTTGCTTGCGTCGTTTGTGAGGCTAATGGCCATTGGGGCTTGAACCACCGACCAGAACCTCTTACCAACGTCCCAAGGAATGATTCGAACCATGGCTAAGGGCTTTAAACCAGCCACAATTCGGAATATTCCAGCAACAATTGAAAAGATTCACCCTAGAGCACCTTTGCATGCGCGTGTGGTGTTTAGCTTTGCTTGCTGTCTCGTGTCGTTCCAGTGGCCATTTGATTGACCATGGCACGACCTAGACATCTAGGGGTATGGTATGAACCGTGGCTAAGGGCCATAGGCCAACCAAGATCCACACCAAACCACCCAAAACCAAAACTCATATGTTGTACCAAGGAAGGGCCGAAATGGGGAAAGGGGCTGTTCTAGCGTTTGATTTAAAAACCGATGCACCATGGACCGAGCCACCAAAAGGGTGACTTAGTCACGTCTTAGACATGCTAGGGAAGTGATCTAACCATGGCTATATGCCTTGTGGCAGCCCAGATCAGATCCATCCCCTTGACAGCACGCAACAGATTTTTCGAAACTAAAAGGGCCAGGATTGAAGAGTTGCTGTCAAATTCAAATTCTATCATGCATGGGGCTTGTTTGAATGGACCAACATGGTATTGACACACCCTAGTATGTGTCTAGATGTAGCCTAGTGAGCCTGGAGTCGAGCCATCCACCTGAAACATCAAAACAAGAGAACCCGTGAAGAGCATCATGAAAATCGAAAATTCTGCATTCTTATTTTCTGAAAAATTCTTGATGTATTTCGGTTTTTGCTTAATAAAACATGATCATGTAATGAAAATAAATGGTATTAGGACTTGATTGAAGAGTCAAGGACGAATATATGCATGCCTGGTTTCGTTTGAAAGAAAAACGAAAAGAAGAGACGATCCGGCGCGGAGGAGTGGAGTGCTCTTGCTAGCTTGTTCTTCACTCGATTATTCTCTCTGGTTTCCTACTGAAATCCCACGGTTTTCTACTCTGAAATGGCTCTGATTTCGTTCATGGGTGATGGGAGGTGATGGTTAGGAGAGTGAGGGAGATCCACTAATAAAGGAATTCAAATGGTATGACCAAGTCTCCTCTCTTTTTGAAATTTGAATTGGTTGATATCAAATGGCTTCTTGGATGGATCTAGAATGAGTGGCCGATTCTCTCATGCAAATCTAGACTAGGATAAAGCTTAATAATTAATTAATTAAGGTTGATTAATAATTAAAAGGTTAGCATGCTAAAATAACAAAGAATTGGTCAAAAGGGTGAGTTGGCATATAAATGCTTAATCAATTAAGGGTGGCCGAATTTACACAATAAAAAAATGAAGGGGAAATGTTGTTTAGTTGATAAATTTTAATACCTTAAGAGCCTTACCTATCCCTTAATTAATTTAGTGAACTAACCTCTTAATTAAGGAACTTAGATATATTTATTTTCTACTCACCTCAAGTAATTAAATTAAATCCTCAAACTTCCTTTTTAACTTCAATGAACTTATTTGCTAGCAAAAATAAATTTGGAAATGATTTCTAAATCTTAAATTTTATCTCTAAACTCCAACTCCAGTCCGGCCTCACTGAAATAACTGAAAGAATAAAATTAAAACTATTGAAATGAAATAATTAACTTTAAAGAAAGGCACTTAAAATACTCATGCAACAAAAATCATTTTAATTTAAATACTAGAATTATGCATGGTTTATACGTAGTCTAAGTTACGGGTTCTACAATCTTGTAACGCCCCAGAATCGATGACTGTCCTCACTGTATCAAGACGGGTCTTTCCAGCGTGCTTATGTCCTCACTCACACACATCCTGAGAAACTTCCCAGGAGGTCACCCATCCCAAAATTACTCCAAGTCAAGCACGTTTAACTTCGGAGTTCTTATGTGATGAGCTACCGAAAAGAAGATGCACCTTCGTGATATGAGTTGTACCAATCAAATCTTTTAAGCCCTCTTCAACTGTACAGTCCATTACATTGAACAGTCTCGGAATCCCTCTCATTCCCATGTGGGTCGGTTCATTCATTTTCCCTCCACCTAGAAGCCTTCCAGGAGCCGCTCATTGTCCGTGCAACTGATGGCACCGGCGATCACCCCCCGCCCTCTTCGGCCCCGGGCCTCAGATGGCATGTAAATACCTGCTGCCTCTGCAGGTATATTATTTTTTGAATGTTAAAACTCTATTTGTTATCTTTATTTCTACTAATAACATTGTTTGAAATTTATGTTACAGATCCTCGCTTATGAATATTATCCGAGCGTGGCACAAAAGTTTGCAAGGAGAAGAGATGTGGACGGTTTGATGTTGCCCAGGATGTTTCAGTGGGTGACTAACACGTGGCCGTCAAACCGTGCCCCAACTGCTGTTGATGTAACTGCAGCCTTTGGTGATTGTGTTATAGATGTAAGTAATATGAATTGATTTGATATAATAACTATGGACTTAATTTTTAATTAATCTGATACGTTATTAATTAAAAGTAGGATTGTCTTGGATGTTTGACTCCTACTCCCGAGGAGCTCGTTTCAGCGTATTATACGACCGAGGTTTTTGTTGATTCTGTGCCCGATGCGGTCACCCTCTAGAGTCTCCCTTAGTCCAGCACATGCCTTTTGCACATTCAACTCCGGATGTTTTCGGCACCGTTTATGGTGATATGAGTAGATCTGTCCAGCACACGCCTTCTGCACATGCATCTCCGGACGTTTCCGGCACCCGTTCTGGTGATCTCAATAGATCCAGCTCTAGCACCAGTTCTTCTATGCATACGGGTCCTAGAGTCCACTTTGGACTCAATCCTTCCCACCGCCCATCACCCTTGGAGCATTGTTTCGAGAGACAGTTGACTGCGTTGGACGATTTCGTTACGTCTATGCATGTTAAGATGTCAGCAGGATTTATTGAGACCAGGGCGTGTATCAGGAGTATAAATCAGGCTTTAGATGACTTGAAATCGAATTTTAATCTTGGTCTCGATGAGTTGAGATTGAGTTTGACTGAACAGATTAGAGCTGGTTTGCTGAGATGAGGTCTGACATGTCAGTGCAGCAGGACAAAGATTATAGCATAGCCTATAGCAGAGGGCGGAAGAGGAAATCATCCGAGACAAATTTTGGTGAGTTAATTTTATTAATTACATTTATGTATTTAAATATAATACATAAATATTTATTTTAATAATATTTGAAATTATTATTTTGGCAGGTGCCCGTCGAGCCAAGTGTTGGCTAAGGGTTCATGTTGAAACTCTATGTATAAACAATCTTTATTTTAATAATATTTGAAATTATTGTTTTGGTATATTTTTATCTGTATACACATGCTAGTTGCATAGATAAAGTCCTTGAATATACAAATAGTAGAAAGAATATGAGATGCTCATATGATGAGTATCATGAAACTCATATTTGCAATACTGTATATTCTAAACAGTTTCTAGTCGATTCAGCCGCAGCTAAGAAGGATATAGGCCGCTCGAGTTCGAGACTAGTATCTACGATGTGAGTACCATGTTTTATTGGTAGGGACATTGTGATGTCTGAAGATGCTGATAGGTGCTCTTTGTAGAGTGCACTGAACAACCCTCCATAAAGGAGTTTCCAAGTGGTTCTCACTTATCGAGTGAAAACGTCTTAGTTTGTACACCATTAGTCCTTATGACCCGGGACAACATTGAGACTACATATGCTAGCATTGCACTTTGACTTGTTTACCGACTCATATGGGGTCATCAGGTGGCAAGGTTGGGTGTTTTGTCAAAACATATAGGAGTCGATGCATTATAGTTGGGGATTCACCGCTTACCTTCGGGTATGGATATCTTATGTGTAAATAGTTTGAAATCTCTGATCAGATTATGGTGGTAATTAGAAATGGGTTTCTTAGATTACACCATCCATGCAACTACGACATGACACATAGTATCGATTCTCTGACAGCTCTCAATATACCAATAGTTGTCGAATCGATCGAGATATATGAGATGAAGGGGCCGTACTGTACTCTAACCATAATAGAATGGTTCTTGCAGGCACTATCATTTGATACCTAGGGAATCATGTAAGCAATGCTGCAAGGCGTTTAACATAATTGGTTGGGTACTATCAGACTTGAGTTCTGACGTTCTTATTATCAAGGAGTTGATAATTAATAATGGAGCAATTGTGTATGCTCATATGAGGACATGTTTTGTCCCGAATCACATTAAGATGTGAACCCACGGCTAGTTGTATCAATGAACTATTGAGGGCCACACAAGTGCTAACTTTCTAGATCTTGTTGAGAAGGAAATTAGTTCAATGTGTTGAACGTCTTATAAAGTAGTTTATAAGCACAAGGGAAAAATTAGAAGTATGACTTCTATAAGGGGAATGTAACTTTTAACTTGTGGAAGTGATCATAAATTAAAAGTTGACCAAGTGAATGATGTATTTGAAAATTGTTATTTTCATAAACATTGTTATGGACTAAATTAAATTAATTCAAGTGTTGAATTAAATAAACACTAGTGGACCTAGTATAGTCCAAATAATTAAATTAATTCAAGTGTTGAATTAATTAAATAACATTGGGCCTTGTAGAGCCCAATTAGAGATAATTATTAAACTAGTGGATTTGAGTAAAATCAAGTAAGATTTAAATGGTCTCAAATATGTTTGAGATATTTAAATTAAAGTTCATAGGCCTTGTAATTGTTACAAGACCAAACAAATTGCATGCTTGGAAAGTGAGGGGTTGGAGGCAACTTTTGAGTTAATAGCATGACATGCACATGCAACTTTTTACTGCAACTTTTTCCCCAACCCAGAAAACTCCCCCTCCCTTCTCTCCTCATACCTTTGCCAAAATTTTGACACAAAATTCTCAAAATTTTAGCTTCATCAATTGTTGATTGAAAGCATACTCTTCTCAAAGAAAAATGTTTTACATTTTCTAGTGCAAGTGTAAGGTGGATTTAGCTTGTTGGTGGTGGGCTTAATTTTTGAGCAAGGTGTATTCTTGGAAGCTTGAAGATTTGTCTTGCCATTGTAGAGCTTAGTTGTTTGACAACTAAGTTGGAGCCAGCATCAATATTTTAAGATTGATATGTAATTTTCTAAAACACTCTATGAATGTCATTTTGTGTTTTATTGTATTTTCTACGCAATATAGTTTAGGGTGCTCGGTTTTCTTGCTAGAAAATAATTTTTGAAACTTTCATTGCGCAAGCGGGCACCTTAACCGATCCCTTTTCAGAACTCTCGTTGGCTGACAGAGATCTCTTCATATCCTCTTGTGAAATGTAATGATTGCATCCCTTCGTATGGTTTGAGTCTATAAATAAAAACAAACTAGTTAGTCACAAAATCACTTGAACATTTTAGTAGATAATACACAACCAAAGCAGAAACAAACGGACAAGGAGAGCAGTTCATAGAAACCAGACATGACAGAAGATTTCAAGTAGTCCACAGTGGCTGCGAGGAAGATGAAGATGGAGGACAATGTCTTGGAAAAGACGTTGTCTACCTAGAGCAAGCTCCAGGATCTGCATTCCTTCCATGAAGAAGGGCTTGTTGCCACGAGGAAACATGTGGCAACAAAGAAAAAGTATCAGCGACGCAGAGTTGCTGCTGACATCTTTAAGGATGAAGGTGTCTATCCACTGATGCTCCTCAAGTAGGAGAAGGTTCTGAGAAGGATCATCTTCTCAAAAGAATTCTTGAAGACCAGACCTAATGGAGAGAGGCAGTAGATAGGGAAATTTCCATTGTAAGAGCTCAAATTTATCAATTAAATTTTTATTATGTTTAATGCTGGTTTCCTTTTATGCTTTATTATTTCTTGCACTTAATCCTGGCAATGAATAAACATTTAAAAATGTTTAACAAATTAAGATAAATCAATAAATCCGATAATATTTCGAAAATAAGAAAACTTAGTCTCAGGTAGTGGCTTTGTGAATATGTCTGATGCCTGTTGTAGTTGAAATGTATTTCAGTCTGATCTCCTTCTTGAGAGCATGATCTCTGATGAAGTGATTTCTGACATCGATATAATTTTTCCTAAAGTGAAGAACTGGATTGTATGTAATCGCAATTGTGCTAGTGTTGTCACAAAATATTGGTGAATTCTTTACGATGACACTATAATCTCTCAGTTGTTGCTGAATCCAGAGTAGTTGGGCGCAGCAACTTCCAGTAGCTAGATATTCTACTTCAGTTGTTGAAGTTCTTATGGATGTTTGCTTCTTGCTGAACCTGAAAATCAATATGTCTCCCAGAAAATGACATGATCCACTAGTACTTTTCCTGTCAAGTTTACATCATGTATAATCTGCATCTGAATAGCCAACTTAATTGAAAGATGAGTCCTTAGCATACCATAAGCCCACATTTTGTGTGCCTTTAATATATTTCAATATACGTTTGACAGCTGAAAAATGTGATTGTTTAGGATTTGCTTTAAATCTAGCACACATGTAGACATTAAACACAATATCAGGACAACTAGCAGTTAGGTAATGTAAAGAACCAATTAAACCTCTATAAAGTGTCATCTCAACTGATATTCCCTCTTCATATTGATCTAATTTAATTAATGAGTTCATGGGAGTATTTGCAGCTGAACATGTTAAATGCCAAACTTCTTAAGCAGTTCCTTCGTGTATTTGGTTTGACTGATAAATGTACAAGTTTCCAATTGCTTCACTTTAAACTTCTTCAGGTAGCTGACCATTTAGGAATGAACTTTTGACATCCATCTGGTATACTTTGAAGTTCTTGAAAGAGACGTAAGCTAGAAATATTCTTATTGCTTCCAGTCGAGCAACTGGTGCATAAGTTTCATCATAATCAATTCCTTCCTCTTGTCTGTATTCTTGTGAAACCAACCAAGCTTTGTTTCACACAACTGAACCATCTTTGTTCAGTTTATTTCTGTAAACCCATTTTGTACCTATAATTGATTTTGAAAGAGGTCTAGGAACTAAGGTCCATACATTGTTATGAGCAAACTGATTCAGCTCATCTTGCATGGAATTTATCCAGTTTGGATTAGTTAGAGCTTCATCAGTTTTCTTTGGTTCAAATTGAGAAACAAATTTTGAGTGTACAAATAATTTAAACATTTGATTTCTAGTTCTTACCGGATCAGATGAGTTACTGATCGAGCAAAACTTGCATTGTGGAATCCTTAAGAAAAATATGATTTTGTATGCTCGAAAATTAATCGCATGTGCACGCTGTCAAGTAATAGTATAATGTACGAGAGTGCGAGTATCGTTCCACTGGAGACTGTATTTGGCAATTATTATTTCCAGTTATCAAATCCTTAGCAACGAAATTTGAATGGTTGTTTATGACTACTGAAATCAAATAAACATGCAAATAAAAAGGTTCAGGAATTAAATAATGAGATATAATATTTAGAATGGTTAATTAAAATTCAATGAGAAATGAATTTTTTGAGAATTTCAGTTCACCTACCCCTCGTTAATTAATTAATTCGTTCGATAGTGATTTATGCTTCCAACAAGATTTCCTATTCAATTGAACATGCCTTCTCAAGCTATGTTAAACTAATTCTACTCAGTGCAGTAATTAAATGTCTGTAATTATTTATCAAGAGTGAATCGCATATCGATCTATGAAATCCCCTAGTTTTTTACCCTTAGGACTATAACTATCGACATATATCCAATTTAATATTTCTATGTAAATTGTAGATCCACGGACTACACTACTCAATCCTATCGCAAGCTATTCTCTCGAACTCACTCACGATATGAGACTATTATCAAAGTTAGCTATGCTTAAATAATCGTAATCAAAACAGTAGTATACATAAAAACAAATCAATAATTAAAATAAGAATTAACTAAATGGGTTTCGGGGTAGGATCCCCTTAAATCCCAACAAATATTTAGTTAGCTACTCGAATTCATAGTAAAATTAAACGAAACAATGTTTAAACGATAAATAGTAAACAAGAAATACTGAACTTGACGAGATCTGCGAAGACTTGTGCCCGGAAATCTTCGAATCTTTAACTCCAAACAATTTCTCCTTCTCTAGACTCCTTGGCTGCTGAATGATAATGATTTCCGTGCCTCCCCATCCTTCCCATATCCTCTCCCATCCAAAAATAAGGGAAGAAATCGGCCAAAATTATCTTTCAAAAATTAATTTGCGCTCGAGCGGTAGAATATTACCGATCGAGCGCCATACTCTCTGTAAACTTGCTTGGGAGGTGCGGCACTTGCGCTCGGGCAGTAGAATATTACAGCCCGAGCGCCGAGTCTTCTGTATGTTGACTCTTCGGAAAGTATTTCTCGTGTCCGGGTGGTAGAATATTACTGCCCGAGCGCCATACTCTCTGGAATTCACTTCCTTGAATCACGAGCGGTAAAATTATACAGTGCATTCCAGAGAGTGAATTCCAGAGAAGGAGAATTTTCAAGTTGGTATTTGAATATCATCGCGTTATTCCAATCAGTTTGAACTGAAACTACCCATTTTTAAGGAAGTGAATTCAAATACCAATCAGTTGGTAAAATACGCTCGGGCGCCAGCTTTTCTGCCCATTGTCTTCTTGGCTTGCAGCTTTTGTCCGATCTCAGTTTTCCAGTCATTTTACCTGCAAATTCATCACGAACGAGTGAGACATGATCATATTCATAGCTTACTCTAAACGAACAAAATGTAAATGAAATATATGTATGAACAATGCAAACACACACAAAACTAATGCGATAACCCTAGTTTGTTATGACTTGCTTTTGTACAAGACTTGTACTTTTGATCTTGTTGTAGATATTAAACTTGATCTTCTAATTTAAATGAGATGGGATCTAACTTATTGTAGACTTTGTACACTTGTTTATAAAGTGTTCAACATTAAAAAATAATAATTTTTATGACCCAGTTTATTTAATTGTTCCCAATTAATCCTAATGATGATTGAAAAGAATGAGTTAGCGTCCGGGTCCCCACAATACATATACAGATCACATACAACAGTGAAAAATACTTGTACTTAAAATATTGTTTTCTTGAAGATGCATAAACTTTAAACAATAACATTTTCATGATGCATAAACTTTAAATAAAAATATTTTCATAAATAATCTCATATCAACATAAATATATTCATATTCATATCCATATTCATATCCGTATCTGTATCCATATCCATATTCATATTCATGTTCGTATTTGTTGAATTCAGATCGTGATTGTGACTCGTATTATTAAACGTATTGGGCGATGGATCCATCTACATGTAACCACAGTACTGGGCGACGGGGGACACCAGCAACACTCTCACCGGTCAACTGGACCTTGGCCTTACGTATTAACATATAATGTCATTGGAAATACGATCGTCGGGGCTCCTTCTTGGGTCTTTTCCCATAAATGGTCTCCCTCTGGGGCCTTCTCCCCTCACGACATCTCCAATCATATCATCGTATTCGTATCAACGGAAACACGATCGTCGGGCTCCTACTGGGACCATAACCCTCACGGTTTTCCAACATATTTAGTCACAATCCCTTCACGTCCTTCAACATTTCGTATTTCCATCACTTAATAAAAACATGCATATAATATCGTTTTTCTTTTAAACCAAGCATGCAACATGTCTTTTAAATGTCAAAGATTAAACCATAAAAATCCATGAACATTTAAAATAAACGTTTTAACATATAAAAATCATAAAAAAACATAAATGTTTTAAAATAAACATTTTAACATCATACACATTTAAAATAACATTTAAAATAAAATTTTTGACATATTAAATCATAAAAACATCTATAAACATTTAGAATAACATTTTAACATATTAAAAATCCATAAACATTAAAAATAAACATATTAACATCTTAAAAATTCATGAACATTTAAAATTGACATATTAACATATAAAAATTCATAAACATCCATAATCATTAAAAATAATCATATTAGCATATAAAATATCATTCAAGACACTGCCATGACGTTTACTAATCTCTAGGTGTAAAATGACCGTTTTACCCCTAGACGTAAAATTTCACGTTTTTTACTTTTTATTAATTCCATTGACTCTAACATGTCTCAAATAATTATTTAAGTTTACATGAATTTTCTCATATAGGCCTAAGCCTAGTTAGTAATTTAATTAGCTATTTAAAATGTTAATCACCTAAAACCCTACTCATATTCACGCCTCTTTCTGAATATTATTCTTCCAAAACCCATCAACATACACGGCACACACCTTCATAAATTTTGTGTAGAAAAATCGTGAGGTCCAAGGAGGATTTCTAGCAAAAGGTCTTGCCCCGTTCTTCGACGTCAAGGTTTATTCGTGCGTTTAAAACGCAAAGGCACGCCATAATTCTTCATTTTCTCGTCTTTCACACCATAGTAAATATTTAAAACCGTTTTGCATGAATAAACAAGGAGCACTTGGTTATAATTCGTTTTCATGCATATGTGTTGTTAAAAGATGATTTATGATTCAAATAACTTGTATACTATTTGATTAAGGGGCTTCCATGATGTAAGATAAGATCAAGAGTGGTTTACACATGTTTTAGAGTCACACACTCATGCCTAAACCACCTCAAAACTGAAGGAAATAAGCTTGCTGGAATCGGGTTACTGTCAAGGGGTTAAGGGTTCGGGTTTCATGAATAAGGGGGAGGGCTGGCCTTGGCTTGGGTTCAGGGCTGGTTAGGGGCTTGGTTGAGTCTAGGGTAGAGTCCTAGCCAAGCTAGGACTCGGGTTTGAAGGCTGGGAGGAGTCCTGATACATAAGGACTCCTACCCGAGATGGTGCACAGATTCGTGTAGGGACGCGCGGCTTGCTAGGGAGTGAGGGCTTGGTCCAGGGCTCATGGGCTGGGCTAGGGCGAGTCCTTAGTGTCCTAGGTTGGTGTACTAGAGGGTGGTTAGGGTGCTGGAGCGTTGGCTACGTTCCTAAGTTAACCAACTTAGAGTCCTTGCAAAATAAAACTCTCGGCCAGTATATGGGGGAGTGAGGGTCTCACATTTTTGGGTTTGGGATGGTTCTAAGGGATCTAAGGGTTCATTAGGGTACTCTAGTATATTGGTCATGGTTTGGATCAACATGGTTTGGGAGTGACTCGAGAAAATTGAAAGATGGATCGGGGTCGAAGTTTATGTGTCATAATAGGGTTTCTAAACTAAAATAATTGAAAAACGGCTCACGGGGGTTGAGTCGTGGTTCATGGGGGGCTAACATAATATAAAAAGACTAGATTTTGAATTTTGGAATTTTATATTAAAGTTCGGGATTTTTCGTATTTAAAACACCGTCAAAACAATTAATTAAAGATAAATGAAAAAGTTTAATGTTTAATCTAAATAAAATTATGGAAAAATTTATTTAGGCTTAAATAATTATTTGGGACATTTTAGAGTCAATGAATTCAAGAAAAAGTCATAATCGAGGAATTTTACGTCTAGGGGTATAACAGTCTTTGTACACCAAAAAAAATTAGTAAACGTCATGGCAGTGCTCTAAATGCTATTTTTATGATATTATGATTATGTTCAAATGTTCATGATTAAATTATGATTTAAATGTCTATGGGATTTTAATGATTTAAGGAAGACATTTAAAATACATGTTGCATGCTTGGTTTCAAAAACAAAAATGTTATGTTATTCATGATTTTATAAAGTGACGTGAATGTAAAACGTTGAAGGAAGTGAAGTAATTGTGACTAATTCGATAATGATGGAGATATCGTGAGGGCGACGGTCCTAGTAGGAGCCCAACGATCGTATTTCCATTATTACGAATATGAGGATATGAGGTTGAGGTAAGAATGGGAATATCATGAGGGGAAAAGGCCCCAGAGAGAGTCCCGGCGATCGTATTCTATTCGAAAGAGGATAGGCCAGGGTCCAGTTGACCGGTGAGAGTGTTGCTGGTGTCCCCCGCCGCCCAGTACTACGGTTTCATGTAGATGGATCCATTGACTTTTGAGGTTTGAGAAAAGTCACAATTAAAGATCTGAATTCAATAAAGGAAAATGATAAGGAAAATGTTTATGATCATGTTAAAAGGTTTTATGTTATGTCATGTTCAGAAAAAAATGAAAAAGTTAAGGTTTATTTATGCATGTCATGAAATGTTATTTTTACGTAAAAGTATTTTCACTGTTGCATGTGGTTTTATACGTATTATTTGGTATAAAAATTATGGTTTGTTGAGTCTTTAGACTCACTAGGTGTGATGGATGCAGATGAATTTGAGGGAGGTCTTGATGGATGATTTGACTGGACTGAAGGTGCACACAACCCGAGGACTAGCGCTTCTTCTTCTTCCGCATTTACGATTTATGATTCATGATTTACGTTAAAAATTTTAAGACTATTTATTTATCCTTTTGAGAGATTTTTGAGAGGTTTAGTATGGGCTATACTTTTCAAATTTATTGCTTTTTAGGTTTGGTAAAACAGTTGACAATTTAATTTTATGACTATTGCACTTTATTTTTAAGATACATGTTGGTTGGCTTATTTTAAAAAATGGTGCAAAATATTTTTATGCATATGTGAGGTTCGGCCGAGGGTGCTTAGTTAAAAAAAAATTCTAGTACTTTTAAAGCAATAAAAAGGACAGACGTTTATGGTAGGAAATATCGATCTCCAGTACATTGGGATGAAACAGGAGAAAGAAAGTTATTAGGCCCTGAATTGGTATAACAGACAGCCTAATTGGTAACCAAGATTAGACAAAGAATGCACACTGCCCAGAGCCGACAGAAAATTTATGCCGATGTGTGATGTCGTCAATTTGAATTTCAGGTCGGTGACCATGTATTTGTAAAAATATCATCATTAAAGGACATTTTACATTTCGGTAAGAAGGAAAATTAAGTCCAAGATATATCGGTCCTTTTGAAATCTTGGACAGAATAGGAGACAGAGCCTACCGAGTTGCTTTACCACCAAATTTGTCAAATGTTCACAATTTTTTTCATGTTTCCTTGCTACGTAAGTATTTGGCCAACCCATCTCACGTTCTTCATTATGAACCATTGGAGCTTGCATCTGATCTCTCGTATGAAAAACGGCCGGTCCAAATCCTCGATAGGAAATCAAAAGTCTTATGGGGCAAGGAAATACCCTTAGTGAAACTATTATGGTCCAATCATGCAATCGAAGAAGCAACTTGGGAGCGAGAAGACAAAATTCAACAGAGATATCCTGAACTATATGGTACGTCAATTTTCGAGGAAGAAATTCTTTGAAGGAGGGGAGAATTGTAATGTCCGGTTACTCATACAAATGATAATAATGTGTTTATGTCATTTATTATATAGTTATTTAGCTCATTATGCTTTACGTATTGATTGGGATATCGATATTGAGATTGAATATGATTTCTAGATTGCCAATAGTATATTAAGAATGCATATGTGTCTAAATAGTGACAGTAAGATGTGTAGGTAAAAGTAGTGTAATGGAAGTTGTTTGGAAATGAGATGAAAATATGGTAGTTTTAACGGGTTTTAGCATAATGATTTGAATATTTATCCAAATTATGTGAGGCTACAACCATTAGAAAGTTAAGATATAATGCTACAACTTTCAAGTTTTGGGTTTTGTCCAAAGCATTGTGGACGACAAGCCAAAAGTGCCCCGAAGTGTATCATGTGTATTGTCATTCCTTCACTGACACATGTTGGGAGAAAAAGCATAACGGTTTACTCAGACCTTCAAATGACATGAAAGCAATTGGAGATGCAAGCCAAGACACAGGGCTACAACTTTCATGATTACCACTCTTTCAGATTATGAAATAAAGAAATATTTCTGGAGCGATCTTTGATGAAACAATGTGCAGGGCCGAATGCTACGCTCCCGAGCGGAAGTGAATGACCGCCCGAGCGCCCCTTTACAATAATTTTCCCGAAAGTATCTCGCCTGGGCGGAAGATAACGACTGCCCGAGCGCCTGTAGATGAAATTTTTTAAAGTTTGGACCGAAGGTTACGCGCCCGGGCGGAAGAGAATGATCACCCGAGCGCCGTCTTGTATATAAAAAGATAAGCTTCGACTTTTCAAGCATTTTCCACCATTTCTCACCTTCTTTAGCAGCAAGAACTCGAAAGGAACAAGAACCCTTCCTCCTAAAAGCTCATTTCTTCCTTTTCTTCATCGTTTTGAAGTAGGAACTTAGTTTTCCATCACAAGAACTTCCTAAGGGTGTAAGTTTTCATCTCTTTTGGTTGTTGTACATGTAGAGGAGTAGCTTTCACCTAGTATAGACATAGTAACTGAACTATTGATATATTTGACAGTATAGGAACGAGAAACATCCTCTCAAACCAGTATTCGTACACTTGAACTGTAAGTTGGCATGTTCTTGAAGTAATTCATGAGTAATATTATGAATTTCAAATGATTCCCATTGTTTATTGATATAAGTACATTGTTAGTACGTTTATTGATGAAAAAATAGCACCATATTCCATTGTTATGTATTAAATATGAAAGAAACTCATGGATATTGAATATGGGTGCTATGTCATGAACATGAAAGAAAAATGACTGATTTTTATATGATATAGAGCTTGTTGACATCATGGGTTGAAAGGCCTGAGATTATATCATCATTGTAATATAAGATTATTTAATTGATGAATTGATGTGATTATGGAAGGACAAGCTCCGAGAAGGCGTAGGAAAGCATGGAATGAATGTGGAGGCAGAAGACCTCGTGCATATGTGCGAGACAAGGCGCGCAAATGCGCGAGCAGGTGAAAGTTGGGCCAGAAGACCTCGCGCACATGTGCGGAGATGAGGCGCGCATATGCGAGTAGCAAATGCCGAGACATTTTCTGAGACAGAAAATCTTACACATGTGCACGAGGCGAGGCGCGCATATGCGCGAGCTGGTGAATTTTAAGTGCTGAGACAGAGAGTCTCGCGCATATGCACGAGACGAGGCGCGCATATGCGCGAGCAGGTGAACTTCCAAGAGCTGAGACAGAAAGTCTCACGCATATGCGCGAGCAGTGATGTATGAAAATTCGCCACTTATCTTGCCATGCAATTGAACATGTAATCAACTTCAATCCTCATTTTCCAATTCAGAATTTGTAACTAAGAATCGAGATCCCATGGAGAAATCCTCAAGCTTCATCATCTTTTAGAATTTTAATTGTGCAAGATCCGGCCATCCGAATTTCGATCCGAGCATAGTTTCGTGGTTCTCTCGTCAAGAGCTTCGAAGGGATGTAAGTTTTATTACTTTCCTACATGATTCGAAAATTTGGTATTGAAGAAATCATAATTTGATTAATATTAGGTGTTCTTGAGATTATGGTAAGCGTATAATCAAAACTGGATCGAAGAACGGACCACGCATGCAATTGTTATTATTTTTCCAACCTATGTGATTGGAGTTTTGCAGATTTCTGGAATTTTGGGCCGTAATTGTTATTGATTATGAGTTGTGGTTTGTACCTATTGATGTTGAGTTGTCGGGTACCTCGAGATTGCGTCGTTATGCCGTTAAAATTTAACTAGATTGAGATTGTTCATACCATGTCTTGTTTGAGTTGTATATTGATGTTATGCCTCTCGAATATGTCATTCCAGATTTGGTATTGAAGGCCTTGAATTCGAGAATTCAACTTCAAAATCGATAATAGAACGAACAAAGCAAAATTGAGATTGGTTGCGTCAAACCAATAACTACGAAAAGAAAGGTATAAATCATTGTTAAACCGGGAGGTACAACTCGAGTAAGATATAACTTGAGTTTCCCAAAACCACATACTAAATTGTTATTGCTTTGATATGTTTGAGATTCTTGAGATTAATATGCTTAGTCTATTGAGTTATAGAAAAGCATGTGTTATGAGTCTTTGGCAGAGGTGCCAAGTCACTGGACGTTTGGTTTATTTAGATGAGCATAGGAGCAGATCGACTCCTATTGTAGATACTCGATATAGTGTACCGAAGTCCGGGAATAAGAACGTACAACCATCTAGAAGGGAGAGTAGGTGGGAGACTTATTACGTTCTTATTCAAACCGGGATCCCTAGATAAGAGTCGAGTCACAAATTAAGAGTTAAAGAGTTTGATTTAAAGCTTTATATCGATTTATGTTTTTCTCAGATTATGATACATGCGGTTGATAAATGTTTTATGCCTTGGTATATGTTTATATGACATGCATGTATACGTTGTTTATACTGGAAATATGTTTCTCACTGGAGTTATCCGGTTTTTGTTGTGTTTGCATGTATCCATGACAACAGGTGGGACAGGATCAGGTTCAAGAAGAGCATGAAAGATCGAGATTAGAGTGGTGATCCGGGCTTAGATGTAAACTAGTTGTTATACACTTGACATGTAGTTGTTAAACACTAGTTTGTTATGACTTTATTTTGTACAAGTTGTGTACCTTTGATCATATTGTAGATATTGAACTTGATCTTGTGATTAAATAAAATGGAGCATCACTTGTTGTAATCTTTTAGACACTTGTTTATGAGGTGCTCAATTTTTTAAAAAAATAAATAATTTGACCTAGCACATTTAATTGATCTGTTTAATCCCAAAGATGATTGAAGGAAATGAGTTAGCGTCCGGGTCCCCACAACAGGTGGTATCAGAGCTGTGCATTCCTTAGACCGAAATAGAAACGAGTGAGCGGGGTACATTGAGTTTTATTTCGTGCTTTTGTGGTGCTAGCATGTGATTTATTGTAATGTTGATTTGCATAGTTATATGCTAGTATGACAGTATGTTTTACTGCTTTATAAAATACATGTTTACTTGATTATCTGATTTGATTGGAAACATGTATTATTCGAGAATAAATCAGAACCGATTCTTGATCAAAATTATGATGATCAGAGGAGGATTGAGACAGATTTGATTACTAGCCATTTTGATAATCAGATATGCCTCCTTGAAGAGCCCAGAACAGGGTAGTACTTTAAATAATCTGATGGATGTTACATCGACACCCATGGAAACATTGTTAAAGTTATTTCAGTCATTCAGACCGCCGACTTTGAAAGGCACTGAAACGTCTATCGACTGCGAGAGCTGGCTTGATGATATTGAGATGTTGTTTGATTCACTTGACTATACAGATGAGCGTAGAGTCAGACTGATTGGGCACCAGTTACATGAGGTTGCAAAAAGCTGGTGGCTCACAACCAAGCGAGCTTTGGAGCATCGAGGTACGGTGATTACTTGGAAGATCTTTAAAGCCGAATTTTATCAACGATTTTTTACAGTGTCATACCGAAAGGAGAGTTTGCTAACTTGAAACAGGGTCATCTGAACATTGAAGAATACGTGGCCAAATTCTCTACCTTGCTATGTTTTTCTCCTCATATTGCTGATAATGATGAAGCCATGGTTGATCAGTTCATCAATGGCTTGAATCCTGATATTTTTACACTAGTAAACACAGGGCGACCAAATACTTTTGCTGATGCATTGAACAGAGCAAAAGGAACTGAAGCAGGCTTGATCAGGCAGCGAGGAACTTCGTATGTTGCTCAGACACAGAAACAGCAACAACCCTCAGCTCAGTTCCAACAACCACCTCCCAGATTTGATAGTGACGGTAGCAGCAGTGGGAAGAAGGATAATCTGAAAGTCCGAGGGAAACAGTTTAAGAAGTCTGGAAGTAGTTCATCTAGCTCCAATGGTTAACGACAGACTGGTTCTGGCCAGAATTATACAGGGGTCTATTGCAGAACATGTGGAGGAAGACATCAAACAGAGCAATGCCAGGGAGTGTTTGGTAGTTGCAACATCTGTCGACAGCCGGGACACTTTGCCAAAGTCTGTCCACAGCGAGGTTCTCAACAATCCCAGGGAGTAGGATCAACTGGATCAGTGGCTCAGGCTGATAGAAGATCATCTTCTATTCACTCTTTCCAGCCACCTACTACTCAGTCACAGCCGAGGCCAGGAGGAAGCCAGACTGTTAGACAGCCCCCGAGACAACAGGCCAGAGTTTTTGCATTGACCGAGGAACAGGCCCAGGAAGCACCTGTTGATGTGGTTGCAGGTAACTGTTCTCTTTGTGGTTACCCTGCTTATGTGTTGATAGATACGGGTGCATCCCATACTTTATCTCTGAGCGATTTGCATTGATACATGCTTTGCCTGTTGAGTCTTTATCTACTGTAGAATCGGTCTCTTCACCTTTGGGTAGAGGTCTTATATCAGTTAAGTCCGTTAGAAATTGTATGCTGCAGTATGATGGTAATGAGATAGAGTTAGAATGTATTTTACTCGGTTTGTCTGATTTTGACTGCATTATTGGTATTGATATGCTAACCAAGTACAGAGCTACCGTAGATTGTTTCCAGAAAATTGTAAGATTCAGACCTGAGATGGCTGAAGAATGGAAATTTTACGGTAAGGGTTCCAGAGCTCGAATTCTTTTAGTATCTGCTTTGTTTATGACTCGATTATTGCAGAAGGAAGCAGAGGGATTCCTTGTGTATTCAGTAGATGTACTAAAGTCGAGCCCCTCATTGGCAAATTTGCCAGTGATATGTGAGTTTGCTGACGTCTTCCCAGATGAGATTCCGGGTTTGCCTCAAGTCCGAGAAATAGATTTCAACATTGAACTGATACCAAGTACAGTACGTATTTCTGAAACTCCATACAGAATGGCACCAGTTGAACTGAAAAAATTGAAAGATCAGCTAGAAGATTTACTAGCCAAGGGTTACATCAGACCGAGCGTTTCCCCTTGGGGCGCTCCAGTACTGTTGTCAGAAAGAAAGACGGTTCAATGAGACTCTGCATTGATTATCGGCAATTGAACAAGGCTACGATAAAGAATAAATATCATTTGTCTCGTATTGACGATCTATTTGATCAGTTGCAGGGTTCTTCTGTTTATTCCAATATCGATATGAGATCTGGATATCATCAGTTGAGAGTCAGATATTCTGATATATCGAAGACAGCTTTCAGAACCAGGTATGGCCATTATGAGTTTACAGTCATGCCGTTCTGTTTAACGAATGCTCTAGCTGTATTTATAGGTTTGATGAACCATATATTTCAGAAATATCTTGATGACTTTGTGATTATCTTTATTGATGATATTCTGATTTATTCGAAGAATCTGATTGATCATGCTGAGCATTTGAGAATTGTATTATATACTCTGAGGACTGAGAAATTGTATGCAAAGTTATCGAAATGTGAGTTAGCGTCCAGGTCCCCACATGGGTGGTTTAAAGTCCACCAAACCTATACTGGCCAATATATGTTCATGGGGCGTGGGGTTGTCAAAGGTTCTCCCTGATGTCCAACACAGTAGTAGCTATATAATAAAGCAAGCACAATAGTACAGGTCAACTAATGAGGCTCAAGTACAAACATGAACATGAATAAATGGTATGATATGACATGGTTTAAAGATTCATTATTGATCACGACTTGATATGTATGTTCTTCCTATGCATATTGATGAGTATAAGTGCCAACTTATTGAGTTTTATAAACTCACATAGTTCATGTATTATAGGATCAGGTAATAAAGATACATAGGATGTTGGTTCGCAAATGGATGCTTGTGACGTGCCTTATCTCGACAAGAACCTGGACGTTTTTGTTAGAGTAGGTGTCCGTCGAGCCAAGTGTTGGCCGAGTGTTCACAACGAAACTCTATATATAAACAATCTTTATTTTAATAATATTTGAAATTATTGTTTTGGCACATCAGTATCGGTATACCCATGCTAGTTGCATAGATAAAGTCCTTGAATATACAAATAGTAGAAAGAATATGAGATGCTCATATGATGAGTATCATGAAACTCATATTTGCAATACTGTATATTCTAAACAGTTCCTAGTCGATTCAGCCGTCGATAAAAAAGATATAGGTCGCTCGAGTTTGATACTAGTATCTGCGATGTGAGTACCATGTTTCATTAGTAGGGGACATTGTGATGTCTGAACATGCAGATAGGTGCTCCTTGTAGAGTGCACTGAACAACCATAAAGGACTTTACAAGTGGTTCTCACTTATCGAGTGGAAACGTCGTAGTTTATGGTTGTACACCATTAGTCCTTATGACACGGATTAACATTGAGACTCTATATGCTAGCATTCCACTTTGACTTGTTTACCGACTCTCATGGGGTCATCAGGTGGCAAAGTTGGGTGTTTTGTCAAAACATATAGGAATCGATGCATTGTAGTCGGGGATTCACCGCTTACCTTCGGGTATGGATATCCTATGTGATCACACGTATATGTAGTATGAAATCTCTGATCAGAGTATGGTGGTAATTATGAAAGGGGTTTCATATATTACACCAACGATGCAACTACGACATGACACATAGTATCGATTTTTTGACAGCTCTCGATATACCAATAATTGTTGAATCGGTTGGGATATATGAGATGAAGGGACTGTACTGTACGCTAACCATAATAAATTGGTTCTTGCAGACACTATCACTTGATACCTAGGTAATCATGTAAGCGATGCTGCTAAGCATTTAACATGATTGGTTGAGTACTATCAGACTTGAGTTCTGACGTTCTTATTATCAAAGAGTTGATAAGTAAGAATGGAGCAACTGGGGTATGCTCAAATAAGGATATGTTTAGTCCCGAATCACATTGTGATGTGAACCCACGGCTAGTTGTATCATTGAACCATTGAGGGTTCACACAAGTGCTAACTTTTTAGATCCCGTTGAGAAGTAAAATAGCTCAATGTGTTGAACGGCTTATAAATGAGTTTATAAGCATAAATAAAATAGAAGTATGATTTCTAAAAAGAGAATGTAACTTTTGATTTGAAGAAGTGTTCCTAAATTAAAAGTTGGCCAAACAAATAATGTATTTGAAAATTGTGATTTTCATAAACATTATTATGGACTAAATTAAATTAATTCAAGTGTTGAATTAATTAAACACTAGTGGACCTAGTAGATTCCAAATAATTAAATTAATTCAAGTGTTGAATTAATTAAATAATATTGGCCCTTGTAGAGCCCAATTAGAAATAATTATTAAACTATTGGGCTTGAGTAAAATCAACTAAAGTTTAAATGGTCTCAAATGTGTTTGAGACATTTAAATAAAAGTCCATGGGCCTTGTAATTGTTACAAGCCTAAGTTAAAATGCATGCATGGAAGTTTAAGGGTTGGAGACAACTTTTGAGTTAATGGCATGGCATGCACATGCAACTTTTTGCTTTAACTTTTTCCACAACCAAGAAAGTTCTTCCCTTCTCTCCTCTTGCACCTTGGCCAAAATCCCTTAGTGAATTTTCTCTCCATTTTTCTTTGTTCAATTGTTGAGGAAACCATACTCTTCTCAATGAAAAATACTCTAATTTTTCTAGTGCAAAATTAGAGTGGTTCTACTTTGTTAGTGGTGGACCTAATTTTGAAGAAATGAGTCCAAGAGCAAGAAAAGCTTGTAGATTGGGTCATCCATTCAAGAGCTTAGTTGTTTGACAACTAACTTGGAGCCACAATCAATCTTTTAAGATTGATAAGTATATTTCTCTAAACACTCTATGAATGTCATTATGTGTTTTTATGTATTTGCTACACACTATAGTGGTTGAGGTGCTCAGTTTTTGCTAATTAAAAATTTGGAAACTTCCGTTGCGCTTTCGGGCACCTTAAACGACCCCTTTCAATTGGTATCAAGAGCTTAGGATACTATTTTGTATAGCATATACATGATATTATATTGAGGTCAATCTCTGACCGCATGAGATAAATTTTTGCAACAAAAAACATGGCCATGAAAGGGGCATTTTGGGCAGCTCGGGCTGACCGTGGGGCTGCCCATTTTGGGCAGCAAGGGCAGCCCCTCGGGCTGCCCGAACACTTCATTGAAAAATAAAAAAATATTTTTGTTGGCCGGAATCCGGCGACGGAACTCTGGCGACGGCGATGACGACTAGGGTTTTCTAAAGTGTTTTGGAATATTAAAGTGTCATGGGTCTTGAAGTTGTTGGGCCATTAGATGACTAACACAATTTGTGAATTTAAACGGGCCAAAATATTTTTTGGTGAAAAATGAATTTTTGGACCCTTAAATTTAAATTTACAAAAGCTGGACACCGGAAAAGCTGTGACATCCATTGAAACGGTGATGTGAACTACGTGGAACTCCCATGATTTCGGCTCATATTATTGACTCATGGCGACCGTCCATTAATGTAGAGCCCAAAATCAGTACACGTAAAACCCATGCATTATTTAATTGTCAAATCATTTATTTAATTTAAAATGATTTTTTGTGATGCATGACCTATTTAAATTGTATTATTTTAAATTATGTATGTTTATTCTCGAGTTTCATGTTTCAGACGATTATTCGATGCGGGATCGAGAAAAGAGACCGAGGACCATTTTTGGTAATTTTAAAATGTGGTATTTAATTTTTAAGTTAAGGTTGGGACATATTAATTTATTTAATAAGTTTCAGCATTTTAAAGCCTAATTATGTATTTAGTTAGTTTAGAATTTTGAAACTTTTAAAGTTGGTCTTGTGCATTTTATTTTGTTAAAAATGAGAACTTTATAAAATTAGTGTGTATTTATTTTAATTGAGGAGTTTGTTTAAAATTAGTCTGAGTTAACCTTTTTATTAGCATTTTAATTAGTTATTTTAGCAATAAGTTCTCCTAATTAAAACACACACACACGTTACACACATTCACACATGCTTAAAAGTTTTTACACACACCAAAACACACAACACACACCTACAGATTTTATTTTCAGATCTTTTATATTTTGGAGAGCAAATCTAGGGTTCCTTGAAGCTCGAGCAGCCGCCCCTCTCCTTTTATTTCTCCAGCAATTTTTCGTAAGTTTTGTTGCAAGAAAATCGTTGCACGTTCGTCTCGGATCAACCCTCACATCTTTCCCGCGTCGGAGTCGTCGTTTCGTTTACTTTAAAGATTTAAAGGCACGTATATTTTGTTGTTCCTGCGTCGATCTTGTCATAGTATTTATGTTGATGTTTATTATGCATAAAATTCATGTATGATGTTCATAGTTTGAGCAGAAAATTGGTTGGATCAGTTTTGAAATAATTTTTAGATCTAAATTTTTGTTTTTCCCAGTATTTTTAAAACTGCGATTTTTCGGTCAACAATTTAAGAAAACTTTCAACGTATGAAAAGTAGAATTTTATTACACCTTCGATTTGATATAAAATTCGAAATATTTGGATAAAAATTGAGGGAGTTATGGCGTTTTTTGTGGGACTGCTCAAACGACATTTTCTGAAAATTATGCTATTAATGTGTACTTGAAGTTTATTTGTTTCAGGCTTCGTTAGGAACCGTTGGGTGATCGCTGCTGTGTTTAGGTATATGGAGTATGAGTTTGGGATGGGTTTTGATGCTTCGTTTTGTGTCAATAGTTGTTTGTTGCATTAGAAATCATAGGAAACAATGTGTGTCAAAATTTGAGCTTATGGGTTTTATTGCGTTGCGGGTGGTGCGTCATTTCTTTGGGAACGGTTGGGGCATTTTATGGAGTCGAGTCTGTTCCATAGCGTCCTAGGATGAGTCTCGATGGATTGGTTCACGATTCGTATGATTTAGTTAGGAGTATTAAGCTTCGAGTCGCGGAGTCCAGAAGACTCGGCGCCCGAACGGTAATATTTCACCGCTCGAGCGCCGCTCTTTCTGTCCGAGGGTAGGCTTCCAGAGACATGGCGCTCGAGCGGTAATTTGTTACCGCCCGAGCGCGGACCCATCTGTAAGGAATGTTTGGTTTTCCACTTATTTTCAAGTTCCAATAGTGAGTTCATGTCTTTTATTTTTGGGAAATGTTCACACGTCATTTTAGAGATGGTTCGGGGTTCGATGTCGTGGGTTAGTACGATGATTTAACGAGGTCAAGTCCCGAGTGATCTAGAATGTCATAAGATATTTTTGTACTTCGGTGGTAAGCACGAGTACGTACATCTAAGCTATGAAAGTTAAGTGCATGTAATCATGTTAGTATGTGCAGCAGTTACCACAAGCGAGATCCAACGAATCCCTCAATGCCAAGTAAGTAAGTATGTTAGAGGTGCAAAGAAAATACTTTTAAGGTTTTGAGGTATGCTAAATGTCTTGTGACAAATTTATGTATGGGATTGGAAAGCGGTAAAGCATGACCAGGGACCAATCCACCCCGTTAAATAATGAACGGGTTTAGATCAGGATTGGAAAGCGGTAATGCATGACCAGGAACCAATCCACCAGTTAAAGTATGAACGGGGATCTCTTGTATGTGGCAGTGGATCTTCCCTGTCAGCTCAGTACTACTGTGGTTTAGTCTGATCAGGCGTATTTACGTATGGGTCACTTGCTTTGAAACATGTCTCTACGCAAAATGATGAAGTTATGTATGTACAAGTATGCAAGCATGTTCAAGAAAAGTTTCACGTTAAGGCACGTCTATGTAATATATGTAAGATCAAGATTTTACATGCATGTTAAAGTTCAAGTATGTATGTTCTATTTTAAAGTTGCATGCGATTTTATTACGTAATACTTGCTACTTCCAGTTTATAAGTGTTGAGTCTTTAGACTTACTAGACTTGATGGATTCAGGTGAGGATGCATTTGAGGAGACGAGGGGTGAGGACCAGTGAGCTGGCTTGGACTGAGCGGGAGGCTAAACCCGAGAGTAGGGGAGAGACGCTCCACCTCCTCTGCCGTCAGATATGCAGGCACAGATGCTTGTGGTAATGACACAGTTCTTCGCACAGTTTGTGGGGAACCATGCGACAGTGGATGCAAGGGTTAGGCCCACACCAGAGGCGGTGTATGAAAGGTTTAGGAGGATGAATCCTAAGGAGTTTTCAGGGACCACTGACCCGATGATAGCCGAGGGATGGATTAAGTCAATCGAGGTAATCTTTGACTTTATGGAACTGACAGATGCACTTAGAGTCAGGTGTGCCACATTCCTTCTGGCAGGAGATGCCAGACTGTGGTGGGATAGTGAATTAGTGTCAGTTAACTTGAAAACACTGATGTGGAATTGGTTTAAAGTGGTATTCTACTCCAAGTACTTCACTGAAGAAGTACGATCCAGATTAACTAGGGAGTTCATGACGCTGCGATAGGGAGATAGCAGCGTTGCAGACTTTGTCAGAAAGTTTGAAAGGGGTGTCACTTTTTACCCCTGATAGCTAATAATGCCCAGGGGAAGTTGAGGCATTTCATGGATGGGTTGTGGCCGCTCTTGCGCCGAGATGTCCGAGTTGCGGGTCCTGCTACATATGTAGTTGCCGTGTCTAGAGCTTTGGCGGCAGAACAGGATCAGAGGGATATTGAGGCTGAGAGACAGGGAAAGAGTCCCTATCAGGCTCCGCAGTAGCATCAACAGCGACCTCTGGTCAAGAAGCCTTTCCAGGGACATCCAAGGAAGAATCCATATCAGGGACCGCCAAAAGGCAAGGGTCCAATTCCGCAGCAGAGGGCGCCTCAGAAGCCCAGTGATTTCCCAGTGTGTCCTAAGTGCAACCGCCGGCACCCGGGGCAATGTTTATATGGGTCAGGAAAGTGCTTTAAATGTGGAGCCAGTGACCACATGCTAAAGGAGTGCCCACATTGGAGGCATCCGACCCAGGGAAGAGTGTTCGCCATGCATGCTCAAGAGGCGAAGCCAGACACGACATTACTGACCGGTAAACTTATTTAAATAAGTGCAGTATTGTTTTGCCACGCATGTTTCAAATTTTATTTGGGGTTATTAGTGTCCTAGTAGTATTTTGGTTACTTGGGTAGAGATTTTCTACTGTGCTTGAGGTTAAGATTATAATTGTTGGGATATAAGTTTTTGTGTTGTGCTGACGTCTCACAGGAAATATTTTTATAAAGACAGTTGCCACGAAGGCCCTGATAGACTCAGGAGCCACCCACTCTTTTATTTTAGAGACATTCGCTAGTCACTTGGACGTCAAGTCTATTGAACTCGTCGTGAGCTATTCAGTGACAGTCCCATCAGGGGAAGAATTGCCAGCTACTAGCGTGGTCAGGGACATCGATCTCGAGATGCAAGGCCACCTAGTGTAAGCTGATTTGATTGTGTTGCCGATGCCAGAGTTTTGGGAATGGATTGGCTGACAAAGAACAGAGTTCTTATCGATTTCCAGAAAAGGTCAATGTTGGTAAGACCTTTATGCATGGAGCAGTTTCTCTTCGAGCCAGCTAGATGGAGGAGTTTCCCTCGCATGATCTCTTGCATGCAAGCGCGGAGACTTATGCACAAGGGTTGTCAGGCTTTCTTGGCCAGCATTGTTTCTGCACCTAACGTACCCACTCTGTCTATATCTGATGTACCAGTTGTCAGAGATTTTCCTGACGTCTTTCCAGATGACGTCCCAGGCCTTCCGCTAGAGGGAGAGGTGGAGTTTTCCATTGACCTTGTGTCAGGCACTGTGCCAATCTCTAAGGCACCGTCCCGTTTAGATCCACCTGAGATGTTAGAGCTCAAGCAGCAGATTCAGGAGCTCCTAGACAAGGAATTCATTCTCCCTAGTTTCTCACCATGGGGCGCACCAGTACTCTTCATAAAGTATAATGATAGAAGTATGAGGCTGTGTATCGATTACCGAGGATTGAACAAGGTAACGATCAAGAATAAATACCCACTCCGAAGGATCGAGGAGTTGTTCGATCAGTTGCAGGGAGCCACAGTGTTCTCTTAGATAGATCTTCGATCAGGGTATCATCAGCTGAAGGTGAAGGAGGCAGATGTTCATAAGACACCCTTTAGAATCAGGTATGGGCATTACGAGTTCTTAGTGATGCCGTTTGGACTGACGAATGCTCCAGCGATTTTCATGGACCTCATGAACCGAGTATTTCAGCCTTACCTTGATCAATTTGTCATAGTGTTCATTGACGACATCTTTATCTACTCTAAGAGCCAAGAGAAGCACAGTCAGCACTTGAGTACAGTTTTACAAAGTTATTTGCGAAATTCAGTAAGTGTGAATTTTGGTTAGAGAAGGTAGCGTTTTTGGGCCATATAATATCTAGCAGTGGTATTGAGGTGGATCCAGCTAAGGTAGCAACAGTCCAGGAATGGGTTGAGCCGAAGAATACGTCTGATATTCGCAGTTTCCTAGCCCTAGCAGGCTACTACAGAAAATTTATTCAGGGATTTTTGTCGATAGCAGTGCCACTCACCTCATTGACAAAGAAGAATGCTAAGTTCGTGTTGAGTGGCGAGTGCCAGAGGAGCTTCGATACTTTGAAGCAAGCTCTTATTTCAGCGCCGGTGTTAGCCATGCCAGTAGGGCATGGAGATTTTGTGTTATACACCGATGCATCTAAGCTTGGGTTAGGTGCAGTGTTGATGCAGCATGGTCGGGTCATAGCTTATGCTTTCAGGCAGTTGAAGGTGCATGAGAAGAACTACCCAACTCATGATCTTGAGTTAGCCGCCGTTGTCTTTGCATTGAAGATTTGAAGACACTACTTGTACGGCGAGAAATGCCAGATATTTATCAATCACAAGAGTGTCAAGTATTTCTTCACGCAGAAAGAGCTGAATATGAGACAGAGACGGTGGTTGGAGTTGGTAAAAGACTACGATTGTGAAATTAGCTACCATCCAGGGAAACTAATGTTGTGGCAGATGCCTTGAGCCGTAAAGTTGCAGTCGTAGCACAGATGTCAGCACAGAGATCTCTTCAGTCAGATATTCAGAAATTTGGGTTAGAGGTTTATCCTAGGGGCAGAGCTCCTAATCTATCTAATCTGACAGTTCAGTCTTCGTTTCTTGAACGGATCCGTGTAGGGCAGCCTTCAGATGAGCAGTTACAGAAATGGAGACTGAAAGATGAAGCCAAGGGAAGTGTACTCTACATAGTGGCTGATGGTATTGTAAGATACAGAGGTAGAATGTGGGTGCCCAGTGTTGATTCGATCAGAGAAAAATATCTTGTCAGAGGCACATGCATCTCCGTATTCTATTCATCCAGGAGGTACTAAGATGTACAAGGATTTACAGATTCTGTATTGGTGGCCAGGTATGAAGCGAGACATCCATCGATTTGTGTCTGAATGTCTCACTTCACTTGTCAGCAGGTGAAGGCAGAGCATCAGAGGCCACCACATCCCTATCCCCGAGTGGAAGTGGGAGAATATCACAATGGACTTTGTAGTTTGTTTGCCGAGGTCAGTCAGAGGATTTAATGCTATTTGGGTTATAGTGGATCGACTCACTAAGTCAGCGCACTTCTTGCAAGTGAAGACGACTTTCTCCATGACGCAGTATGCGGAGCTCTATATCAGGAAGATAGTTCGATTGCACGGAATCCCAGTTTCTATTGTGTCCGACAGGGACCCGAGGTTTACATCGTCTTTTTGGAAGAGTTTTTATGCAACCATGGTTGCTATTCAGTACAGCTTTTCACCCTCAGACAGATGGCCAGTTTGAGCGAGTGATTCAGATTTTGCAGGATCTATTGCGAGCCTGTATGATCGATTTCCATGGGACTTGAGAATCGAAGCTACCTCTAGTGGAGTTTACCTACAACAACAGTTTCCAAGCATCTATTGGTATGGCTCCCTACGAGGCATTGTATGGAAGGAAGTGCAGATCACCAATTCATTGGGATGAGGTTGGTGAGAGAGCAGAACTTGTTCCAGAGATAGTTCAGCAGATTGCAGATGTGGTGGTCAATATTCGCAACAGAATGAAGACTGCCCAGAGTCGTCAGAAGATCTATGCTGACAAGAAAAAAAGAGATCTAGAGTTTGCCGTAGGTGATCACGTCTTTGTAAAGATAGCACCCATGAAGGGTGTTATGAAATTTGGGAAGAGAGGCAAACTTAGTCCGAGGTTTATTGGACCGTTCGAGATTCTTGACATAGTTGGGACACTAGCTTATCGTGTTGCCCTTCCGCCGAATCTGGCCGGGGTACACAATGTGTTCCACGTCTCAATGCTGAGGAAGTACCTAGCTAATCCTTCGCATGTTTTGAGCTACGAGCCGTTGCAGTTCGCTCCAGATCTGTCATATGAGGAAAGACATGTCCAAATCCTAGACAAATAGGAGAGGAGACTTCGGAACAGGGTGACCAAGTTGGTCAAGGTTCAGTGGTTGAACCAATCAGTGGAAGAGGCCACTTGGGAGACAGAGACAGATATGAGAATTCACTACCCGGAGTTGTTCGATAAGATTTAATTTCGAGAACAAAATTTATATAAGTGAGGGAGAAACTGTAGAGCCCAAAATCAGTACACGTAAAACCCAGGCATTATTTAATTGTCAAATCATTTATTTAATTTAAAATGATTTTTTGTGATGCGTGACCTATTTAAATTGCATTATTTTAAATTATGTATGTTTATGTGATGCACGTTAAATGTTTTCTCGAGTTTCATGTTTCAGGCGATTATTCGATGCGGAATCGAGAAAAGAGACCGGGGACGGTTTTTGGTAATTTTAAAATGTGATATTTTATTTTTAAGTTAAGGTTGTGGCATATTAATTAATTTAATAAGTTTAAGCATTTTAAAGCCTAAATTATGTATTTAGTGAGTTTAGAATTTTGAAACTTTTAAAGTTGGCCTTGTGCATTTTATTTTGCTAAAAAGGAGAATTTTATATAATTAGTGTGTATTTATTTTAATTGAGGAGTTTGTTTAAAATTAGTGTGAGTTAACCTTTTTATTAGCATTTTAATTAGTTATTTTAGAAATAAGTTCTCCTAATTAAAACACACACTCACACACACTTACATGTTTTTACACACACCAAAACACACAACACACACCTAGACATTTTATTTTCAGATCTTTTATATTTTGGAGAGCAAAAATTCTAGGGTTCCTTGAAGCTAGAGCAATTGTCCCTCTCCTTTTATTTCTCCAGCAAGTTTTCGTAAGTTTTGTTCCAAGAAAATCGTTGCACGATCGTCTCGGATCAACCCTCACTTCTTTCCCGCGTCGGAGTCGTCGTTTCGTTTACTTTGAAGATTTAAAGGCACGTAGATTCTGTTGTTCCTGCGTCGATCTTGTCATAGTATTTATGTTGATGTTTATTATGCATAAAATTCATGTATGATGTTCATAGTTTGAGCAGAAAATTGGTTGGATCAGTTTTGAAATAATTTTTAGATCTAAATTTTCGTTTTTCACTGTATTTTGAAAACTGTGATTTTTCAGTCGATAATTTGGGAAAACTTTCAATGTATGAAATGTACAATTTTTTGATACTTTCGATTTGATATAAAATTCGAAATATTTGAATAAAAATTGAGGGAGTTATGGCGTTTTTCGTGGTACTGCTCAAACGACGTATTCTGAAAATTATGCTATTGATGTGTTCTTGAAGTTTATTTGTTGCAGGCTTCGTTGGGAACCGTCGGGTGATCGTTGCTGTGTTTAGGTATATGGAATATGAGTTTGGGATAGGTTTTGATGCTTCGTTTCGTGTCAATAGTTGTTTGTTGCATTAGAAATCGTAGGAAACAATGTGTGTCAAAATTTGAGCTTATGGGTTTTATTGCGTTGCGGGTGGTGCGTCATTTCTTTGGGAACGGTTGGGGCATTTTATGGAGTCGAGTCTGTTCCATAGCGTCCTAGGATGAGTCTCGATGGATTGGTTCACGATTCGTATGATTTAGTTAGGAGTATTAAGCTTCGAGTCGCGGAGTCCAGAAGACTCGGCGCCCGAACGGTAATATTTCACCGCTCGAGCGCCGCTCTTTCTGTCCGAGGGTAGGCTTCCAGAGACATGGCGCTCGAGCGGTAATTTGTTACCGCCCGAGCGCGGACCCATCTGTAAGGAATGATTGGTTTTCCACTTATTTTCAAGTTCCAATAGTGAGTTCATGTCTTTTATTTTTGGGAAATGTTCACACGTCATTTTAGAGATGGTTCGGGGTTCGATGTCGTGGGTTAGTACGATGATTTAACGAGGTCAAGTTCCGAGTGATCTAGAATGTCATAAGATATTTTTGTACTTCGGTGGTAAGCACGAGTACGTACGTCTAAGCTATGAAAGTTAAGTGCATGTAATCATGTTAGTATGTGCAGCAGTTACCACAAGCGAGATCCAATGAATCCTTCAATGCCAAGTAAGTAAGTATGTTAGAGGTGCAAAGAAAATACTTTTAAGTTATTGAGGTATGCTAAATGTCTTGTGACCAATTTATGTATGGGATTGGAAAGCGGTAAAGCATGACCAGGGACCAATCCACCCCGTTAAATAATGAACGGGTTTAGATCAGGATTGGAAAGCGGTAATGCATGACCAGGAACCAATCCACCAGTTAAAGTATGAACGGGGATCTCTTGTATGTGGCAGTGGATCTTCCCTTTCAGCTCAGTACTACTGTGGTTTAGTCTGATCAGGCGTATTTACGTATGGGTCACTTGCTTTGAAACATGTCTCTACGCAAAATGATGAAGTTATGTATGTACAAGTATGCAAGCATGTTCAAGAAAAGTTTCACGTTAAGGCACGTCTATGTAATGTATGTAAGATCAAGATTTTACATGCATGTTAAAGTTCAAGTATATATGTTTTATTTTAAAGTTGCATGCGATTTTATTACGTAATACTTGCTACTTCCAGTTTATAAGTGTTGAGTCTTTAGACTTACTAGACTTGATGGATTCAGGTGAGGATGCATTTGAGGAGACGAGGGGTGAGGACCAGTGAGCTGGCTTGGACTGAGCGGGAGGCTAAACCCGAGAGTAGGGGAGAGACGCTCCACCTCCTCTGCCGTCAGATATGCAGGCACAGATGCTTGTGGTAATGACACAGTTCTTCGCACAGTTTGTGGGGAACCATGCGACAGTGGATGCAAGGGTTAGGCCCACACCAGAGGCGGTGTATGAAAGGTTTAGGAGGATGAATCCTAAGGAGTTTTCAGGGACCACTGACCCGATGATAGCCGAGGGATGGATTAAGTCCATCGAGTTCGAGACTAGTATCTGCGATGTGAGTACCATGTTTCATTGGTAGGGGACATTGTGATGTCCGAGCATGCAGATAGGTACTCCTGGTAGAGTGCACTGAACAACCCTCCATAAAGGACTTTCCAAGTGGTTCTTACTTATCGAGTGGAAACGTCCTAGTTTATGGTTGTACACCATTAGTCCTTATGACCCGAGACAACATTGAGACTCTATGTGCTAGCATTACACTTTGACTTGTTTACTGACTCTAAAGGGGTTATCAGGTGGCAAGGTTGGGTGTTTTGTCGAAACTTATAGGAGTCGATGCATTGTAGTCGGGGATTCACCGCTTACCTTTGGGTATTGATATCCTATGTGTATGTAGTATGAAATCTCTGATCAGAGTATGGTGGTAATTATGAAAAGGATTTCATAGATTACACCATCGATGCAACTACAACATGACACATAGTATCGATTCATTGACAACTCTCGATATACCAATTGTTGTCGAATCGGTCGGGATATATGAGTTGAAGGGACCATACTGTACGCTAACCATGATTGAATGGTTCTTGCAGGCACTATCATTTGATACCTAGGGAATCATGTAAGCGATGCTGCTAGGCGTTTAACATGATTGGTTGGGTACTATCAGACTTGAGTTCTGACGTTCTTGTTATCAAGGAGTTGATAAGTAAGAATGGAGCAATTGGGATATGCTCGTATAAGGACATGTTTAGTCCGAATCACATGGAGATGTGAACCCACGGCTAGTTGTATCAATGAACCATTGAGGGTCACACAAGTGCTAACTTTCTAGATCCTGTTGATAAGTAAAATAGTTCAATGTGTTGAACGGCTTATAAAGGAGTTTATAAGCGTAAATAAAAATTGAAGTATGACTTCTATAAGGAGAATGTAACTTTTAATTTGAGGAAGTGTTCCTAAATTAAAAGTTGGGCAAACGAGTAATGTATTTGAAAATTGTGATTTTCATATACATTATTATGGACTAAATTAAATTAATTCAAGTGTTGAATTAATTAAACACTAGTGGACCTAGTAGAGTCCAAATAATTAAATTAATTAAATAACATTGGACCTTGTAGAGCCCAATTAGAAATAATTATTGAACTAGTGGGTTTGAGTAAAATCAAGTAAAATTTTAAATGGACTCAAATGTGTTTGAGACATTTAAATAAAGTCCATGGGCTTTGTAAATGTTACAAGCCCACTCAAAAAGCATGCAAGGGAGGTGAAGAGTTGGGAGGCAACTTTTTCAAATAACAAGGCTTGTGTCTAACATGCTTGATTCAACTTTTTCCACAACCAAGAAAACTCTCCTCCCTCTCTCCTCTCCACACCATGGGCGAAATTTTGAGGGTGATTCTCCATCATTTTTGCTTCTTCAATTGTTGATGAAAGCACATACTTCTCAATGAAAAATGCTTTAATTTTTCTAGTGCAAAATTAGAGTGGTTCTAGCTTGTTAGTGGTGGACCTAATTTTGAAGGAAAGATTCAAGAACAAAGTGAAGCTTGTAGATTGCCATCTTTTGAAGAGCTTAGTTGTTTGACAACAAAGTTAGAGCCATCATCAATCCATTGTGATTGATAGGTATATTTTTCTTAACACCCTATGTATGACAAAGGTGTTTTGTATTTGCTACACACCTGGTATTGAGGTGCTCGATTTTTCTCTTGCAAAAACCGAAAATTTTGTACCTTCCGTTGCGCATTCGGGCACCTAAAATCGATCCTTTTTAAGTGGTATCATGAGCTAAGGATACTATTTTGTGTAGCAAATACATAATATTATGTTGAGTCCATTTCTAACCGTATGAGCTGCCCGAACAACCCTATGATTTTAATAAAAACAAAAAATTTTAAGTTGGCCGGAATCCGACGACGGAGCTCCGGTGACGGCGATTATGACTAGGGTTTTCAAAAGGTGTTTTGAAATATCAAAGTGTCATGGGCCTTGAGTTGTTGGGCCAATGGATGGCTAACATATTTGTGAAATTTAAATGGGCCAAAATGTTTTTGGGTGAAAAATGATTTTTTGAGCCCTTAAGTTTAAATTTAAAAAAGTTGCAAATATTTTCTCATGAAATGAATAATTGAAGTTGGACTTTAATTATTTATAGTAAATGGTGATTTACAAGAAATTCGGTTATAAATAAATTAATTAGAAAGTAGACAAAGGTGTTTGTATACTTTGTTAATTTAGTTTATAATCGTGGCGGTTAGTAATTGGATCAAGATATATAATATTGGATCAATTAATTATTGTGATAATTAATTGATGGTGTATGATATGTGATATTATGCATGAAGGATGATCAAAAGCCCAAGCCCAATTTGCTAGGTGTATGCTAGAATATTTTGTGTTGAATTATTGTAATATTTATCAATTTATAAAGTGGACTTGGTTTATGGCCCGTTCCCACCCCCATGAGATGTATCCCTATTTGCCATGGATATTTATTTGTAAATATTAGTATAGTGGATGATCAAGATTGGAAGATGGTGGTCATGATGATTATGAAGATCGAAGAAATGTAAATATTGGAAGCTAATGTAATAGTTGCATTTGCATCCCATGCATTTCCCTAGGATTGGACCTAGGCCCGTGTTTAGCTCACACGGGCCATTAGTATTGGGGCGATTGATCATCCTTGTTTTGTTAATTGTTTATAATATATGCATGATATGCTATAAATAATGAGTATGTGCGTTATTATTATGATAATAACAAAGTTGCATGAATCCGGCAAACATGCGATCAAACATGGCAAGCTTTTAAATAAAATTAATGATGAGACCTTTCAAGATTAAAAACCCTCATTTTGAATAAGATTCAAAATTAATATCAATCCCGAAAAGGGAAATTATAAATTTGTTTATAATTTCCATGTCTTCCATCGACAATGGGTGCATGATGAACGCTACCCGTGCTCGGTGCTCGGCTCATATTATTGGGGGGGCCCTGGGTGCCGGAAAGCTGTGACATCCATTGACATGGTGATATGAACTACGTGGAACTCCCATGATTTCGGCTCATATTATTGAGGGAACTCATGGCGACCGTCCATTAAGGTTCAACATTGATGGGTAAGGCTTGACACGTGAAGATGAACGACGTCATATTATTGGGTCCTGATCAGACGTGAGACAAAAGTTTACGTAGAGGGTCGCATGGAGATGCAATTGGAAACTACCTTTTAGGAATTGTGATTGGCTGATATTATTCGGGATCATAATTCGCTAATTGGACCTTACGTACCTACTGAGGAAAGGAGTTTCCCGTTTTCACTAGAGGGTAGTGAAAGATGTCAAAACAGTGGGAGTAAACATTTATAAAGTAAAAGTCCATACTTTATATCTTACTAAATATTTTAAAATAGTCATCAACATTTATCTGTTTTTACTTTTCTGTACAAATTGACAATGTCTTCAATTCGCAATCCGATATCTGCAATACTCGACAAACACATATTAACAGGACCTAATTACCTCACTTGGCTAAGAAACCTGAAAATCGTCTTGAATTCGGAAAGGATAGCATATACACTGACTGAGTCGCCCCCTGTTGAGGCTCCGACTGACTGCACTCCTGAGAAATTGCAGACTTACAAGGAATAGTGTGACCATGACTTGAAAGCCAGGTGTTATATGTAGGCTTCTATGAATGATGAGCTGCAGAGGCGTTTTGAGGATGCAAAGAGTGCTGCTGACATTCATTTGCATCTCAAGGAGCTCTTTGGTGAGCAGACTCGGCCTCTTAGGCATGCTACCGTCAAGGAGCTGATCACTTTGCGCATGCAAGATGGGGCCTCGGTCCATGAGCATGGCCTGAAGTTGATTGGGCTCGTGGACAAGCTCGTTGGCATGGATCTGATGTTGCCTTCGGAGTTGACCACCGACGTGTTTCTCTTATCGCTGCCTAGCTCATTTGATCCTTTTGTGGTGAATTTCAACATGAACAAGCTAGAGCCGACCCTTAAGGAGTTGGTTAACATGCTTGTTACGTTTGAATCCACCATCAAGAAAGAGAAGTTGGTTCTTTATGTGGGTTCCTCATCTGGTACGAAGATTGATCGACATGGGAAGGGAAAGAAGCGTTCTTTCCAACATCCCAAAAAGAACGTGCCCTTGTTGAGGCAATCTCCGAATCCCGTCGTGGCAGCCACACCAATTAAGGCTGACAAGACTAGTGATGTTTGTCATCACTGCAAGAAGCCTGGACATTGGAGGCGTAATTGCAAAGAATATCTTGCTCAGAAAAGTTCTGAAAATGGTATGTTCTACATTGAAGTAAACATTTCAATTAACTCTACTTCTTGGGTATTGGATACCGGTTGTGGCTCACATCTCTGTAATGAGTTACAGGTGATGGAAAAAAGTAGAAGGCTTACAGAATGTGAGACCTTCTTATGGATGGGCAATGGAGCAAGAGTTGCTGCAAAGGCCGTGGGAGATGTTTACTTATTGTTGAACAATAATTTTAAGTTAATTTTTAAGAGATGTTTTGTTTGTACCTGATTTGATGAAAAAACATTGTTTCCATTTTTATGTTGATAAAGATGGATATTCTTGTTTCTTTAGCAAAGGTGTTTGCAATATTTACAAGAATGAATGTTTAATTGGTACTGGTGAACGTGAAAACGATCTTTATAACTTAAAATTGAAAGATATTCCACTAAATGTCCATTCAAAGGCAGACACCATATGAGATATGGATGGTTAAGCCTCCCAAATATTCTTATCTTAGAATATGGGGGTGCCCTGCTTATGTGAAGCAGGTAGTGGGAGATAAATTGGATAGTCGATCCATTTTATGTTACTTTGTGGGATATCCAAAAAATTCGGTTGGATACTACTTCTATAATCCCCAAGAAACAAAAGTGTTTGTTTCTAGGAATGCAACCTTTTTGGAAAGGAAATTTCTATTGGATAGAAAAGGGGAGATGATAGAACTCGAAGAGGTTCGAGAGACACCCACAATTATAGAACCCACACCCGAAAAGCCAAGAGAGGAGATACAAGCTCCTAGAAGATCCGAGAGAGTCTCGAGACCACCTACGAGGTATGGTCTGCTTCTTGAAGAGGGCCATGACGAGCCTATCCATGAATGTGATCCAAGGACCTTCAAGGAAGCATTATCTGATGCCGATTCATCCAAGTGGCTTGAAGCAATGGAATCTAAGATGAATTCCATGCATTCGAACCAAGTGTGAAATCTCGTGGATTCACCTGAGGGAATTGTTCCCATAGGGTGTAAATGAATTTACAAGAGGAAACTTGGGGCGGATGGGAAGGTATTGACCTTCAAGGCGCGATTGGTGGCAAAAGGATATACTCAAAGACAAGGAGTTGGCTTTGAGGAAACCTTTTCTCTAGTTGCAATGTTCAAGTTCATAAGGATATTGCTAGCCGTAGCTGCATGGTATGACTATGAGATATGGCAGATGGATGTCAAGACAGCCTTTCTTAATGGGGATATTAAGGAAGAGATTTACATGTCTCAACCTGAAGGGTTTACATCTGTCGGAAGTGAGCATATGGTATGCAAACTTCAGAGATCTATTTATGGTCTAAATCAGACATCTAGGAGTTGGAACCTTAGATTCGATAGTACAATCAAAGAGTTTGGTTTTACTAAGAATCCTGAGAAACCCTGTGTGTATGAGAAGGTCAGTGGGAGTGTTGTGACATTCCTGGTGCTGTATGTTGATGACATTCTACTCATTGGGAATGATGTAGGATGTTGCAATCAACTAAGATATGGTTAGCGAGTAAGTTCTTGATACAGGACTTGGGTGAAGCATCTTTTGTATTATGAATACAGATCTATAGAGATAGATCAAAAAGATTGCTTGGTCTCACTCAGTCCACATACATTGATACCATCGTGAAGCGGTTCTCGATGGATGAGTCCAAGAGAGGACATCTACCAATGTGTCATGGCGTGTCCCTATCCAAGTCTATGTCTCCCAAGACTGATGCAGAGATAGCGGCGATGACAAGCATTCTTTATGCATCTGCGATTGGTAGCATCATGTATGGGATGATATCTACACGTCCTGACGTGGCTTTTGCACTAAGTGTAGTGAGTAGATATCAATCGAACCACGGTCTTCCACATTGGAAAGGTGTGAAAGACATCCTCAAGTATTTGAGAAGGACCAATAAATTGTTCTTGGTCTATAGGGGTGGAGAACTGAAATTGGAATGCTATACCGACTCTAGCTTCCAAAGCAATATCGATGACTTGAAGTCAACCTCTGGATTTGTATTCTTGCTCAATGGTGCTGCTGTCTCTTGGAAGGGTTCCAAGCAAGACAGTACTACGGATTCCAGCACAGAGGCCGAATACATTGCTGCATCAGATGTAGAAAAAGGAGGCTGTTTGGATAAGGAATTTCGTCCAAGAGTTGGGCGTCATTCTTAATAGAGTTGCTCCTGCCCGGTGTTGTGTGACAACACGGGAGCTATAGCTCAAGCAAAGGAGCCAAGGTCTCATCAGAAGTCCAAACATATACTGAGAAAGTACCACATCCTCCGAGAGATTGTCGAAAGAGGAGATGTCTCGATTGACAAAGTCAGCTCCGCATATAATGTTGCTGATCCACTAACTAAGCCTTTACCTGGACCATTATTCGAGATGCATTGCGAATCAATGGGTTTGAAGCATATGGGTAGTTGGCTCTAGTGCAAGTGGGAGATTGTTAGAGTAGGTGTCCGTCGAGCCAAGTGTTGGCCGAGTGTTCACAATAAAACTCTATGTATAAACTATCAATATTTTAATAATATTTGAAATTATTATTTTGGCACATCTTTATCTGTATACCCATGCTAGTTGCATAGATAAAGTCCTTGAATATACAAATAGTAGAAAGAATATGAGATGCTCATATGATGAGTATCATGAAACTCATATTTGGAATACTGTATATTCTAAACAGTTCCTAGTCGATTCAGCCGCCGCTAAGAAAGATATAGGCCGCTCAAGTTCGAGACTAGTATCTGCGATGTGAGTACCATGTTTCATTGGTAGGGGACATTGTGATGTCCGAGCATGCAGATAGGTACTCCTGGTAGAGTGCACTGAACAACCCTCCATAAAGGACTTTCTAAGTGGTTCTCACTTATCGAGTGGAAACATCCTAGTTTATGGTTGTACACCATTAGTCCTTATGACCCGGGACAAAATTGAGACTCTATGTGCTAGCATTACACTTTGAATTGTTTACCGACTCTCAAGGGGTCATCAGGTGGCAAGGTTGGGTGTGTTGTCGAAACATATAGGAGTCGATGCATTGTAGTCGGGGATTCACCGCTTACCTTCGGGTATGGATATCCTATGTGTATGTAGTATGAAATCTCTGATCAGAGTATGGTGGTAATTATGAAAGGGGTTTCATAGATTACACCATCGATGCAACTACAACATGACACATAGTTTCGATTCATTGACAACTCTCGATATACCAATTGTTGTCGAATCGGTCGGGATATATGAGTTGAAGGGACCATACTGTACGCTAACCATGATTGAATGGTTCTTGCAGGCACTATCATTTGATACCTAGGGAATCATGTAAGCGATGCTGCTAGGCGTTTAACATGATTGGTTGGGTACTATCAGACTTGAGTTCTGACGTTCTTGTTATCAAGGAGTTGGTAAGTAAGAATGGAGCAATTGGGGTATGCTCGTATAAGGACATGTTTAGTCCGAATCACATGGAGATGTGAACCTACGGCTAGTTGTATCAATGAACCATTGAGGGTCACACAAGTGCTAACTTTCTAGATCCCGTTGATAAGTAAAATATTTCAATGTGTTGAACGACTTATAAAGGAGTTTATAAGCGTAAATAAAAATAGAAGTATGACTTCTATAAGGAGAATGTAACTTTTAATTTGAGGAAGTGTTCCTAAATTAAAAGTTGGGCAAACGTGTAATGTATTTGAAAATTGTGATTTTCATATACATTATTATGGATTAAATTAAATTAATTCAAGTGTTGAATTAATTAAACACTAGTGGACCTAGTAGAGTCCAAATAATTAAATTAATTCAAGTGTTGGATTAATTAAATAATATTGGGCCTTGTAGAGACCAATTAGAAATAATTATTGAACTAGTGGGCTTGAGTAAAATCAATTAAAGTTTTAAATGGACTCAAATGTGTTTGAGACATTTAAATAAAGTCCATGGGCTTTGTAAATATGACAAGACCACTCAAAAAGCATGCAAGGGAGGTGAAAAGTTGGGAGTCAACTTTTTCAAATAACAAAGCTTGTGTCTAACATGCTTGATTCAACTTTTTCCACAACCAAGAAAACTCTCCTCCTCTCCATTCTCCACACCATGGCCGAAATTTTGAGGGTGATTCTCCACCATTTTTGCTTCTTCAATTGTTGATGAAAGCATATACTTCTCAATGAAAAATGCTCTTATTTATCTAGTGCAAAATTAGAGTGGTTCTAGCTTGTTGGTGGTGGATCTAATTTTAAAGGAAAGATTCAAGAACAAGGTGAAGCTTGTCGATTGCCATCCTTTGAAGAGCTTAGTTGTTTGACAACTAAGTTGGAGCCATCATCAATCTATTGTGATTGATAGGTATATTTTTCTTAACACCCTATGTATGACAAAGGTGTTTTGTATTGGCTACACACCTAGTATTGAGGTGCTCGATTTTTCTCTTGCAAAAACCGAAAATTTTGTACCTTCCATTGCGCATTCGGGCACCTAAAATCGATCCTTTTCAATAGCGTCCTAGGATGAGTCTCGATGTATTGGTTCACGATTCGTATGATTTAGTTAGGAGTATTAAGCTTTGAGTCGCGGAGTCCAAAAGACTCGACGCCCGAGCGGTAATATTTTACCGCTCGAGCGCTGCTCTTTCTGTCCGAGGGTAGGCTTTCAGAGACCTGGCGCTCGAGCGGTAATTTGTTACCGCCCGGGCGCGGACCCATCTCTAAGGAATGTTTGGTTTTTCACTTATTTTCAAGTTCCAATAGTGAGGTCATGTCTTTTATTTTTGGGAAATGTTCACACATTATTTTAAAAATTGTTCGGGGTTCGATGCCGTGGGTTAGTACGATGATTTAACGAGGTCAAGTCCCGAGTGATCTAGAATGTCATAAGCTATTTTTGTACTTCGGTGGTGAGCACGAGTACCTACGTCTAAGCTATGAATGTTAAGTGCATGTAATCATGTTAGTATGTGCAGCAATGACCCCAAGCGAGATCCAACGAATCCCTCAACGCCAAGTAAGTAAGTATGTTTGACGTGCAAAGAAAATATTTTTAAGTTTTTGGGGTATGCTAAATGTCTTGTGACCAATTTATGTATGGGATTGGAAAGCGGTAAAGCATGGCCAAGGACCAATCCACCCCGTTAAATCATGAACGGGTTTAGATCAGGATTGGAGAGCGGTAAAGCATGACCAGGGACCAATCCACCCGTTAAAGAATGAATGGGGATCTCATGTATGTGGCAGTGGATCTTCCCTGTCAGCCCAGTACTGTGGTTTAGTCTGATCAGGCGTATTTATGTATGGGCCACTTGCTTTGAAACATGCCTCTACGCAAAATGATGAAGTTATGTATGTTCAAGTATGTACAAGTATGCAAGCATGTTTAAGAAAAGTTTCACGTTAAGGCACGTCAATGTAATGTATGTAAGATCAAGCATTTACACGCATGTTAAAGTTCAGGTATGTATGTTCTATTTTAAAGTTGCATGCGATTTTATTACGTATTACTTGCTACTTCAAGTTTATACATGTTGAGTCTTTAGACTCACTAGACTTGATCGATGCAGGTGAGGATGCATTTGAGGAGACGAGGGGTGAGGACCAGTGAGCTGGCTTGGACTGAGCGGGAGGCTAAACCCAAGGACCGCCATGTTAGCAAAATTTCTATGCTGATCTTTTATTGCAAATACTTTTAGATGGTTGGCAAACTTGAGTGTGGTTGGTTTATGGCTAATGTTTTTAGACGAACGAGACATTTTAATGGAAATTCGAAAGTTTATTTCATAATTAAGAAAATTTTTATTTTTCCGCAAAATTCTAAGTAGTGTAAAGTACGGTACGTTACAATTAAGGTTCAACATCGATGGGTGAAGGCTTGACACGTAAAGATTAACGACGTCATATTATTGGGTTATAATCAAACGTGAGACAAAAGTTTATGTATAGGGTTGCATGGTGATGCAATTGGAAACTACCTTTTAGGAATTATGATTGGCTGATATTATTCGGGATCATAATTTGCTAATTGGACCTTACGTACCTACTGAGGAAAGGAGTTTCCCGTTTTCACTAGAGGGTAGTGAAAATGTCAAAACAGTGAGAGCAAAAATTAATGAAATTCATACTTTATATCTTACTAAATATTTTAAAATAGTCATTAACATTTATCTGTTTTACTTTTCAGTACAAATTTTGACAATGTCTTCGATTCGCAATCTTCTATCTGCAATACTCGACAAACACATATTAACCGGACCTAATTACCTCAACTGGCTAAGAAACTTAAAAATCGTCTTGAATTCAGAAAGGATAGCATATACACTGACTGAGTCGCCCCCTGTTGAGGCTCCAACTGACTGCACTCATGAGGAATTACAGACTTACAAGGAATGGTGTGACCATGACTTGAAAGCCAGGTGTTATATGCATGCTTCTATGAATGATGAGCTGCAGAGGCGTTTTGAGGATGCAAAGAGTGTTGCTAACATTCATTTGCATCTCAATGAGCTCTTCGGTGAGCAAACACGGCCTCTTAGGCATACTATTGTCAAGGAGCTGATCACTTTGCGCATGCGAGATGGGGCCTCGGTCCATGAGTATGGCCTGAAGTTGATTGGGCTCGTGGATAAGCTCGTTGGCATGGATCTTACGTTGCATTCGGAGTTGACCACCGACGTGTTGCTCTTGTCCCTGCCTAGCTCATTTGATCATTTTGTGGTGAATTTCAATATGAACAAGATTGAGCCGACCCTTGAGGAGTTGGTGAACATGCTTGTTACCATTGAGTCCACCATCAAGAAAGAGAAGTCGGTTCTTTATGTGGGCTCTTCATCTGGTTTGAAGACTGGTCCACCTAGGAAGGGAAAGAAGTGTTCTTTCCAACGTCCCAAGAAGAACGTGCCCTTGAAGAAGCAATCTCCGAGTCCCGCTGTGGCAGCTACACCAGTTAAAGCTGACAAGACTGTTGACATATGTCATCACTGCAAGAAGCCTGGACATTGGAGGTGTAACTGCAGAGAATATCTTGCCCAAAAGAGTTCTGGAAACGGTATGTTCTGGAAACACCTTTGCTAAATAAACAAGAATATAGAACATACCGTTTCCAGAACTCTTCTGGGCAAGATATTCCCTGCAGTTACGCCTCCAATGTACAGACTTCTTGCAGTGATGACATACATCATCAGTCTTGTCAGCCTTAACTGGTCTGGCTGCCTCAACGGGATTCAGAGATTGCCTCATCAAGGGCACATTCTTCTTGGGACGTTGGAAAGAATGCTTCTTTCCATTCCCATGTGGATCAATCTTCGTACCAGATGAAGAACCCACATAAAGAACCAACTTCTCTTTCTTGATGGTTGATTCAAACGTAACAAGCATATTCACCAACTCCTCAAGGGTCGGCTCCATCTTGTTCATGTTCAAGTTCACCACAAAAGGATCAAATGAGCTAGGCAATGATAACAGCAACACGTCAGTGGTCAACTCCGAAGGCAAGATCAGATCCATGCCAACGAGCTTGTCCATGAGCCCAATCAACTTCAGGCCATGCTCATGGACCGAGGCCCCATCTCGCATGTGTAAAGTGATCAGCTCCTTGACGGTAGCATGCCTAAGAGGCCGTGTTTGCTCACCAAAGAGCTCCTTGAGATGCAAATGAATGTCAGCAGCACTCTTTGCATCCTCAAAACGCCTCTGCAGCTCATCATTCATAGAAGTCAGCATATAACACCTGGCTATCAAGTCATGGTCACACCATTCCTTGTAAGCCTGCAATTCCTCAGGAGTGCAGTCAGTCGGAGCCTCAACAGGGGGAGACTCAGTCAGTGTATATGCTACCCTTTCCGAATTCAATACGATTTTTAGGTTTCTTAGCCAAGTGAGGTAATTAGGTCCAGTTAATATGTGTTTGTCGAGTATTACGGATATCGGATTGCGAATCGAATACATTGTCAATTTGTATAGAAAAGTAAAAACAGATAAATGTTGATGACTATTTTAAAATATTTAGTAAGATATGAAGTTTGGACTTTTACTTCATAAATATTTGCTCCCACTGTTTTGACATCTTTCACTACCCTCTAGTGAAAACGGGAAACTCCTTTCCTCAGTAGGTACGTAAGGTCCAATTAGCGAATTATGATCCCGAATAATATTAGCCAATCACAATTCCTAAAAGGTAGTTTCCAATTGCATCACAATGCAACCCTCTACTTAAACTTTTGTCTCACGTTTGATTAGGACCCAATAATATGATGTCGTTCATCTTCACGTGTCAAGCCTTACCCATCGATGTTGAACCTTGATGGACGGTCGCCATGAGTTCCCCCAATAATATGAGCCGAAATCATGGGAGTTCCACGTAGTTCACATCACCATGTCAATGGATGTCACAGCTTTACGGCACCCAGGGGCCCCCCAATAATATGAGCCGAGCCCCGAGTACGGGTAGCGTTTATCATGCACTCATTGTCGATGGAAGACATGGAAATTATAAACAAATTTATAATTCTCCTTTTCGGGCTTGATATTAATTTTGAATCTTATTCAAAATGAGGATTTTTAATTTTGAAAGGTCTCATCATTAATTTTATTTAAAAGCTCGCCATGTTTGATCGTATGTTTGCCGGATTCATGCAACTTTGTTATTATCATAATAATAACGCACATACTCATTATTTATAACATACCATGCATATATTATAAACAGTAAACAAAACAAGGATGATCAATCGCTCCAATACTATTGGATACCGGCTGTGGCTCACATCTCTTTAATGATTTGCAAGTGATGGGAAGAAGTCGGAGGCTTAGGAAAGGTGAGACCTTCTTGAGGATGGGCAATGAAGCAAGAGTTGCTGCCAAGGCCGTAGGAGATGTTTACTTATTATTGAACAATGATTTTAAGTTAATTTTAAGAGATTTTTTTGATAGGGGATCGGTTACGGTGACCGGAAGCGCAATGGAAGTTTAAAATTTTTATTTTTCATAAGAAATTTTCGGCCACCTTGATTTAATGTGTAGCAAATACAATAAACACAAAATGACATTCATAGTGTGTTAAGAAATGTACCTATCAATCACAAGGATTGATGTATGGCTCCAACTAAGGTGTAAACACCTTAGCTCTTCAATGGTAGAAACTATCTTCAAGCTTCCTTTGAGCACTCCTTGCTCAACTATTAAGCCCACCACCAACTAGGTAGATCCCCTCTTAATTTGCACTAGAAAACTAAGAGGATTTTTCAATGAGAATTATTTTCTTTCCTCAACACTTGAAGAAAAAAAAATGAGAAAAAAAATGAGAGAAAAATGGAGGAGAGAACTACTCAAAAATTCGGCCATTGCATTGTGAATAAGGGGGAAGGGAGACTTGTCTTGGACTTGCAAAAAGCTAAAAGCAAAAACACCTTCTTCTTTTTTGCATGCCATGCCTTGAGAACCCAAAAAGTAGTCTCCAACCCTTTACCTCCCATGCATACATATATTATATCGTTTTTAACAAATTAAAAAACACATGGACTTAATTTAATTATCTCAAACATTTTTGAGATTAATTAAACATTACTTGAATTCACTCAAGTCCACTAGCTAAATAATTTATTTAAATTGAGCTCTACAAGACTCAATATGATTTAATTAATTCAACACTTGAATTAATTTAATTATTTGGACTCTACTAGGTCCACTAGTGTTTAATTAATTCAACACTTGAATTAATTTAATTTATTTCATAATAATGTTTATGAAAATCACAATTTTCAAATACATTATTCACTTGGCCAACTTTTAATTTAGGAACACTTCCATAAATTAAAATTCACATTTCTCTCATAGAAGTCATACTTCTATTTTTCTTTACGCTTATAAACTCATTTATAAGCCGTCAACACATTGAACTAATTTCTAATTTATAGAAGTCATACTTCTAATTTTCCTTATGCTTATAAACTCCTTTATAAGCCGTTCAACACATTGAACTATTTCTCTTCTCAACGGGATCTAGAAAGCTAGTACTTGTGTGACCCTCAATGGTTCATTGATACAACTAGCCGTGGGTTCACATCTCCATGTGATTCGGACTAAACATGTCCTTATATGAGCATACCCCAATTGCTCCATTCTTACTTATCAACACTTTGATAACAAGAACGTAAGAACTCAAGTCTGATAGTACCCAACCAATCATGTTAAACGCCTAGCAGCATCGCTTACATGATTCCCTAGGTATCAAATGATAGTGCCTGCAAGAACCATTCAATTATGGTTAGCGTACAGTACGGTCCCTTCAACTCATATATCCCGACCGATTCGACAACCATTGGTTTATCGAGAGTTGTCAATGAATCGATACTATGTGTCATGTCGTAGTTGCATCGATGGTGTAATCTATGAAACCACTTTCATAATTACCACCATACTCTGATCAGAGATTTCAACCTATATACACATGAGAACACATAGGAGATCTATACCCGAAGGTAAGCGGTGAATCCCCGACTACAATGCATCGACTCCTATATGTTTCGACAGAACACCCAACCTTGCCACCTGATGACCCCATGAAAGTCGATAAACAAGTCAAAGTGTAATTCTAGCACATGGAATCTCAATGTTGTCCCGGGTCATAAGGACTAATGGTGTACAACCATAAACTAGGACGTTTCCACTCGATAAGTGAGAACCACTTGGAAAGTCCTTTATGAAGGGTTGTTCAGTGCACTCTACCAGGAGCACCTATCTGCATGCTCGGACATCACAATGTCCCTTACCAATGAAACATGGTACTCACATCGCAGATACTAGTCTCGAACTCGAGCGGCCTATATCCTTCTTAGCGGCGGCTGAATCGACTAGGAACTGTTTAGAATATACAGTATTCCAAATATGAGTTTCATGATACTCATCATATGAGCATCTCATATTCTTTCTACTATTTGTATATTTAAGGGCTTTATCTATGCAAATAGCATGGGTATACAGATAAATATTTGCAAAAACAATAATTTCAAATATTATTAAAATAAAGATTGCTTATACGTAGAGTTTTATTGTGAACACTCGGCCAACACTTGGCTCGACGGGCACCTACTCTAACAATCTCCCACTTGCACTAGAGCCAACTACCCATATGCTTCAAACCTATTGATTCGCGATGCATCTCGAATAATGGTCCAGGGAAAGGCTTAGCTAGTGGATCAGCAACATTATCTGCGGAGCCGACTATGTCAATCGACACTTATCCTCTTTCCACAATCTCTCGGAGGATGTGGTACTTTCTCAATACATGTTTGGATTTCTGATGAGACCTTGGCTCCTTTGCTTGAGCTATAGCTCCCGTGTTTTCACAAAACACCGGGACAGGAGCAACTCCATTAGGAATGACGCCTAACTCTTGGACAAAATTCCTTATCCAAACAGCCTCCTTTGCTGCATCTGATGCAGCAAAGTATTCGGCCTCTGTGCTGGAATCCGCAGTATTGTCTTGCTTGTAACTCTTCCAAGAGACAGCAGCACCATTGAGCATGAATACAAACCCAGAGGCTGACTTCGAGTCATCGATATCGCTTTGGAAGCTAGAGTCGGTATAGCCTTCCAATTTCAGTTCTCCACCCCATAGACCAAGAACAATTTATTGGTCCTTCTCAACTACTTGAGGATGTCTTTCACAGCTTTCCAATGTAGAAGACTGGGGTTCGATTGATATCTACTCAATACACTTAGTGCGAAAATCACGTCAGGACGCGTAGATATCATCCCATACATGATGCTACCAATCGCAGATGCATAAGGAATGCTTGTCATCGCCGCTATCTCTGTATCAGTCTTGGGAGACATAGACTTGGATAGGGACACGCCATGACACATTGGTAGATGTACTCTTTTGGACTCATCCATCGAGAACCGCTTCACGATGGTATCAATGTATGTGGACTGGGTGAGACCAAGCAATCTTCTTGATCTATCTCTATAGATCTATATTCTCAATACAAAAGATGCTTCACCCAAGTCCTGTATCGAGAACTCACTTGCTAACCATATTTTAGTTGATTGCAACTTTCCTACATCATTCCCAATGATTAGAATGTCATCAACATAAAACACCAGGAATGTCACAACACTCCCACTGACCTTCTTATACATATAGGGTTCCTCAGGATTCTTATCAAAACCAAACTCTTTGATTGTACTGTCGAATCTGAAGTTCCAACTCCTAGATGCCTGTTTTAGACCATAAATAGATCTTTGAAGTTTGCATACCATATGCTCACTTCCGATAGATGTAAACCCTTCGGGTTGAGACATGTAAATCTCTTCCTTAATATCCCCATTAAGAAAGGCTGTCTTAACATCCATCTGCCATATCTCATAGTCATACCATGCAACTATGGCTAGCAATATCCTTATGTACTTGAACATTGCAACTGGAGAAAAGGTTTCCTCAAAGTCAACTCCTTGTCTTTGAGTATATCCTTTTGCCACCAATCGCGCCTTGAAGGTCAATACCTTCCCATCCGCCCCAAGTTTCTTCTTGTAAATCCATTTACACCCTATGGGAACAATTCCCTCAGGTGGATCCACGAGATTCCACACTTGTTTCGAATGCTTGGAATTCATCTCAGATTCCATAGCTTCAAGCCATTTGGATGAATCGGCATCAGATAACGCTTCCTTGAAGGTTCTTGGATCACATTCAAGGTTAGGCTCATCATGGCCTTCTTCAAGAAGCAGACCATACCTCATAGGTGGTCTCGAGACTTTCTCGTATCTTCTAGGAGCTTGTATCTCCTCTCTTGGCTCTTCGGGTGTGGGTTTTATAATTGTGGGTGTCTCTCGAACCTCTTCGAGTTCTATCATCTCCCTTTTTCTATCCAATAGAAATTCCTTTTCCAAAAAGGTTGCATTCCTAGAAACAAACACCTTTGTTTTTAGGTTTCTTAGCTAAGTGAGGTAATTAGGTCCAGTTAATATGTGTTTGTCGAGTATTAAGGATATCGGATTGCGAATCGAAGACATTGTCAATTTGTACAGAAAAGTAAAAACAGATAAATGTTGATGACTATTTTAAAATATTTAGTAAGATATGAAGTTTGGACTTTTACTTCATAAATATTTGCTCCCACTGTTTTGACATCTTTCACTACCCTCTAGTGAAAACGGAAAACTCTTTTCCTCAGTAGGTACGTAAGGTCCAATTAGCGAATTATGATCCCGAATAATATCAGCCAATCACAATTCATAAAAGGTAGTTTCCAATTGCATCACAATGCAACCCTTTACTTAAACTTTTGTCTCACGTTTGATTAGGACCCAATAATATGATGTCGTTCATCTTCACGTGTCAAGCCTTACCCATCGATGTCTAACCTTGATGGACGGTCGCCATGAGTTCCCCCAATAATATGAGCCGAAATCATGGGAGTTCCACGTAGTTCACATCACCATGTCAATGGATGTCACAGCTTTCCGGCACCCAGGGGCCCCCCAATAATATGAGTCGAGCCCCGAGTACGGGTAGCGTTCATCATGCACCCATTGTCGATGGAAGACATGGAAATTATAAACAAATTTATAATTCCCCTTTTCGGGCTTGATATTAATTTTGAATCTTATTCAAAATGAGGATTTTTAATTTTGAAAGGTCTCATCATTAATTTTATTTAAAAGCTCGCCATGTTTGATCGTATGTTTGCCGGATTTATGCAACTTTGTTATTATCATAATAATAACGCACATACTCATTATTTATAACATATCATGCATATATTATAAACAGTAAACAAAACAAGGATGATCAATCGCCCCAATACTTTTGGATACCGGCTGTGGCTCACATCTCTTTAATGATTTGGAGGCGATGGGAAGAAGTCGGAGGCTTAGGAAAGGTGAGACCTTCTTGAGGATGGGCAATGAAGCAAGAGTTGCTGCCAAGGCCGTAGGAGATGTTTACTTATTATTGAACAATGATTTTAAGTTAATTTTAATAGATGTTTTTGATAGGGGATCGGTTACGGTGACCGGAAGCGCAACGGAAGTTTAAAATTTTTATTTTTCATAAGAAATTTTCGGCCACCTTGATTTAATGTGTAGCAAATACAATAAACACAAAATGACATTCATAGTGTGTTAAGAATGTACCTATCAATCACAAGGATTGATGTATGGCTCCAACTAAGGTGTAAACACCTTAGCTCTTCAATGGTAGAAACTATCTTCAAGCTTCCTTTGAGCACTCCTTGCTCAACTATTAAGCCCACCACCAACTAGGTAGATCCCCTCTTAATTTGCACTAGAAAACTAAGAGGATTTTTCAATGAGAATTATTTTCTTTCCTCAACACTTGAAGAAAAAAAATGAGAGAAAAATGGAGGAGAGAACTACTCAAAAATTCGGCCATTGCATTGTGAATAAGGGGGAAGGGAGACTTGTCTTGGACTTGCAAAAAGCTAAAAGCAAAAACACCTTTTTTTTTGCATGCCATGCCTTGATAACCCAAAAAGTAGTCTCCAACCCTTCACCTCCCATGCATACATATATTATATGGTTTTTAACTAATTAAAAAACCCATGGACTTAATTTAATTATTTCAAACATTTTTGAGATTAATTAAACATTACTTGAATTCACTCAAGTCCACTAGCTAAATAATTTATTTAAATTGAGCTCTACAAGACTCAATATGATTTAATTAATTCAATACTTGAATTAATTTAATTATTTGGACTCTACTAGGTCCACTAGTATTTAATTAATTCAACACTTGAATTAATTTAATTTAGTCCATAATAATATTTATGAAAATCACAATTTTCAAATACATTATTCACTTGGCCAACTTTTAATTTTGGAACACTTCCATAAATTAAAATTCACATTTCTCTCATAGAAGTCATACTTCTATTTTTCTTTACGCTTATAAACTCATTTATAAGCCGTTCAACACATTGAACTAATTTCTCCTTTATAGAAGTCATACTTCTAATTTTCCTTACGCTTATAAACTCCTTTATAAGCCGTTCAACACATTGAACTATTTCTCTTCTCAACGGGATCTAGAAAGCTAGTACTTGTGTGGCTCTCAATGGTTCATTGATACAACTAGCCATGGGTTCACATCTCCATGTGATTCGGACTAAACATGTCCTTATATGAGCATACCCCAATTGCTCCATTCTTACTTATCAACACTTTGATAACAAGAACGTCAGAACTCAAGTCTGATAGTACCCAACCAATCATGTTAAACGCCTAGCAGCATCGCTTACATGATTCCCTAGGTATCAAATGATAGTGCCTGCAAGAAACATTCAATTATGGTTAGCGTACAGTACGGTCCCTTCAACTCATATATCCCGACCGATTCGACAACCATTGGTTTATCGAGAGTTGTCAAGAATCGATACTATGTGTCATGTCGTAGTTGCATCGATGGTGTAATCTATGAAACCCCTTTCATAATTACCACCATACTCTGATCAGAGATTTCAACCTACATACACATGAGAACACATAGGATATCCATACCCGAAGGTAAGCGGTGAATCCCCGACTACAATGCATCGACTCCTATATGTTTCGACAGAACACCCAACCTTGCCACCTGATGACCCCATGAAAGTCGATAAACAAGTCAAAGTGTAATTCTAGCACATGGAATCTCAATGTTGTCCCGGGTCATAAGAACTAATGGTGTACAACCATAAACTAGGACGTTTCCACTCGATAAGTGAGAACCACTTGGAAAGTCCTTTATGGAGGGTTGTTCAGTGCACTCTACCAGGAGCACCTATCTGCATGCTCGGACATCACAATGTCCCTTACCAATGAAACATGGTACTCACATCACAGATACTAGTCTCGAACTCGAGAGGCCTATATCCTTCTTAGCAGCGGCTGAATCGACTAGGAACTGTTTAGAATATACAGTATTCCAAATATGAGTTTCATGATACTCATCATATGAGCATCTCATATTCTTTCTACTATTTGTATATTCAAGGGCTTTATCTATGAAACTAGCATGGGTATACAGATAAAGATTTGTCAAAACAATAATTTCAAATATTATTAAAATAAAGATTGCTTATACATAGAGTTTCATTGTGAACACTCGGCCAACACTTGGCTCGACGGGCACCTACTCTAACAGTTTTGTTTGTATCAGATTTGGTTGAAAACATTGTTTCCATTTCTATGCTTGATAAAGATGGATATTCTTGTTTATTTGTCAAAGGTGTTTGCAACATTTACAAGAATGAATGTGTAGTTGGTACTGGAGAACTTGAAAACGATCTCTATAACTTAAAATTGAAAGATATTTCACTAAACAATGTCCAAGCAATAACAACAAACAAGCAAAAACAAGATACTCTAAATTCGACACAATTATGGCATGCTTGATTAGGACATATATCCCTAAGAAGGATGAACAAGCTAGTGGGAGTGGGCATGTTTGATATGTCTGATATTTATTCTCTCTCAACTTGTGAATCCTGTTTGAAAGGAAAGATGACCAAAATTCTCTTTAAGGGCCATGTGGAGCGAGCCAAAGGGTTATTGGATTTGATCCATACCGATGTGTGCGGTCCGCATAGCATCACCACTAAGCATGGACATGCCTACTTCATCACCTTTACCGATAACCTTTCAAGATATGGGTATGTATATTTGATTAAATACAAGTGTGAAGCCTTTGAAAGGTTCAAAGAATTCAGAAGTGAAGTAGGGAAACAGTTGGGACGAAGCATCAAGACACTTCGATCGGACCGAGGTGGTGAGTACTGAGTGTCGAGTTCCAAGAGTATCTTAGGGAGAATGGGATTCTCTCGCAGTGGACTCCGCCTGCTACACCACAGTTGAATGGTGTTTCGGACCATCGTAATCGGACTTTGATGGACATGGTTTGGTCTATGATGGGGTTCAAGGAGTTGCCGCCATCCTTTTGGGGATATGCGCTTGAGACAGCGGCACTGTTGTTGATTAATGTCCATTCAAAGGCAGTCGATAAGACACCATATGAGATATGGATGGGTAAACCTCCCAAATATTCTTATCTTAGAATATGGGGATGCCCTGCTTATGTGAAGCAGACAGTGGGAGATAAATTGGATAGTAGATCCATTTTATGTTACTTTGTGGGATATCCAAGGAATTCGGTTGGATACTATTTCTATCATCCCCAAGAAACAAAAGTGTTTGTTTTTAAGAATGCAACCTTTTTGGAAAAATAATTTCTATTGGATAGAAAAGGGGAGATGATAGAACTCGAAGAGGTTCGAGAGACACCCACAATTGAAGAACCCACACCCGAAGAGCCAAGAGTAGAGATACAAGCTCCTAGTAGATCCGACAGAGTCTCGAGACAACCTATGAGGTATGTTCTGCTTCTTGAAGAGGGTCATGATGAGCCTAACCATGGATGTGATCCAAGGACCTTCAAGGAAGCGTTATCTGATGTTGATTCATCCAAGTGGCTTGAAGCCATAGAATCTGAGATGAATTCCATGCATTCGAACCAAGTGTGGATTCTCGTGGATCCACCTGAGGGAATTGTTCCCATAGGGTGTAAATGGATTTACAAGAGGAAACTTGGGGCTGATGGGAAGATATTGACCTTCAAGGTGCGATTGGTGGCAAAAGGATATACTCAAAGACAAAGAGTTGACTTTGAGGAAACTTTTTCTCCAGTTGCAGTGTTCAAGTCCATAAGGATATTGCTAGCCGTAGCTGCATGGTATGACTATGTGATATGGCAGATTGATGTCAAGGCAGCCTTTCTTAATGGGGATATTAAGGAAGAGATTTAAATGTCTCAACCTGAAGGGTTTACATCTATCGGAAGTGAGCATGTGATATACAAACTTCAGAGATCTATTTATGGTCTAAAGCAGGAATCTAGGAGTTGGAACCTTAGATTCGATAGTACAATCAAAGAGTTTGATTTTACTAAGAATCCTGAGGAACCCTGTGTGTATAAGAAAGTCAGTGGGAGTGCTGTGACATTCCTCGGTGCTTTATGTTGATGACATTTTACTCATTGGGAATGTTACAGTGATGTTGCAATCAACTAAAATATGGTTAGCGAGTAAGTTCTCGATGAAGGACTTGGGTGAAGTATCTTTTGTATTGAGAATACAGATTTATAGAGATAGATCAAGAAGATTGCTAGGTCTTACCCAGTCCACATACATTTATACCATTGTAAAGAGGTTCTCGATGGATGAGTCCAAGAGAGGACATCTACCAATGTGTCATGATATGTCCCTATCTAAGTCTATGTCTCCCAAGACTGAGGCAGAGATAGCGGCGATGACACGCATTCCGTATGCATCTGCAATTGGTAGCATCATGTATGAGATGATATCTACACGTCCTGACGTGGCTTTCTTTCGCACTAGTGAGTAGATATCAATCGAACCCCGGTCTTCCACATTGGAAAGCTGTGAAAGACATCCTCAAGTATTTGAGAAGGACCAATAAATTGTTCTTGGTCTATGGGGGTGGGGAACTGAAATTGGAAGGCTATACCGACTCTAGCTTCCAAAGCAATAACGATGACTCGAAGTCAACCTCTGGGTTCATATTCATACTCAATGGTGCTTCTGTCTCTTGGAAGAGTTACAAGCAAGACAGTACAGCGGATTCCACCACTGAGGCAGAATACATTGCTGCATCAGCTGCAGCAAAGGAGGCTGTTTGGATAAGGAATTTCGTCCAAGAGTTGGGCATCATTCCTAATGGAGTTGCTCTTGTCCCGGTGTTTTGTGACTTCACGGGAGCCATTGCTCAAGCAAAGGAGCCAAGGTCTCATCACAAGTCTAAACATGTATTGAGAAAGTACCACATCCTCCGAGAGATTGTGGAAAGAGTAGAAGTGTCGATTGACAAAGTCGGCTCCGCAGATAATGTTGCCTATCCACTAACTAAGCCTTTACCTGGACCATTATTCGAGAAGCATCGCGAATCTATGTGTTTGAAGCATATGGGTAGTTGGCACTAGTGCAAGTGGGAGATTGTGAGAGTAGGTGCCCGTCGAGCCAAGTGTTGGCCGAGTGTTCACAATGAAACTCTATATATAAACAATCTTTATTTTAATAATATTTGAAATTATTGTTTTCGCACATCTTTATCTGTATACCCATGCTAGTTGCATAAATAAAGTCCTTAAATATACAAATAGTAGAAAGAATATGAGATGCTCAAATGATGAGTATCATTAAACTCATATTTGCAATACTGTATATTCTAAACAGTTCCTAGTCGATTCAGCCGCCTCTATGAAGGATATAGGCCGCTCGAGTTTGAGACTAGTATCTGCGATGTGAGTACCATGTTTCATTGGTAGGGGACATTGTGATGTCCGAACATGCAGATAGGTGCTCCTTCTAGAGTGTACTGAACAACCCTCCAAAAAGGACTTTCCAAGTGGTTCTCACTTATCGAGTGGAAGCGTCCTAGTTTATGGTTGTACACCATTTGTCCTTATGACCTGGGACAACATTGAGACTCTATATGCTAACATTACACTTTGACTTGTTTACCGACTCTCATGGGGTCATCGGGTGGCAAGGTTGGGTGTTTTGTCGAAACATATAAGACTCGATGCATTGTAGTCGGGGATTCACCGCTTACCTTCGGGTATTGATATCCTATGTGATCACATGAATATGTAGTATTAAATCTCTGATCAGAGTATAGTGGTAATTATGAAAGGGGTTTCATATATTACACCATCGATGCAATTACAACATGACACATAGTATCGATTCTTCGACAACTCACGATATACCAATAGTTGTCGAATCGGTCGGGATATATGAGATGAAGGGACCGTACTCTACGCTAACCATAATAAATTGGTTCTTGCAGGCATTATCACTTGATACCTATGGAATCATGTAAGGGATGCTGCTAGGCGTTTAACATGATTGGTTGGATACTATCAAACTTGAGTTCTGACGTTCTTATTATCAAGCAGTTGATAAGTAAGAATGGAGCAACTGGGGTATGCTCAAATAAGGATATGTTTAGTCCCGAATCACATTGTGATGTGAACCCACGGCTAGTTTTATCATTGAACCATTGATGATCACACAAGTGCTAACTTTTTAGATCCCGTTGAGAAGTAAAATAGTTCAATGTGTTGAACGGCTTATAAAGAAGTTTATAAGCGTAAATAAAATAGAAGTATGAATTCTATAAGGAGAATGTAACTTTTAATTTGAGGAAGTGTTCCTAAATTAAAAGTTGGTCAAACAAATAATGTATTTGAAAATTGTGATTTTCATAAACATTATTATGAACTAAATTAAATTAATTCAATTGTTGAATTAATTAAACATTAGTGGGCCTAGTAGAGTCCAAATAATTAAATTAATTCAAGTGTTGAATTAATTAAATAACATTGGGCCTTGTAAAGCCCAATTAGAAATAATTATTAAACTAGTGGGCTTGAGTAAAATCAAGTAAAGTTTAAAAAGTCTCAAATGTGTTTGAGACATTTAAATAAAAGTCCATGGGCCTTGTAATTGTTACAAGCCCAAGTTAAAATGCATGCATGGAAGTTTAAGGGTTGGAGACAACTTTTGAGTCAATGACATGGCATGCAAATGCAACTTTTTGCTTTAACTTTTTCCACAACCAAGAAATTTTTTCCCTTCTCTCCTCTTGCACCTTGGACGAAATTACTTAGTGAATTTTCTCTCCATTTTTCTTTCTTCAATTGTTGAGGAAACCATACTCTTCTCAATGAAAAAAACTCTAATTTTTTTAGTGCAAAATTAGAGTGGTTCTACTTTATTAGTGGTAGACCTAATTTTGAAGAAACGAGTTCAAGAGTAAAGAAAGCTTGTAGATTGGGTCATTCATTCAAGAGCTTAGTTGTTTGACAAATAAGTTGGAGCCACATTCAATATTTTAAGATTGATAGGTATATTTCTCTAAACACTCTATGAATGTCATTATGTGTTTTTATGTATTTGCTACACACTATAGTGGTTGAGGTGCTCGGTTTTTGCTAATTAAAAATTTGAAAATTCCGTTGCGCTTTCGGGCACCTTAAACGACCCCTTTCAGTCTTATTGTATAGCTTCCGCATATGTATTATAGTGAATGTAATGTTAGGGTTTGAAACAAGTTTTACAATGTTATGTCTATGTGTATAATGATACCGAGTATGGTTGTTTATAAGAATACGATTATATGTATGTATTGTTGTTGTTATTTGAGTTATTGGTGTATACAAAATATAGGGACATCACGCCAAAATTTTTATAAACCATCAAATTGATGCCCCTTGTTTAAATTGTTTCATAGTATAGATATTTCATTCAAATCCTATTTTGATTATGGTAATCATGTCAAGTATAGAGTAAGGATGTGACACTACATGACAAAACATGGCTCAATATGATGCAACTTGACCCAAAACCTATTCTAAACCGAAATGATACCCAACCCAACACAATGCAACTCGACCAAAACCTCAAACAATGATCAAAATCAACCCCAAAAACTCGACCCAAACCCTTGAATCCAATTCGAAACATTTAAATTATAGAAAACATTTATATTTTCATCATAAAACAACAAAGATAACATTATAAAAAGTTGGGTATAAATAACATCTACACTGTAAAATTATACTTACACTTTTCAAATGATCATTGCTTCAATATTTTCTTTGGTTTCCTTTGAGGGAACAGAGGAACATCGGGATCTTCAAGTGGAGGAAAGAACGAACGACAACCAACGCAGATGACCAGTATATTTTTAAAAAAAATCATATTGGTATTATCTAACTTAATTAATGCATTAATAAATTAACTCCCTTTCACCAAATAAAAAAATTCAGACACCCTTCATTGGAATTAAATTTCATATGAGTCATATATTTTTTATTAACTTGATATAAAAGTCACATGAACCAAAAAATGTAATGTAAAATAGAAAAAATAAGTGCACGTTCAAAAAATAAGGACCAATCCACTTTTTTACTTCAACAATTTTAGTTTAAATTTTTGCAACGTCAAATGATATTTTAAAATGTCACTTAAAATTTAAAGGAAGATCCGTTTTTTAACGACAGAAGTCTAAAATAGTAAATTACATCATCAGTTTTATAACCGAAATTGATTACTATCTATTAGTTCGTAATTCAAAATTTTTGAATTAATCAGTGGCGAAGTATATTATCCAAATTCTACTAGTGAAATACTGACTTGAGTGTCAGAATTTTTTAGTCGGGCACTCCTAGTTACACTCACTTTGTTTTGTGACACATGCAACAACCCACATAGTTCGTCAGTTGCACTTGTTTGAGTATTACTCGGTAACTCAGTTATCCATAAATTACTCTGATATACCCTAGTACAGTAATATCATTTTCGACTACATCAATATATATCTCACCATTTGCATAATTTGTTTGACGAAAATACGAGGTATTGTTTAAAATTTTTTTATTGTATTTACACATGTATATTTTCTTAATCATTTGATTTATTCATTTTTGTATTAGACTTAAATATTCTCCATCATATTATGTTAGATTTATATATCAACAAACTAACTTTTTATTGATGATTTTTTCCTTCACTTCCCAATTATCTATAAGATTTAATTCCAAATCTGTTGTTCGTCAATCATAAATGGAGGAGATCAAAGACGTTTACCTTAATATTGTAGCTGGAGATGCCCTCGTCCAACTCTTTGGTAGATTGAAATTTAAAATAAATTATAAATATTGACATCAAATAGCCAAAACGATTGATTTTTCATTTCTACCAATATTGAAGAAATTTGAATGATGAAGTGGCGAGTTTAATGGCGGCCTCGCAAGAATCCCAACATCGACACTTTCGGAGACACACCAAAGGATAATTCTGAACAGAGCAACAATAATACAAATGTCTCTTAGATGGTTTTGTTTCAGTTTGAACAACTTGAATTTTAACCTTAACATTACACGTGCAACACGAAGTTTGATTGTATATATATTTTATGATTGGCTTTTTTTTTTGCGAATGAACTCTTTTAATTTATGATTGGCTTTTAATATTGTTGTTTGGGCTAAAATATTTAAATTATGATAGCTCAATTTAATTACAAGCCCAAATAATTGTCTAAGCCCAAAACTTTAAATTAATAGAAAAAATAGGCCCGTTAGTGTATTTAAATAAGCAGATAACGTCAGTAAGAAGGTCGTGGGAGGAATTCATGGCTAGTGGAAGTAGTGGACGTGATCATGGATAATGGAGGAAGTGCGGAGTTGAGCAGTCAAGAGTTGAAGAAACGGTCTCAAGCGTGAACAAATAGGGAAAATTAAGCAGCACAGGAGACACACAAAAATCTGCAAATACTCTTTGCTAAATTGCAATCTTCAAGCACTAGTTTTTAAGCATTTCAGTATATTTCTAGCATTCTAGGTCTTCTCGTTTTAGATTTCAGCAATTGTATATGTTTAATTTTTATGTTTTGTAAATTCCTACCATTTATTGAAAATATAAATAATATTATGTGTTTATTCTTCAAATTTCAGTAGTTTTCTTCGTTCCTGGCATAATATTTGCTTAGGAGATTAGAACCGACGGTCGAATTTAGGAGTCGCTATCGTTTGATAGTTATAAGTTAGATTTTTCATTGTTTTTACATAAATCGGTGCATTTTTGCACCTGGCACGCCCGCAAATCTCAAATATTGCGCAAACAATTTTTGACACGTCATGTGGGACCCAATTATGCCGCCAAGAAGGAAAGAAAATGTCGGTCAGGAGATTGGTGAGTCTTTGGCTAATCAAGAGAGAACTCAGGTTCAACAGCCTGAGCAACTTGTTGTTGAACCACAGGCCGAAGAAGTTGATCTGCATGTTCCGACTACGACTACGTATAATCAAGTTTCAAACAGAGTGATGGAAGAATTGACTGCTATAAAGATTAAGGAAATTTCACAGGCATTATCTAAGGCAATGTCTGACTGTTTGAAAACTCTACTGAGTAAGCAGAATCAGTCTATCCGACGGGAGCAAAACACCATTGTCAAAGAGACTGATCAAGGAAGCAACCAGGTCCATGAATTTGACTAGGGAGTTGGAAACTCAAGGGCTGGCGATCCTCGCCACCCGGAGTTCACTCTCTCGAATCAGCCAGAAAGAAGGTATACACCACCTCACAGGAGAGAAGAAACCCTAGGAGGGAGAGCTCAGCCACATTCACGTGCTCATGGAGTGGGGAGCTCAAAACAACCGATTGCTCAGGTGTACAGCGTGACAAATCCACTGTATCAACCGGGAGCTTATGGGGATATGTCACACCTAGATTATCAGGGATTTGATGAAAGTTTCCAAGGATGGAATACTTGTTACAGTACAGGGGCTCAGACTTTGGGGGCAAATTATTATCACCACCCGCTCCCCAACAGAAATGCAGCAATGATCGATCCTGATATGGTGGGAAAAACTGTGCAAGGAATGTATAGGCCAGCCTTGAGACAAATTGGCTGCCCAGTTTCACAAGCCATACCCCAAACATATAGATGTCAACAATCCATTCCCCAGAGGTTACAAGGTACCAGATTCCATCCTATTTTCCGGAGAAAATTATCAATCTAGCCTTGAGCACATTACTAGGTTCGCTATTAGGTGTGTGGAGCTGGCGAACTTGGAAAACTTTACTAGTTTGAAGTTAAGGTTGTTCCCAAATACCCTTACTGGCACGACATTTTCGTGGTATGCTCAACTTCCCTGAAACTCAATCTTAAGTTGGCAAGATATGGAGAAGCAATTACATACTCAGTTTTACCGAACTGAGCCTGAGGTGTGCATCACTGATTTGTCAAGGATGTCTCAGAAAACAGGAGAAACAACTCATATGTTCATTGATAGGTTTAAGAAAACAAAGAACATGTGCCAGATGTTTCTGCCAGAGACTGAAAAGGGGCTAGACTTTGAGCTGCAGAAGAAGTTTCAGGGTATGAAATTTAGAGATTTTTTTGAACTTGCAGCAAAGGTTGGGGAGTACGAGGAACTATTGATAGAGGAGTCGGCTAAGAAGAAAACAACAGTGAGCTCTTATTACTAGAAGGTAAAAAAGATTGCCTTGGCCGAGATTCGATCGAACGGCTCGTGCATAGTCCCTTTACTCAAGATAAAATCCACAAAGTCAGATAGGAAGAGCACCACCCAACCTCCCAAGGACATGCAATACACATTCGATGTTTCCAAGACAGACGACATATTTGATTTTCCGTTTAAAGAAAAGTTCATCACTTTTCCACCTGATCATCAAATGCCTGCTAAGGACGATCTGAAAATTCAAGAATACTGTACGTATCACGACTCATATTATCATTACAATAAATTGTGTTGGGCTTTCAAAAATATTTTGCAGGACAGAATTAACAAGGGAATCTTGAAGTTTCTTGACAAACAAGAGTTAATGGAAGTGGATGATGATCTTTTTTCCCCAGTAGCTTCTGTTAATGTGAATGTGACAGATTTGAAGGATCTTCTCAATGAGAAAAGAATCCAATACTTTGCAGTGAAAGACCAAATAATTAAGAAATGTTGGATCTCGAAGGGTCAACTGTTTGAAGCTAACGGAAGGAATATTACTGATCGAGTAAGAACAGTACGGCAGCGTTTCCCCAGAAGTGTTGGTGAATCCGCGGCCTATAAGAAATGTTGGATCTCGAAGGGTCAACTGTTTGAAGCTAACGGAAGGAATATTACTGATCGAGTAAGAACAGTTTGGCAGCGTTTCCCCAGAAGTGTTGGTGAATCCGCAGCCAATAGGCCGAGGAACCAACATTTCTTCGAGAGACCAGTGTTTGAGAGTCGATGGTCTAGAGGGGAGTCGTCACACCATCTGCACCAGAGATACTCGGACAGGAGAAACATATAGGGAGCTAAGTCGCAAAGGATGGAAATCAGGAAAAAGTTAGCTGACCAAGATGGAGAGCCGCGTGTGAATGAAGTTATAAAAGAAAAAATTATGGAGGGTAGGGAAGCAAAACCCAGGTTTGTCCTTCCTGCCTGATGCGAGTTTAGTGAGTCTTGGAGAGTGGCCCAACACAAAAGGTTCCCTAGGCCACTTACTAGGACTCAGAAGAGACGATTGTCAAGAGAAAGAGATATTGCGAGAAGAGAAGAGTCCACTAAGTTGATAAATGAACCCACGATTGATATTCCAGTCATTGGAGGTGGGGAGTAAGTTCAAGTTCGAAAGATCAGCTACTGAGGAAAAGTTAGTAGATGATGATTTGTTAAGTGAGGATGATGATCAAAGAAAAAAACAATCAATTCTTGTGTTGGGGAGTTTCACATCACTGTTGATGTGCCACAGGAGTGGTGATATTACCTGAGAAGTTTAAACTTGTCGAGGAAGAGTGCGGGGAGTCAATATCAGAAGTAGCAGTTGAAGAGGTGAAGGTTGGCAGTAAAACTCCCCGAAAGAGGTTTAGGAGTTTTCATCAGAGAAAATTACCTTAACAAACCTAAGTGTAACGCCCCGAAAATTTAAAAGTTTACACGAACTACATGCATACAAATTATTAAATTCTCTTGTATTTTAATTAAATGTTTTAATTGCTTTAATTAATTATGTTGTACATATTGACATGTTTAAAATATATTTTTTTATACGGTTACATTAAAATGTATTTTCAAAGGTTATTCGAGTTGTGATCGAAGAACGGAAACCGAGGGCTGAAAACCGTAAAATGTTTTTATTAAATAATTGTTTTTAATTATTTAAAATATGGGTGATGCTTTTTACTATTTTTGAAAAATATGAGATTTTGAGGTATACGCCGGACATAAATTTTATCGGTGTTGGTTTTTCAACAAAAATACGGAACGTTTTTGCAACCCGGCTAATAAATTCACAAACTTTATTAAACAAAATTATTTTTAAAATTTTAATCAAATTCTAATTAAACATTAATGGGCCTAATTTGTATGCTTAATTGGCCTAAGCTTAATTAAGGATTTATTAAATATATAATATGTTAATCACCCCAAACCCTCCCACAAGCACACGACCACTTTTTCAAATTTTTGGCACACCAAAACTCCTCATACACGACACACACACATCAAAATTGTAGAGGAAAAAGTTTGAAGGCTTCAAGGAACTTCTAGCCAAGGTTGTCGTCCCCGTTCTTCCCAATCGTCAATGGTTTTTCATGCGTTAAATACGCAAAGGCACTGCCAAATTCTCCCCTTCAAACATCTATCACACCATATTAATTATATAAGCATATTTTGAATGAAAACATGTCACACAATTGTTATTTTCGTAACTATGCATGAACATGTGTTAAACTCTTGTGTTTTGGTTCAAAATCATGTTTTATGTTGTTCAAGGGGCTGCCATGGTTAGGGTATGGATTAAGCATGTTTTTACACGAGTTAGGGTCCAAAGAACACAACTAAAACGTTGCAAAACCGAACAACAGAAGCTGGAAACCATAAGTGGTTTCTTGGTGTCATAGGGCTCGGTTAAGGGGGAGACTTGGTGCAAGGCTTGGCTTGGCCGGACCAGGGCTGGACTAGGGTAGTGCTTGGGTCAAGGGAAGAGTCCTAGCCATGCTAGGACTTGAGTCAAGAGGGCTGGGGAGGAGTCCTAGCACCGTGAGTTTCAAGGAAGATTAGTGTTGGTGTGCAGCAGGTTGTGCACGGTGTTGTGGCTCCACCAGAGGCTTTGGGCTGGGCTAGGGTGGGTCCTTAGGGTCCTAAGAAGGTGCCTGAGGAGATGGTTCAAGGGCTGGCTCGTTGGGTAAGTGGCTAAGTAAGAAAACAAGTGTGTTAGTGCTTGTGGGTTTCTCGGCCATGCTTGTGCAGAAGTGGAGGGCTTCGGTTTTCAAGATTGGGGCTGAGTCCAAATGGTTCTAAAGGTCCAGGAGGAGGGGCTGGTCATGAGTTGGTGCAGGTTGGCTCGAGGTGGGTCGAGCCAAAGACAGAAAACGTGAGGGAAACTCTTGGCAGCAAGTTGCGTGCAAGCTGCTGCAGTGTTCAGGGGCTGCGCTGATCGCATCTAGGGGCTTGGGTTGGTCTAGGCTTAGTCTGGGCGTGGTCCAGGGAAGGTTAGGATCATGAGGAGTCAAGTGGTTAAGGGTTGGAGGTGTCCTAGTTGGCTAGGAGTCTTGGTGAATGGAAGGAACCTCACGCACACACATACATACAATTGGTCTACTGTCCAGCAGGGTTTTGAGTGAGCCAAGGGCAGGTACAAGGGCTGGGCTTGGTCATTAGGGTCCCTATTTGGGTTGGATAGGTTTTGGCTCAAGGTGGCTTGGGCGTGGCTTGAGTATTTTGGGAGGTGGCTCGGTGTGTTTGATAAGGTGTCAAATACGAAAATTAAAGAATGAAAATTAAATCCATGGGTCCACAGGTGTGGATCAGGACTTGGAAGGGTAGAATAAATAATAAAAACGCTATGTTTAAAGTTTGGGATCAAAATAACCGGTTTTGGATTTATCCGGGATTTTATCGCCGCACGAAACATTAGTTAACGAATTAATTGAAACGCATAGATTTAAGCTTAATAAAATTATGGAAAAATATATTTATCCTCAAATAAGTATTATAAGTCTCATTTTTTAATTTGGAAATTTTATATTAAGTTTTGGTTTTATTCGGGATTTAAACGCAGTAATACGTCTTATTTAAAAATTTATTTAATGGTCATCGATTTATGCCAAATAAAAATATGAAAAAATTCTTGTAAGCTTAAATAATTATTTGGGACATGTTAGAGTCAATGAAATTAAGAAAAAGTCAAAAATATGAGAATTTACGTCCAAGGGTAAAACGGTCTTTTTACACTTAAAAAATTATTAAACGTCATGGCAGTGCCCTGAATGCTGTTTTATGTGCTAATATAATTAATTCAAATGTTTATGAATTTTTATGGTGTTGATTTTAAAAGGTTTATGGCTTTTTATGATTTTTATATGTTAAAACGTTTATTTTAAATGTTTACGGATTTTTAATCTTTTAAAATGTTTATTTTAAAATGTTTATGGATGTTTATGATTTTAATATGTTAAATTATGATTTTAAATGTTTATGGATTTTTATGATTTAACATTGACATTTAAAAGATATGTTGCATGCTTTGTTTAAAAGAAAAAAGATATTATATGCATGTTTTTATTAAGTGATGGAAATACGAAATGTTGAAGGACGTGAAAAGATTGTGACTAAATATGTTGGAAATATCTTGAGGGTTACAGTCCCAGTGGGAGTCCGATGATCGTGTTTCCGTTGATACGAATACGAATACGAATATGATGATATGTTAATACGTAAGGCCAAGGCCCAGTTGACCGGTGAGAGTGTCGCTAGTGTCCCCGCCGCCCAGTACTATGGTTACATGTAGATGGATCCATCGCCCAATACGTTTAAGAACACGAGTCACAATCACGATCTGACTTCAACAAACACGAATATGAAAATGAATATGAATATGATGATACGAATATGTTGATATGAATATGAATATGAATATGTTTATGTTTATATGAAAATGTTTATAAAAATGTTATGCAAAAGTTTATGAAAATGTTTATGTTCAAAGTTAATGCATCATTATGAAAATGTTTTTATTTAAAGCATATGCATCATGAAAATGTTTACGAAAATGTTCATGTTTAAAGTTTATGCATCTTCACGAAAATGATATTTTAAGTACAAGTAATTTTATTGTTGTATGTGATTTTTACACGTATTATTGGTATCAAGAATATGATGTGTTGAATTTTTAGACTCACTAGGTGTGATTGATGCAGATGAGTGTGATAATAATGTTAATGGAGGTCTTGTTGGTTGACTTTGTTGGACTGAAGGCGCACATAACCCGAGGACCGACGCTAGTTTTCCGCACTAGTTATGATTTATGATTTTAAGTTATGTTAAAGATATTTTTACGACGATTTATTTATGAGTGGTTTTTGAGAGGTTATAGTATGGGCTATACTTTTCAAATAATGTTTTGGGTTGATAAAATAGTTGGTTGTTTTAATTTTAAAATGGTTCCAAAATATGTGTTGAGGATCGGGTTGAGTTTAGAAGGGGGGTTTGAATGGCCAACTTTTTCAATTCTTTTGAATGATGTGCTAAAATCCTGTTAGAGATTTTAATGATGCTTGTTCAAGTATAAAGACCAGCAGATCACAAGATAATGTGCGAAAAACGATCTGTTGGTTAGTGGGTGAAAAATAGTGAAACAGAAAAACAGTAGATGGCACAATGTTTGTTTTTGGAAGTTCGAAGATGAATCTTCTACGTCTCCCCTTTTTCTGTTTCCAGAAGATATCACTAAAAGACCTTGGTGAATACAATACAACAGTTGTACACACTCACTTCAACAGGACTTACCCTTCGCCTATCGAAACTCTTAGTTTTACAACTCAACTTCTTGAATGATCTTAAGTTCTTGAAAAGACTCTTTTCCAGTTACAAATTCTTCTATCAATGAAATAGTGAAGTGAATAGCTTGAGAAGATATAACAAAAATAGCTAGCACAATATGATCTCAATGATCAAGAGTATGCAATGAAGCGTCTGCTGCTTTTTCAGTGTTGAGCGTTTTGGGATGACTGAAAGTTCTAGCGATGCTCAAATGATATTCTTTGATTTAGATTCGTTTCCCTTCACTTTTTTTTTTTTTTTTGAAAAGTGCTTCGTCTCCATATATATAGACTTTATCCAACGTTAAAATCTGAACGGCTCTTTTGACTTTTCAGTGGTTCAACTTTATTGCCGAAAATGGACCCTGTAGAATACATTAAAAGTAATCAGTCGCAGTTCATACCAAAAATGGTATACCGTCTTAAATGTTCTTGTATAGCATTTAATGGCATTTAATGAAGCAATAAATGCTGGTATCACGTAAATAGATCAACGGTAATATTTAGAGACTTTGAGATACGCAAGATTCTGTTAGAGTATATTTCGAATTTTGTATCCTTCTAGTTCTGGTTTTAGCTAAGAAACAGTACTTGACAAGTGCTGCTACTGGTATTTAGCTCGATACAAGTGCTTCTGTTTTTCTGCTATTTTACATCTACTGATTTTGTACTAAGCCAGCATCTACTGGTTTTTACTAGCATCTCCACTTTTACTAGCATCTCCACAACAAATTTAAGTCTAACAATTTCCCCCTTTGTGGTGATGCCAAAACCTAGATGTTCCTTAGACGTTAAGATGAATAGATAAAACAGATTACGAAGCAGATAAAAACAGTTATTATCCAGAAAAATCACGTAAAGCACAAATTAGTTAAGACAAGAAAATAAAACCAATTTGTTCCAATATCTCTGAAAGTAGCTTCATCTGGATTTTGATCCCTTCCAGAAGAATGAGGTCTGCTGCTACTCGCTCCAGTTTTATCTCCAGTTCTATCTTCTTCCCCCTTTTTGGCATCATCGGCAATGACCCTAGCAATTAAGTCATCCATTCGCCCAGATAATTTGTGAATGCCATTAGTCAACATCTCCAGATATGGAGCCTGATTAGAAACTCGATCATTTAGAGCGGTGAGAGATTGAGATTGAGAATCGATCTTGGCATCCATTAGGTCCATGGTGGTGGAGATTGAGCGAAAAAGGCCATCATGCTCGGTGAGCCGGGTAAGTATGTCAGATTGAGCAATCATGAGCTGACTGGAACTTCTGGATATAGCTTGTCGAAAAACAATGGTTTCAGCATTCATTTTATGCACAGATTCCGCCGTTTTATGTATTTCCTTGGACATACGGTCTCGGAAAAACTGAGCACCACTGATTTCTACGGCATTCTCACAAGATAGCCGCTTGACTATATCAGAAAGATTCTGTAGCTCCTTTTGTAGATTATCAATCTGAAACTCTAAATCAAATGGTTCCACAACTTGTGAAGGGGTTCTTGCAAGCAATCGTTGCTTAATGTCTTCCATTCTGGCGATGCGCTCAGGAGACTGCAGAGAAGGAATAATAAGAGCAGTAGATTGTGCAACTTCTGCTGGAGTGATAACAGCTGGTTCTGGTTCAGCATAAGATCCTTCTGAAGCAGTAGATTGATATGTTGGCCTTTCTTCTGGTTGCTGCAAATCAGCAGCAGGTTCAGATATGGCTTGTGGCTCAACAGTAGATGGTGAAGTATGCAACAAAGTTGCCATTTCAGCTTGATGAGCTTCTGAAAAATGCTCAAGCTCTGGAAGAGATGAAGAAGCAGTAGCCGTAACAGTAGCAGTGGCAGTAGCAGTTGCAGATTCTGGAATGGATTGGACTGGAGGATGATCAGCAGAGGTAGAATTAACGGGCATTGTGTCATCCTGTGCTGCTTGAGTCTGCACAATCGATTCGATCACCTCATCAACCGATGCAAGATCATGAACAGAAATCAGAGAGGATGATTGAGTAGGAACTTCTTGAGGTGCAGGAGTACTAGAGACCTTGACTTCAGAAGAAGCTTTGGCCGGTTCCTCAACTGACTGAGTCTTCAAAATGGTGGGGACAGTGGTGACACTAAATTTTGGAGGCTGAGAAAAAGCCTTTTCCTTAGTAACAATTTGCTCAGATAGAATTGTCAGCTGCTCCGACAAAATTTGAATGACATTCTGGTCATGAAAAGCAGTAGGACTTGCAGAGTCAAAATTTGACTTTAAGGTTTTCAGAACAGTGTCCATCTTCTGCATTTTGAATTTTTCCAGAATGTAATTGCGACGATTTATATCTTCTATCACATTTCGTGTCCCGGCAGCATCAAAAACCTTTTTGTCATTTTTTACTGTTTGAGCATAAACACCAGTAGTTTTCAAAATTGTGATTGGGTGGTAGACTCGTACCTTAAGCCAATCGTCAAAAAATTTCATATCTTCTCTGGTTGAGATCTCAATTTCTTCCAGATGAAGATCAATTGCTGTTTGAATGGTTGATGTTGCCACCGGTGGCTAAGACAACTCAGTAACTTTTCTTTCCCTTTTTCAGAAGTAGCAGGGACTACTGGTTTAAAAGCAGAAGAACCAGTAGCAGATTCTCTAATGACCACACCAGAAGTTGGTCTGAAACTTGGAGCAGTTGAAGGCCCTGATTCAACGGCTTTAGCTTTGGTGGATGGGACAACTGGTGGAAAAACTTGTCGAAGAGGAACATTCTCTAATTCAGCAAGAGCTGCTGTTTTCTTGATGTGGATGGTGGTGCGAGGCTTCTTCTTGGATGGGGTGGGAGGCAGTGAAGCTTGTTGAATGGGTGCTGCTGATTCTCCAGATTCCATTTTGTCAGAATCAGACAAAACCACAGCTCTTTTTCTTTTGATTTTCTTCTGCCCCTCTGTAAAGGGCTACTGAAATCCTTACTAGGAAATTTGCGGAAAATTTAAAATTTTTCTTTTTAAATAATTAAAATTGCCTCCTTCATAAATGAACTTATAAATAAAGTTTGATGTTCAATGTGGCAGCGGAAGAATTAACATTTTTGAAATAACAGTAAAAAGTTTTTCCAACAATAATTAAAACGTTTAAGCCATCAATTAAAAATAAATGCTGAACTGAGGTCCTCGGGTCTTACTATTGCCGACTCGAGCCTGCTCACTGGTCCCCGCCCTCGGCCCCGGCATCATCAGAACCTACAACAATCAAGTCTAGTGAGTCTAAAGACTCAACATGCATATATCGTAAATAACGAGTAAATACTATAGTAAAATTTCATGGAATAAAAATGTCGTGTCATGAGGCATATCGTAAAAGTGTCGTGTCATGATTAATTATAATACGTGCATAACTGAACTGAAAATATCATGGTAAAAATGTTTGCTCCTTGGAGCCCTGTACTAAAATAGCCTGTAATAATTTTCTGGTGAGATTATGGTATACGCAAGTGGCCCCTGCACTGAAACTGACCGGTAACTGGCGACCGGATAATAATATGCTCCCATGACCGGTAACTGGCGACCGGATAGAATAGTAAACGTCTGATCAGACTGTAGCCACAGTATACTGGGTGAAACAAACTCAACGGACCGGTAACTAGCGAACGGACCGGTAACTGGCGACCGGATTTAGCAATAATCCAATGATAGTGTAATGGCCACAAGCAATATCGCATAATCTCAAAAATGAACATTTTAAATATTTATGCACGTAATATAATTAAATGTCACAATTAAATATCCTGTAATAATTTACTGCATGGATTGGATCGCTCCTAGGCTCGCTGCAACCTAAATATGTCATGAAAAATATGCAATAGATTTATGGGACCAAACTATGCAATAACATTCTAAAATGTGACAATTACGTCTACCGACTTCGTATTTAATCATGACTCCGAACCAACCCGAACCAACACTGAACCGTCATGTAGTCATGATTAAAATACGCCTAAAAATGATAAAATAATGCTCCTAAAATGGTGAGGGCCGAAATCTAGGTGAATGGAGGCCAAAACAAGAAACGCTCTTTCGAGAGTCAATTTGGCACATCGCACCGTAAATTCTCGTACGACCTCAAAAATGAACCGAATGACAAACGGTCAAAAACATGACCTTCCTAACTCAATGAGACACTGTCCAGTCCAAGGCCATAGGCTAAAAGCCGACCGAGAACTCGAACGAGCCACTGAACCGTCACAGCAAGTTGCTGTCCAAAAATACAGCAGCTGTGCTTGGTTTGCTTGCGTCGTTTGCGAGGCTAATGGCCATTGGGGCTTGAACCACCGACCAAAACCTCTTACCAACATCCCAACGAATGATTTGAACCATGGCTAAGGGTCCTAGGCCAGCCACAATTCGAACCACACCAGCAAACAACCGAACGTTCCAACCGAGAACAAATTCTGCACGTAGGATGCATTGCTTTTGTTTGGATGTCACTAATCATTCCAATGGCCATTTGATTGACCATGACACGATCTAGACATCTAGGGGCATGGTATGAACCATGGCTACAGGCCATAGGCCAACCAAGATCCACACCAACCCACAAAAACCGAACCACACATGCTGCACAAAGGGAGAAGCCGAAGGGGGTGCTGGGCTGTTCTAGTGTTTTAATTAAAAACAAATTAACCATGGACCAAGCAACCAAAAAGGTGACTTAGTCACGTCATAGACATGCTAGGGAAGTGATCTGACCATGGCTATAGGCCCTTAGGGCAGCCAAGATCAGATCCTTTCCCCTTGACAGCAAAACCGAATTTTTGAAGCACAAAATGGCACCGATGGAAAGCTGCTGTCATTTTCGGATTTCATGATGCATGGGGTTTGTTTGAATGGACCAACATGGTCCTAATGCCTCCTAATACATGTCTAGATGTCGCCTTGGGAGCCTGGAGTCGGACCAGCCACCTGAATATACAAAAACAAGCAAAACCGTGAAGGCACAAGAGGGACCGAAAATCTGCATGTTTAATTTTTCTGAAAATTGTTGGTAAATTTCGGTTTTAGCATGAAAGTGATGATCATGAAATGTAAAAATAATGATAATAGGACTTGATTGAAGAGTCAAGGAAGAATATATGCATGCCTGGTTTCGTTTTGAAAGAAAACGAAAGAACAAGACGATCCGGCGCGGAGGAGGTGGAGCGCTTTCTATTCTACCTTTCTTGCTCTCGATTTTTCTCTGTAGTTTCCTCTAGTGCTAGCCACGATTTTTCTCTCCAAAATCACTCTGAATTTCGAGACTAAGGGAGGGGGAATGGTGGTTAAGAGGGTGAGGAGAATGGGTGCAAAATATAGGGAAGAAAATCAAGACCAAGTCTACCTCTCATTCAAATTTTGAATTGGTTTGATCAAGTCTTTTTGGGGTTGCATGGCCGATTCTCTCATGCAAATCTAGACTAGGATAAAGCTTAATAATTAATTAATTAAGGTTGATTAATAATTAAAAGGTTAGCATGCTAAAATAACAAAGAATGGGTAAAAGGGTGAGTTGGCATATCAATGCTTAATCAATTAAGGGTGGCCGAATTTACACAATAAAAATGAAGAGGAAATGTTGTTTAGTTGATAAATTATAATACCTTAAGAGCCTTACCTATCCCTTAATTAATTTAGTGAACTAACCCCTTAATTAAGGAACTTAAATATATTTATTTTCTACTCATCTCAAGTAATTAAATTAAATTCTCAAACCTCCTTTTTAACTTAAATGAACTTACTTGCTAGCTAAAATAAATTCCGGAACTGATTTCTAAATCTTAAATTTTATCTCTAAACTCCAACTCCAGTCCGGCCTCACTGAAATAACTGAAAGAATAAAATTAAAACTATTGAAATGAAATAATTAACTCTAAAGAAAGGCACTTTAAATACTCATGCAACCAAAATCATTTTAATTTAAATACTAGAATTATGCATGGTTTATACGTAGTCTAAGTTACGGGTTCTACAATCCTTCCCCCCTTAGAAGAAATTTCGTCCTCGAAATTAAAACTCACTGAATAACTCGGGGTAACGATCTCTCATCTCCGACTCAGACTCCCATGTAGCTTCCTCCTCTGAATGGTTGAGCCATCTGACTTTGACTCGCTTAACCAGCTTGTTCCGAAGCTTCTTCTCCTGCCTGTCTAGGATCTGCACTGGCCTCTCCTCATAAGATAGGTTCGGAGTAAGCTGCAACGGCTCAAAGTTCAGGACATGCGAAGGGTTCGCCATGTACTTCCTCAGCATGGAGACGTGGAACACATTGTGTACTCCGGCCAGATTCGGCGGAAGAGCCACACGATAAGCTAGCGTCCCAACTCTGTCGAGGATCTCAAATGGTCCAATGAATCTCGGACCGAGCTTCCCTTTCTTGTCAAATCTCATGACACCCTTCATAGGTGCCACCTTCACAAAGACATGGTCGCCGACAGCAAACTCTAAATCTCTCCTCCACTGATCGGCATAACTCTTCTGTCGACTCAGAGCAGTCTTTTCCCATCTATCACGGATCCGGGCTACTACATCGACAGTCTGCTGAATAATATCTGGACCCACCCAACTCTGCTCTCTCTCCTACTTCATCCCAATGAACAGGAGATCTACACTTGCGGCCATATAGTGCTTCATACGGAGCCATACCAATGGAAGACTGGAAGCTGTTGTTGTAGGTGAACTCAACCAATGGCAAATTCGACTCCCAACTCCCTGAGAAATCAATGACGCAAGCACGGAGAAGATCCTCTAAAATCTGAATGACTCGCTCTGACTGCCCATCTGTCTGCGGATGGAAAGCTGTGCTAAACAGCAACTTCGTACCCATAGTCGAATGCAAACTCTTCCAAAATGAGGAAGTGAATCTGGGATCTCTGTCAGATACGATAGAAACTGGAATATCATGGACTCGGACTATCTCTCGGATATACAGCTCTGCATACTGAACCATGGTGAAAGTCGTCTTAATAGGCAAGAAGTGCGCTGACTTGGTAAGACGATCTACAATCACCCAGATAGCATTCGATCCTCTGGCTGACCTCGGCAATCCGGTCACAAAGTCCATGGTAACATTCTCCCACTTCCACTCGGGAATAGGGAGAGGCTTGAGCAAACCTGCTGGTCTCTGATGCTCCGCTTTCACTAATTGGCAAGTCAGACACTCGGACACAAATCGCATGATATCCTTCTTCATCCCTGGCCACCAATACAATAGCTGCAGATCCTTGTACATCTTCGTACTCCCTGGATGAATAGAGTACGGCGACATATGGGCTTCTGATAAGATATCTGCTCGGATAGAATCACTGCTAGGAACCCATATCCTGTCTCGGTATCTCACAATACCATCACTGACTGAATACAAGACACTGCCCTTGGCCTCATTCCTCTGCTTCCACTTTGCTAACTGCTCATCTGATGACTGACCACTGCGAATACGGTCCAAAAGGGAAGACTGAATGGTCAAGGTAGATAGACGGGGAACTCTACCTTGAGGATAAGTCTCAAGATCAAACCTCTGCATCTCAATCTGAAGAGGTCTCGACACTGTCAAATGAGCCATCACTACGACTTTTCTGCTCAATGCATCCGCAACTACATTAGCTTTACCCGGGTGGTAGCTAATGTCACAGTCATAATCCTTCACAAGCTCCAACCAACGCCTCTGACGCATGTTCAGCTCCTTCTGCGTAAAGAAATACTTGAGGCTCTTGTGGTCGGTAAAGATCTGGCACTTCTCTTCATACAGATAGTGCCTCCAAATCTTCAAGGCAAAAACTACTGCGGCCAACTCTAGATCATGGGTAGGATAGTTCTTCTCATGAGTCTTCAACTGTCTAGAAGCATAAGCTATCACCTTCCCATGCTGCATCAATACTGCGCCAAGACCGAGCTTCGAAGCATCGGTATACAGAACAAATTCACCGGACCCTGACGGCATGGCCAAAACTGGTGCTGAGATAAGAGCTTGCTTCAAAGTATCGAAGCTCTTCTGACACTCCTCGCTCCAAACAAATTTCACATTCTTCTTGGTCAGTGCCGTGAGTGGAACTGCAATCAAAGAGAATCCCTTAATGAACTTCCGATAATATCCTGCTAAGCCAAGAAAACTACGGATCTCTTATGCATTTTGCGGCACAACCCAATCTCTGACTGCTGCAACTTTCGCTGGGTCTACCTCAATACCACTGCTGGATACAATGTGGCCTAAGAACGCCACCTTCTCTAACCAAAATTCGCATTTACTGAACTTTGCGAATAATTTGTGCTTTTGCAATGTCTGCAACACTGTGGCCAGATGCCTGCTGTGATCCTCCCGATTCTTGGAGTAGACAAGAATGTCATCTATGAACACTATCACAAACTGGTCGAGGTATGACTGAAATACGCGATTCATGAGATCCATGAAGATCGCTGGCGCATTCGTCAAACCGAACGGCATCACAAGAAACTCGTAGTGACCATAACGAGTCCTGAAAGCTGTCTTTGAAACATCAGCATCTCTCACCTTCAACTGGTGATAACCGGAACGCAGATCTATCTTAGAGAAAATCGAAGCTCCCTGCAACTGGTCAAACAGATCCTCAATCCTCGGAAGTGGGTATTTATTCTTCAATGTAACCCTGTTCAACTCCCGATAGTCAATACAAAGCCTCATCGTGCCATCTTTCTTCTTAACAAACAAGACTGGCGCGCCCCAAGGTGAGAAACTAGAGCGAATGAACTCCTTGTCAAGAAGTTCCTGAATCTGCTTCTTAAGCTCTGCCATCTCTGTCGGTGCAAGTCAGTACGGTGCTTTTGAGATCGGAGTCGTACCTTGTATAAGCTCTATGGAAAACTCCACCTCTCTCAGGTGGCAGACCAGAGACGTCCTCAGGAAAAACGTCTAAAAAGTCTCTAACAATCGGAACATCTGAGGCTGACTGACTGGGTGCCTCGGGGACAGATACAAAGGTTGCTAGAAACGCCCGACACCCTCTATGCATGAGCTTTCTAGCCTGAACATATGGAATAATACGTGGTAGAGGAAAGTACATGTCTGGCTCAAATAAGAACTGCGTCATTCGAGGCGGTCGGACTAGAACAGATCTCCGCTGGAAGTCAATCAAAACTCTGTTCCGCAGTAGCCAATCCATCCCTAGTATAATGTCAAACTCTGGCATCGGCAGTACGATCAGATCCGCATAAACAAGGTTGCCATGGAGCTCAAGATCTATGTCTCGGATCACACTGGTGGCTGCCATCTCCTCGCCAGACGGCAGTACTACGGAATAGGCTATATCTAGCTCAATGGTCTTAACTTTAAGGAAATTAGCAAAGACCTCTGAAATGAATGAGTGAGTGGCCCCTGAATCTATCAAGGCCTTCGTAGCGAAACCGGATATAAAAATTCTCCCTGTCATCAGCATAGTATCGGGGTTCATTTCCGTCGCATGGAGAGCAAACACTCTGCCCTGGGTAGGCAGGTTCCTTTGAGGGCACTGCAGAAATAAGTGGTCTGGACTACCACACCTATAACACTTTCCTGAGCCGTACAAACATGCTCCAGGATGGCGACGTGAACACTTAGGACAGACTAGGCGCTCAGGAGCCCTCGGGGCTGGGCGTCCCCGCTGCTGCTGCTGCTGCTGGCCTCTGTTTCTAGGCGGTCCGTGAAAATGCCTCTTGTTCTGCTGCTGATGCTGCTGAGGAGGAAGGCGGTGCGGTACCTGGGCTGGTCGCTTTCCCAAGCGATTTCTCTGGATATCACGCTGATCCTGCTCTGCGGCTAGGGCTTTGGAGACAGCGACCTCATAAGAAGTAGGGTCAGACACCCTAACATCACGGCGCAAGATCGGCCGTAGACCCAACAGAAAATGCATCATCTTGGCTCTAGCATCGTTTGCGATCAGGGGTACAAAATGACAACCCCTCTCGAACTTACGGATGAACTCCGTAACAGTCATATCTCCTTGCCTCAAGCTCATAAACTCAGTGGTCAACCTGGTGCGCACTTCCTCAGAAAAGTATTTGGAGTAGAACACCTCCGTGAAACGTGCCCAAGTCAGGGTAGCCAAGTCAAGGGCTACTGAAGCTCCTTCCCACCATAAGCGGGCGTCTCCTCCAAAAAGATAAGAGGCACAACGAACTCAATCCGCATCGCCAAGCTCCATGAAATCAAAAATAACCTCGAGGGACTTGATCCAGCCCTCGAAAATCATGGGGTCAGATGTCCCAGAAAACTCTTTCAGACGCATCTTCATGAATCTTTCATAGACAGCCTCGGGCCCTGTCGGCCTGGTCGCAACAGCATTGTTCCCCGCAAACTGTGCGAAGAACTGAGTCATCACAGCTAACATCTGGGCATTCAAGTCCGGTGGAGGTGGAGGTGGTAAGTCTCTCTCCTGCCTCGGCTCCTCTCTGTCCTCTCGGCGAGGCTCCTCCCCAGTAGGGCGCTCAAGGATGCGTCTAGGGGGCATACTGTTCTATACATAACCCATACGTAACTAACATGCATAATTCCATAATTTATTTAAATTTAAATACTGAACAAATAAAATGAATCTGGACATACAATGCTTCATGAAATCATGCCGTTAAGAAAATAATTCATGCTTTAAAGAAAAATGCGTAAATATAAACTTACAGACCGAAGACGTGACTTCGTGAGCTTCTCTTGGTCAGTAGTAGTACAACCCTATACAGAACCACCGCTCTGATACCATCTGTAAAGGGCTACTGAAATCCTTATTAGAAATTTGCGGAAAATTTAAAATTTTTCTTTTTAAATAATTAAAATTGCCTCCTTCATAAATGAACTTATAAATAAAGTTTGATGTTCAATGTGGCAGCGGAAGAATTAACATTTTTGAAATAACAGTAAAAAGTTTTTCCAACAATAATTAAAACGTTTGAGCCATCAATTAAAAATAAATGCTGAACTGAGGTCCTCGGGTCCTACTACTGCCGACTCGAGCCTGCTCACTGGTCCCCGCCCTCGGCCCCGGCATCATCAGAACCTACAACAATCAAGTCTAGTGAGTCTAAAGACTCAACATGCATATATCATAAATAACGAGTAAATACTATAGTAAAATTTCATGGAATAAAAATGTCGTGTCATGAGGCATATCGTAAAAGTGTCGTGTCATGATTAATTATAATACGTGCATAACTGAACTGAAAATATCATGGTAAAAATGTTTTCTCCTTGGAGCCCCGTACTAAAATAGCCTGTAATAATTTCCTGGTGAGATTATGGTATACGCAAGTGGCCCCTGCACTGAAACTGACCGGTAACTGGCGATCGGATAATAATATGCTCCCATGACCGGTAACTGGCGACCGGATAAAATAGTAAACGTCTGATCAGACTGTAGCCACAGTATACTGGGTGAAACAAACTCAACTGACCGGTAACTGGCGACCGGACCGGTAACTGGCGACCGGATTTAGCAATAATCCCATGATTGTGTAATGGCCACAAGCAATATCGCATAATCTAAAAAATGAACATTTTAAATATTTATGAACGTAATATAACTAAATGGCACAATTAAATATCCTGTAATAATTTACTGCATGGATTGGATCGCTCCCAGGCTCGCTGCAACCTAAATATGTCAAGAAAAATATGCAATAGATTTATGGGACCAAACTATGCAATAACATTCTAAAATGTGACAATTACGTCTACCGACTTCGTATTTAATCATGACTCCGAACCAACCCGAACCAACACTGAACCGTCATGTAGTCATGATTAAAATACGCCTAAAAATGATAAAATAATGCTCCTAAAATTGTGAGGGCCGAAATCTAGGTGAATGGAGACCAAAACAAGAAACGCTCTTTCGAGAGTCAATTTGGCACATCGCACCGTAAATTCTCGTACGACCTCAAAATTGAACCGAATGACAAAAGGTCAAAAACATGACCTTCCTAACTCAATGAGACACTGTCTAGTCCAAGGCCATAGGCTAAAAGCCGACCGAGAACTCGAACGAGCCACTGAACCGTCACAGCAAGTTGCTGTCCAAAAATACAGCAGCTGTGCTTGGTTTGCTTGCGTCGTTTGCGAGGTTAATGGCCATTGGGGCTTGAACCACCGACCAAAACCTCTTACCAACATCCCAACAAATGATTTGAACCATGGCTAAGGGCCCTAGGCCAGCCACAATTCGAACCACACCAGCAAACAACCGAACGTTCCAACCGAGAACAAATTCTGCACGTAGGATGCATTGCTTTTGTTTGGATGTCACTAATCGTTCCAATGGCCATTTGATTGACCATGACACGATCTAGACATCTAGGGGCATGGTATGAACCGTGGCTACAGGCCATAGGCCAACCAAGATCCACACCAACCCACAAAAACCGAACCACACATGCTGCACAAAGGGAGAAGCCGAAGGGGGTGCTGGGCTGTTCTAGTGTTTTAATTAAAAACCGATTCACCATGGACCAAGCCACCAAAAGGGCGAATTATTCACTTCATAGACATGCTAGGGAAGTGATCTGACCATGGCTATAGGCCCTTAGGGCAGCCATGATCAGATCCTTTCCCCTTGACAGCAAAACCAAATTTTTGAAGCACAAAATGGCACCGATGGAAAGCTGCTGTCATTTTCGGGTTTCATCATGCATGGGGTTTGTTTGAATGGACCAACGTGGTCCTAATGCCTCCTAATACATGTCTAGATGTCGCCTTGGGAGCCTGGAGTCGAGCCAACCACCTGAATATACAAAAACAAGCAAAACCGTGAAGGCACAAGAGGGACCGAAAATCTGCATGTTTAATTTTTCTGAAAATTGTTGGTATATTTCGGTTTTAGCATGAAAGTGATAATCATGAAATGTAAAAATAATGATAATAGGACTTTATTGAAGAGTCAAGGAAGAATATATGCATGCCTGGGTTCGTTTTGAAAGAAAACAAAAGAACGAGACGATCCGGCGCGGAGGAGGTGGAGCACTTTCTATTCTACCTTTCTTGCTCTCGATTTTTCTCTGTAGTTTCCTCTAGTGCTAGCCACGATTTTTCTCTCCAAAATCACTCTGAATTTCGAGACTAAGGGAGGGGGAATGGTGGTTAAGAGGGTGAGGAGAATGGGTGCAAAATATAGGGAAGAAAATCAAGACCAAGTCTACCTCTCATTCAAATTTTGAATTGGTTTGATCAAGTCTTTTTGGGGTTGCATGGCCGATTCTCTCATGCAAATCTAGACTAGGATAAAGCTTAATAATTAATTAATTAAGGTTGATTAATAATTAAAAGGTTAGCATGCTAAAATAACAAAGAATGGGTAAAAGGGTGAGTTGGCATATCAATGCTTAATCAATTAAGGGTGGCCGAATTTACACAATAAAAATGAAGGGGAAATGTTGTTTAGTTGATAAATTATAATACCTTAAGAGCCTTACCTATCCCTTAATTAATTTAGTGAACTAACCCCTTAATTAAGGAACTTAAATATATTTATTTTCTACTCACCTCAAGTAATTAAATTAAATTCTCAAACCTCCTTTTTAACTTAAATGAACTTACTTGCTAGCTAAAATAAATTCCGGAACTGATTTCTAAATCTTAAATTTTATCTCTAAACTCCAACTCCAGTCCGGCCTCACTGAAATAACTGAAAGAATAAAATTAAAACTATTGAAATGAAATAATTAACTTTAATGAAAGGCACTTTAAATACTCATGCAACCAAAATTATTTTAATTTAAATACTAGAATTATGCATGGTTTATACGTAGTCTAAGTTACGGGTTCTACACCCTCAGTCTGAGATTCCCCAATCTCCTTCTTTATGGCCACAAATTCACCAACTGTTGGGTTTGGCCTTAAGGCAAGCACATTATCAGCATAAGTCATGGTGACTGAAGAGCCATCCTCTTCTGTTGTGCCAGGAAAGCCAGCATCTTTCAACATCTTACTGATTTGCACAGCAAATCTAGTACTTTTCCTGAGAATCATATCCTTCATAATGCGAAACAGAAAACGTCCTCAATCCACTTTCTTTTCTGATGTGATGGCCACCATCACTTGAACCTTTTCTTTTGTTAGTTTGTCAAAGGTTCCAGCCTTAACCAACAAGGCTTTTGCCACGATATCAGCGAGTACCTGGTACTCAATTTTCAGTAGTTTCTTGAAGCAGGAAGGTGAGAGCTCTTCACCAGTAGCTGAAAAGATGGTTAAAGCAGTAGACATTTCTTCCTTTGTGATATCCGAAAGCTCGGAAGGTCCAGAAATCAGTAGAAAAAAGGTGGAACCGAGAAATGCAGCATCAATGGAGATTGATGCATCTCCCTGTGTATAGTTAATCTTTCCTTCGACAACTTCTGCTTTGGCATAGAAATCTAGAAGAGCAGACTTGTAGATAATAGCAGGCGATTCCAAGAATTGGCGAAGTCCAGATATTTCCAATGATTTGAACATCTTAACAAGATTCTCATCTTTAATAGTGAGAACAGAAGCAAAATTCACCTGATAAGCATTCAACGTATATGCTGCGGCCATTTCTAAATTTGAAAGAGAATAGAAGTATGTTAGCAGTAGATGCGAAAAAGCAGTAGAGACAAGGAAATAATCTGAGTTCGTAAAGCGTAGTAAAAAAAATGAACGGTTAAAGCAAAATATATAGCCGTCAGTGAACATAGGGACATGTGTCGATATGTTAGAAGAGAGAGAGGCAAAAGTGTCAGTTACTCTACTCATTTTAAAATATTTTAAAAATTGGCGGGCTGTCCGAGGCGGTTGCTAAATAAACAGAAGCTGATTTGTCATTTTATGATAATATCTACTGGAAGTGGATAAGATGCTGAAACAAATGCAGCACTTCAACAACTTCTGGTAGGTATACTGTTTTATCGAAAAGACAAATCAGTTTCTAATATAAATGCCATAAAGATGTTCCCCCTCAATTAATGCAATAGTAATGGATATTAAATATTAAACGACTCTTGGCAATCTTTCAATTTAAACAGTTGAATTTGAACAGTCGCAAGGATCCTTATCTCCTTTGAATATCACTATAAATACCTGCAAGGGTTAAACAAGGTTAAGTAAACATAAAAATCAAATGAAAGAAGAGGTAACAACTGATCCGAAAGCAGAAGAAAGAATGTTCAGAAGACAGCTTGCTGCGATTTCTAAGAAGATGTTGGAAAAAGTCGTTGTGCACATAATGATCCTTGGATCACACTCCTGGAGTTGTAATATTAACAATCAAAAAGATTGTTTGCTTTCATTGAGATTGATATGTAGGATCGATCCCTTCCAGAAGCATGCTAATGCAATAAGAGAGTGCTGGTGGATCGATAATGCTAATATCATCTATAATGCCCTGTAAAGTATCTGATTATACATTAGTGCTGACAAGACCCAAGCTTGCTAGATTCTTTGCAAGACCTAAGCTTGCTGGATTCTTTTCGAAAAACACTCTCCTTCTTCTGCTGAAGTACTTTGCAAAAATACTACAAGCTGCTGATATTACTGAAGACATAAGCTTGATTAGTCTAGAATTTCAGAAGACGTTTCGATTGTCTTGAGATTTCTGTAACTTTCGCTTTGTTTAATTTACTGGAAAATTTCTAATAAAATTTCAGTTGAAGTACTTGATGTTCCTTTATTCCTTTCTGCAAACAACTCAATGTTAGAAGAATAAAATGAATAAATGATTAAGTTCAGAAGGAAGTAAGTCGTCTTATGATAGCTTCTACTGGAAATTTTATGTCTACTGATTATCTCTATCGTTCAGCTTTTACCTTCTGCAAAATTAAAAACTGAATAATCACAGAGGAAAAGTTAAGCCATAATATCAGATGATAAATAATCAAGTTAAATCTATTAATTCAAGTGTATTTCAAAAGTAAGAAAACTTAGTCTCAGGCAGAGGTTTTGTAAAAATGTCTGCTGCTTGCTGATCAGTGGGAATGTATTCCAGACGAATGTTCTTCTTTTGCACATGATCTCTGATAAAATGATGTCTGATATCAATGTGCTTAGTTCTAGAATGGAGTACTGGATTATGTGATATAGCAATTGCACTGGTATTGTCACAAAATATTGGTGATTCAGAGGCTTGAACTCCATAGTCTTTGAGTTGTTGCTGTATCCAAAGTATTTGAGAACAACAGCTTCCAGCAGCAAGATATTCAGCTTCTGCAGTAGACGTGGCTATGGAAGTCTGCTTTTTGCTAAACCAGGAGATCAACCTATCACCAAGAAATTGATAAAAACCACTTGTGCTTTTTCTATCCAGTTTACATTCTGCATAATCAGCATCTGAGTATCCAATAAGATTAAACGACGAGTCCTTAGGATACCAGAGGCCTACATTTTGAGTACCCTTAAGATATTTTAAAATTCTTTTACCAGCAATGTAATGTGATTGTTTAGGGTTTGATTGAAATCTAGCACAAATGCAAACAGCAAACATGATATCTGGTCTACTGGCAGTAAGGTATAACAATGAACCAATCAAACCACGATACTGAGCTACCTCTACTGAAATTCCCCCTTCATCTTTATCAAGTTTAGTAGATGAGCTCATAGGAGTGGAAGCAGCACAACATGTTTCCATCCCAAACTTTTTCAGTAGTTCCTTTGTATACTTAGTTTGATTTATGAAGATTCCAGTATCAAGTTGCTTGATTTGAAGTCCTAAGAAAAATGTTAATTCTCCCATCATGCTCATCTCGAACTAGTCCTGCATTAACTTAGCAAACTTTGCACATAATTTGGGATTAGTTGACCCAAATATGATATCATCAACATAAATCTGAACTAACAATATGTGTTTGTTTTTGGCTAAGGTAAACAAAGTCTTATCTACAGTACCAACGGTGAAACCATGATTAATGAGAAATTGTGAAAGTGTGTCGTACCAAGCTCTAGGTGCTTGTTTCAGACCATACAATGCTTTATATAATTTAAAAACATGATTTGGTAACAAATGATTAGAAAAACCTGGAGGCTGTTCAACATAGACTTCCTCTTGTAGTAGACCATTAAGAAACGCACTCTTTACATCCATTTGATATACTTTGAAGTTTTTGAAAGCAGCAAAGGCTAAGAATATTCTGATAGCTTCGAGTCTAGCTACTGGTGCAAAGGTTTCATCATAGTCTATTCCTTCTTCTTGTCTGAATCCTTGTGCAACCAGTCTTGCTTTATTTCTTACAACTATTCCTTCCTCATTTAGTTTGTTTCTGAATACCCACCGAGTTCCAATGACAGCTTGGTGAGAAGGTCTAGGTACTAGAAACCAAACTTTATTCCTCTCAAATTGATTCAGCTCTTCTTGCATAGCTTCTATCCAACTGGGATCCAGAAGAGCTTCTTCAATCTTCTTTGGTTCATCTTGAGAAATAAAAGCAGCATGCATGTATTCATTTATTATCTGTCTTCTAGTCCTTAGTGGAGCTGCTGGATTTCCAATTACCAAAGATGGAGGATGAGATTTTCTCCAAATAAAAGGATTTAGATTGTCTTCATATAATGCAGTAGATTGTTTTGGAGTATCGACTGCTGGTTCTGGAATGTCAGCTGCTGGTTCTGGAGTATCAGCTGCTGGTTCTGGAATGTGAGCTGCTGGTTCTGGAATGTGAATGTCTGGTTCTGGATTTTGAATATCCTTGACACTTGCTTCTGCATCATCTTCACTGTGTAATTCCAGATAAACCCTGTCTGATATTTTACTTAAATTAGATATGTTAGTAATCTCGGGAACACTGCTGTCTTCATCAAAGACAACATGAATAGATTCTTCAACATTAAGAGTTTTATTATTGAAAATTCTAAAAGCCTTACTAACTGCTGAATATCAAAGAAATAAACCAGTGTCAGATTTTGAATCAAAAGCAGCTAAATGATTTTTGCCATTATTGTGCACAAAGCATCTACAACCGAAAACATGAAAGTAAGATACGTTCGGTTTACTTCCTTTCCATATTTCATACGGAGTCTGATTGTTTCTCTTGTTGATCATCGTTCTGTTTTGTGTGTAACAAGCTGTATTAATAGCTTCTGCCCAGAAGCGCTGAGAGATGTCTGCATCTGCTAGCATTGTTCTAGCAGCTTCTTTAAGTGTTCTATTTCTCCTCTCAGCTACTCCATTTTGTTGAGGCGTCCTGGCAGCTGAATATTCATGATGAATGCCCTGTTCATCTAGATATATCTCAAGAATCTTGTTAGTAAATTCAGTACCTCGATCACTTCTGATTCTAATGACAGAAACTGATTTTTCATTTTGAATATTTTTCAGAAATTTGATCAGGAGGTTACTGGTTTGATCTTTTCCAGCAAGAAAAATTACCCAAGTAAATCTAGAGAAATCATCAACAACAACAAGGGTGTATCTCATTTCCCCTAAGCTCATGATAGAAATTGGACCAAATAAGTCCATATGCAATGATTCTAAACATCTTGAGGATGATTTGCTGCCTTTATTTTTGAAGCTAGATCTTACTTGCTTACCAAGTTGACATGCAGAACATACATGATTCATAACAAATTTTATGTCTGGCAATCCGTCGACTAAGTTCTGCCTTTTGAGATTGTTGATAGACTTGAATGATTCAATCTCTTGTGCCACAGCCATTGTTTATCACTTAGAGATGCAACTAAACATGTAGGGGCAATGATATGATCTATGTTCCATGAAATTTTATAGGTGTTGCCTTTTCTAACTCCGGTTAGAACAGTAAAGTCATCAGCATTTTTGACTGTGCAAGTGTGCTTCTGGAATGCTACTGAAAAACCACTATCACATAATTGACTAATACTGATCAAGTTATAACAAATATTTTCAACTAAGAGCACATCCTTAATAGTGATGTTACCATGGATAATCTTACCCTTACCCACAGTTCTACCTTTTGAGTTGTCCCCAAAGGTTATTTCTGGACCAGCACAACTCACTATTTCTGATAGTAGACTTTTCTGTCCAGTCATATGTCTGGAACATCCACTGTCCAAATACCATGTTGAGCTACTGATCTTGGTTTTCTTTACCTGTACCTGCAAACACAAATTTTATTATCTGGTACCCAATCTATTTGGCTCCAAGCCTTATTAGTCCCTTTGGAACCCACATTTGTACAATTCTTGTACTTCGGGTATACATGGAGGTGTGTGCAACAAATGGTCTGTTATTTCTCACATTATGCATCTTAAAAAGTTGTTCTTCCCTTCTGTTTCTATTGTCTGTCCTGTATTTTGAACAGGTCTAGAATTGTAGTACTGGTAGCTGTTAACCTTCATAGAAAATTGTCTTCCTGAGTTGAATCCTCTACTGGATCCAGAACTCTGGTCAACTCTTTCCTTAGGTTTAACATAACCCAGACCATAATGCATCCTGTTGTTCATCTGATTTACATTCCTCTCAATTGAAGCAGTAGGTACTTCTGGTTTCTGTACCACACTAGATTTCACAAAGTGAATGTACTTCCCTTTGCACATATCCAGTTTTGGCTTAGTATTCGTTTCAGAAGTGCCTTCATTATTACAAAATCCGAGACCACTCCTGTCTCCAGATTGTTTTTGTAACTCTTGCATCATTTCGAGTGAAATAGAGGACTTGTTCCAAGCATTCACCAGTAGCGATAGCTTCTGATTTTCCGAAAGCATCGTCTGGTAATCTGCTATTACTCTTTCATTCTCAGTTTTTAATTTACTCATCTCAACTTGTAGATCATTACAGCTGTTTACTTGCAAGCAAGTTAACTTACTGTTCTGATCTCTTAAGTTCTGATTTTCAATTTTAACTTCCTCGAATGATTGAGAAAGTCTAGAACACTCTTCTACCATGTCGTGTAATGCTTTGACTAAATCATTGCGTGTAAATTCATCAGAGTCAAAGTCAAATACCTCTCCGGATGTCGAGGTTGACTCAGTATTTGCCATCAGACATTCGATTTTATCTTCATCACTTTCACTTGAATGGCTTTCAGAATCAGAAGATTCAGAACTTGAGTCTGCCCATTTGGACTTACTTTCTTCTGCAACCATTGCCTTCCTGTCTCTTCTGGTCTTTTTATCATTGCGTTTGACACCCTTCTTCCTCTGGTCATCCTTCTTTGGTTTTGGACAATCAGCAATGAAGTGTCCAACTTTTCGACAGTTAAAGCATGCCATATCACTAGGTGATGATTCCTTTTTGAAATTGCGGTTGGGACTTTGAAATGTTCTATGATTCTTTCTCATGAATCTGGAAAACTTCTTAACAAATAATGACATTGTGTCATTGCTTATCTGTTCAGCACTTCTCTCAAAAGTGTTCTCTAAAGCAGTAGCAGAAGATGAGCTTGGAGCAACTGTAGTAGTAGAGTTAACAGTAGCTGCGAGAGCTTTGGTTGGTGGATTTGCTAAGGGCTCTTCTCCACTTCGAACTTCAAGTTCAAACTCATATGCCTTTAAATCCTATAACAAGTCGTGTAGTTCTAACTTGTTGAGATCCTTGGAAGCTCTCATTTTCATTGTTTTGACGTCCCATTCTCTGGGTAGGCCTCTCATTACCTTTAATGCAATTTCTCTATTGCCAAAGTCTTTCCCAAGAGCTGAGAGTTCATTGACGAGGCTGCTGAATCGTTCATCAAATTCATTCATAGTTTCTCCAGCCCTCATCTTCATATTCTCAAACTTCTGCATGGCTACAGACAGTTTGTTTTCCTTGGTTTCTTCGTTTCCTTCACAGATCTGAATTAATTTTTCCCAGATTTCCTTGGCAGTATGGCACATCTTGATTTTGCTGAAGGTATTTTTGTCGAGTGTCTTGTATAAAATGTCCTTCGCAACGTTGTCAAGATTGGCTTTCTTCTTGTCCTCACTTGTCCATTCATATCTTGGTTTTTCAAGCATCTGAGGTGCACCTTCGGTGATAGCAATAGCTAGATTTGGCTTTAAGATCTTTAATGGACCATCAGTGATGACATACCACATGTCATCATCTTGAGCCGCAAGATGAGCGTGCATTCTGATTTTCCAATCATCGAAATCTTCTTTTGAGAACATTGGAACTTTGCTGAAATGAGCCATGTCTATTAAATATTTTTCAGAACAAAAATAACTCTGCTCTGATACCACATGTTGAGGATCAGGTTGAGTTTAGAAGGGGGCGGTTGAATAAACTCAATGGCCAACTTTTTCAATTCTTTCGAATGATGTGCTAAAATCCTGTTAGAGATTTTAACGATTCTTGTTCAAGTATAAAGACCAGCAGATCACAAGATAATGTGCGGAAAATGATCTGTTGGTTAGTGGGTGAAAAATAGTGAAACAAAAAAACAGTAGATGGCACAATGTTTGTTTCTGGAAGTTCGAAGATGAATCTTCTACGTCTCCCCTTCTTCTGTTTCCAGAAGGTAACACTAAAAGACTTTGGTGAATACAATACAACAGTTGTACACACCCACTTCAACAGGATTTACCCTTCGCCTATCGAAACTCTTATTTTTACAACTCAACTTCTTGAATGATCTTAAGTTCTGGAAAAGACTCTTTTCCAGTTACAAATTCTTCTATCAATGAAATAGTGAAGTGAATAGCTTGAGAAGATATAACAAAAATAGCTAGCACAATATGATCTCAATGATCAAGAGTATGCAATGAAGCGTGTGCTGCTTTTCAGTGTTGAGTTTTTTGGGATGACTGAAAGTTCTAGCGATGCTCAAATGATATTCTTTGATTTAGATTCGTTTCCCTTCACTTTTTTTTTTTTTTTGAAAAGTGTTTCGTCTCCATATATATAGACTTTATCCAACGTTAAAATCTGAACGGCTCTTTTGACTTTTCAGTGGTTCAGCTTTATTGCCGAAAATGGACCCTGCAGAATACATTAAAAGTAATCAGTCGCAGTTCATACCAAAAATGGTATACCGTCTTAAATGTTCTTGTATAGCATTTAATGGCATTTAATGAAGCAATAAATGCTGGTATCACGTTAATAGATCAACGGTAATATTTAGAGACTTTGAGATACGCAAGATTCTGTTAGTGTATATTTCGAATTTTGTATCCTTCTAGTTCTGGTTTTAGCTAAGAAACAGTACTTGACAAGTGCTGCTACCGGTCTTTAGCTCGATACAAGTGCTTCTGTTGTGGGGACCCGGGCTCTAACTCAATTCTTTTCGTGATTAATTGGATCTTTATTCAAAATGTGGGTCAAATTTTTGCTTTTTAACATTAATTCAAATGTAAATACTAAGCATAATATCTTTCTTTATTTAATTACAACACATATAATATACATGTCATGTTCTACTACAAACACATCACTAGTGTTTAATACAAACTATAAACTACAAGTAGTACAAATCTAGTACAACATCACTAGTGGTCTTCTGCGCCCGTAGTCACCACGCTATCTTGATTTCACCTCTGACGTGACCCAGATCCTGCCCGACCTGTTGTTATGCACACATACAGACATAACAACAGCCGGAAACTCCGGTGAGAACAAATCCCAGTATAAAACATGTATGCATGCTAATACATAATAATAAATCATGCGTGAAAGTAATAACAATGGCTCCATAGTCTATGAAACCGATCTATCTAAACATGCAATTCAAATCAAATCATGTCTTGACTCGAATCGACTCTACTCTAGGGATCCCGGTGTGAATAAGACGTCACTGTCTGTCACCTACCCTCCCAATCGGGGTAACTGTACGTCTTATTCCTAGACTTCGATCATGTCTGTATCGAATGTCTACAATCGGAGTGAATCTGATCCGAACCGTCGATACCACCGAACATCTAGTTTGGCAAGTCTACCAATGACTCTCCTATCTCAAAGGCTTGAATATAAATCTACAAACAAGACAGCATCATATCAAGAGATTTGATTATAAATCTATAAACAAATCATAATCATATCAAAAGACAAGCAACTAATCTAGTATGTGATTTTGTTGGGAAACTCAAATTGAATCTTATTTGAGTTGTGTCTTCCCCAAACAAAACACGCATTATACCTTTCGTCGCACAATGTCTGTCGATGTCAAAGTCTCGAAGACGAATCTGCCAATACCAAATCTGAAATGGAAATGTTGATACATATTCTATTAATATCTAATCTCAATCAACACATATCCAATTCAATACTTGATCTCGGTACACTTTGACGGCATAACGACGTAATTTCTCGATACCGGTCAATCCATCTCTCAACATATATCACCAATTCATAATTCTCAACTCATAATCATCATCATAAGCACATGATAGTACTCAAAATCTGCATATTTGATTCTAAACATGCTGGAAAATAATAACTATAGCATACAACGTCCGTTCTTCGATCCGGTTGCGTTTCTACGATATCAATAATCTCAAGAACATATTTTAGAACTCAATTCATCCTTCTCCTAACACGTATATATCAACATGTGCTGGAATTGAATGAAACTTACATCTTCTTGTAGCTAGTGATGAGAGGAACTCAAAATCAAAATCGGATTAAAGTTTGGAGGTAAAAATCTTGTACAAGCTAGCTTCAAAAGTGAAAGAACTTTCCTTTTCCTTAATCCCTTCTCCCTCTCGATTCTCAGCTGTCCAGGAGAGGAAATGAAGACACATAATATATATATCTTGCATGTTGAGGGGCAAGTGTCATATTTTTCAAGTAACACGTATGACCGCGGGTGCGGTAGTTCATGAACCGCGGCTGCGCTCAAGCTTCGGCGGTCCATCCATATTTGCATAAACGTCGACCGCGGGTGCGGTCAGTCCTGCATCGCGGGTGCGGTGTCATTTCTGTAAATACTTTCCAACTCTCTGTCCATCAACCGCGGGTGCACTCTTTCTTGGACCGCGGGTGCGGTGACCCTACTGTAAAATTGGCCAACTTTCTGTCCATGCACCGCGGGTGCGGTGCTTGTCTAGGCGCGGGGGCGGTCTCCCTTCAAGCAACCTTTCATCTTTGCATTTTAAATATGACCATCTAGGGCATTACATCTGTTTTTTTGCTATTTTACATCTACTGGTTTTTACTAGCATCTCCACAACAAATTTAAGTCTAACAATATGTTTTGATTCGGCCGAATGCTATGTGAGGTTTGAAAAAAAATAATTTTCTAGTACTTTTTAAGAAAACGAATAGCAGACATTTCAGTTGGTATCAGAGAAAAAGTCCTGTAAAGGGTTGTGCCACCATCAGCGCCGAAAAGATCAGTCATCGAGCCTCAAACTTGTGAGTTTAAATGCTTTATATGACTTTATGATGTTACATGCATAATTATATGACTTATATGTTTACATCACATGTTTAAGCTCTATGAGGATATATGTTTTATATGTTGTAGAATTTTTATATGTGATACGACATGAAATAAGAAATTATTTGATTTCAACGCATGTTGGCTTCGTGGTGGAATTGGACTATGTTGATTTTTGGGTTTTAGTATTGGCATTCTACTTTTTGGGCCATAAGTTAATCGTGAATATTATGAATACTTTGGGACACGTAGATTTTCTAAGAAAATATTTATGATTCATGGTTACTAGTTGAATTAATTTTTGGGAATTACTCATAAGAAATAATGATTCGAGGATTTGCAATGACTCGGGAGTAAGAAAATGTATAAAATGAGATTTTAAGTTTTGATGAAAGGTATAAAGATTGGTTATAGGAATTGATTTTTTGGGAAAATAAGTTTAAATTATTGAAATTATGTTAAGGGAAACCTTTAGAGGGAAATTAAGAATGCCAAGAACTTATGAGTTAATTGTAGGATTTTCGAAATTTAGGACCAATTAAGATAATTTTTAGGAAATCAAGAATTAATTTTTCAATTGTTAAGGAATTTGGGGACTAGTTTAGCAATAAGCGAGAATTGAAGGAGTTAAATTATAAGAATTTTCGATGATTTAGACTTTTAAAAATATTTGGAACCTTGGGATATCTTGGTTATAATGTTATAAGGAATGTTAATCAAGGGTTTTTAAGGATGAAACAATATTAGGCTTGAAAATCTAAGCGTTAGCGCGGCTGCGTTTGGGATTTTAAGATTGAAATTTGATAAGTCGATGAATATTTTGGGCATAAATAAGGAAAATAATATACGATAAGGATGGTCATCCATCTTTTAATATTGGGAATTGTAAGAAAAGTTGAAATTCGAGGTTATAAGAGTAACAGTACTAAGTCATTATGGGTCTTTTTAAATTGCAATTCAAAAATAAAGATTTAGAAGGAAAATTAAATTGGGATCAAGGAGACGTAAGGACATTCTAGAACTTAAGTTTTATTAGAGTAGCGCAGCGGAAGCGTGGATTTTTGGGATACTAGAACTAAGTCTAAACTTTTCATTATCGAGGATAAGCAAATTTCGAGGACGAAATTCAAATTAAGGGAGGAAGATTGTAACGCCCCGAAAATTTAAAGATCCACACGAACCACATGCATACAGATTATTAAATTCTCTTGTATTTTAATTAAATGTTTTAATTGCATTAATTAATTATTTTGTGCATATTGAAATGTTTAAAATATATTTTTCTATATGGTTGCATTAAAATGTATTTTTAAAGGTTATTCGAGTTGCGATCGAAGAACGGAGACCGAGGGCTGAAAAACGTAAAATGTTTTTATTAAATAATTTTTTTTAATTATTTAAAATATGGGTGATGCTTTTTATTATTTTTGAAAAATATGGGATTTTGAGGTGATTTTATACGTCGGACGTAAATTTTATCGGTGATGGTTTTTCAACAAAAATACGAACGTTTTTAAAACCCGGCTAATAAATTCACAAACTTTATTAAACAAAATTATTTTTAAAAATTTAATCAAATTCTAATTAAACATTAATGGGCCTAATTTGTATGCTTAATGTGCCTAAGCTTAATTATGGATTTATTAACTATATAATATGTTAAAACACCCCAAACCCTCCCATAAGCACACGACCACTTTTCAGATTTTTGGCACACCAAAACTCCTCATACACGACACACACACATCAAAATTGTAGAGGAAAAAGTTTGAAGGCTTCAAGGAACTTCTAGCCAAGGTTGTCGTCCTCGTTCTTCGCAATCGTCAATGTTTTTCGTGCGTTAAATACGCAAAGGCATGCCAAATTCTCCCCTTCAAACATCTATCACACCATATTAATTATCTAAGCATATTTTGAATGAAAACATGGCACACAATTGTTATTTTTGTAACTATGCATGAACATGTGTTAAACTCTTGTGTTTTGGTTTAAAAATCATGTTTTATGTTGTTCAAGGGGCTGCCATGGTTAGGGTATGGATTAAGCATGTTTTACACGAGTTAGGGTCCAAATAACACAACTAAAACGTTGCATACCCAAACAACAGAAGCTGGAAACCATAAGTGGTTGCTTGGTGTCACAGGGCTCGGTTAAGGGGGAGACTTGGTGCAAGGCTTGGCTTGTCTGGACCAGGGCTGGGCTAGGGTAGTGCCTGGGTCAAGAGAAGAGTCCTAGCCATGCTAGGACTCGAGTCAAGATGGCTGGGGAGGAGTCCTAGCAAGCTAGGACTCCAACCCGTGAGTTTCAAGGAAGATTAGCGTTGGTGTGCAGCAGGTTGTGCAAGGTGTTGTGGCTCAGCCAGGGGCTTTGGGCTGGGCTAGGGTAGGTCCTTAGGGTCCTAAGAAGGTGCCTGAGGAGCTGGTTCAAGGGCTGGCTCGTTGGGTAAGGGGCTAAGTAAGAAAAAAAGAGTGTTAGTGCTTGTGGGTTTCTCGATCACGCTTGTGCAGAAGTGGGGGGCTTCGGTTTTCAAGCTTGGGGCTGAGTCCAATGGTTCTAAAGGTCCAGGAGGGTTCCTAGAAGGGCTGGTCATGAGTTGGTGCAGGGTGGCTCGAGGTGGCTCGAGCCAAAGACAGAAAATGTGAGGGAAACTCTTGGCAGCAAGTTGCGTGCAGGCTGCTGCTGTGTTCAGGGGCTACGCTGCTCGCGTCCACGGGCTTGGGTTGGTCTGGGCTTGGTCTGAGCATGGTCCAGGGAAGGTTAGGGTCATGATGGGTCAAGTGGTTAAGGGCTGGAGGTGTCCTAGTTGGCTAGGAGTCTTGGTGAATGGAAGGAACCTCACGCACACACATACATACAATTGGTCTACTGTCCAGCATGGTTTTGAACTAGCCAGGGACTAGGTTCAAGGTCTGGGCTTGGTCATTAGGGTCCCTAGATAGGTTGGCTAGGTTTTGGCTCAAGGTGGCTTGGGCGTGGCTCGAGTATTTTGGGAGATGGCTCGGTCTGTTCCATAAGGTGTCAAATACGAAAATTAAAGAAGGAAAATTAAATCCATGGGTCCACGGGTGTGGCTCATGACTTGAAAGGGTATAATAAATAATAAAAATGCTATGTTTAAAGTTCGGGATCAAAATAACTAGTTTTGGATTTATCCGGGATTTAATCGCTGCGCGAAACGTTAATTAACGAATTAATTGAAACGCATAGATTTAAGCTTAGTAAAATTATGGAAAATTATATTTAAGCTCAAATAAGTATTATAAGTCTCATTTTTTAATTTGAGAATTTTATATCAAGTTTTGGTTTGATTCGTGATTAAACGTATTAATACGTCTTATTTAAAGATTAATTTAAAGGTCATCGATTTAAGCCAAATAAAAATATGAAAAAATTCATATAAGCTTAAATAATTATTTGGGACATGTTAGAGTCAATGAATTTAACAAAAAGTCAAAAATGTGAGAATTTATGTCTAGGGGTAAAACGGTCTTTTTACACTTAAAAAATTATTAAACGTCGTGGCAGTGCCCTGAATGCTGTTTTATGTGCTAATATGATTAATTCAAATTTTTGTTAATTTTTATGGTGTTGATTTTAAAACGTTTATGGCTTTTTATGATTTTTATATGTTAAAACATTTATTTTAAATGTCTACGGATTTTTAATCTTTTAAAATGTTTATGGATGTTTATGATTTTAATATGTTAAGTTATGATTTTTAAATGTTTATGGATTTTTATGATTTAACATTGACATTTAAAAGATATGTTGCATGCTTGGTTTAAATGAAAAACGATATTATATGCATGTTTTTATTAAGTGATGAAAATACGAAATGTTGAAGGGCGTAAAGGGATTGTGACTAAATATGTTGGAGATATCGTGAGGGTTACGGTCCCAGTGGGAGCCCGACGATCGTGTTTCCGTTGATACGAATACGAATATGATGATATGTTAATACGTAAGTCCAAGGCCCAGTTGACCGGTGAGAGTGTCGCTGGTGTCCCCGCCGCCCAGTACTGTGGTTATATGTAGATGGATCCATCGCCTAATACGTTTAAGAATACGAGTCACAATCACGATCTGACTTCAACAAACACGAATATGAATATGAATATAAATATGATGATACGAATATGTTGATATGAATATGTATATGTTTATGTTTATATGAAAATGTTTATAAAAATGTTATGCAAAAGTTTATGAAAATATTTATGTTTAAAGTTGATGCATCATTATGAAAATGTTTTTATTTAAAGCATATGCATAATGAAAATGTTTACGAAAATGTTCATGTTTAAAATTTATGCATCTTCACGAAAATGATATTTTAAGTACAAGTAATTTCATTGTTGTATGTGATTTTTATACGTATTATTTGGTATCAAGAATATGATGTGTTGAGTATTTAGACTCACTAGGTGTGATTGATGAAGGTGGGTGTGATAATAATGTTAATGAAGGTCTTGATGGTTGACTTTATTGGACTGAAGGTGCACATAAACCGAGGTTTGAAAAAAAAATCTAGTACTTTTCAAGAAAACGAATAGCAGATTCACTAAGCAAGTGATTTTGCAAAAGCCATCAGCCGCTATGACTAAGCACATAAGGCCTTTATACATCAAGCCTAATGTGAATGGCAAGCCAGTGTCCAAAGTGTTAATTGACAATGGCTCGGCAGTGAGTGTCTTGTTAGTGAGGATGTTGAAAATTTTGGGCAAATGTGAAGAAGACCTTATCCCCACAGAAGTTTATGTTGCATGCGTTTACAGGTGAACCCACCAAGACCATTGGGGTTCTCCCAGCTGATGTTACTGTAACGCCCCAGATTCGATGACTGTCCTCACTGTACCAAGACGAGTCTTTCCAGCGTGCTTATTTCCTCACTCACACGCACTCTAGGAAACTTCCCAGGGGGTCACCCATCCCAAAATTGCCCCAAGTTAAGCACGCTTAACTTTAGAGTTCTTATGTGACGAGCTACCGAAAAGAAGATGCACCTTCTTGATATGAGTAGTACATATCAAATCTTTTAATCCCTCTTCAACTGTACAGTCCATTACATTGAACAGTCTCGGAATCCCTCTCATTTCGGTGTGGGATCGGTTCATTCATGTTCCCTCCACCTAAAAGCCTGCCAGGAGCCGCTCATTGTCCATGCAACCTCATGGCACCGGCGATCACCCCCCGCCCTCTTCGGCCCCGGGCCTCACATGCCCACCAGCTTCCGCTTGGTTCGTCCCCAAACCACACCGTACTAAGAGAGGTCGGCTCTGATACCACTGTAACGCCACAGATTCGATGACTGTCCTCACTGTACCAAGACGAGTCATTCCAACGTGCTTATGTCCTCACTCACACGCACCCTAGGAAACTTTCCAAGGGGTCACCCATCCCAAAATTGCCCCAAGTCAAGCACGCTTAATTTTAGAGTTCTTATGTGACGAGCTACCGAAAAGAAGATGCACCTTCATGATATGAGTAGTACATATCAAATCTTTTAAGCCCTCTTCAACTGTACAGTCCATTACATTGAATGATCTCGGAATCCCTCTCATTCCGGTGTGGGATCGGTTCATTCATGTTCCCTCCACCTAGAAGCCTGCCAGGAGCCGCTCATTGTCCGTGCAACCTCATGGTCACCCATCCCAAAATTGCCCCAAGTCAAGCACGCTTAACTTTAGAGTTCTTATGTGACGAGCTACCGAAAAGAAGATGCACCTTTGTGGTATGAGTAATACATATCAAATCTTTTAAGCCCTCTTCAACTGTACAGTCCATTACATTGAACAGTCTCGAAATCTCTCTCATTCCAGTGTGGGATCGGTTCATTCATGTTCCCTCCATCTAGAAGCCTGCCAGGAGCCGCTCATTGCCTGTGCAACCTCATGGCACCGGCGATCACCCCCTGCCCTCTTCGGCCTCAGGCCTCACATGATCGTGCGTTTAAAATGCAAAGGCACGCCTTACATCTCCTTTTCTCATCCATCATATCATATTATTGTTTGAATTATTGTATGCATGAAGAACATAATATTACTTTCAGAATTTTTGGTATATTGCATGAATACATGAGGAAAGATGACTTTTGATTCAAATAACTTGTTCTCTGCATGTTAAGGGGCTGCCATGATGTCAATTTATGATTAAAACAAGATTTTATGTGATTTAGAGCCACACACAATCCACCAAACTCACCACAGAAACAAGCAAAACAAATTGAAACCGTGAGTTGCTGTCATGGGGTTAGGGGTGATCGGGTTCCATGAAAAAGCGATGGGCTTGGTCTTGGCTTGGTTCAGGGCTCGGCTAGAGTCTGTCATGGGTCAAGGGGAGAGTCCTAGCCATGCTAGGACTCGGCTAGAGTCTGTGCAAACTTCGTGCGACTGGTAGGGGAGTAGGGGCTCGGTCCAGGGCTCAGGGGCTGGGCTAAGACGAGTCTTTAGAGTCTTAGGAAGGTGTGAGGGCGAGTGGTTCAGGGCCTTGGCTCGCTGGCTAGGTCCTGGAAGCAAAAGGGAGAGTCCTTTCACTAATGCAACTCTCGGCCAGTTTTGGGGGTTAAGTTGGGGTTTCGTTTTTGGCTTTGGGAAAGGTTTTTAAGTGATCTAAGGGTTCAGTAGGGTAATCTAGGATGTTGGTCAGGCTTTGTATCAACATGGTTTGGGGGTGACTCGTGAAAATCAAAAGTTGGCTCGGGGGTGAAATCTAGGTGTCACAATATGGTTTCTAAAATGAAATAAATTGAAAAACGGCTCATGGAAGTCGAGTCGTGGTTTACAAGGGCTAAAATGATATAAAAAGACTAAATTTTGAATTTAGGAATTTTATATTAAAGTTTGAGATTTTTCGGCATTAAAACATCGTCAAAACGATTAATTAAGGATTAATTTAAAAGCCTAGTTTTTAAGCTAAATAAAATTATGGCAATTTTAATTTAAGCTTAAATAATTATTTGGGACATGTTAGGGTCAATGAATTCAAGAAAAAGTCAAAGTCGAGGAATTTTACGTCTAGGGGTAAAACGGTCTTTTTACACCTAGAAAATTAGTAAACGTCATGGCAGTGTCCTGAATGCTGTTTTATGTGCTAATATGATTATTTTCTATAATTATGGATGTTTATGGAAATTTTTATGTTAAAATGATATTTTAAATGTTTATGGGATTTTATATGTCAAAATGATATTTTAAATGTTTAGGGAGTCTTATATGTTTATGATTTAATATGTCAAAATGTTATTTTAAATGTTTTGAGGTTACAATGTCATTTAAAATGTTTATGAAAAGTTCATGATTAAATTATGATTTTTAAATGTCTATGGGATTTTTATAATTTAAGGTTGACATTTAAAATACATAATGCATGCTTGGTTTCAAAACAAAAATGTTATGTTATGCACGATTTTATAAAGTTATGAGAATGTTAAACGTTGAAGGAAGAGAAGTAATTGTGACTATTGAGGTAACGGTATGAGGTAACGGTATGTGGTAACGGTAAGAATGGAATATCGTGAGGGGAAAAGGCCCCAGAGGGAGCCCATTTATGGGAAATGGCCCCAGAGGGAGCCCCGACGATCGTATTCTATTCGAAAGAGGATAGGCCAGGGCCCAGTTGACCGGTGAGAGTGTTGCTGGTGTCCCCCGCCGCCCAGTACTGCGGTTTCATGTAGATGGATCCATCGACTTTTTAAGGTTAAGGAAAGTCACAATTAACGATCTGAATTCAACAAAGGAAAAGGAAAAATGTTTATGATCATGAAAAAGGTTTTATGTTATGTCATGTTGAGGAAAAAGAAAGGAAAATGTTAAGGTTTATGTGATGCATGTCATGAAAATGTTTATGCTTAAAGTTGATGCATCATTATGAAAATATTTCTATTTAAAGTTCATGCATCATAAAAGGTTTACGAAAATGTTCATGTTTGAAGTTTATGCTTCTTCATGAAAACGATATTTTAAGTACAAGTATTTTTCACTGTTATATGTTGGCTGTATTACGTATTACTTGCTATAAAGATGATGGTGTGTTGAGTCTTTAGACTCACTAGGTGTAATGGATGCAGGTGAGGTTGAGGGTGGGCTTGACGGATGATTTGACTTGACTGAAGGCGCACACAACCCGAGGACCAGCGCTTCTACTTTTTCCGCATTTACGATTTATGAATCATGATTTATGTGAAAGATTTTAAGACTATTTATTTATGCTTTTGAGAGATTTTTGAGAGGTTTAGTATGGGCTATACTTTTCAAACTTATTGCTTTTTAGGCTTGGTAAAACAGTGAACGATTTCATTTTATGACTATTGCACTTTGATTTTTAAAATGCTATATGGATGATGTTTTATTTTAAAAGGGTAAAAATATTTTATAAAAATATTTTCATGTGGTAAATGTACATGGCCGAAAATTGAGTGTTTAAAAAAAATTCTAGTACTTTTAAAGCAATAAAAAGGGCAGATGTTTCAGTTACTGTGGGGAGTATGTCATCTATGTGCGCATTTTTCGTTATGAACTTATCTGCCAACTTCCAAGACTTGTTATGTAGAGATTGGATCCACGCAAATCAGTGCATCCCATCCTCAATGCACCGGTTCTTTTTATTTTGGAAAGGAAATGATGTGGAGATTGTTGAAGCCGATGCACAGCCTTTCCAAGCTCATGCCAACATAGTGGAGGCCATATATTATAGCGGGGATTTTGGGCCCATCAAAGTCTGTGGAGAGGATAGAAAAAGGAGTTCAGTTTACATGCAGTCCTCAACCCAATGTTTAGTGTAGAATCAGACACTTAAACCTACTGTCATCGGGCCATATAGACCGATGATTCAGCCGACGATCGAGGAGATCAGTGATTGAATACAACCAAAAGGAAAAAGAGGTGGCTGCAACCTCAATGTGGAAAGTCTTGTGTGCAGCATGTTCTGGATAAAGTATGCAATGAAGAACAGTTGAATACCCATGAGATGGAAGTGGTTTATGAATATGAGTTCGAAGAGGAGTATGAGGAAGACGAGCTTCAAGTTGACGAGTTATTAATGGCTCCATCTCAAATGGAAGATGGCCAACATGAGGTACAAGACTCGATAGAAGATATCAACTTAGGGGAGCTTGATGATCCTAAGCTGGTATATGTGAGTACATTGATGGAAGAAGGAATTAAGCAAGATTTAATCAGCTTTTGAGAGTGAGTATCAGTTCGAGATGAACTTTTATTCAGCGGAGAGTTGGCCTTATCGCCATTTTAGCATATGTTTTCTTTTGGTTATCCTCGCTTGTGTACTGTGAAATATGGTAGCGAGAATAGGCTCCACAGCCACTTTTGTGAGTTAATTTATGGTTTGAATAGTAGCATGTCGAGAGCTGGGTCTCTGACTTCTTGAAAAGAAATCTTGAACATGGGGAGTCGGCCTTATGGCCACTTGTACATGCATTTGGCTAATGTTTTTATATTTTTATATTACAAGAAATCATTGATAAGGTAGGCTACACGCCACTATATAAATGGGTTGCTTGCATGTGCAGTGACAGACCTGTGAAGTAAGCCTTTAGGCCACCTAAAATATGGCTGGAAAGAGTTCCGGGGAATGGGGAGTTAAGTTTACAAAACCAAACAACAAAGAATGAAGAAATAGCATAGCACAATCACAACACGGTGCAAACAACAGAAGGGCGTGGAAGTTATGTTTTGATATGAGAGTAGGCTTACTAGCCACTTTTGTATATGTCTAGTTATTTATTTTGAGACTTCATGTGATGTAGGCCTTAGGGCCACTGATGTAAATATTCGCTGGTTATAATTCAATAATGAGACTGATTAAATGAAGTAGGCCAGTAGGCCACTTTCATCATTTGGGAGGTATCTGGTTTCATTAGAGACTCGGGTGAGGAAATAATCGTGAGCGGGGAATTTTAAGCCAACCTATGGTTTTGCTTGAAGCTATTGAAGTGAGTTGAGTTAATTGGATTAAGAACGAATAGAAACTCATTCCTAACATCCAATATACAACATCACATACAAACTCATCTTCATTCCACATCCATCACCCAACAACCACAACACCAAACCAACAGTCAACAAATATAAAGCGGAGCCACCGCATGCAAGAACAACAAGTAAAGGTGTATGCGGGAAAGTGGTCCAACTGAAGTGCAATGCATGAAAATGGCTGCTTGGGTAGGGGTAATGTGACCCAAGTGATGTGAAACACACAAAGAAAATATTAGAGTTACCTCTTGGCTACTAATTCATGGTCATATGCACGTTCATTAAACAAGAGAGCCAGTGATCTAGCGATGAATTATACCAACACATGGCTTTAATAAGTTATTTGTCAGTGGGGTGCACAAAACCACTCAACTTCCACATGAACTCGATAATAGAAAAGAAACAAAGGGCAGTGGTGAACCGGGGAACCACAGCAGTTGGGGCGTCAGTCTAGCGAAGAATGAAAACGACAAAATTTTAATGTATTCTGGTTTAGGCAAAGTCACAAACACCATGAAGGCACAATGGTGATCAAAATAACATAGGTTGGCAAGATCGGCGTAGTGAAAGAAACAAGGGACGAAGGTGGAGCTAAGATGGTGACTTGCACAGAAGATGCACTCGCGGAGTTCGAACCAGGGAGGTGCCATGAAGAAGAGCCTGTAGCCGTGATTTGGTTTGGGAAAAAGAAACAAGTGAAGAGGGGTTGTGGTCAGATTTTCAAATCCAGAAATTGAGTGAAGAAAGTGAGGTGCCGGAATATGCAAGATGGAGTAGAAGAAACGACGAGGAAGGAAAGGTGAGCAAGCTCTAAGGGGGGGTAGCTATCTTCCAGTGGCAACAAAGAACAGTAGACAAGAGAGGAAGAAAGAGAAGAAGAAAATGTACTGGAAAGTTTGAGTTTGAATCCGTATTAGGAAATTCCAAGTGGCAGTGAGACTTAAAGTCCAATAGAGAATTGGACTTGGGTGCTTGGCCCACCACTGCGAGCCCATTTCACAGGAAGAACAATTGTGGGCCGCTACAAGCAAATGAGTTGAACCGGGCTTACATACAAGCATTTTCGCCCAATGGGCCAATGCTTGCGGGGGCAATTGTTTGGGCTAAAATATTTAAATTATGACATTCCAATTTAATTATAAGCTCATTTTAATTACAAGCCCAATTAATTGTCTAAACCCAAAAGTTAAATTAAAAGAAAAAAGAAGCCCATTAGTGCATTTAAATAAGCTGATAACATTAGTAAGTGGATGAAGTGGGGAGTTGAGCAGCCAAGAGTTGAAGAAACGGTCTCAAGCGTGAACAAATAGGGAGAATTAAGCACAGGAGACACACAAAACTCTGCTCTGCACAAAAATCTGAAAATACTCTATGCTAAATTGCAATATTCAAGCACTAGGTTTTAAGCGTTCCAGTATATTTCTGGCATTCTAGGTTTTGTCATTTAAGATTTCAGCAACTTTATATGTTTAATTTTTATGTCTTGTAAATTTGTACCGTTTATTAAAAATATAAACAATGTTACGTGTTTTTCTTCAAATTCAAGTAGTTTTCTTCGTCCCCGGCGTCATATTTGCTTAAGAGATTAGAACCGACCGCAGAATTTAGGAGTCGCTTTCGTTTGACAGTTAGAAGTTATATTTTTTTATTGTTTTTACATAAATCGGTGTAATTTTACACTTGACACGCCCGCAAATACCAAATATTGTGCAATAAATTACATATTGAATAAGTTCATCATGATAAAATATAATAATATGATATCTTTTTTGGAATAGTTGAATATAATTGTTGTGTGGGGGCAGACAAGAGAACAGATGTTTAGAAAATGAAAGAATATGAGATATTAGTTCTGCTCTTATTTTAAAATATTTATTTTTAAAAAAATATAATAAACAAGAAAAAGAATAATTTGGCAACATAAAAACTCAAATATCCATTTGTTTGACCCTCTACATCCAACCTATTCTATTCTTCAATAAATAGTTGAAATAAAGTATTCATAACAATAACTAATTTTTTTTTTCAGAAAAAAAGAAAGGAAAAAAACTACACAATTTTAATATTTTTCCTACTTTTAAAACATAATTATTTCAGATCATCTGTCTATCATATGATCTAGTCATTGCATAATTTTGATATTATTTTCTCTCTTTTTCTAAAAAAACTTCTGCTTTATGTTATATTCCTAATTATATATATATATTTTCAATATATTATTTCAATAAATTTATGACACGTCTATATATATACACATATATATTATAATGATATATGTTCTTCCTATTAACATCTTTTTAAGTTAATTTTTTATATATAATTTATCTAATAAAATTTAGTTTAGTAACGTGATTTGTAAATTATGATGTTAATTTAGATTTACATTGTGGGTGAAAATTTTTTTAACAAAATAAAAATCTGTATCTTAATCTTTCTTATTAAGATCACATATTTTATAAAAACAAATTTGAAGATAAATATAAATACAGTTGGGAGTGTGTCGATACGTTCGCCTCGTCTAGACGTTTTAGGAACACAACGGAGAATGCCCACATCAATGGAGGAGGGGGAGACCACCACCATTAACGCCGCCGCTGCCACCACCACCACGAAGAATCGTAGGAAAGAGGTGATCCGATTGGAGAGAGAATCCGTCATTCCGATTCTCAAGCCCAAGCTCATCGTGCACTTGGCTAACCTCATTCGTATGTATTAATTTGTCCTCCTTTTTGTTTTGCACGATTATTGTATTCTCCTCAATCGATTTGATCCATGTTGTGGTGAAAATGCTGTTTTAATTATTGTAATATATGAATTCGAGCGTTTTGTTTCGATAATTGCTTGCAGAACATAATTCTGATCGTGCCGAGTTTTTTAAACTCTGCAAGAGAGTTGAATACACAATTCGAGCTTGGTATCTCTTACAGTTCGAGGATCTTATGGTGATTTCCTACAAACTTCTTTATTTTTAGCTGCTGATGATACGGACATTGTCATACTTTTCTTCTTCTTCTGTGTTACGTTCAATAGTTTTTTTTATGTGCTTATTGATTGTTTACAGCAACTCTACTCCCTCTTTGATCCTTTACACGGTTCGAAAAAATTGGAGCAGCAGAACTTAGCTAAGGATGAAGTCGACATTCTTGAACAGAATTTTTTGACCTATTTATTCCAGGTAATGTGGCATCATGCCAACGGATATGAGGCTCATTTCTGATTCTGAAAGTGAGAAACTTTGTCATCATGGTCATATGTAAGATTCCACAGAAAAAAATCCTTAATGTTAAGTATATCTGCCTCTGATTTTGCTCTATTACTTTCTAGTTAGGAGTTTCCTTTATGTTAGGACCAACTTTATACTCTCATGCCAAGTCTGCCTACCCTTGGGTTGGAGGGGGGATGGGAGAGGAGAAGCAAATCCATGTAAACAAGTAAAGAAATAAGAACAAGATCAAATAACAATCATCTAATTAATCAAACAGATTGTTGATCAACTTATCCATCTTTATCATGGATGCAACTCCAAAACTTATTCCTATAGATTTTCAACACATTGCCTCAAGCTAAACCATGTATGTTGATCATTCACGGCTTGCCAATTAGCTCTATAAAGCTTTAGTTTGGTAAACCTTTTGCATGGTTGGAACATAATTCATCCACACAACGTCACTTTCTATCCTTTTTTTTATTCGAAAATGATGTATTGTTTATCAATCTTGTTAAATGATTTGCTTATGTGTATTGACATTAGTTATCCTAGCCAGCGTGTAGTTAGCTTGTTTGGCATAGGTTACTTGGTGCTAGTATATAAGGACATTGTCTTCTTGTATTTTAGATTTCATTTTTCTGAAATTACAGAGCTTGATTTCTCCTTCAATATCAAATCCTCTTTGCTAATATGGTATCAGATAAACATAAACTTTGAATTTTTTTCGTCGTCGTTATGGCAAGAGCCACACAAGACTCTTTTCAGCTTATACACATTGACATATGGGCTCCTTTTACTCCAATATCAGTTGAGGGCTATAAATATTTTTTGACGATCATTGATGCTCATTCTAGATATACGTGGGTATATATGTTAAGGTCTAAGTCTGAAGTATCTATTGTATTTCCAGATTTTTGTAGGCTAGTTCGGACTCAATTTTGGGATTCAAATTCAATCTGTCCGAAGTGACAATACCCCTGATCTAAAATTTATTGATATCTTTAGACGTGAGGGAATTATTCACTATCATTCTAGTGTGGAGAGGCCTCAACAAAACTCCATGGTTAAGCGAAAACACAATATATATTAAATGTGGCTCGAGCTCTCTTCTTTCAATCACATCCACTCTTGTCTATTGGAGTGATTGGGTGTTGACGGATGTTTATTTGATTAATCGTACACCGTCACCTCTTCTTTCTCACAAAACACCTTTTGAGCTACTACATCATAAAAATCTGCATTATTCACTTAAAGTCCTTTGTGTATTTATCTTATGCTTCCACACTCGTGGCCTCTCACATCAAGTTCTCTCCTCAAGCCATCAAGTGCGTTTTTATTAGATATCCTCCAGGATATAAAAGGTGTATTGTTGATTTGCTAGAATCAAGATGATTGATTTAATGGAATCAATTAGGATAATATTTGATTTTAAGTTTAATAAGTTAAGATATTCTCCCAGACTTATTGGGATTTTATTTAGATATGATTTTGTGGTGTTTTCCTATTTAAGTGTACTCTGCACTAGCTTTGAATATGAAACATTAAACAGAATAATGTTTTCTTTTATTCTTCTTGTCATGCTTTTATATCGGTTATGAACTTCAAAGCAGCCATGGTTGGCGTCGTTCTGCTTCTTCTGCGACAAGCTGCGGTGCGGTGGCAGCACATTGGAGGGCGGATCTCAAACTCTTTCAAACATTGCCCTCTCTGATACAACCTCCCTTCAAATAACGATTCACAGATTGAATGGGAGAAATTATCTTGAATGGGCACAATCTGTCCGTCTTATAATCAATGGAAAAGACAAATTGGGTTATTGGAATAGAGAGGTGAAACCTCCACCCTCGACTGATGCCAAATATAAAAAACGGTGATCTGAAAATTCTTTGGTCATTGCATGGTTGATCAACTCAATGGAACACTCCATCGGAAAACCGTTTATGTTTTTTCCGTCACCCTGAGAATTGTGAGAGGTTGTTCGAGATACCTACTCTGATCAGGAAAATTACTCTCAACTATACGAGCTTGACACTCGTATGTAGAGGATGCAACAAGGATCTCGTGATGTTAGTACATATTACGATGAGTTGATGATTATTTGGCAAGAGTTGGTTTTCTTTGAAGTGGAGGAATGGGAAATTAGCAAGTAAAACGCTCAATATGAAAAGAGAAGGAAAGAGTCGTGTGTTCGTGTTTCTTGTTGGTCTGGATAAAGAATTTGACGAGGTTCGCGGCCGCATACTTGGCTGCAACCCTCTTCCAGACATTCACGAGGTTTTCTCTGAAATGTGTAGGGAAGAGGCTCGACGCCATGTGATGCTATCAAAGTCTATTTGTTTTCCGATAGTTATAGAAAGAAAGTTCTTCCATGGTTAATAAGAACAATAACCTTGATGATGACCAAAAGGGTGGAAAATCAAAACCCAAGGAAGCCAGGTAGCAACACCAACAGGGCTGGTAGTCGCGCCTTTCAAACAAGCAGTATCTACTCTGGATTGCAACCATCTTCTTCCTTTGTGTCACAAAGGATCAATTTTAAACTCATTTGAATCCCTCCAATCCTTAGTGTTCACTAACCCGAACATGTACTTCTTCTGTGCAAATGTTGTAACTTCGATTCGTAATACCTCGTGGATTCTGGATTCTGGTGCTACAGATAATATGACGGATTCGTCACAATTTTGTTTCCTCCTAAATTCCTTGGTCCAGGATCAAAAAGTTAAAATTGCTGATAGTTTTTTTCTCCTGTTGATGGTAAATGAACCATTATTGTCTCTGCTTCTTTGGCACTTAAAACGTGTTGCATGTTCCTTTCATATCTTATAATTTACTGTTTGTAAGTAAATTAACTACTGATCTTAGTTTTTGGGTAATTTTATTGTCTTCTCATTGTAAATTTCAGTATTTAGCTTGGGGAGGATGATTGGAAATGATAGATACGATGGTGGACTCTACCTTTTCGATGCTCAATCTCTATTTGGACGATTCGATGAAAAGACTTGCTTCAATTCTATTTCGACGTCTATTGTCAGTGATATCATGTTATGTCATAGTCGGTTATGCCATTCTAATTTTACGTAGTTGCAAAACTTGTTCCCTATGCTTTTTATGAATAAAAATCTTCCTCATTTGCATTGTGAAGCGTGTGAACTAGCAAAGCATCATCGCGCTATTTTTCCACCTCAATCATACAAAAAATCAGCACCTTTTACCATGATTCATAGCGATGGTTGGGGCCCATGCAAAGTTAAAACATTGCCTGACAAACGATGGTTTATCACATTCATCGATGATAATTATAGAATGACTAGGGTGTTTCTTTTAAAAGATAAATTTGATGTGCCCATGTCTTCAAAAAATTTTACACCATGACTCACACTGAATTTCATAATAGGGTAAAAATATTCGAAGTGATAATGGAAAGGAATATATCAATCATTTACGGAGGTTTTTTTTTTGTGGAACAGGGAATTGTACATCAAAGTATTTGTCCAAATACTCCTCAACAAAATTGATTCACTGAACGGAAAAATAAGCATCTCTTTGAAGTTGCTCGAGCTATTAGTTTTCAAACTAAAGTTCCAATGTTTCCCTAATACTCATTTACTTCTTGATATTCCCCTTAGAGTGTTTGGAAGTCTTTTCTTCGTCCATAACCATAATCCTAGCATCTCGAAACTCGACCCCAAAGCTCACTAGGGCATTTTGTTGGTTACCATGCGAACCAAAATGGATACAAATGTTTTGATCCTATCTCCAAAAAACTGTTTGTCTCAAACCTCAATGGAAGTTTCGTTTTTTGAATGTCAATCATACCACAACTCTCATCTTGAGGGGGAGTATAGCGGTATAGATGACAGTTTAACTAATTGAAATTTAACAATTGAATTTGGGGATAAAGCTTCTTCTGTCCAGCATGTAGTTAAACATGATTTAACTCTAACTGACACTACGGAGGTAGATAAGAAGCAGTTCAAGGGTCTTGTTTATACTCAGACAGAAAATGCAAAGAATCGAGGAGATCATATCCCACTACAAATCTGCGAATCAACTCTAAGGCTTGATCAGGTAACTCACGCTCCCAACATAACTCCCTCAAGTGATATTGATCCTCCAATTGCTCAAAGAAAGGGTATCTGGTCATGCACGAAACATCTTCTTTCTAATTTTGTGTCTTATAAAAACTTATCACACTCCTATTACTTCTTTGTTTCTAAGTTGGATATTTTTAGTATTTCAAACAATGTACATGAGGCACTACAAATACCAGAGTGGAAAGAAGCGATTTCCGAGTTGAGAGCTTTGGAGAAGAACTCTACATGGGAGAAGGTTGATCTACCCAATGATAGATCTGTTATGGGATGTACGTGGGTCTTTATTACAAAATACAATTATGATGGATCTTTTCAACGGTATAAAGCTCGCTTGGTTGCTTAAGGTTTCACCCAAACATATGGCGTTGTCTACTCTGAAACCTTTTCTCAAGTAGCTAAACTTAACACCATTCGAGTAATTCTTTCCGTTGCAATGACTCTTGATTGGCCATTAAATCAATTGGATGTGAAAAATGCTTTTCTAAATGGTTCAGAGGAAGAAGTCTATATGGAATCTCCACCTAGATTTACTGATAAATTTGATCGATATTATGCAAGTTAAAGAAATCATTATACAGACTAAAACAATCTCTTATGGCATGGTTTGAAAGGTTCGCAAGATTTTTCGAAGGACTAGGTTATCATCAAGAACAATTTGACCATACGGTCTTCACAAAAAGGTCATATGCGGACAATATTCCATACTGATTGTTTATTCTGATGGCATAGTTTTAATAGGGTATGACATAGAAGAGGTTAGCAGATTGAAAGAAAAAGCCAAGGAGTTTGAGATTAAATATTTGGGGCAGCTGAAATACTTTCTTGGAATGGAGATGACCAGGTCCAAGAAAGGGATTATAAAATATATTCTGGACCTCTTGAAAGAAACTGAGATGATTGGATGGAAACCTTCTGATACTCCTGTTGAGATGAACGCAAAGCTAAGTGATATCAAGAATGGAGTTGTCTCCGGGTGATAAGAAAGGTGGATTGGTGGTCAAGAATTATGAAACTAAGGATTTTATTGATTGTGTGGCTTCACTTGACCTTTTGGATTTTCGCTTTATTGGGTGCTTTTATACATGGAGTAGCCCGAAGGTTTGTAGTAAACTCGATCGTGTTCTTGTTAATCATTGCTGGAATTCTTCGAAACTTGATGGACTTGCTGAATTTGTGGTATTTCATGAAAATATTTTCCCATTCAAAGATGCTTCCCCTTCTTCCATTGAGTCATCAGCTTTCTTTTCTGAGCAAGTTTTAACTGCTCATGTTCTTCCTTCTTTTCTTGCAAATAATCCTTCCTCACAGTATACTTCAAGTTCTCAAACTCCTATTATTCAGCCTGCACACCTCTGTGATTATGAATGTCACAGATTCTTCATAGTCTTCAACTGCACTTCCCTTAAGTTCTGGCCTGACTCTTCCAAACTTTTGTGCTTTATACCATGCCTTCGTAACAGCATTTCCTCTGTCATTGAACCTGAGCACTTTTCTCAAGCCATTCTTCTTGAATGGAGACACGCCATGACTGCAAATTTGAAGGCTTTAGAAGAAAATGAGACTTGGTCTATTGTTTTTTTACCTCCTGGAAAAACAGTTGTTGGCTGTCGTTGGGTTTATAAGGAAAGGTTTGCGGCTGATGGTTCTTTAGAACGCTACAAAGCAAGGTTGGTGGCAAAGGGTTACACACAACATGAAGGTATCAAGTATTTTGAGACCTTTTCCTCCCTGTTGCGAAACTCACTTCAGTTAAATGTTTGCTTGCTAATGCTTTCCCTCACGGGTGATTTGTTGGAGGAAGTTTATATGTCTCTACATCAAAGGTAGTGCAGAGTGAGGGTGATTTTACCACAAAATGCTGTGTAAATTACACAAATCTCTCTATGGACTTAAACAAGCATTTCGTCAATGGTTTGCCAAATTTTCTTCCGCTTTGCTGAGTATTGGTTTTATACCATCACATGCTGATAATTCGTTGTTTGCTCGATCACAAGGACACACTTTTATAGCTTTACTAGTATATGTTGATGACATTGTAATAGCTACAAAAATGAAAAGGAAGCGTCCGATTTGAAGATTTTTCTTGACACTAAATTTCGTTTGGAAGACTTGGGAGAGTTGAAATACTTCTTGGGGATAGAAGTGGCTTGCTCAAAGCATGATATATCAATTTGTCAAAGATCCAGAGTGCTTACTGAAGCAGGGTTGCTAGGTTGTAAGCCTCGTAGCACCCCAACGGATGATAAATATCAAACTTACTCAAGAGGATGGAGATTTATTTACGGATCCTTCTTTGCATCGAAGGTTGATTGGACAATTGTTTTACCTCACTATTACATGGCCTGACTTGTCATACGTGGTTAGTAGATTGAGTCAATATGTTTCGAGTCCACGAGTTCCTCACGTGGAGGCAGCAATCAATGAGCTCAAGTATATCAAATGGACAGCAGGTCAAGGATTGCATACAAATCCACAGCAAATCTTAAACTCTGATATTATTTCTCTGCTTAGACCTTGGAATCACCTGTGATGGACCAGCAGTTATGTTTTGTGATAGTCAAGCTGTGATACACATCGCCTCTAATTCTGTGTTTCATGAGCAAGCAAAGCATATAGACATTGATTGTCACATTGTACGAGAGAAAGCCCAGGCAGGAATTGTGAAATTGATGCATGTTTCGTCGACCTTGCAGCTGCAGGTTTATTTACTAAACCTCTGTCGGCGTCTCGGTTCCAAATGCTTTTATCCAAGATGGGACTGCACAATATCCACTCTTCATCTTGAGGAGTGTTAAATATAATAGAGGGAGTTACCTACGTGTATTGACGTTAATTAGCCTAGCCAGCGTGTAGTTAGCTTGTTTGCCATAGCTTACTTGGTCCTAGTATAAGGACGCCGTCTTCTTCATTTGTATTTTAGATTTCATTTTTTTCTGAAATTACAGAGATTGATTTCTCCTTCAATGTCGAATCCTCTTTGTTAACAAATCTCTATTGTTTAGATTTGCTGCATTGATTGGATTGTGAGCGACACTTATTTTTTCCTTGTTATCACAATACGTCATCGGATCATCCGACGTTGCTTTCAAATTCTTCCGATAGTCTTTCTGACCAGGTATCATCCTCGTGCAATTAAAATTTGGGGCCACTCCTTTGCAACAACTGATTGTCTATCGCTATTCTAAGTTGTCTTACATATGTTCAGTACTACAGTTACCTAAAGCTGCTCGTCTGACAAATACAATTCCGTCCAAGCCTGCATCTATTTAAATTTTTTATGTTTCTTTCATGATTTTCTTATAAAGAAATTTTTTCCTTGGAGTGCATTTAAGATATCTAAGGATTCTATGAATAGCATCTCGCTCAGTGTAGTTGCCATTTCAGCAAGTTCGGGAATGTATTCTTGTAAGCTACTAACCACATTATCTGAGAGTTACTATTCATGATTTTGACCTAATTATTTGTAGTCATCTCATTTACGATCTGCATGCAGTTGGTCCCATGAAAATATAAAGTATGATATGTGAAAAATTAGTTTCAAGTTATTTACTTTGTTTCTGCTTTATAATGAATTTTTTTATGCTCTCAACATCCTAATATTGTACTTGTACTCGTTTCCTGTGTAGTATATAATCTTCAGACGTGGGATTGGCATTGATAAGACCACTGATTTTTTTTTTATGGAGAAAGTGGATGTGATCATTGGACGTTTCTGGTCATGGATTTTGAGGAAAACCAGGTGATTTACTTATTGATAGTAGCATTACTAGGGCATTGATACAAGTACATGTAAAAGGCAGGTTATCTGTTTAGGGCTCTATTTGGCACTTTTGTCTTCCCTTTTGCTTACAAAGTATATTTGCTTCATCCTACAATGTTTATATACACTGAACTTTTAGCGATCATTATTTTGTAATATAGGTTAGAGAAGGTATTGCGGAAGAGATCAATCTCACGCCATATAAAGGATCCAAAAAAGGATGAAGAAGTTACCTCTGGGGCTGGAAATGAATTAGAAGTTGAACGCATTCGTCTCGAGAACATGGAAACCAGGTTTGAAATTTTGTGGTTTTATTCATAGTTCTTGTGGTCTTTTACATTTTTTCTCTTTTTCCTTCAGTTATTTTCTCTGTACTCTCATCTAACTAATAAAATCTTTTTCTTTAAATGCTATTCATTCAATAGAACGAAACTCAATTATGGAAATGGTTGCACGTGTGTAAGTTTTAAAATTGGGTATGAATTTGTATTCCATTCTAATAATGTTTCTTTTATGTCCTCGTGCCTTCCTTACAAGTATGAAGGCTTCCTGTTTTTTCTCTTACTCGAGGGACTATTTTTACGACCTGAGTTGTTCCTCACCCCACCCCCCCCCCCCCCCCCCCCACCCCCTCAACCCAAAATAACATAACCTTCCACCTTATATTTAGAAACATAATTTTTCTTCAATTTTTCAAGTCCATTTCATATGTTAACTCACCTTTTTAAGACAAGAATAATTGCTCAACCTTGTTTTCCATTCTCTGCATTTCTCCACCATCTTAATGCAATTTTCAGTATACAATGTCAAATAGTTTACAACCAAATCAACTTTGTAAAATTAGTATACGAACACCATCTTTTAAAATATATTCTGTCGAATTTTTTAATAATTTTGATATGGGAAAATTCAAGCTGATAACTGAAAATAGCTTAATATTCATTTGCTTTTACATATTTAGAATATTCATGAACATAGAGTTGAGTAACCTAAAACTGTCAATTGCAGCATGTTATAAATTTATATTATTTGTATATTGACAAGATTATCTTGTTAATTGTTTTTATTGTGTGGTTTAGTATTCGGAATTTTCTAAGCAAAATTACAATTCAAGAACCCACTTTTGATAGGATCATTGTTGTCTACAGGTAATATCTGATATCTTGTTAATGCATACGATTTACATTTCTTTTGCAACTTTTCCTTGTAATTTTTCGTGTTCACATATATAGTTGGTTTTTATTTAATGTTTCCGTTATATTATTTTTATGTTTCAAAGACTCTGAAAGCCTCGTCAGCAATCACCGTTATGAAAGTTCTCTAGATGAGTGCATCAGTTTATAAGATCATCACCTGAAACTTATGGAAAACCGATTTGACGTGTTTCTTCTTGAGGTTTTTTATTTGGTTTTACCCAATGTATTGTGCTTACCTACTGCTTACACTAATCTGAGGATCTTGGGTTTGTATGAACAATAATTGTTTATCCTTTGTTATAAGTTAGGATGAAGGTTAATGGAAATTAGTTGTTGTGTAGGAGAGCTACTTCTTTGACAAAGCCAGAACGAGGCATATTTGTGAAGCATTTCAAAAACATCCCTAGTGGCTGATATGGAAATCGTTCTTGTGAGCTATATTTTATCCTTGTACTTAGCTCATTTCCATTTTGTACTATTGTGTCTTCTACCATCATATTTGAATTGCAAATGCGCTAATCAATTTCAAACTTCTGTTCTCCTTTGACAGCCAGAGAAAAAAAATCCGAGTTTAACCCTGATGGACTGGGTTAAATTTATTGTATCGGCTGTGGTTGGACTGGTTAGATACCTCGTCGCATTAATAATCATTAGTTGAATTATCCTAACAATGTTAATGTTTTTTAAATGCACGTTTCATGGACTCTTCCAGGTTGCTGTAGCGGTTCTATTGAAATGCCCAAAGCTGACCTCTGGGTCATTTTTGCTATCCTTTCCACGCTGATTGGTTATTGTGCAAAGATATACTTCACGTATGTCTTCCTTTCATTAGATTTGGGTACTTTTCCATGTATATTATTCAGTTGAAAATACTAAAAATCTGCAATCAGGGCTGCAAAAAAAAATTGTTTACTGTCGTCAATCCCTTCAAGAGGAACAATATGTTATTTGTAAACCATGAATATAAATATCCACCATGGGTATCCCTTAATGGCCATTTCTGGAACTTCAGGTTAAAATAGGTTCTCCATGTCCAGTGGAATTTTATGGATGCCATTTCGAGATAACTTCTTGCTTGCTAGTACTTGCCCATGTTGCGAACTGAACCACACCCTACTCTAAAAGTTGACTGAGAATTAGAAAGGGCCAACCATTTCCGTATCATGAGGCAGCTTAAAATGATCTTAAATTCTTAATTCATCATCCTTTTCATCCACGATATGAATTGTCTGATTATTTGATATTTCTAGGATTGCATCAATATTTATTGCTCTCCGTTGCTTTTTATTGTTAATTCTAAGTTTCTAAATAATGTTTGTTTAACCACCTTTAGGTTTCAGCAGAATATGGCTACATATCAGAACCTAATCACGCAGTCGATGTATGACAAACAACTGGATAGTGGGAAGGGCACTCTTCTCCATTTGTGCGATGATGTTATTCAACAAGAAGTAAGTTGTAAGAATGCTCTTTCTTAAAAAAAATTTATAGCCGTCTTATCTTGGATAATTTTTTCTTTTTTTTTTTTCCCAAAAAAGATCAATCCGACTATAATATTATGGCGGAATTGTTCCATAGATTAAACAAATTTCCAAACTCAATATATAATGTACAACTCCCGGGATTAACATTAGCGTATGTTCATCGTCAAGTAATTATCACAAACAAGTGTCTGTCAACATCATATTGTTTCGTCACTCTGTTATTGTGAGACTAGCAAGGGTTTAAGAAATTTATTCACTCTTCCAATGGACATGTACAAACTTGCTTGGAAGGATATAGGGAGTCTCGGTTTGTACAGGCGGCTCGTTTGGTTTTTTATATATTTGTTTTCCATATTCGTTCGTGAGTTTCGAATATGCAAAAATCCAAGTTTCTTCATGTCATATGCTGCTGTTTAGATGCTTCCTGCTTGTAAACTCCATGTTGCAAATGTGCAGGTAAAGGAGGTCATTATTTCATTCTTCATACTAATGGAGCAAGGAAAGGCTACATTAGAGGTGCGCAGAGCTGGTCGTATGGACATCATGATGTTTATGTACTTGTTTGATTTCGAGTTTGAAATGCTTAGAACTACAAGTACTGACATGTCATTTTTATTACACAAAAAAGGATCTTGACCGGCAATGTGAGGAGCTGATACAAGATGAATTTGGTGAAGAATGTAATTTTGATGTTGATGATGCGGTCCACAAATTGGAGAAATTGGGCATTGTTTGTCAGGTGAGATTCTTTTCCATCTGTTTTGTGGGGGAGTCTAGGGGACCCTGGATACAAATTTAGGTTGAAATTGAATTTTAAAAATAACACAGAAAAGCCTTCGAGCTGTGTCTCCTATGTTGCGGATGTGACCGTTTTGCCCAGGCATTGGTTGGCAACTATTCTCGCGCACAGCCACTGTCTGCCACTACACAAACCATTTAGTTTCCTGCTGTTTGAAATAGCGTCATTTTTCGGGGGCTTGGCTCAAGGGATAGAATCGTGCATAAGACATGTTGAAGGGCTTGATATATTGATTGATTTTGATTGTGATCAAGTTTTATGTTTTTTCATTTAACTTGACCATAATTTTGTAACAGTGTTGAAAACTGTTTTCATGAGGTAAAAATAGTCATTAGAGTTTTGTGAGTACAGAAAGAAAAGTACGGACGCTGAATTCTGGTGGAAGGGAGAAAATGAGAAAGATCGAATGGACTGGACCCTTTCGAATTGAAAATGATACATGCAATGGCAGATGTCACTTGTACAGTGAGTGGCGGTGGCTGTAGATGGGGAAAGGAGAAAATTAGAGAGAGGTTAAGGGGTTGATAATTTAAAAGGTTGATTTTTTAAGTTTAATTTTGAATCTGGTATTGTTGCCAGCCAGGTTCCAAATATATAAAAATAAAAGGAAGAAAGATACAGAAAATGAATAATAAGAGAGAGGGTGGGAGTTGCAGAGACTCGTTGATTTTTTTATAATTTAGTATCTACATTTTCTGTGAGATGAAACTGTAATGTTGAATAACTCTTCCATGATGATGATGGCTTCCTCAGGGTTTAACCACAGTTCTGAGTAAAGCATTTTTTACGCCTTCCTTGCTTTGATTTTTTAGGGTGGTTTTGGCATGATATCAGATGTTGAAGATATGAAAAGTTCAAGTCAGTCTTGCTTATTTTAAAATAATAACGGAAGTGATTTTGTGTATTAATTTTTAGGATACAATTGGAAGGTATTACTGTGTTGGCCTAAAGCGTGCCAATGAAATTATCGGTACTACGACTGAAGAACTTGTGCTGAAAGCTAAACAGAGTTCTGGTAATGCGTGATCCTGCATTGGATTGTTTTCTGCCCAACCACCCTTGGATGTGAGGGGATTTGTGTATATTTTTTTCCTTTGTTCGTTAATTATGTTTCGATTTGAGGATATGATGAGTTTATTTTATATTAGTTTAAATTGTTTTTGTAAATCAAGTAGAAGTTTTGTTTGTTCCATTCATTTTCGTTCATTATTACTTTACATAATTCTAGTAACTTGTATTAAACACGTGTGATATATGTAAATATCAATTATGTAATAAAAATTTAAAATTTAATTTTTTTTAAAAATAGTTTGAATCTTTTGTTATTTATCTTAGTTTAATTTTATTTAGTTAAGAAGTTATATAACTTACTATCAAAATTGTTTCTCAGAGGTTAATTTTATATTATATAATAAATTATAATGAACATAATATATTGAACGAAATGAACTGAAATAAATTATATATATATATATAAACATTATGTATAAGACATAATAATATAAAAATCAGTCATGTTATGGATGTATCAATGTTTAAATCATAATTTACATAACTCAAACACACTACAAATAATTATCAATTTAAAATATTCGTAACTAACTCATCAAAACAATATTAAAGCTAATGAAATAATAATATTGATAGTAAAAAATAATTGATAATATTCAATTTAAATAATATTTAACATCCTACATATTTTTTTTACCTTTTATTTTTAGAATTCTATATTATAAATAATTTATTTTATATCAAAATCGACTATTAATTTGTTGTTAAATACAATTTAAAATAATAAATAAATGAACATATCTAATGAATACATATTTAAATAAGATTATATGATAAATATAAAATAAAATCAAATATACTCTTACAATAATTATTAAATATGAATTTTAAACTACCGGTATGATTTTCACTATAAAAATTTGAAATATAATCAAATAAATAAATTTTAATTAAAAAATGTATATTTGTTTAATTAATTAGCTTGATTTCAAAATACATAAATAAAAATATAAAAATATCATATGCAAAAAGATCTAATATTTTGATAAATTTTAATCAATGATCATTATAATTTATATTTATTATAAAAATTATGATTTTTTATAGTATAAAATAACTTATGTGTCTTTTAATTATTCATTAATATCTTTTTTCCATACATTACATATTTAGAATTTTGATTGATGGTTGATTTTGACGAGAAGATGCATTTAACTTTTAGTTATATAATTTAATAATATTATCATGCATATAACATATATATTTGTTATAAATTTTTTTTTCATTTTTTCATTTTGTTTGAATTTTTACAATCTTTTAAAATCAAAACTAAAATTATATGTACATTACATTATAAAATTTTCATATGGATATTAATTATCTCACTTGAAAGAAAAATAGATGTAAATACATAATTTTTTTACGATCAAGTAATTTTTATATATATTAGTTGGTGAATAATTTTTTAAAAAAGTATATAATTTATGTTTTTTTATCAAGCCTTCAGATACGAATCGTTATTATGTATATTTTTTATGTATTTTTATGTGCTTAATGTTTGCATATAAATGTACATTGGGCATTTCGAATTATTTGTTTTCTATGATCAATTTTTTAATATCAAAGAAGATGTAGTATTGAACATTTGAAATCATTTGCTTTTGAAGTTTTTAATTTGTATCATAGTAAAATTATATACAATATTTATGTCACTCACTTGACTGTGGATTTTTTTAAAATTTCATATATAATTTAAAAAAACATGTATAAAAATTAAAAATTAAAAATCAAAAGATCACATTCTACCTGAAACATCTCTAACTCATTTTTCTTTAAAATGTACTAGAAATTTTTTTTAACTCTCGGTCGAACCTATGTAGATATACTTTTTGCAAAATTAAAATAAACTCACCATCTATTTTACTCAAAACTCAGTAACTTCCGTAAAATTCATAAAATCGTAAACGTCAAAACCAAACCTAAAAGAAGAATTTTTCAAAAAATATCATAAACGTCATAAATCCTCTCAAAAACCATTCTTACTTCCAAAAGTCATGAAAATCTTTTAAGTACGGTAAAAGCATAACTATGCGGAAAAACTAGAAAATGTCCTCGGATTAGTGCACCATCAGTCCAGCCAGTTCAATCATCCAAATCTCCTGTCTCAACAATAAAATTCTCACCTGCAACATTCACACCTAGTGAGTCTATTGACTCAGCAAGCCTTCACCATAGTAACAAATAAGACGTATACATCCACTTACAACATTGAAAATACTTTTAATAAAATAATTTTTTTCATGAGCATGCATAAACTTAAACATTTTCTTTCATCATATACTTTTCTTTTTATCATATACATATACATTTCCTTTTGGGTGAAATCCGTTCAGTAATTTTGATCATCCTTTCATCTTTCGGCCGATTGATCAGTCTCAGCTGTAACCATGGTACCAGACGGTGGGACACCAGCAACCACTTTTCCGTTACTGAGTCTTGGCCTATGGAAATTCGTTGTTGGGTTCCCACAGGTCTTTGTCCTATAAACGGGCTCCACTAGGGCTTTGTCCCTCACGAATACCGATTTCCTTACCATCACAATTAAGTCATTTCATTCAAAACATTTTCAGCATTTCCATCACTTATAAAATACACGCATAAATATTATTTTCCTCTTTAAACTAAACATGAAACACGTCTTTTAGCATTTATTATTTTCCATCATAAATTTCCATATCCTTAAAAAATAAACATTTTAGCATTCATTACAGTATTCAGGACACTGCCAGGACTCCTAATATTTTTTAAGTGTAAAATGGTCATTTTGCCCCTGAAACCGTAGTTTTCCCCTTTTACCCCTGGACATTAAAACTTCGACTCGAATCCATCCAAACTTACCATAAAACCTTAAAATACTCTCATAAAAATTTCTTAGACATAAACTTAAGCCTCTTGACTAAATTCATAATTCGTTTTAAAACTTAAACAGAAGTCATGGTTTTAACCCAAACCAACCTGAAACTTAACCTAACTTTCATCATAGCTTAACCACACCTAACCAGACCTTATGCAACCCAATTCAAGCCATTTAGATCCCTTTGAAATGCCTAACAAGCTACTAAATTTTTCTGCACCCTTTGTCCAAACCCTAGCCTCAACCAATTCTCATGTTCTTCGATCCTAGCCCCTAACCAATGAGATAAGACCCTAACTGACCTTCCTAGGACCATGGCTGAACCATAGGGACCTCTTTGGACCAAGCCCTACAGGCCATGCATGCGCAGCCCTCAAACCCGTGCCCCTCATGATCGCGAGGCCGAGCCTCACGCTTACAACACTTGTCCTTGCTTTAGCCACCCCTTAACCCATCTAGGACCACTCCATAGCCTTCCTAGGTCTCTTGGATGCCGTCTAATCCTTCGCACACGCTTGCACACTTCAAGAACCAAAAATTGAAACCCTAGTTCCCTTATAACCCAATTTTCGTTCAGCCCTCTTACCTTCTTTTCCAGCCCTTGCCAACCCCATCTAGGGCCCATTAATAGCCCCTAAATCGAGCTCCTATCATCCCTAGCCTGACAGTCCCTTGTGCATCATCAATACAATGAGTTTCATGTCAAAAGAATGTAAGTTTTCCATGAATATGCCACAAAAAAGAATTTAATTAATGCAATTAAAATAATTTAATTAGGTATTTTTCATTTTTCCTAGATTTGCATGCAGTTGGATTACGTTATCGCGTTTTTGACCTTACAATTCATCCCTCCCTTAAATGAAATTTCGTCCTCGAAATTAAGACTCACTGAATATCTCCGGGTAGCTACTCCTCATGTCGGTCTCAGTTTCCCGAGTAGCTTCCTCCTCCGAATGAGTTAGCCACTTGACTTTGACCATATGAATGACTTTATTCCGGAGCCTTCTTTCTTGCCTATCCAGAATCTGCGTAGGCCTTTCATCGTAAGACATATTTGGAGTCAACTGTAGAGGTTCATGATTCAGTACATGTGAAGGATTTGACATGTACTTTCGCAGCATCGAGATATGGAATACATTATGCACTCTAGCCAGTATTGGTGGAAATGTCACTCTATAAGCTAATGTTCCATTCTTCTCCAGAACCTCAAAAGGTCCTATGAAGCTCGGACTGAGTTTGTCTTTCTTGCAAAATCTCATAACACCCTTCATAGGTGCTACCATTACAAACACGTGGTCTCCCACTGCAAACTCTAGTTCCCTTCACCGCTTATCAGCGTAACTTTTCTGGCGGCTTTGAGAAATCTTCATCTTATATCGGATTTTGACTACTAGTTCTGCTATCTGCTTGATCAAGTCCGGTCCTATCTCTCCTCTTTTACCAACCTCGTCCCAATGTATCGGTGATCTATTTCCTCCCATAAAGTGGCTCGTAAGGAGCCATACCTATAGAAGATTGGTAGCTATTGTTATAGATGAACTCCACTAGAGGTAACTTCGGTTCCTAGCTGCCCTTGAAATTGATCACACAAGATCGGAGTAGATCCTCCAGAATCTGAATCACCCTTTCAAACTGACCATCGGTCTAAGGATGAAACGATGTACTGAACAACAACTTCGTTCCCATGGCTGAATCCAAACTCTTCCAGAAGGATGATGCGAACCTCGGATCTCTGTCTGAAACAATAGACACTGGGATTCCATGCAGCCAGACTATCTATCGGATGTACAGCTCTACATACTGAGTCATTATGAATGTCTTCTTAATAGGTAGAAAGTGCGCTGATTTCGTAAGACGATCAACTATCACCGAAATGACGTTGAAACCCCTGATAGTCGGCGGCAATCCCACTACAAAATCCATCGTGATATTTTCGCATTTCCACTCAGGAATGGGGAGTGGCTTAAGCTTCCCGGCTGGCCTTTGGTGTTCTGCCTTAACTTGTTGGCATGTCAAACACTCGTACACAAAACGCAAGATGTCTCCTTGCATGTCCGGCCACCAATACAATGTCTTCACACCTTTATACATTTTCGTACTTCTTGGATTAATGGAGTACAGAGTGTTATGGGCTTCTTTCATAACAACTTCTCTCAGTGATTCACCACCAGGAATCCAAAGTCGATCTCGATATCGAACTATATCATCCTCCTCTGAATACAGCTTCGGACCCTTTGATTCATCTCTCAGTCTCCATTTCTATAATTGCTCATCAGAAGACTGACCTTCACGGATTCTATCCCTCATGGTCGACTGAATTGTTATAGTAGAAAGAATAGGAGTCTCGCTCCTAGCATACACTACAAGCTCGAATTGCTGAATTTCTGCCTGCAATGGTCTCTGAACTGTTAATTGAGCGATAACAGATGTCTTTATACTAAAAGCATTTGCGACCACATTAGCCTTTTCCGAATGGTAGCTAATATCGCAGTCGTAATCCTTCACCAGCTCTAACCATCTCTGCTCTAACAATCTCCGATGTCTCATGTTCAACTCTATTTGAGTGAAGAAGTACTTCAAGCTTTTATAATCAGTGAAAATCTTGCACTTCTCCCCATAAAAGTAATGTCTCTATCCCTTCAGATCAAATACTACTGCTGCAAACTTGAGGTCATGAGTCGGGTAATTCTTCTCATGAACCTTCAAATGTCTAGATGCATATGCTATCACTCGATCGTTCTGCATCAGGATTGCGCCCAAACCAAGCTTCGAGAGTTAGTATAGAGAACATACTCTCCTTGCCCTAATGGCATCGATAGAACTGACGCTGAATTCAAAACTTGCTTCAGCTTCTCGAAACTCTCATGGCAGTTTTCTCCCCAAATAAACTTCGTATTTTTCTTCGTCAAGGCAGTCAGGGATACTGCAATAGATGAACTGTCGGTATTAGCCAGCTAGACCCAAGAAACTGCGGATCTCGGTCACACTCTTAGGTACTGGCCACTCTCTAACTGCCTCGACCTTGCTGGGATCGACCTCAACTCTATCTCTAGAAATAATGTTGCCTAAGAACGCCACTCTTTCGAACCAAAACTTGCACTTGCTGAACTTAGTGAACTAATTTCTATCCTGCAATATTTGTAGAGCCGTTCTTAAGTGCTGACTGTGTTCTTCTCTGCTCCTCGAGTAAATCAGAATATCATCTATAAATATTATAATAAACTGATCCAGATACGGATGAAATACGTGATTCATGAGATCCATGATGATCACTGGCACATTGTTCAACCCGAATGGCATCACCACAAACTCGTAGTACCCATATCGAGTCCTGAAAGCCGTCTTATGAACATCTGGCTCTTTCACCTTCAGATGATGGTATCCCCAACGATCATCTATCTTTGAGAAAATCAAAGCTCCTTGCAACTAATCAAACAAGTCCTCGATTCTAGGTAAGGAATACTTATTCTTGATGGTGACTATGTTCAGCTCTCTATAGTTAATGCAGAGTCGCATACTACCATCATTCTTCTTCACAAAAAGTACATGTGCGCCCCACGGAGAACAACTCGGGCGAATAAAACCCTTGTCCAACAACTCTTGAATTTGATCTTTCAACTTTTTTATCTTGGCTGGTGCTAGACGATAGGGTGCCTTAGAAATTGGCACTGTACCCGACATCAACTCGATAGAAAATTCCACCTCTCGGTCCGGTGGAATGCCAGAAACGTTCTCAGGAAAGACGCTAGGAAAGTCTCTGACAATCTCAACCTCCTCTAGCTTCTGACTGTCCGGAACTGTTACTGAAGCAACCTCGTCTTATAAGCTTCCTCGCATAGATGCAGGAGATAATGTGCGGTATTTGCTTGTTCCTTGCTACCTCAAAGACAAAAGATTTCCAGCTAGGCGGTCTAATAGATACTGACATCTCCCAAAAATATATCGAAGCTCCATTCAAAGATAGTCAGTCCATGCCAAGAATGATGTCAAATTCAGGCATCAAGAGTACGATGAGATCTGCCTGAAACGCATTTTTCAGTAAACGAAGCTCTAGATTCATCACAATGCTCGTGGTAACCATCTGATCACCAGAAGGAATAGAAACTCTAAAGACCAAATACAAATCCTCGGGTATAATCTTCAGTCGTTTGACAAACGTCTCGGATATAAATGAGTGTGTAGCTCCTGAATCTAGCAATGCATAGATAACTACACCTGAAATAAATATCCTTCATGCGAAACATATACCATCAAATCCAATCGAGTGGAAAACATATAGAATTTCTATCATTAATCACCCAAAATTCTTCAAAATTACCACACTTCACCCTTAATAAATCTAAAAAATGCACAATTTACCCAAGATAAGTTTCAAAAATTTCATTTCAGCCCCTTAAAGTTTCGAAATTCTTTCATTTTGGCCCTTAAAATTTCGAAATTTTCACTTTGCCCCAAATGAATTTCGAATTTAAATTCAGGCCCTAAAATTCCAGAAATTATGAAAACAGCACCTGGATTTCTAGAATTCACAAATCAGCCCCTGAAATTCTCAAACTTTACAATTTAGTCCTTGAAATTTCGAAAATTCTATATTTCAGCGTATAACTTTCGGTCACCTCAATTTCAATCCCTGGACTTCTTAAAATTTCCAATTATCCTTTGAATTCTCGGCCTTCTACATTTACACTCTCAAGCTCTCAGTTTTTGCACTTTAGCCCCATCAATTCTCGATTTATGCAATACAAACCTCATAATTCCGTTATCATCATGAGTCTCAGCTTATCTATCAGCACTACGTGCGCGTCTAGGAGGCATTATATCTGAACGTATTTCAAATTCTAACGTAACCAACATGCATTTAAATCTAAGTGTCTAACCATTTAGCTTATAAGAACCATTTATCGATCAACTTAAACATAAAAGTCAATTAACTTCAAAAAGCATTTAAATATGTCACTTAAGCATATAAATCATGTAAGCATGCAGATGTCATCATTAAAATAATTTAAAGCATTTAAACTTACAGACTTGAGACTTGACGACTGAGCTTTTTGGAACTGGCGATGACACAACCCTTTACAAGAACATTGCTCTAATACCAACTGAAACGTCTCTAACTCGTTTTTCTTTAAACTGTACTAGAATTTTTTTATAACTCTCGGCCGAACATATATATATATACTTTTTGCACCATTAAAATAAACTCATAATCTATTTTACTCAAAACTCAGTAACTGCCGTAAAATTCATAAAATCATAAACGTCAAACCAAACCTAAAACTAGTATTTTTCAAAAAATATCATAAACAACATAAATCCTCTCAAAAACCACTCTTACTTGCAAAAATAATGAAAATCTTTAAAGTACTGTAAAAGAATAACTGTGCGGAAAAACTAGCAAAGGTCCTCGGGTTAGTGCACCATCAGTCCAGCCAATTCAATCATCCAACCCTCTTGTCTCAACAGTAAAATCCTCACTTGCATCATTCATACCTAGTGAGTCTATTGACTCAGCAAACCTTAACCATAGTAACAGGTAATAGATATACATCTACATGAAACATTGAAAATATTTTTAATAAAATAGTTTTTTCATGAACATGCATAAACTTAAACCTTTTCTATACACATATACATATCCTTTGGGTGAAATATGTTCATTAATTGTGATCATCCTTTCATCTTTCGGTCGATTGATCAATCTCAGTTGTAACCATGGTACTAGGCGGCGAGGCAACAGTAACCATGTAAGGTCTAGAAATTCAAACGACGTAACCTGACTGCATGCAAATATAGGGTTTTATTAAAATGTTAATTTAATTATTTTTAAAATGCATTTAATGCATGATTAGGACATGATTTCATGATTGTGTGACATGGTTCATTAAGATTGCATGTTATAGGGTTTTTAACAGTATTTCATGCTCGAACGAGGAACGAAGACTGGGGACAGTTAAGGAAAATTCTTTTATTAAATAATTATTTTTTATTATTAAATATATGATGTAAATATTAGAGATTTTCGAAAATTTAGCCTTTAAGATATTTTTACGCACCGAGTCATATTTTAAACTGGTATGCAATTTTTTGCAAAACGGAAGACTTTTTGAGGGTTCAAGTAATATTTTCAAAAACTTACCTAAACAAAATATTTTACGAGTGTGTTATTGGGCTTAATGAGACTATTTTAATATATATTTGGCCTAAACTCATACACATCCTTATTAATTTTAATTATGGCCCAATGTACACTTATTTTATATCAAACCCTACCCCTAAAAACCAAATCTCTCCTCACCACTCACACACTCGGCCACACCTCACAAAATCCAGCAGCCTCTCATGACTTCCAGCAGCATCCTTGCTCGAATTTCTCAAGAGATATTCATAGAAACTCCGCCCCGTCTCTCTGGGGTTCGTCCCTCGCTTCGTTGGTCGTCTTTCTGCATACGTTTCTTCATCAAGGTACACCCTACACCCTTTTCCTCTCATCAATCACATCATGATATGTGTTGTATGTTTTTGCATGATATTACTTGGATATCATTATGCATCGACTTTACATGATTTCTACACGAAAAATATAGCGTTCTTCCCATTTTATTTCACGGTTTTTATATGTTTGAAGGAGCTGCAAGATCTTTGAGGTTTAGGGATCATTTTACAGAAAATTTCAAAGATTTCTAAGGGTTATATCAGATCGGGACTGAGGAGGGGTAAGGACCAATGGTGTTTCTTTGTTCTAGGGTTCGGATGGCTAGATCGAGTAAAGGGGAGAAGGCAGACGTCATGGCTCATTCCAAACATTGGTTCAGGTCATGAGGGGTACGTGTAAAGGCTTGGGATGGTCCATGGTCCGTTGGTAGTAGGGCTAGGCTTGGATCGAAGGCTTGGTGGCATGCTAGGTCAAGTTTGGGTGAGTTCGAGTGATCTCGAGCGCAAGAACTGTAGAAGTGGGTTGGATTGGTTCAGTCAGGTGCACGTGGATTTGTTCATGGTCTTAGAAGGGTTATCCAAGGTCTGGAAGCGTTATTTTGGGTTTAGGGTCGAAAGTCGAAGGCTAGGTGCACTAGGGTTTGAATTTAAGGCGTGCAGAAAATTCCAACAGCTGGTCGAGGTCTTTCGAATGTCGTAGGTGGTAAGAAATAAGTGATTTAAGGGCTGGTCATGTGATTAAGTCATGGTTGAACTTTGGATAAATTTGGTTGAGTTTCGGGTTAATTCGAGTTAAAATCGGGACCCCGGTTTAAGTTTTAAAACAAATTATAGAATTTAATACATTGGCTCGAATTTACATCTAAGATATGGTTAAAATATGTTTTAAGGTGATTTGATAGGTTTGATTGGCTTCGAGTAAAAATTTTGAGATCCAGAGTTAAAATAATCAATTAGGGTTTTCAGGGACAAAATGGTCATTTTTCACCCGGGTCGAGTTAGCAGCCTTGGCAGCACCCTGATATCTAATAATGTATGTTTAAAATGTATATGTTAAACATGAATATGAATTTTTATGAAAATACGAGAAAATACGTTGCATGCTTTGTTTTAAGAAAATATATGTTTATGCATGAATTTTATAAGTGATGAATACGATGAAAAGTTTTTGAAGGAGGTGAGTTGGTTGTGAATAAGGAACACGAATACGAACATGAACATGTAAGGCCAAGGCTCAGCGGATGGGTAAAAATGTCGCTGATGCTCCCGCCGCCGGGTACCGCGGTTATACGTAGATGGATCCATCGACTTAGAGCTGATACAAAAGTGACAACTAATGATCTGAATTCAATAAGAAAAAATGAACACGTATATGATGTTATGATATGATATGATTTGATATGACTCAACATGTTTACATTCATGCTTATGCTTCTAAGGATCATGAAATTAATTTAATTACAGTACTTTTCACTGTTGCATGATATGTATATTTATTTGCTATAATGGTTCAAGCGTGTTGAGTCTTTAGACTCACTAGGTGTGATTGATGCAGGTGATCATGAGGATGTGGAGAGTGGAGGCGCTGAAGACTGAGTAGACGGAGATGGGAGTGCACATAATAAACCCAGGACCTTGCATTCTTCCGCATATAATGATTTTGCTGTCACGAGTTTAAACAATATTTTAAATGTTTTTGCATCTTTTATACGTTGATGATTTGGACAGATGTTGAGCTCCTTTTTAAACAGTAAACTAGGAGATTTGGTTGCATTTTAAGATTTGTTAACTGCATTTATTTTATTTAGTCGTGGAATGGTAATTCTTATTACTCGTTTTCGAAATTTTATGGGTGGTTTCGATCATAACTTCATTTCAAAAAAAATTCTAGTAGTATTTCAGTAGTAGACGTTTCAAACCACTATTCTGTTATGTGCCTTGGCCTACAGTTGGCGGGGACACTAGCAACCACTTTTCTGTTACTGGGCCTTGGCATATGGAAATTCGGTGTTGGATTACCACATGGCTTTGTCCCGTAAATGGGTTCCATTGGGGCTTTGTCCTTCACGAATCCCCATTTCCTTATAGTCACAATTAATCACTTCATTCAAAACATTTTCAGCATTCCCATTACTTTATAAAATACATGCAAAAATATAATTTTCCTTTTAAACCAAACATGCATAAAATCTTTTAGCATTTATCATTTTCCACCATAAAATTCCATATCCTTCAAAATAAACATTTTAACTTTCATTACAACATTCAGGACACTACCAGGACTACTAATATTTTTCAGGTGTAAAATGATCGTTTTGCCCCTGAAACCCTAGTTTTCCCCTTTTACCCCTGGACCTCAAAACTTCGACCCGAATCCATCCAAACTTACCATAACACCTAGAAGCACTCCCATAAATATTTCTTGAACGTAAACTTAAGCCCCTTAACTAAATTCGTAATTCTTTTTAAAACTTAAATCGAAGTCTCGGTTTTAACCTGAACCAACTCGAAACTTAACCAAAATTTACCAAACTTTCACCATAGCTTAACCACACCTAACCAGACCCTATGCAACCCAATTCAAGCCATTTAGAATCCTCAAAAACTGCCTAGGAAGCTACTGAATTTTTCTGCACCCTTTGTCCAAACCCTAGCCTCAACCAATTTTCATGTTCTCCGATCCTAGCCCTTAACTAACGAGACTAAACTTTAACGACCTTCTTAGGATCATGACTGAACCCTAGGGACCTCTCTGGACCAAGTCCTACAGGCCATGCATGTGCAGCCCTCAAACCCGTGCCCCTCATGATCACGCGGCCGAGCCTCACGCCTACAACCCTTATCCTTGATCTAGCCACCCCTTAACCCATCTAGGACCACTCCATAGCCCTCCTATGTCGTTTGGATGCCGCCCAATCCCTCGCACATGCATGTACCCTTCAAGAACCAAAAATTGAAATCCTAATTCCCTTAGAACCCAATTTTCGTTTAGCCCTCTTCCCTTCATTTCCAGCCCCTTCCAACCCCATCTAGGACCCCTTAACAGCCCATAAATCAAGCCCCTATCATCCCTAACCTGGTAGCCCCTTGTGCATAATCAATACAATAAGTTTCATCTCAAAAAAATGCAAGTTTTCCACGAATATTCCACAAAAACGAAAATATAAGTTTCATCTCAAAAAAATGCAACCATTTATATTCACACATAATAGGGTATGAACGATTAGAAAAGAAGGAATAAGGTGTGTCTTTGCGCGATTCACGCTCGAATATTCAAGCCTTGACGCGAGGGAACGTTGCCAGAGAGACGGGGAAGCCTTTCTGCGATTTCCTTTCAAAATCCGTCGTGAAGTGCTGCCCTAGGGACGTGTGTGTGCGCTTGTGGATAGAGAGAGAAAACCCTAGGATTCTTGTGTTGTGTGCATGAGTTTTGGGGAATTAGTGCTTGAAAAAAATCAACTTTGGTTATAAATAATAAGGTAGACAAATGGACCCAATAATCTTAGTATAATAGGTCCATTAGGCCTATTATAATGTAGAAAAAATATCTCATTTAAGAAATTTTTCGAAAATATTAGTCGAGTCTCCAAAAAATCCTTGTTTTCGTCAAAAATCGATTAACGATTTAAAATACGACTCGGCATGTAAAAACATTTCAAAGAACATCATTTTCGAAAATTACGCCTTAAATATACCATATATTAAATAATTAAAAATAATCATTTAATAAAAATATTTTTCCTTTACAGTCTCCGGTCTCCGTTCTCCTGTCGCATCTTGAATAACGCCTAAAACACAGTTTTATGCATTTTAATATAAAACAATATTTTAAACATGTAAACATCTCTACTATATTTAATTAATATAATTAAAATAATTTAATTATATATTTTTCATTTTTCCTAGATTTGCATGCAGTTAGATTATGTTATTGCATTTTAGACCTTACACTACCAAATTTTGTGTATTGAATTTATAAATTTGTCTGAGATATAATTTTTTAAAAAATTTCTACTATGATCTATTTTTAAATATCAAATAAAATAGTCATATAATATGTGAGACGATGAACTAATTTTTTAACAGTTATGCCCTAAATTTATCTATTATGAGAGTTGATTATGGAAATGAAGCCAATAAAACATTTTTATTCTGCTTTTGGTTTCACCGTTATTGAAAATCATGGTCGGGTTTACTTTTATGCCCTTAATGCCTAAATTTTAAACATTCTTAGTAGATGTTTCAAATACAACCAAATTTTGTTTATTAAATTTATAATTTCTCTGATATATAATTTTTTAGAAAAAATATTACTAAATTTTTTAAATTTCTTGTTATAGCTAAACTCTTGGAATTCTTCTGGGAGATTCATATTTTATGATATTATTAATATATTAACATTTATAATTGTTGATATAAATTTGCTTAAATAATTTATTAAACTCTTTATTTTCAATTCTTAGTTAAAAAATAATAAAATATGTTAGCATTAAACTTCTTATTATTATATTTTTATATACTTATCATGTTATTCTATTATTGCATTTATAATTATTTTTTTCATATATTTTCTTGTGATAATATAATTTATTACTTAATTAGAAACTGCACTAAAAATATAATTACAAAATTGTATTAAAATCATAAATAACATGTACAGAGAAAATTAAAAGGATAAAACATTTAAAAGTAGTATAAAGATGAATTATTTGAGAAAAAATTAATATAGAAGTTATATTTTATTCTTGAAGTTATATAAATTACTATAATCAATATATATTGTAATGATAATTCATTAGCGTTTGTTATACTATTAATTACATATTAGGTCAAATAATTAGGCTATTAATTAATTATATATTAGGTGAAATAAATATAAAATATTGATATTTAATTTTTGTCTTTACAATAATTAGAATTTTATATATATTAAGTTTTTAGATTTGTATTGATAAGGAGGTTATTTTTTTTCTTTTAACAATTGAAAAACATGACTCGCGATTCACAATTTTTTAAGTATATAATGTAAGGTCCATGAATTTAATTCACGTAACCTGAATGCATGCAATCTAGGATTTTTATTTTTTTCTTATGTGTTTATTTATTTTATGCATTTTATGCATAATTCATGCATGATAGGAGTTAATTCACGAAATTTTATAATTCATGCATTATGGTTTCTAGATGCATTTCACGCTCGAACGGGGGACGGAGACCGGAGAATTTTCAAGAAAATTATCTTATTGCATGATTAATTTTTATTAATTAAAATAAGGTGTTTTTAGGGGTATTTTTCAAAAAGAGGATTTTATCGAGCATTTTATCCGCATGATTTCATTTTTATCGGTACGCAAATTTAATCGAATAGGGAGACGTTTCGAGGGTTCGAATAATATTTTCAAAATCTTTTTAACACGAAATATTTTTCGGAAGTGCGTTTGGATTTAATGGGCCTACTTTTAAGCTTATTGGGCTTAGATAGTTCTTTTAAACTTTTGTAACATTTAGGGCCCATTTATTTAATCCTAAACCTTATATTTAGTACCTAATATTTCCCTAAGCTCCCACTAAACCTAATTTCCATTCAGCAGCCACCCACCTCCTCCACTCACAATCCCTCTCGTTATTTCGTGCTGCTTAGTGGCGGCGACTTCATTTTTCCTTCCAAGCAAAGAGCTCCTCTCCTCGGCTTTTGGTTCCTCGATCGGTTGTCCTAGTATACTTATCAGGCACGCATTGTACCATTGTATTCGCATCATACATGTCATAAATAATGTTGAATGTGTTTTTGCATGCTATAACTTATGATCCAACCGAGTGTGTTTGAGATTTTCGGGTTTCATGTGATTATCACATATTTTTGCTTCAACTCTCACGGTTTCTTGTTAATGTGCAAGGGGACTGTCGGTTGCTGGTGTGAAGGGCCGAGACACGCCATTGTATGGAGGGAAATAGGGCTTGAGTCGGTTCTGGTCGGAACTTGGTGTAGATCGAGTGTGGTGTCCCATTTGGGATCGGCTTTGGAGTAGTTGCATGCAACGGTCCAACCAGCAGTGCAAGGGCTCAACCGTGCCATGTAACAGACCTTGATGGGTCTGAGACAGGTCCTGGAAGGGCTCGGCACCTGCTGGAACAGCCCCCAAGCGTGACCCGAGCGGTGTTAGTGAAGGGATCGTGGCGGTGCTCCTTTGGGTCTAGTAGTCGTGGGCCTTGTGCAGCCTGCATGGAACTAGAACCGTGTGTCTATTGTGTCAAGTAGGGTCCGAAGGTGGTCAAGGGGAGGTCGGTACATGGCTGGTACGTCGAGATGGCTAGTGGCTTGAGTTTTTGGGAAAGAAGTTCACTAAGGGGGTAATTTAGGAAAGGGGCCAAGAGTTAGGTGACCATCTGGAAAATTTAGCCGTGGGTTTAGGGGCTTGGTAACAGGGTTTTGAGATCTTTAAATGTTTGTAAGATATTATAAAAAGTTGTGAAAAATTAGGTTAAGTTTCGAGTTGATTCGGGTTAAAACGGGACCCCAGTCCAAGTTCAAAATGAATCGGTTAAGTTGAGAATTTGGCTCGAGTTTACGTCTAAGAATGATTTTAAAAATGTTTTGGTACATTTTAAGGAGTTTGGTAAGCTTCGGGTCAATTTTAGAGGTCCAGGGGTGAAACGATAATTTTTGGGTTTCTAGGGGCAAAATGGTCATTTTGCGCCCGAGGTGAGATTCTTGGTCCTGGAAGGGCCCTGATCACAAATTTATTTGATGATGAGGCCTAGGCACAGTGGATGGGTAATCCTGTCACTGATGTCTAACAGCCGTCGGGAATCGCGGTTCTATGTATGATGGATCCATCGTAAATGATGATGTACGATAGTCACCTCTAATGAACTGAATCATGATTGATAAATGATGAATGATGATTAACGATGAGTTGCTTTGACCCTTCACTATTGCATATGTCACGTTTACATTAAACTTTTAAAGTTTATGAAAGATATGTTAATTATGATATTTTTCACTGCTGTGTGCTACATATAGGTATTTGTTATTTATGGTACGGGTGTTGAGTCTTTAGACTCACTAGGCGTGTGTGATGCAGGTGAGTTCGATGTCGAGGAGACTGGAGGTTCTGGACTCTGAGTCAGCGGACTTGGTGGGCAACACGACCCGAGGACCTACGATTTTTTCGCACATTAAGATTTTATGTTTTGGAGAGGATACGATGATTTTATACGCTGTTTTATTTTACAGTTGATATTAGGATTTTACTCGTCTTTACTCTGTTATATTTTATTGGTAATTACTCGTGATAATTTTTAAATGATGTTTTTAAGTAGGATTGCATGCATGCGATTCAATTAAATGGTTATTTTCAAAATGATAGGATAGCGAGGCTCATGGAGCAGGCCCAACAGGTGCCTCGCCAGCAGAGAGTTATTTTTGAGCAGTTCCGTAGGCTCAACCCGAAGGAGTTCGTGGGTACCACTGATCCATTCGTAGCTGAGGGTGGATCAGATCACTGGAGCTTCACTTTGATTACCTTCAGATGAGGGATGACGACCGGGCCAGGTGCGCCATCTATATGCTGAGAGATGATGCGTCCCTATGGTGGGAGGGAGCCGCGCATGCTATGGACTTGGCCACCCTTACCTGGGCCAAGTTCAAGGAGTTATTCTATGGTAAGTATTTCCCAGTTAACGTCAGGGTCTGCCTGACGAGGGAGTTCATGAGTCTCCGCAAGGGGGATTCATCTGTGGCGGAGTTCATCCGCAAGTTCGACAGGGGCAATCACTTTGTGCCCATGATAGCGAGGGATGCCGATCAGAAGTTACGGCACTTTTTGGATGGATTGAGACCTACCTATGTCGGGATGTCATGTTGATGAGGCCGGCAGGTTATGATGAGGCCACCGCCTGCGCTTTTCAGACGAAGCAGGCTCTGCGGGATATAGATTTTGAGATGCAGCGGAAGCGGCATCAGGCTCAGTCCAATTACCAACCTTAGAAGAAACAGTTTACTGGACCGCCGAGATAGTAGGGGCAGCAAAAGCCCCAAGGGCAGTTTAGGAGGCCACAACAGCAGCAGCAGAGACCTTCTCAGACGCCAGGGGTGCCTCAGCCAGATGACAGACAGCCTTGCCCGTAGTTCAACAAATTCCATATCGGCAAGTGCTTATGGGAGACCTACAGGTGTTTCGTTTGTGGCTAGGAGGGCCACAAAGCAGCGGATTGCCCTAAAAGCAAGGGCCCCACTACCGACAGGGCATATGTGATGCATGTCGAGGAGGCTGAGGCAGAACCAGACTCGACATTGATTACTGGTAACCCTTTTGGTTTAAGATTTTAATTTACTGTACAATTGCATGGATTTTATGCTTGTGTCAGGACTTAATCGTGGGGTTTATAACTTAGAAAGATTTAGGATGCGTGTTCTACTTGGTGGGAATTAAGAATTTAATTGTTTGATCGGAGAATTTTAGGGACCTAATTGTAATAACAGATAATTTAAGGCCATATTGAAATTTTCGAACTTTAAGGGGGAAATTCCAATTTGTGATTTATTTGAGGTTGAATTTCGAACTTTTGGGGATTGATATTTGGGTTAATTCAGTGATTTTTCGAGGATTTTGGGTTAACTGCCGATAAGAAGTTCCTTAAGTTCAACTCTTTCAGATTTGATGGTATGTTTTGTCGCAGGGAGGATATACATTGCAGGAGTAGCCACGCATGCTTTGCTAGATTCGGGGGCTACGCATTTGTTTATATCCGAATCCTTCGTGAAGCGACTAGGAATCATACCAGTAGTGATGGATTCAGGGTTCAGAGTGGCGATTCTATCCGGAGATCAGATGTTCACATCTTGGATTGTGAAAGGGTTGGAGCTCAGATTGCAGCAGAAGGCAGTACAGGAAGATCTGATAGTACTACCGCTGCCAGAGTTTGATATCGTACTGGGCATAGACTGGCTCTCTTTTCATGGAGCAGTCATAGATTTTGGCCAGAGATCAGTGTCTGTCAGACCGCCCAGTGGAAAACCATTTGTCTTTGAGGTAGCTAGACATCAACAGTTCCCGCACGTCATTTCATGCATGTGTGCGAGGAAGCTTATGAGGAGAGGCTGTCAGGCGTTCATAGCCAGCATCGTAGCAGTGGCAGAGTTAGTCAGTCAGAGGCTGGAGGATGTACATGTGGTCAGTGAGTTCTCCAGCGTGTTCCCTGACGATGTTTCAGGCATTCCACCAAACAGAGAGGTGGACTTCTCTATTGAGCTCATGTCAGGAACAGTGCCGATATCTAAGGCATCCTACCGATTAGTGCCTGCAGAGATGAAAGAGCTCAAGGATCAGATTCAGGATCTTCTGGATAATGGTTTCATTCGCCCTAGCTTTTCTCCTTGGGGCGCACCAGTTCTGTTTGTTAAAAAGAATGATGGTAGCATGCGTCTGTGCATTGACTACCGAGAGCTGAACAGAGTCACAGTCAAGAATAAGTATCTGCAGCCTAGGATCGAGGATTTGTTTGATTAGCTTCAGGGAGCTTCAGTGTTCTCCAAGATAAACCTTCGATCCGGATACCATTAGCTTAAAATGAGAGAGTCAGATGTGCATAAGACAGCCTTTCGGACGCGTTACGGGCATTATGAATTCTTGGTGATGCCCTTCGATCTAACGAACGCGCCAGCGATCTTCGTAAATCTCATGAATCGCGTATTCCAGCCATACTTGGATCAGTTCGTCATAGTCTTCATTGACGATATCCTGATCTATTCGAAGAGCAGGGAGGAGCACAGTCATCATCTGAGGACAGTATTGCAGACTTTACATGATAGACGACTGTATGCCAAGTTCAGTAAGTGTGAGTTCTGGCACGACAGAGTGGCATTCTTAGGCCACATCGTATCTCAGGATGGCATAGAGGTCGACCCGAGCAAAGTAGAGTCGGTCAGAGATTGGCCAGTTCCGAAGAGCGTGACAGAGATCCGCAGTTTCTTGGGATTGACAGGTTATTACAGGAAGTTTATCCAGGGCTTCTCTTCTATTGCGGTGCCTATGACCGCTTTGACGAAGAATAATGAAAAGTTTGTTTGGGGACCAGAGTGTCAAGAGATCTTTGACAGACTGAAGCAAGCCTTGACCACTGCACCTGTGCTAGCTATGCCATCAAAGCAGAGAGAGTTTTTGGTATATACAGATGCATTGAAGCTTGGTTTGGGCGCAGTTCTGATGCAGCAGGACAGAGTGATAGCCTGTGCATCCAGACAGCTGAAGGTTCATGAGAAGAATTATCCGACTCATGACCTAGAGCTAGCAGCAGTGATATTTGCCCCGAAGATCCGGAGACACTATTTTTATGGAGAGAAGTGCAGGATTTTCACAGATCATAAAAGCCTGAAGTACTTCTTCACCCAGAAGGAATTGAACATGCGACAGAGGAGATGGCTCGAGCAGGTGAAAGACCTATGATTGCGACATTAGCTACCATCCAGGTAAGGCTAATGTAGTTGCAGACGCTCTGAGCAGGAAGCACGCAGTGATTGCCCATCTGTCAGTGCAGAGACCGCTATAGGCTGAGATTCAGAGACTTGAGCTTGCAGTTTATGCCAGGGGCGAGGCCCCGAATCTTGCTACTCTTATAGTACAGCCGACTCTGAGAGACAAAATCCAAGAAGGGCAGGCTTCTGATGAGCAGTTACAGAAGTAGAGACTGAGGGACGATGCTAAGGGCTAGAGACTGTATACAGTTGTGGACGGCATAGTCAGATATAGGGACCGCTTATGGGTTCCTAACAGTGATTCTCTTCGAGCAGATATCTTGAGCGAGGCCCACAGCACCCCGTACTCCATCCATCTAGGGAGTACGAAGATGTATAAGGATCTACAGACTCTGTATTGGTGGCCAGGCATCAAGCGGGATATTCTGTGTTTCGTCTTCGAGTGTTAGACTTGCCAGCAGGTTAAAGTAGAGCATCAGAGACCTGTAGGGAAGCTGAGACCACTCTCTATTTCCGAGTGGAAATGGGAGAACATTACTATGGACTTCATGACAGGGCTTCCGAGGACTACTGGGGATTCAATGTCATCTGGGTGATTGTTGGTCGGCTCACTAAGTCAGCTCATTTCTTACCGATCAGGAAGACATTCACCATGGCTCCGTACGCAGAACTATACATCAGAGAGATAGTCAGACTGCATGGGATTCCAGTGTCCATAGTGTCAAACAGGGATCCGAGGTTCACGTCTGCGTTCAGGAAGAGTATTCACCAGGCTTTGGATACGAAAATACTGTTCAGTACCGCCTTCCATCCTCAGACAGATGGTCAGTCAGAGAGGGTGATTCAGATTCTGGAGGACCTACTTCGAGCATGCATGATCGACTTCCAGGGCTGCTGGGAGCCGAAGTTACCTCTTGTAGAGTTCACATACAACAACATTTATCAGGCATCGACAGGTATGTCTCCATACGAGGCACTGTATGGGAGGTGGTGTATGTAGCCAGTATACTGGGATGAGGTAGGAGAGCGAGCAGAGTTGGGTCCGGATATTGTCAGACAGACAGCAGATCTAGTGGCTAGGATTAGAAACCTGATGAGGACTGCACAGAGCCGTCAGAAGAGTTATGCTTATTAGAGACGGCGTGATCTTGAGTTCGCAGTAGGAGATCATGTTTTTGTGAAGGTCGCACCTATGAAGGGTGTGATGAGGTTCGGGAAAAGGGTAAGCTCATCCCTAGATTCATCGGGCCATTCGAGATCCTAGAGAGAGTTGGGACACTCGCATACAGAGTTGCGTTACCGCCGAATCTGGCGGAGGTTCATAACGTGTTCCACGTCTCCATGCTGCGAAAGTACAGGTCGAATCCTTCACATGTGCTTAACTATGAGCCACTTCATCTGACACCACACCTATCTTTTGAGGAGAGACCTATGCAGATTCTGGACAGACAGGAAAAGAGACTCCGGAACAAGGTGATCCAGATGGTCAATGTCAAGTGGCTGAATCATTCTGAGGAGGAGGCTACTTGGGAGACCGAGACCGAGATGAGGAGTCGCTACCCGGAGCTATTCGGTATGTTCTAAATTTCGAGGACGAAATTTTTTTAAGGGGGGGAGAGTTGTAAGGTCCATGAATTTAATTCACGTAACCTAAATGCATGCAATCTAGGATTTTTATTTTTTTTATTATGTGTTTATTTATTTTATGCATTTTATGTGCATGATAGGAGTTAATTCACGAAATTTTATAAGTTCATTAATTAGGGTTTCTAGATGTATTTCACGCTCGAACGGGGGATGGAGACCGGAGAATTTTTAGGAAAATTATTTTATTACATGATTAATTTTTATTAATTAAAATAAAGTGTTTTTAGTGGTATCTTTCAAAAAAAAAAATTTATCGAGCATTTTTACCCGCATGATTTCATTTTTATCGGTACGCAAATTTCATTGAATCGGGGGACGTTTTGAGGGTTCGACTAATATTTTCAAAATTTTTTTAACACAAAATATTTTTCTGAAGTGCGTTTGGATTTAGTGTGCCTAATTTTAAGCTTATTGGGCTTATGTATTTCTTTTAAACTTTTGTAACATTTAGGGCCCATTTATTTAATCCTAAACCTTATATTTAGTACCTAATATTTCCCTAAGCTCCCACAAAACCTAATTACCATTCAGCAGCCACCCACCTCCTCCACTCACAATCCCTCTCGTGATTTCGTGCTGCTTAGTGGCGGCGACTCCATTTTTCCTTCCAAGCAAAGAGCTCCTCTCCTCGGCTTTTGGTTCCTCGATCGGTTGTCCTAGTATACTTATCAGGCACGCATTGTTCCATTGTTTTCGCATCATACATGTCATAAATAATGTTGAATGTGTTTTTGCATGCTATAACTTACGATCCAACCGAGTGTGTTTGAAATTTTCGGGTTTCATGTGATTATCGCATATTTGTGCTTCAACTCTCACGGTTTCTTGTTGCTGTGCAAGGGGAATGTTGGTTGCTGGTGTGAAGGGCCGAGACATGCCATTGTATGGAGGGAAATAGGGCTTGAGTCGGTTCTGGTTGGAACTTGGTGTAGATCGAGTGTGGTGTCCCATTTTGGATCGGCTTTGGAGTAGTTGCGTGCAAGGGTCCAACCAGCAGTGCAAGGGCTCAACTATGCCATGTAATAGACCCTGATGGGTCTGAGACAGGTCATGGAAGGGCTCGACATCTGCTGGAACAAACCCCAAGCGCAAACCGAGCGGTGTTATTGAAAGTATCGTGGCGGTGCTCCTTTGGGTCTAGTAGTCGTGGGCCTTGTGCAGTCTGCATGGAACTGGAACCGCATGTCTAGTGTGTCAAGTAGTGTCCCAAGGTGTTCAAGGGGAGGTCGGTTCATGGCTGGTACGTCGATATGGCTAGTGGCTTGAGTTTTTGGGAAAGGAGTGCACTAAGGGGGTAATTTAGGAAAGGGGCCGAGAGTTAGGTGACAATCTGGAAAATTTATCCGTGGATTTAGGGGCTTGGTTATAGGATTTTAAGAGCTTTAAGTGTTCGTAAGATATTATAAAAATTTGGGAAAATTTTGGTAAAGTTTCGAGTCGATTCGGGTTAAAACGGGACCCCGGTGCAAGTTTTAAAACGAATCAGTTTTGAAACGTCTGCTTATTCGTTTTGTTTAAAAAGTACTAGAATTATTTTTTTTTTAACCTCACTTAGCATCGGCCAAACCATAAAATATTTTTGACATTATTTTAAAAATAAACATCCAACTGCCATTTAAAAATCCAAAGGAAAATATTTTAAAGCATAAAATCGTCAAACATTTTACCAACCTAAAAACATTATTTGAAAAGTATAGTCCATACTATAACCTCTCAAAAATCTCTCATAACATAAATAAAAGACATAAAAATATCTTTAACATTACTTAAAATCATAAATAATAACTACTGCGGAAAACTAGCGTCTGTCCTCGGGTTATGTGCACCTTCAGTCCAGCAAAGTCAACCATCAAGACCTCCATTATCATATTCATAATTAATATCACCTGCATCAATCACACCTAGTGAGTCTAAAGACTCAACACGTCATATTCTTGATAACGAGTAATACGTAATACAGTTAACATATAACAGTGAAAAATACTTGTACTTAAAATATCATTTTCATGAAGATGCATAAACATAAATATTTTCGTAAACATTTTCATGATGCGTAAAACTTTTAAATAAAAACATTTTCATAATCTTATGCATAAACATTTTCATATAAACATAAACATATCCATATTCATATCAACATATTCATGTCCTCGTATTCATATTCATATTAACATATTCATATCCATGTTCGTGTATGTTGAATTCAGATCGTGATTGTGACTCGTATTCTTAAACGTATTGGGCGATGGATCCATCTAAAAAAACCACAGTACTGGGCGGCGGGGACACCAGCAACACTCTCACCCGTCAACTGGGCCTTGGCCAACGTATTAACATATTCGTATTCGTATTCGTATTCGTATCTTTATCCAAGGAAACACGATCGTCGGGCTCTCACTGGGACCATAACCCTCACGATATTTCCAACATATTTAGTCACAATCCTTCACATCCTTCAACATGTCATATTCCCATCACTTAATAAAAACGTGCATATAATAACATTTTATTTTTGAAACCAAACATGCAACATATCTTTTAAATGTCCAATTTAAAGTCATAAAAATCATAGACATTTAAAGTTCATAATTTAACATATAAAAATTCATAAACATGCATAATCATTGAAAATAATCATATTAGCATAAAAAATAGCATTTATGGTACTGCCATGACGTTTACTAATTTCTAGGTATAAAAGACCGTTTTACCCCTGGACGTAAAATTTCACGTTTTTGACTTTTTCTTAATTTCATTGGTTCTAACATGTCCCAAATAATTATTTAAGCTTACATGAATTTTCTCATATTTTTATTTAGCCTAATTCGCCGACTTTTAAATTAATCTTTAAATATAACATATTAATGCGTTTTTAATCTCGAATTAAACCAAACCTTAATATAAAATTTCCAAATTAAAAAACTAGACTTATAATAATTATTTAGGCTTAAATATACTTTTTTCATAATTTTATTAAGCCTAAAACTAGGCGTTTCAATTAATGCGTTAATTAACGTTTCGTGCGGCGATTAAATCCCGATTAAATCCAAAACTCGTTATTTTGATCCCAAATTTTTAACATAACCTTTTTATGATTTATTCTACCCTTCCAAGTCATGAGCCACACCCGTGGACCCATGGATTCATTTTTGGTTCTTAAAATCTCATTTTTGACACATATTCGAACACACCGAGCCATCTCCTAATATACCAGAGCCACGCCCGAGCCACCTTGAGCCAAAACTTAGCCAACCCACCTAGGGACCCTACTGACCAAGCCCAGCCCATAAACCCAGCCTTGGCCCGAACAAAAATCTCCTGGAACTCGACCCATGTTCTGTACGTGTGTGTGAGTGTGCTTCCTTGCAAGTTTAGGACTCCTAACCCAACTAGGACTCTCCCAGCCGAGCCCCCACCGAGCCCACCTATCCCTAACATTCCCTGGACCACGCCTAGTCCCTACCCAGACCAGCCCAAGCCCCTGGACCAGCGCACAAGCCTCCTGAACCAGAAGCACAACCTGCGCGCTATGGAGTACCCTCACGCTTCTCTCATTCTGCTCGACCCTACCTAAACCAAACCAACCCAGACCCTGGTCCGTCCCTTTCCCATCCTCCTAGGACTCTGATGGACCTATCCTGAGCCACCTAGCCCCAGCAGCGAGCCCCCTTGGCTGCTGTCAAACTCACCCTTCGCGCGAGGAGTCCATGCTACGCAGGACTCCTCCAATGTTGCGTGCAAGGGGTCCTAGCCATGCTAGGACCCTTCCTGACCCTGACTCACGTCCAGCACGAGCCCTCCTCGAGACCTGGTCGAACCCATAAGCCCCATGCATAGTGACCGCATCCAAGAACCACAACATGCACCCAAAACCCACGGTTCCCCTCTTTGTTTCTTCCTACGGTTTCATCTTCTGTTATTGTGTGTGTGCAGCATATTATGCATGATTCTAGGCCCTTAAACTTGTGTAAAACCAACCCATATTACTTCCTAATCATGGCAGCCCCTTGGCTACATGAATTTCATGATTTATGGATCAAATTACATGTTTTAAAAACCACCTAAGATGCTTGTGCGAAAATAATAAGGTGTGTGCCTTGTTTTTCATGCAAAACAATTTTAAATAATTACAATGGTGTGAAAGATGAGAAAAGAAAGAAATATGGTGTGCCTTTGCGTTTTAAACGCACGAAAAAAAACATTGACGATTGCGAAGAACGACGACGAACGATCAGGGCTTGAATTATTTTGCTACCTTCGAATTTTTCCTTGCTTTAAACTTTTGTGTGTGCCGTGTATTTTATTGAAAGAAAGAGTTTGATTTGTGTTGGAGAAGTGGGCGTGAGAACGAATAAGAGTTGGGAAGGGTTTTCATAATTTATATACTAATTAATCCCTTAAACAAGCTTAGGCCCATTAAGCCCTCCAATTAGGTCCACTAGTGCTTGATTAGGAATTAAATAAAATATTATCATAGTTTTGTTTAAAATAAATTTGTGAATTTATTAGCCGGGTTGCTAAAACGTTTGCGTTTTTGTTAAAAATCCAACACCGATATAAATTATGTCCCGGCATATAAAATTACCTCAAAACCCCTTATTTTCAAAAAAATAAGAAAAAGCATCTCCCATATTTTAAATAATTAAAAACAATTATTTAATAAAAATATTTTCTATTTTTTCAGCCATCGGTCTCCGTTCCTCGATCGCAACTCGAATAACCTTTAAAAATTACATTGTAATGCAACCATGTAGAAAAATATATTTTAAACATGCCAATATGCACCACATAATTAATTTATGCAATTAAAACATTTAATTAAAATACAAAGAATTTAATAATTGCATGCATGTGGTTCGCGTGGACCTTTAAATTTTCGGGGCGTTACAAATTTAGTTGAGAATTTGGCTCGATTTTACGTCTAGGAATGCTTTTAAAAATGTTTTGGGATGTTTTAAGGAGTTTAGTAAGTTTCGGGTCAATTTTAGAGGTCCACGGGTGAAACGATAATTTTTGGGTTTCCAGGGAAAAAATAGTCATTTTGCACCCGGGGTGAGATTTTTGGTCCTAGAAGCGCTCTGAGCACAAATTTACCATGTTTTAAATGTTTATGCATCCTGATCACAGTTTATAAGATTTTATGAAGGTATATGATGCATGCTTGAATTTAAAGAAAATTGCATATGTGCATGATTTTTATAAGTAATGTAAATGATGATGTTTTGAATGATGGAAATTAGTTGTGACTATCGAAGTATGTGTAAATGTTTAAGATGTATAAGTAAATGCCGATGATGAGGCCTAGGCACAGTGGATGGGTAATCATGTCACTGATGTCCAACAGCCGCCAGGTACCGCGGTTCTGTGTATGATGGATCCATCGTAAATGATGATGTACGATAGCCACCTCTAATGAACTGAATGATGATTGAAAAATGATGAATGATGAGCTGTTTTGACTCTTCACGATTGCATATGGCACGTTTACATTAAGCTTTTAAAGTTCATAAAAGATATGTTAATTATGGTATTTTTCACTACTGTGTGCTACGTATAGGTATTTTTTATTTATGGTACATGTGTGTTGAGTATTTAGACTCACTAGACGTGTGTGATGCAGGTGAGTTCGATGTCGAGGAGACTGGAGGTGCTGGACTCTGAGTCAGTGGACCTGGTGGGCGACACGACCCGAGGACCTATGATTTTTCCGCACATTATGCTTTTATGTTTTGGAGAGGATACGATGATTTTATACGCTGTTTTATTTTACAGTTGATGTTAGGATTTTACTCGTCTTTACTCTGTTATATTTTATTGGTAATTACTCGTGATAATTTTTAAATGATGTTTTTAAGTAGGATTGCATGCATGCGATTCAATTAAATGGTTATTTTCAAAATGAGAGTTTTTTTAAAAAAAATATTCCGTATTTTAAAACTATAGACGTTTCATATAAATATAGATATAAATAAAAAATTATTTTTATTATCAAACATATATTCATTTTAAATGTATAATTGTTATTAGAGTTCTAAAAAATTGTGCAGAAAATTTTTATGCCATTAATCTAACAATGCATGGTTTAACGAGATGGCATAAAATTCATAATGAAAAACTTTGTCATTCTTTTTACACTTTTATAAATATATTTTTAAATTTTTTTTCAATATTTTTAATGAAAAAGATTTTTTTATTCAAAAACCTATTTTTTAAATATTTTTTTTAATAATTATGTATCAAGAAAATGTTATTTCTCTAATATAACTTTATTATCAAATATCTATTCAATTTTTACGTAACATTATTTTCAAAGTTTTCATGTTGTAATTCTCTATTAAAAAAATTAAAAATTACTATGAGTATATGATCCTCATATGTTTAATAAATTCAAAAAATAAATGCACCAATTAAATGATAAATAATATATTGACTTCTACAAATTCAATATTTAAAATATTACAATCGATACAAACAATACATAGTTTTTGGACAATATGGTAAAATCAGAATTCAAAAATTTTGCCCATTATCCACGCTTTTAAAGGTACAAAGATCAATGCAATAATTTTTCATGTGCACTGGTTCACCGAACCTCATTTTCAGCTTCCCCTACGTAAATAAAAATTTCAATATTTTATGGTCGTCGGACATGGCAAAACTCAAAAGTCTTATCTTCGCTAAAAAATACACTGGCAACGAATCCCAAATCACGAACAATGCACCTAGTTCCGTGAAGTTTCAATGGTCTCGAAGCACAAGTTTTTAATATAATGTAACACCCTGAAAATTTAAAGGTTCATGCGAACCACATGCATACGAGTTATTAAATTTTTTGTATTTTAATTAATTGTTTTAATTGTATTAATTAATTATGTTATGCATATTTACATGTTTAAAATATATTTTCTACATGGTTGCATTAAAAATGTATTTTTAAGGGTTATTCGAGTTGCGATCGAGGAACGCAGACCGAGGCTGAAAAACGTAAAATGTTTTATTAAATAATTGTTTTTAATTATTTAAAATGTGGATGATGCTTTTTCATATTTTTTAAAATAAGGGGTTTTGAGGTTATTTTATACGCCGGAACATAAATTTTATCGGTGTTTATTTTTCAACAAAAAAATCGAACGTTTTGGCAACCCAGCTAATAAATTCACAAACTTATTTTAACAAAACTATTTTAATATTTTAATTAAGTCTTAACTAAGCACTAATGGGCCTAAGATGTATGTTTAATATGCCTAAGCTTAATTAGGCCCAAGCTTAATTAAGGACTTAAATACTGTTTAATATGCAAATTAGACCCCATAACCCTACACTTTTTCACACGCCACTTTTCAGAATTGTTGCACACCAATTCTCTCCAAAACACGGCACACACACTTCACAAATCGGTAGAAAATTTCGAGAGTGTCAAGGGGAGTTTCAAGCCTAGGGTCTTGTCACCGTTCTTCGCAATCGTCAACGAATAATCGTGTGTTAAATACGCAAAGGCAGGCCATACTTCTTCCTTTTCTCATCTTTCACACTATATTAATTATTTAAAATTGGTTTGCACGAAAAACAAGGAGCACTTGTTTATATTTTTGTTTTTCAAGCATATGTAATGTTTAAAGCATGGTTTTTGATTCCAAATTCATGTTATGATGTGATTAGGAGGGTGCCATGATTAGGACGCAATCAAGTATCATTTTTCATGAATTTAGAGTCCTAGAACATCATCAAAACGTTGCATAAAACAAAACAGGCAAGTGGGAGTCGAAACTGGGCATGGGGTGAACTTTGGGCACGGTTTTCATGTCATGGTGTATGGATTGATCATGGCTTGAGTCCAGGCGTTAGTCAGAGTCGGTGAGGGGTCAAGGGTAGAGTCCTAGCCATTCTAGGACTCGAGTTGAGGGCTGGTGTAAAGTCCCGTATTTCGTATTCATATTTTTTTGCAGAATTATTAAAAATTTTTCTAAATAAATAATTATCTTGCCTCATTTATAAAATAAACATGTAAATAATTTTAACTTTAAAATAACCGCGGAAGCCAACATAGTATTTCCAACAACAACTAAAAATAATCCAACATAATAAAATTTAGTTTGAAAGATAAAAGGTGCATAAACTAAAACATGAGGTCCTCAGGTTTACTACTGCTGCTCCACGATAACTCACTGGTCTCCGCCCTCCGTCTCGACCTCATCAGTACCTACAACAATCAAGTCTAGTGAGTCTAAAGACTCAACATGTATATATCGTGAATAACAAGTTAATATATATCATAAAATCGTATGCAACGTAAAAATATGGTATCGTAAAGCGTACAGTGAAAATCGTATCATGATTAATTATAACTACGTGCATATATGAAAATCATACGTAAAATCTTTGCTCAATAGAGCTCTGTCATATCATATCATAATTTTCTGGTAGAGATAATGTTTCTAAGCAAGTGGCCCATAACATAACGAGAGTGCCTGATCAGACTAAACCACAGTATACTGGGCGGTAGAGATCACCACAGCCCTTGGACTGGATATCCATACCCATACATAATCATAAACCGGTCGTAAGTCACCGGACGGAGAGGTCCTCGGTTGCGCCTACCGACTTCCAAACCCAAAAACATAAGGTGGCCACAAGACATATCGCATATATCTCAAAAATAAACATTTTATATTTTTATGCACGTAATATAATTATAACCTTATTTTTACCGGATGAGTTGGATCGTTCCCAGGCTTGCTGCGACTTAATTCTAATATGTGACACATGCAATAAATCTTAACTTGACAAAAACTTAACAATAGAACCAAAATCGAGACGATTCGGACCAACAACTTGATTTTTAATCATGGCATGTACCACCCCGAACCAACATTAAACCGACGTTTAACCATGACTAAAAATACCCCAAACATACTGAAAAATATGCATGATGATAACTGTACACGAAAATTGGTGAATGGAATCCAAAAACATAAAACACTCTTTCGAGAGTCATTTTGGCACCTTTCACCGTAAATTCTCGTACGACCTCTAAACTCGGCCAAATCACAAACGGCCAAAAACATGACTTTCCTAACTCATTGAGGTATTGTCGAGTCCAAGGTCATGGGTTAAAAGCCAACCAAGAACTCAAACCAACCTCAGAACCCGAACTCAAGTCTGCTGTCAAAAAATATAAATACAGCAGCGGCTATGTTGCTTATTTAGGATGAAACTCTGAAACAAATGGCCGTGGGCTTGAACCACCAACTAGAGACTCTTACCAACATCCTAATGCATGGCTTGGACCGTGGCTAAGGGCTAAAAGCCAACCACAAACCGAGCCAACACCTAGAACAATGTAATGTGCTAGCCGAGAATGCAACCTGCTGTGTCGTGTGATGTATGGACTTGTTTTACTGTCTTGGGTCGTTCCATTGGCCATTTGATCAACCATGGCTCGATCTAGACATGATGAAGTGTTGTATGAACCATGGTTATGGGCTACAAGCCAACCACAATCCATTCAACAATCAAAAACCGAAGCCATACTCCTACAGAAATTCAAAATTTTTGAAACCGAAGAGCTCATGTCTTGTTTATGTAGAAAACTTAAAGATCCGTGAACCAATCTTGGAAAGGACACCTTGGTCACGTCCTAGACATGATAAGGAAGGGTTCTAACCATGGCTACAGTCCCTAGGACAGTCAAGATCCGAACACACTCCTTAACCAACCAAGAACAAGAACCATGGATCAAATCTGTATCTTTGGAACAAAGTTGCTGTCATTTCTGTATTTGTGAGGTTATGGGTGTAAAACAATGGACCAATAACGCCCTAACACACTCTATATCATGCCTAGAGGCAGCCATGAAAGCCTGGAATCGAGCAACTCCCTGTAATCAACAAAAACATTCAACCCGTGAAGCATAAATCATGAAGCCGAGAAGCAGATTATGAGTTTTGAATAAGTTGCTGTCAATCTTCGTGTTGTCACTTGATTCATGAACATATATTGATTTAAAATATCTAATATGACTTGATTGAAGAGCAAAGAAATAATATATACATGCCTGGAATTTGTTTTGACACAGAAAACAAATCAATACAACGAAGACGAGCGGCGGAACTGAGTTGGATTCTCTTCTTATTTCCTGCTGCTATTCTCGATTACTTTAGCTGCTATTATCACGTTTCTAAGCTGCTAATTCTGATATGTTTCGAAGGTGATGATGTGTGATTGCTAGACAATAGAGATGAGTATTATAGGAGGTGATAAATAGGTATTGAAGTGCATTTAGTTGAGAGTTACAAGTGAAGGATTTGAATGGGTTTTGAGTTGTTTCCATTCCCTTTGCTACCGTTGGTCTTGTTGCATATTCATGTTGGTTCTGTTTTGGTAATTAGCTGAGGAGAAATGAGTTGTGTTATAGTGTTTTAATTACTACTAATTAGTGAATTAAAAGTGAGGGAATAAATACCCCATGGAGTGCAATTAGGAATGGTTTGAATGAAGAGTTACCAAACTTTTGAAATGGTTTATGGGTTGACTACATTGTTACTAATATTGCATGTACTAGGTCGTTTTAAATCTAATATTTTAAAGTTTTAAACACCCCTTTATATATTTGAGTGAATTACCACATTAATTTAGGATAAAATCTTGCATGGCATGCTTGACCTAAAATTTAAGTATTAAAATGCTATGTTTAATTTCTTTAATATATTATACCTAGATTAATTCATCCTCATATGTTTACATATTCTAATTTAAGATTTAATTAAATATTAACCTAAAGAACTTATTTATCAACTTAGCTCTAATTAATTTATTAAATCCCAAAGACATTCTTTTTCTTTAAATTTAATCATTCTTTGACTTAAATTAAATTTAGGAATATTTTTCTTATTATTAATCTTATCTCTAATCTTCAAACTCCGGTCCGATCTCGCGTATTTATCCTGAAAAGATATAACTAAACATATACTTTTAAAACAATTAAAACACTTCATATATTCATAAAAATTCATTTTTAATTTAAATAATAGAAATTATGAATGACTTATACGTAAACTGATTTTTGGGCTCTACAACTCTACCCCCTTAAAGGAATTTCGTCCCCGAAATTAAATCTTACCAAATAACTCGGGATATCGACTCTTCATCTCTGGCTCAGATTCCCACGTAGCTTCCTCCTCCGAATGATTGAGCCATTTGACTTTCACTAGCTTGACCAGTTTGTTCCAAAGCCTTTTCTCTTGTCTGTCTAGGATTTGCACTGGTCTTTCCTCATAAGACAAGTTCGGAGTGAGCTGTGACGGTTCAAAGTTCAGTACATGCGATGGATTTGCCATATACTTCCTCAGCATAGAGACGTGAAACACGTTGTGTACTCCGGCCAGATTCGACGGAAGAGCAACACGATAAGCTAATGTCCCAACTCTGTCGAGTATCTCAAATGGTCCAATGAATCTCGGACTGAGCTTTCCTTTCTTTCCGAACCGCGTGACACCTTTCATCGGTGCAATCTTCATGAAAACATGGTCACCAACAGCAAACTCTAAATCTCTCCTCCTCTGATCCGCATAACTCTTCTGTCTACTCTGAGCAGTCCTCATCCTATCACGGATCTTGACTACTACATCAGCAGCCTGCTGCACAATCTCAGGACCCAATTCTGCTCTCTCCCCTACTTCATCCCAATAAATAGGCGATCTACACTTACAACCGTACAGTGCTTCATATGGAGCCATACCTATAGACGACTGAAAACTGTTGTTATAGGTAAACTCCACCAACGGTAGCTTTGATTCCCAACTCCCGGAGAAATCCAGAACACATGCACGAAGAAGATCCTCCAAAATCTGGATAACTCTCTCGGACTGACCATCTGTCTGGGGGTGGAAAGCTGTGCTAAACAACAACTTCGTACCCATAGCTGAATGTAGACTCTTCCAAAATGATGAAGTGAATCTAGGATCTCGGTCAGACACTATAGAAACGGGAATACCATGAAGCCTGACTATCTCCCGGATATATAACTCTGCATACTGGATCATGGAGAAAGTGGTCTTAATAGGCAAGAAATGAGCTGATTTTGTAAGACGATCTACAATCACCCATATAGCATTCGACCCTCTGACTGACTTCGGCAGACCGACAACGAAGTCCATGGTGACATTCTCCCACTTCCATTCGGGAATAGGAAAAGGCTTGAGCATACCCGCTGGTCTCTGATGTTCCACTTTCACTAGCTGACACGTCAGGCACTCGGATACAAAACGTCTGATATCCTTCTTCATTCCTGGCCACCAATATAATAACTGCAGGTCTTTGTACATCTTCGTACTCCCTGGATGAATAGAGTACGGCGACATATGGGCCTCAGCTAAAATATCTGGTCGAATAGAATCGCTGCTAGGAACCCATATTCTGTCTCGATATCTCACAATACCGTCTCTAACTGTGTACAAGATACTGCCCTTGGCTTCATCTCTCTGCTTCCACTTAGCCAACTGCTCGTCTGCTAACTGTCCACTGCGAATACAGTCTAGAAGAAAAGACTGAATCGTCAAAGTAGATAGACGAGGAACTTTACCTCGAGGATATGTCTCTAGATCAAACCTCTGCATCTCAAACTGAAGAGGTCTCGAAACCACCAAAAGAGCCATCCCTGCGACTTTCCTGCTCAACGCGTCTGCAACTACATTAGCTTTGCCAGGATGGTAGCTAATGTCACAGTCGTAGTCCTTCACTAGCTCCAACCAACGCCTCTGCCGCATATTCAACTCTTTCTGTGTAAAGAAGTATTTGAGACTTTTGTGGTCGGTAAAGATCTGGCACTTCTCTCCGTACAAATAATACCTCCAAATCATCAATGCAAATACTACGGCTGCCAACTCTAGATCATGGGTAGGATAATTCTTCTCGTGAATCTTCAACTGACGAGAAGCATATGCTATCACCTTCCCATGCTGCATTAATACTGCGCCTAAACCGAGTTTTGAAGCATCGGTGTACAGAACAAAGTCTCCGGGTCCCGAAGGCATGGCCAACACTGGTGCTGAAATAAGAGCTTGCTTCAATGTATCGAAGCTCTTCTGACATTCCTCGCTCCACACATACTTAACATTCTTCTTCGTCAATGATGTGAGTGGAACTGCGATGGAGGAGAATCACCGAGTAAACTTCCGATAGTATCCTGCTAACCCAAGGAAACTACGGATCTCTGACGCATTTTGCGGCACAACCCAATCTCTGACGGCTGCAACTTTCGCCGGGTCTACCTCAATACCACTGCTAGAAATGACGTGGCCTAAGAACGCCACCTTCTCTAACCAGAACTCGCACTTACTGAACTTCGCGAATAACTTGTGCTTTTGCAAGGTCTGCAGTATTGTGGTTAGATGTCTGCTGTGATCCTCTTGATTCTTTGAGTAGATGAGAATATCATCTATGAATATTATCACTGAAGTGATCAAGATATGGCTGAAATACGCGATTCATGAGATCCATGAAGATCGCTGGCGCATTCGTCAAACCGAACGGCATCACAAGGAACTCGAAGTGTCCATAACGAGTCCTGAAAGCAGTCTTGAGAACATCGACATCTTTCACTCATAGCTGATGATAACCAGAACGCAGATCAATCTTGGAGAATACTGAAGCTCCCTGCAACTGATCAAATAAATCTTCAATCCTCGGGAGTGGGTATTTGTTCTTCACTGTAACTCTGTTCAACTCCCGGTAATCAATGCAGAGCCTCATCGAACCATCCTTTTTCTTCACAAACAAGACCGGTGCGCCCCATGGCGAAAAGCTCGGGCGAATGAACTCCTTGTCAAGAAGTTCCTGAATCTGTTTCTTGAGTTCTGTCATCTCTGTCGGTGCTAATTGGTATGGTGCTTTCGATATCGGTGTGGTACCTGGCATAAGCTCAATAGAAAATTCCACCTCTCGCACAGGTGGTAAACCAGAGACGTCATCAGGAAAAACGTCTAGAAAGTCCCGGACAATAGGAACATCGGATGCTGACTCTTTGGGCGTTTTGGGAACAGATACAAGAGTAGCTAAAAATGTTCGGCACCCTCGATGCATGAGTTTCCTATTCTGGACATAGGGTATTATACATGGTAAATTAAAATACCTGTCTGGTTCGAATAAGAATTGTTCCATCCCAGGCGGTTGGACGAGAACAGATCTCCGTCGGAAATCAATCAAAACTCTGTTCCTCAATAGCCAGTCCATCCTTAGAATTATATCAAATTCTGGCATCGGCAGAACGATAAAATCTGCATACACGAGATTACCATGAAGTTCAAGGTCTATATCTCGGATCACATTAGTAGTTGTCCTCTCTTCTCCAGAAGGCAATGCTACTGAATACGCTATGTCTAGCCCAATTGTCTTGATCTTGAGAGAATTTGCAAAGGTTTCTGAAATTAATGAATGAGTAGCCCCTGAATCTAGCAAGGCTTTCGTAGCTGAACTGGCTATAAAGATTCCTCCTGAAAGATTGGAATATTATGATAAACCCAATAGTTTTACAAGAACTATGCTTATAGACATGCAAAGGTCAAAGTTTTTCTAACCTAAATTCCCGTAGCTAATACTGATTAGAACATGCAATCCTATCATAAATTCTAAGTTCAAAATCTTAACCCAAAACATTAAACTTCAAATACAATTTAAAGATATAGGATACCTGTCATGAGCATCGTCTCCGGGTTAGTCTCCGCAGCATGGAGAGCAAAAACTCTGCCTTGGGTAGGCAGATTCTTCTGAGGGCAATTCTTCAATATGTGGTCAGTACTACCACATTTGGAACACTTTCCCGAACCATACATACAAGTCCCAGCATGACGACGTGAGCACTTGGCACAGACTGGGTACTCCACTGTCCTTGGGACTGCTCGTCCCTGCTGTTGCTGCTGCGGCCCTCTGTTCTTGGGTGGACCGTGGAAAGGTCTCTTATTCTGATGCTGCTGCTGAGGGGGATGATGTGGTTCCTGAAATTGTCGTTTAACCTGGCGATCGCGCTTAATATCATTCTGGTCTTGCTCTGCCGCTAGAGCTCTGGAAACAGCAACATCATAGGTAGTAGGGCCAGCTACCCTAACATCACGGCGTAAGATCGGCCGCAGACCATTCAGAAAATGCCTCAATTTGGCTCCAGCATCATTAGCAATTAGGGGTACAAAATGACATCCCCTCTCGAACTTACGGATGAACTCCGTAACAGTCAAGTCTCCCTGCCTCAGGGTCATGAACTCCGTGGTCAACCTCGAACGCACCTCTTCAGTAAAATATTTAGAGTAGAATACCTCTGTAAAGCGCGTCCAGCTCAAAGTAGCCAAATCCAAAGCTACAGATGCTCCTTCCCACCACAGACGAGCGTCTACTCCAAACAGATAAGTCGCACAACGAACCCTATCTCCATCTTCGAGCCCCATGAACTCGAAAATAACCTCAAGAGACTTAATCCAGCCCTCGGCAGCCATAGGATCTGACGTCCCTAAGAATTCCTTCGGTCGCATCTTCATGAACCGCTCATAGATAGCCTCCGGCCCCGTCTGTCTGGCTCCCACTGCAGTGTTCCCCGTAAACTGTGCGAAGAACTGAGTCATCCCAGCTAGCATCTGGGCATTCATGTCTGGTGGAGGGGATGGTGGTAAATCTCTCTCCTCGTTCTCCTGACGATGCTCATCACCTCCCGTGCGATCAATAATGCGTCTAGGAGGCATGCTGTTCCATATTTATAACCCATACATTACCAACATGCATAATTCAACTATTTCTTTAAATTTAAATAAATAATGCATAATCGTAATCTTGACATAAGATCTTTCATGCAACCATGATGTAAAAATATTTCAAGCTTTAAAATAATTGCGTAATCGTAAAACTTACAGACCGAAGACGTGACTTCATGAGCTTCTCGAGAGCAGTAGTAGTACAATCCTTTACAAGATCATAGGCTCTGATACCAACTGTAAAAGCCCGTATTTCGTATTCATATTTTTTTGCGGAATTATTAAAAATTTTTCTAAATAAATAATTATCTTGCCTCATTTATCAAATAAACATGTAAATAATTTTAACTTTAAAATAACAGCGGAAGCCAACATAGTATTTCCAACAACAACTAAAAATAATCCAACATAATAAAATTTAGTTTGAACGATAAAAGGTGCAAAAACTAAAACATGAGGTCCTCGGGTTTACTACTGCTGCCCCACGATAACTCACTGGTCTCCGCCCTCCGTCTCGACCTCATCAGTACCTACAACAATCAAGTCTAGTGAGTCTAAAGAATCAACATATATATATCGTGAATAACAAGTAAATATATATCATAAAATCACATGCAACGTAAAAATATGGTATCGTAAAGCGTACAGTGAAAACCGTATCATGATTAATTATAACTACGTGCATATATGAAAATCATACGTAAAATCTTTGCTCAATAGAGCTCTGTCATATCATATCATAATTTTCTGGTAGAGATAATGTTTCTATGCAAGTGGCCCATAACATAACGTGAGTGCCTGATCAGACTAAACCACAGTATACTGGGCGGTAGAGATCACCACAGCCCTTGGACTGGATATCCATACCCATACATAATCGTAAACCGGTCGTAAGTCACCGGACGGAGAGGTCCTCGGTTGCGCCTACCGACTTCCAAACCCAAAAACATAAGGTGGCCACAAGACATATCGCATATATCTATAAAATAAACATTTTATATTTTTATGCACGTAATATAATTATAACCTTATTTTTACCGGATGAGTTGGACCGTTCCCAGGCTTGCTGCGACTTAATTCTAATATGTGACACATGCAATAAATCTTAACTTGACGAAAACTTAACAATAGAACCAAAACCGAGACGATTCGGACCAACAACTTGATTTTTAATCATGGCATGTACCACCCCGAACCAACATTAAACCGACGTTTAACCATGACTAAAAATACCCCAAACATACTGAAAAATATGCATGATGATAACTGTACACGAAAATTGGTGAATGGAATCCAAAAACATAAAACACTCTTTCGAGAGTCATTTTGGCACCTTTCACCGTAAATTCTCGTACGACCTCTAAACTCGGCCAAATCACGAACGGCCAAAAACATGACTTTCATAACTCATTGAGGTATTGTCGAGTCCAAGGCCATGGGTTAAAAGCCAACCAAGAACACAAACCAACCTCAGAACCCGAACTCAAGTCTGCTGTCAAAAAATATAAATACAGCAGCGGCTGTGTTGCTTATTTAGGATGAAACTCTGAAACAAATGGCCGTGGGCTTGAACCACCAACTAGAGACTCTTACCAACATCCTAATGCATGGCTTGGACTGTGGCTAAGGGCTAAAAGCCAACCACAAACCGAGCCAACACCTAGGACAATGTAATGTGCTAGCCGAGAATGCAACCTGCTGTGTCGTGTGATATATGGACTTGTTTTACTGTCTTGGGTCGTTCCATTGGCCATTTGATCAACCATGGCTCGATCTAGACATGATTAAGTGTTGTATGAACCATGGTTATGGGCTACAAGCCAACCACAATCCATTCAACAATCAAAAACCGAAGCCATACTCCTACAGAAATTCAAAATTTTTGAAACCGAAGAGCTCATGTCTTGTTTATGTAGAAAACTTAAAGATCCGTGAACCAATCTTGGAAAGGACATCTTGTTCACGTGCCTAGACATGATAAGGAAGGGTTCTAACCATGGCTACAGTCCCTAGGACAGCCAAGATCCGAACACACTCCTTAACCAACCAAGAACAAGAACCATGGATCAAATCTGTATCTTTGGAACAAAGTTGCTGTCATTTCTGTATTTGTGAGGTTATGGTTGTAAAACAATGGACCAATAACGCCCTAACACACTCTATATCATGCCTAGAGGCAGCCATGAAAGCCTGGAATCGAGCAACTCCCTGTAATCAACAAAAACATTCAACCCGTGAAGCATAAATCATGAAGCCGAGAAGCAGATTATGAGTTTTGAATAAGTTGCTGTCAATCTTCGTGTTGTCACTTGATTCATGAACATATATTGATTTAAAATATCTAATACGACTTGATTGAAGAGCAAAGAAATATTATATACATGCCTGGAATTTGTTTTGACACAGAAAACAAATCAATACAACGAAGACGAGCGGCGGAACCGAGTTGGATTCTCTTCTTATTTCCTGCTGCTATTCTCGATTACTTTAGCTGCTGTTATCACGTTTCTAAGCTGATAATTCTGATATGTTTCGAAGGTGATGATGTGTGATTGCTAGACAATAGAGATGAGTATTATAGGAGGTGATAAATAGGTATTGAAGTGCATTTAGTTGAGAGTTACAAGTGAATGATTTGAATGGGTTTTGAGTTGTTTCCATTCCCTTTGCTGCCGTTGGTCTTGTTGCATATTCACGTTGGTTTGGTTTGGGTAATTAGCTGAGGAGAAATGAGTTGTGTTATAGTGTTTGAATTACTACTAATTAGTGAATTAAAAGTGAGGGAATAAATACCCCATGGAGTGCAATTAGGAATGGTTTGAATGAAGAGTTACCAAACTTTTGAAATGGTTTATGGGTTGACTACATTGTTACTAATATTGCATATACTAGGTCGTTTTAAATCTAATATTTGAAATGTTCAAGGTTTTAAACACCCCTTTATATATTTGAGTGAATTACCACATTAATTTAGGATAAAATCTTGCATGGCATGCTTGACCTAAAATTTAAGTATTAAAATGCTATGTTTAATTTCTTGAATATATTATACTTAGATTAATTCATCCTCATATGTTTACATATTTTAATTTAAGCTTTAATTAAATATTAACCTAAAGAACTTAGTTACCAACTTAGCTCTAATTAATTTATTAAATCCCAAAGACATTCTTTTTCTTTAAATTAAATCATTCTTTGACTTAAATTAATTTTGGAATATTTTTCTTATTATTAATCTTATCTCTAATCTCCAAACTCCGGTCCGACCTCGCGTATTAATCCTGAAAAGATATAACTAAACATCTACTTTTAAAACAATTAAAACACTTCATATATTCATAAAAATTCATTTTTAATTAAAATAATAGAAATTATGCATGACTTATACGTAATCTGATTTTCGGGTTCTACAGCTGGGGAAGGAGTCCTAGCCATGCTAGGACACCCACCCGAGAAGGGTTGCTACGCGAGCTTAGCGCAGCAGAACGCATGGTTTGAGGGGCTCGGGTCTGGGGTTGCGGGCTGGGCTAGGAGGAGGCCTTAGGGTCCTAGGCGAGTGCATAGCATGTTGGTTCAGGGGCTGGGGCGTCGGCTGGAACCTAGCAACCAAAAACATGGAGTCCTTGTTGCATGGGAGTCTTGGCCGAGAGAGTGCAGCTGGGGTTGTGGCTCACGGTTGGGGCTAGGGTCAGGTTCACGGGGTCATGTCGGTCCAGGAGGGTCCTTAGGAGGTCTAGGAAGGGGCTGGCTCAGTGTGGTCCGAGCATGGCTCGAGGGAAAACCGATGATGGCTCGGGCGTGGTTTAGGCGTAAAGTTAGGGTTTATCCTTGGGAAACATAATCGAAACACGGCTCACGGGAGTCGAGTCGTGGTTCACGAGGGCTAAAATATTATAAAAAGGCTAAGTTTTTAATTTGGAATTTTATATTAAAGTTTGAAATTATTTGGGATTAAAACGTCTTAAAAATGAATAATTAAAGATTAATTAAAAAGTCTATTATTTAAGCTAAATAAAATTATGGAAAAATTAATTTATGCTTAAATAATTTTTTGGGACATGTTAGAGTCAATGAAATCATGAAAAAGTCAAAATGTGGAATTTTACGTCTAGGGATAAAACAGTCATTTTACACCTAGAAATTAGTATATGTCATGGCAGTGTCCGGAATGTTGCTTTACATGCTAATATGATTATTTTAAATATTTATGAATTTTTATGATGCTAAAGTATTAATTTTAAATGTTTATGATTTAATATGTCAAAATGTTATTTTGAACGTTTATGATGTGGAAATGTTTATTTAAAAGATTTATGGATTTTTATATGTTAAAAGGTTTCTTTTAGAATGTTTATGGATTTCTATGAGAAAACGATAACGTTAAAAGATATGTTGCATGCTTGTTTTTAAAAGGAAAATGATATTAAATGCATGATTTTTATAAAGTGATGAAAATGTGAAACATTGGATGAGGTTAAGTAATTGTAACTATTGAGGATATGAGGATAAGAATGGGGATGTCATGAGGGAAAAGGCCCCAGAGGGAGCCCATTTATATGAGAAGGTCCAGAGGGAGCCCGACGATCCTATTTTCATTCGATTAGGATAGGCCAAGGCTCAATTGACGAGAGATCGTCGCTGATGTCCCCGTCGCCCAGTACTGTGGTTACATGTAGATGGATCCATCGACTTTTGAGGATGTGGAAAGTCACAATTAACGATCTGAATTCAATAAAAAAGAAATATTTATGATCATGATGAAAGGATACATGTTATGAATGAAGAAAAGGAAAATGTTGAGGTTTAAAGTATGCATGTTCATATGAATATGTTGAAAGTGATATGAAAATGTTTACGAAAAGGTTTATGAAAAGCTTATGAAAATGTTTATGTTTAAAGTTGATGCATCATTATGAAAATGTTTTTATTTAAAGTTTACGTATCATGGAAATGTTTATGAAAATGTTTTTAATTAAGGTTTATGCATCATGAAATGTTTACGAAAATGCTCATGTTTGAAGTTTGTGCATCTTCATGAAAACGATATTTTAAGTACAAGTATGTGGTTTTTATACGTATTACTTGTTATCAAGATTATGGTGTGTTGAGTCTTTAGACTCACTAGGTGTGATTGATGCAGGTGATTATGATAATAATGTTTTTGGAGGTCTTGATGGTTGACTTTGCTGGACTGAAGGTGCACATAACCCGAGGACCGATGCATAGTTATGATCTATGATTTTAAGTGATGTTAAAGATATTTTTACGACAATTTATTTATGAGTGATTTTTGAGAGGTTATAGTATAAACTATACTTTTCAAATGTTATTTTTAGGTTTAGTAAAATGTTGGGTAATTTTATGAAAAACTATTTCTTTTGGTTTTCAAAATTATAGTTGGTTGATTTATTTTAAAATGATGTCAAAAATATTTTATGATTCGGTCGAATGCTATGTGAAGTTTAAAAAAAAAATTTCTAGTATTTTTTAAGAAAACGAATAACCGATGTTTCATTTAACATCTCCACCAGGAATCAATCCAGCAAAAATGGCATGGTCACATGAGTTCTCCATCATGGATAGCTTAGATTTTAAGGGCATCATGACGTAACTGTCGAGGTAAAATTGAGACCTAAAAGATTGTTATGAATTCCAAATATTCCTTTAATTATTAAACAAATTAGAACTATATTGAAATTTAATTAAAACTTTAGACATTCATCATTTCAAGGGAAGTCGACTACTCGAAAATTTCATATTTCATTTATGTTTTAAGAAAATCTAACGAATAATAAAAAGAAGCCTGAATAAATGAAATATTCATTAGTCTTCATTTAAACCTGAGTAAGGAGTGGATATTTTGGTTTTTGGGTTTTCTAGAATTTGAAAGCGAGAATACCCTGAGCCTCGCAATGAGATATGTCTGTGTATACAAACTAGTATCCTGCAATTAGCTCACGAATCTCTCGTACCCCTTGGCTAGATGATTGGCAAAATCATCCGAGTCTTCTTCACATTGTTTTAAATACACATGGTAAGCAGGACTATAGGCAGCGGCTTTGCTCAAGTGGTTCAACGCCTCAGCTTTGCGTCCCATATTCAGTAAAGCACTGCCCAAGTTACATGGAACGGTTGTTAGGCACCAAAAAGCAAATAACAAATTTAGCTTTGGTAAATCAAAGCAAAATATCATTAAATACGTTTCAAAAAGTAAAAGTTCTGAATATTTTATTTTTTATTTTTACATCAATCTCATACCTTGCCAAAATAATCAAACCGTCGTAGTAGTAGGACTTGGTCTTCAAATCCTCAGGCTCTGTCAGCTGCGCTAGTCTTTCCAGATGAAAAAGACCTTCGTCCATTTTTCCCTGCACAAGTGACGGAAAAGTTGAAGTGGAAACAAGAAAAATTGCCCCCAAAATGGTACTACAATTTAAACCCGCTGGATACATGAAGTGATTGGGTCAACACACAATTACGTCAAATCCAAGATCCTTATTGCAGGAATAGATACCACATTAGCACTATTGCAAGTTAGGCCGTCGGAAGCCATAAAGCTATGTATAATACCTTTATCCGCCTTTTATAAATGATGTTAATGGTGACAGTGCAGAATGATTTTCTTGAGGCTGGTGTGCTGACTGAAGATTTAGCAGCTGAGAAATGATTCCGATAACATCTGTAGTGTCTCATCAGACCAACTTTTCTTGTTTAGAAATCATAATTATTTTTTTTTGTTTGCGATGGACCAAAATCAAAAATTTCTCAGGATGAGTATATAGCAGCTAACAACAAGAACTGTTGTACATTATCACGGTGACATCATATCATCACTTCTCCCTCTTGCTAACATAGTTACACAAACACAATAAATGAGCAACCTTTGTACACAACTAGCTATATCACTATTAATCATCTGCGCAATACGTTTGGGATATTTTTGGAAACCGTAACATGGGCCTTTTATGGAACAACAGAATGACAGAAATCCCCTTTTACCCCACGAGTGCTGGTTTTTCTAGGTAAAAGTTTCTCATTACATGTTTGAAAATAACAGCCATTGTGATCACCTTCACTCTGGGGAACAAAATATACAAATATGAAGTATAAAATAAGCATTGTTCTGTATTACCTGCCGCATGCAAGCAATACCAGCCCATTGAGAGGAAAGAATCAGAAGATCAAGTTCTTCAACCTCTACTGGATGGCCAGCAACAAGAAGCTGAATGGAAGTTTGAGCCAATCCTCAAGTGAGACAGTAAATAGAAGTTACACATTATTAGCTAAAAGAGAACTATCACAAGATTCAAAACTTAAATTGAATCACAACAAAAATAGAACACATTATCTTTCTCCTCCCCAAGATAAAATAGGTAAATTGACTTTAAAATGGAACAAGACCTTTGAAACAGCACTTTCTAAATACACAGAAGCCTCGACAAGTTCTTGTTTCTGCAACAGTGTCTGCCCCATGATAAGCAAAGCCCTTGCGCATCCAGGATCCTTTTTAAGAGCGAGTCTGCAGTTGTATTTTACAAGCATAACCATTAAGAGGGAGGGCAGTCATCCCAAGAAAAAAGGATTTTTATTACCTTAATAATTTAATTGCCGCATCTTTATGGCCGTCAGTTAGAACTTTGACTGAGAACTGTCAAAATGTCTTGAGATAAATTGTTTGGAAATTTTGACATAAAACTGAAGCATACTAAAGGATTGTGGCATAGCATCATCACTCACAGCAACCAGTTCTTTTGGAGACAAGTTTTCAGCAGAGATTTTTCCCTGCTTTGTTGACACAAATATCTCCGGTCCTTCATTATTGCTTCTTTGGTCATTGATTGGAGTTGTTACAGAAGCTTTCGTTACAGGAAGCCCTAAATACTTTAGAACACTAGGATTTTTGAGACATAATTTCTGTAAAAAAGAGAAAAAATTTGGATAACCCAATGTACTTCCAAATACAAACCAAACACCTATTCCATGCATTCAAATAATTCACACTTTTTGATCGACTAATGAAAAGAAAAGGAAATAGAAAGCAGTTGAAAGGTGAAAAATAATTAAATTCATGCACCACGCTTTTTCTTTCTTCATTAATTAACTTTAAATATCTGAATGTCACTTTTCCTCACTACCAGATCCCATCTTTCATAATACCATCATTCATCTTCTACTACCTAGCTCATGCAAATGTTACCCCATTCATGTAAGTAAACAGTTCAGCCTTCTATCTGCCAATTACGTAGAGGCTCTCTTCCACTTCCTCTTCCTCTTCCACTTCCACTAGAACTCAAGGGCATGGATGGATGACTCTACATATTCTAGGGGAAAAGCAGGACAAATTACATTCAACACCTTTGTTAAAATTTTAAAAAACATAAAACCCGACAGGTAAAATAAATTGACTTTTCTAAAACATATGTTTTTAAAAGTCAGGCATAACACCCTCACAAATGGAACAAAAAATCTGATTTTCAAAAACACATTTTTGAAAAATAATTGATTTTATATTAGATGGTTTTGTGATTTTTTTTGGATTTTCACAAAGGATACTAAATATCATTTACCTAGGAAAAGTATAAAAACTTGTTTCTAGTCAACAAAACTCAAATGTAACTCCCAAATTTCAGCTCAAATTTCTATAATAGAAATAATAAACCAAGTAAAGGTCTCTTATTTCATAAAGTACAATAATCAACTTAAAAAGAAAACAAGTAATTAGAACCACTAAACGCAGAGAGACAAAAGAAGATGCAGAAGCATACGAGAATATCATTATCACTGGTCTAGAATATCATAAGTTACATATATTTGGTGTTTGGGAAAGATTTTAAATTTTTTATTGTTAAGAGTAATATTCCAGCACTGGATGTCAAGTAGTCACTGAAATTTCCATAGAAACAAACTTGGGTTGGTTACGCTATAATTGCTTCAGGTCAAAGTGGAACACTTGACTGACCAAAACCTTTAGGAGTGGAGTTTAAAGTACCACATTAGTGAAGTCACACAAAAAAACGCCTAGAGAAGGTTGCCACGAGCAACAAAATAAAATTAAAATTATAATAGGAAAAATGAGTAACGAAGAAAATGTAAACCAGAAGAGATGTGATGTGAGTGAAGATTTGCTCGGTTAGTATCAAAATTCTAAGAAATAAAAAAATGATACAAGAATGGTGTTAGGCAAGTTCGATGAAGAGTCACTAGAAAATGTTAACATATAGTTACTGAATGGATAATACATTAATATAACAGGTAGTAACATCATATTTTTCTCAGACATGGAAAGATAAAAATATCAATTGAATTTTAAACATCTTTGGGGTTAATTTTTAAAATAGAAGTACCAACCTGTATCAAAGTCAGTGAACTATTGGTAAACCAGTATACCAAACTTCCCTGGAAAGTATGAAAAATAGAGATTTCAAATAAACAAACTACGATAAAGAAGATGAAATTATTCAGGACATACTCTTTATAAGATGCAAAAGGGTCTAATTAAGTCATGCAAGTCATTGTCACGCCACTTGATCGAAGAAATTCATCCATTTTATGATACTCTTTTAAAAGAAAAAAGATGTCACATGTTTGAAAACCTTCGATGATGGGAAAAATAACACGACGAATTCGAAATCCATTTACATTAGCAAAACTCAGTAATTTCTACCTGAAACTTGGACTAATTAATTCATAAACAACCCTCCAAACTAACAAAACGAAAAGAAAATAAATGAATATATTAAGAGCTCATTTTTGAGATAGTATCAGCATGCCCTACTGATCTAAGAAAGGGCCAAGATATGATTACCATTTACCTGGGGAACATTGAACGTGATGAACAAAATTGGCAGGGTCAGCAGTTGCAGATAAAACTCGTAGCCCTACAAAGCAAATAATGCAGTCCATTTATCATCATTATTTAATACACCTTACGGAAGAAAAAAAACTCATCAAGATTTTTCTTTTGCTTAGTCTGAAACTTATAGTAAACTTTAGGGGGTGCACTTGAGAAGATGATTTTGAAATTCATGGGTTTCAATTACTCTTATTGTTTCATTGAATATTGTTTTCAATGAAACAATAGATCAAACATTAAATCAACACCTTATTTTTTTACACATTGATAATACAAATTAGAATGAATTTCAAATGATACTGTTATTGGGTGAACTTGAAATCCATCCATATTAATAAGAAATACTATATAAATAGGTGAATTTGAAGTTTATGATCTTACTTATCTAAAGAACAAAAATACATTTGAAATCTATGGATTTGAAATATATCATTTCAAGAATAAAAATTCATTATCCAGGAGTTGGATTGAAAGAGGTACAAATGGCAGGGACAGCTGCACATCTTTCTGAAAATATTCATGTGTCTACATTTAACTTACGAGGTCCCCAGAATGCATGGATACTCCTAAAACATGCCAATGCAGTATCGTACATGACTTGAAATGGCCACTATGAGTTGGATAATCTAATTTTGAAAAAACAACATATCGCTGTACACATAGGTTATAGGTCCAATATGCTGGAGATATGGTGGGGTTCCTCATTCTAATGTGGTTATTAGTTATCGATCGAACTTTCACCTTAAAGGCTGAATCATAAGTGCATGTGGGACTTAGCATGTTGCATCGTATCCATGTCCGCTTATCATAGCGGGATTTAAGTGCTGAAGTGACTGTTATAACTGCTTCACCTTGTATAATCAATAGATTGAATTTAATTTTGATAATCATTGGGTTGAGTTTATTTTTTGGAAAAACTTAGACAGGTGGACCACGCAGGCTAAATTGCAAAGGTTACTAAATAGGATGAAATAGGGAGGGAGAAGAAAGCACAAGCACAAGCACAAGTACCAGTTTATGAACATACCTTTGCTAACGATCCTAAGGTGTCAGGCAACTCTTGAAACGATGATTTTTGAATGGATATCTAAAAATTAAAGAGAAGACTCAATACATGCCCCATTAAAATGCAAAATAACTAAAAATATACGTCCTTATGTAGGAATTCACAGATTCAATCAAAAAAGAAAGCATACAAGTTACCATATTTTGCAACATCAAGGTTATTAGATTCTGTTTTGAACTACAAAGAAGTTAGAAACAACGGGTAACAGAGAAACTGAAAGGATATGAAGCAATGATGGCACATCTTGGGAAGCAGATGAGCCCAGTCCTGCTTTCAGCAAGCAATGTCATTTATAGATCTAGTTTATGAAATCAAATAGCAAAGATCTCATCGAGTGTAAACCTCACTCTTTTTTGTTACATTTTTCAACTGGGTCTAAATGTGCTCATCTCATTTTAAGATAGCAGGAAATAATGTCTTCCATCAGTGATAAAAAGATCAACAAAACAGAAAAAACGCGAAGGATAATTAATAAATCCATCTGCTAGTTATCAGAGAATTAAAAAGTCGGAAGAACTTAAAAGCGAGAAAATTACAATAATGGCTCAGAGATCCAATGAAAAAAAATTTATGACCCATGCCAAAGAATTATTAAGCACTATTATGGCAAAGAAAAAAGAACATTCTGATGATAGCATAAATTAAATCATCTAGAAAAAAAAAAATTTGTCATAGCAAAGAAAATGACTATCTTAGGACACTGATTCTTAAATCATAATAGACATTGTATTCCAAAAACATTGAAAATAATCACGTTAATACAGCCTGCAAATGTTCGTTGTTCTTGTACCTGAACATTACTGTAATGCAATCCTGCAATGAGTAAAGGGAAAATGGGACCCAAAACACCATTTGAATATTCAGTCAAGTTTTGAAACCATAGAGTTCCTCCCTGTAAGATTATGAGAGACGCTTTCGTTAGATACCCAAAAACCCAAAAAAAAATTTGATAATAAAAGATTTGTAGATGCCAATCAACTAAGAGTGTAATACAAGTAGATACGGTCGTGAACATTTTCAGAGAGAGAATTTTTTGAAAATGCTCTCTCCCCCCTCAAACCACCGCTCAACTGGATTTCTTCACCGCTTCTTCACTAACCTCCAAAATCTCTAAGCCGCCTCTTTCGTTTTTAACCTCCGTCACCAGTGTCGTTCATCGACCGGCGGCGTCAAAGATCTAAAAAAAAAAAAAACCCAAAACATTTCCCTTTTCGTTTTTCGTCCTTCAACCCGGTTCTTTCTGAATCTGCTTCTTCTTTATCTCCGATCTTCCTCGTTTTGTTTTATTCGACCCTTTTAACATTTCCCATACCCTTTTCCTCCGAGCGTTTACCCAACAGCTTGCTTCCTATCAACACTTCAAACAACAGTCGAGATGTATCAGTGGAATTTCAGGAACGATTTTAAATCAAGTTGCGAGATCAAAGTCGAACAAAAGCTGTTCTTAATCAGTAGGGGAAGGAGGGTTAACACAGTCACGGTGAACGAAAGAACCAGAAACGCAAGTTATGTTCTGGAAATTAACCTGGAAAGTTTAGATTGGATTATATCAAAATTGTGGGATTACATCACTAAACCACAATCCAGCCCTAGTTTCAACAGATTTAGAGGTAGAGAAGCAGTGGTCTCTTTGCAGAAAATTGTTAACGGCCGAGGAAGTTATTTAGAAATATCTAAGCTAGTTTGGAGGGGCAAGACACAACGTATCATCATACCTAGTGGTCGATTCAACGGGGGATGGAAATGGATGGCTAACAATTTGACCAGATTTAGGATGAATGGAAGGGACAACGTATTGAAGTTCAGAGATACTAATAAGCAAACGGAACAACCACAAAAGAAGCAAAATGCTTGGCAGAATGTAAGGGACAAGAGATTCTCGGCAGCGGAAGAATCAGATCAACTACAAGATATGATATCTAAGGACTGGAGTAAGGCTATTATCATTACTAGGGATTGTGTCAACATATCATGGGAGTTGGTGATTAAAACACTTGGAAAGGCGGTCCAGAGAAAGATTGAAGTGTTTCCATTCCAGGCCAACAAAGCAGTTTGGTGGCCACATAACGAAGAGGATGCATTATTCTACTTGAGATTGAAGAAATGTTTTCTGGAAAATAAAGTCACCTTATCTTTTCAGAAATGGAGTCAAAATATCAACAGCGAAGAGGAAGTTTTCGAGTGTTGTAACAGCTGGATTCGTTTATTAGGGATACCTAGGGATTTGTGGTCCAAAGATCTTTTTAAGCGTATTGGTGATCAATGTGGAGGATTACTATGCATTAGCCAAGATACGATCCTATTAAGAGATCTATCAGCAGCAAAAATTAAAGTAGTGGGTCTCGAAGGAGGGTTCATCAATAGAAACCTTCAGATCATAACTGAAAGAGGACCTTTGATCATACGCATTATCGTGGATTCAGTCAAAATATCAGAGTACGACATGTATGAAAAAAGATCTTACGCACAGGTGGTGATTAATGGAGCTAGAACTGTCACAGGCTGGGGTATCAAGAAAGGATTCAAAGAAAACGTCCCAAATGCAGATAACACGAATGATATCCAAAGAAGGCAGGAGGACAACACCACAATCCATCCAACTGTAAACCAAGAAGGAACGGTCAAGATTACTCAAACTTGTGAGCTGCCGATCATGAACAAATGTAGAGAAAAAAATGATCTGAAGATAGTTGAGAAAGGTGAGAATTCAGGAGAGAGGAAGTGTGCATCAGAACCATGGAACCGTGGGAAACACATCAAGATTCTCAAAAAGTTAAAGCCGAAAGATGAGAAGGATTTTCAGAAGGGGAAGATTGATGCTACAAACATTCCTGAATCACAAAAGAATGTACATCAAAAATTTGAAGGGGAAATTTACACCGCTGAAAGGAAGTTTGAGCATGTATATCGCAGGAAACAAGTGCAGCCACCTCAAGAAAAATATCCATTGAGAAACAATGATACTCCACTGATATCAATCACTGACATCGACAAAGATACAAGTCACGGGGAAGATGGAATTTGGGAGGACGAAATATATCATGGAGCGACGGATGATAATTCAGATGATGGACGAGCTTTTAGCGATGCCGACTGTCATATCTCTGATCACTCGGATAATTCAACAAGAAAATCACTGGAATTTGATGATTTGGGCGAATTTTTTGAAGATTCTCTGAGCAAGGTATGCAATTTACCCATCATTTCTACTTCACATCATTCTCCTTCCCATTCTCTTCCTGTTCCAGATTCCTTTCTCGGGTCGGGGGAAAGGGTAGAGGTTTCGGGTGGGCGGGGAAATAATTCAGTGGGTAGAAAGGTGGGCTTAACCGGAAATAACTTCACAGGGCATCATGAGGGGGTGGTTGAAGGTGTGAATATTGCTAGTCTGGAGAAACATGAATCCAACTATGCAGATACGAATGAGTGCTTAAGATTGATGGGTGTAGAGAGGGTGGAACTTAACGACTTAGATGTGTGTGGAACGATGATGGAGAGTGAAGGAGACAGTAGTAGTAAGAACAAGAGGGTCGCGGAAGTGAATCAATGAAAGTCTTCTCTTGGAATATCAGGGGGAGTGGATCAGCCACTCGAAGTGGAACGATACGAGCCATAATTGCCAAAGAAAAACCAGACTTAATTATTCTGCAGGAGACAAAAAAAGAAGTGGTGGACAGGAAACTAATATCAAGTCTGTGGAAGTCAAGATTTGTGGAATGGGTAACCTTACCTTCGTTGGGTAGGTCAGGGGGGATTATCATTATGTGGGATCCAAGAGTTATAATGGTCAAGGACAATCTGATTGGGGATTTCTCTGTTTCAATTCACATACAAAATAATGCACAAACCGATTGGTGGTTTTCAGTTGTTTACGGGCCATGTCACCCGAGTTTAAGAAATAATTTTTGGGATGAGCTCGCAGGGTTGAGGGTCATATGCGGAGAAAGATGGTGTTTGGGGGGAGATTTCAATGTCGTGAGATCAATTCGTGAGAAAATAAACAGCCGCTCTATGACATCAAGTATGCACTGTTTTGATAGCTTGATACAAGAACTACAGTTATGTGATCCACCCCTTTTGAACGGACGATTCACTTGGTCGAATCTCAGGGCTTCACCAATTTGTTGCCGTTTAGATAGATTCATGTTCACGGTGGGATGGACTGAAATCTTCCCATTCTATAGACAATCAATCTTACCGAGAATCACGTCGGATCATTTCCCTCTGGTTCTTGACTTGACACAAAACAAATGGGGCCCAACACCTTTCAGATTCGAGAACGTGTGGTTAAAGGATAAGAGCTTCAAAAACTTAACACCGCTGTGGTGGAACAATTCGAATTCAACAGGATGGGCGGGATATAGACTGATGATGAAACTAAAATCAATTAAGGGTGACATCAAAAAATGGAATACAGAAGTATATGGGTTGTTGGAAATGAAAGTAGCAGATTTATCAAACAAAATCAGCAGAATTGACAAGCTGGAGGGTGAGGGGAAGGCTTCGGAAGGCTTAGTGACCGAGAGAAAAGAAGCGAAATTGTTGTACGAGGAGATGACAAGACGGAAGAACCAAATAAACAATCAAAAATGCAAGGTAAAATGGATCAAAGAAGGGGATCAAAACTCAAAATTCTTTCACTCCATTCTAAACCAACGTAAAAGTAAGGCAACCATTGAAAGACTCGAAAGAAATGATGGTTCAATTACAACAAGTGAGGATGAGATTGTTTCAATTATTTCTGAATTCTTCAAGGGTCTGTACAGTAAGCATGAGGCAAGATGTTGGGGTATTGAAGGCGTCGAATGGTGTCCAATTGAAGTGGAAATGAGTCGACTCTTAGAAAAAGAATTTACAGAAGACGAAGTGAAGGAAGCAGTCTTCAAATGTGACGGAGGCAAGAGTCCGGGACCTGATGGATTCACTTTGAGTTTCTTCCAAGAATGCTGGGAAATAGTCAAAAAAGATCTTATGTTGGTGTTTCATGAGTTTTTTCACAGTGGCATCATTAATGGAATCACCAACGAGACTTATATATGCTTGATTAAAAAGAAAGTTGACTCTTACAAAGTCAAGGACTTCCGACCTATCAGTTTAATAAGAAGCTTATATAAGATAATATCGAAAGTCTTAACAGAGAGATTGAAACGAGTCATGGAGTCGACAATTTCAGAATCACAGAACGCATTCGTCGAAGGTAGACAAATTCTGGATTGTGGTCTAATAGCAAATGAGCTGCTCGAAGAGGCTAGGATTAAAAAAAAAAAGGATGGGTGCTGAAAGTGGATTTTGAAAAAGCTTACGATAACGTAAATTGGGATTTTTTGGACTTCGTTTTATCGAAGAAGGGGTTTGGGAAAAAATGGAGATCGTGGATGAGAGGATGTGTATCGAATGTTTCATTTTCAGTCATGATCAATGGGAGGCCAAGAGGAAAATTTAAGGTTTTCAAAGGACTACGTCAAGGAGATCCATTATCTCCTTTTCTATTCAACTTGGTCGTAGATGTGTTGGGAAGACTAATAGAAAAAGCTAAGGAATCGAATCTACTAAAAGGAATTGAGGTCGGCAGAGAAATGACTGAGATATCTCATATCCAGTTTGCGGATGATACGCTTTTTTTCGCACAAAATGAAGAACATATAAGATTCATGGTCAAAGTGGTGAGCTCTTTCTGTCACATGTCGGGCTTGAAAATAAATTGGGAAAAAAGTGCGTTGTTGGGAATTAATCGTGAAGATGTTGAAGTTGAAAGTTTGGCAACACAGTTGGGATGTGGCAAAGAGTCATGGCCTATTACATATTTGGGTGTACCTTTGGGAGGCAATCCATTGAAAGCATCATTTTGGCAGCCGATGGTTACTAAACTGTCCAGAAAATTGGCTGCATGGAAGAAAGGATTTCTGTCTAAAGGTGGTAGATTAACATTGATACTTTCGGTCTTGAATTCAATCCCGATATATTACATGTCATTATTCAGGGTTCCAAAAAGTGTTGAGGAAGCGATGGATAAGATATCAAGGAATTTTCTATGGAATGGAGCGGATGGAGACACACACATACATTTGGCCTCATGGGATCAAGTTTGTAAACCAAAGGAAAGAGGTGGACTGGGCATTGCTAAAATCAGATTCAAAAATGCAGCCTTGCTTGGGAAGTGGTGGTGGCGATTTTTCAAAGAAGAGGGGACTTTATGGAAAAAAATCATTGTTAGCAAATATGGATTGCAAGATAATGGGTGGGATGCGGGTTTGGCGAGAAGTGTAACATTCAGATGCCCTTGGAAGTTTATTTCCCGGATACATCCATCTTTTAAACTTAATATTTTAGTTAAGGTGAGAGGAGGGAATAAGGTGAGATTCTGGGAAGATAACTGGGTGGGTGAAGGTTCCTTCAAAGTTTGTTTCCCAGATTTATATCAGTTGTCGTCTTTTCACAATTTGCCCATTTCATATTTTGCAACATTTGATAACATTAACTTCAACCATTCTTGGGATTTTCATTTCAGACGGGAGGTAAGAGAGGAGGAGATTGATGAGTTGACAGGACTATTAGAAGTCTTAGGACGATGTTATACAGTGGAGTGGGGATTCATCGGGACAATCGGGTATTTTCTCTGTCAGTTCTTTCTACGAGTCATTCTTCTCAACTAATCTTTACCCAAAATTCCAACTTTTCGATGCTATATGGAAAACACATGTTCCTTCAAAGATTCAGTTCTTTTCTTGGTCAGCCACTCTGGGTAAGCTGCCAAGCTCGGAGACGATTCAAAAAAGGTGCCCCGGGATTGCTTTGTGCCCAAATTGGTGTGTTCTATGCAGAAATGATTTAGAGACTCAGGAACATCTGCTCATTCATTGTTCATTCACGTATTCATTGTGGATTAGAGCGCTGAAAGAAATGACGTTGGTTTGGGTGATTCCTAGATCAACAAAAGAATTGTTCGGCATGGATTTGGGACAACCAACCGGAACAAGAGGACGAATATTTTGGAAAGTCGTGGTTCATTGCCTGTGCTGGACGATTTGGTTGGAAAAAAACAAGAGAATATTCGAAGGAAAAGAGACAAATATTGATAATTGCTGGGAGAAGATAAAGATTAACGTGGCCATGTGGATTGGAAACCATAAAGAATTCGATAATGTTTCAGTTTTTGATTTGATAAGACAATGGGATTATGTGTATCATTGAAATATTCACGCTTTAATATGTTGATTTAGGACAGTGAACTTCTAGTCCACTGATGTAATCCTTATTATTATATAATTAATAAAATAATGTTTCCTATAAAAAAAAAAGAGTGTAATACAAGACATCAACAAAAAAAATTACAAATAGATACGTGACCACAACATATGCTCTCGCCTATAGTGATACCGTGGCTGAGAACGGTGTAGTATAGAAGAGACAAAGAGGGGGTATTCATTGTGCAAGTCTCGATGGCTTCTTGGTTTTGATATTGTTTTATTCCAAAGCCTTATATAACATGATCTAGTAGGTGAATACCAAAGGGCTCATCAAACAAGCTAATAATACAAGATCTTTGCTAATTAATTAAAAGTCTTAGATACTTAAACTATTAAACCTATGTGTTTTCTTATATTATATATCTACAAAACCCTTGAATAAGATGCTTGCTTTCTTTAAGGCCAAGCACAAATATAAGTTCATCAGCGACGAGTCTTGATCCCAATCATTTGCCAACTTTGGTTCAAGCTAGAAGTAGAGACAAGGAAAAGGTTCAAACAGGAAGAGGGAGCCCCACAAAATATTTATCAGCATAATTGGAGTTACATTAAAAGGATTTAGAGCTTCTCATATCCCTTCTCCATTCACACCGAATCACTATCTTAGGTACTTGGAATAATGCTCATTATCATACTTTCAGCGTTTTCTGCTCAATAAAAACATTTAACAGCGCATCAAAACCCAAAAGTAGATTCTGGCATACAAACTTGACACTCAAAACCGTTACTGATAAACTATATCAATAAGACTGATAAATGAAATTTAGTGGAGGACAAAACTGGTAGGCACAATGTGATGGACGCAGCACAGAATCCGTATGATACCGTGCCGCAAACAGACATGCGGCGCACTCATGGCCATTTCAAGAAACAGATGTAGGATATCACAATTTCTGATTTTGTTCCATGCAGATTGGATAGGCTAGGATTTGGTTTTTTTTGTTATCTTTAGGTTAATTTTTAATTCTTACGTTGAGTATTGGATTAGGATGGGAATAAGAGGAACTCATCCTCCAGAATTGTTCTATCTTTTGGGTTGTTTAGTTAGGATGGAGTCTAGTATATTTAAACAAGTTTACTTGAATGAATAAAGCAATCTGCATTTTTCTCAAAATTCTCTTGAAAAAATCTGAGGTTCTCTAGTTAACGAGCCTCAACCACAAAGCTAATAAGAAAGGAGATCTTTCTAACTTGGTGGTCTATCGGATACACTGGGATGGCTAAACCTAGCGCGTGAAGGTTCGAACTGATCATTACAGCCAAAAGTATCTTTTGGAGCAGCACATGAGTCAAAAATTTGCTTGGCTTTGATTACTTTGTCATAATTTTTTATGTAATATATATAATTAAATAATATTTATGTATAAAAAAACTTCATACAATATAATATAATTTACACAAAGTGCAAATAAATATAACTAACAAAATAATTAAAGTGTAGTTGATGGCGGCGACGGCTGGAGGTGGTTTGAGGCAGGTGGTGGCTGATGGTGGAGAACACTTGAAAACAAAAGTAAATACGAAAGAGAGTGAGAGATGATTTTATTATATCTAGGGTTTTTTAACTTGATTGACTTTGACTGGTTTTTAAAATTATTTGACTTCGACAGTTGACAAGATCGCCTCCACCGCCTGCTCGCTTGCCTCGCCTCGGTCGAGGCTGATCTGCATTTTTCTAAAAATTCTCATGAAAAGATCCGAGTTCTCTTGTTAATGAGACTCAACTACAACTATCATCATATGGTGTACAGGACGAAAAGCCAAGAAGAAAGGAGGTCTTTCTGACTTGGGAGGAATTCACTGTTCGTTGTCCCTTAACGAGATCCAAATTCAAAAACATAACACACAAGACAATTTTATGGAAAAAGACAACTAGGCAAATCTAGAGCCTGTTCAAAATCAATATAGGCTAACGATGGAGGCTTCTACAGTCAAATATTCCAGAACCACCGTCAGAAGCGTCCAACTTCGAAAAAATTAAGAGTCAAAAAGTCAAATCATGACAACACAGACTTCATGCCAACAATATAGTTAGTATCTAAGTACCTACACAATCAAAACCAGAGTGATGTTCCAATGACATTCTCCGAATACTCATGATCCACAAGAGAAAGCAAGGGACCTGCAAATTACAAGAGCATGGAAACAAAAGCTTAGATGCATCCAATTTGCTCAAGTAGACAAACATAAAAAGGAAAAAAATTTCCATTAAAAATTATTTTTAATTTTCGTACATAAAGCAAGAAACTGAAAACAAATGTCAGTAAGTATCCTAAACATCATGAACCGAATTGATCGGTGTATCATCTATTCAGGCTTCAGACTGTACATATTTATCGACAAAATTTCGCCGCGCTAGGATCCTGGATAGAGAGTGTTATTTTTTAGATTGTATCCCATGCCATTTTTGGAAGATATTATGTTATATTTTGATACATATCCACATAATGGTCAAGTATTTTAAAAAATTCCACATTTTGGCATGAATCCTCATTGGATGATACTTTATTTCTGTTATTCCTCGATGGCAGAACTATATACATCTACATATAACAATTTAAATATTGAAAAATGATAGGCGTTTTAAATGGACCTTAATAATTAAAAATAAAATATTCTCCATATCTTTATCATTTAAAACCAATCAAGTTGCTTGTTAATGACTAAACTGGGCTTGGGGCCCCACATCTCAATTCACACAGCATAGAATATATACTTTAGATATATAAAACGCTAATAAAACAAAATTTCACTACTGTACAAGAAAATATGAAATACTAACAAAGAGGTATTTAACCTGGACAGAAAATGACGCAAAGAACCAAAAGAATGAAGGACATCCAGCAGCCTGTTTCTCTTTCGAAAAAAAGGTAATTTGGTCTTTAAAACTTCGTCCAGATAGAGGTGGTGGCAATGGTGGGGGTACTATGAGATGCAGAAAACAAAGGGCGATAAGTTCCACTTCAGAAAATAATAGGGCTTACTCTAAAAATCATATGCATACCAAATACTGATCCAAAAAATAATTATTTTTAAAAAAAACACACACTTACTTTTACTAAATTGACAGTATGATAAAATTGTGATGTCACGTACAGTGGGGGCATAAACCCATGACTCATAGTGACTTGACATGTAAAAGTAGCAATGGCTTCCTACATAATACACTAATACTGGACCATGAATGATAAGGGCGAAAAGGCTAACTCCAGGCTTCCTATTGCATGAAGGGAATAAGGATAGAATTAAGTAAGTTGGCCATCAAATCAGCAAAAATAAAAATAATAATTTATAACCCAGGTTATGGCAAAATTCATAAACAGGTAGTACATATGAAATGATAAAAGCATAACAAAGTAGAGGGAATTGTTGGATATTAACAAACTCATATTAACTCAACCGGCCAAGAGTGACAAGTCAGTTAAGAAGTCTTCAAAAAATTAGTTACGACATTGGCAATGGCAAAGTACAGCAAAGAGCAGATCGATTAAGGTGTATATAGACAGCCAAGTGTTTTGACCCATTAAGACAAAAGATCGTCTAAGAGCGACTACTAAACAAAACAAATTAAATCAAAAGATAAAAGCTTAGTACTGAATGAAAGGTGTTAAATTTTCTATAAGATTGGATTAGGATAAGCTGTTAGATAAATAGACTTTTATCTCTTATTTTGTATCTAAAATGTTGGATAGTTTAGGGCTTTATCCTTGATTCCTTTCCTAATGTTTTGTATATATATTTGTAAACTGCCTTCGTTATTTGAAGAAAATAAGAGAATACTTCTTCCTCTTTGTGTACACTCACACAAAACCCACGTTGTATCAGAATTCGGGGGAGGTCAATGACGAAATACGGAATGGCCTCCACTTCAGATTCTGCTTCTCTGGCGATCACGACCCAGACAAAAGGCAACGTGTCTTGCATCTCCATCACTTGCCATAAACTTATGGCCGGAATTTTCTACCTTGGTCGCAGTCAGTGCTAATGTTCATCTGCGGCCGTGGCAAAGAGGATTTCCTCACTGGCTCGATGTCACGCCCTGAATTTACCGATCCTAAGTTCAAGTCGTGGAAGACAGAAAACAGCCGCGTCATGTCGTGGTTGATCAATTCCTTGTCACCTGAAATCAGTGAAATTTTTTTGTTGGTACTCTTCTGCCTCATAAATCTGGGAGCAGCACGAGAAACTTGTTCTTACAAAGATAATACGGGTGAGCTCTTTGTCATTAAATCGGCCATTCACGATCTGCGTCAAGAAGATTCCACGGTAACTGAGTACTTCTCTGCCCTCACAAGCCATTGGCAGAAGATAGATTTAACTGAAGCACATGACTGGAAGTTCTCTGAAGACGAGAAATTCTACAGATCAATTATTGAAAGCAAGCGTGTCTTCAAGTTCTTGATGGGCTTACATGACAGCCTTTATGATGCATGAGGACGAGTTCTTAGCACCAAACCATTACACACCTACGCTCTGCATTCTTGGAGATACGCCAGGAGTAGAGCAGATGCAAGGTAATGCTGGGCTCATCACAGCACACTTCCGCATCCTCAGATAGCTCTGCCCTCTCCCTTCATTGACAATTCCCATCCTCTTCCAGCAATGTTTCTGCCCATCAAGGAGTGAAAATGGACAGCCTTCAAACACGACTAAAGCAAAGATGAATAATGGAAGTCTTGGTGTGATGTTTGCAAGAAACCAACCCGCAATATCGACACTTGCTGGAAGATACATGGGAAGCCAGCGGATTGGAAGCTAGCAAGGGAACGTCGCGCCCTCGCCGGTGCTTCTACCTCTGATCAGTCTTCTTCATCAGTGACATTCACAAAAGCGAAACTGGACATACATCAAAATCTCTTTGGACAGCTATCTCCTTCACCAAATGATATTATTGGTACGGGTAATGCGGCAATCCAGGGTGATATTCCCATTGCTTTACTATTACACACTGATTTATCACAATGTGGGTTAATCGATTCTGGTGCTTCAGATCATGTCAGGCCAACAACATTTTTTCACATCATATAGCCCATTTTGTAGTCCGAAATCAGTTCGGGTCGCCAATGGGTCGTGTACAAAAGTACTTAGTTCGGGTCGCCGATGGGTCGTGTACAAAAGTACTTAGCTCGGGTTCAGTTTGGGCATCTCAGGATTTATGATTACATGATGTGTTGTTTGTTCCTGACATTGTAATCTGTTATCATTCAATATGTTGAATAAATATATGCCTTACTCTACCATTTTTTCGACTAATTTGGGTGTTTTCAGGATCTAGCCTCGGAGAGGATGATTGGCAATGCTGATCGTTGTGCGGGCCTGTACATTCTTCAAATGAAGTCTCCCCCAATGTCTCCACCCTCTAGTATCTCCAGTTAGTTTATTTCTGCTTTTATGTCTAATAAAGATAGTGATATATTATTATGGCACTATCGCTTAGGTCATCCGAATTTTTTATACATCAAAAATTATTTCTATTATTTCCATTTTTGTCTAATAAAAATAATTTTTCGCATTGTGATATTTGTCAATTGTCAAAACATTCTCTTACATTGTTCAAACCACAACCATATAAACCGTCCAAACCTTTTGGATTAATCCATAGCGCTATTTGGGGTCCTCGACAAGTAAAAAACATAACAGGTACACGTTGGTTCTTACTATTTGTAGATGATAATACTCGTTTATCTTGGGTTTATCTCATGAGAGATGAGAGTGAGACCTCCATTATTTTTAAAACATTTACCACTATGATCTAAACGCAATTCTCAACAAACATTCAAATATTGCGCATAGATCGGGCTAGAGATTGCTTTAACTCAGTCCTAAAAGATTGTCTAGCCTCTCGGGGGATTATCCATCAATGCTCCTGCGTTGACACCCCTCAGCAAAATGGTGTCGCATAACGCAAGAATAGTCATTTACTAAATGTGGCTCGTTCCTTGTTCACTAATGATGTCCCTCATCATTTCTGGGGTGAAGCCGTCCTCAAAGCAACCTAACTTATCAATCGAATGCCTTCTCGAGTCCTTAAGTACCACACGCCCATTCACACTCTCCTCAAATCTTACCCAAATTCAAATATCCTTCAAAACATTTCCTTGCGATTCTTTCGTTGCTCATCTTTCGTACACATCCATTCCCAACATCGTGGCAAACTTGATCCCCGCTTTGTCAAATGTATCTTCCTTGGGTACTCATCTAATTTAAAAAGATACAAGTGTTATTCTCAGACTACTAAGGAATTCTACTCCTCCATGGATGTCAACTTCAATGAGACTTAACCTATTTTTTTCCCATTCCTCAGTTCAGGGGATCCTGTTATACATGAACATCATAATCTGGAACTCTTCTTTTTTTTTTTTTGATAGGAAACTAACTTTATTATATTAGAAACTGAAAATGCGGATGAGTAATCCGCAAGCAACGTTACAAAAGATAAACGGTAAGACAGATAACCAATGCAGAGGCATCTTAATCTATCCACCTGCCCATACAATTTCCAATCACTAATCAAATCTAAGATGCACAAATGATTGTACTCTTTCAAATATGTTGTCCAAGTGGCGACTTTGAACTTAATCTTCTCCCAAACATCTTCCACTGATTCTGTAACTTCTTCAAAAATTCTCTTATTCCTTTCCAGCCATAACGACCAAAAAACGCTGTGAATTATCATAACCCAGAAGTTGGATATTCTTTTCGATGTGCAACACCCCAAATCCATACTAAATAGTTCTTTTGCCTTCCTCGGAAACACCCATTGAAAACCCATCTCATGTAACACTTTCGTCCATATTTCAGTCGAGAATGAGCAATGCACTAATAAGTGATCTTGACTTTCCTCTTGCTTTCGACAAAGACAACACCATTGCGGTCTTAGTACACATTCCGGCCACCTTCTCTGCACCGAGTCGCAAGTGGGTAGTTTCCCAAGGCCACTATCCACGAGAAAATCTGAACCTTATGTGGGACATGTACTTTCCAGATATTTTGAAATTGTGATAATAACGGAAAGGTATTAAAAGGGAAAAAAGAATTGTAAAAAGAGCAAGCAGAAAACAAACCTGAGTGATCCCCCAACCAAACTCTATAATCCTCAATACCCGACTCCAGTCTAACTCTATCTAAGACGCCTAACAGGATAATGAACTCGCCTAACTCAACCTCGTTCAAATCTCTTCTGAATCTCACATCCCAAACGATTGAAGAGTCAACACTGCTATCATCAACAAAGTTACGGATAGGTTTACCTGGTGAAGTGCAAATATGAAACAAAGCTGGAAATCTATTCTTAAACGAGACTCCCCCCTCCCAAACATCCTCCTAAAAACGAATAAGATTACCCGCTTTTGGCACCACCCTAATCAGTTGATGAAAAGCTGGGTAAGAACGAGATATAAATTTCCAAGGACTTCTGAATGTCTTATTTCCCGCCAAACCCAAATCCCACCCATTGACTTGAAGCCCATAAATACTCTGGATCGCCTTTTTCCACAACGTTCCCCTTTCGACTGAACCCCTCCACCACCATTTCCCCAGAAGAGCCTTATTTCTTAAACAAATGTTCCCCAAACCCAATCCTCCTCTGTCCTTTGGCTTACTCACCTGATCCCACCCGACGACATGACACTGTTTCTCCCTGTCTGGTCCATCCCACAAAAAGCCCCTCATCAACTTTTCCATTCTTTTAGCTACCCGAATTGGCACTTTGAAAAGAGACATAAAGTAAGATGGCATCGCACATAAGACTGCCTTAATCAATGTCAATCGGCCCCCCCGATAAGAACGACTTCTTCCAATTAGCTAATTTATTAGACATTTTAGCTATGACAGGTTCCCAAGATTCCATATTTGTGGGGTTGCCTCCCAAAGGTAACCCAAGGTACTTAATCGGCCATATCCCTTTTTCGCAACCGAGTGTAGAAGCCATCTCATCAATTTCCTCTTCCGAATAATTAATTCCCAGCACAACAGTTTTTTCGAAGTTCATTTTTAGGCCTGAGTGAATACCGAAAGATTTTAAAATATCCACTATTGCAATCATGTGCCCTTGAGTTTTTGCGAAAAACAGAATGTCGTCCGCAAATTGTATATGCGAAATTTCAACCTTTTCCTTCCCAACTTCGAGCCCTCTTACTACATTCATTGCCTTTGCCTTATCTATCATCCTCCCCAATCCATCGACGACGAGGTTAAAAAGAAAAGGGGATAATGGATCCCCTTGTCTTATTCCTCGCTCCCCTTTGATTTTCGCCATCGGCCTACCATTAATAAAGATTGAAAAAGATACACTTGAAACGCAACCCCTAATCCACCTCCTCCATCTCTCTCCAAAACCTTTGTTCCGTAACACAAAGTCTAGAAATCTCCAACCAACGTTATCATACGCCTTTTCCAAGTCGACTTTAAGAACCCATCCTTTGATTTTCTTACGGCGATACTCTTCCACAATCTCATTCGCGATTAGGCAACAGTCGAGAATCTGTCTTCCTCTAATAAATGCACACTGATTATCCGCAATGGTATTACACAAAGCTTTCTTCAATCTGCTAGTCAAGACCTTAGCCAAAATCTTATACAAGCTCGTTATCAAGCTAATCGGTCTAAAATCATTGATCTTACTCGCATCATTTTTCTTCGGAATGAGACAAATGTATGTTTCGTTTGTAATTCCATTAATAATTCCATCTTCAAAAAATTTAGCGAAGACCTTAATTAAATCAACTTTCACTGTATCCCAATTTTTTTGAAAGAAAGCCATAGTGAACCCATCCGGTCTTGGTGCCTTGGATCCATCACTGTCGAAAACCGCCTTTTTAATCTCCTCCTCCCCAAAAGGTTTCTCCAACTCCTCTGCTTCGTTACCCACCAATGGACACCAATCCAACCCACTCAGATTCTCCCCGGCCTCATCAAACTGCCTACCATCCCCATCCGATTTCCTGTAAAGTTTCCTGAAAAAATCAAGAATTTTCTCTTCAATTTGTGTTTCCTCAGTAACCACCGAACCATCCTCCAACTCTAATTTATTATCATTGCTTTATTCTTTCTGTTATTGAGTAATGAATGAAAGAATTTTGAATTTTGATCCCCTTCCTTAAGCCACTTGATTTATGCTTTCTGGCTTTGTAATTGGAATCATGTAAAAGACACATTTTCCAACTCACACCTTGCTTCCCTTCTTTCGTTTTGTAGCGATTCCGACCAAATTTCATCTGCCTCGCTCTCATCTAGCTGTTTGATTTTACTATTCAACTCTTTGAACCTTACTTCCACATCACCAAACACCTCTCGGTTCTAAATGGAGACCTTTGATTTGATGTTTTTCAGCTTTTTCATGAACTTGTAGCCTTCCCACCCCTGATTTTCCCCATTAATCCACCATGTGCGAACCAGATGTGCGAAATTACGATGTGCTAACCAAGCATTCTCAAATCTGGAACTCTTCAATATACCAATTGACTTCCAAACACACCATATACACACAATCCCGCCAAATGAATCCCAGCCGCATCCTGAACATCATATTGTACCTTTTGACCATGTTTATTGTCGCTAGAAGCCTCTCCACGTACCTGCACACGATTTGCAAATCAAGAGTAATCCCTTGATACCAGATCCTCTGGAAAACAATCAAGGTACGCCAAATTTTTATTTATCTAATGTGGATGACCTTGATGATAGACCCATTGGATTGAGAAAAGGGGTGAGACCATGCACCCAACACCCTATAAGTAACTTTGTTGTTAATTTAGACCAAGTACAAGTTCCATCAAGCATCACTGAAGCTCTCCAAAATCCGAAATGGAAGGTTGCTGCCTTTGATGAAATACAACCCCTTGAAAAGAATAACACATGGCAGATCACATAACTTCTACCTGGAAGATTTTCATAATCAAGCATAAGGCTGATGGGAACATTGAAATATTTAAAGCACGACTAGTAGCGAAAACGTATACTAGACACATGGGATCCATCACCCAGAAATCTTTGCACCAGTTGCAATGCTAAATACGGTTTGGGTACTTCTCTTCATTGCTGCAAATTTAGACTGGCCTCTATTCAATCTTGATATTAAAAATGCCTTCTGGAATGGAGACCTAGATGAAGAAATCTACATGAGTATACCTCCGAGATTGAAATCCAAGACTACTGCCAATAAAGTCTGTAATTTGAAGAAATCACTTCATGGTTTGAAACAATCCCCCAAAGCTTGGTTTCACAGGTTCAGCAAAGTCTTAAAAGAAAATGGATACATGCAGTGCCAATCAGATCACACAATGTTTGTCAAACACTCCAATGAAGACATGATTTTTGTTGTCATCGTGTATGTTTACAATATTGTTTTTACAGGGAACCATGAAGAGGAGATAGCCCAAATAAAGCAATAACTCTCGAAAGAATTTGAGATGATGGATCTAGGGCAGTTGAAATATTTACTGGGCATGGAAGTGGCCAAATCGAAGCATGGAATCTTTGTTTCTCAAAGAAAATATGTTATAGACCTTTTGAAAGAAACAAGGATGTTGGGATGCAAGTATGTTGATACTCCTATGGATCCAAATATAAAACTTTGAAAGAATGACGATAGTCCAACAGTCGACAAAGAAAGATAACGAGGTTAGTGGGCAAGCTGATATATCTATCTCACACAGGACCTAGACATTGGATTTGTTGTAATCGTCATAAGCCAGTTCATGAACAATCCAACAGAAGAACATATGGATGACGCCTCCCGGGTATTGAAGTACATAAAAGGGTCCCAAGGAAAGGGACTATAGTTTCGTAAGACTGTCACAAGAAACATACAGTTATACAGTGATGCTGATTGGGGAGGATCACCTACTGACATACGATCCACATCTGGATATTACTCTTTTGCATGGGGTAATCTAGTCGCGTGGCGAAGCAAGAAACTTGTGGTGGCAAGGAGCAGTGCAGAAGCCGAGTTTCGATCTTTGGTCAATGGAATTTGCGAGATATATGGATTCAAAGGTTGTTGAAAGAATTGAAATTAGATTGTCGTCAAAAAATGGAACTAAAGTGTGACAATCAAGCTACGATAAGTATTGCTAAGAATCCAGTTCATCATGATCGCATTAAGCATGTTGAAGTCGATCGTCATTTCATAAGTGAAAAGATTAAGAAGGGAACCTTAAGTAATCTGAGCAGAAAGTATTTTAGGCTTAGACAAAGTGAGTGGCGTCTAAGCGGTTGACTGGGAATTAAACCGTCATGTTTTGAAAGTGACCTGAAGGAATATTCAGAATCAAATCATCTAGTGGATTTCTTCTAAAGAAGAAGAGATTACCCCAACTTCGAACCTCAATAACCTCTTGTTATTGTTTCTTCCATATTTTTATTATTCTATTAAATTGATGTTTTCCACACATCTATTCTCTTAACCGCCTTTCGTTGAAGCCATCCATGCTATAATTTTTTCTTAAACAAAATCTGATTTTCCTAGGCATAACAAGGTCTCAACCAACATTAATTTTGATCTCACTTTTAATTTTTTAAAAACCATTACGGTCTTCCCCACCCCCCTTGTATAAAACTTACATTTGGGTAAGAGTTCTCCAATCCTCTTTAATTTTTTTAGTTGCAACACAAAAAAGGGAAACAATAACACTCTCATTGCCAGTGTGGACGAGGAGATTATAATCCACCTGCACCAAAAAAAAGAAAAAAAAATTGTTGAATTATTTATCCAAAAAGTAGAATGTACTAAACACAACTCTGGCAATTAGATGATAAATCCCGGTTAATAAGATGCAAAGGTAAAACACTATACTCAATAATAAAGACAGTGGTCACTGCATAATACAATTAGAAATAACACCAGAAGATGCCCCCCCACCCATATACTATATTGAGTCGGTCCCTTCACTTACATACTGAGTCTGCGTGTGTCTAGAATCTATAAGTACAAAGACAAATGAAAAGCTAAAAATAGTGATCATACAATAACTCTTCCAAAATAGATTGAATGCGAAAGTAGCAAGAGGGGATGCAAATAATGCAATGGAGAAAGCAAAAGTAGAGGGTGTATTGCCGCGCAAGTCCAGAAACACGATGACAGATCATTCTCAAGCAAAAATGTATAGAATATTGCTGATGTACGTGTTACACAATAAAAGAATGTGTCATCCAGAAACCCCATAATTGCAAACAGATAAATAGGAATGCATTAGCGATGAAACATAGAACGGTGGTCACCAAGGAAGGCCGGTATGATCGTGATAACCATCCAGCAAGGAAATCAAGGCCCGGATCGGAAGAAGAGGCTCCTCCGGTTGAGTTGAGAATCGGCGACAAAATGAAAAGCAAATGTGAGGTGGAAGCAAGTCGGACCTAGGCCGCAAGTGATGTCCACAAACATGATTTAGCTGGTGGCGGGGGGCAAATTGATGTGAAGAAGGAGATGATGAGGAAGTAAAAGTAGAGAGGCAACGGAAGAGCGGCGGCGGCGGAGAGCAGCGGATGAGTTTTGATAGGAGTCGACTCGACGGCGCCACCATTGTTATGAAAATGAAGACGTGGAATCTTACAGCAGCAGAATGGAAAATCTATCAAGAATTCAATTAACCCTTGTACTTTTCATTATAAAATATTATTTTTTTATTAATTTCTTTGAATCAATAATTAATTGACATATATAACATGTTCAGTTTGAAATAATTTTTCAATATTTATATTAATAAATAAATTTACTTATTTAAAAGTTAAATTATTTAATATTTATATGTGTATATATGTGGGTTTGTATGCATGTTTGTAAATTTTTTAAAATACATCAATTGATTAATCTGTAACTTTGTTTTTGAATTGATAATATACATGTGAAAAGAATATTATTTGACATTGTGTGGATATAATTTTGTATAAAAATATCATATCTTACATATTAATTAAAAATGCTAAAAAGATTTTAAAAAATAATGGTTTTTGCGAGGTTATTCAATTATTATACTATGATCATAGTATGAGGGCGGTTGAGCAATTTAGCTCCCATCGTCTAGTGGTTTAGGATAATCAAACGACATTTTTTTGGATCATCTTTTATTATTATTGAATATTACATTAATTTGTATAAATTATAAATTATAAATTATAAATTACAAAATCAATTCTAAAATTCAACATTTCTTATGATATTAAAATACAAATTTATTAAATATACAATTAACCAAAAAATGAAAAATTTGAAAATGAAATATGAAAATATATATAGAGATACACTTTGAAAATTTGAGAGAATGATATAAATAGATGAAAGGAGAGAAGATAAGAAGAGAGATGAAGTGAAGTGACATAGAAAGAAATAAATAGCTTGTGTATGAGATAGAAGTTTTAAAAATCCATCCAAATCTTTGGTTGAACTAAATACAATTTTAACAATTTATAGTTGTACCTTAGGCTTTAATATTTGTATGTTAATGAATTCTATGAAGTTATTAAAAGTCTATTGAAAATTTGAATACCTATAGACTTTTATAGAGTTTTTAAAAGTCAAGTTAAAAGTCAATGTTGAATACCACTTGACTTTTTAAAACTCTTTGAAAGTCTATTTTGAATACCACTAGACTTCTATAGAGTTTGTAAAAGTCTTAATTGAATACATCTAGACTTTTAAAATCTACAAAAGTCATTAAAAGTCAATAAATCTCCTACGTTGAATACACCTCCCTTAAACTTGTCCGCAAAATTGTCAAATTCTCTATTTATCCATACTTAAATCATAAAACGAATAATAATCATACACCAACCGAAAAATCACAAATTGCATTCTTTTTTCTTTACGCAATTATCATTTGTCTGAGTTTTGTCATTTCTATATTCATTCTTGGATGAAGGAGCTCGAACACTCAAAGCAACCCAAGGAACAACTTCCACGTCAAACTGGGACGGGTTACTCTCTTTGATTATGTTAGTACCTGAGATTTGTATACTTTCTGTCCAAGTATATTTTATCAAGGATGAACTATGCAATTGTAGCAGCAAACATGAAACATACGTTAGAGTAGGTGGGCCGAGGCTCGAACTATATTGATTTTTATGTAAAAATAATATTTATTTTAACAATATTTTACGGTTTTATCTAATTATTGTATTTACTTATCTATATATTAATGCAAACTGCATAGATAAAATTTAAGAATATGTTATAGGTATTATTATGAAGTACGACTCTCAACGTAAGATAATGAAAATCGTTAGGAAATGTATTGTATATTATAAACAGATTCTTAGTCGATTCATCCCTCTAAAATAAAGATAAATCTCGTTTGAGCTTGAGACTAGCATCTGTGATTTAAAAATCATGTTTCATTAGTAAGGGTATGAAAATTTCTATTCATACAGATTAATGATTATTTGATGATGCACTGAACAACTCCATCGGACTGTCCAAGTGGTTATCACTTATCGAATGGAAAAGTGTGCGGTTATGGTTGTACATCATTAGTCCTTTCACCCAGGACAACGTAGAGGCTCGACGTAATTACATGCACTTTGATCCGTTTATCGATTCCATTGAGGGTCATCGGGTGGTGAGATTGGGTGTAGTTTCAAAATACGTAAAAGCCAATGCATTATAGTCGGAGATTCACCGTTCGTCTATGGGTAAAGATATAATATGTGATATGATGAGTTAATACTGCAAAGAATTTCTAGCCAGAGTAAGACATGTACATTTTAGAAATGTGTTTCCTAAGTTTAACATATCATGTAAGGTCTAGAAACTCAAGCGACGTAAATTGACTGCATGAAAATCTAGGGTATTATTAAAAATACTTAATTAAACATTTTAAATGCATTAAATACATGTTTATGACATGATTTATGATGCTATGGCATAGTTTACTAGAATTGTACAAACTAGGGCTTTTTGTAGTATTCATTGCACGAACAAGGTACGAAGACCAGAGACATTTTAAGAAAAATATTTTTATTAAATAATTCTTTTAAATTATTTAATATATGATGTGTGTGATAGGTGATTTTCGAAAATGGACCTTTGTGGTATTTTTACACGTCGAGTCATATTTTAAATCGGTAGTCGATTTTTAGCAAAACGAAAGACTTTTTGAGGGCTCGGGTAATATTTTTGAAAACATACCAAAACGAAATATTTTGGGTATTATTGGACCTAATGGGCTTAATTTAGTAGATTTTTGGGCCAAGCCCATTACATCTCATTATTTTAAAACCTAGGCTCAATATTAACTCATTTTATTATGAAAACTCACACTCAAACCCTAGCCCCTCCCCACCAGCTCTCGGCCGCACCACACTCACACACGCCATCAGAATTTTTCCTCGTTTTCAAGGAGAATTCGGTAGGTCTATCGTTTCGTCCCTCCGGTGTTCGTCTCTTGCTTTGTTGGGTTGATTTTTCGAACGTTTTGACGCAGAGGCACACCTATAACTTATTTTTCTAATCGATCACATCATGGTATGCATTTTGAACGATGTTGCATGTTAACTAATAGATCTACTGATATAAATCGATTTTATTTGGTTTTTACATGAAAAATATGAAATTTTTGGTCATGTTTTTCACGTTTTTGGCTTGTAAGGAAGGGGCTGCCAGGTATCGATGGTTAAAGGTGGTTTTACAGCTGGTTTGAAGGCGTTTAGTACTGGAATCGAAGCTGGTAAAGGCCACATAGATTGTCGTTCGGACCATAGGGTTTTGACACGTTTTTGGGCTCGATAGGTTAAGGGTTGAGGGGCAGTGTGCATGTGATCGACTTTAGCCATGGTTCAGACCGTAGTGGGTTTGGAAAAAGGCTCGGGATGGCACGTGGACGGCTGGTGGTAGCGTGTGGTTTGGGTTGAAAGGGGTGCGCCGTACGAGGGTCATGCTTGTTGCTTTCGAGTGAACTAGCGAGCAGTAGTTGTATCCAGGGGCTTGGTCGGTCCAGGAGGGTTCGGTTAAGTCCTAGGGGTGGTTGGTTCGAGGCTGGTCCGATGTGGTTTGGGCTAGAGTCGAGATATGGGCTTGGCTTGGAGATAAGGTTTTGATCCTTAAGTGCAGAAACTCCAGCGGGTTGCAGGGGGCTTTCGTGGGTCTTGTATGGTCTGGACATGGGTGTTTTAGGCATGGTTAGGTGTCTTTAAGCAATGGTTTAAGTTTGGGAAAGTTTGGTTGCGTTTCGGGTTGATTGAGGTTAAAACCGGGACTCCGATCCAAGTTTTAAAACGAATTATAGAATTTAATGCATGAGCTCGAGTTTTCGTCTTAGAAATTATTATAAGTATATTTTAAGGTGTTTTAATAAGTTTGGATGACTTTGGGTCGAAGTTTTAAGGTCTAGAGGTAAAACAGTCAAATTATGGTTCAAGGGGCAAAATGATCATTTTGCAACGGGTCAAGTTAGCGGTCCTGACACTGCCCTGAAAACTGAAAATACATGTTTAAAATGTTTATCTTATATGAATATAGAATTTTTATGAAAATGCTGAAAATATGTTGCATGCTTGATTTCAAGAAAATGTATGTATATGCATGAAATTTTATAAGTGATGAAGATGATGACATGTTTGGAAGGAGGTGAGTTGGTTGTGACTAATACGAACATAAAACATGTAAGGCCAAAGCTCAGTTGACGGGCGAGAATATCGCTAATGTCGCCACCGCCTGGTACCTTGGTTATACGTAGATGGATCAATCGAATAACAGTTGATACGAAAGTCACAACTAATGATCTGAATTAAGAAAATGTATACGTTTACGATGACATAATATGAATATGAATATATTTATGTTTACGTTTATGCTTTTGAAGATCATGTAATTTAATTTAATTACAGTACTTTTCACTGTGCTTGATATGTATATGTACCTTGTTATTACGGTTCAGGTGTGTTGAGTCTTTAGATTAACTAGGTGTGGTTGATACAGGTGAGCAGTTTGTTGATGAGGAGACTGGAGGTGCTGATGACTGAGTGGACTAGGGCTGAGGGTGCACGGGAAACCGGAGGACCTTGCAATTTTCCACAAATTATGATTTTTATGAGAATAATGGTTAAAAAAATTATTTTAAAAATGTTTATGATTTTACTCTTTGAGGACTGGTAGATTTTAATATTTTGTTGATGATTTATTTTAAACAGTAAACGTTTCTGTTGGAACATGTCATGTTCGCAATCTTGATTTTGATGTTAACAAAATTTATTATTTTGTTTCCAATGATTTTACCTAAGTACGCAGAAACTGAAACTGATCAGGATTCGAACTGATCAGTTATCGAGCCAAAACTGAAGCTATTGGAGAATGCAAACTGAAAGTACCAACTGATTAATTGAACTAAATCAGTTAAACTGGTGAATAGTAAAACAGTTCAACTGATTGTCCACCTGATAGGTGACTCAGCAGAACACCTTCAGAAGCCCGGCCAGCTGATGAGGAGTTCAATTGATGAAAAGTCCACCTGACCAGTTCAATTGAAATAAGGAAATCAGTTCAACTGACGAGTCAACCGATTTCACCAGCCCAACTGAAGAGTAGTTCAGATGACCAATTCAGACTATCATTTAGAATCAATCAATGTTAAGATCGGTTGATAGGTAGAAAAGTGTTTAGAAGGGGGGGATTGAATAAACATTCATGATTTTTATAACCTTTTTGAATGAAGTATCAGTTTTGTGATAAACTAAAACTTAGGAATCTTGTCAGTCAATGACAATCAATTTAACTGAATATAGTTGAGGAAATAAACTGATTGAAAGATAGAATAAATGACTAAAGTAATAACACGAAGATTTATGGATTTTCGGAGATTGAATAACTCCTACATCACCCCTTCTATCACAAGGATAGGATATGCACTAAAAGACTTTGATCAATACAAAACTTGTACAGACCCACTTTGGACTTAACACTGTTGAAACTGAAACTCTTAGTTAACAACAATTTTCACAGTTCTTCGACTGGACTTAGCACAACTAATCTGACTTAGATCAAATAAATAATACAATAGTTTGTCCTAGAAGCTCGAAAAGTAGCATCAAAAGCTACGAATAATTCTGATAAGTGTGAGCTTTTTGAATCTCAAATGAGAGTAATAAATTCAGCAGGGTAACAACAAGTTTGAGAGAATAGATGAATCAAATCAACAAGAGTTGTTTCTCAACTGCTCTTCTCGCCTATTTATAGGCTTCCTTCCAACGGTAACGTAATTAGAATTTGAATCTTTATACCCGTTGATTGCCACGTCAATATACTTTTGACATTCGCACACTTTAGACTCTGAGATGCGGCGTTCCACTACGAGTCTCAGTGTGCTTTGTACTATTGTCGGTTGAATGTCCTTTTCAACTGATGACGTGCATAGCTGAAGGATCAGCTGATAAGCACTCGCTGGTAAGATCATAACTGAATATATCTACTGATCAGTTTCCAACTGATCAGTCAGTTGTCTTCGGAAGTCCAGTTCTGCTCAACTGATCAGTTTGGAACTGATCAGTCAGTTGTAATTTCAGTTCAGCTGGCTTCAGTTTCCTTCGATAATCTGCGATTAATCTTCAGTTAGGCAACTGTCAATTTGTGATCAGTTAGTCCAATAGATTTAATCTTTTAGTTTGTCAAACCACCGAAATTAGGTTTCCAACAATTTCTCCCTTTTGGTGTTTGACAAAACTTGTAAGATATGAAATGATCAATTGAACCAAAGATAAACTTCGATTTCATTGTAGATAAAATAACTCTCTGATGTACAGATTCGTACAAAGAATAAAGAATCAGGAACTAATCTAAGTACATATTCGTACAAAGAAAAAAGAATAAAGAATCTTCAGATCTTCAACCATTTAACTGAAGTCAGTCAGTTGATCTTCATATCTTCTTTTTCCCTTTGTCTTCTTCTTCTGTCTCTCGAATAATTTCCTCCTCTTTGTCAAGCACATCCACTTTCTTTGTTAATATACGGACATCTGCTGCAATATCTGATACGGCATTCATCACAATATTCTGTAGCATATCAATTCTTTTAGTGACTGTACTTTCCAGAAAGTCAAAACGTCTGCCAACTAAAGCTTGAGTTTGGAAGTGGGATTAAGTTGATAGTCTATCTTTCTTTATTTCTTCCATCTGGAGGTATAGAGAAGTCACAGTCTGATTGAGTAGATTCAGTCTGTTCGTATTAAACTCATTGGTCGAGTTGAGCTTCAAAGTATGTGCGAGCTGAGTAGACTGTATTGCAGAAATAGCATTCATCATACCGAGTAGGTTGGACTGAACAGTTTGAAGTTCTTCAAATAGGGCATTAGTGTCTGAAATTCTGGGAGACATGGCTCCGGAAGTTTCTGGAATCTGTTCCCTTGCTTGTTGAGTGTATATAACCATCGCACCGTCAGTTGGTTCTGTTACATGCACAGCTATTTCTGAAATATTGTCAGATGTAGGGTCCTGGGGAGGAGACGAGACAGTTAGAAGAGCAGAAGTATTAGAAGGTTCTTCGGTTGGCTCAGTAATTGGTTCTTCAGTCGGTTGTAGAGCTGGCTCTTCAGCTGGCATTTCTTCAGTTGGGATTGAATGCAGCTGAGCCTCTTCAGTCGGTTGAGAGACTGCCTGTTCAGTTTGTTCCAAAACTGCTTGCTCAGTCACAGCTGGTGACTGAACTGGTTCTCTAGTTTGTTCAAAAATAGGCTCCTCGGTCAGTTCTACAAAATTGACAGCTTGAACAGCTGGTTCTTCAATCACAACCACATCTTCGACTGATCTTGAATTGTCCAGCTGAATATCAGAGGTTACTGATTTGATGACCTCATCGAGATTGGCCAAAGATAATTCAGCTTCAGAATATGGCGTTGGATCAACAGTTAATGATTGAGGTGCTGAAGATGAAGATGGCTGAGAAACTGATGTGGAGGGTTCAGTTGCCTGTAGAGTAGCTCCAGCAGCTGAGCCTTTGGGTGGCTCTTGAACTGACTGTTCAGCTGGCTCTTCTGCACTTGATAAATCTTGTGAAGCCGCTGTAATGATCAGTTCTTGATCCATTTCCCAATTTTTGATTTGCATCTGAAAACAGAGAAGATCCGAGTCCATTTGTTTATGGATAGTTGTATCGTTGAATGCTGTTGGACTTGTAGGATCAAAATTCTGTCGCAACTCAGCAACTGTCTTTTGAAGCTTCTTGGCTCTCAACTGATCGAAGAAATAACTCTTGCATTCCAGAGCCTGAACAATTGTGGAAGCTTTGACTACTCTCGGAACAACAGCCTCCAGATCAATATACTTCTTCAGTTTAGACTTCGACTGAAGCTGTTTAGCAAAGACCTCGGTTCTGAATCTCACCCACTCATTGTAGGTCTTGAGTTTGTTTGCTGCAAATTCATTGATCTCTTGCCAGATGAGATCAATGTGCGTTTGAATCGCATTAGTTGGTCTGGGTTCTTCTTGCATCTTCCCTTTGCCCTTAGAGTCATTTAGGACATGGGGAATGCTCAACCCTGTTGTTGTTGCGTCAATCTTCTCTCTGATCACTATTCCCTTAGGTATGGGAGGAGGTAGGGAAGAGTAGCCAGAAATAGTGATCAATGAAGCCTTAACTCCAACAAGCTTCTTCTTGTCACCAGATTCGGTGACCTTTTTCTTCGGTAGAATTGCAGAAAGAGGAAACTGATCCTCAGTTGAGGGTTCAGTTGGGACTGGTTTCAAAGGAACAGCCTTGAGAGGTTGTTGAGCTCCTGAATGCAACAATCTTTCAGTTGGGATGGTCCCAACTGCAGCAACTAGCTTGGTCTTCAAGGTCCTTGGCTTTTTGACGACCTTGGGAGATGGAGTCCTCTCAGAATTAGTTTCACTGACAATCAGTTTGCGCTTGATTGTCTTCTTTTGAGTCTCCTTCCGAGCCTTCTTGACTGACTTGAGAGCTCCTTCCATCCCAATCTCCTTCTTTACTTCAATAAACTTTTCAGGAGTCATGTCCAGTTTTTGCTTGGGAGGCTGGACATTCTTGGCATTGAAAATATTCAGTTTTGATGATTTCTCAGAATCATCAGTTATAACCCCTTTCACTTTCAGCACATGTCTGAGCTGCACAGCAAAACCTTTTGACTGCTTCGAAGATTGGAACATATTTCTCAGGATGTTGAATATGATGTTTCTCCGGTTTATCTTCCGGCCAGCCATGATAGTAGTTATGGCCTGAAACTTCTCCAAAGTCAGTGCAGCAAAGGATCCAACCTTTGCCAAAAGTCCCTTCGCTACAATATCAGCCAGCAGTTGTATCGCTGGCCTCAGTTCCTTCTTTGGATCGGAAACCTTGATTTTTCGACCATCAGCAGAAAGGGTAGTTTGCATCTCCTCAATATCAGAGGCCTTCACTTCAGAAAGATAGAATAGCCCATCAGCAAGAAATTGGAAGAGGTTGCAGAAGAACTCCTCCTCAATGATCAGCAACTGACCACTTACAGTAGATGCTATGGTGCCGTCTTGTGTAACATAGCCGCTGGAGTAGATATCCTAATCTCTTTGGTGTAAATTTCTTGAGAAGATAATCCCAAAAATGGTTTCAAACCAGCTGCTTCCACTTTCAGAAAGACATTTTTGACTTCTTCGTCTTTCACATTGAAGATAGAGTCAAAATCAATCGCCACAGCGTTCATCACATGAGCAGGAATTTGGTTGGCCATTTGAGTAGCTTGAAATTTGCGAAACAAATTTGCTTGAATAGAATTTTGCTCTGGATGCTTGAATGAGCGCGTAAAAGAAAAACTAAAATGAAGCGGAGTATAGTACATATGTATGTGACTGTTCAAATTATTGGACACGTGTCAGTCCAGGAAATTTTGAATTAAAAACGTGTGTTTGTGTGATAGAAACGTGTATAGAATATAAATGGATTATGTGGGTCCACGTTTCAAAATACAATTCATTTAAAGACAACATTTAATGCTTAGACAAACAGTCACTTCATTTAATATAGAATATTATTCGATTTATCAGTTAACATAAAGGAGAAGATCAGTTAGGTCAGCAGCTGAATGACCAGTTGAGAACATAGTCAGTTTAGTTGAGGACTAACTGACTATTGTCTTCTCAGTTAACTTTTCAAATCGACATTCCCCCTTAATAAATGCATATATTTAAAAGTAAGGGTAGGAGAAACTCAGTCTATATGAGTCAAAAGATGGTTCAGTTGACTTGAGTCAATTAAACCAAGTATATTGCGAAAGTGAGAAAACTTAGTCTCTGCCAATGGTTTGGTGAAGATATCAGCGGTTTGTTATTCAGTTGACACATATTCCAGTCTGATAGCTTTCTTCAGAGCATGATCTCTGATGAAGTGATGTCTGACATCAATGTGCTTGGTCCTTGAGTGAAGAACTGGATTATATGTAATCACAATTATACTTGTATTGTCACAAAATATGGGAGATTCTTTAGCATCAACTCCATGATCTTTCAGTTGTTGCTGAATCCAGAGCAGTTGGGCACAAAAGCTTCCAGCAGCAAGCTATTATGCTTCAGTTGTGGAAGTGGCTATGGATGTTTGTTTCTTGCTGAACCAAGAGATCAATCTGTCTCCTAGAAACTGACATGATCCACTGGTGCTTTTACGATCTGGCTTACATCCTGCATAATCTGCATCTGAATATCCATCTAAATTGAAAGAAGAGTCTTTAGCGTATCATAATCTCACATTTTGAGTGCCTTTTAAATATTTTAAAATTCTTTTGTCAACAGTAAAATGCGATTGCTTAGGATTTGCTTGAAATCTAGCACACATGCAAACAAAAACACAATATCAGGACGACTAGCAGTTAGGTACAATAATGAACCTATTAAACCTCAGTAAAGTGACGTCTCAACTGATATTCCCCCTTGATCATTGTCCAGTTTAACTGATGAACTCATGGGAGTGCTTGCAGCTGAACATGTTTCCATGCCAGTTTTCTTGAGCAATTCCTTCGTGTATTTGGTCTGACTGATAAAGATACCAGTTTCCAGTTGTTTCACTTGCAGACCAATGAAGAATGTCAGTTCACCCATCATGCTCATCTCAAATTTGTCCTGCATTAACTTAGCAAATTTCTCACATAGTTTGGGGTTAGTTAACCCAAATATAATATCATCAACATAAATTTGCACAAGTAAAATTAAATCATTTTTGGAAAATTTGAACAAGGTCTTGTCAACTGATCCAACAGTAAAATCATGATCAGTTAAGAATTTTGAAAGTGTCTCATACCAAGTTCTTGGAGCTTGTTTAAGACCATATAAAGCTTTGCTAAAATGATAGGCATGATCAGGAAAAGAGTGATTGATAAAACCTGGAGGCTGTTCAACATACACTTCTTCTTGCAACTGACCATTCAGAAATGCACTTTTTACATCTATTTGATAGACCTTGAAGTTCTTGAATGATGCATATGCAATGAACATTCTGATTGCTTCCAGTCTTGCAACGGGTGCATATGTTTCATCATAGTCAATTCCTTCTTCCTGCCTATATCCTTGTGCTACCAATCTTGCTTTGTTGTGTGCAACTGAACCATCTTCGTTCAGTTTATTTCTGAATACCCATTTTGTACCTATAATTGTTTTACAAACTGGTCTTGGAACTAAGTCCCAGACATTGTTATGGGTAAACTGATTTAGCTCCTCTTACATTGCATTTAACCAGTTAGGATCAGCAAGAGCCTCATCAGTTTTATTTGATTCCAGTTGTGAGACAAAAGCAGAATGAATAAACAAATTAAGCATTTGATTTCTTTTTCTTACAGGGTCAGATGGATTACCTATCACCAATTCTGGTGGATGTGATTTCTTCCATCTGAGCTCATTATGTGTTGCTTCAATATCAACAATTGCTTCTGTTGGCAACTGAATGTTTTTAGTTTCAGTTGGAGCTGTTTCAGTTGGTAACTGAATATCATCTGTTTGATCCACCAACTGATTATCAGGAGCAGGTTCATGTTCAACTGTTTGATCTAAAATTTCTGGTTCAGGTGTTTGAAGGATGTTTCGATTGATATGATTTTCTTCTTCATTTTCATCCTCCAAACTGATCTCTGTAAATCGATCAACTAGCTCAACTGGATCAGTTGACTTATCAGTTAGTATAGTTTCATCAAAAACAACATGGATAGATTCTTCATCATTTAAGGAATTTTTATTAAAAACTCTATATGCTTTGCTAACTGAAGAATATTCAAGAAATATTCCCTCTGCAGATTTAGCATCAAAGGCTTTTAAATTATTTTTACCATTATCAAGAATAAAACATCTGCAGCCAAATATCTTGAAATAGGAAACCACACTTTTTCTTCCATGCCAGATCTCATATGGTGTTTTCACATGATTCTTATTAATCATTAATCTGTTCTGAGTGTAACACGTAGTGTTTACTACTTCAGCCCAAAACCTTTGAGAAATACCAGAATCAGCAAGCATTGTTCTAGCAGCTTCTTTGGGGGTCCGATTTCTTCTCTCAGCTACATCATTTTGCTGAGGTGTTCTAGCTGCTGAGTGTTAGAGTATGTGCCCGTCGAGCCAAGTGTTGGCCGAGTGTTCACAATGAAACACTATGTATGAACAATCTTTATTTTAATAATATTTGAAATTATTGTTTTGGCACATCTTTATCTGTATACCCATGCTAGTTGTATAGATAAAGTCCTTGAATATACAAATAGTAGAAAGAATATGAGATGCTCATATGATGAGTATCATGAAACTCATATTTGGAATACTGTATATTCTAAACAGTTCCTAGTCGATTCAGCCGCCGCTAAGAAGGATATAGGCCTCTCCAGTTTGAGACTAGTATCTGCGCTGTGAGTACCATGTTTCATTGGTAGGGGACATTGTGATGTCCGAGCATGGAGATAGGTATTCCTGGTAGAGTGCACTGAACAACCCTCCATATAGGACTTTCCAAGTGGTTCTCACTTATCGAGTGAAAACGTCCTAGTTTGTGGTTGTACACCATTAGTCCTTATGACCCGGGACAACATTGAGACTCTATATGCTAGAGTTGCACTTTGACTTGTTTACTGACTCTCATGGGGTCATCAAGTGGCAAGGTTGGGTGTTTTGTCGAAACATATAGGAGTCGATGCATTGTAGTCGGGGATTCACCGCTTACCTTCGGGTATGGATATCCTATGTGATCTCATGTATATGTATTATGAAATCTCTGATCAGAGTATGGTGGTAATTATGAAAGGGGTTTCATAGATTACACCATCAATGCAACTACGACATGACACATAGTATCGATTCTTTGACAGCTCTCGATATACCAATAGTTGTCGAATCGGTCGGGATATATGAGTTGAAAAGACCGTACTGTACGCTAACCATAATTGAATGGTTCTTGTAGCACTATCATTTGATACCTAGGGAATCATGTAAGCGATGCTGCTAGGCGTTTAACTTGATTGGTTGGGTACTATCAGACTTGAGTTCTGACGTTCTTATTATCAAGGAGTTGATAAGTAAGAATGGAGCAATTGGGGTATGCTCATATAAGGACATGTTTAGTCCCGAATCACATGGAGATGTGAACCCACAGCTAGTTGTATCAATGAACCATTGAGGGCCACATAAGTGCTAACTTTCTAGATCCCGTTGAGAAGTTAAAATAGTTCAATGTGTTGAACGGCTTATAAAGGAGTTTATAAGCGTAAATAAAAATAGAAGTATGACTTCTATAAGGAGAATGCAACTTTTAATTTGAGGAAGTGTTCCTAAATTAAAAGTTGGCCAAACAAATAATGTATTTGAAAATTGTGATTTTCATAAACATTATTATGGACTAAATTAAATTAATTCAAGTGTTGAATTAATTAAAGACTAGTGGACCTAGTAGAGTCCAAATAATTAAATTAATTCAAGTGTTGAATTAATTAAACAACATAGGGCCTTGTAGAGCCCAATTAAAAATAATTATTCAACTAGTGGGCTTGAGTAAAATCAAATAAGGTTTAACTGATCTCATATTTGTTTGAAACAATTAAATTAAAGTCCATGAGATTTGTAATTGTTACAAGCCCAAATAGAATTGCATGGTTGGGAGGTGAAAGATTGGAGACAACTTTTTGAGTCAAAAAGCATGCATGCCTTTGGGACACACTTTAAATTTTTACACAACCAAGAAAAATGTTTCCTCCTTCTCTCCTCCCTACCATGGCCAAAATTTGAAGTGGTATTCTCCCAAATTTTTGTTCTTCAATTGTTGAAGAAAATATACACTTCTCAAAGAAAAATCCTCCAATTTTTCTAGTGCAAAATTGGAGGGGATCTTCCTTGTTAGTGGTGGGCTTAATTTTTGAGCAAGGAGTGCTCATTGGAAGCTTGAAGAATAGTCTTGCCATTGAAGAGCTTAGTTGTTTGACAACTAAGTTGGAGCCATCATCAATCTTTTAAGATTGATAGGTAAAATTCTAAAACACCCTATGTATGACATTTTGTGTTTAATTGTATTTGCGACACACTATAGTTTAGGGTGCTCGATTTTTCTTGCGTGAAAAATATTTTTGAAACTTCCGTTGCGCATTTGGGCACCTTAACTGATCCCCTTTCACTGAGAGCTCATGCTTGATTCCAGTATTTTCTAGAAAAGTTGAAAGATTTTGGTTGATGAATTCAGTCCCTCCGTCAGACCTTATTCGATCAATACCAACTGATTTTTCATTTAAAAATCTTTTGAAGAGCTTAATCGGTTGTGCAGCAGTTTGGTCTTTTGATTTGAGAAAAATTACCCAAGTAAATCTTGAAAAGTCATCCACAATTACTAGGGTGTATTTCTGTAACGTACCGCATTTTGAACTACTTGAAATTTGCGGAAAAATAAAAATTTTCTTAAATACAAAATAAAATTTCAAATTTCGGTCGTCAATCGATTGTTCATCCAAAACATTTGTAATAAAGGAGATCACTAATAAAGTTTGCTAAAGAAAAATACTTGTTTAAACATCATAAACCAAAACGTGAAATCAGAGAAGTTGAAGCATTGCATAAAAACTAAAAACATGGGCGGTCCTCGGGTTTAACCTCCCGCTCAGTCCAAGCCAGCTCACTGGTCCTCACCTATGATCTCCTCAAATTCATCCTCACCTGCATCGATCAAGTCTAGTGAGTCTAACGACTCAACATGTATAAACTGGAGATAGCAAGTACTACATAATAAAACCACATGCATCTTTAAAGTAGGGTTTACATACTTGAAACTTGAACGTAATAGCATAAACATACTTGAAACTTGAATGTGGTAGCATAAACATAGACGTGCCATCATCATAAGAATTTTCTTAAACATACTTGCATCATACATACTTGAGCGTACATAACATCATTTTGCGTAGAGATATGTTTCAAAGCAAGTGACCCATACATAAATACGCCTGATCAGACTAAACCACAGTACTGGGCTGGCAGGGTAAGTCCACTACCACATACATGAGATCCCCCTTCATAATTTAACGGGTGGATTGGTCCCTGGTCATACTTTACCACTTCCCAATCCTAATCTAAACCCGGTCATACTTTACCGGGGTAGAGAGGTCCTCGGCCACGTTCACCGATTTCCAAACCCGTTCATAATTTGGTTAAAAAACATTTAGCATACCTCAAATGATACGAATCCTCGTACGAATGAAAGGCAAGCACGAATATATAAATCGCACCCTCAATTCAATAACAAACAAGGAACGATTATTTTGTCCCGATCTTTTGAAACAAGTAACGATTTTGTGATATTCACCTCTAAGCGATTATAACTTAGCAACAAATATCAACGATAAAATAATTGAATTTCAAACGAACCTTCAAAGAACTTGTTTTGATAATCCGTGCGAAGAACAATCAACAAACGCCACAAAGATGCAATCTTTGATAAGTTTGATTTTGATAAACACAAAGCACAAGCTTTGCAATTTGAGAGAAAACTCAAGAACTTTTATCTATCATTCATCATAATTCGTTTATGGTCTGATACACTGAATATATGTTAAATAAAGTATGAAAAAGTAGTGTAAAAAGGCTTAATTATGATAACAAGAAAATTTGACACGGAAGTTGACAAAAGATCGCGGGTGCGCTGCAGACTGGACCGCGGGTGTGGTGCCGCTTCGGCGAAGTTCGGGTGCAAAGGACCGCGGGTGCGGTCCTTTTAGGAGCGCGGGTGCGCTCGCCTTCCGCGGGTGCGGTATAGCTTCGGCAATATTCTCTTAAATTTGATTATTATGGACCGCGGGTGCACTCCCTGAACTGGCGCGGGTGCGCTGTACCTTCGGCAATTGCACTTGAATAACATTCCAAAAACCTTCAATATTATTCCCATGATTCTCAACCTCCTCTAATTTAGATATCCAACTTGTAGGACTTCCTTGATAGCTCATCATGAGTCCTTGAAGTGCATCTTTAAACTTCTTGCTTCGTCCCCTCGTTATAGGTCCTTCGGGCAACACCAATGACTCCCATGCTTTCTTTGGTGCTTGATCAACCACATTTGCATCATTCTCCCCTTCTTGAAAAGGATTTGTCCTCAAATCTTGATCATCTCCTACATCAAATAACGAAAGATCAATAACATTAAAAGTAGAGCTGACATTATACTCACCTGGTAGGTCTAATTTGTAGGCATTGTCGTTGATCTTTTCAAGCACTTGAAATGGTCCGTCACCCCTAGGTAAGAGTTTTGAACGTCGCTTTTCTGGAAATCTTTCCTTCCTTAAGTGCAACCACACCCAATCTCCCTTTTTAAAAACCATCTTTTTCCTTCCCTTGTTGGCTTGCTTCGTGTATTGTAAATTCTTCTTCTCGATGTTATCCTTGACCTTCTCATGCAAACTTCTAACTAATTCAGCTTTCTTCTTGCCATCCATATTCAACATTTCACTCACAGGTAAAGACATCAAATCCAACGGAGTCAAAGGATTAAAACCATATACAATTTCAAATGGTGAATAATTCGTAGTAGCATGCACACTACGATTATAAGCAAACTCAACAAATGGTAAACAATCCTCCCAATTCTTTAAGTTCTTTTTAAGAATAGCACGCAAAAGTGTTCCTAAAGTTCTATTGACAACTTCAGTTTGCCCATCCGTTTGAGGATGACATGTAGTAGAAAACAACAATTTTGTGCCAAGTTTAGCCCATAACGTTTTCCAAAAATAACTCAAAATTTAACATCACGGTCCGAAACAATAGTCCTAGGCATGCCATGCAACCTAACGACTTCTCTAAAGAATAGATCCGCAATGTGAGATGTATCATCAGTTTTGTGACAAGCAATAAAATGAGCCATCTTAGAAAATCTATCCACAACAACAAATATAGAATCCCTCCCTTTCTTTGTCCTAGGCAACCCCAAAACAAAGTCCATAGAAATATCAACCCAAGGTTCACTAGGGACGGGAAGTGGTGTATACAAGCCATGTGGTTGTGTTTTAGATTTAGCTTGTCTACAAGTAATGCACTTATCACAAACACGCTCAACGTCACGTTTCATGTGTGGCCAATAGAAATGTTCATGCAATGCACTTAAAGTTTTAGCCACACCAAAATGCCCCATTAAGCCACCCCCATGTGCCTCCCTAACAAGTAATTCACGAATGGATGATCTAGGGACGCACAACCTATCTTCTTTAAACAAGAAACCATGATGCAAATAAAATTTGTCATGTGGACCATGCATACATGTTTCAAATACATTCTTAAAATCCTCATCTAACACATATAATTCCTTCACATGCTCAAACCCCAAAACTTTAGACTCCAAAGTAGAGATTAGTACATACCTCCGTGATAATGCGTCAGCCACTACATTTTCCTTACCTTGTTTGTACTTGATGATGTAGGGAAATGTACCTATGAATGCAACCCACTTGGCATGCTGCTTGTTCAACTTCTGCTGCCCCTTAAGGTGCTTAAGAGACTCATGATCCGTGTGAATCACAAACTCTTTAGGCCTCAAGTAGTGTTGCCACACCTCCAAAGTCCTCACAAGCGCGTACAACTCCTTGTCATACGTTGGATAGTTCAGCGCTGCTCCATTGAGTTTCTCACTAAAATACGCCACTGGTCGTCCTCCTTGCATCAAAACACCACCAATACCTACACCTGAAGCATCACATTCAATTTCAAAAGTATTAGAAAAATCAGGCAAAACAAGTAAAGGCGCATTAATTAACTTTTGTTTAATAATATTCAAAGACTTCTCTTGCTCCTCGCCCCAATGGAATGGAACGTTCTTCTTAATCACCGCCGTCATGGTGTCGCCAGTGTGCTAAAATCTTTTACAAACCTCCTATAGAAGCTTGCAAGACCATGAAAGCTTCGAACTTGACTAACATTAGCAGGTGTTGGCCAATCTCGAATAGCACTTACCTTGTCCTCATCTACTTGTATCTCCTGCGAACTTACCACAAAACCAAGGAAGACAAGTTTGCTTGTACAAAAATCACATTTCTTTAAATTAGCATATAAATTTTCAGCCCTTAGTGTGATTAGCACAATTCTCAAGTGATTAACATGCTCATCCAAGTCTTTGCTATATACTAGGATATCATCAAAGTAAACAACAACAAATTTTCCTATGTATGCACGCAAGACATGGTTCATTAACCTCATAAAGGTGCTAGGAGCGTTAGTTAAGCCAAAAGGCATGACCATCC